>NC_143476.1:14317293-15567293 GCF_987193195.1 Phasianus colchicus
CCACGAGCAAAAGCTGCAGCAGGGAAGCAGGCAGAGGGTGGAGAGAGGAGAGAGAAAGAGCAGGTCAGTTTGCTTCCACGGTTTAGCAAAGACTACAAGGGAAAAACCAAAATCTGCCGTCCCTCAACTTAAAAACTTAAGTTTTCAACTTAAAACCATTTCCCCTTCTTCTGCTGTTATCTACACTTTCAAAGAGGTGATTCCCCTCCTCTTTTTAGGCTCCCTTTAGGTACTGAAGGCTGCAATGAGGTCACCCCACTGCCTTCTTTTCTCCAGGCTGAACAAGCCCAGCTCCCTCAGCCTGTCTTTGCAGGGGAGGTGCTCCAGTCCCCTGATCATCTCTGTGGCTCGCCTCTGGACCCTCTCCAACAGCTCCCTGTCTTTCTGGACACTGTACTGCAGCTGGGGCCTCACAAGAGCAGAGCAGGGGGGGACGATCACCTCCCTGTCCCTCATGGCCACCCCTCTGCTGATGGAGATAATGTGATCCTATGAGCTCCGCCAGCCAGCAGTTCTCAGCACTCACTGTCCCCCCGTCTCTCCCACACTGTCTCAGCTTACCTACAAGGTGCTGCACAGCACGGTGTGAAGACAAAGGTACGCAGTCGGTGCACAAGTGCAACAAGTGAGCTGCTCAGTCAGAGCTCCAGCGCTCCAATGAAGGGACGCAGCACGCACTGCTCCTCCCCTCATTCTAGCCCTTATGACATCACTGAGGGCCACCAGGCTGCTCCACCACGACGGACAGGGTGGGGAGGCAAGACCAGTCACAAGGGCAGAAGATTCCAACAGCCCAGCCCAACGTTCTGGAATCAGGGGCTGCTTGGAATTCTACCCCAGCCAAATCCTGGAGAAGCTGGCACGGGGTCGTCATGACCAAAGCGCAGGACCTGGCGCTTGCTCTTGTTGAGCCTCGCACAACTGGCCTCAGTGCATCCCTCTGGAGGGCCTTCCTGCCCTCAGCCAGATGGACGCTTCCTCCCAGCAGCGTACCTTGCAGTGCTGGGCCCATGTCAAATCCACACTAGAGTGGGTTTTGTTACATTCAAGGGCATGTTGCAGCACCCATCTATTTCACCTGGAAGGAAATAAAGCAGGAGATGGGAGAAACACAGAACTACTGCCAGACTGCTTTATCCCTTTCTCAGCCCAACTTCCCTTGCCTCATCCCCTACCCCAACTCCTGGATGATGCCCACGGGCTGATAGTTGGATCTCAAGTCCATAGGACTCCTTTCACAGGGCTCCATCAAAAAGGCTGTCACACTTGTTCCGTACACTCACACTGACCCAGCAGTGGTATCACAGTCACTTAACACACACACAACAACCAAACCCCGAGCATGCACATCCCTTCCTGCGTGACTGCAGCCCACAGCTCCCCTTCACACCTCCGTGGATCTCTGGTGTTTTACACGGATGCAGCCTCGCTGCAGCTCCGTGGCTGTCACACAAGGCCTGCAGGACCTCTTTCTCTGCAAACCCCGTCTGCAGGCATTGGTTCACGAGGTTCACCTCCTGCCCTCCTGAGCAAAAACAAGCACTAAGAACAAGAGCAAAGCACACTGGACTCGACCTGGCTGGATCCCCAACCCTCAGTCCTGTCAGTCGTACCCTGGTGTGGAGACTCATCCCCAAAGCCTGGCTGGACATCAGCACAGGCATCGTTCTTCAAACGCCCCATCCAAGCAGCAAGGCATCAAAGCGTTGGCACAGCTGAAACAGAAATGCTGTGTGAGTTTCCTGTTAGCACTGAGCAGGAACAAATCTACCGCTGAGCAGCAGGATGTGAGACAAGCAGCAGAAGACACTCAACCTGCAGAACCAGCTCGTTTGGGGTCGGTCCAGATGTTTGTCTGCTCCCTTCCCTGGCCCAGGCCAAGCTTGTGAGCTGCTCCTCCTTTGTGCAGGGGGAAATGGTGCAGATGCCATGTGGTGGCTATGCACAGCATGCCTTGGACTTGCTTTTCCTCTCTCCATCTTCCATCTGCCATTAGCAAACAGCATCTCCAGCCTCCAGAGATCACTGAGTCCAACCCCTGCACAACAGTGAAAAAAAAGATATGATAAGGGGTACTTAAAGCACAGCATCTGTAATCAGATCAGACTCCTGCACTGTGAAGACTTCCATGAGTATTCCTGCAGAGTGCATCACTTAGTCTCTCTTTAGCCTTGTGTTCATGGTTTTCCTGTAAGAGCTTGTCTAAACACTGCCTATAATCGTGGTTATGCTAGAAGCATTTGGATTTATTGATCCTCAGTGTGATTTCAGTAACAAATCCAGATGCTTTTTTGTTAGGGACAGCTTTCAATTTCTCAACTGAAATTTCAATATTGCGTTAGGTGTTGACAACCACGGGGCTGCAGTACAGAGAATTACAGGGAGATTAATTTCTCCATCTCCATGCTCCTAGACATTTATGATTACAGTGATGTAGTTATATACAAAGTTGCAAGATACCAAAGCTAGAATAACCTCTTGGTGCAGCAGGATGTCTGGAGCCCAAGTGCAGAGTCTCAGTGTTCCAAAGCCTTGAAGAGGTGCACCGTATGTGCTGGGGCTGATGACACAGACACTGGAGCAAGGCCAGTGTGATGTTAGAAACTTGACCAGCAGCTGATCTGTTGTCAGCCATTTCTGGACACAAATGGGATCTGGTCGACTTAGGACATGACCTTTGGGCTGGAGAGCAACTCCCCGAGGAATCACACAGCCACTGCAGACCGTTGGCAAGAACCCCATACCAAAACAGCTCATCTGCAATCAGTTTTTAATCTGTGCAGCAGTGATTGGAACAGGCGCACGCTCTCTGGAATTGCAGGAATGTTCACAAGTGGAATGTACATCACCTGTGTGCTCCAGCTCTTCTGTGTGCATGCTAGGAGCAGTGATCCCCCTGCACCCAGGGCTGCAATAAAGTCCTGTGGGCTTTCTAACCTGCCCACCAGCAGCCCAGGCTGCCCAGAGCCACATCCAGCCTGGCCTTGGATGCCTGCAGGGATGGGGCATCCACAGCCTCCCTGGGCAACCTGTTCCAGTGCCTCACCACCCTCTGGCTGAAAAACTTCCTCCTCACATCCAACCTAAACCTCAACACCCCTCGTCTCAGTTTAAAGCCATTCCCCACTTGTCCCATCACTGTCCACCCTCCAAAACAAAACACCTCGGCTGTTCAACACTGAAAGAGCAAAATAACCCACAGCTCTTACTTCCACTGTATGCATTTAATTCCAAACTTAAGGTCACAGGTTAATTACTCATGTGATCCTTCCTGACAGAAGAACTACTCGTAGTGATGTGTAGGAGTAAGGAACTGTTTGAAAAGGTCATGGACATATTAGAACTTGCAGCATTTATCTTAATAGATGCCTACATTGCAAAGCATTTTGTAAAACACACGTTACAAGTACTGTGCATTGGATTACACTATATCAAACTCTAAGTAACAATACAGGTTGCTTTTAAATCTACACTTACATGCTAACTCCTTGATAAAATTCCTGACTGCCTTCAGTTTTATAGCCAAAGCAGTGTTTGAGCTGGTAATGTACTCTTGAACAGCACTGCTGCCTTTAACATTTGTATGTTTAGATCTGAAAAGAGAATTTGGTCATTATTTCATGATGAGAGAATCTTATATGACAAAACAGAATTACAAAAATCTGACAATACTGTAAAATGCCAGCGTAAGAATGTGGCTTTGATTTTTTTTTTTCTTTTTTTTTTTTAAATGGTGAGTGTACCATTAATTCAAGACAAGAATTTTGTTTGTAAGTCGATCTCTATAACTGTTCTTGGCATCATTCTGTAGGATGAACTAGATACATGGAATTTGGCACTGGCTCCCCAGGGCAGTGGTTTGGCACTGAGCTGACAAAGGCCAAAGAGCATTTGCACAATGCTCTCAGACACAGGGCTTGACCCATAGGAGGTCCGGTGTGGAACCAGGAGGTGGAATACATGATCCTCGAGGTCCCTTCCAAATAAAGATATTCCATGATCCTCTAATACTTATATTCCCAAGTCCTGTACACAGTGCTCAGGTGCTTAATTGAAAGGTTCCATGAAACAGTGAGGTATCTATGTCCCTTTACCACCCAGTTATTCAATTTGCCACGTGGATCTTTTATCCAGTCACATTAAAAAACCCCTCAAAGTATTTCCTTCAGTCTTCCATTCTGATAGAGCTTTCTGGAGCAAATAAAGAGTTGCACCTCAGAATGTCCACACCTCCCTTCCTGCACCCTGCATACTTTTTTCATTGCACTGTGATTACGTACCATTCTATTGTCACCCTCATTCTGTCATTATCTAGGCAGTTTACTGCCATTAAATTTTCCAGCAACAGATGCCCACAAGTACAGCCAGCCTGGACTTATTTCCAATACTTATCTTTGTCCTGATGTCCTTGTAGGAGCTGGGACATTTCTCCATCTCAGCAGCAGAGGGCAGGAGGGGTCCAAGGTGAGGGCACGCTCTCCTCTATTTTTCTGGCACTCAAAGACAAAGGGAACAAGAAAACCAGATGTGTTTCCCGGCCCATGGGAAACACCAGCCTTTCCATCCTTACAGTCCTTCCTGACATCAGCACTAACTGAAACAACATCCCACTCACCTTTGCCATGTCTGGCAGAGGTTGCAGCTCTTTCTATTGCATCCCTCTAGCTTTCAAGTCAAGAGCTCCTTTGTCACACAAGGAAAAGCAATCTTTTACCTCCTGTGCCATGCTCATGGCAGCAGCAATGCAGATGCCAGCAGCTGATGCCCACAAGGACAGCCAGCCTGGACTTATTTTCATTACATATCTTTGTCCTGATGTCCTTCTACAAGCTGGAACATTTCTCCATCTCAGCAGAAGAGGGCAGGAGGGGTCCAAGGAGAGGGCACACACTCCTCTATTTATCTAGCACTGAAAGATTAAGACAAAATGAAAACCAGATGTGTTTCCCTGCCCATGGCAAACACCAGCCTTTCCATCCTTACAGTCCTTCCTGACATCAGAACTAATTGAATCAACATCCCACTCACCTTTGCCTAATCTGGCAGGGATGTGATGCTCTTTCTATTATACCCGTCTGGCTTTGAATTCACCAGTGCTTGTGTCACACAAGGATATGCAAGATTCCACCTGTTCTGCCATTCCTATATCAACAACTATGCAGATGTCAGCAGCTGATGCCCACAAGGACAGTCAACCTGGACTTATTTTCATTACATATCTTCGTCCTGAAGTCCTTCTAGAATGTTGAACACTTCCTCATCTCTGCTGCAATGGTCAAAAAAGGTCCAAGTTTAGGGCACACTCTCCTCATGGCCTCTTGCACTCAAAGACAAAGGGAACATGAAAACCAGAAGTGTTTCTTTGCCCATGGCAGACACTAGCCTTTCCATCCTGACAGTCCTTCCTACAATCAGCTTGAATTGAAACAACATCCCCCACATCTCTTTTTTGAACTTATTCATGCATGAATAATAATAATGACAATTTTTCTGTAAATCTTATTTCTGCATGGAAACGATCAGATAACCGGAGCTTTTTTCTCTAAAACAATCCAGGAAATTTGCATTGCTTATCTATGTACGCAAAATGTTTTTGCCATTCTTCTCATATATCAATACATATTGCAAAATAAGATAGAAAAAGTATTTACAGACATTTTTGGACATAGATTACTTCTGGTCAAGTGGGAAAGAATCCCTAAGCTGCAATCATGAAATTCTTTTATCACTTTCTCTGATTTAGCCAGTGTTACTAAAAGGGAAATAAGACACAGGCTTTTGATATCAGCTGCCAATTTAAGAATGATAATAAGTTTTATTATTCTTGCCTAAGATCAAAGTCCTGCATTTCAGGATTATCTCCAGCTCATCAAGTATAATTAACAGTTTTGGATAGCCACAATATTATATAGCAATATTGTCTTCCTGCAAGGAATTTCCTTGTTTTGACACGTGCCACAGGTTGTTAATAGATTGCCTGATTACCATTTATTTTTTTTATTGGCTTATGATGACCACAGAAAATTATACAGCAGCACCATAAAAACTTTAAATCCTATCCCATGTATCTGCACTCATACGAAAATAATATTGGAAAGCATTGGTGAAACTAAGATTACAAAATAAAGCAGGGGACAATTTCAGTGAAAGCCTGCAGGTTTCACAGCTCTGCCCATTTCAAACCCCTGAAGACATCCACGGGTTTCCTGCTGTGGGACACAGGCACTCACCTGCAGCTCAGCACTGCCTGCTCATGCCTGCGCACACCTTCAGGCTGGAACCAAGGAAATCCTCAGCAAAGACATCAGTACACTTTTGTTATGATGACTTTCCTAAAGAAGCATCAAATATTTCTTCACGAGAAATACTGCAAGTCCCTTTGACACTAGCCCTTATTTTAAATGTTTAGATTTGTGCTTCATTCAGGCGTGCTGTCACTCCCAAAAAGATTTTTATTCCTTTTCATTCTGAGGAACACAGTGATTTCTGCCTTGTTTACTGACTGTAGGCACAGCAATACTCCTGCACCTTCAGGGAAACAGCAAATCCATCTCTTTCACACCCTACTTCTATCAAGCTCATTCACCTTACAAGGTATTTATTGCAAGCAGCTCTTCCAAAAATGGAGATTAACAGAGCCTGCAACCCAGGACACCTCAGTAAGCCAGTACTTTTCATCTCCTGAAGGTGTAGGTAGACACAGAGCTGGAACATCTTTTCCAGAGCTGTGTGATGCTGTGTCATCTATGTTCCTTTACTGTTGACTCAGTGTCACTTCTTATCTAACCTGGTTGCATCCCAGGATTTCTGGTGCCAAAAATAAACTGACAGCTTTCATCACTAGTTAAAAGGAAACTGCAATAGGAAAAGCAATTTTTCTGATTTCTCTGTTGATCAAAGATGCTTCATGCAAGCCTGATGCGGTAGAAACAATATCAGCTTTAGAATGACAGTCATTAGAGCAGAATCCTTTCACTGATGAAATCCCACAGTCCTGATTCATACAACACTGACACTGGAGGACTCAGTAGTTTAGATTAGTGTACAAAGGAGAAAAAGACGTCTGTCTGGAAACAGACATTGACTTGGTGAAGGAGAAGCAGCATTTCCAGAGTACTTCAGAAAGAACTGAGCACTGCCCCAAGAGCTTCAGAGCGGCAGGCTGTCACAGTGTGCCAACCAGCTCAGCTGTGAGTTGGCACTGAAGCTGCACCACAGGGAGAACAAAGCCCCCTGTGCACCCTTGGAGAGCCAAGGGTTGGAGATTCATGAACCTTGAGCTCCTTTCCAACCCGGGCCATGCTGTGATTCTGGGATTCTCACCTTTGCCTCATCTGGCAGAGGGAGGCAGCTCTTTCTCTTGTCTCCCTATGGCTGTCAGGTCACCAGGGCCAGTGTCACACAGGGAACTGCAAACACTGTGTGTGCTGTGCCCTGCCCATGGCAGCACAGAGGCAGCTGCCAGCAGCTGATGCCCACAAGGACAGCCAGCCTGGACTTCCTTTGATTCCTTCCCTTTGGATCAGCGTCCTTCAGGAAGGCGGAACATCTCTCCAGCTGAGCAGCAGAGGACAGCAGGGCTTCGTTGTCTGGGCATGTTCTCTTCTGGCCCTCTGGCCCTCACAGACACAGGAGGAGGACACAGAGGCTGCTGTAACACAGCCAGCCCTGCCTCTCAGGTCAGCTCTCAGGCCATCCTCTCTCCCCTCAGCAGCAGCTCACTGTTCTGCACTCCTCTGGCCTGGGCTGGCAGAGGTGTGCAGCAGTTCTGCTGATCTCCCAGTGCTGGCCATGTCTGCAGTGCCTGTGTGAAAGACACAGGAAGCTGCCAGCATTGCACTGCTCTGCTGTGCCCCTGCCATCACCGAGTTTGCTGTCAGCAGCTGCTGCTACACGTCCATTCAGGCACAGGCCTTTCCTTCCTGGCCCTCTTTCCCCCCCTCTCTCCTCTGCTCTCTCTCGTGCTCCCCTTTGGCCTGGGCTGGCTGAGCAGTGCAGGCCTTGTTGTTGCTCCCTGGGCCAACTACGTCACGGTTCCCCGTGACTCTGCCAGCTGCTCTGACACAGCGACTGCGTCCTCAGTGTGGATTCCAGAATGCGACAGACGTCCAGAGAAGACTTCCAGGGCTGATTGGAACATGCTGCCATCAAGAACTGCCATGGCTCAGGCCCCCTGGGAATCTGCTCACAGCGAAAGCTGCTGTCACTCTGTGTGGGCACAGCCTTGTCTGTGTAGGCCTGCTCACACTGCAGCCCCTGTCTGCACCAGAACCGTGCCGATCCACCTTCTCTTGGCCTCCTTGCCTGCATGGAAAAGGGCAGCTTGGGCTGAAGTCCCTCAACTTTCAGATGGCCGAGTGAAGTCTCTGAGCCCTGGTGACCCACGCAGCTCTTCAGCCTGCTGACCTGCTCTGCTGGGGCTGTCTTAAAAGGCAGAGGGCACGTTATCCTAATGTCCCCACATCCATCCCTCTTAGCATACTGTAGCCCAGTTCCTAAAAGGACACCTGCACAATCTCTCTGAATGTTAATCAGCACGTAGTTGGTCTGTGCACTGCAGAAATTGCACCTAGGTTTTCAGTGGTGATTAGCTATGTGTTTAGTCAGAGGTGCAATGGTTCTAATGGTGAGAGAAAGACATTCCCAGTTGTCACCAGGTGGAACACACTTCAGACTGGAATCCTCAAGCAGACTGCAGTCAAGCTTTCTTAATTATTCGTTGTTGTTATCAATTCAGACGCATCTCTGAATTCCTGCTTGAATGAACATTCTGTAATAATCTGCTGAGACAGTGCAAGGCTTGACAATGAGACTATAGTTTATGAAAGCAGCACTCTTTACTTAGGTGCACTTTTCATCTGTTGAACTTCCTGTCGTCTATTGGAAATCTCTAGTCCTTAAAGGCACCAATGCATAAGATTCACCTATTCTATAGAAGTCTGACTGAACCCCATACTGGGATTATTTTTGTTCAATCCAAGCACCTTGGACGTTACTATACATTTATTCAATCATGAGGTAAGTCTGCTTCAGAAGCAATATAGAAAGCATAAAGGGGGAAGAAGATAATGTATTAGTGAAGACTTAACTAGTATTCATAAACTGAAAGCTGTGAAACACTATGATGATTACAGAATTTCCCGGAGAAATGTCAAGTTCTTATCTGAATGCTAAATGCAACATCAGTTCACTTCTCACTGGGTTGAATGTTTTAAATATTTGGTAATAATAATGGTTCCTTAATTCTGACATTTAATATAAAAACATTAAAAATGCTTGTAAGTACTTTTTCGTTAGAATGTCAGCGGCTAAACAGATGAAGTGGTAAAAGACAGCCAAATATCACTATTGAAGGCAGTAAGGACCGTAAGGATGGAAAGGCTGGTGTTTGCCATGGGCAGGGAAACACATCTGGTTTTCATGTTCTCTTTGTCTTTGAGTGCCAGAAAAATAGAGGAGAGTGTGCCCTCACCTTGGACCCCTCCTGCCCTCTGCTCCTGAGATGGAGAAATATCCAATCTTCTAGAAGGACATCAGGACAAAGATATGTAATGAAAATAAGTCCAGGCTGCCTGTACTTGAGGGCATCAGCTGTTGGCGTCTGTGGGCATCAGGAAGGATGGAAAGGCAGGTGTTTGCCATGGGCAGGGAAACACATCTGGTTTTCCTGTTCTCTTTGTCTTTGAGTGCCAGATGCCAGGAGGATTCCTGTTTCCATGGACTATCAGCAAATTGTCTTTCACTTTGGCAATCACACATTCTTCTGGACCCTGAGGATCCACCTGACAATTTGCCCATAGTTCAGACTAGACAAACACAGACTGAAGAATCTCTCAGTTTTCAGCAGGTCCTCATCAGGTGGAACTTTGGTCCTCTCCTCCAGGCTGCATGACATCTCTGGAATATTACCAGAAAGTGAAAACCCAAGTAAGTTGTGGATGCCCCACTCCTGTATGCATTCAAGGCCAGGCTGGATTTGGCTCTGGGCAGCCTGGTCTAGTGGTTGGCTGCCCTGCACAGAGCTGGGGGTTGAAACTAGATGATCATTGTGGTCCTTTTCAACCCAGGCCATTCTGTGATTCTATGATTTAATCAGAATGTAACTGCTGTAGTATCTCCTCATAGGATGCCAAAAATTAGTCAAGTCCTGCAGTACTCCAGAATAAACACTGCAAATACACTGCAGTTCATTTAATCCAGCCAATTATTCAGTGCACTCTTTTTCTAGCCAGTCTACTTGGTCCTCTACAGCTTCTGGTCTTCTGAAAAACATCAGTGTTTTGTTATCCATTTGAAAGCTCAGTGTTACGTCCTGTGATCTCTCTAGATTTCTCCATGAGAATATGTAGAAATCTGTAAAGCTCTGATGTCCCTCAGTTCACTACACAAAATTTAAGGGCAGTGCCAAATTCCGTATATCTAGTTCATCCTGCAGAATGATGCCATTTTTTTATCTCAGTGAAAAGTATAGCAGTCAAAACAGGACTGGATTTTTGTTCCAGCGCAGACCAAATTTCCTGCCTACCTTCAAGAAAAGCTCATCGTGTGTAGCTACAGTTACGTACAGATGCAGCTCCTCTGTTAAAATGCACAGAGAGAATGTTCTCTAACCTTGACGTGAGATATTTACTGATCTTGTATCATGAGTGACCTCCTGATTCTTCACGCCTGACAATTTTTAAATAATGAGAAATAAAAACACATATTTTTCAAAACAGGTATAGAGATTGACTTACAAAAAAATGTTTATCTTGAATCAATCATACACTCACCATTGCAATTAAAAAAAAAAAAAAGAAAGAAAGAAAAAAAAAAGAAAGAAGAAAAGCCACATTCTTACAGTGGCATTTCACAGTATTGTAATTCTGTTGTGTGAAATCAAGGTTCTCTCATCGTGAAATAATGACCATGTTCTCTTTTCATATCTAAACATATAAATGCTAAAGGCAGCAGTGCTGTTCAAGAATACATTACCAGCTCAAACACTGCTTTGACTATAAAACTGAAGGTAGTAAGGAATTTTATCAAGGAATCACAGAATTGCCAGGGTTGGAAGGGACCTCAAGGGTCCAACCCCCCTGCCACACGCAGGGCCACCAACCATCCCACCTAATGCTAGACCAGGCTGCCCAGGGCCCCATCCAATCTGGCTTTGAACACCTCCAGGGACAGGGCATCCACAACCTCCCTGGGCAGCTGTTCCAGTACCTCACCACTCTCTCCGTAAAGAATTTCCCCCTGACGTCCAACCTAAATCTCCCTTCCCTCAGCTTAAAACCATTTCCTTTTGTCCTGCTGTCACTCACCCTTTCAAAGAGTTGATTCCCCTCCTGTTTGTAGGCTCCCTTTAGGTACTGAAAGGCTGCAATGAGGTCACCCCGCAGCCTTCTTTTCTCCAGGCTGAACAAGCCCAGCTCCCTCAGCCTGTCCTCATAGGGGAGGTGCTCCAGTCCCCTGATCATCTTTGTGGCCCTCCTCTGGACCCTCTCCTACAGCTCCCTGTCTTTCTTGTACTGGGGGCTCCAGACCTGGATGCAGTACTCCAGATGGGGCCTCACAAGAGCAGAGTAGAGGGGAACAATCACCTCCCTGTCCCTGCTGGCCACCCCTCTTCTGATGGAGCCCAGGATCCCATTTGCCTTCCGAGCCGCAAGGGCACACTGCTGGCTCATGTTAAGTTTTTCGTCTACCAAGACCCCCAGGTCCTTCTCCACAGGGCTGCTCTCAAGGACCGCTCCTTCCAGTCTGTAGGGATGCCTGGGATTCCTCCGGCCCAAGTGCAAAACTCTGCACTTTGCCGTGTTGAACCTCATCAGGTTCACCCGGGCCCACCTTTCCAGCCTCTCGAGGTCCCTCTGAATGGCATCCCTCCCTTCAACCGTGTCAACCACACCACTCAGCTTGGTGTCGTCAGCAAATTGCTGAGGGTGCACTCGATTCCGTCATCGATGTCATTGATAAAGATGTTAAAGAGCACCGGTCCCAAGACAGACCCCTGGGGGACGCCGCTCGTTACCAGCCTCCACCTGGACATGGAGCCATTGATGACCACCCTCTGTCTGCGGCCTTTCAACCAGTTTCTTATCCATCGAGTGGTCCACCCATCAAATCCACATCCCTCCAGCTTGGAGAGAAGGATGTGGTGGGGGACCATGTCAAAGGCCTTGCTCAAGTCCAGGTAAAATAATTTGTATCAGTAATTAAAAGTACTTGCTTACTGCTTACAAAGAAGTACATAACTTACAAAGTACATTCGCCAGATGAAAAACAAGGCATCAATACATCTGCATTACTAGAAGCAAATATATTGCACTGACACTTGTAAACCATTTTACCTGTCTCACAGTGATTTTCCAATAAGAAAACAAAGGAAGAAGAAGTATAAAGGCTCCTTGTGCTGCTGGTATGTAAATCACCCAAGCAATCACAAGTGAAGATGAGAATGGTGAAAGCTCACTGCTGATGTACCGAAATCTTCATGTGCTATATCAAACCTGCAAGGAATGCAATGGACAAATGACAAGCTCACGTCTCTCTTCTGACAAGGTTTTGGCTGCAGTGACAGCCTTCTTTCTGAGTCAAATCTTACCATCCTCCCAGCAACAAGCTCTACCTGCTGAATGGCATATTGCTGGGAGCATCCTTCCACAATCCAGTAATGGTCGGAACAGAACTGTGAGCTTGATTTCTTGGAAAATCAGGCTGTGTCTGAATGTATTCCAGCACAGAGCAGGAGAAGAGACGGTACTGAGCAGCATGGCAGCAGGTAAACAAGGCATCGTGTGCACTTTAGAAAGTAAAGCTTTCCTGTGACGGAGAAGGGAGCAAGATGGGGGAAGATGGAGAGAATCAAAGACTGCAGCCCTTGGTGGGAAGGGAAAAGCTAACTTCAGTGTGGGACACAAGCAATAAGGACAGGATTTGGAGAGTTTTCTGCTTTCTATTGAGGTGTTCAGCACCTCACCACTCTTAGAATTTTTCTCCTAGTATCGGATCTGACTGTGTGGGTTCCAAATGCCCCAGGCAGAGGAAGAACTCACTTTGGATTCCTCTCACATGTAGTAGAAGAGGGCAAAGGAAAGGCAATCTGCACACACCATCTCCTCCAGCAATTTGTAAACCTAGCAGATCTGCCCCATGCTTTATTTATGAGTGAGTGCAATAGAACATTTGGCCTTGTGTCAGCTGGAGGAGCTGACTGCTGCACTCAATGGAAGATTTCAGTTTTTCCTTTCAGCCACAGAGATAAGCAATCATGTTTTAATTTCAGTCTGAGTCAGGACACACTGCATAGCAGAGTACTTGTATTTGTACTGTATTAATTGTGACTTTCAGAGTTACAGTTAAACAGTTTGGGCCCTGATGACTTCAGCTGTTGAAAATAATGCAGCCTAGTCACCTCCTGGGACGGTGACAGCAGTGGAAATGTGAAATTGCTGCCTTCCCTTTTCTTTTTCATGGTTTAGACTCTAAGGTTAGTGTTGCTAGCTAGGTTTGTCATGTTTCTAATGTTATTAGAAATGTAGCAGCAGAGCTCCAGACAGACACCAAAAGAAGTGAAGCTTCTATCTTCATGTGGGCTGGACTCTTAACTGTACGCTTTTTAATAAAGGAGATTATTTTGTATGCCAGCATTTTCTACAATAGAGATTAGTGTGTATAATACTTTCCACGTATCATCTTTCCTCCTTTCTCACATGAGTTGCTCCCCTAAACAGGAAAGTTTGATAAGGGCAAACTAAGAGTTACCTGAAAGCTGCAATAACTGATAAGAACGCATCAGCAGAACCAAAGCGTGATTTCTCTTCTAGAGGTTTTATTAGAAATGCAAGTATTCTGCTGTTCAGATAGAAATTCCTTAATAATCTCTATGTAGAAGCAATTAGCAATGGCTCCGTTTTACTGCTGCTGTCAAATCGTATTAGTACAAAAACTGAGATGGGAATGTCTCAGATTTTTTCCTTTAAAAAGCCAAACGGCTGAGCTCAATACAAATACCTGTAAGTGACAGAGATTTAATATTTAAGCCAGCAGTTAGTGAAGAAATGCTTAAGCAATTCAAATTCCATTATTTTAAAGTTATTCTCTCTACTCCTAACTAGCCTATTGAAATTGGTACAATAAGATTTGCAATACTTTCAAGAGGTGTGTTTTCTTTATTTTCCTATGTATTTATCACTTTATTTTCATTTCAATGAAACCAGCTGAATGCACAGTTTGAAATTCTACTGATATATTTTGAAGCCTTCCTGGAGTGACGACATCAGTGGGCATTGGGCAACTGCTGTCATCTCCCTGTACTTGTGGAAGGCTTTTGACATGTTCCCACATTGCGTCCTTCTCTCTGAGGTGGAGAGGGATGGATTTGAAGGCTGAATCATTCTGTGGGTAAATAATTGGTCTGATGGTCACAGCCAGAGGTTGTTATCACCGGTTCTGAGTCCGGGTGGAGGCCAGTCGTGAGTGGTGTCCCCTAAGGGTCCATCCTGGGGCTGGTGCTCTTCAGCATTTTCATCAATGTCACAGGCAGTGGAAACAACACACAGAGGGTGGTGAGGCACTGGAACAGGTTGCCCAAGGAGGCTGTGGATGCCCCATCCCAGCAGGCACGCAAGGCCAGGCTGGATGTGGCTCTGGGCAGCCTGGGCTGCTGGTTGTGACTGCACACAGGAGGGGGGTTAAAACTACGTGATCATGGTGTCCTTTTCAACCCAGGCCATTCCATGATTCTATGATTCCATGACACAAGTGTACCCTCAGCAAATTTGCTGATGATACCCAGTGAGGTGGTACAGCTGGCAGAGTAGAAGGGAGGGATGCGATCCAGAGGGACCTCCCGGCATGGAGTCCCCAGTCACTGAGACAGTGCCGGGCAGCGGTGCCCAGCAGCTGCTCCCTGGCAGGGGCTCTCCCTCAGCTGAGGTCATTCCCTGCTTGGAATTCCGCATGGAACCGGAACCCCAGAGCCGAGTGCATCACAGAACATGCTGCGTTTGGGGGCCTGCAGGGCTGCCCTGCGTGCTGCCTGGTCCCCAGCCATTCCCTGTGAGGTGACACTGCGCTGTGATGTCACAGTGGTACCTCGTGCGCCCTCGTGGCAGCGGTGGGAGCGGTGGCTCAGTCCGCTTGTGGGACCCGCAGGAAGCGGAACCAGAGAGAGCGTTGCGTCTACCTGGAGATTTCCTGCTGTCATGGAGCGGCTGAGAGCCCTTCGAGGTGAGTCCCTCCACCTCTCCGCACGCCGTGACGCCGCCCGAGCGCACGTGTGCCTCCAGAGTCAGTTCAGGCCGCGCCGGCAGCACCGTCCTCGCTCTGCTGAGCGCAGCTGCCCGCCGTGGTTTCCCCGGCACCCCAGCAAGGGGAAAGCTCCCTCCCCCGTCCCCGCCAACCGTGGGGCTGGAGGAGCGTTCCTCCCAGAGCCGGCCGGATGCTCGGCCCTGGCTCCGAGCGACACCGGCGGCAGCTGCTCCGCTCTTTGCTTCCAGGTCTCTTTGCCTGTGTGGGCTGCGTGCCCAGACGTACGCGTCGCAGGGAGAGAAGCAGGGTGCCGAGCCCTGTCCCTGTCTCCGCTGTGACTGTGCTGCAACAGCGCCTGCAAGACCGGGAGGTGAGCTGGGGACGTCCGGCCGTGAATCCTTGCCGTGGCGCAGTGCCGTGGTCCTGTGGGTGCCGGGCCGCGGCACCACACCGGCACGGTGATGGGTGGCAGTGGGCGGCTCCCCGAGAGCAAGGGCAAAGCAAAGCATGACTGGTCCCTGTCCCCAGGGTGATCGAGCACAGGTGTACCGCGAGCTGGAGGGCGCCCTGTGGGAAGACGACAGCCGCCCGCCGTGCGGAGTGGTGAACCGGCTGCTGGCAGAGGTGTCCCGGGACCTGACGGCAGCCCAGGTGAGGGGTTACAGCCAAAGGCAAAGGGAGCCGCTGCCCGTGCTGGTGTTGTGCTGGTGGGCGGCGGTGGCTCAGCCCTTCCCAGGGTCTCAGGCAGTCTCCTGGACGGTGTGTCACCAGTGACTCCTTTTCAGGGTGTCAGGGACAACGTGAGGATGGCTGCCAGCAACGTCCTGGTGGCTCTGGCCCGGATGCATTTCAGCTTGGTGATGGCTGAGCTCCAGGGCCAGCTGAAGGCCATCGGGGAGAGACCCAAGGATTTTGTGCTCATCACCCTCAGCAAACTGTTCGGCATCTACGGTAGAGTGCTCTCAGCCACCCTACACCTATGACAACTGGGGAAAGGGGTCTTTCCTCTCTGCGCATGATCTACATCCTGGGGGATGCAGGGCTTCCCCCCCGCCTCTGTTGCTGCCAGGGCTCTGACTGTGGACCTCTCCTTCCTCTGCAGCTCCACAGTGCATCCCCTTCACGTGGCTGATGCTGGCTGGCCTGCGCAGTGTGGTGGGCCAGGTGAGGAGCGGCCGGACCCTGCGCCTCGCTTGTGCTGGTGAGTGCTGGCTCCAGAGCAGGGGGTCTCAGGACAGCCCTTGCATCCTGCCCTGCAGACTCTCACAGGCTCCCTTTTCTCTTGTTGGTTTGGTTTTGTTTGTTTTTTCTTTTAAAATTAATTCTTCCTTTATTTTGTTGTTTCATTTTGTTTTCTCAGTTGTGAAACAATGGTCAGAAGGAGTCCGGGTTCACTTCTGCTCTGGAAAGCAATGCCCCCGGCCTGCCGTGCAGAAAGAACAAATCTACGAGAATCTGCACCTGCTCTTCTTCTCCGTGCTGACAAACTGGCAGGACTGCAAGGAGGAAGAGGTGAGCACTGCTGCATTCCCAGCCCAGGATGGCAGCAGGGACCTCCGTGTCAGCAGCTCTGTCTGTGCCCAGTGGGCTGAGAGCAGAGGGGTGATGAGAGGGAGTGGGCTGGCTCTTCAAAGGGCCCCAAACTGCGCTCGGGGCTGCATCTCCGTGCCAGGAAGCAGCTGCATGTCACAGCACTGTGGCAGGGAGTGCTGGGGACGAGGGTGTGGGGAAAATCTCCCTGCTGTCCAGAGCGAGCTCATCTGCTGCTGGGCAAGGGGGTATGGGGAAGGGGAAGGAAAAGAGAAAGCCCTCTCTGTCGGAAGGGCAGACCTTCAGTCTTTGATGCCGGGCCTCTGCCGTTCCTCTCCAGGACAAGCAGGCCGTCCTCGGGGCTGTGACTGCCATGATGGCTGTCCTCCTGCAAGAGGAGCTGCACCGAGAGCACGTCTGGGAGCAGCTCCTCTGGCTCGTGCGCCCCTATCAGGAGGTCCAAGACATCTGCAGAGTGACCAAGGTGAGATGTTGTGCAGGGCTCAGCGTGGATGTGGGGCCCATGCAAATGCCACGAGGGGTCAGGGGGATGCGGGGAGGAGGTGGGGAACCCTTGGAGAAAGAAGGAACAGGTGATCAAGGGAGGTCTGGGGCTTCCTGAGCTCTTCCGTCAAGGGAAGAACAATGGGGACAGGAACCAGGAGGGAGCCAGGAGTCAGTGGGGCCCATCTTCTGGGGATGGGAGGCTTCACAACCACCACCGTGGGGCTCTGAGTGCCTGAGGAGCTCTGTGCTAACAACCAGGCAGACCACGTTTAGTTGCATCTGATGAGGGAGAAGAGGGATGCTGGGTGGGAAATGCTTGCAAACGATGCCAACAGGGCTCAGTTGAAAGCAGAGAGACTTTGGGTGCTGCTGAGAGTTGGGGGACAAACAAGAATGCCAAACAGTGTGCAGGAGCTTCCCCCAGTGGAGAAACCATTGGAAAACAGTTTCTCCGCTCCCAAGTGGCTAGATGTGGCTTCAGTGCTTTTTTCCTCTCCTGGTCTCTTACAGAGCCTCACTATCTTCCTGGAGGCCTTAGAGGGAGTTCAGACCATCATCCCCAAGGACAAGTTTCTGGCCATTACCAGTGCCATGTTCTACCAGGTAAGGGGAGCCTATCCTTGCACCCACAGCAGTTTCCCTCTTGTCCAAGTCTCAGGAGGACTGCAGAGCTCTGAGCCTCTGACAGGTGCTCAGCTGTAGCTCCTGCATGCCTGAGGCTCCTCCAGAGCCATGCGTATGCCCCCAGGGATGCTGTGGGGCAGGCCGGGTTTTGTCTGCATGTCCTCTCCCTGAGAGTGCCCAGGGAGACGAGAGCTGGCAGCACAGTTTCTTTCCTGTCCTCAGTGCTGATGCGATTTTCTAAAACGGACCTTGTTCCCACAGCTCTCTGATGACACCAGGCAGCACAGCGAGGCTGATAGCACAGAGCTGACCCGCTGCATCCTGCTGCAGGGTAAGGAGAGGAGCTTTGGCAATGCTTGGCAGTGCCCTGGCCAAAACCTTTCTCGCCAACCTCAGGAATGGGCATGTGTTTCTTGCTAACACAGCATGGGATTTTCTCTCTGCAGCCCGGATCTGCCCAGAGG
Organism: Phasianus colchicus; assembly: GCF_987193195.1. Classification (NCBI taxonomy): domain Eukaryota; kingdom Metazoa; phylum Chordata; class Aves; order Galliformes; family Phasianidae; genus Phasianus; species Phasianus colchicus. The sequence continues at coordinate 14,335,656 of NC_143476.1, forward strand.
AAGCAGTCCTGTTTCTGCGGTTGCAGCTGGGCGATGAGAGGGAGGCTGGACGCGTGGCAGCCCTGGGTCTGCTCAGTGCTCTAGCTTGCTCTGATGGTCAGTACCATGGGTCGCTATTTCCAGGGATCCCCTCTGCCATCAGGGTTGTGTCTCCATGCATGCTTCTGCACATCTCTTGCAGAGCCTGTGATGACGGAGAAGCTGCCCCAGGTCGCAGAGGCTTTGCAGTGCGTGTGCAGCGACCCCAGGATCCAGGTGAGCTGCTTTGGGAAAAGAAAGCTCTGTCGGAGTGGTGACGGGCAGGGCTGGGGTGACTAGACAGGTGCTGGGGCATTGACCACAGGGTTGCGATGGCTCCTGTGGGGAGAGCAGGCAGAGTGGAGCAGGCAGGTCCCTGTGCTGCACTTGGAAGGCGCACCGCCTGGTGCTACAGCCTGGCCCTCACCTCAAGAGCCAAGGCTTGTCCTCTGCTCTCGCTGTCTCTGCTCGTGCCCAAAGGGCTGTCCCAATGAGCACGTAGCTTCCCTTTGCCTTCTGACCTGGAAAATCAAACCCATAACTGACCCCTGGCAGGTGAGGAAGGCCATTCTGCGTTTCATCGGGGACCTGCTCAGCACCGATGCCCAGAGCTGCTCATCCTGGGACGTAGTGGGGCATATCTTCAATGAGTTCAGCCGCAGCACGGGAAGAAGGGTAAGGACAGGGGGCTGCATCTTCTTTTGGAAGGCCTTTGCTGCTCAAAGGCTGGCACAGAAGCACCAGTGGGACCACACCTGAGCCAGCTGAGAGTAACTGGTGTTTCAACAACAATGTTGTGCAGGCAGCTGGAGTCCTTTCTGCCCAGGAGGCCCAGGAAGAAGGAGCTCTGCAAGAGCAGTGCATGAGCATCCTGGGATCGCTGGATTTCTCAGTGAGAGGGATGACCAAAGTAAGTCACACTCTGCCCTGCTGCCGCTCCTCGCCTTCGCACCACGTGTTCCTTGTCCCATTGCAACACCCCAGGTCTCTCCTCCAGCGTGCTCTGAAGCACACAAAACTCAGGGAAATTCACAGAGTCCTCTTCATCTCTGAGCGGAGGCAGGAATGCTGACACGCTCAACTGCTTTGTTCCCTACAGCTCCTGTGGCCGCGGCTGCTGCTCTATGTGGTTCCAGCTCAGTACACGGGCATGCTGATCCCGATCTCCCGCTGCATCCAAAGCCTGGCTGAGAGAGAGGACCTGGCAGCGCGGGAGGTAGGAGAGCTGGATCCACACTTCCTCAGCTCCGTGTTTCAAGGTAGGAGCAGAAACTCCCCCAGGGAGCTCTGCTGACCCGTATTAGCACCCAGAAGGGACAGCGGAGGGACATGTGGCAGGGCACTCAGCACACCTTTCTCCCCGCAGGCCCCCTGCTGACTCCCCAGACGCTGCTGGTGCGCCTGTTGGTGAGTAGATGCTCCAGGGGCCGGTGTCACAAGCCCCGAGGAGGAAGCAGCACGGCCGAGAGTGCCAGTGTCCACCTGAGCCCCGGGGCTGCCATTCTCTTCCCAGGCTCGCAGCACCATGGGAAAAGTTGTTGGCTGCTCCTTGCCCGCCAGGGCAGAGCCAAGCTGCTTCCCTCCTGGGAGAAGCCGCTGCTCTTGCTGCAGAAGTGACCCTGCTTCTCCTTGCTCTCGCTCAGGTGGTGGCAGGGAGCCCTTTTGCAGGCAGCGAACTCCAAGCTGCTGCCTTGCTGCTCATGCGAAACCTCCACAGCAGGATCCACAGAGCTGTGGGGGCCATGTGGGCCGCTGAGATCCCCCTGCTGCTGCAGTGCCTTGAAGGTAAAGTGCTGGTGGGGAGGGAGGCAGGGAAGAAGGGAAGGGGAGGGGAGGGGAGGGGAGGGGAGGGGAGGGGAGGGGAGGGGAGGGGAGGGGAGGGGAGGGGAGGGGAGGGGAGGGGAGGGGAGGGGAGGGGAGGGGAGGGGAGGGGAGGGGAGGGGAGGGAAGGGGAGGGGAGGGGAGGGGAGGGGAGGGGACGGATGAAAATACAACCTGTGGCCCACTGCTTGCTCTACTGCAGTTCCCATTCCAGGGATACGGCACTGAGGCCCAGGGACCTTTACCCCTGGGGTCTACCCATTCCAGGAGATGGATGGGCCCTTCACCTCCCCTCAGGCAGCAGTCCTGGAGCAGTTCTGTGTTCCTACTGGGAAAGTGTTTGTGGGGAGGGACAGGTCATTGTGGAGGGGGCGCAGGTCCCAGCTTTGCCCAGTGCCCAGGCCAAACCAGGTTTGCAGCAGCTCTTTTGTGGCTTGATCCCAAGCAAAGGTCTTTTGCTTCCTATTGCTGTGCAGGGAAATCGGAGAGCTTCCTGGACACTGCAGAGTGGGAGCACAATCTACTAAAGGTACAGCATTGCCAGGAGGCGTGGTGCAGAGCAGTGCTTGCCTGCCTAAAGGTGACCTGCTCTCATATGAGCCCCCGCAGGACAGGAACAACCTCTAAAATGCTGCTGCAGAGCGGCCGCATGCCTTTGCAGCACTGCCTCTTCCCATTCGTCCCAAGCCCAAGGCGGCTCTTAGGAGAAGAGCTGCAGGTGGCTTTAATGGAGGGGATGCTGGGGCAGCTGAGAGAGGGCCTGTTCTTCCAGACACCTCTCCCCAGAAGGCTGCAGCAACTTGGAAATGGGGGAAGAGGCAAAGGGCAAGGAAACATTGGCTTCTTCTGTTCTCCAACAGTTTCTGAGGGCTTCTCTGGAGACGATGGAGGATGACGCCTGGACAAAGGGCCTGAGCTGTGAGCTGAGCCGCTGGCTGGGCAGCTCTGCCAGCAGCTCTGCAGAAAAGGTGGGTTTTCCCCTGGGCTCTACCCAGCGGTGCAGCTGCAGGTGTCCAACTGGGGCTGGGGCTGCGGCTGGTGCTCTGCCCACTCGTCCCGCTCATGCTGCTTCCCCAGCCCATGTCCCCCAGAGGGCCTTTCCCTGCAAGCTGCCCGGGGACCGGCTAAAGCTCGGCCTGCGGCTGCTCTCAGTGACTCCCAGGGAGCGTGGGTGCTCCCTTCCCACCTGGTCCTCTGCCAACAGGTCAGGCTGCTGCTACATCTCAGATTCTGACTTTCTTTTCCGTCCCTTCCCTTCCCTTCCCATGCAGCCTTTCCTGTACAAGGCGCTGGGGACAGTGCTGGGAGCCTGTAAGGCAGTCCTCCACATTCACGTCCAAGAGAAGCTGCTGCAACATCTGACGGAAGCAAACGCGGAGGAGCCCTCTGAGGCCCAGGTGAGCTCTCCCCTCCTGCAGCTTCTGTGAGCGTCCCCAGTCTGTCTTCTAGCCCTGCTCCGGACCTTTCTGATCTCCTCACTGCTGCCGTTTCCCTCAGGCGAGGACTGGCCCAGCCACTGTGCTTGGCTGCACCAGTAAGGTCATGCCTGCGCCAACTGCCCCTTGTTCTTTTGTGCAGGGAATGATCTCTCTTGTCAGCCATGCTGCTGAGGGCAACTTCCACCCAGTCCTGGACACACTCATCATGTTTTCGTCCAGGCTGTGCAAGGGCCGGAATGGAAGGATTGCCAGGAGCAAGAAGGTAAAGCGTTACGGGTTTCCACCTTGGCTTTCTTCTGCCTTATTTTCACAGCAGCTCCTGCCTTGGGAGCCCAGCTGCACTGTTGGGCACTGGGGGCCGCTGAGCAAGTTCTCAAAGCACTTCTTCCCACACAGATGGAGCTGGACAGCACGAGAGCTCATGCCACACGCAGCGCTCTCATGCTCGCCTATGGCCGCTTGGCATTGCGTGCCAGCAAGGAGCAGCTGCTCGCCCGCCTGGAGGTAGACATTGTGGGCAACATCCTGCTGCTGTACAGCTGCAGCTGCCGGGTGAGAGCTTGAAACGTGCCAGGGTGTCTGTGCCCAGCCACAGCCCCTCCTCTAGGGAGATGCTGAGATGGGCCTTCTCTTTCTGAAGGTCCCCTGGGGAACGGTTTGTGCCCAGATGAAGACCCAAGCCTTCCCTTAGCATCGCCCCCACGTGTCCCCCTTGCAGCCCTCGGCCCTTCCCGCAGTTCACAGTATGTTCTTCTCTCTTGGGCCTCAGGACTTGCGGAACAACCTTGCACTGGTGCAGAGCATCACCGACTCCAGCTCTGCCTTCCAAACCGTGGGTGATTCCGCCAGCCTTAACCCCTCCTTGAAGGGCAAGCTGCTGGAGATCCTGATGGTGAGTGCCTAGAGCCAGAGCTGCCTGCAGTGGAGTTTTGGGCTGTGCCACGAGGCTCGATTCCCTGGAGGCACACACGTCTCCAGCTGGTGGGAGCCTCAGGTGCTGGCAGGCAGCAGCTGTGCAGCGGGCTAGGTCCACCAGCTGTGGAGCTGCTGCATCCTGCAGTGGGAAATGTGGGAGTGATGGGGCTGGCGCGTGGCAGTTGTGTCTGTCTCTGGGCTGGGTGGAACAGCTCTCGCGTGCTTCTTGCCCGCTTTGACAGTGTCTCTCTGGGACTTGCAGGACTTGCTGAAGAAGTATTACTTGGGCGCCCCTGTCTCCCCAGTGCCCCTCAAGGTGGTTCTGGCCCTGGAGCAGTTGAGGTAAGGGCGCGAGCCTCTGGGATCGCAAAACAGGATGGTGCTCCACCTTCTGGGTAGCTCCGAAGGCCTGGAGGGGGCAGGGGGTGAGGAGAGAACGGCCCTGGTGCTCCCGTCCTGTGGCGGGGAAGAGAAGGGGTCTCCTTCCCTACAGAGAGGGAGGTGGTTCACTGCTGCCAGGGAGGAGGCGGGCACTGCTGGAACTGAAGATGGTGCTCAGCAGCATGCGCTGGGGGTGTTTACTTTGTAGCTGTCGATTAGGAGAACCTTGGATGTTGTCTGAACCAGTCTGGAGAGCGCTGCTAAAGGCCCTTTCTGCTTTCTCTTCCTTTTTTCCTCCTGTCAGCAAGCTGAAGCCCACTTTTGGAAACAAGGACATGCGGGAGATGTTGACTCTGTGCTGCAAGAACATCGTGACGCACCCTTCAGCAGAGATGATGCTGAAGATCAGGAAGTCACAGCACGCAGCGCAGTACCTGCAGGTAACCTGCCGTAACTTTCCTGGCCACCTCTCAGCAGGAGCCCTACCTCAGCACACACAGCCTATGCTCTGGCAGAAGCCGTGATGCCACACCTCAATCTCCTCTTCTGCTTTCAGCTTCAGCAAACATCGTTGAACGCTCTGGGCCGGCTCATGGTGGTCCTGCTCGAGACAGAGCCCAGCTGTGACTTCTTCCAGAACATAGTCCAAGTGAGTACATGTGGGGCAAGGGAGAAAGTGTGATGCCTGTGGATAGCAGGGACAGAGATCTGGCGAATGAGAGGATGGTCAGCGGGGGATGAATCTCCTGCTGATATGCCAGCTCGCTGTGAGCTCAGAAACGGGCAGAGAAATGGGCCCTGCAGTGGGAAAGGCAGGAGCCAGCCCTGGCAGGCCACAGCTCCCGGTTTAGGAGGCAGGAACATCTGCAGAGAGCAGGGACAGCTGTGCGGGGGGGGGAAGGGGAGGGGCTGCATGGAGCCACAGGGCAGCAGGTCCTGAGGATAAGTGCTGGAAAAGGAGGGACAGGGAGAGGGGTGGCAGGAAAGAAAAGATGTCCGCAGTGAGACAGATGCCTTGCCCCAGGTCCTGCAGAAATCAATCACCTCAGACGATGTGTGGGAGCGCAAGAGGGCCCTGCAGACCTGCTCCCAGCTGCTGGCTGCTTCTGAAGAGCTTCGAGTGAGTAAAGAGCCCCACCGCATGCCCCCTGCTCCCTCTCCGCTGCCCCTGAGCTGGAAGGCGAGCTCCGCCCAGCTGTGCATGCTGTGCCACCGTGTGTGGGGAAGGCACAGCTGGAAGTAGCTAGTGAGAGCTGGGGCTGCCTACAGCCTTTTTTCCTGCCTCTTGCCCCTGCAGAGAGGAGATGCCTGCAAGCACTTTGGCTCCCTGGTGGGATTGCTGGCTCCTCTGACGTGCGACCCCATGCCCGCATCCCGCCAGTTGGCTGTCTCCTGTCTGAGCTCCCTTCTCCGAATCCAAGGCAAGTAGAATGGGTGTGCACCAGCCCTCTTCTCTCCTCCCCTAGGCCCTGTTTACAGGAGGGAGAGGCACTGTGCGCAGCTCTCTTCTCGTCCCCACCCCGTCCTCTGTCTCTGCCCCAAGGAAAGCAGTTCTGTTTCCAGAAGCATGACTTTCCTTTTCTCTCCGTGCTCTTTCTAGCCAAGGAGACCGACACAGTCATCGAGATGGGAGACATCAGGAGCCTGTGCGAGGGGCTGCATGCCTGCAGCACCACCTTGCAGTTCCAGACCTCATCCAAAATCGCAAGGGTAAGTGGACCCAAAAAGGGGCGGTGGGATCTCAGTGCGTAGGCTTCTGCATGACCCTAAGCTGCCCCCAGCTATGTCTGGCCTTCAGGTGCCCAGTGCAAGGAGCTGACTGTCTGATGTGCATTTGTGTGTATGTTGACTGTGTGTGTTTGCATGTGTGACTGTGGCTGCTGGGAGGTAGGCTTTGCATGTAAGCAGACGCCATGGGTGGAGAAGCTGAGAGAAGGCTCAACTGCCTTCCGTAAAAATAGCAGGGTACGGACAGCAGGAATGTTGTGATGGCTGCCTGAGTGCCCTCCAGACTGCTTTATGTTCTGAAGAGCTGCCGCAGAGCAGTGATGGGATCTCTCCTGCTTCTCGTTTCTCTGCAGATGGTCTGCAGAAACTTCCCCGTGGAACGCGCCGTTGACTTCATGATGGCCACGAAGGAGGCATTCAAGAAGGCCAAAGGAATGCGCGTGCGTGCTGCTGGGAAGTGGATGATCACCTTTCTGCAGATGTACAGAAAGGACATCTGTCGGGACGTAAGAGACTTTCTTCCATGTGTCTTGGACTTTTTCTGGCTGTTGCATGATGCCTTGTGCCATTTGCTTCTTGTGCGAAAGAAGCACAGCCTGAGTGCAGAGCCAGGGCTTAGACAGGGGGGCTGGCGTGACATTTAGGCTTAGGCCATGACAGCATGTCAAGGGAGCGGGCACTGCTCCTGCGCTGAATGTCCACGGTCACTCCCTGCAGAGTCAAGGATGCAGCAAGTTGTTCCTTCTCCCCTTCCTCTTTCAGGTTCCACTAATCCTGTACATCCTGCGCAGCTGCACATCATCCACGCAGCAGAGCGCAGTCGTGCCCTTCCTGTGCCAGGCGGTGATCATCCTCACCCGCTGTCACGCAGAAGTCGTGATCGACAACTTCCGTCGGCTGCTTGGGCCCACAGACAGGTATCTGCTCTCCTGCCTTTGCTGTTGCTGCGGTCAAACTTGTAGCTGGGGATCCCGGGACAAAGCGGCTTTTCTTTTTCCCTCTCAAAGTCTGTTTGAGGTGAAAAGAACTCACTCACAACTTGAGACTCTCTATTTTCTAGTGAGACGTGGAGAAGAATGAGAGAGTTCTGTCTTCGACGGTGGAGCCAGTAGACCAAAGAAGAGAAAGGCAAAAAGAAAAAGAGAAAAGAAAAGGAAAGAAAAGATGGGAAGAGGAAAGGGAAAGAAAGGGAAAGAAAGAGAAAGATAGGGAAAGAAATGAAAAAGGAAAGGAAAAGAAAGGAAAGGGAAAGAAACAAAAAAGGAAAGGAAAGGAAAAATGAAAGGAAACGGAGGGGAAGGGAAGGAAACGGAGGGGAAGGGAAGGGAAGGGAAGGCAAGGCAAGGAGGAAGGGAAATGAAATAGGGAATCAAAAGGGAAATTTGAGAGGAGAGGAGGGGAGGGGACAAGCAGGGGGAATGGGTGAGGGGAGTGGGTGGGGAGAGGAAGGTAAGAAGGGAAGGGAGAAGGGAGGAAAAAAGTGAGGAAGGGAAGGGGAAGAGGAAAGAGAGGAGAGGAGAGGAGGGAAGAGGAGAGGGAAAGGGAATGAAAAAGGGAAATTTAAAAGGAGAGGAGAAGAGGAGAAGGAAGGGGAGATTGGGGAGAGGGGAGGGGGCAGAAGGAGAGGGGAGGGAAGAAGGAAAGGGAGAAGGGAAGGAAAAGGAGGGGAAGGGAAGGGAAGAGAAGGGAAGAAGGGAATGGAAGAGAAGGGAAGGGAAGAGGAGAAGGGAAGAGGAAAGAGAGGAGAGGAGAAGAGGAAAAGAAAGAGGAGAGAAGGGGAAGAGGAGGGAAGAAGATGAGAGAAGAGGAGGAGGAGAGAAGAGAAGAGGAGAGGAAGAGGAGAGGAGAGAAGAGGAAGAGGAGTGGAGAAAAGGAAGAGGAAGAGGAGAGAAGGAAGAGAAAAGGAGGAGGAGAGGAGGAAGAGGAGAGAAGAGGAAAAGGAGAGAAGAGGAGGAGAAGAGGAAGAGGAGAGAAGAGGAAGAGGAAGAGGAGAGGAGAGAAGAGGAAGAGAAGAGGAAGAAGAGAGGAAGAGAAAAGGAGAGGAAGAGGAGAGAAGAGGAGAGAAGAGAAAAGGAAGGGGAAGTGGAGAGAAGAGGAAGAGGAGAGAAGTGGAGAGAAGAGGATAGAAGAGGAAGAGAAGAGAAAAGATGAGCTTAAAAATGTATTATTTATTTAAATAAATTAAATACCAGAATCCTGGCTAAGATGTGAAAAGGGTTTTTTTTACCAAGTCTTCATTTTAATAGCTGCTATCTCTTCTCCACACCAGTTACGGAATCACAGAATCACCGAATGTTGGGGATTGGAAGGAACCCTGTATGATCATCTAGTCCAATCCCCCTGCCCTAGCAGGAACACCTAGATCAGGTCATACAGGAACGCATCCACACAGGTTTTGAATGTCTCCAGAGAAGGAGTCCCCCCAGCCTCTCTGGGCAGCCTGTTCCAGTGTTCTGTCGCCCCCACCGTAAAGAAGTTCTGCACTGGACTCTCTCAAGCAGTTCCCTGTCCTTCTTGTGAACGGAGAGGCCCAGAACTGGACACAATACTCCAGTTCTGGTCACCTGGGCAGAGTAGAAGGGAAGGAGAACCTCTTTCGACCTGCTAATCACAGCCCTTCTAGTCTGCCCCAGGATGCCATTGGTCTTCTTGGCCACAAGGGCACAATGCTGGCTCACGGTCAGCCCACTGTTCACTGGGACCCCCAAGTCTCTTTCTCCTACACTGCTCTCCAACAGGTCAGTCCCCAACCTATTCTGGTACCTGGGGAGCTGTTCTTACCCAGACGCAAGTCTCTGCACTTGCCCTTGTTATATTTCATTACGTTTCTCCCTGCCAAACTCACCAGCCTGTCTAGGTCTCGCTGGGTGGCAGCACAGCCTTCAGGCATGTCAGCCACTCACAGTTTTGTGTCATCAGCAACTAGACTCACTCTGTTCCACTGACCAGAACTCTCTGGCTTCTTTCCTTTACCTGGTTCACAGTCCAGCTCACTACTTGATCGTCCAGACCAGACTTCAGAGCTTTACAGATTTCTACATATTCTCATGGAGAAATCTAGAGAGATTACAGGATGTAACACTGAGCTTCCAAATGAATAACCAAACACTGATGTTTTTCAGAAGACCAGCAGCTGTAGAGGACCAAGTAGCCTGGTAGCAACAGAGTGCACGGAATAATTGGCTGAATTAAATGAACTGCAGTGTTTCTTCTGGAGTACTGCAGGACTTGCTGACTGATTATGGGCATCTTATGAGGAGATATCAGGAACACTTAAATTTTGAGTTAATCCACAACATTTTATTTCCCTCTCTGGTAATATTCCAGAGATGTCATGCAGCCTGGAAGAGAGGAACAAAGTGAAACCTGAGTAGCACCTTCTGAAACCTGAGTGTTTCTTCAGTCTGTGATTCTCTAGTTTGAAACATTGGCCAACTGTCAGGTGGTTTTTCAAGGTCCATAAGAACGTGTGAATTCCCAAGTGACAGACAATTTGCTGATGGTCCATGGAACCAGGATTCCTCCTGGCCTGTGGAAGTCAAAAAAAAAGAGAACATGAAAACCAGATGTGTTTCCCTGCCCATGGCAAACACCAGCCTTTCCATCCTTACAGTCCTTCATGCCATTAGCACTGATTCAAAGAATATCCCACACACTTTTGCCATGTCTGGCAGAGCTTTCAGCTCTTTCTATTGCACCCGTCTTGCTTTCAAGTCAACAGAGCCTGTTTCAAACAAGGAAAAACAATCTTATACCTGCTGTGCCATGCTCATGGAAAGAGCAATGCAGATGCCAGCAGCTGCTGCCCACAGGGACAGCCAGGCTGGACTTATTTTCATTACATAGCTTTGTCCTGAAGTCCTTCTAGAAACTGGGACATATCTCCCTCTGAGCAGCAGAGGGCAGGAGAGCTCGAAGGTGAGGGCACACTCTCCCCTGCTTATCTGGCACTCAAAGAGAAAGAGAAAATGAAAACCAGATGTGTTTCCCTGCCCATGGCAAACACCAGCCTTTCCATCCTTACAGTCCTTCCTGACATCAGCAGCAACTGAAAAACATCCCACTCTAGTTTGCCATGTCTGGCAGGGGTTTCAGCTCTTTCTATTACATCCCTCTAGCTTTCAAGTCAACAGAGCCTGTGTCACTCAAGGAAAAGCAATCTTTTACCTGCTGTGCCATGCTCATGGCAGCAGCAATGCAGACGCCAGCAGCTGATGCCCACAAGGACAGCCAGCCTGGACATATTTTCATTACATATCTTTGTCCTGATGTCCTTCTAAAAGCTGGAACATTTCTCCATCTCAGCAGAAGAGGGCAGGAGGGTTCCAAGTTGCAGTCACACACTCCCCTTTTTCTGGCACACAAAGAGAAGATGAAAACCAGATATGTTTCCCTGCCCAGGGAAAACACTAGACTTTCCCTCCTTACAGTCCTTCCTGCCATCAGCAGTAACAGAAACAACATCCAACTCACCTTTGCCATGTCTGGCATGGGTTGCATCTCTTTCTATTGCATCCCTCTTGCTTTCAAGTCAACAGAACCTGTGTCACACAAGGAAAAGCAATCTTTTACCTGCTGTGCCATGCTCAAGGCAACACCAATGCAGATGCCAGCAGCTGATGCCCACAAGGACAGCCAGCCTGGACTTATTTTCATTACATATCGTTGTCCTGATGTCCTTCTACAAGCTGGAACATTACTCCATCTCAGCAGAAGAGAGCAGGAGGGGTCCAAGGTAAAGGCACACTCTCCTCATTTTCTGGCACACAAAGACAAAGAGAAGATGAAAACCAGATGTGTTTCCCTGCCCATGGCAAACACAAGCCTTTCCATCCTTACAGTCCTTCCTGACATCAGCACTAATTGAAACAACATCCCACTCACCTTTGCCATGTCTGGCAGAGGTTGCACCTCTTTCTATTGCATCCCTCTTACTTTCAAGTCAACAGAACCTGGGTCACACAAGGTAAAGCAATCTTTTACCTGCTGTGCCATGCTCAAGGCAACACCAATGCAGATGTCAGCAGCTGATGCCCACAAGGACAGCCAGCCTGGACTTATTTTCATTACATATCTTTGTCCTGATGTCCTTCTAGAAGCTTGGACATTTCTCCCTATGAGCAGAAGAGGGCAGGAGGGGTCCAAGGTGAGGGCACACTCTCCTCTTTTTCTGGAAAACAAAGAGAAGATGAAAACCAAATGTGTTTCCCTGCCCATGGCAAACACCAGCATTTCCATCCTTACAGTCCTTCCTGCCATCAGCAGCAACTGAAACAACATCCCACTCAAGTTAGCCATGTCTGGCAGAGGTTGCAGCTCTTTCTGTTGCATTTCTCTAGCTTTCAAGTCAAGAGCTCTTCTGTCACACAAGGAAAAGCAATCTTTTACCTGCTTTGCCATGCTCATGGCAGCAGCAATGCAGATGCCAGCAGCAGATGCCCACAAGGACAGCCAGCCTGGACTTATTTTCATTACATATCTTTGTCCTGATGTCCTTCTACAAGCTGGAACATTTCTCCATCTCAGCAGAAGAGGGCAGGAGGGGTCCAAGGTGAGGGCACACACTCCTCTTTTTCTGGCACACAAAGAGAAGATGAAAACCAGATGTGTTTCCCTGCCCATGGCAAACACCACCCTTTCCATCCTTACAGTCCTTCCTGACATCAGCACTAATTTAAAAAACATCCCACTCACCTTTGCCATGTCTGGCAGAGGTTGCAGCTCTTTCTATTGCATCCCTCTAGCTTTCAAGTCAAGAGCTCCTGTGTCACACAAGGAAAAGCAATCTTTTACCTGCTGTGCCATGCTAATGGCAGCAGCAATGCAGATGCCAGCAGCTGATGCCCACAAGGACAGCCAGCCTGGTCTTATTTTCATTACATATCTTTGTCCTGATGTCCTTCTAGAAGCTTGGACATTTCTCCCTATGAGCAGCAGAGGGCAGGAGGGGTCCAAGTTGCAGGCACACTCTGCTCTTTTTCTGGAAAACAAAGAGAAGATGAAAACCAGATGTGTTTCCCTGCCCATGGCAAACACCAGCCTTTCCATCCTTACAGTCCTTCCTGCCATCAGCAGCAACTGAAACAACATCCCACTCAAGTTTGCCATGTCTGGAAGAGGTTGCAGCACTTTCTGTTGCATTTCTCTAGCTTTCAAGACAAGAGCTCCTGTGTCACACAAGGAAAAGCAATCTTTTACCTGCTTTGCCATGCTCATGGCAGCAGCAATGCAGATGCCAGCAGCTGATGTCCACAAGGACAGCCAGCCTGGACTTATTTTCATTACATATCTTTGTCCTGATGTCCTTCTACAAGCTGGAACATTTCACCATCTCAGCAGAAGAGGGCAGGAGGGGTCCAATGTTAGGGCACACTCTCTTCTTTTTCTGGCACACAAAGAGAAGATGAAAACCAGATGTGTTTCCCTGCCCATGGCAAACACCAGCCTTTCCATCCTTACAGTCCTTCCTGACATCAGCACTAATTTAAAAAACATCCCACTCACCTTTGCCATGTCTGGCAGAGGTTGCAGCTCTTTCTATTACATCCCTCTAGCTGTCAAGTCAAGAGCTCCTGTGTCACACAAGGAAAAGCAATCTTTTACCTGCTTTGCCATGCTCATGGCAGCAGCAATGCAGATGCCAGCAGCTGATGTCCACAAGGACAGCCAGCCTGGACTTATTTTCATTACATATCTTTGTCCTGATGTCCTTCTAGAAGCTGGAACATTTCACCATCTCAGCAGAAGAGGGCAGGAGGGGTCCAATGTTAGGGCACACTCTCTTCTTTTTCTGGCACACAAAGAGAAGATGAAAACCAGATGTGTTTCCCTGCCCATGGCAAACACCAGCCTTTCCATCCTTACAGTCCTTCCTGACATCAGCACTAATTTAAAAAACATCCCACTCACCTTTGCCATGTCTGGCAGAGGTTGCAGCTCTTTCTATTACATCCCTCTAGCTGTCAAGTCAAGAGCTCCTGTGTCACACAAGGAAAAGCAATCTTTTACCTGCTTTGCCATGCTCATGGCAGCAGCAATGCAGATGCCAGCAGCTGATGTCCACAAGGACAGCCAGCCTGGACTTATTTTCATTACATATCTTTGTCCTGATGTCCTTCTAGAAGCTGGAACATTTCACCATCTCAGCAGAAGAGGGCAGGAGGGGTCCAATGTTAGGGCACACTCTCTTCTTTTTCTGGCACACAAAGAGAAGATGAAAACCAGATGTGTTTCCCTGCCCATGGCAAACACCAGACTTTCCATCCTTACAGTCCCTCCTGACATCAGCACTAAATTGAAACAACATCCCACTCACCTTTGCCATGTCTGGCAGAGTTTGCAGCTCTTTCTATTGCATCCCTCTAGCTTTCAAGTCAAGAGCTCCTGTGTCACACAAGGAAAAGCAATCTTTTACCTGCTGTGCCATGCTAATGGCAGCAGCAATGCAGATGCCAGCAGCTGATGCCCACAAGGACAGCCAGCCTGGACTTATTTTCATTATATCTCTTTGTCCTGATGTCCTTCTAGAAGGTGGGTCATTTCTCCATCTCAGCTGCAATGGTCAAAAAGGGTCCAAGTTTAGGGCACACTCTCCTCGTGGCCTCTTGCACTCAAAGAGAAAGGGAACATGAAAACCAGAAGTGTTTCTTTGCCCATGGCAGACACCAGCCTTTCCATCCTGACAGTCCTTCCTACAATTACCTGGAATTGAAACAACATCCCCCACATCTCTTTTTTGAACTTATTCATGCATGAATAATAATAATGAGAATTTTTCTGTAAATCTTATTTCTGCATGGAAACCATCTGATAACCAGAGCTTTTTTCTCTAAAACAATCCAGGAAATTTGCATTGCTTATCTATGTACGCAAAATGGTTTTGCCATTCATCTCAAATATCAATACTTCTGGCAAAATAATATAGAAAAAGTATTTACAGACATTTTTGGACATAGATTACTTCTGTTCAAGTGGGAAAGAATCCCTAAGCTGCAATCATGAAATTCTTTTATCACTTTCTCTGATTTAGCCAGTGTTACTAAAAGGGAAATAAGACACAGGCTTTTGATAGCAGCTGCCAATTTAAGAATGATAATAAGGTTTATTATTCTTGGCTAAGATCAAAGTCCCGCATTTCAGGTTTATCTCCAGCTCATCAAGTATAACTAACAGTTTTGGATAGCCACATTATTGTATAGCAATATTGTCTTCCTGCAAGGAACTTCATTGTTTTGACACGTGCCACAGGTTGTTAATAGATTGCCTGATTACCATTTATTTTTTTTTTATTGGCTTATGATGACTACAGAAAATTATACAGCAGCACCATAAAAACTTTAAATCCTATCCCATGTATCTGCATTCATACGAAAATTATATTGGAAAGCATTGGTGAAACTAAGATTACAAAATAAAGCAGAGGACAATTTCAGTGAAAGCCTGCAGGTTTTACAGCTCTGCCCATTTCAAACCCCTGAAGACACCCACGGGTTTCCTGCTGTGGGACACAGTCACTCACCTGCAGCTCAGCACTGCCTGCTCATGCCTGTGCACACCTTCAGGCTGGAACCAAGGAAATCCTCAGCAAAGACATCAGTACACTTTTGTTATGATGACTTTCATAAAGAAGCATCAAATATTTCTTCACGAGAAATACTGCAAGTCCCTTTGACACTAGCCCTTATTTTAAATGTTTAGATTTGTGCTTCATTCAGGCGTGCTGTCACTCCCAAAAAGATTTTTATTCTTTTTCATTCTGAGGAACACAGTGATTTCTGCCTTGTTTACTGACTGTAGGCACAGCAATACTCCTGCACCTTCGGGGAAACAGCAAATCCATCTCTTTCACACCCTACTTCTATCAAGCTCATTCACCTTACAAGGTATTTATTGCAAGCAGCTCTTCCAAAAATGGAGATTAACAGAACCTGCAACCCAGGGCACCTCAGTAAGCCAGTACTTTTCATCTCCTGAAGGTGTAGGTAGACACAGAGCTGGAACATCTTTTCCAGAGCTGTGTGATGCTATCTCATCTATGTTCCTTTACTGTGCACTCAGTGTCACTTCTTATCTAACCTGGTTGCATCCCAGGATTTCTGGAGCAAAAAATAAACTGACAGCTTTCATCACTAGTTAAAAGGAAACTGCAATAGGAAAAGCCATTTTTCTGATTTCTCTGTTGATCAAAGATGCTTCATGCAAGCCTGATGCGGTAGAAACAATATCAGCTTTAGAATGACAGTCATTAGAGCAGAATCCTTTCACTGATGAAATCCCACAGTCCTGATTCATACAACACTGACACTGGAGGACACAGTAGTTTAGATGAGAGCGCATTAAAAATGACTAAGTTAAGGTCTCAGCAAAGAGTGACAAGTATGAAAAAAAGAGGTTGCAGAAACTGCTTCAGTTTGGCACTCTGGCATAAAGTATGACAACACACAACCTGCCTGTGCAGTTCCAGAAGCAGAAGAAAGCCGTCAACCAAGACTTGTTCTCATCTGCTCTGAAAGTCCATTGGGACAAGGCCAACCAGCTCAGCTGTGAGTTGGCACTGAAGCTGCACCACAGGGAGAACAAAGCCCCCTGTGCACCCTTGGAGAGCCAAGGGTTGGAGATTCATGAACCTTGAGCTCCTTTCCAACCCGGGCCATGCTGTGATTCTGGGATTCTCACCTTTGCCTCATCTGGCAGAGGGAGGCAGCTCTTTCTATTGTCTCCCTATGGCTGTCAGGTCACCAGGGCCAGTGTCACACAGGGAACTGCAAACACTGTGTGTGCTGTGCCCTGCCCATGGCAGCACAGAGGCAGCTGCCAGCAGCTGATGCCCACAAGGACAGCCAGCCTGGACTTCCTTTGATTCCTTCCCTTTGGATCAGCGTCCTTCAGGAAGGCGGAACATCTCTCCAGCTGAGCAGCAGAGGACAGCAGGGCTTCGTTGTCTGGGCATGTTCTCTTCTGGCCCTCTGGCCCTCACAGACACAGGAGGAGGACACAGAGGCTGCTGTAACACAGCCAGCCCTGCCTCTCAGGTCAGCTCTCAGGCCATCCTCTCTCCCCTCAGCAGCAGCTCACTGTTCTGCACTCCTCTGGCCTGGGCTGGCAGAGGTGTGCAGCAGTTCTGCTGATCTCCCAGTGCTGGCCATGTCTGCAGTGCCTGTGTGAAAGACACAGGAAGCTGCCAGCATTGCACTGCTCTGCTGTGCCCCTGCCATCACCGAGTTTGCTGTCAGCAGCTGCTGCTACACGTCCATTCAGGCACAGGCCTTTCCTTCCTGGCCCTCTTTCCCCCCCTCTCTCCTCTGCTCTCTCTCGTGCTCCCCTTTGGCCTGGGCTGGCTGAGCAGTGCAGGCCTTGTTGTTGCTCCCTGGGCCAACTACGTCACGGTTCCCCGTGACTCTGCCAGCTGCTCTGACACAGCGACTGCGTCCTCAGTGTGGATTCCAGAATGCGACAGACGTCCAGAGAAGACTTCCAGGGCTGATTGGAACATGCTGCCATCAAGAACTGCCATGGCTCAGGCCCCCTGGGAATCTGCTCACAGCGAAAGCTGCTGTCACTCTGTGTGGGCACAGCCTTGTCTGTGTAGGCCTGCTCACACTGCAGCCCCTGTCTGCACCAGAACCGTGCCGATCCACCTTCTCTTGGCCTCCTTGCCTGCATGGAAAAGGGCAGCTTGGGCTGAAGGCCCTCAACTTTCCGATGGCCGAGTGAAGTCTCTGAGCCCTGGTGACCCACGCAGCTCTTCAGCCTGCTGACCTGCTCTGCTGGGGCTGTCTTAACAGGCAGAGGGCACGTTATCCTAATGTCCCCACATCCATCCCTCTTAGCATACTGTAGGCCAGTTCCTAAAAGGACACCTGCACAATCTCTCTGAATGTTAATCAACACGCAGTTGGTCTGTGCACTGCAGAAATTGCACCTAGGTTTTCAGTGGTGATTAGCTATGTGTTTAGTCAGAGGTGCAATGGTTCTAATGGTGAGAGAAAGACATTCCCAGTTGTCATCACGTGGAACACACTTCAGACTGGAATTGTACATGTGGGCATCTGTTGCTGGAAAATTTAATGGCAGTAAACTGCCTAGATAATCACAGAATCACAGAATCACAGAATTGCCAGGGTTGGAAGGGACCTCAAGGATCATGAATCTCCAACCCCCCTGCCACATGCAGGGCCACCACCATTCCACCTAATGCTAGACCAGACTGCCCAGGGCCCCATCCAATCTGGCTTTGAACACCTCCAGGGACGGGGCATCCACAACCTCCCTGGGCAGCCTGTTCCAGTACCTCACCACTCTCTCCGTAAAGAATTTCCCCCTGACATCCAACCTATATCTCCCTTCCCTCAGCTTAAAACCATTTCCCCTTGTCCTGCTGTCACTCACCCTTTCAAAGAGTTGATTCCCCTCCTCTTTGTAGGCTCCCTTTATGTACTGAAAGAATGAATGTAATGACAGAATGAGGGTGACAATAGAATGGTACGTAATCACAGTGCAATGAAAAAAGTATGCAGGGTGCAGGAAGGGAGGTGTGGACATTCTGAGTTGCAACTCTTTATTTGCTCCAGAAAGCTCTATCAGAATGGAAGACTGAAGGAAATACTTTGAGTGTTTTTTTAATGTGACTGGATGAAAGATCCATGTGGCAAATTGAATAACTGAGTGGTAAAGGGACATAGATACCTCACTGTTTCATGGAACCTTTCAATTAAGCATCTGAGCACTGCGTACAGGACTTGGGAATATAAGTATTAGAGGATCATGGAATATCTTTATTTGGAAGGGACCTCGAGGATCATGTATTCCACCTCCTGGTTCCACACCGGACCTCCTATGGGTCAAGCCCTGTGTCTGAGAGCATTGTGCAAATGCTCTTTGGCCTTTGTCAGCTCAGTGCCAAACCACTGCCCTGGGGAGCCAGTGCCAAATTCCATGTATCTAGTTCATCCTACAGAATGATGCCAAGAACAGTTATAGAGATCGACTTACAAACAAAATTCTTGTCTTGAATTAATGGTACACTCACCATTTAAAAAAAAAAAAAAAAAAAAAAAAAAAAGAAAAAGAAAAAAGAAAAGAAAAAAGAGGAAAAAAAAAGAAAAAAAATCAAAGCCACATTCTTACGCTGGCATTTTACAGTATTGTCAGATTTTTGTAATTCTGTTTTGTCATATAAGATTCTCTCATCATGAAATAATGACCAAATTCTCTTTTCAGATCTAAACATACAAATGTTAAAGGCAACAGTGCTGTTCAAGAGTACATTACCAGCTCAAACACTGCTTTGGCTATAAAACTGAAGGTAGTAAAGAACTTTATCAAGGAGTTGGAAGAAAACATGTAAGTGTAGATTTAAAATCAACCTGTATTGTTACTTAGAGTTTGATATAGTGTAATCCAATGCACAGTACTTGTAACGTGTGTTTTACAAAATGCTGTGCAATGTAGGCATCTATTAAGATAAATGCTGCAAGTTCTAATATGTCCATGACCTTTCCAAACTGTTCCTTACTCCTACACATCACTACGAGTAGTTCTTCTGTCAGGAAGGATCACATGAGTAATTAACCTGTGACCGTAAGTTTGGAATTAAATGCATACAGTGGAAGTAAGAGCTGTGGGTTATTTTGCTCTTTCAGTGTTGAACAGCCGAGGTGTTTTGTTTTGGAGGGTGGATAGTGATGGGACACATGGGGAATGGCTTTAAACTGAGACCGGGGGTGTTGAGGTTTAGGTTGGATGTGAGGAGGAAGTTTTTCAGCCAGAGGGTGGTGAGGCACTGGAACAGGTTGCCCAGGGAGGCTGTGGATGCCCCATCCCTGCAGGCATCCAAGGCCAGGCTGGATGTGGCTCTGGGCAGCCTGGGCTGCTGGTTGGCAGGTTAGAAACCCAACAGGACTTTATTGCAGCCCTGGGTGCAGGGGGATCACTGCTCCTAGCATGCACACAGAAGAGCTGGAGCACACAGGTGATGTACATTCCACTTGTGAACATTCCTGCAATTGCAGAGAGCGTGCGCCTGTTCCAATCACTGCTGCACAGATTAAAAACTGATTGCAGATGAGCTGTTTTGGTATGGGGTTCTTGCCAACGGTCTGCAGTGGCTGTGTGATTCCTCGGGGAGTTGCTCTCCAGCCCAAAGGTCATGTCCTAAGTCGACCAGATCCCGTTTGTGTCCAGAAATGGCTTACACCAGATCAGCTGCTGGTCAAGTTTCTAACATCACACTGGCCTTGCTCCAGTGTCTGTGTCATCAGCCCCAGCACATACGGTGCACCTCTTCAAGGCTTTGCAACACTGAGACTCTGCACTTGGGCTCCAGACATCCTGCTGCACCAAGAGGTTATTCTAGCTTTGGTATCTTGCAACTTTGTATATAACTACATCACTGTAATCATAAATGTCTAGGAGCATGGAGGTGGAGAAATGAATCTTCCTGTAATTCTCTGTACTGCAGCCCCGTGGTTGTCAACACCTAATGCAATATTGAAATTTCAGTTGAGAAATTGAAAGCTGTCCCTAACAAAAAAACATCTGCATTTGTTATTGAAATCATCTAAGGATCAAGAAATCCAAATGCTTCTAGCATAACCACGATTACAGGCAGTGTTTAGACAAGCTCTTACAGGAAAACCAGGAACACAAGGCTAAAGAGAGACTAAGTGATGCACTCTGCAGGAATACTCATGGAAGTCTTCACAGTGCAGGAGTCTGATCTGATTACAGATGCTGTGCTTTAAGTACCCCTTATCATCTTTTTTTTCACTGTTGTGCAGGGGTTGGACTCAGTGATCTCTGGAGGCTGGAGATGCTGTTTACTAATGGCAGATGGAGGGAGGAAAAGCAAGTGAAAGGCATGCTGTGCATAGCCACCACATGGCATCTGCACCATTTCCCCCTGCACAAAGGAGGAGCAGCTCACAAGCTTGGCCTGGGCCAGGGAAGGGAGCAGACAAACATCTGGACCGACCCCAAACGAGCTGGTTCTGCAGGTTGGGTGTCTTCTGCTGCTTGTCTCACATGCTCCTGCTCAGCGGTAGATTTGTTCCTGCTCAGTGCTAACAGGAAACTCACACAGCATTTCTGTTTCAGCTGTGCCAACGCTTTGATCCCTTGCTGCTTGGATGGGGCGTTTGAAGAAGGATGCCTGTGCTGATGTCCAGCCAGGCTTTGGGGATGAGTCTCCACACCAGGGTACGACTGACAGGACTGAGGGTTGGGGATCCAGCCAGGTCGAGTCCAGTGTGCTTTGCTCCTGTTCTTAGTGCTTGTTTTTGCTCAGGAGGGCAGGAGGTGAACCTCGTGAACCAATGCCTGCAGACGGGGTTTGCAGAGAAAGAGGTCCTGCAGGCCTTGTGTGACAGCCACGGAGCTGCAGCGAGGCTGCATCAGTGTAAAACACCAGAGATCCACGGAGGTGTGAAGGGGAGCTGTGGGCTGCAGTCACGCAGGAAGGGATGTGTATGCTCGGGGTTTGGTTGTTGTGTGTGTGTTAAGTGACTGTGATACCACTGCTGGGTCAGTGTGAGTGTACGGAACAAGTGTGACAGCCTTTTTGATGGAGCCCTGTGAAAGGAGTCCTATGGACTTGAGATCCAACTATCAGCCCGTGGGCATCATCCAGGAGTTGGGGTAGGGGATGAGGCAAGGCAAAGTGGTGTAAGAAGGTGATAAAGCAGTCTGGCAGCAGTTCTATGTTTCTCCCATCTCCTGCTTTATTTCCTTCCAGGTGAAATAGATGGGTGCTGCAACATGCCCTTGAATGTAACAAAACCCACTCTAGTGTGGATTTGACATGGGCCCAGCACTGCAAGGTACGCTGCTGGGAGGAAGCGTCCATCTGGCTGAGGGCAGGAAGGCCCTCCAGAGGGATGCACTGAGGCCAGTTGTGCGAGGCTCAACAAGAGCAAGCGCCAGGTCCTGCGCTTTGGTCATGACGACCCCGTGCCAGCTTCTCCAGGATTTGGCTGGGGTAGAATTCCAAGCAGCCCCTGATTCCAGAACGTTGGGCTGGGCTGTTGGAATCTTCTGCCCTTGTGACTGGTCTTGCCTCCCCACCCTGTCTGTCGTGGTGGAGCAGCCTGGTGGCCCTCAGTGATGTCATAAGGGCTAGAATGAGGGGAGGAGCAGTGCGTGCTGCGCCCCTTCATTGGAGCGCTGGAGCTCTGACTGAGCAGCTCGCTTGTTGCACTTGTGCACCGACTGCGTCCCTTTGTCTTCACACCGTCCTGTGCAGCACCTTGTAGGTAAGCTGAGACAGTGTGGGAGAGACGGGGGGACAGTGAGTGCTGAGAACTGCTGGCTGGCGGAGCTCATAGGATCACATTATCTCCATCAGCAGAGGGGTGGCCATGAGGGACAGGGAGGTGATCGTCCCCCCCTGCTCTGCTCTTGTGAGGCCCCAGCTGCACTACAGTGTCCAGAAAGACAGGGAGCTGCTGGAGAGGGTCCAGAGGCGAGCCACAGAGATGATCAGGGGACAGGAGCACCTCCCCTGCAAAGACAGGCTGAGGGAGCTGGGCTTGTTCAGCCTGGAGAAATGGAGGCTGTGGGGTGACCTCATGGCAGCCTGCAGTACCTAAAGGGAGCCTAAAAAGAGAAGGGGAATCAACTCTTTGAAAGGGTAGATAACTGCAGGACAAGGGGAAATGGTTTTAAGTTGAAAACTTAAGTTTTTAAGTTGAGGGACGGCAGATTTTGGTTTTTCCCTTGTAGTCTTTGCTAAACCGTGGAAGCAAACTGACCTGCTCTTTCTCTCTCCTCTCTCCACCCTCTGCCTGCTTCCCTGCTGCAGCTTTTGCTCGTGGAAGATCAGAGCAAAGTGACAAGGAACGGCTGCGGATTCGAGAGATTTCTCTCCCTCGTTCTGATCTCTTGCCAGGTACCTGCCATGCTTTGTCCCCCCACATGCTTTAGCAGCCCGTGACGCCCCGTGTTTAGTAACACAGCCTCATCCAGCTTTGATGGGACGCTGGTCACGTGTGGGTTTTCTCCACGTGCTCTGCAGCTCAGCCCTCAGAAGGATGCTGTCTGTGGTGCTGTGACCAGCTGGTTTTATGGAAAGCAATCCCTTAGGCAAAGAGTCCCAGCCCCAGCTTGTGCAGAGCTGCACAGCATCACCAGGGACACCAGCAGGCGTGCTTGGGCTGTGTGAGTGTGCCCGACAGCTGTAGGGAGCACAGCAGAGGTGTGAACAGAGAACATAAAAGTGTGTTTCTTTTCAGTTCCAGCTTGTCACACCTACGCTGATGGCTGTGGCGTGCAGCGAGATCAGCTGTGGGCCTGACCTGGCATGGACAGAGGTAGAGTATGAAGCTCTGATTGGTCTTTGTTCCCTGACTGCAGCCAGCAGAGTGAGCCGTAGATGTGCTCTCCTGCTTTCCAAGAGAGCTCCTCTGTGGCAAGACAGCAGTGCAAGTGTGGCAAGTTTATAAAACTACCAGAGCCATCTCGGCTGTTGTGTTTGTCCTCTACTGACTTTTCCCTTGAAATGGCTGCAGAAACAACAATCATTCTCTGCTCTGTTTGGCCTCGCTGTTGGTTGGACTGCTCAAGAGAGCTGCTTGGTGCTGGCAATGGCACTGTTTGCACCTTGTAACTGCAGCCGTAGCTTTGGTTTCCCTCTTCACGGTCTCCTAGCATCTTAAACAGCCAGCCTTCCTGCACAAAGAGCGCAGGAAAGGAGGGGGCAAAATGGACAAGGCCACCTGTCTGCGTCAGTGCCATTGCTGATTAGTCTGGGTGGGGAGAGATGCATCTTTGCATTGCCTGGCGTGTGCCTGCTGCACACCAGGGAGAGAAACAGCCGTTATTAGACTTGCAGTTCCTTCTGAAGTGCCCACGATAAGGACCGAGTGCATTTCCTGCAGCTTTCTCTGCACATGTGCTCCTCACCTTGAAGTCCTCCTTGTTGGTTCCCAGCTCCTCACCGTGGCCTGTGCTCTCTGTTTCAGACTGAGAACAAGGGGAAGCCCCTGCTGGACCATGAGGTGGCACCCGTGAATGTTCCAGCTATTGCTGCTGCCCATGCTATTAAGAGATACGTTGCCCAGGCAGCGGATGAACTCTCCTTTGAGGTAAGCAGTTCAAGGCGTTCCTTGTTGTTCAATTTTACAGTGGCAAATGCCTTCAGAGCTGCACTGGTGCAAGTGCTCTCATGCTCGGCGATGTTTGGCAGTGCAGAAGAATGCAGTCATTTGAGCTGTGCTTTCCTCCCAGCTGTGCTGAAGCTGGGATTGACGCTGCAATCTCTTGCAGGTGGGAGACATCGTGTGTGTCATCGACATGCCACCAAAGGAGCTGACCCCCTGGTGGAGAGGCAAGCTCGGCTTCCAGGTAGGCACAAGCTTCAGACTGGAGAGTGCAACTTCAGTAAAGGCAGGAATATCAGCTTAGAGCTGCTCTGCCTGCTCAGGATGCCTAATGGACATAAACAGTTTCCCTGTGTCGGTATCAGAGGACCTTGCCTTTGGCTGCAAATGTTGAAAAATTATTACCTTTATGCTGTGAACTATGGCCATTTTCTGCTGGATAGTCTTATGGAACGTCAGGCAAGCACGTTCCGAGGGAAATGTTATGTGGCTTTTGGTTTAACAGTTCAGATCTGAGAAGTGCTGCATGCAATAGTTGGCCTCTCTTTTCTTCTTGTTACAGGTTGGATTTTTCCCAGGGGAGTGTGTGGAACTCATTAATAAGAACATTCCTGAGGCACTCATCAACTCAGTGCCAAAGCCAGGTATGGATGTTACATTTGATGGTGTGGGGAAGCAAAATGAAGTCTTTTTTGGGGTGTGTTCCATGTTTAGTACCTCCTTTATCCATGCCACATTGTCCTCTGGGTTGATGATCCTTCATGCACACCATGGGGCAGAGATTTGGCCCAATCCTCCTGTGTTTATGATTGGACTTGGCAAAACTATAGAATACTCATGGAATGGCTTGGGATGGAAGGGACCTCAGGGATCATCATGCTCCAACCCTCCCGCCTCAGGGTGGTCTCCCAGCCCCCACATTTAATGTGAGACTAGATCAGGCTGCCCAGGGCCCCATCCAGCCTGGCCTTGTGCTCCTCCAGAGATGGGGAAAATCCCTTTTTGTATGTACTGGTTGGTAATGTTCTTCCCGTTCTGACGTGCTCTGTAGAATGTGCTGTGCTCGGCCTCGTCCAACGGAGCCAGACCTGAAATGACCTGGTTTCTTCCTTTTGTTGTGCAGTGCCCAAGAAACGCAGCAAGATCCTCACCTTCCTTCGTTCCTTGGTGAAGGCCCGCCCAAAGAAACCGACCGAGCGGGAGGTGGAGAAGGAAAGGGTGTTTGGCGGTGACCTGGGAGAGCATCTTCTCCACTCCGGTCGTGATGGTAAGGAGCTGCCCATTCCTGAGATCTTCCTCTGCTGGGCGTCTAAAGAAGATGAAAGGGAGCTCATATCTAGCAGGGGGCAGACTGATAGCAGTGGAGGCGCGTGTAATGGGAGTTGATGGCTGAAGGATAAAGTGAGGCGGATGCTCCTAAGAGACAAGCACATCTGTATTTGCTTCAGCCAAGCCTGGCTGGGCTTAGTGGATCGGATGTGAAGCACAGCCTGCAGCAGGACTTGAATCAGGAGCTCCACTGACGGCTGGCACGTGTTCTTCAGTCCCCCAGGTCCTCCAGAGCTGCGCTGAGTTCATTGAGCAGCACGGCGTGGTGCAGGGGATATACCGCCTGTCCGGCGTCGCGTCCAACATCCAGAGACTGCGGTAAGAGTGCTGCGACTGACACAGCCTGAGTGCATCTGGTGTGGCTTTGGGCTTGCCTTCCTCTCGCTCAACCGGGTTTGCGTCCCTCTCTCCAGGCAGGAATTTGAGTCGGAGCAGATTCCTGAGCTCACCGTCCGTGACATTCACAGCGTGAGCTCCCTCTGCAAGATGTACTTCAGGGAGCTCCCGAACCCTCTGCTCACCCACCAGCTGTACGGCAAGTTCTCGGTAAGCACAAGGCCACGTCTTTCATTTCCCTCTTCCTGGGCCTCTTGGCAGATGGCTGCAGCAGTGCCCCAGCTCGGAGGCCCTTTTGCTGTCAGCCCCACGAGGTTTACTCGCAGTGGTGTACTAGCCTGATTGGTGTCTCGCTCCCTTTCTGCACTACTCCAGGATGCTGTTGGTGCTGCTACAGAGGAGGAGCGGCTGCTCAGAATGCAGGACGTCATCCAGCAGCTGCCCGCTCCTCACTACAGGTCAGTGCTGCCCTCAGCCTGCTGAGCTCAGCCCTGCTGCATTGCAGAGGGCAACGATGCGGTTCCAGGCTGTGTCTCACGCCGGCAACACGATGCCTGTGTATGCTGAAGGGTTGAAGGCTCCATGGGCTTACTTTATGGGGTCAGTTCTTGGGCACGGGGGCACGCTTGGTGCAGCTGATGGCTGCGGCTGTGCTGTGCTGGGGCTTGGTGCTGCAGCGTGGCACTCAGTCAGGTTGGATCTACTTCATCTTCGGTGACAGTAGCAATCACAAGAAGTAGCATGAATGGAGGTTTGCTTTCTGAATTGCAGCACGGCATGCTCGTTGGTGCTGAACGTTTGCCTCTCTTGTTTTCCAGGACACTGGAGTTCCTGATGAGACACTTGGCGTGTCTGGCTGGGAGCTCCAGTATAACAAACATGCATGCCAAGAACCTAGCCATTGTGTGGGCTCCAAACCTCTTAAGGTAAACTTCTGGTTCTGTTTCAACACTTCCTCTGTTCTCCAGTTAAGAAAAGCAGTCCTCTCTTTTTCTCCATCAAATGTGCTCTTCTCCTGTAAAATCTGTGGCTGACAGAAGAGCAGGAGCCTGGGCTGTTCTCCATCCCCACAGGCACAATGTCTAGGTGACAGTTGTGCTCTGTTCTTTAGATGGGACTGACGTGTCCTTGATCATCCAGGGGAATTTCTGCAGTGGCATCACTGATTGCCCACTGCGGAAGTCTCCAGAGCCTCAGCTGACAGCTTTTGGCTGCAACAATTCAGACTCGGGGAAACGGTCTTGGAGAAATGACTTCTAAAATCTGCCTTTTCTACAGATCACAGCAGAACGAGTCTGCCTGCGCCAGCGGAAGAGCTGCCTGCATGGAGCTGCAGACGCAGTCGGATGTGGTGGAATTTCTCATCAACCACACAGACGTCCTCTTCTGCTCCAAATCCGGAGCAGACATTGCAGATGCAGCAGGTGAGTGTCTTCCTCCATTAGCTTGATCTTGACCTGACACCTTGATCAAATGCAGGCCTTCTCCAGGACCTTTGAGATACTCTTTTACCATCAAGGGGACAGCAGACCTCTGGGCTTCCATTAGGGTATGGCATCCTGTTGCTGGATGCTGAGAATGTCCAAGCCCAAACTTCACAAGGAGGAAACCGTAATTATTATGTTTGCAGGCAGGAAAAGCTTGATGCAAATGTGGCAGCGAAGCTTTCTCAGTTCCCTGCCCCCATTTCCTTGGGTTTTTCCTTGCCTGTTTTGATACAGTAAGCTGCTCTTAATGATGACCGTGTCCTTTGCCATAAACACACCTCTGCCCACATGGTTATGTTGGGCTCCTCTTCTTCCAGTGGCACGGATAAGCAAGCCTGAGAAAAATACAGCACCTCCCCCAGAACTGTGGTGGCTGTGCTACTGCTTTCTGATCCTCGCTCTTACCTGTGGTTTTCCCTGACAGGGCACAATTCTCTCCCAGGGCCCAAGTCTGTGGGGGTCTCTTCTGCTGCCACAAAGCTGCTCAGCCTGGAGGAGGCACAGGCACAGAGGCGAGGCCACAGCAGCTCTCCCCCTGTGACAGAGAGCTGCCAGGACATTGAAGTGGAAGAAAGCCCTGCAGCTGGGCAGGGCAAATTCCACACAGTCATCGACTTTCCATCTGAAAGGTAAAGAGGACTTTCTTTTCCAGCACCTAGCATCATTGTTTGGGTGGGTTTTTGTGTTTTCCTGCAGAAACCAGGCAGTGCTAGGAACAAGCAACTGCTGCCAAGAGCTCAGTGCAGCTCTTCCCTCACCCTGAACCACGCACGACTCACAGCATTGGCTGTTTTCTCTCTCCAGGCAAAATCCACCCAGCAAGAATGAGGAATCACCAGCTAGCAGTTGGTGTTGCTGCTTCAGCCTCAGGAAGCCATCCTCTGGCAGCAAACGCCAACTGCAGCGCAATGCCAGGCAGCCCTCTGAAACAGCAGTGGTAGTCCTGGCAGGTAAGGGTGCAAATGCAGCTTCCAAATCCCTGCTATTCAGGAACATAGAATTCAAGCTTGCTCTGCACTTCTATCTCCTTCTGGCATTCCAGCCCCTGCCTAGCATCTTCAGTTCACCCCTGATCAAGAACCACTGTCGTAATTCAGCTTGTGAAAGTTTGACACTAACCCCTGTGTATCCTTTCTAGGTGAATCGAGCCCTTGCCAAGCCATAAGATCCAGGGCAAGTAGCAATGATGCTCTCTCTGCTTCCATCAGTGGAGAGCTCATAGGAAGCACGAATCGCTGCAGTTCCAAAAGCAGCCTTACACACGACAACAGTGATGGAGAGAAGGAGCTCATCGAAGTTCATGCTATCATTACACCTGGCTCTGCTGAAAATGCTAACCTGGGCCTGCCAGACACCACAGTCACAAGTGTGGTCTGTCACCCAGTGTCTCTGCAGTGCAGCCCATCCCAAGAGCAGTGTGAGTGCCCCGACAGCAGCACCTCCATGCAGGAGCAGGTCAGTGTCAGTGAGGAGGAGCAGAGCCTCTTGCAGGGGGACTGTCAATCAGGCCTCCAGTCCCAGGCACCAGACAGCAGCACTGAGAGCTCTGAGCCACTCTCTCCATGACAAGACAGGATGAGTCCCTAAGTCACCGTGGACCTCTCCCACCCTCCTGTCTTTTATACAATAATAAAAGCACACTCGTGCTCAATCAACGCCTTGACTGCCTCCAGAGTCTTCATTCACACGGACTGGGATGAATGCAGCACACAGCAAGGCACCCCAGCTTGCAATGCTGTGGCTGTGGGGTGCGTGCAGCACAGCTCCGGGTTTGTTCCTGTTTTGTCTGGCTTTGGGATGTCTGCAGGGGGAGCTCTGCTACCATTTGGCATGGTAGCAAATAATCTCTCGCATCCTGGATGCTGCTCATGATACTCCCAAGCTTCCTGGCTGTGGCTTTGTGATGATTTTCAGGGCTTTCTGATGCATTTTCATGCCTTGCCCGCTCCTTAACACCTCCCTCCTCCCATCATGTCCTTTCCTGGCTCCCATCTACGAACTGGCCCTGCAGATCATCTCCAGACCTGTCATCAGCACACTGCGGCAGGAGAAGCTCCCCCTGGCCAACGTCAGGCAGTACTGCTTGGTCTGCAGCTCAGTGGCCATTTCCCTTTTAGGCGGCTCCTGCAGAAGAATCAAGCAGCAGAACCTTTTGCTCACCCTGCAGCACAAAGATGCTGCAAAAGCAGAAACAACCTGGGAATCTCTGGGTCTGCAAGACTTCACAGACACTCACCGGCTGTGTCTGATGGCTCCCTCCCATCCTTGATTTCCTTCTCCCCTTCTCCTCGTCTGATCCCACTGCTGAGCCATGATCAAGCTGCCCAGTGTGGCATAGCATCGTGCAGAGCCGTGCTGGCACCTCCTCCCCTTCCTCTCCTGCAGCTCAGCCTGCAACCTGAGCAAGTTTTTTTCTGAGAAAGTGACCAGCTCTTTGCCATCCCTTTGCCCCTGCAAACAGTTGTCCAGAGGATCTCGTCCAAGAATTCCTGGAACAGCCTGCAGCTGGCTCTCCTGAAGTTCAGGCTCCTGCCTTTGCTTCCTGCCAGGCCCGCATTCCTTGAGATCACCAACTCAAGGAGGGCATGGTCACTGCAGCCCTGACCGCCTCCTGTTGTAACCCCTGGTGTGCACCATGTCCAGCAATGCTTCCCTTCTGCTTGTTGTGCCCAATGCCTGCACCACAGAGTGATTCTCACTGCACTCCAGGAGTCTGTCAGATTGCTTGCAGCCAGCCATGCTGATTTCCCAGACTGACTGGAATCCCCCATCAGGATGAGAGTCAGTGAGTGCGATGCTTCTGCTGGCTGCAGTAAGCAGCTCCCACCAACAGGCTCTCTTTCCAGGCGGCTGTAGCAGACCCTCACCTCCAGAAGCCCTGCACTGCTGCACTTCCTAATTTTACCCACAAGTTCACAACCTGCTCATGGCTCTTCTTAGTTCTTTGCACTCAACTTCTCATCATAGAGGGCAAATCCCTTGCCTTCCAGAATTCCATAGTATCAACTGTGTCTGCTTTATGTCAGGATTTTTTTTTCTTTCTTTTCTTTTTCCATTTTCTAGGTAGGAAAATGAATTTCTGAGCCAGGAGAAGCAGAAGTGAAACAGTCTTCCTGGCACTGCTCAGGTTGCAGGAGTTGCCAAGTGCTCCTCAGGTAACGTGTGCTGAAGAGCTGACCTTGGTGGCAGGGGCTGTGGCTGCATTTTGTGCCTGTCATGCGGGAATACAAGAAAGCCTATTCAGAGCAGGAGCTGCAGAGCGAGATAAACATCACGAGAAGGTAAGGCTGAGAAGCAAGGACACCTCCAGAAAGAAGAGAAAAACTGAGTCAAGTGAGCTGCGTGACGGCCGTGTGATGCTGACCATGATTGGAGGAAGAGCGCATGGCTGGGAATGACTGATGGCTCTGGTTGGATGGGTGCCTGTGTGCACAGAGGTAAGGAGTGTTTGTGGGATGTTTTGCTGGCATCTAACGGCTGTAAGGGGAAGTCAAGAGAGAAAACTTGTGAATGCATAGAAGGGATGTTAAAATCTGGAACAGACTGTTTGGATCAGTCACAGCTGAGTCCAGATTGCCACACTGCCAGAACCTGGGGCCTAGGATTTTCCTTTAAGAGTGCCAACTGCTTATTTTAAATGATAAAAAGTAACATTGATAGAAGCTTCCCTCCTTGCATTAGAATAAGGCATTGATATTTGATGTTTCTGTCTTTCCATTCCTTTAGCAGCCTGGGTGTTGATGCAGCTGCATGCATCTGCTGCCCTCCCCTTCTGTTTTGTGTAAAAGAACAGTAAAATATGCAATCAGTGTGAGATCTTTCTGAAGTATTTTACTTTATTTGCCCCTAGGCTGCAATGGCTGGGAAATGGCAGTGTCACCCAGGAGCCCACACGGCGACCTGATGTCTCATTGTTGGGGTCTATTGGAAACCACCATGATGACAAAAGAATGCCTGGGATTCCTCCGGCCCAAATGCCAAACCTTGCACTTGGCTGTGCTGAACCTCATGAGGTTCAAGCAGGTCAGCTCCTGCTGGAAGCAGATGGTATCCCAGTGTGAATGAAGGTCAGTGCAGGAGCAGCTGCTGATGGGAGGAAGGAAGTCCATGCTGAAGAGCTCTGAAGCATCTGCAGGTATGGTTCTGGAGGAGGCAGCAGTGATGTCGGAGGGCTCCCCAGCAGGAAGCTGTCTCATCCAAATGCTTGCTGAGTGGTTGGAAGGGAGCTTTCTGCATGACAGCAGCACCATCTGCTTGCTTCAAATGCTGCAAAGACAAGGATTAGCACGAGTTCCAGTATCTACAGTATCATCACGAATCACGATAGGATTACAATGTGTCCTCATACAAACGCAGCCATTTCTCTCTGAGTCCAAAGGCTGTCCGGAAAGCATCTGTGAGGTCTCTCACACCAAACCACTGCTGTCCGTGTGGGATCTGACTCATTAGGGTATAGGGGTTAGGAACCACAGGCTGTCTTTTGAGAACGGGTTCAGTCATTTCCTTACATCTTGCACCAGCCGATACGTGCCGTCTGCCTTCCGTGCCGACAGGATTGGGGTGTTATAAGGCCACAGACAAGGTTCCAGAAGACCATCCTTAAGCACTGTCTGTGTTACAGCTTTTAGACCCACTCTCCCTTCTAAGGCTATGGGATATTGTTGCTGTTTCACAGCTCCACTCCCTCCTTGGGCAGTTCTTTGTAAGGGAAAATTGTGAGTCCACCCCGATTTCCTTCCCCTGCCCACACCTTTGGATTCATTTCTTCTTCATCACAGCTGTTAACACATTCATTGACCCCTGATATCTGTTTCACAGACTTACAGCAGTAATACTCATTTAACTGTTAAATCTCTCCCCCATAAATCGGTCCCTGCTTCAGGCACAGAGAACAATTGCCCTGCAACTATTTTATCTTTCCATTTTAGTTCTGTGGTCTCCAAGAGTGGAGCTGTCACTTCTGATCCCTCAGCCCCAGTTATGCACAACAGCCACATCCAGATACACGCCTGGTACCTCTGAACTAGCTAATGCTGTAGGATGGAATGTTGTTTCTGCACTGGCTATCAAATGTGGGATTGCTCTGAAGCAGTACAGCACGATGTGTTTTGTAATTTGCCCTTAGAAACAGTTTGAAAAAGTAGAAAGACTTTATTAGTATTAGTATTAGTAAAAAGAAGTTATTTCATAACATATTTTAGAAATACAGTTGTTCAATCATGTGATCAATTCTCACTTACAGAACTGTAATAGTTACAAATTGCATGGGTTTAGTATTAAGGACCAGAAAGCATGTTGTAAGGCCATTCTGTTTGGATAGGAGAAGCTCAGCAAAAGAAAAACAGACTCCAAAGAAGCCAGTGCCTCCACACAAGGCCGAACTGACTCACTCTGTGGGCAGGTTGGGATGCAACAGGCAGGCATCAAGAGACTCCCCTCTGTCCTCCTTCCAAACTTCTCTCTCTTCAGGGATGAGCAGGTGTCCAGAAATAGTGGCCAAGTGTTGATAAGCAGCTGTCAGACGTTCAATAATTAGCAGTATACCTGCTGAGCTAGCAACAATTGGTGTTTAGCCAGACACACACACACACACACAGAATGGCCCGGGTTGGAAGGGACCTCAAGGATCAGGAATCTCCAACTCCCTGCCACAGGCAGGACCACCAACATCTGTAGCACTGCATATATGCACACTGCTGGATAGAAACAGCAGTGTGGGAAAAAACTGTATGCTGTGGATGCAAAGGGTGAATCAGAATGGCTTAACAGCTGTCACACAAGGAAAAGCAATCCCTTACCTGCTGTGACATGCTCATGGCAACACCAATGCAGAAGCTAGCAGCTGATGCCCACAAGGACAGCCAGCCTGGACTTATTTTCACTACATATCTTTGCCCTGATGTCCTTGTAGAACCTGGGACATTTCTCCATCTCAGCAGAAGAGGGCAAGAGGGGTAGAAAGCATGCACACTCTCCTCTATTTTTCTGGCACTCAAAGAGAAAGAGAAAATGAAAATCAGCTGTGTTTCCCTGCCCATGGCAAACACCAGCCTTTCCATCCTTATAGTCCTTCATGTCATCAGCACTAATTGAAACAACATCCCACTCACCTTTGCCATGTCTGGCAGAGGTTGCAGCTCTTTCTATTGCATCCCTCTAGCTTTCAAGTCAAGAGCTCCTGTGTCACACAAGGAAAAGCAATCTTTTACCTGCTGTGCCATGCTCATGGCAGCAGCAATGCAGATGCCAGCAGCTGATGCCCACAAGGACAGCCAGCCTGGACTTATTTTCATTACATAACTTTGTCCTGATTTCCTTCTAGAAGCTTGGACATTTCTCCCTCTGAGCAGCAGAGGGCAGGATGGGTCCAAGGTGAGGGCACACTCTGCTCTTTATCTGGCACTCAAAGAGAAAGAGAAAATGAAAACCAGATATTTTTCCCTGCCCATGGCAAATACCAGCCTTTCCATCCTTACAGTCCTTCCTGTCATCAGCACTAATTGAAACAACATCCCACTCACCTTTGCCATGTCTGGCAGAGGTTGCAGCTCTTTCTATTGCATCCCTCTAGCTTTCAAGTGAAGAGCTCCTGTGTCACACAAGGAAAAGCAATCTTTTACCTGCTGTGCCATGCTCATGGCAGCAGCAATGCAGATGCCAGCAGCTGATGCCCACAAGGACAGCCAGCCTGGACTTATTTTCATTACATATCTTTGTCCTGATGTCCTTCTAGAAGCTCTAACATTTCTCAGCAGCAGCAGAGGAGGGCAGGAGGGGTCCAAGATGAGGGCACACTCTGCTCTTTATCTGGTACTCAAAGAGAAATAGACAATGAAAACAATATGTGTTTCCCAGCCCATGGCAAACACCAGCCTTTCCATCCTTACAGTCCTTCCTGACATCAGCACTAATTGAAAAAAGATCCCACTCACCTTTGCCATGTCTGGCAGAGGTTGCAGCTCTTTCTATTGCATCCGTCTAGCTTTCAAGTCAAGAGCTCCTGTGTCACACAAGGAAAAGCAATCTTTTACCTGCTGTGCCATGCTCATGGCAGCAGCAATGCAGATGCCAGCAGCTGATGCCCACAAGGACAGCCAGCCTGGACTTATTTTCATTACATATCTTTGTCCTGATGTCCTTTTCGAAGATTGGACATTTCACCCTCTGAGCAGCAGAGGGCAGGATGGGTCCAAGGTGAGGGCACACTCTGCTCTTTTTCTGGCACACAAAGAGAAAGAAAATGAAAACCAGCTGTGTTTCCCTGCCCATGGCAAACACCAGACTTTCCATCCTTCCAGTCCTTCCTGACATCATCACTAATTGAAACAACATCCCACTCACCTTTGCCATCTCTGGCAGAGGTTGCAGCTCTTTCTATTGCATCCCTCTAGCTTTCAAGTCAAGAGCTCCTGTGTCACACAAGGAAAAGCAATCTTTTACCTGCTGTGCCATGCTCATGGCAGCAGCAATGCAGATGCCAGCAGCTGATGCCCACAAGGACAGCCAGCCTGGACTTATTTTCATTACATATCCTTGTCCTGATGTCCTTCTACAAGCTGGAACATTTCTCCATCTCAGCAGAAGAGGGCAGGAGGGGTCCAAGGTTAGGGCACACTCTGCTCTTTATCTGGCACTCAAAGAGAAAGAGAAAATGAAAACCAGATGTGTTTCCCTGCCCATGGCAAACACCAGACATTCCATCTATCCAGTCCTTCCTGACATCAGCACTAATTGAAACAACATCCCACTCACCTTTGCCATGTCTGGCAGAGGTTGCAGCTCTTTCTATTGCATCCCTCTAGCTTTCAAGTCAAGAGCTCCTGTGTCACACAAGGAAAAGCAATCTTTTACCTGCTGTGCCATGCTCATGGCAGCAGCAATGCAGATGCCAGCAGCTGATGCCCACAAGGACAGCCAGCCTGGACTTATTTTCATTACATATCCTTGTCCTGATGTCCTTCTACAAGCTGGAACATTTCTCCATCTCAGCAGAAGAGGGCAGGAGAGTTCCAAGGTGAGGGCACACTCTCCTCTTTTTCTGGCACACAAAGACAAAGAGAAGATGAAAACAAGATGTGTTTCCCAGCCCATGGCAAACACCAGCCTTTCCATCCTTACAGTCCTTCCTGACTTCAGCAGCAACTGAAACAACATCCCACTCACCTTTGCCATGTCTGGCAGAGGTTGCAGCTCTTTCTATTGCATCCCTCTAGCTTTCAAGTCAAGAGCTCCTGTGTCACACAAGGAAAAGCAATCTTTTACTAGCTTTGCCATGCTCATGGCAGCAGCAATGCAGATGCCAGCAGCTGATGCCCACAAGGACAGCCAGCCTGGACTTATTTTCATTACATATCTTTGTCCTGATGTCCTTCTAGAAGCTGGGACATTTCTCACTCTGAGCAGCAGAGGGCAGGATGGGTCCAAGGTGAGGGCACACTCTGCTCTTTAACTGGCACTCAAAGAGAAAGAGAAAATGAAAACCTGATGTGTTTCCCTGCCCATGGCAAACACCAGCCTTTCCATCCTTACAGTCCTTCCTGACATCAGCACTAATTGAAACAACATCCCACTCAGCTTTGCCATGTCTGGCAGAGGTTGCAGCTCTTTCTATTGCATCCCTCTAGCTGTCAAGTCAAGAGCTCCTGTGTCACACAAGGAAAAGAAATCCCTTACCTGCTGTGCCATGCTCATGGCAGCAGCAATGCAGATGCCAGCAGCTGATGCCCACAAGGACAGCCAGCCTGGACTTATTTTCATTACTCATCTTTGTACTGATGTCCTTCTAGAAGCTGGAACATTTCTCCATCTTAGCAGAAGAGGGCAGGAGGGGTCCAAGGTGAGGGCACACTCTGCTCTTTATCTGGCACTCGAAGTTAAAGAGAAAATGAAAACCAGCTGTGTTTCCCTGCCCATGGCAAACACCAGCCTTTCCATCCTTCCAGTCCTTCCTGACATCAGCACTAATTGAAACAATATCCCACTCACCTTTGCCATGTCTGGCAGAGGTTGCAGCTCTTTCTATTGCATCCCTCTAGCTTTCAAGTCAAGAGCTCCTGTGTCACACAAGGAAACGCAATCTTTTACCTGCTGTGCCATGCTCATGGCTGCAGACGTCCAGATGCCAGCAGCTGATGCCCACAAGAACAGCCAGCCTGGACTTATTTTTATTACATATCTTTGTCCTGATGTCCTTCTAGAAGCTGGAACATTTCTCCATCTCAGCAGAAGAGGGCAGGAGAGTTCCAAGGTGAGGGCACACTCTCCTCTTTTTCTGGCACACAAAGAGTAAATGAAAACCAGATGTCTTTCCCTGCCCATGGCAAACACCAGCCTTTCCATCCTTACAGTCCTTCCTGACATCAGCACTAATTGAAACAACATCCCACTCACCTTTGCCATGTCTGGCAGAGGTTGCAGCTCTTTCTATTGCATCCCTCTAGCTTTCAAGTCAAGAGCTCCTGTGTCACACAAGGAAAAGCAATCTTTTACCTGCTTTGCCATGCTCATGGCAGCAGCAATGCAGATGCCAGCAGCTGATGCTCACAAGGACAGCCAGCCTGGACTTGTTTTCATTACATATCCTTGTCCTGATGTCCTTCTACAAGCTGGGACATTTCTCACTCTGAGCAGCAGTGGGCAGGATGGGTCCAAGGTGAGGGCACACTCTGCTCTTTATCTGGCACTCAAAGAGAAAGAGAAAATGAAAACCAGATGTGTTTCCCTCCCCATGCCAAACACCAGACTTTCCATCTTTACAGTCCTTCCTGACATCAGCACTAATTGAAACAACATCCCACTCACCTTTGCCATGTCTGGCAGAGGTTGCAGCTCTTTCTATTGCATCCCTCTAGCTGTCAAGTCAAGAGCTCCTATGTCACACAAGGAAAAGCAATCTTTTACCTGCTGTGCCATGCTCATGGCAGCAGCAATGCAGATGCCAGCAGCTGATGCCCACAAGGACAGCCAGCCTGGACTTATTTTCATTACATATCCTTATCCTGATGTCCTTCTACAAGCTGGAATATTTCTCCCTCTGAGCAGCAGAGGGCAGGATGGGTCCAAGGCGAGGGCACACTCTGCTCTTTATCTGGCACACAAAGAGAAAGAGAAAATGAAAACCAGATGTGTTTCCCTGCCCATGGCAAACACCAGCCTTTCCATCCTTACAATCCTTCCTGACATCAGCACTAACTGAAACAACATCCCACTCACCTTTGCCATGTCTGACAGAGGTTGCAGCTCTTTCTATTGCATCCCTCTAGCTTTCAAGTCAAGAGCTCCTGTGTCACACAAGGAAAAGCAATCTTTTACCTGCTTTGCCATGCTCAAGGCAGCAGCAATGCAGATGCCAGCAGCAGATGCCCACAAGGACAGCCAGCCTGGACTTATCTTCATTAAATATCTTTGTCCTGAAGTCTTTCCAGAAGCTGGGACATTTCTCCATCTCAGCAAGAGAGGGCAGGAGGGGTCCAAGGTTAGGGCACACTCTGCTCTTTATCTGGCACTCGAAGAGAAAGAGAAAATGGAAACCAGATGTGTTTCCCTGCCCATGGCAAACACCAGCCTTTCCATCCTTACAGTCCTCCTGACATCAGCACTAACTGAAACAACATCCCACTCACCTTTGCCATGTCTGGCAGAGGTTGCAGCTCTTTCTATTGCATCCCTCTAGCTTTCAAGTCAAGAGCTCCTGTGTCACACAAGGAAAAGCAATCTTTTACCTGCTGTGCCATGCTCATGGCAGCAGCAATGCAGATGCCAGCAGCTGATGCCCACAAGGACAGCCAGCCTGGACTTATTTTCATTACATATCTTTGTCTTGATGTCCTTCTAGAAGCTTGGACATTTCTCCATCTCAGCAGCAGAGGGCAAGAGAGTTCCAAGTTGAGGGCAAACTATCCCATGTTTATCTGGCACTCAAAGAGAAAGAGAAAATGAAAACCAGATGTGTTTCCCTGCCCATGGCAAACACCAGCCTTTCCATCCTTACAGTCCTCCTGACATCAGCACTAATTGAAACAACATCCCACTCACCCTTGCCATGTCTGCCAGAGGTTGCAGCTCTTTCTATTGCATCCCTCTAGCTTTCAAGTCAAGAGCTCCTGTGTCACACAAGGAAAAGCAATCTTTTACCTGCTGTGCCATGCTCATGGCAGCAGCAATGCAGATGCCAGCAGCTGATGCCCACAAGGACAGCCAGCCTGGACTTATTTTCATTACATATATTTGTCCTGATGTCCTTCTACAAGCTGGAACATTTCTCCATCTCAACAGAAGAGGGAAGGAGGGGTCCAAGGTGAGGGCACACTCTGCTCTTTATCTGGCACTCAAAGAGAAAGAGAAAATGAAAACCAGATGTGTTTCCCTGCCCATGGCAAACACCAGCCTTTCCATCCTTACAGTCTTCCTGACTTCAGCAGTAATTGAAACAACATCCCACTCAGCTTTGCCATGTCTGGCAGAGGTTGCAGCTCTTTCTATTGCATCCCTCTAGCTTTCAAGTCAAGAGCTCCTGTGTCACACAAGGAAAAGCAATCTTTTACCTGCTTTGCCATGCTCATGGCAGCAGCAATGCAGATGCCAGCAGCTGATGCCCACAAGGACTGCCAGCCTGGACTTATTTTCATTACATATCTTTGTCCTGATGTCCTTCCAGAAGATGGAACATTTCTCCATCTCAGCAGCAGAGGGCAGGATGGGTCCAAGGTGAGGGCACACTCTCCCCTGTTCATCTGGCACTCAAAGAGAAAGAGAAAATGAAAACCAGATGTGTTTCCCTGCCCATGGCAAACACCAGCCTTTCCATCCTTACTGTCCTTCCTGACATCAGCACTAATTGAAACAACATCCCACTCACCTTTGCCATGTCTGGCAGAGGTTGCAGCTCTTTCTATTGCATCCCTCTAGCTTTCAAGTCAAGAGCTCCTGTGTCACACAAGGAAAAGCAATCTTTTACCTGCTTTGCCATGCTCATGGCAGCAGCAATGCAGATGCCAGCAGCTGATGCCCACAAGGACAGCCAGCCTGGACTTATTTTCATTACACATCTTTGTCCTGATGTCCTTCTAGAAGCTGGAACATTTCTCCCTCTCAGCAGCAGAGGGCAAGAGAGTTCCAAGTTGAGGGCAAACTATCCCCTGTTTATCTGGCACTCAAAGAGAAAGAGAAAATGAAAACCAGATGTGTTTCCCTGCCCATGGCAAACACCAGCCTTTCCATCCTTACAGTCCTTCGTGACATCAGCAGCAATGGAAACAACATCCCACTCACCTTTGCCATGTCTGGTAGAGGTTGCAGCTCTTTCTATTGCATCCCTCTAGCTTTCAAGTCAAGAGCTCCTGTGTCACACAAGGAAAAGCAATCTTTTACCTGCTTTGCCATGCTCATGGCAGCAGCAATGCAGATGCCAGCAGCTGATGCCCACCAGGACAGCCAGCCTGGACTTATTTTCATTACATATTTTTGTCCTGATGTCCTTCTAGAAGCTTGGACATTTCTCCATCTCAGCAGAAGTGGGCAGGAGGGGTCCAAGGTGAGGGCACACTCTGCTCTTTATCTGGCACTCGAAGAGAAAGAGAAAATGGAAACCAGATGTGTTTCCCTGCCCATGGCAAACACCAGCCTTTCCATCCTTACAGTCTTCCTGACATCAGCACTAACTGAAACAACATCCCACTCACCTTTGCCATGTCTGGCAGAGGTTGCAGCTCTTTCTATTGCATCCCTCTAGCTTTCAAGTCAAGAGCTCCTGTGTCACACAAGGAAAAGCAATCTTTTACATGCTTTGCCATGCTCATGGCAGCAGCAATGCAGATGCCAGCAGCTGATGCCCACAAGGACAGCCAGCCTGGACTTATTTTCATTACATATATTTGTCCTGATGTCCTTCTACAAGCTGGAACATTTCTCCATCTCAACAGAAGAGGGAAGGAGGGGTCCAAGGTGAGGGCACACTCTGCTCTTTATCTGGCACTCAAAGAGAAAGAGAAAATGAAAACCAGATGTGTTTCCCTGCCCATGGCGAACACCAGCCTTTCCATCCTTACAGTCTTCCTGACTTCAGCAATAATTGAAACAACATCCCACTCACCTTTGCCATGTCTGGCAGAGGTTGCAGCTCTTTCTATTGCATCCCTCTAGCTTTCAAGTCAAGAGCTCCTGTGTCACACAAGGAAAAGCAATCTTTTACCTGCTTTGCCATGCTCATGGCAGCAGCAATGCAGATGCCAGCAGCAGATGCCCACAAGGACAGCCAGCCTGGACTTATTTTCATTACATATCTTTGTCCTGATGTCCTTCTACAAGCTTGGACATTTCTCCCTCTCAGCAGCAGAGGGCAAGAGAGTTCCAAGTTGATGGCAAACTATCCCATGTTTATCTGGCACTCAAAGAGAAAGAGAAAATGAAAACCAGATGTGTTTCCCTGCCCATGGCAAACACCAGCCTTTCCATCCTTACAGTCTTCCTGACTTCAGCAATAATTGAAACAACATCCCACTCACCTTTGCCATGTCTGGCAGAGGTTGCAGCTCTTTCTATTGCATCCCTCTAGCTTTCAAGTCAAGAGCTCCTGTGTCACACAAGGAAAAGCAATCTTTTACCTGCTTTGCCATGCTCATGGCAGCAGCAATGCAGATGCCAGCAGTTGATGACCACAAGGAGAGCCAGCCTGGACTTATCTTCATTAAATATCTTTGTCCTGATGTCTTTCCAGAAGCTGGGACATTTCTCCATCTCAGCAGAAGAGGGCAGGATGGGTCCAAGGTGAGGGCACACTCTGCTCTTTATCTGGCACTCAAAGAGAAAGAGAAAATGGAAACCAGATGTGTTTCCCTGCCCATGGCAAACACCAGCCTTTCCATCCTTACAGTCCTCCTGACATCAGCACTAACTGAAACAACATCCCACTCACCTTTGCCATGTCTGGCAGAGGTTGCAGCTCTTTCTATTGCATCCCTCTAGCTTTCAAGTCAAGAGCTCCTGTGTCACACAAGGAAAAGCAATCTTTTACCTGCTGTGCCATGCTCATGGCAGCAGCAATGCAGATGCCAGCAGCTGATGCCCACAAGGACAGCCAGCCTGGACTTATTTTCATTACATATCTTTGTCTTGATGTCCTTCTAGAAGCTTGGACATTTCTCCATCTCAGCAGCAGAGGGCAAGAGAGTTCCAAGTTGAGGGCAAACTATCCCATGTTTATCTGGCACTCAAAGAGAAAGAGAAAATGAAAACCAGATGTGTTTCCCTGCCCATGGCAAACACCAGCCTTTCCATCCTTACAGTCCTCCTGACATCAGCACTAACTGAAACAACATCCCACTCACCCTTGCCATGTCTGCCAGAGGTTGCAGCTCTTTCTATTGCATCCCTCTAGCTTTCAAGTCAAGAGCTCCTGTGCCACACAAGGAAAAGCAATCTTTTACCTGCTGTGCCATGCTCATGGCAGCAGCAATGCAGATGCCAGCAGCTGATGCCCACAAGGACAGCCAGCCTGGACTTATTTTCATTACATATATTTGTCCTGATGTCCTTCTACAAGCTGGAACCTTTCTCCATCTCAACAGAAGAGGGCAGAAGGGGTCCAAGGTGAGGGCACACTCTCCCCTGTTTATCTGGCACTCAAAGAGAAAGAGAAAATGAAAACCAGATGTGTTTCCCTGCCCATGGCAAACACCAGCCTTTCCATCCTTACAGTCTTCCTGACTTCAGCACTAATTGAAACAACATCCCACTCACCCTTGCCATATCTGCCAGAGGTTGCAGCTCTTTCTATTGCATCCCTCTAGCTTTCAAGTCAAGAGCTCCTGTGTCACACAAGGAAAAGCAATCTTTTACCTGCTTTGCCATGCTCATGGCAGCAGCAATGCAGATGCCTGCAGCAGATGCCCACAAGGACAGCCAGCCTGGACTTATCTTCATTAAATATCCTTGTCCTGATGTCCTTCCAGAAGCTTGGACATTTCTCCATCTCAGCAGAAGAGGGAAGGAGGGGTCCAAGGTGAGGGCACACTCTCCCCTGTTCATCTGGCACTCAAAGAGAAAGAGAAAATGAAAACCAGATGTGTTTCCCTGCCCATGGCAAACACCAGCCTTTCCATCCTTACAGTCTTCCTGACTTCAGCA
Organism: Phasianus colchicus; assembly: GCF_987193195.1. Lineage (NCBI taxonomy): Eukaryota > Metazoa > Chordata > Aves > Galliformes > Phasianidae > Phasianus > Phasianus colchicus. Next base: position 14,377,326 of record NC_143476.1, read on the forward strand.
GTAATTGAAACAACATCCCACTCAGCTTTGCCATGTCTGGCAGAGGTTGCAGCTCTTTCTATTGCATCCCTCTAGCTTTCAAGTCAAGAGCTCCTGTGTCACACAAGGAAAAGCAATCTTTTACCTGCTTTGCCATGCTCATGGCAGCAGCAATGCAGATGCCAGCAGCTGATGCCCACAAGGACTGCCAGCCTGGACTTATTTTCATTACATATCTTTGTCCTGATGTCCTTCCAGAAGATGGAACATTTCTCCATCTCAGCAGCAGAGGGCAGGATGGGTCCAAGGTGAGGGCACACTCTCCCCTGTTCATCTGGCACTCAAAGAGAAAGAGAAAATGAAAACCAGATGTGTTTCCCTGCCCATGGCAAACACCAGCCTTTCCATCCTTACTGTCCTTCCTGACATCAGCACTAATTGAAACAACATCCCACTCACCTTTGCCATGTCTGGCAGAGGTTGCAGCTCTTTCTATTGCATCCCTCTAGCTTTCAAGTCAAGAGCTCCTGTGTCACACAAGGAAAAGCAATCTTTTACCTGCTTTGCCATGCTCATGGCAGCAGCAATGCAGATGCCAGCAGCTGATGCCCACAAGGACAGCCAGCCTGGACTTATTTTCATTACACATCTTTGTCCTGATGTCCTTCTAGAAGCTGGAACATTTCTCCCTCTCAGCAGCAGAGGGCAAGAGAGTTCCAAGTTGAGGGCAAACTATCCCCTGTTTATCTGGCACTCAAAGAGAAAGAGAAAATGAAAACCAGATGTGTTTCCCTGCCCATGGCAAACACCAGCCTTTCCATCCTTACAGTCCTTCGTGACATCAGCAGCAATGGAAACAACATCCCACTCACCTTTGCCATGTCTGGTAGAGGTTGCAGCTCTTTCTATTGCATCCCTCTAGCTTTCAAGTCAAGAGCTCCTGTGTCACACAAGGAAAAGCAATCTTTTACCTGCTTTGCCATGCTCATGGCAGCAGCAATGCAGATGCCAGCAGCTGATGCCCACCAGGACAGCCAGCCTGCACTTATTTTCATTACATATTTTTGTCCTGATGTCCTTCTAGAAGCTTGGACATTTCTCCATCTCAGCAGAAGTGGGCAGGAGGGGTCCAAGGTGAGGGCACACTCTGCTCTTTATCTGGCACTCGAAGAGAAAGAGAAAATGGAAACCAGATGTGTTTCCCTGCCCATGGCAAACACCAGCCTTTCCATCCTTACAGTCTTCCTGACATCAGCACTAACTGAAACAACATCCCACTCACCTTTGCCATGTCTGGCAGAGGTTGCAGCTCTTTCTATTGCATCCCTCTAGCTTTCAAGTCAAGAGCTCCTGTGTCACACAAGGAAAAGCAATCTTTTACCTGCTTTGCCATGCTCATGGCAGCAGCAATGCAGATGCCAGCAGCTGATGCCCACAAGGACAGCCAGCCTGGACTTATTTTCATTACATATATTTGTCCTGATGTCCTTCTACAAGCTGGAACATTTCTCCATCTCAACAGAAGAGGGAAGGAGGGGTCCAAGGTGAGGGCACACTCTGCTCTTTATCTGGCACTCAAAGAGAAAGAGAAAATGAAAACCAGATGTGTTTCCCTGCCCATGGCGAACACCAGCCTTTCCATCCTTACAGTCTTCCTGACTTCAGCAATAATTGAAACAACATCCCACTCACCTTTGCCATGTCTGGCAGAGGTTGCAGCTCTTTCTATTGCATCCCTCTAGCTTTCAAGTCAAGAGCTCCTGTGTCACACAAGGAAAAGCAATCTTTTACCTGCTTTGCCATGCTCATGGCAGCAGCAATGCAGATGCCAGCAGCAGATGCCCACAAGGACAGCCAGCCTGGACTTATTTTCATTACATATCTTTGTCCTGATGTCCTTCTACAAGCTTGGACATTTCTCCCTCTCAGCAGCAGAGGGCAAGAGAGTTCCAAGTTGATGGCAAACTATCCCATGTTTATCTGGCACTCAAAGAGAAAGAGAAAATGAAAACCAGATGTGTTTCCCTGCCCATGGCAAACACCAGCCTTTCCATCCTTACAGTCTTCCTGACTTCAGCAATAATTGAAACAACATCCCACTCACCTTTGCCATGTCTGGCAGAGGTTGCAGCTCTTTCTATTGCATCCCTCTAGCTTTCAAGTCAAGAGCTCCTGTGTCACACAAGGAAAAGCAATCTTTTACCTGCTTTGCCATGCTCATGGCAGCAGCAATGCAGATGCCAGCAGTTGATGACCACAAGGAGAGCCAGCCTGGACTTATCTTCATTAAATATCTTTGTCCTGATGTCTTTCCAGAAGCTGGGACATTTCTCCATCTCAGCAGAAGAGGGCAGGATGGGTCCAAGGTGAGGGCACACTCTGCTCTTTATCTGGCACTCAAAGAGAAAGAGAAAATGGAAACCAGATGTGTTTCCCTGCCCATGGCAAACACCAGCCTTTCCATCCTTACAGTCCTCCTGACATCAGCACTAACTGAAACAACATCCCACTCACCTTTGCCATGTCTGGCAGAGGTTGCAGCTCTTTCTATTGCATCCCTCTAGCTTTCAAGTCAAGAGCTCCTGTGTCACACAAGGAAAAGCAATCTTTTACCTGCTGTGCCATGCTCATGGCAGCAGCAATGCAGATGCCAGCAGCTGATGCCCACAAGGACAGCCAGCCTGGACTTATTTTCATTACATATCTTTGTCTTGATGTCCTTCTAGAAGCTTGGACATTTCTCCATCTCAGCAGCAGAGGGCAAGAGAGTTCCAAGTTGAGGGCAAACTATCCCATGTTTATCTGGCACTCAAAGAGAAAGAGAAAATGAAAACCAGATGTGTTTCCCTGCCCATGGCAAACACCAGCCTTTCCATCCTTACAGTCCTCCTGACATCAGCACTAACTGAAACAACATCCCACTCACCCTTGCCATGTCTGCCAGAGGTTGCAGCTCTTTCTATTGCATCCCTCTAGCTTTCAAGTCAAGAGCTCCTGTGCCACACAAGGAAAAGCAATCTTTTACCTGCTGTGCCATGCTCATGGCAGCAGCAATGCAGATGCCAGCAGCTGATGCCCACAAGGACAGCCAGCCTGGACTTATTTTCATTACATATATTTGTCCTGATGTCCTTCTACAAGCTGGAACCTTTCTCCATCTCAACAGAAGAGGGCAGAAGGGGTCCAAGGTGAGGGCACACTCTCCCCTGTTTATCTGGCACTCAAAGAGAAAGAGAAAATGAAAACCAGATGTGTTTCCCTGCCCATGGCAAACACCAGCCTTTCCATCCTTACAGTCTTCCTGACTTCAGCACTAATTGAAACAACATCCCACTCACCCTTGCCATATCTGCCAGAGGTTGCAGCTCTTTCTATTGCATCCCTCTAGCTTTCAAGTCAAGAGCTCCTGTGTCACACAAGGAAAAGCAATCTTTTACCTGCTTTGCCATGCTCATGGCAGCAGCAATGCAGATGCCTGCAGCAGATGCCCACAAGGACAGCCAGCCTGGACTTATCTTCATTAAATATCCTTGTCCTGATGTCCTTCCAGAAGCTTGGACATTTCTCCATCTCAGCAGAAGAGGGAAGGAGGGGTCCAAGGTGAGGGCACACTCTCCCCTGTTCATCTGGCACTCAAAGAGAAAGAGAAAATGAAAACCAGATGTGTTTCCCTGCCCATGGCAAACACCAGCCTTTCCATCCTTACAGTCTTCCTGACTTCAGCAGTAATTGAAACAACATCCCACTCAGCTTTGCCATGTCTGGCAGAGGTTGCAGCTCTTTCTATTGCATCCCTCTAGCTTTCAAGTCAAGAGCTCCTGTGTCACACAAGGAAAAGCAATCTTTTACCTGCTTTGCCATGCTCATGGCAGCAGCAATGCAGATGCCAGCAGCTGATGCCCACAAGGACAGCCAGCCTGGACTTATTTTCATTACATATCTTTGTCCTGATGTCCTTCTAGAAGCTTGGACATTTCTCCCTCTCAGCAGCAGAGGGCAAGAGAGTTCCAAGTTGAGGGCAAACTATCCCCTGTTTATCTGGCACTCAAAGAGAAAGAGAAAATGAAAACCAGATGTGTTTCCCTGCCCATGGCAAACACCAGCCTTTCCATCCTTACAGTCCTCCTGACATCAGCACTAACTGAAACAACATCCCACTCACCTTTGCCATGTCTGGCAGAGGTTGCAGCTCTTTCTATTGCATCCCTCTAGCTTTCAAGTCAAGAGCTCCTGTGTCACACAAGGAAAAGCAATCTTTTACCTGCTGTGCCATGCTCATGGCAGCAGCAATGCAGATGCCAGCAGCTGATGCCCACAAGGACTGCCAGCCTGGACTTATTTTCATTACATATCTTTGTCCTGATGTCCTTCCAGAAGATGGAACATTTCTCCATCTCAGCAGCAGAGGGCAGGATGGGTCCAAGGTGAGGGCACACTCTCCCCTGTTTATCTGGCACTCAAAGAGAAAGAGAAAATGAAAACCAGATGTGTTTCCCTGCCCATGGCAAACACCAGCCTTTCCATCCTTACTGTCCTTCCTGACATCAGCACTAATTGAAACAACATCCCACTCACCTTTGCCATGTCTGGCAGAGGTTGCAGCTCTTTCTATTGCATCCCTCTAGCTTTCAAGTCAAGAGCTCCTGTGTCACACAAGGAAAAGCAATCTTTTACCTGCTGTGCCATGCTCATGGCAGCAGCAATGCAGATGCCAGCAGCTGATGCCCACAAGGACAGCCAGCCTGGACTTATTTTCATTACACATCTTTGTCCTGATGTCCTTCTAGAAGCTTGGACATTTCTCCCTCTCAGCAGCAGAGGGCAAGAGAGTTCCAAGTTGAGGGCAAACTATCCCCTGTTTATCTGGCACTCAAAGAGAAAGAGAAAATGAAAACCAGATGTGTTTCCCTGCCCATGGCAAACACCAGCCTTTCCATCCTTACAGTCCTTCGTGACATCAGCAGCAATGGAAACAACATCCCACTCACCTTTGCCATGTCTGGTAGAGGTTGCAGCTCTTTCTATTGCATCCCTCTAGCTTTCAAGTCAAGAGCTCCTGTGTCACACAAGGAAAAGCAATCTTTTACCTGCTTTGCCATGCTCATGGCAGCAGCAATGCAGATGCCAGCAGCTGATGCCCACCAGGACAGCCAGCCTGGACTTATTTTCATTACATATTTTTGTCCTGATGTCCTTCTAGAAGCTTGGACATTTCTCCATCACAGCAGAAGTGGGCAGGAGGGGTTCAAGGTGAGGGCACACTCTGCTCTTTATCTGGCACTCAAAGAGAAAGAGAAAATGAAAACCAGATGTGTTTCCCTGCCCATGGCAAACACCAGCCTTTCCATCCTTACAGTCCTTCCTGACATCAGCAGCAATGGAAACAACATCCCACTCACCTTTGCCATGTCTGGCAGAGGTTGCAGCTCTTTCTATTGCATCCCTCTAGCTTTCAAGTCAAGAGCTCCTGTGTCACACAAGGAAAAGCAATCTTTTACCTGCTGTGCCATGCTCATGGCAGCAGACATGCAGATGCCAGCAGCTGATGCCCACAAGGACAGCCAGCCTGGACTTATTTTCATTACATATCTTTGTCCTGATGTCCTTCTACAAGCTGGAACATTTCTACATCTCAGCAGAAGTGGGCAGGAGGGGTCCAAGGTGAGGGCACACTCTGCTCTTTATCTGGCACTCAAAGAGAAAGAGAAAATGAAAACCAGATGTGTTTCCCTGCCCATGGCAAACACCAGCCTTTCCATCCTTACAGTCCTCCTGAAATCAGCACTAACTGAAACAACATCCCACTCACCCTTGCCATGTCTGCCAGAGGTTGCAGCTCTTTCTATTGCATCCCTCTAGCTTTCAAGTCAAGAGCTCCTGTGTCACACAAGGAAAAGCAATCTTTTACCTGCTTTGCCATGCTCATGGCAGCAGCAATGCAGATGCCAGCAGCTGATGCCCACAAGGACAGCCAGCCTGGACTTATTTTCATTACATATCTTTGTCCTGATGTCCTTCTAGAAGCTTGGACATTTCTCCATCTCAGCAGAAGTGGGCAGGAGGGGTCCAAGGTAAGGGCACACTCTGATCTTTATCTGGCACTCAAAGAGAAAGAGAAAATGAAAACCAGATGTGTTTCCCTGCCCATGGCAAACACCAGCCTTTCCATCCTTACAGTCCTCCTGACATCAGCACTAACTGAAACAACATCCCACTCACCCTTGCCATGTCTGGCAGAGGTTGCAACTCTTTCTATTGCATCCCTCTAGCTTTCAAGTCAAGAGCTCCTGTGTCACACAAGGAAAAGCAATCTTTTACCTGCTGTGCCATGCTCATGGCAGCAGACATGCAGATGCCAGCAGCTGATGCCCACAAGGACAGCCAGCCTGCACTTATTTTCATTACTTATCTTTGTCCTGATGTCCTTCTACAAGCTGGAACATTTCTCCATCTCAGCAGAAGAGGGCAGGATGGGTCCAAGGTGAGGGCACACTCTCCTCTTTATCTGGCACTCAAAGAGAAAGAGAAAATGAAAACAAGATGTGTTTCCCAGCCCATGGCAAACACCAGCCTTTCCATCCTTACAGTCCTTCCTGACATCAGCAGCAATGGAAACAACATCCCACTCACCTTTGCCATGTCTGGTAGAGGTTGCAGCTCTTTCTATTGCATCCCTCTAGCTTTCAAGTCAAGAGCTCCTGTGTCACACAAGGAAAAGCAATCTTTTACCTGCTTTGCCATGCTCATGGCAGCAGCAATGCAGATGCCAGCAGCTGATGCCCACCAGGACAGCCAGCCTGGACTTATTTTCATTACATATTTTTGTCCTGATGTCCTTCTAGAAGCTTGGACATTTCTCCATCTCAGCAGAAGTGGGCAGGAGGGGTCCAAGGTGAGGGCACACTCTGCTCTTTATCTGGCACTCGAAGAGAAAGAGAAAATGGAAACCAGATGTGTTTCCCTGCCCATGGCAAACACCAGCCTTTCCATCCTTACAGTCTTCCTGACATCAGCACTAACTGAAACAACATCCCACTCACCTTTGCCATGTCTGGCAGAGGTTGCAGCTCTTTCTATTGCATCCCTCTAGCTTTCAAGTCAAGAGCTCCTGTGTCACACAAGGAAAAGCAATCTTTTACCTGCTTTGCCATGCTCATGGCAGCAGCAATGCAGATGCCAGCAGCTGATGCCCACAAGGACAGCCAGCCTGGACTTATTTTCATTACATATATTTGTCCTGATGTCCTTCTACAAGCTGGAACATTTCTCCATCTCAACAGAAGAGGGAAGGAGGGGTCCAAGGTGAGGGCACACTCTGCTCTTTATCTGGCACTCAAAGAGAAAGAGAAAATGAAAACCAGATGTGTTTCCCTGCCCATGGCGAACACCAGCCTTTCCATCCTTACAGTCTTCCTGACTTCAGCAATAATTGAAACAACATCCCACTCACCTTTGCCATGTCTGGCAGAGGTTGCAGCTCTTTCTATTGCATCCCTCTAGCTTTCAAGTCAAGAGCTCCTGTGTCACACAAGGAAAAGCAATCTTTTACCTGCTTTGCCATGCTCATGGCAGCAGCAATGCAGATGCCAGCAGCAGATGCCCACAAGGACAGCCAGCCTGGACTTATTTTCATTACATATCTTTGTCCTGATGTCCTTCTACAAGCTTGGACATTTCTCCCTCTCAGCAGCAGAGGGCAAGAGAGTTCCAAGTTGATGGCAAACTATCCCATGTTTATCTGGCACTCAAAGAGAAAGAGAAAATGAAAACCAGATGTGTTTCCCTGCCCATGGCAAACACCAGCCTTTCCATCCTTACAGTCTTCCTGACTTCAGCAATAATTGAAACAACATCCCACTCACCTTTGCCATGTCTGGCAGAGGTTGCAGCTCTTTCTATTGCATCCCTCTAGCTTTCAAGTCAAGAGCTCCTGTGTCACACAAGGAAAAGCAATCTTTTACCTGCTTTGCCATGCTCATGGCAGCAGCAATGCAGATGCCAGCAGTTGATGACCACAAGGAGAGCCAGCCTGGACTTATCTTCATTAAATATCTTTGTCCTGATGTCTTTCCAGAAGCTGGGACATTTCTCCATCTCAGCAGAAGAGGGCAGGATGGGTCCAAGGTGAGGGCACACTCTGCTCTTTATCTGGCACTCAAAGAGAAAGAGAAAATGGAAACCAGATGTGTTTCCCTGCCCATGGCAAACACCAGCCTTTCCATCCTTACAGTCCTCCTGACATCAGCACTAACTGAAACAACATCCCACTCACCTTTGCCATGTCTGGCAGAGGTTGCAGCTCTTTCTATTGCATCCCTCTAGCTTTCAAGTCAAGAGCTCCTGTGTCACACAAGGAAAAGCAATCTTTTACCTGCTGTGCCATGCTCATGGCAGCAGCAATGCAGATGCCAGCAGCTGATGCCCACAAGGACAGCCAGCCTGGACTTATTTTCATTACATATCTTTGTCTTGATGTCCTTCTAGAAGCTTGGACATTTCTCCATCTCAGCAGCAGAGGGCAAGAGAGTTCCAAGTTGAGGGCAAACTATCCCATGTTTATCTGGCACTCAAAGAGAAAGAGAAAATGAAAACCAGATGTGTTTCCCTGCCCATGGCAAACACCAGCCTTTCCATCCTTACAGTCCTCCTGACATCAGCACTAACTGAAACAACATCCCACTCACCCTTGCCATGTCTGCCAGAGGTTGCAGCTCTTTCTATTGCATCCCTCTAGCTTTCAAGTCAAGAGCTCCTGTGCCACACAAGGAAAAGCAATCTTTTACCTGCTGTGCCATGCTCATGGCAGCAGCAATGCAGATGCCAGCAGCTGATGCCCACAAGGACAGCCAGCCTGGACTTATTTTCATTACATATCTTTGTCCTGATGTCCTTCTACAAGCTGGAACCTTTCTCCATCTCAACAGAAGAGGGCAGAAGGGGTCCAAGGTGAGGGCACACTCTCCCCTGTTTATCTGGCACTCAAAGAGAAAGAGAAAATGAAAACCAGATGTGTTTCCCTGCCCATGGCAAACACCAGCCTTTCCATCCTTACAGTCTTCCTGACTTCAGCACTAATTGAAACAGCATCCCACTCACCCTTGCCATATCTGCCAGAGGTTGCAGCTCTTTCTATTGCATCCCTCTAGCTTTCAAGTCAAGAGCTCCTGTGTCACACAAGGAAAAGCAATCTTTTACCTGCTTTGCCATGCTCATGGCAGCAGCAATGCAGATGCCTGCAGCAGATGCCCACAAGGACAGCCAGCCTGGACTTATCTTCATTAAATATCCTTGTCCTGATGTCCTTCCAGAAGCTTGGACATTTCTCCATCTCAGCAGAAGAGGGCAGGATGGGTCCAAGGTGAGGGCACACTCTCCCCTGTTCATCTGGCACTCAAAGAGAAAGAGAAAATGAAAACCAGATGTGTTTCCCTGCCCATGGCAAACACCAGCCTTTCCATCCTTACAGTCTTCCTGACTTCAGCAGTAATTGAAACAACATCCCACTCAGCTTTGCCATGTCTGGCAGAGGTTGCAGCTCTTTCTATTGCATCCCTCTAGCTTTCAAGTCAAGAGCTCCTGTGTCACACAAGGAAAAGCAATCTTTTACCTGCTTTGCCATGCTCATGGCAGCAGCAATGCAGATGCCAGCAGCTGATGCCCACAAGGACAGCCAGCCTGGACTTATTTTCATTACATATCTTTGTCCTGATGTCCTTCTAGAAGCTTGGACATTTCTCCCTCTCAGCAGCAGAGGGCAAGAGAGTTCCAAGTTGAGGGCAAACTATCCCCTGTTTATCTGGCACTCAAAGAGAAAGAGAAAATGAAAACCAGATGTGTTTCCCTGCCCATGGCAAACACCAGCCTTTCCATCCTTACAGTCCTCCTGACATCAGCACTAACTGAAACAACATCCCACTCACCTTTGCCATGTCTGGCAGAGGTTGCAGCTCTTTCTATTGCATCCCTCTAGCTTTCAAGTCAAGAGCTCCTGTGTCACACAAGGAAAAGCAATCTTTTACCTGCTGTGCCATGCTCATGGCAGCAGCAATGCAGATGCCAGCAGCTGATGCCCACAAGGACTGCCAGCCTGGACTTATTTTCATTACATATCTTTGTCCTGATGTCCTTCCAGAAGATGGAACATTTCTCCATCTCAGCAGCAGAGGGCAGGATGGGTCCAAGGTGAGGGCACACTCTCCCCTGTTTATCTGGCACTCAAAGAGAAAGAGAAAATGAAAACCAGATGTGTTTCCCTGCCCATGGCAAACACCAGCCTTTCCATCCTTCCAGTCCTTCCTGACATCATCACTAATTGAAACAACATCCCACTCACCTTTGCCATGTCTGGCAGAGGTTGCAGCTCTTTCTATTGCATCCCTCTAGCTTTCAAGTCAAGAGCTCCTGTGTCACACAAGGAAAAGCAATCTTTTACCTGCTTTGCCATGCTCATGGCAGCAGCAATGCAGATGCCAGCAGCTGATGCCCACAAGGACAGCCAGCCTGGACTTATTTTCATTACACATCTTTGTCCTGATGTCCTTCTAGAAGCTTGGACATTTCTCCCTCTCAGCAGCAGAGGGCAAGAGAGTTCCAAGTTGAGGGCAAACTATCCCCTGTTTATCTGGCACTCAAAGAGAAAGAGAAAATGAAAACCAGATGTGTTTCCCTGCCCATGGCAAACACCAGCCTTTCCATCCTTACAGTCCTTCGTGACATCAGCAGCAATGGAAACAACATCCCACTCACCTTTGCCATGTCTGGTAGAGGTTGCAGCTCTTTCTATTGCATCCCTCTAGCTTTCAAGTCAAGAGCTCCTGTGTCACACAAGGAAAAGCAATCTTTTACCTGCTGTGCCATGCTCATGGCAGCAGCAATGCAGATGCCAGCAGCTGATGCCCACAAGGACAGCCAGCCTGGACTTATTTTCATTACATATCTTTGTCTTGATGTCCTTCTAGAAGCTTGGACATTTCTCCATCTCAGCAGAAGTGGGCAGGAGGGGTCCAAGTTGAGGGCACACTCTGCTCTTTATCTGGCACTCAAAGAGAAAGAGAAAATGAAAACCAGATGTGTTTCCCTGCCCATGGCAAACACCAGCCTTTCCATCCTTACAGTCCTCCTGACATCAGCACTAACTGAAACAACATCCCACTCACCCTTGCCATGTCTGGCAGAGGTTGCAGCTCTTTCTATTGCATCCCTCTAGCTTTCAAGTCAAGAGCTCCTGTGTCACACAAGGAAAAGCAATCTTTTACCTGCTGTGCCATGCTCATGGCAGCAGCAATGCAGATGCCAGCAGCTGATGCCCACAAGGACAGCCAGCCTGCACTTATTTTCATTACGTATCTTTGTCCTGATGTCCTTCTACAAGCTGGAACATTTCTCCATCTCAGCAGAAGAGGGCAGGATGGGTCCAAGGTGAGGGCACACTCTCCTCTTTATTTGGCACTCAAAGAGAAAGAGAAAATGAAAACAAGATGTGTTTCCCAGCCCATGGCAAACACCAGCCTTTCCATCCTTACAGTCCTTCCTGACATCAGCAGCAATGGAAACAACATCCCACTCACCTTTGCCATGTCTGGCAGAGGTTGCAGCTCTTTCTATTGCATCCCTCTAGCTTTCAAGTCAAGAGCTCCTGTGTCACACAAGGAAAAGCAATCTTTTACCTGCTTTGCCATGCTCATGGCAGCAGCAATGCAGATGCCAGCAGCTGATGCCCACAAGGACAGCCAGCCTGCACTTATTTTCATTACTTATCTTTGTCCTGATGTCCCTCTAAAAGCTGGAACATTTCTACATCTCAGCAGAAGAGGGCAGGATGGGTCCAAGGTGAGGGCACACTCTCCTCTTTATCTGGCACTCAAAGAGAAAGAGAAAATGAAAACCAGATGTATTTCCCTGCCCATGACAAACACCAGCCTTTCCATCCTTACAGTCCTTCCTGACATCAGCACTAATTGAAACAACATCCCACTCACCTTTGCCATGTCTGGCAGAGGTTGCAGCTCTTTCTATTGCATCCCTCTAGCTTTCAAGTCAAGAGCTCCTGTGTCACACAAGGAAAAGCAATCTTTTACCTGCTTTGCCATGCTCATGGCAGCAGCAATGCAGATGCCAGCAGCTGATGCCCACCAGGACAGCCAGCCTGGACTTATTTTCATTACATATTTTTGTCCTGATGTCCTTCTAGAAGCTTGGACATTTCTCCATCTCAGCAGAAGTGGGCAGGAGGGGTTCAAGGTGAGGGCACACTCTGCTCTTTATCTGGCACTCAAAGAGAAAGAGAAAATGAAAACCAGATGTGTTTCCCTGCCCATGGCAAACACCAGCCTTTCCATCCTTACAGTCCTTCCTGACATCAGCAGCAATGGAAACAACATCCCACTCACCTTTGCCATGTCTGGCAGAGGTTGCAGCTCTTTCTATTGCATCCCTCTAGCTTTCAAGTCAAGAGCTCCTGTGTCACACAAGGAAAAGCAATCTTTTACCTGCTGTGCCATGCTCATGGCAGCAGCAATGCAGATGCCAGCAGCTGATGCCCACAAGGACAGCCAGCCTGCACTTATTTTCATTACATATTTTTGTCCTGATGTCCTTCTAGAAGCTTGGACATTTCTCCATCTCAGAAGAAGTGGGCAGGAGGGGTCGAAGGTGAGGGCACACTCTGCTCTTTATCTGGCACTCAAAGAGAAAGAGAAAATGAAAACCAGATGTGTTTCCCTGCCCATGGCAAACACCAGCCTTTCCATCCTTACAGTCCTCCTGACATCAGCACTAACTGAAACAACATCCCACTCACCCTTGCCATGTCTGGCAGAGGTTGCAGCTCTTTCTATTGCATCCCTCTAGCTTTCAAGTCAAGAGCTCCTGTGTCACACAAGGAAAAGCAATCTTTTACCTGCTGTGCCATGCTCATGGCTGCAGCAATGCAGATGCCAGCAGCAGATGCCCACAAGGACAGCCAGCCTGGACTTATTTTCATTACATATGTTTGTCTTGATGTCCTTCTAGAAGCTTGGACATTTCTCCATCTCAGCAGAAGAGGGCAGGATGGGTCCAAGGTGAGGGCACACTCTCCTCTTTATCTGGCACTCAAAGAGAAAGAGAAAATGAAAACCAGATGTGTTTCCCTGCCCATGGCAAACACCAGCCTTTCCATCCTTACAGTCCTTCCTGACATCAGCAGCAATGGAAACAACATCCCACTCACCTTTGCCATGTCTGGCAGAGGTTGCAGCTCTTTCTATTGCATCCCTCTAGCTTTCAAGTCAAGAGCTCCTGTGTCACACAAGGAAAAGCAATCTTTTACCTGCTGTGCCATGCTCATGGCAGCAGACATGCAGATGCCAGCAGCTGATGCCCACAAGGACAGCCAGCCTGGACTTATTTTCATTACATATCTTTGTCCTGATGTCCTTCTACAAGCTGGAACATTTCTACATCTCAGCAGAAGTGGGCAGGAGGGGTCCAAGGTGAGGGCACACTCTGCTCTTTATCTGGCACTCAAAGAGAAAGAGAAAATGAAAACCAGATGTGTTTCCCTGCCCATGGCAAACACCAGCCTTTCCATCCTTACAGTCCTCCTGAAATCAGCACTAACTGAAACAACATCCCACTCACCCTTGCCATGTCTGCCAGAGGTTGCAGCTCTTTCTATTGCATCCCTCTAGCTTTCAAGTCAAGAGCTCCTGTGTCACACAAGGAAAAGCAATCTTTTACCTGCTTTGCCATGCTCATGGCAGCAGCAATGCAGATGCCAGCAGCTGATGCCCACAAGGACAGCCAGCCTGGACTTATTTTCATTACATATCTTTGTCCTGATGTCCTTCTAGAAGCTTGGACATTTCTCCATCTCAGCAGAAGTGGGCAGGAGGGGTCCAAGGTAAGGGCACACTCTGATCTTTATCTGGCACTCAAAGAGAAAGAGAAAATGAAAACCAGATGTGTTTCCCTGCCCATGGCAAACACCAGCCTTTCCATCCTTACAGTCCTCCTGACATCAGCACTAACTGAAACAACATCCCACTCACCCTTGCCATGTCTGCCAGAGGTTGCAACTCTTTCTATTGCATCCCTCTAGCTTTCAAGTCAAGAGCTCCTGTGTCACACAAGGAAAAGCAATCTTTTACCTGCTGTGCCATGCTCATGGCAGCAGACATGCAGATGCCAGCAGCTGATGCCCACAAGGACAGCCAGCCTGCACTTATTTTCATTACTTATCTTTGTCCTGATGTCCTTCTACAAGCTGGAAGATTTCTCCATCTCAGCAGAAGAGGGCAGGATGGGTCCAAGGTGAGGGCACACTCTCCTCTTTATCTGGCACTCAAAGAGAAAGAGAAAATGAAAACAAGATGTGTTTCCCAGCCCATGGCAAACACCAGCCTTTCCATCCTTACAGTCCTTCCTGACATCAGCAGCAATGGAAACAACATCCCACTCACCTTTGCCATGTCTGGCAGAGGTTGCAGCTCTTTCTATTGCATCCCTCTAGCTTTCAAGTCAAGAGCTCCTGTGTCACACAAGGAAAAGCAATCTTTTACCTGCTTTGCCATGCTCATGGCAGCAGCAATGCAGATGCCAGCAGCTGATGCCCACAAGGACAGCCAGCCTGGACTTATTTTCATTACATATCTTTGTCTTGATGTCCTTCTAGAAGCTTGGACATTTCTCCCTCTCAGCAGCAGAGGGCAAGAGAGTTCCAAGTTGATGGCAAACTATCCCATGTTTATCTGGCACTCAAAGAGAAAGAGAAAATGAAAACCAGATGTGTTTCCCTGCCCATGGCAAACACCAGCCTTTCCATCCTTACAGTCTTCCTGACTTCAGCAATAATTGAAACAACATCCCACTCACCTTTGCCATGTCTGGCAGAGGTTGCAGCTCTTTCTATTGCATCCCTCTAGCTTTCAAGTCAAGAGCTCCTGTGTCACACAAGGAAAAGCAATCTTTTACCTGCTGTGCCATGCTCATGGCAGCAGCAGTGCAGATGCCAGCAGCTGATGCCCACAAGGACAGCCAGCCTGGACTTATTTTCATTACATATCTTTGTCTTGATGTCCTTCTAGAAGCTTGGACATTTCTCCATCTCAGCAGAAGTGGGCAGGAGGGGTCCAAGGTGAGGGCACACTCTGCTCTTTATCTGGCACTCAAAGAGAAAGAGAAAATGAAAACCAGATGTGTTTCCCTGCCCATGGCAAACACCAGCCTTTCCATCCTTACAGTCCTCCTGACATCAGCACTAACTGAAACAACATCCCACTCACCCTTGCCATGTCTGGCAGAGGTTGCAGCTCTTTCTATTGCATCCCTCTAGCTTTCAAGTCAAGAGCTCCTGTGTCACACAAGGAAAAGCAATCTTTTACCTGCTGTGCCATGCTCATGGCAGCAGCAATGCAGATGCCAGCAGCTGATGCCCACAAGGACAGCCAGCCTGCACTTATTTTCATTACGTATCTTTGTCCTGATGTCCTTCTACAAGCTGGAACATTTCTCCATCTCAGCAGAAGAGGGCAGGATGGGTCCAAGGTGAGGGCACACTCTCCTCTTTATTTGGCACTCAAAGAGAAAGAGAAAATGAAAACAAGATGTGTTTCCCAGCCCATGGCAAACACCAGCCTTTCCATCCTTACAGTCCTTCCTGACATCAGCAGCAATGGAAACAACATCCCACTCACCTTTGCCATGTCTGGCAGAGGTTGCAGCTCTTTCTATTGCATCCCTCTAGCTTTCAAGTCAAGAGCTCCTGTGTCACACAAGGAAAAGCAATCTTTTACCTGCTTTGCCATGCTCATGGCAGCAGCAATGCAGATGCCAGCAGCTGATGCCCACAAGGACAGCCAGCCTGGACTTATTTTCATTACATAACTATGTCCTGATGTCCTTCTAGAAGCTTGGACATTTCTCCCTCTCAGCAGCACAGGGGAGGAGAGCTCCAAGGTGAGGGCCAACTATCCCATGTTAATCTGGCACTCAAAGAGAAAGAGAAAATGAAAACCAGATGTGTTTCCCTGCCCATGGCAAACACCAGCCTTTCCATCCTTACAGTCCTCCTGACATCAGCACTAATTGAAACAACATCCCACTCACCCTTGCCATGTCTGCCAGAGGTTGCAGCTCTTTCTATTGCATCCCTCTAGCTTTCAAGTCAAGAGCTCCTGTGTCACACAAGGAAAAGCAATCTTTTACCTGCTGTGCCATGCTCATGGCAGCAGCAATGCAGATGCCAGCAGCTGATGCCCACAAGGACAGCCAGCCTGGACTTATTTCCATTACATATCTTTGTCCTGATGTCCTTCTACAAGCTGGAACATTTCTCCATCTCAGCAGAAGAGGGCAGGATGGGTCCAACGTGAGGGCACACTCTCCCCTGTTTATCTGGCACTCAAAGAGAAAGAGAAAATGAAAACAAGATGTGTTTCCCAGCCCATGGCAAACACCAGCCTTTCCATCCTTACAGTCCTCCTGACATCAGCACTAATTGTAAGAACATCCCACTCACCTTTGCCATGTCTGGCAGAGGTTGCAGCTCTTTCTATTGCATCCCTCTAGCTTTCAAGTCAAGAGCTCCTGTGTCACACAAGGAAAAGCAACCTTTTACCTGCTTTGCCATGCTCATGGCAGCAGCAATGCAGATGCCAGCAGCTGATGCCCACAAGGACAGCCAGCCTGGACTTATTTTCATTACACATCTTTGTCCTGATGTCCTTCTAGAAGCTTGGACATTTCTCCCTCTCAGCAGCAGAGGGCAAGAGAGTTCCAAGTTGAGGGCAAACTATCCCATGTTTATCTGGCACTCAAAGAGAAAGAGAAAATGGAAACCAGATGTGTTTCCCTGCCCATGGCAAACACCAGCCTTTCCATCCTTACAGTCCTTCCTGCCATCAGCACTAATTGAAACAACATCCCACTCACCTTTGCCATGTCTGGCAGAGGTTGCAGCTCTTTCTATTGCATCCCTCTAGCTTTCAAGTCAAGAGCTCCTGTGTCACACAAGGAAAAGCAATCTTTTACCTGCTGTGCCATGCTCATGGCAGCAGCAATGCAGATGCCAGCAGCTGATGCCCACAAGGACAGCCAGCCTGGACTTATTTTCATTACATATCTTTGTCCTGATGTCCTTCTAGAAGCTTGGACATTTCTCCATCTCAGCAGAAGTGGGCAGGAGGGGTCCAAGGTGAGGGCACACTCTGCTCTTTATCTGGCACTCAAAGAGAAAGAGAAAATGAAAACCAGATGTGTTTCCCTGCCCATGGCAAACACCAGCCTTTCCATCCTTACAGTCCTCCTGACATCAGCACTAACTGAAACAACATCCCACTCACCCTTGCCATGTCTGGCAGAGGTTGCAGCTCTTTCTATTGCATCCCTCTAGCTTTCAAGTCAAGAGCTCCTGTGTCACACAAGGAAAAGCAATCTTTTACCTGCTGTGCCATGCTCATGGCAGCAGCAATGCAGATGCCAGCAGCTGATGCCCACAAGGACAGCCAGCCTGCACTTATTTTCATTACTTATCTTTGTCCTGATGTCCCTCTAAAAGCTGGAACATTTCTACATCTCAGCAGAAGAGGGCAGGATGGGTCCAAGGTGAGGGCACACTCTCCTCTTTATCTGGCACTCAAAGAGAAAGAGAAAATGAAAACCAGATGTATTTCCCTGCCCATGACAAACACCAGCCTTTCCATCCTTACAGTCCTTCCTGACATCAGCACTAATTGAAACAACATCCCACTCACCTTTGCCATGTCTGGCAGAGGTTGCAGCTCTTTCTATTGCATCCCTCTAGCTTTCAAGTCAAGAGCTCCTGTGACACAAGGAAAAGCAATCTTTTACCTGCTTTGCCATGCTCATGGCAGCAGCAATGCAGATGCCAGCAGCTGATGCCCACAAGGAAAGCCAGCCTGGACTTATTTACATTATATATCCTTGTCCTGATGTCCTTCTAGAAGCTGGAACATTTCTCCACCTCAGCAGAAGAGGGCAGGAGGGGTCCAAGGTGAGGGCACACTCTGCTCTTTATCTGGCACGCAAAGAGAAAGAGAAAATGAAAACCAGATGTGTTTCCCTCCCCATGGCAAACACCAGCCTTTCCATCCTTACTGTCCTCCTAACATCAGCACTAATTGAAACAACATCCCACTCACCCTTGCCATGTCTGGCAGAGGTTGCAGCTCTTTCTATTGCATCCCTCTAGCTTTCAAGTCAAGAGCTCCTGTGTCACTCAAAGAAAAGCAATCTTTTACCTGCTGTGCAATGCTCATGGCAGCAGCAATGCAGATGCCAGCAGCTGATGCCCACAAGGACAGCCAGCCTGGACTTATTTACATTATATATCCTTGTCCTGATGTCCTTCTAGAAGCTGGAACATTTCTCCACCTCATCAGAAGAGGGCAGGAGGGGTCCAAGGTGAGGGCACACTCTGCTCTTTATCTGGCACTCAAAGAGAAAGAGAAAATGAAAACCAGATGTGCTTCCCAGCCCATGGCAAATACCAGCCTTTCCATCCTTACAATCTTCCTGACTTCAGCAATAATTGAAACAACATCCCACTCACCTTTGCCTAATCTGGAAGGGAGGTGATGCTCTTTCTATTATCCCCCTCTGGCTTTGAATTCACCAGTGCTTGTGTCACACAAGGAAATGCAACATTCCTGCTGTTCTGCCATTCCCATAGCAACAACTATGCAGATGCGAGCAGCTGATGCCCACAAGGACAGCCAACCTGGACTTATTTTCATTACATATCTTTGTCCTGAAGTCCTTCTAGAAGGTTGAACACTTCTCCATCTCTGCTGCAATGGTCAAAAAGGGTCCAAGTTTAGGGCACTCTCTCCTCATGGCCTCTTCCACTCAAAGACAAAGGGAACATGAAAACCAGAAGTGTTTCTTTTCCCATGCAGACACTAGCCTTTCCATCCTGACAGTCCTTCCTACAATCACCTGGAATTGAAACAACATCCCCCACATCTCTTTTTTGAACTTATTCATGCATGAATAATAATAATGAGAATTTTTCTGTAAATCTTATTTCTGCATGGAAACGATCTGATAACCAGAGCTTTTTTCTCTAAAACAATCCAGCGAATTTGCATTGCTTATCTATGTACGCAAAATGTTTTTGCCATTCATCTCAAATATCAATACATCTGGCAAAATAAGATAGAAAAAGTATTTACAGACATTTTTGGACATTGATTACTTCTGGTCAAGTGGGAAAGAATCCCTAAGCTGCAATCATGAAATTCTTTTATCACTTTCTCTGATTTAGCCAGTGTTACTAAAAGGGAAATAAGACACAGGCTTTTGATAGCAGCTGCCAATTTAAGAATGATAATACGGTTTATTTTTCTTGGCTAAGATCAAAGTCCTGCATTTCAGGATTATCTCCAGCTCATCAAGTATAATTAACAGTTTTGGATAGCCACATTATTGTATAGCAATATTGTCTTCCTGCAAGGAATTTCATTGTTTTACACGTGCCACAGGTTGTTAATAGATTGCCTAATCACCATTTATTTTTTTTATTGGCTTATGATGACCACAGAAAATTATACAGCAGCACCATAAAAACTTTAAATCCTATCCCATGTATCTGCACTCATACGAAAATAATATTGGAAAGCATTGGTGAAACTAAGATTACAAAATAAAGCAGAGGACAATTTCAGTGAAAGCCTGCAGGTTTTACAGCTCTGCCCATTTCAAACCCCTGAAGACATCCACGGGTTTCCTGCTGTGGGACACAGGCACTCACCTGCAGCTCAGCACTGCCTGCTCATGCCTGCGCACACCTTCAGGCTGGAACCAAGGAAATCCTCAGCAAAGACATCAGTACACTTTTGTTATGATGACTTTCATAAAGAAGCATCAAATATTTCTTCACGAGAAATACTGCAAGTCCCTTTGACACTAGCCCTTATTTTAAATGTTTAGATTTGTGCTTCATTCAGGCGTGCTGTCACTCCCAAAAAGATTTTTATTCTTTTTCATTCTGAGGAACACAGTGATTTCTGCCTTGTTTACTGACTGTAGGCACAGCAATACTCCTGCACCTTCAGGGAAACAGCAAATCCATCTCTTTCACACCCTACTTCTATCAAGCTCATTCACCTTACAAGGTATTTATTGCAAGCAGCTCTTCCAAAAATGGAGATTAACAGAACCTGCAACCCAGGACACCTCACTAAGCCAGTACTTTTCATCTCCTGAAGGTGTAGGTAGACACAGAGCTGGAACATCTTTCCCAGAGCTGTGTGATGCTATCTCATCTATGTTCCTTTACTGTGCACTCAGCTTCACTTCTTATCTAACCTGGTTGCATCCCAGGATTTCTGGTGCCAAAAATAAACTGACAGCTTTCATCACTAGTTAAAAGGTAACTGCAATAGGAAAAGCAATTTTTCTGATTTCTCTGTTGATCACAGAATCACAGAATCACAGAATCACTAAGGTTGGAAAAGACCTATAAGATCATCCAGTCCAACCATCCACCTGTCACCAATGGTTCTCATTAAACCATATCCCTCAACACAACATCCAAACGTTCTTTGAACACCTCCAGGGTCGGTGACTCCACCACCTCCCTGGGCAGCCCATTCCAGTGCCTGACCACCCTTTCAGAGAAGTAGTATTTCCTAATATCCAGCCTGAATCTTCCCTGGCGAAGCTTGAAACCATTCCCTCTAGTCCTATCACCAGTTACACGAGAGAAGAGGCCGACCCCCAGCTCGTTACAACCTCCCTTCAGGTAGTTATAGAGAGCAATAAGGTCTCCCCTGAGCCTCCTCTTCTCCAGACTGAACAATCCCAGCTCCCTCAGCCGCTCCTCATAAGGCCTGTGCTCCAGACCCCTCACCAGCTTTGTTGCCCTTCTTTGAACACGCTCCAGGGCCTCAATGTCTTTCTTGCAGTGAGGGGCCCAGAACTGGACACAGTACTCAAGGTGCGGCCTCACCAGAGCTGAGTACAGGGGAACAATTACTTCCCTACTCCTGCTGGTCACACTGCTTCTGATACAAGCCAGAATGCCATTGGCCTTCTTGGCCACCCGGGCACACTGCTGGCTCATGTTTAGCCGAGCGTCAACCAACACCCCCAGGTCCATTTCCTCTACACAGTCTTCAAGCCATTCCACCCCAAGCCTGTAGCGTTGCTTGGGGTTGCTGTGGCCAAAGTGTAGAACCCGGCATTTGGTCTTATTAAACCTCATCCCATTGGCTTCAGCCCAGCTCTCCAGCCTGTCCAGATCTCTCTGTAGGGCCTCGCTACCCCCAGGCAGATCGACACTTCCAGCCAACTTGGTGTCATCTGCAAACTTACTGAGGGTGCACTCAATGCCCTCATCCAGGTCATCAATAAAAATATTGAAAAGGACAGGCCCCAGCACCGACCCCTGGGGAACACCACTCGTGACCGGTCGCCAGCTGGATTTAGCTCCATTGACCACCACTCTCTGGGCTCGACCCTCCAGCCAGTTCCTTACCCAGCCAAGAGTGTACCTGTCCAAGCCACGGGCTGCCAGCTTCTGCAGGAGAATACTGTGGGAGACAGTGTCAAAGGCCTTGCTGAAGTCTAGGTAGACTACATCAACAGCCTTTCCCTCATCCACCAGGCGGGTCACTAGATCATAGAAGGAGATCAGGTTGGTCAAGCAGGACCTACCCTTCGTGAACCCATGCTGGCTAGACCTGATGCTCCAGTTGTCCCGCACTTGCCGCGTGATCTCCCTCAAGACAATCTGCTCCATAACCTTCCCTGGCACCGAGGTCAGGCTAACAGGCCTGTAGTTCCCCGGGTCCTCCTTACAGCCCTTCTTGTAGATGGGAGTCACATTGGCAAGCCTCCAGTCTTCTGGTACCTCACCAGTCAACAAGGAGCGCTGATAGATGATGGAAAGCGGCTCGGCTATCACCTCCGCCAGTTCCCTCAGCACTCTCGGGTGAATCTCATCCGGCCCCATGGACTTGTGACAGTCCAGTTGGAGTAGAAGGTCTCTGACCGTTTCCTTCTGAATCATGGGTGGTTTAGTCTGGTCTCCAGCCGAGACCACCTGGTCGAAAAGTGGAATATCCTGAGGATAACTGGTCTGACCTTTAAAGACAGACGTAAAGAAGGCATTCAGGACCTCTGCCTTTTCTTTATCCTCAGTAGTCACATTCCCGGCTTCATCCAGTAAAGAATGGAGATTCTCCATTCTCCATCAAAGATGCTTCATGCAAGCCTGATGCGGTAGAAACAATATCAGCTCTAGAATGACAGTCATTAGAGCAGAATCCTTTCACTGATGAAATCCCACAGTCCTGATTCATACAACACTGACACTGGAGGACACAGTAGTTTAGATGAGAGCACATTAAAAATGACTAAGTTAAGGTCTCAGCAAAGAGTGACAAGTATGAAAAAAAGAAGTTGCAGAAACTGCTTCAGTTTGGCACTCTGGCATAAAGTATGACAACACACAACCTGCCTGTGCAGTTCCAGAAGCAGAAGAAAGCCGTCAACCAAGACTTGTTCTCATCTGCTCTGAAAGTCCACTGGGACAAGGCCACTTTTCTCTGACGTGCTTCCAGAAGTACCACTTCTGAGCACTGTGCCAGGGAGTTACAAGATACTGTTTGTGTGTACAGAGGAGAAAAAGACGTCTGTCTGGAAACAGACTTGGTGAAGGAGAAGCAGCATTTTCCAGAGTACTTCAGAAAGAACTGAGCACTGCCCCAAGAGCTTCAGAGCGGCAGGCTGTCACAGTGTGCCAACCAGCTCAGCTGTGAGTTGGCACTGAAGCTGCACCACAGGGAGAACAAAGCCCCCTGTGCACCCTTGGAGAGCCAAGGGTTGGAGATTCATGAACCTTGAGCTCCTTTCCAACCCGGGCCATGCTGTGATTCTGGGATTCTCACCTTTGCCTCATCTGGCAGAGGGAGGCAGCTCTTTCTATTGTCTCCCTCTGGCTGTCAGGTCACCAGGGCCAGTGTCACACAGGGAACTGCAAACACTGTGTGTGCTGTGCCCTGCCCATGGCAGCACAGAGGCAGCTGCCAGCAGCTGATGCCCACAAGGACAGCCAGCCTGGACTTCCTTTGATTCCTTCCCTTTGGATCAGCGTCCTTCAGGAAGGCGGAACATCTCTCCAGCTGAGCAGCAGAGGACAGCAGGGCTTCGTTGTCTGGGCATGTTCTCTTCTGGCCCTCTGGCCCTCACAGACACAGGAGGAGGACACAGAGGCTGCTGTAACACAGCCAGCCCTGCCTCTCAGGTCAGCTCTCAGGCCATCCTCTCTCCCCTCAGCAGCAGCTCACTGTTCTGCACTCCTCTGGCCTGGGCTGGCAGAGGTGTGCAGCAGTTCTGCTGATCTCCCAGTGCTGGCCATGTCTGCAGTGCCTGTGTGAAAGACACAGGAAGCTGCCAGCATTGCACTGCTCTGCTGTGCCCCTGCCATCACCGAGTTTGCTGTCAGCAGCTGCTGCTACACGTCCATTCAGGCACAGGCCTTTCCTTCCTGGCCCTCTTTCCCCCCCTCTCTCCTCTGCTCTCTCTCGTGCTCCCCTTTGGCCTGGGCTGGCTGAGCAGTGCAGGCCTTGTTGTTGCTCCCTGGGCCAACTACGTCACGGTTCCCCGTGACTCTGCCAGCTGCTCTGACACAGCGACTGCGTCCTCAGTGTGGATTCCAGAATGCGACAGACGTCCAGAGAAGACTTCCAGGGCTGATTGGAACATGCTGCCATCAAGAACTGCCATGGCTCAGGCCCCCTGGGAATCTGCTCACAGCGAAAGCTGCTGTCACTCTGTGTGGGCACAGCCTTGTCTGTGTAGGCCTGCTCACACTGCAGCCCCTGTCTGCACCAGAACCGTGCCGATCCACCTTCTCTTGGCCTCCTTGCCTGCATGGAAAAGGGCAGCTTGGGCTGAAGTCCCTCAACTTGCAGATGGCCGAGTGAAGTCTCTGAGCCCTGGTGACCCACGCAGCTCTTCAGCCTGCTGACCTGCTCTGCTGGGGCTGCCTTAAAAGGCAGAGGGCACGTTATCCTAATGTCCCCACATCCATCCCTCTTAGCATACTGTAGGCCAGTTCCTAAAAGGACACCTGCACAATCTCTCTGAATGTTAATCAACACGTAGTTGGTCTGTGCACT
Source organism: Phasianus colchicus (assembly GCF_987193195.1). NCBI lineage: Eukaryota > Metazoa > Chordata > Aves > Galliformes > Phasianidae > Phasianus > Phasianus colchicus. Next base: position 14,401,430 of record NC_143476.1, read on the forward strand.
GCAGAAATTGCACCTAGGTTTTCAGTGGTGATTAGCTATGTGTTTAGTCAGAGGTGCAATGGTTCTAATGGTGAGAGAAAGACATTCCCAGTTGTCATCAGGTGGAACACACTTCAGACTGGAATCCTCAAGCAGACTGCAGTCAAGCTTTCTTAATTATTCGTTGTTGTTATCAATTCAGACACATCTCTTAATTCCTGCCTGAATGAACATTCTGTAATAATCTGCTGAGACAGTGCAAGGCTTGACAATGAGACTACAGTTTATGAAAGGAGCACTTTTTACTTCCTTTACAAGTTCTTATCTGAATGCTAAATGCAACATCAATTCACTTCTCACTGGGTTGAACGTTTTAAATATTTGGTAAACATAATGGTTCTAATTCTGACATTTAATATGAAAATATTAAAATTCCTTGTAAGTACTTTTTTGTTAGAATGCCAGATGCTAAAGGGATGAAGTGGCACAAGAAAGCAAAATATCTCTGCTGATGGCAGGAAGGACTGTAAGGATGGAAAGGCTGGTGTTTGCCATGGGCAGGGAAACACATCTGGTTTTCTTGTTCCCTTTGTCTTTGAGTGCCAGAAAAATAGAGGAGAGCGTGCCCTCACCTTGGACCCCTCCTGCCCTCTTCTGCTGAGATGGAGAAATGTCCCAGCTCCTACAAGGACATCAGGACAAAGGTAAGTATTGGAAATAAGTCCATGCTGGCTGTACTTGTGGGCATCTGTTGCTGGAAAATTTAATGGCAGTAAACTGCCTAGATAATGACAGAATGAGGGTGACAATAGAATGGTACGTAATCACAGTGCAATGAAAAAAGTATGCAGGGTGCAGGAAGGGAGGTGTGGACATTCTGAGTTGCAACTCTTTATTTGCTCCAGAAAGCTCTATCAGAATGGAAGACTGAAGGAAATACTTTGAGGGGTTTTTTAATGTGACTGGATAAAAGATCCATGTGGCAAATTGAATAACTGAGTGGTAAAGGGACATAGATACCTCACTGTTTCATGGAACCTTTCAATTAAGCATCTGAGCACTGTGTACAGGACTTGGGAATATAAGTATTAGAGGATGATGGAATATCTTTATTTGGAAGGGACCTCGAGGATCATGTATTCCACCTCCTGGTTCCACACCGGACCTCCTATGGGTCAAGCCCTGTGTCTGAGAGCATTGTGCAAATGCTCTTTGGCCTTTGTCAGCTCAGTGCCAAACCACTGCCCTGGGGAGCCAGTGCCAAATTCCATGTATCTAGTTCATCCTACAGAATGATGCCAAGAACAGTTATAGAGATCGACTTACAAACAAAATTCTTGTCTTGAATTAATGGTACACTCACCATTTAAAAAAAAAAAAAAGAAAAAAAAAATCAAAGCCACATTCTTACGCTGGCGTTTTACAGTATTGTCAGATTTTTGTAATTCTGTTTTGTCATATAAGATTCTCTCATCGTGAAATAATGACCAAGTTCTCTTTTCAGATCTAAACATACAAATGCTGAAGGCAGCAGTGCTGTTCAAGAGTACATTACCAGCTCAAACACTGCTTTGGCTATAAAACTGAAGGCAGTCAGGAATTTTATCAAGGAGTTAGCATGTAAGTGTAGATTTAAAAGCAACCTGTATTGTTACTTAGAGTTTGATATAGTGTAATCCAATGCACAGTACTTGTAACGTGTGTTTTACAAAATGCTTTGCAATGTAGGCATCTATTAAGAAAAATGCTGCAAGTTCTAATATGTCCATGACCTTTTCAAACAGTTCCTTACTCCTACACATCACTACGAGTAGTTCTTCTGTCAGGAAGGATCACATGAGTAATTAACCTGTGACCTTAAGTTTGGAATTAACTGCATACAGTGGAAGTAAGAGCTGTGGGTTATTTTGCTCTTTCAGTGTTGAACAGCCGAGGTGTTTTGTTTTGGAGGGTGGACAGTGATGGGACACGTGGGGAATGGCTTTAAACTGAGACGAGGGGTGTTGAGGTTTAGGTTGGATGTGAGGAGGAAGTTTTTCAGCCAGAGGGTGGTGAGGCACTGGAACAGGTTGCCCAGGGAGGCTGTGGATGCCCCATCCCTGCAGGCATCCACGGCCAGGCTGGATGTGGCTCTGGGCAGCCTGGGCTGCTGGTGGGCAGGTTAGAAAGCCCACAGGACTTTATTGCAGCCCTGGGTGCAGGGGGATCACTTCTCCTAGCATGCACACAGAAGAGCTGGAGCACACAGGTGATGCACATTCCACTTGTGAACATTCCTGCAATTGCAGAGAGCGTGCGCCTGTTCCAATCACTGCTGCACAGATTAAAAACTGATTGCAGATGAGCTGTTTTGGTATGGGGTTCTTGCCAACGGTCTGCAGTGGCTGTGTGATTCCTCGGGGAGTTGCTCTCCAGCCCAAAGGTCATGTCCTAAGTCGACCAGATCCCGTTTGTGTCCAGAAATGGCTGACAACAGATCAGCTGCTGGTCAAGTTTCTAACATCACACTGGCCTTGCTCCAGTGTCTGTGTCATCAGCCCCAGCACATACGGTGCACCTCTTCAAGGCTTTGCAACACTGAGACTCTGCACTTGGGCTCCAGACATCCTGCTGCACCAAGAGGTTATTCTAGCTTTGGTATCTTGCAACTTTGTATATAACTACATCACTGTAATCATAAATGTCTAGGAGAATGGAGATGGAGAAATTAATCGCCCTGTAATTCTCTGTACTGCAGCCCCGTGGTTGTCAACACCTAATGCAATATTGAAATTTCAGTTGAGAAATTGAAAGCTGCCCTTAACAAAAAAGCATCTGGATTTGTTACTGAAATCACACTGAGGATCAATAAATCCAAATGCTTCTAGCATAACCACGATTATAGGCAGTGTTTAGACAAGCTCTTACAGGAAAACCAGGAACACAAGGCTAAAGAGAGACTAAGTGATGCACTCTGCAGGAATACTCATGGAAGTCTTCACAGTGCAGGAGTCTGATCTGATTACAGATGCTGTGCTTTAAGTACCCCTTATCATATCTTTTTTTTCACTGTTGTGCAGGGGTTGGACTCAGTGATCTCTGGAGGCTGGAGATGCTGTTTGCTAATGGCAGATGGAGAGAGGAAAAGCAAGTGAAAGGCATGCTGTGCATAGCCACCACATGGCATCTGCACCATTTCCCCCTGCACAAAGGAGGAGCAGCTCACAAGCTTGGCCTGGGCCAGGGAAGGGAGCAGACAAACATCTGGACCGACCCCAAACGAGCTGGTTCTGCAGGTTGGGTGTCTTCTGCTGCTTGTCTCACATCCTGCTGCTCAGCGGTAGATTTGTTCCTGCTCAGTGCTAACAGGAAACTCACACAGCATTTCTGTTTCAGCTGTGCCAACGCTTTGATCCCTTGCTGCTTGGATGGGGCGTTTGAAGAATGATGCCTGTGCTGATGTCCAGCCAGGCTTTGGGGATGAGTCTCCACACCAGGGTCCGTCTGACAGGACTGAGGGTTGGGGATCCAGCCAGGTCGAGTCCAGCGTGCTTTGCTCTTGTTCTTAGTGCTTGTTTTTGCTCAGGAGGGCAGGAGGTGAACCTCGTGAACCAATGCCTGCAGACGGGGTTTGCAGAGAAAGAGGTCCTGCAGGCCTTGTGTGACAGCCACGGAGCTGCAGCGAGGCTGCATCCGTGTAAAACACCAGAGATCCACGGAGGTGTGAAGGGGAGCTGTGGGCTGCAGTCACGCAGGAAGGGATGTGCATGCTCGGGGTTTGGTTGTTGTGTGTGTGTTAAGTGACTGTGATACCACTGCTGGGTCAGTGTGAGTGTACAGAACAAGTGTGACAGCCTTTTTGATGGAGCCCTGTGAAAGGAGTCCTATGGACTTGAGATCCAACTGTCAGCCTGTGGGCATCATCCAGGAGTTGGGGTAGGGGATGAGGCAAGGGAAGTTGGGCTGAGAAAGGGATGAAGCAGTCTGGCAGCAGTTCTGTGTTTCTCCCATCTCCTGCTTTATTTCCTTCCAGGTGAAATAGATGGGTGCTGCAACATGCCCTTGAATGTAACAAAACCCACTCTAGTGTGGATTTGACATGGGCCCAGCACTGCAAGGTACGCTGCTGGGAGGAAGCGTCCATCTGGCTGAGGGCAGGAAGGCCCTCCAGAGGGATGCACTGAGGCCAGTTGTGCGAGGCTCAACAAGAGCAAGCGCCAGGTCCTGCGCTTTGGTCATGACGACCCCGTGCCAGCTTCTCCAGGATTTGGCTGGGGTAGAATTCCAAGCAGCCCCTGATTCCAGAACGTTGGGCTGGGCTGTTGGAATCTTCTGCCCTTGTGACTGGTCTTGCCTCCCCACCCTGTCCGTCGTGGTGGAGCAGCCTGGTGGCCCTCAGTGATGTCATAAGGGCTAGAATGAGGGGAGGAGCAGTGCGTGCTGCGTCCCTTCATTGGAGCGCTGGAGCTCTGACTGAGCAGCTCGCTTGTTGCACTTGTGCACCGACTGCGTCCCTTTGTCTTCACACCGTCCTGTGCAGCACCTTGTAGGTAAGCTGAGACAGTGTGGGAGAGACGGGGGGACAGTGAGTGCTGAGAACTGCTGGCTGGCGGAGCTCATAGGATCACATTCTCTCCATCAGCAGAGGGGTGGCCATGAGGGACAGGGAGGTGATCGTCCCCCCCTGCTCTGCTCTTGTGAGGCCCCAGCTGCAGTACAGTGTCCAGAAAGACAGGGAGCTGTTGGAGAGGGTCCAGAGGCGAGCCACAGAGATGATCAGGGGACTGGAGCACCTCCCCTGCAAAGACAGGCTGAGGGAGCTGGGCTTGTTCAGCCTGGAGAAATGAAGGCTGTGGGGTGACCTCATGGCAGCCTTCAGTACCTAAAGGGAGCCTAAAAAGAGGAGGGGAATCAACTCTTTGAAAGGGTAGATAACTGCAGGACAAGGGGAAATGGTTTTAAGTTGAAAACTTAAGTTTTTAAGTTGAGGGAGGGCAGATTTTGGTTTTTCCCTCGTAGTCTTTGCTAAACCGTGGAAGCAAACTGACCTGCTCTTTCTCTCTCCTCTCTCCACCCTCTGCCTGCTTCCCTGCTGCAGCTTTTGCTCGTGGAAGATCAGAGCAAAGTGACAAGGAAAGGCTGCGGATTCGTGAGATTTCTCTCCCTCGTTCTGATCTCTTGCCAGGTACCTGCCATGGTTTGTCCCCCCACATGCTTTAGCAGCCCGTGACTCCCCGTGTTTAGTAACACAGCCTCATCCAGCTTTGATGGGACGCTGGTCACGTGTGGGTTTTCTCCACGTGCTCTGCAGCTCAGCCCTCAGAAGGATGCTGTCTGTGGTGCTGTGACCAGCTGGTCTACAGGAAACCAATCCCTTAGGCAAAGAGTCCCAGCCCCAGCTTGTGCAGAGCTGCACAGCATCACCAGGGACACCAGCAGGCGTGCTTGGGCTGTGTGTGTGCCCGACAGCTGTAGGGAGCACAGCAGAGATGTGAACAGAGAAAATAAAAGTGTGTTTCTTTTCAGTTCCAGCTTGTCACACCTACGCTGATGGCTGTGGCGTGCAGCGAGATCAGCTGTGGGCCTGACCTGGCATGGACAGAGGTAGAGTATGAAGCTCTGATTGGTCTTTGTTCCCTGACTGCAGCCAGCAGAGTGAGCCGCAGATGTGCTCTCCTGCTTTCCAAGAGAGCTCCTCTGTGGCAAGACAGTAGTGCAAGCGTGGCAAGTTTTTAAAAGTACCAGAGCCATCTCGGCTGTGGGGTTTGTCCTCTACTGACTTTTCCCTTGAAATGGCTGCAGAAACAACAATCATTCTCTGCTCTGTTTGGCCTCGCTGTTGGTTGGACTGCTCAAGAGAGCTGCTTGGTGCTTGCAATGGCACTGTTTGCACCTTGTAACTGCAGCCGTAGCTTTGGTTTCCCTCTTCACGGTCTCCTAGCATCTTAAACAGTCAGCCTTCCTGCACAAAGAGCGTAGGAAAGGAGGGGGCAAAATGGACAAGGCCACCTGTCTGCGTCAGTGCCATTGCTGATTAGTCTGGGTGGGGAGAGATGCATCTTTGCATTGCCTGGCGTGTGCCTGCTGCACACCAGGGAGAGAAACAGCCGTTATTAGACTTGCAGTTCCTTCTGAAGTGCCCACGATAAGGACCGAGTGCATTTCCTGCAGCTTTCTCTGCAGATGTGCTCCTCACCTTGAAATCCTCCTTGTTGGTTCCCAGCTCCTCACCGTGGCCTGTGCTCTCTGTTTCAGACTGAGAACAAGGGGAAGCCCCTGCTGGACCATGAGGTGGCACCTGTGAACATTCCAGCTATTGCTGCTGCCCATGCTATTAAGAGACACATTGCCCAGGCAGCGGATGAACTCTCCTTTGAGGTAAGCAGTTCAAGGCGTTCCATGCTCTATTTTACAGTGGCAAATGCCTTCACAGCTGCGCTGGTGCAAGTGCTCTCACGCTCGGCAATGTTTGGCAGTGCAGAAGAATGCAGTCATTTGAGCTGTGCTTTCCTCCCAGCCGTGCTGAAGCTGGGATTGATGTTGCAATCTCTTGCAGGTGGGAGACATCATCTGTGTCATCGACATGCCACCAAAGGAGCTGACCCCCTGGTGGAGAGGCAAGCTCGGCTTCCAGGTAGGCACAAGCTTCAGACTGGAGAGTGCAACTTCAGTAAAGGCAGGAATCTCAGCTTAGAGCTGCTCTGCCTGCACAGGATGCCTAGTGGACATAAACAGTTTCCCTGTGTCGGTGTCAAGGGACCTTGCCTTTGGCTGCTAATGTTGAAAAATTATTACCTTTATGCTGTGAACTATGGCCATTTTCTGCTGGATAGTCTTATGGAACGTCAGGCAAGCACGTTCCGAGGGAAATGTTACGTGGCTTTTGGTTTAACAGTTCAGACCTGAGAAGTGCTGCATGCAATAGTTGGCCTCTCTTCTTGTTACAGGTTGGATTTTTCCCAGGGGAGTGTGTGGAACTCATTAATAAGAACATTCCTGAGGCACTCATCAATTCTGTGCCAAAGCCAGGTATGGATGTTACATTTGATGGTGTGGGAAAGCAAAATGAAGTCTTTTTGGGGGTATGTTCCATGTTTAGTACCTCCTTTATCCATCCCACATTGTCCTCTGGGTTGATGATTCTTCATGCACACCATGGGGCAGAGATTTGGCCCAATCCTCCTGGGTTTATGACTGGACTTGGGGAAACTATAGAATACTCATGGAATGGCTTGGGATGGAAAGGAACCTCAGGGATCATCATGCTCCAACCCTCCTGCCTCAGGATGGTCTCCCAGCCCCCACATTTAATGTGAGACTAGATCAGGCTGCCCAGGGCCCCATCCAGCCTGGCCTTGGGCTCCTCCAGAGATGGGGAAAATCCCTTTTTGTATGTACTGGTTGGTAATGTTCTTCCCGTTCTGACGTGCCCTGTAGAATGTGCTGTGCTCGGCCTCGTCCAACGGAGCCAGACCTGAAATGACCTGGTTTCTTCCTTTTGTTGTGCAGTGCCCAAGAAACGCAGCAAGATCCTCACCTTCCTTCGTTCCTTGGTGAAGGCCCGCCCAAAGAAACCGACCGAGCGGGAGGTGGAGAAGGAAAGGGTGTTTGGCTGTGACCTGGGAGAGCATCTTCTCCACTCCGGTCGTGATGGTAAGGAGCAGCCCATTCCTGAGATCTTCCTCTGCTGGGCATCTAAAGAAGATGAAAGGGAGCTCATATCTAGCAGGGGGCAGGCTGATAGCCGTGGAGACACGTGTAATGGGAGTTGATGGCTGAAGGATAAAGTGAGGCGGATGCTCCTAAGAGACAAGCACATCTGTATTTGCTTCAGCCAAGCCTGGCTGGGCTTAGTGAATAGGATGTGAAGCACAGCCTGCAGCACGATTGAATCAGGAGCTCCACTGATGTCTGGCACGTGTTCTTCAGTCCCCCAGGTCCTCCAGAGCTGCGCTGAGTTCATTGAGCAGCACGGCGTGGTGCAGGGGATATACCGCCTGTCCGGCGTCGCGTCCAACATCCAGAGACTGCGGTAAGAGTGCTGCGACTGACACAGCCTGAGTGCATCTGGTGTGGCTTTGGGCTTGCCTTCCTCTCGCTCAACCGGGTTTGCGTCCCTCTCTCCAGGCAGGAATTTGAGTCGGAGCAGATTCCTGAGCTCACCGTCCGTGACATTCACAGCGTGAGCTCCCTCTGCAAGATGTACTTCAGGGAGCTCCCGAACCCTCTGCTCACCCACCAGCTGTACGGCAAGTTCTCGGTAAGCACAAGGCCACGTCTTTCATTTCCCTCTTCCTGGGCCTCTTGGCAGATGGCTGCAGCAGTGCCCCAGCTCGGAGGCCCTTTTGCTGTCAGCCCCACGAGGTTTACTCGCAGTGGTGTACTAGCCTGATTGGTGTCTCGCTCCCTTTCTGCACTACTCCAGGATGCTGTTGGTGCCGCTACAGAGGAGGAGCGGCTGCTCAGAATGCAGGACGTCATCCAGCAGCTGCCCGCTCCTCACTACAGGTCAGTGCTGCCCTCAGCCTGCTGAGCTCAGCCCTGCTGCATTGCAGAGGGCAACGATGCGGTTCCAGCCTTTGTCTTTCCGAATTGCAGCACGGCATGCTTGTTGGTGCTGAACGTTTGCCTCTCTTGTTTTCCAGGACACTGGAGTTCCTGATGAGACACTTGGCGTGTCTGGCTGGGAGCTCCAGTATAACAAACATGCATGCCAAGAACCTAGCCATTGTGTGGGCTCCAAACCTCTTAAGGTAAACTTCTGGTTCTGTTTCAACACAACGCTTACATCTGTTCTCCATTAAAAAAAAAAACAGTGCTCCCTTTTTCTCCATCAAATGTGCTCTTCTCCTGTAAAATCTGTGGCTGACAGAAGAGCAGGAGCCTGAGCTGTTCTCCATCCCCACGGGCACAATGTCTAGGTGACAATTTCTGCAGTCTTGTTGAGATGGGACTGACGTGTCCTTGATCATCCAGGGGAATTTCTGCAGTGGCATCACTGATTGCCCACTGCGGAAGTCTCCAGAGCCTCAGCTGACAGCTTTTGGCTGCAACAATTCAGACTCGGGGAAACGGTCTTGGAGAAATGACTTCTAAAATCTGCCTTTTCTACAGATCACAGCAGAACGAGTCTGCCTGCGCCAGCGGAAGAGCTGCCTGCATGGAGCTGCAGACGCAGTCGGATGTGGTGGAATTCATCATCAACCACACTGACGTCCTCTTCGGCTCCAAATCCGGAGCAGACATTGCAGATGCAGCAGGTGAGTGTCTTCCTCCATTAGCTTGATCTTGACCTGACACCTTGACCAAATGCAGGCCTTCTCCAGGATGTTTGAGATACTCTTTTACCATCAAGGGGACAGCAGACCTCTGGACTTCCATTAGGGTATGGCATCCTGTTGCTGGATGCTGAGAATGTCCAAGCCCAAACTTCACAAGGAGGAAACCGTCATTATTATGGTTTGCACGCAGGAAAAGCTTGATGCAAGTGTGGCAGCGAAGCTTTCTCAGTTCCCTGCCCCCATTTCCTTGGGTTTTTCCTTGCCTATTTTGATACAGTAAGCTGCTCTTAATGATGACCATGTCCTTTGCCATAAACACACCTCTTCCCACATGGTTATTTTGGGCTCCTCTTCTTCCAGTGGCTCGGATAAGCAAGCCTGAGAAAAATACAGCACCTCCCCCAGAACTGTGGTGGCTGTGCTGCTGCTTTCTGATCCTCGCTCTTACCTGTGGTTTTCCCTGACAGGGCACAATTCTCTCCCAGGGCCCAAGTCTGTGGGGGTCTCTTCTGCTGCCACAAAGCTGCTCAGCCTGGAGGAGGCACAGGCACAGAGGCGAGGCCACAGCACCTCTTCTGTGGTAACAGAGAGCAGCAGGGACATTGAAGTGGAAGAAAGCCCTGCAGCTGGGCAGGGCAAATTCCACACCGTCGTTGACTTTCCATCTGACAGGTAAAGAGGACTTTCTTTTCCAGCACCTAGCATCATTGTTTGGGTGGGTTTTTGTGTTTTCCTGCAGAAACCAGGCAGTGCTAGGAACAAGCAACTGCTGCCAAGAGCTCAGTGCTGCTCTTCCCTCACCCTGCACCACGCACGACTCACAGCATTGGCTGTTTTCTCTCTCCAGACAAAATCCACCCAGCAAGACTGAGGAATCACCAGCTAGCAGTTGGTGTTGCTGCTTCAGCCTCAGGAAGCCATCCTCTGGCAGCAAACGCCAACTGCAGCGCAATGCCAGGCAGCCCTCAGAAACAGCAGTGGTAGTCCTGGCAGGTAAGGGTGCAAATGCAGCTTCCAAATCCCTGCTTTTCAGGAACATACAATTCAAGCTTGCTCTGCACATGTATCTCTTTCTAGCGTTCAATCCCGTGCCTAAATCTTCACCCCTGATCAAGTACCACTGTCGTAATTCAGCTTGTGAAAGTTTGACACTAACCCCTGTGTATCCTTTCTAGGTGAATCGAGCCCTTGCCAAGCCATAAGATCCAGGGCAAGTAGCGAGGATGCTCTGTGTGCTTCCATCAGTGGAGAGCTCTTAGGAAGCACAAATTGCTGCAGTTCTAATAGCAGCCTTCCATCTAACAACATTAATGGAGAGAAGGAGCTCATCGAAGTCCATGCTCTCATTACACCTGGCTCTGCTGAAGTTGCTGACCTGAGCCTGCAAGCCACCACAGTCACAAGTGTGGATTTTAACCCAGAGTCTCTGCAGTGCCGCCCATCTGAAGCACAGTGTGAGTGCCCCGACAGCAGCACCTCCATGCAGGAGCAGGTCAGCATCAGTGAAGAGGAGCAGAGCCTCTTGCAGGGGGACTTTCAATCAGGCCTCCAGTCCCAGGCACCGGACAGCAGCACTGAGAGCTCTGAGCCACTCTCTCCATGACAAGACAGGATGAGTCCCATCTTCACCGTGGACCTCTCACACCCTCCTGTCCTTTATATAATAATAAAAGCACACTCGTGCTCAATCAACGCCTTGACTGCCTCCAGTGCCTTCATTCAAACAGATTGGGATGAATGCAGCACACAGCAAGGCACCTCAGCTTGCAATGCTGTGGCTGTGGGGTGCGTGCAGCACAGCTCCGGGTTTGTTCCTGTTTTGTCTGGCTTTGGGATGTCTGCAGGGGGAGCTCTGCTACCATTTGGCATGGTAGCAAATAATCTCTCGCATCCTGGATGCTGCTCATGATACTCCCAAGCTTCCTGGCTGTGGCTTTGTGATGCTTTTCAGGGCTTTCTGATGCATTTCCATGCGTTGGCTGTTCTTTAACACCTCTCTCCTCCCATCATGTCCTTTCCTGGCTCCCATCTACGAACTGGCCCTGCAGATCATCTCCAGACCTGTCATCAGCACACTGCGGCAGGAGAAGCTCCCCCTGGCCAACGTCAGGCAGTACTGCTTGGTCTGCAGCTCAGTGGCCATTTCCCTTTTAGGCGGCTCCTGCAGAAGAATCAAGCAGCAGAACCTTTTGCTCACCCTGCAGCACAAAGATGCTACGCAAGCAGAAACAACCTGGGAATCTCTGGGTCTGCAAGACTTCACAGACACTCACCGACTGTGTCTGATGGTTCCCTCCCATCCTTGATTTCCTTCTCCCCTTCTCCACATCAGATCCCACTGCTGAGCCATGATCAAGCTGCCCAGTGTGGCAGAGCATCGTGCAGAGCCGTGCTGGCACCTCCTCCCCTTCCTCTCCTGCAGCTCAGCCTGCAACCTGAGCAAGTTTTTTTCTGAGAAAGTGACCAGCTCTTTTCCATCCCTTTGCCCCTACAAACAGTTGTCCAGAGGATCTCGTCCAAGAATTCCTGGAACAGCCTGCAGCTGGCTCTCCTGAAGTTCAGGCTCCTGCCTTTGCTTCCTGCCAGGCCCGCATTCCTTGAGATCACAAACTCAAGGAGGGCATGGTCACTGCAGCCCTGACTGCCTCCTGTCATAACCCCTGGTGTGCACCATGTCCAGCAATGCTTCCCTTCTGCTTGCTGTGCCCAATGCCTGCACCACAGAGTGATTCTCACTGCACTCCAGGAGTCTGTCAGATTGCTTGCAGCCAGCCATGCTGATTTCCCAGACTGACTGGAATCCCCCATCAGGATGAGAGTCAGTGAGTGCGATGCTTCTGCTGGCTGCAGGAAGCAGCTCCCACCAACAGGCTCTCTTTCCAGGCGGCTGTAGCAGACCCTCACCTCCAGAAGCCCTGCACTGCTGCACTTCCTAATTTTACCCACAAGTTCACAACCTGCTCATGGCTCTTCTTAGTTCTTTGCAGTCAACTTCTCATCATAGAGGGCAAATCCCTTGCCTTCCAGAATTCCATAGTATCAATTGTGTCTGCTTTATGTCAGGATTTTTTTTCTTTCTTTTCTTTTCCCATTTTCTAGGTAGGAAAATGAATTTCTGAGCCAGGAGAAGCAGAAGTGAAACAGTCTTCCTGGCACTGCTCAGGTTGCAGGAGTTGCCAAGTGCTCCTCAGGTAATGTGTGCTGAAGAGCTGACCTTGGTGGCAGGGGCTGTGGCTGCATTTTGTGCCTGTCATGCGGGAATCCAAGAAAGCCTATTGAGAGCAGGAGCTGCAGAGCGAGATAAACATCACGAGAAGGTAAGGCTGAGAAGCAAGGACACCTCCAGAAAGAAGAGAAAAACTGAGTCAAGTGAGCTGCGTGACGGCCGTGTGATGCTGACCATGATTGGAGGAAGAGCGCATGGCTGGGAATGACTGATGGCTCTGGTTGGATGGGTGCCTGTGTGCACAGAGGTAAGGAGTGTTTGTGGGATGTTTTGCTGGCATCTAACGGCTGTAAGGGGAAGTCAAGAGAGAAAACTTGTGAATGCATAGAAGGGATGTTAAAATCTGGAACAGACTGTTTGGATCAGTCACAGCTGAGTCCAGATTGCCACACTGCCAGAACCTGGGGCCTAGGATTTTCCTTTAAGAGTGCCAACTGCTCATTTTAAATGATAAAAAGTAACATTGATAGAAGCTTCCCTCCTTGCATTAGAATAAGGCATTGATATTTGATGTTTCTGTCTTTCCATTCCTTTAGCAGCCTGGGTGTTGATGCAGCTGTATGCATCTGCTGCCCTCTCCTTCTGTTTTGTGTAAAAGAACAGTAAAATATGCAATCAGTGTGAGATCTTTCTGAAGTATTTTACTTTATTTGCCCCTAGGCTGCAATGGCTGGGAAATGGCAGTGTCACCCAGGAGCCCACACGGCGACCTGATGTCTCATTGTTGGGGTCTATTGGAAACCACCACGATGACAAAAGAATGCCTGGGATTCCTCCGGCCCAAATGCCAAACCTTGCACTTGGCTGTGCTGAACCTCATGAGGTTCACCCAGGCCCACCTCTCAAGTCTGCTGAGCTCAAACAGATGTCATTTTTCTCGTGTCCTTCCATTCCGAGTCCATCTGTTCCCCAAAGCAAAAGAATTTGGAGGGAACCACCGACAGTTATGTGAGCGATTTCAGCGTCTATTTCTGATCATGGCAACAACTTCAGAGGTCACACTTAATTTACGGTGCCCGTTGTAATTCTGACCAAGGCTGCAGTTGCAGCTGACTTCCCAAGGCTGCAAGACGTGGTGGTGACACAGCCTTGTGCTTCTGCATTGGTGCTCATCCCACGTTTCCTTTCTCTGTCTCGCAGGTCAGCTCCTGCTGGAAGCAGATGGTATCCCAGTGTGAATGAAGGTCAGTGCAGGAGCAGCTGCTGATGGGAGGAAGGAAGTCCATGCTGAAGAGCTCTGAAGCATCTGCAGGTATGGTTCTGGAGGAGGCAGCAGTGATGTCGGAGGGCTCCCAGCAGGAAGCTGTCTCATCCAAATGCTTGCTGAGTGGTTGGAAGGGAGCTTTCTGCATGACAGCAGCACCAGTTGCTTGCTTCAAATGCTGCCAAGACAAGGATTAGCAGGAGTTCCAGTATCTACAGTATCATCACGAATCACGATAGGATTACAATGTGTCCTCATACAAACGCAGCCATTTCTCTCTGAGTCCAAAGGCTGTCCGGAAAGCATCTGTGAGGTCTCTCACACCAAACCACTGCTGTCCGTGTGGGATCTGACTCATTAGGGTATAGGGGTTAGGAGCCACAGGCTGTCTTTTGAGAACGGGTTCAGTCATTTCCTTACATCTTGCACCAGCCGATACGTGCCGTCTGCCTTCCGTGCCGACAGGATTGGGGTGTTATAAGGCCACAGACAAGGTTCCAGAAGACCATCCTTAAGCACTGTCTGTGTTACAGCTTTTAGACCCACTCTCCCTTCTAAGGCTATGGGATATTGTTGCTGTTTCACAGCTCCACTCCCTCCTTGGGCAGTTCTTTGTAAGGGAAAATTGTGAGTCCACCCCGATTTCCTTCCCCTGCCCACACCTTTTGATTCATTTCTTCTTCATCACAGCTGTTAACACATTCATTGACCCCTGATATCTGTTTCACAGACTTGCAGCTGTAATCCTCATTTAACTGTAAAATCTCTCCCCCATAAATCGGTCCCTGCTTCAGGCACAGAGAACAATTGCCCTGCAGCTATTTTATCTTTCCATTTTAGTTCTGTGGTCTCCAAGAGTGGAACTGTCATTTCTGATCCCTCAGCCCCAGTTATGCACAACAGCCACATCCAGATACACGTCTGGTACCTCTGAACTAGCTAATGCTGTAGGATGGAATGTTGTTTCTGCACTGGCTATCAAATGTGGGATTGCTCTGAAGCAGTACAGCACCATGTGTTTTGTAATTTGCCCTTAGAAACAGTTTGAAAAAGTAGAAAGACTTTATTAGTATTAGTATTAGTAAAAAGAAGTTATTTCATAACATATTTTAGAAATACAGTTGTTCAATCATGTGATCAATTCTCACTTACAGAACTGTAATAGTTACAAATAGTATGGGTATAGTATTAAGGACCAGAAAGCATGTTGTAAGGCCATTCTGTTTGGATAGGAGAAGCTCAGCAAAAGAAAAACAGACTCCAAAGAAGCCAGGGCCTCCACACAAGGCCGAATTGACTCACTCTGTGGGCAGGTTGGGATGCAACAGGCAGGCATCAAGAGACTCCCCTCTGTCCTCCTTCCAAACTTCTCTCTCTTCAGGGATGAGCAGGTGTCCAGAAATAGTGGCCAAGTGTTGATAAGCAGCTGTCAGGCGTTCAATAATTAGCAGTATACCTGCTGAGCTAGCAACAATTGGTGTTTAGCCAGTCACACACACACACACAGAATGGCCCGGGTTGGAAGGGACCTTAAGGATCAGGAATCTCCAACCCCCTGCCACAGGCAGGGCCACCAACCTCTGTAGCACTGCACATATGCACATTGCTGGATAGAAACAGCAGTGTGGGAAAAAACTGTATGCTGTGGATGCAAAGGGTGAATCAGAATGGCTTAACAGCTGTCCCACAAGGAAAAGCAATCCCTTACCTCCTGTGCCATGCTCATGGCAACACCAATGCAGATGCCAGCAGCTGATGCCCACAAGGACAGCCAGCCTGGACTTATCTTTGTCCTGATGTCCTTCTACAAGCTGGAACATTTCTCCCTCTGATCAGCAGAGGGCAGGAGGGGACCAAGGTGAGGGCACACTCTCCCCTGTTTATCTGGAACTCAAAGAGAAAGAGAAAATGAAAACCAGATGTGTTTCCCAGCCCATGGCAAACACCAGCCTTTCCATCCTTACAGTCCTCCTGACATCAGCACTAATTGAAACAACATCCCACTCACCTTTGCCATGTCTGGCAGAGGTTGCAGCTCTTTCTATTGCATCCCTCTAGCTTTCAAGTCAAGAGCTCCTGTGTCACACAAGGAAAAGCAATCTTTTACCTGCTTTGCCATGCTCATGGCAGCAGCAATGCAGATGCCAGCAGCTGATGCCCACAAGGACAGCCAGCCTGGACTTATTTTCATTACGTATCTTTGTCCTGATGTCCTTCTAGAAGCTGGAACATTTCTCCATCTCAGCAGAAGAGGGCAGGATGGGTCCAAGGTGAGGGCACACTCTGCTCTTTTTCTGGCACACAAAGAGAAAATGAAAACCAGATGTGTTTCCCTGCCCATGGCAAACACCAGCCTTTCCATCCTTACAGTCCTTCCTGACTTCAGCAATAATTGAAACAACATCCCACTCACCTTTGCCATGTCTGCCAGAGGTTGCAGCTCTTTGTATTGCATCCCTCTAGCTTTCAAGTCAAGAGCTCCTGTGTCACACAAGGAAAAGCAATCTTTTACCTGCTGTGCCATGCTCATGGCAGCAGCAATGCAGTTGCCAGCAGCTGATGCCCACAAGTACAGCCAGCCTGGACTTATTTTCATTACATATCCTTGTCCTGATGTCCTTCTACAAGCTGGGACATTTCTCCCTCTGATCAGCAGAGGGCAGGAGAGTTAGATGTTGCAGGCACACTCTCCTCTTTTTCTGCCACACAAAGAGGAAATGAAAACCAGATGTGTTTCCCTGCCCATGGCAAACACCAGCCTTTCCATCCTTACAGTCCTTCCTGACATCAGCAGCAACTGAAACAACATCCCACTCACCTTTGCCATGTCTGGCAGAGGTTGCAGCTCTTTCTATTGCATCCCTCTAGCTTTCAAGTCAAGAGCTCCTGTGTCACACAAGGAAAAGCAATCTTTTACCTGCTGTGCCATGCTCATGGCAGCAGCAATGCAGATGCCAGCAGCTGATGCCCACAAGGACAGCCAGCCTAGACTTATTTTCATTACATATCTTTGTCCTGATGTCCTTCTAGAAGCTGGAACATTTCTCCCTCTGAGCAGCAAAGGGCAGGAGGGGTCCAAGCTGAGGGCACGCTCTCCCCTGTTTATCTGTCACAAAAAGAGAAAGAGAAAATGAAAACCAGATGTGTTTCCCAGCCCATGGCAAACACCAGCCTTTCCATCCTTACAGTCCTCCTGACATCAGCACTAATTGAAACAACATCACACTCACCTTTGCCATGTCTGGCAGAGGTTGCAGCTCTTTCTATTGCATCCTTCTTTCTTTCAAGTTAACAGATCCTGTGTCACACAAAGAAAAGCAACCTTTTACCTGCTGTGCCATGCTCATGGCAGCAGCAATGCAGATGCCAGCAGCTGATGCCCACAAGGACAGCCAGCCTGGACTTATTTTCATTACATATCTTTGTCCTGATGTCCTTCTAGAAGCTGGAACATTTCTCCCTCTGAGCAGCAGAGGGCAGGATGGGTCCAAGTTGCAGGCATACTCTCCCCTGTTTATCTGGCACTCAAAGAGAAAGAGAAAATGAAAACCAGATGTGTTTCCCTGCCCATGGCAAACACCAGCCTTTCCATCCTTACAGTCCTTCCTGACATCAGCAGCAATGGAAACAACATCCCACTCACCTTTGCCATGTCTGGCAGAGATTGCAGCTCTTTCTATTGCATCCCTCTAGCTTTCAAGTCAAGAGCTCCTGTGTCACACAAGGAAAAGCAATCTTTTACCTGCTGTGCCATGCTCATGGCAGCAGCAATGCAGATGCCAGCAGCTGATGCCCACAAGGACAGCCAGCCTAGACTTATTTTCATTACTTATCTTTGTCCTGATGTCCTTCTAGAAGCTGGAACATTTCTCCCTCTGAGCAGCAGAGGGCAGGATGGGTCCAAGGTGAGGGCACACTCTGCTCTTTTTCTGGCACACAAAGAGAAAATGAAAACCAGATGTGTTTCCCTGCCCATGGCAAACACCAGCCTTTCCATCCTTACAGTCCTTCCTGAAATCAGCACTAATTGAAACAACATCCCACTCACCTTTGCCATGTCTGGCTGAGGTTACAGCTCTTTCTATTGCATCCCTCTAGCTTTCAAGTCAAGAGCTCCTGTGTCACACAAGGAAAAGCAATCTTTTACCTGCTGTGCCATGCTCATGGCAGCAGCAATGCAGATGCCAGCAGCTGATGCCCACAAGGACAGCCAGCCTGGACTTATTTTCATTACATATCTTTGTCCTGATGTCCTTCTAGAAGCTGGAACATTTCTCCCTCTGAGCAGCAGAGGGCAGGATGGGTCCAAGGTGAGGGCACACTCTGCTCTTTTTCTGGCACACAAAGAGAAAATGAAAACCAGATGTGTTTCCCAGCCCATGGCAAACACCAGCCTTTCCATCCTTACAGTCCTTCCTGAAATCAGCAGCAATGGAAACAACATCCCACTCACCTTTGCCATGTCTGGCTGAGGTTGCAGCTCTTTCTATTGCATCCCTCTAGCTTTCAAGTCAAGAGCTCCTGTGTCACACAAGGAAAAGCAATCTTTTACCTGCTTTGCCATGCTCATGGCAGAAGCAATGCAGTTGCCAGCAGCTGATGACCTTAAGGAGAGGCAGCCTGGACTTATTTTCATTACATATATTTGTCCTGATGTCCTTCTAGAAGCTGGAACATTTCTCCCACTCAGCAGAAGAGGGCAGGAGAGTTAGAACTAGCAGGAACACTCTGCTCTTTTTCTGGCACACAAAGAGAAAATGAAAACCAGATGTGTTTCCCAGCCCATGGCAAACACCAGCCTTTCCATCCTTACAGTCTTCCTGACTTCAGCACTAATTGAAACAACATCCCACTCACCTTTGCCATGTCTGGCAGAGGTTGCAGCTCTTTCTATTGCATCCCTCTAGCTTTCAAGTCAAGAGCTCCTGTGTCACACAAGGAAAAGCAATCTTTTACCTGCTTTGCCATGCTCATGGCAGCAGCAATGCAGATGCCAGCAGCGGATGGCCACAAGGACAGCCAGCCTGGACTTATTTTCATTACATATCTCTGTCCTAATGTCCTTCTAGTAGCTGGGACATTTCTCCATCTCAGCAGAAGAGGGCAGGATGGGTCCAAGGTGAGGGCACACTCTGCTCTTTTTCTGGCACACAAAGAGAAAATGAAAACCAGATGTGTTTCCCAGCCCATGGCAAACACCAGACTTTGCATCCTTACAGTCCTCCTGACATCAGCAGCAACTGAAACAACATCCCACTCACCTTTGCCATGTCTGGCAGAGGTTGCAGCTCTTTCTATTGCATCCCTCTAGCTTTCAAGTCAAGAGCTCCTGTGTCACACAAGGAAAAGCAATCTTTTACCTGCTTTGCCATGCTCATGGCATAAGCAATGCAGTTTCCAGCAGCTGATGCCCACAAGGACAGCCAGCCTGGACTTATTTTCATTACATATCTTTGTCCTGATGTCCTTCTAGAAGCTGGAACATTTCTCCCTCTGAGCAGCAGAGGGCAGGAGAGTTAGAAGTTGCAGGCACACTCTCCTCTTTTTCTGCCACACAAAGAGAAAATGAAAACCAGATGTGTTTCCCTGCCCATGGCAAACACCAGACTTTGCATCCTTACAGTCCTCCTGACATCAGCAGCAACTGAAACAACATCCCACTCACCTTTGCCATGTCTGGCAGAGGTTGCAGCTCTTTCTATTACATCCTTCTTGCTTTGAAGTCAAGAGCTCCTGTGTCACACAGGGAAAAGCTATCTTTTACCTGCTGTGCCATGCTCATGGCAGCAGCAATGCAGATGCCAGCAGCTGATGCCCACAAGGACAGCCAGCCTGGACTTATTTTCATTACATATATTTGTCCGGATGTCCTTCTAGAAGCTGGAACATTTCTCCCTCTGAGCAGCAGAGGGCAGGATGGGTCCAAGTTGCAGGCATACTCTCCCCTGTTTATCTGGCACTCAAAGAGAAAGAGAAAATGAAAACCAGATGTTTTTCCCTGCCCATGGCAAACACCAGCCTTTCCATCCTTAGAGTCCTTCCTGACTTCAGCAGCAACTGAAACAACATCCCACTCACCTTTGCCATGTCTGACAGAGGTTGCAGCTCTTTCTATTGCATCCCTCTAGCCTTCAAGTCAAGAGCTCCTGTGTCACACAAGGAAAAGCAATCTTTTACCTGCTTTGCCATGCTCATGGCAGAAGCAATGCAGTTGCCAGCAGCTGATGACCACAAGGAGAGGCAGCCTGGACTTATTTTCATTACATATCTTTGTTCTGATGTCCTTCTAGAAGCTGGAACATTTCTCCATCTCAGCAGAAGAGGGCAGGAGAGTTAGAACTAGCAGGAACACTCTGCTCTTTTTCTGGCACACAAAGAGAAAATGAAAACCAGATGTGTTTCCCTGCCCATGACAAACACCAGCCTTTCCATCCTTACAGTCCTTCCTGACATCAGCACTAATTGAAACAACATCCCACTCACCTTTGCCATGTCTGGCAGAGGTTGCAGCTCTTTCTATTGCATCCCTCTAGCTTTCAAGTCAAGAGCTCCTGTGTCACACAAGGAAAAGCAATCTTTTACCTGCTGTGCCATTCTCATGGCAGCAGCAACGCAGATGCCAGCAGCTGATGCCCACAAGGACAGCCAGCCTGGACTTATTTTCATTACATATCTTTGTCCTGATGTCCTTCTAGAAGCTGGAACATTTCTCCATCTCAGCAGAAGAGGGCAGGAGGGGTCCATGGTGAGGGCACAGTCTCCCCTGTTTATCTAGCACTGAAAGATTAAGACAAAATGAAAACCAGATGTGTTTCCCTGCCCATGGCAAACACCAGCCTTTCCATCCTTACAGTCTTTCCTGAAATCAGCAGCAATGGAAACAACATCCCACTCAAGTTTGCCATGTCTGGCTGAGGTTGCAGCTCTTTCTATTGCATCCCTCTTGCTTTCAAGTCAAGAGCTCCTGTGTCACACAAGGAAAAGCAATCTTTTACCTGCTTTGCCATGCTCATGGCAGCAGCAATGCAGATGCCAGCAGCTGATGCCCACAAGGACAGCCAGCCTAGACTTATTTTCATTACATATCTTTGTCCTGATGTCCTTCTAGAAGCTGGAACATTTCTCTATCTCAGCAGAAGAGGGCAGGATGGGTCCAAGGTGAGGGCACACTCTGCTCTTTTTCTGGCACACAAAGAGAAAATGAAAACCAGATGTGTTTCCCTGCCCATGGCAAATACCAGCCATTCCATCCTTACAGTCCTCCTGACCTCAGCACTAATTGAAACAACATCCCACTCACCTTTGCCATGTCTGGCAGAGGTTGCAGCTCTTTCTATTGCATCCCTCTAGCTTTCAAGTCAAGAGCTCCTGTGTCACACAAGGAAAAGCAATCTTTTACCTGCTTTGCCATGCTCATGGCAGCAGCAATGCAGATGCCAGCAGCTGATGCCCACAAGGACAGCCAGCCTGGACTTATTTACATTATATATCTTTGTCCTGATGTCCTTCTAGAAGCTTGGACATTTCTCCCTCTGAGCTGCAGAGGGCAGGAGAGTTCCAAGGTGAGGGCACACTCTTTTCTATTTATCTAGCAGTGAAAGATTAAGAAAAAATGAAAAGCAGATGTGTTTCCCTGCCCATGTCAAACACCAGGCTTTCCATCCTTACAGTCCTTCCTGACATCAGTACTAATTGAAACAACATCCCACTCACCTTTGCCTAATCTGGAAGGGAGGTGATGCTCTTTCTATTATACCCCTCTGGCTTTGAATTCACCAGTGCTTGTGTCACACAAGGAAATGCAACATTCCTGCTGTTCTGCCATTCCCATAGCAACAACTATGCAGATGTAAGCAGCTGATGCCCACAAGGACAGCCAACCTGGACTTATTTTCATTACATATCTTTGTCCTGAAGTCCTTCTAGAAGGTTGAACACTTCTCCATCTCTGCTGCAATGGTCAAAAAGGGTCCAAGTTTAGGGCACACTCTCCTCATGGCCTCTTGTACTCATAGACAAAGGGAACATGAAAACCAGAAGTTTTTCTTTGCCCATGGCAGACACTAGCCTTTCCATCCTGACAGTCCTTCCTACAATCAGACGGAATTGAAACAACATCCCCCACGTCTCTTTTTTGAACTTATTCATGCATGAATAATAATAATGAGAATTTTTATGTAAATCTTATTTCTGCATGGAAACGATCTGATAACCAGAGCTTTTTTCTCTAAAACAATCCAGCGAATTTGCATTGCTTATCTATGTACGCAAAATGTTTTTGCCATTCATCTCAAATATCAATACATCTGGCAAAATAAGATAGAAAAAGTATTTACAGACATTTTTGGACATAGATT
This sequence comes from Phasianus colchicus, assembly GCF_987193195.1. Lineage (NCBI taxonomy): Eukaryota > Metazoa > Chordata > Aves > Galliformes > Phasianidae > Phasianus > Phasianus colchicus. The sequence goes on from NC_143476.1 coordinate 14,423,456, forward strand.
ACTTCTGTTCAAGTGGGAAAGAATCCCTAAGCTGCAATCATGAAATTCTTTTATCACTTTCTCTGATTTAGCCAGTGTTACTAAAAGGGAAATAAGACACAGGCTTTTGATAGCAGCTGCCAATTTAAGAACGATAATAACTTTTATTATTCTTGGCTAAGATCAAAGTCCTGCATTTCAGGTTTATCTCCAGCTCATCAAGTATAATTAACAGTTTTGGATAGCCACATTATTATATGGCAATATTGTCTTCCTGCAAGGAATTTCATTGTTTTACACGTGCCACAGGTTGTTAATAGATTGCCTGATTACCATTTATTTTTTTTATTGGCTTATGATGACCACAGAAAACTATACAGCAGCACCATAAAAACTTTAAATCCTATCCCATGTATCTGCATTCATACGAAAATAATATTGGAAAGCATTGGTGAAACTAAGATTACAAAATAAAGCAGAGGACAATTTCAGTGAAAGCCTGCAGGTTTTACAGCTCTGCCCATTTCAAACCCCTGAAGACATCCACGGGTTTCCTGCTGTGGGACACAGGCACTCACCTGCAGCTCAGCACTGCCTGCTCATGCCTGCGCACACCTTCAGGCTGGAACCAAGGAAATCCTCAGCAGAGACATCAGGACACTTTTGTTATGATGACTTTCATGAAGAAGCATCAAATATTTCTTCACGAGAAATACTGCAAGTCCCTTTGACACTAGCCCTTATTTTAAATGTTTAGATTTATGCTTCATTCAGGCGTGCTGTCACTCCCAAAAAGATTTTTATTCCTTTTCATTCTGAGGAACACAGTGATTTCTGCCTTGTTTACTGACTGTAGGCACAGCAATACTCCTGCACCTTCAGGGAAACAGCAAATCCATCTCTTTCACACCCTACTTCTATCAAGCTCATTCACCTTACAAGGTATTTATTGCAAGCAGCTCTTCCAAAAATGGAGATTAACAGAACCTGCAACCCAGGACACCTCAGTAAGCCAGTACTTTTCATCTCCTGAAGGTGTAGGTAGACACAGAGCTGGAACATCTTTTCCAGAGCTGTGTGATGCTATCTCATCTGTGTTCCCTTACTGTTGACTCAGTGTCACTTCTTATCTAACCTGGTTGCATCCCAGGATTTCTGGAGCAAAAAATAAACTGACAGCTTTCATCACTAGTTAAAAGGAAACTGCAATAGGAAAAGCAATTTTTCTGATTTCTCTGTTGATCAAAGATGCTTCCTGCAAGCCTGATGCGGTAGAAACAATATCAGCTTTAGAATGACAGTCATTAGAGCAGAATCCTTTCACTGATGAAATCCCACAGTCCTGATTCATACAACACTGACACTGGAGGACACAGTAGTTTAGATGAGAGCGCATTAAAAATGACTAAGTTAAGGTCTCAGCAAAGAGTGACAAGTATGAAAAAAAGAAGTTGCAGAAACTGCTTCAGTTTGGCACTCTGGCATAAAGTATGACAGCACACAACCTGCCTGTGCAGTTCCAGAAGCAGAAGAAAGCCGTCAACCAAGACTTGTTCTCATCTGCTCTGAAAGTCCACTGGGACAAGGCCACTTTTCTCTGACGTGCTTCCAGAAGTATCACTTCTGAGCACTGTGCCAGGGAGTTACAAGATACTGTTTGTGTGTACAGAGGAGAAAAAGACGTCTGTCTGGAAACAGACTTGGTGAAGGAGAAGCAGCATTTCCAGAGTACTTCAGAAAGAACTGAGCACTGCCCCAAGAGCTTCAGAGCGGCAGGCTGTCACAGTGTGCCAACCAGCTCAGCTGTGAGTTGGCACTGAAGCTGCACCACAGGGAGAACAAAGCCCCCTGTGCACCCTTGGAGAGCCAAGGGTTGGAGATTCATGAACCTTGAGCTCCTTTCCAACCCGGGCCATGCTGTGATTCTGGGATTCTCACCTTTGCCTCATCTGGCAGAGGGAGGCAGCTCTTTCTATGGTCTCCCTATGGCTGTCAGGTCACCAGGGCCAGTGTCACACAGGGAACTGCAAACACTGTGTGTGCTGTGCCCTGCCCATGGCAGCACAGAGGCAGCTGCCAGCAGCTGATGCCCACAAGGACAGCCAGCCTGGACTTCCTTTGATTCCTTCCCTTTGGATCAGCGTCCTTCAGGAAGGCGGAACATCTCTCCAGCTGAGCAGCAGAGGACAGCAGGGCTTCGTTGTCTGGGCATGTTCTCTTCTGGCCCTCTGGCCCTCACAGACACAGGAGGAGGACACAGAGGCTGCTGTAACACAGCCAGCCCTGCCTCTCAGCTCAGCTCTCAGGCCATCCTCTCTCCCCTCAGCAGCAGCTCACTGTTCTGCACTCCTCTGGCCTGGGCTGGCAGAGGTGTGCAGCAGTTCTGCTGATCTCCCAGTGCTGGCCATGTCTGCAGTGCCTGTGTGAAAGACACAGGAAGCTGCCAGCATTGCACTGCTCTGCTGTGCCCCTGCCATCACCGAGTTTGCTGTCAGCAGCTGCTGCTACACGTCCATTCAGGCACAGGCCTTTCCTTCCTGGCCCTCTTTCCCCCCCTCTCTCCTCTGCTCTCTCTCGTGCTCCCCTTTGGCCTGGGCTGGCTGAGCAGTGCAGGCCTTGTTGTTGCTCCCTGGGCCAACTACGTCACGGTTCCCCGTGACTCTGCCAGCTGCTCTGACACAGCGACTGCGTCCTCAGTGTGGATTCCAGAATGCGACAGACGTCCAGAGAAGACTTCCAGGGCTGATTGGAACATGCTGCCATCAAGAACTGCCATGGCTCAGGCCCCCTGGGAATCTGCTCACAGCGAAAGCTGCTGTCACTCTGTGTGGGCACAGCCTTGTCTGTGTAGGCCTGCTCACACTGCAGCCCCTGTCTGCACCAGAACCGTGCCGATCCACCTTCTCTTGGCCTCCTTGCCTGCATGGAAAAGGGCAGCTTGGGCTGAAGTCCCTCAACTTTCAGATGGCCGAGTGAAGTCTCTGAGCCCTGGTGACCCACTCAGCTCTTCAGCCTGCTGACCTGCTCTGCTGGGGCTGTCTTAAAAGGCAGAGGGCACGTTATCCTAATGTCCCCACATCCATCCCTCTTAGCATACTGTAGGCCAGTTCCTAAAAGGACACCTGCACAATCTCTCTGAATGTTAATCAACACGTAGTTGGTCTGTGCACTGCAGAAATTGCACCTAGGTTTTCAGTGGTGATTAGCTATGTGTTTAGTCAGAGGTGCAATGGTTCTCATGGTGAGAGAAAGACATTCCCAGTTGTCATCAGGTGGAACACACTTCAGACTGGAATCCTCAAGCAGACTGCAGTCAAGCTTTCTTAATTACTCGTTGTTGTTATCAATTCAGACGCATCTCTTAATTCCTGCCTGAATGAACATTCTGTAATAATCTGCTGAGACAGTGCAAGGCTTGACAATGAGACTACAGTTTATGAAAGGAGCACTTTTTACTTAGGTGCACTTTTCATCTGTTGAACTTCCTGTCGTCTATTGGAAATCTCTGGCACCAGTGCATAAGATTCACCTATTCTATAGAAGTCTGACTGAACCCCATACTGGGATTATTTTTGTTCAATCCAAGCACCTTGGACGTTACTATACATTTATTCAATCATGAGGTAAGTCTGCTTCAGAAGCAATATAGAAAGCATAAAGGGGGAAGAAGATAATGTATTAGTGAAGACTTAACTAGTATTCATAAACTGAAAACTGTGAAACACTATGATGATTACAGAATTTCCCGGAGAAATGTCAAGTTCTTATCTGAATGCTAAATGCAACATCAGTTCACTTCTCACTGGGTTGAATGTTTTAAATATTTGGTAATAATAATGGTTCCTTAATTCTGACATTTAATATGAAAATATTAAAATTCCTGTGTTAGAGTACTTTTTTGTTAGAATGCCAGATGCTAAAGGGATGAAGTGGCACAAGAAAGCAAAATATCTCTGCTGATGGCAGGAAGGACTGTAAGGATGGAAAGGCTGGTGTTTGCCGTGGGAAGGGAACACGTCTGGTTTTCTTGTTCCCTTTGTCTTTGAGTTCCAGAAAAATAGAGGAGAGCGTGCCCTCACCTTGGACCCCTCCTGCCCTCTGCTGCTGAGATGGAGAAATTTCCCACCTCCTACAAGGACATCAGGACAAAGATAAGTAATCAAAATATTTCCAGGCTGGCTGTACTTGTGGGCATCTGTTGCTGGAAAATTTAATGGCATTAAACTGCCTAGATAAGGACAGAATGAGGGTGACAATAGAATGGTACGTAATCACAGTACAATGAAAAAAGTATGCAGGGTGCAGGAAGGGAGGTGTGGACATTCTGAGTTGCAACTCTTTATTTGCTCCAGAAAGCTCTATCAGAATGGAAGACTGAAGGAAATACTTTGAGTGTTTTCTAATGTGACTGGATGAAAGATCCATGTGGCAAATTGAATAACTGAGTGGTAAAGGGACATAGATACCTCACTGTTTCATGGAACCTCTCAGTTAAGCACCTGAGCACTGTGTACAGGACTTGGGAATATAAGTATTAGAGGATCATGGAATATCTTTATTTGGAAGGGACCTCGAGGATCATGTATTCCACCTCCTGGTTCCACACCGGACCTCCTATGGGTCAAGCCCTGTGTCTGAGAGCATTGTGCAAATGCTCTTTGGCCTTTGTCAGCTCAGTGCCAAACCACTGCCCTGGGGAGCCAGTGCCAAATTCCATGTATCTAGTTCATCCTACAGAATGATGCCAAGAACAGTTATAGAGATCGACTTACAAACAAAATTCTTGTCTTGAATTAATGGTACACTCACCATTTAAAAAAAAAAAAAAGAAAAAAAAAAAAAGAAAAGAAAAAAGAGGAAAAAAAAAGAAAAAAAATCAAAGCCACATTCTTACGCTGGCATTTTACAGTATTGTCAGATTTTTGTAATTCTGTTTTGTCATATAAGATTCTCTCATCATGAAATAATGACCAAATTCTCTCTTCAGATCTAAACATACAAATGTTAAAGGCAACAGTGCTGTTCAAGAGTACATTACCAGCTCAAACACTGCTTTGGCTGTAAAACTGAAGGTAGTAAAGAATTTTATCAAGGAGTTGGAAGAAAACATGTAAGTGTAGATTTAAAAGCAACCTGTATTGTTACTTAGAGTTTGATATAGTGTAATCCAATGCACAGTACTTGTAACGTGTGTTTTACAAAATGCTGTGCAAAGTAGGCATCTATTAAGATAAATGCTGCAAGTTCTAATATGTCCATGACCTTTTCAAGCTGTTCCTTACTCCTACACATCACTACGAGTAGTTCTTCTGTCAGGAAGGATCACATGAGTAATTAACCTGTGACCTTAAGTTTGGAATTAAATGCATACAGTGGAAGTAAGAGCTGTGGGTTATTTTGCTCTTTCAGTGTTGAACAGCCGAGGTGTTTTGTTTTGGAGGGTGGACAGTGATGGGACAAGTGGGGAATGGCTTTAAACTGAGACGGGGGGTGTTGAGGTTTAGGTTGGATGTGAAGAGGAAGTTTTTCAGCCAGAGGGTGGTGAGGCACTGGAACAGGTTGCCCAAGGAGGCTGTGGATGCCCCATCCCTGCAGGCATCCAAGGCCATGCTGGATGTGGCTCTGGGCAGCCTGGGCTGCTGGTGGGCAGGTTAGAAAGCCCACAGGACTTTATTGCAGCCCTGGGTGCAGGGGGATCACTGCTCCTAGCATGCACACAGAAGAGCTGGAGCACACAGGTGATGTACATTCCACTTGTGAACATTCCTGCAATTGCAGAGAGCGTGCGCCTGTTCCAATCACTGCTGCACAGATTAAAAACTGATTGCAGATGAGCTGTTTTGGTATGGGGTTCTTGCCAACGGTCTGCAGTGGCTGTGTGATTCCTCGGGGAGTTGCTCTCCAGCCCAAAGGTCATGTCCTAAGTCGACCAGATCCCGTTTGTGTCCAGAAATGGCTGACAACAGATCAGCTGCTGGTCAAGTTTCTAACATCACACTGGCCTTGCTCCAGTGTCTGTGTCATCAGCCCCAGCACATACGGTGCACTTCTTCAAGGCTTTGGAGCACTGAGACGCTGCACTTGGGCTCCAGACATCCTGCTGCACCAAGAGGTTATTCTAGCCTTGGTATCTTGCAACTTTGTATATAACTACATCACTGTAATCATAAATGTCTAGGAGCATGGGGATGGAGAAATTAATCTTCCTGTAATTCTCTGTACTGCAGCCCCGTGGTTGTCAACACCTAATGCAATATTGAAATTTCAGTTGAGAAATTGAAAGTTCTCCCTAACAAAAAAACATCTAAATTTGTAATTGAAATTACAGTAAGGATCAATGAATCCAAATGCTTCTAGCATAACCACGATTATAGGCAGTGTTTAGACAAGCTCTTACAGGAAAACCATGAACACAAGGCTAAAGAGAGACTAAGTGATGCACTCTGCAGGAATACTCATGGAAGTCTTCACAGTGCAGGAGTCTGATCTGATTACAGATGCTGTGCTTTAAGTACCCCTTATCATATCTTTTCTTTCACTGTTGTGCAGGGGTTGGACTCAGTGATCTCTGGAGGCTGGAGATGCTGTTTGCTAATGGAAGATGGCAGATGGAGAGAGGAAAAGCAAGTGAAAGGCATGCTGTGCATAGCCACCACATGGCATCTGCACCATTTCCCCCTGCACAAAGGAGGAGCAGCTCACAAGCTTGGCCTGGGCCAGGGAAGGGAGCAGACAAACATCTGGACCGACCCCAAACGAGCTGGTTCTGCAGGTTGGGTGTCTTCTGCTGCTTGTCTCACATCCTGCTGCTCAGCGGTAGATTTGTTCCTGCTCAGTGCTAACAGGAAACTCACACAGCATTTCTGTTTCAGCTGTGCCAACGCTTTGATCCCTTGCTGCTTGGATGGGGCGTTTGAAGAAGGATGCCTGTGCTGATGTCCAGCCAGGCTTTGGGGATGAGTCTCCACACCAGGGTCCGTCTGACAGGACTGAGGGTTGGGGATCCAGCCAGGTCGAGTCCAGCGTGCTTTGCTCTTGTTCTTAGTGCTTGTTTTTGCTCAGGAGGGCAGGAGATGAAACTCGTGAACCAATGCCTGCAGACGGGGTTTGCAGAGAAAGAGGTCCTGCAGGCTTTCTGTGACAGCCACAGAGCTGCAGCGAGGCTGCATCAGTGTAAAACACCAGAGATCCACGGAGGTGTGAAGGGGAGCTGTGGGCTGCAGTCACGCAGGAAGGGATGTGCATGCTCGGGGTTTGGTTGTTGTGTGTGTGTTAAGTGACTGTGATACCACTGCTGGGTCAGTGTGAGTGTACAGAACAAGTGTGACAGCCTTTTTGATGGAGCCCTGTGAAAGGAGTCCTATGGACTTGAGATCCAACTGTCAGCCTGTGGGCATCATCCAGGAGTTGGGGTAGGGGATGAGGCAAGGGAAGTTGGGCTGAGAAAGGGATAAAGCAGTCTGGCAGTAGTTCTGTGTTTCTCCCATCTCCTGCTTTATTTCCTTCCAGGTGAAATAGATGGGTGCTGCAACATGCCCTTGAATGTAACAAAAGCCACTCTAGTGTGGATTTGACATGGGCCCAGCACTGCAAGGTACGCTGCTGGGAGGAAGCGTCCATCTGGCTGAGGGCAGGAAGGCCCTCCAGAGGGATGCACTGAGGCCAGTTGTGCGAGGCTCAACAAGAGCAAGCGCCAGGTCCTGCGCTTTGGTCATGACGACCCCGTGCCAGCTTCTCCAGGATTTGGCTGGGGTAGAATTCCAAGCAGCCCCTGATTCCAGAACGTTGGGCTGGGCTGTTGGAATCTTCTGCCCTTGTGACTGGTCTTGCCTCCCCACCCTGTCCGTGGTGGAGCAGCCTGGTGGCCCTCAGTGATGTCATAAGGGCTAGAATGAGGGGAGGAGCAGTGCGTGCTGCGTCCCTTCATTGGAGCGCTGGAGCTCTGACTGAGCAGCTCGCTTGTTGCACTTGTGCACCGACTGCGTCCCTTTGTCTTCACACCGTCCTGTGCAGCACCTTGTAGGTAAGCTGAGACAGTGTGGGAGAGACGGGGGGACAGTGAGTGCTGAGAACTGCTGGCTGGCGGAGCTCATAGGCTCACATTATCTCCATCAGCAGAGGGGTGGCCATGAGGGACAGGGAGGTGATCGTCCCCCCCTGCTCTGCTCTTGTGAGGCCCCAGCTGCAGTACAGTGTCCAGAAAGACAGGGAGCTGTTGGAGAGGGTCCAGAGGCGAGCCACAGAGATGATCAGGGGACAGGAGCACCTCCCCTGCCAAGACAGGCTGAGGGAGCTGGGCTTGTTCAGCCTGGAGAAATGAAGGCTGTGGGGTGACCTCATGGCAGCCTTCAGTACCTAAAGGGAGCCTAAAAAGAGGAGGGGAATCAACTCTTTGAAAGGGTAGATAACAGCAGGACAAAGGGAAATGGTTTTAAGTTGAAAACTTAAGTTTTTAAGTTGAGGGAGGGCAGATTTTGGATTTTCCCTCGTATTCTTTGCTAAACCGTGGAAGCAAACTGACCTGCTCTTTCTCTCTCCTCTCTCCACCCTCTGCCTGCTTCCCTGCTGCAGCTTTTGCTCGTGGAAGATCAGAGCAAAGTGACAAGGAACGGCTGCGGATTCGAGAGATTTCTCTCCCTCGTTCTGATCTCTTGCCAGGTACCTGCCATGGTTTGTCCCCCCACATGCTTTAGCAGCCCGTGACGCCCCGTGTTTAGTAACACAGCCTCATCCAGCTTTGATGGGACGCTGGTCACGTGTGGGTTTTCTCCACATGCTCTGCAGCTCAGCCCTCAGAAGGATGCTGTCTGTGGTGCTGTGACCAGCTGGTCTACAGGAAACCAATCCCTTAGGCAAAGAGTCCCAGCCCCAGCTTGTGCAGAGCTGCACAGCATCACCAGGGACACCAGCAGGCGTGCTTGGGCTGTGTGAGTGTGCCCGACAGCTGTAGGGAGCACAGCAGAGATGTGAACAGAGAACATAAAAGTGTGTTTCTTTTCAGTTCCAGCTTGTCACACCTACGCTGATGGCCGTGGCGTGCAGCGAGATCAGCTGTGGGCCTGACCTGGCATGGACAGAGGTAGAGTATGAAGCTCTGATTGGTCTTTGTTCCCTGACTGCAGCCAGCAGAGTGAGCCGCAGATGTGCTCTCCTGCTTTCCAAGAGAGCTCCTCTGTGGCAAGACAGTAGTGCAAGCGTGGCAAGTTTATAAAAGTACCAGAGCCATCTCGGCTGTTGTGTTTGTCCTCTACTGACTTTTCCCTTGAAATGGCTGCAGAAACAACAATCATTCTCTGCTCTGTTTGGCCTCGCTGTTGGTTGGACTGCTCAAGAGAGCTGCTTGGTGCTTGCAATGGCACTGTTTGCACCTTGTAACTGCAGCCGTAGCTTTGGTTTCCCTCTTCACGGTCTCCTAGCATCTTAAACAGTCAGCCTTCCTGCACAAAGAGCGCAGGAAAGGAGGGGGCAAAATGGACAAGGCCACCTGTCTGCGTCAGTGCCATTGCTGATTAGTCTGGGTGGGGAGAGATGCATCTTTGCATTGCCTGGCGTGTGCCTGCTGCACACCAGGGAGAGAAACAGCCGTTATTAGACTTGCAGTTCCTTCTGAAGTGCCCATGATAAGGACCGAGTGCATTTCCTGCAGCTTTCTCTGCAGATGTGCTCCTCACCTTGAAATCCTCCTTGTTGGTTCCCAGCTCCTCACCGTGGCCTGTGCTCTCTGTTTCAGGCTGAGAACAAGGGGAAGCCCCTGCTGGACCATGAGGTGGCACCTGTGAACATTCCAGCTATTGCTGCTGCCCATGCTATTAAGAGATACGTTGCCCAGGCAGCGGATGAACTCTCCTTTGAGGTAAGCAGTTCAAGGCGTTCCTTGTTGTTCAATTTTACAATGGCAAATGCCTTCAGAGCTGCACTGGTGCAAGTGCTCTCATGCTTGGCGATGTTTGGCAGTGCAGAAGAATGCAGTCATTTGAGCTGTGCTTTCCTCCCAGCCGTGCTGAAGCTGGGATTGACGTTGCAATCTCTTGCAGGTGGGAGACATCATCTGTGTCATCGACATGCCACCAAAGGAGCTGACCCCCTGGTGGAGAGGCAAGCTCGGCTTCCAGGTAGGCACAAGCTTCAGACTGGAGAGTGCAACTTCAGTAGAGGCAGGAATCTCAGCTTAGAGCTGCTCTGCCTGCACAGGATGCCTAGTGGACATAAACAGTTTCCCTGTGTTGGTGTCAGAGGACCTTGCCTTTGGCTGCTAATGTTGAAAAATTGTTACCTTTATGCTGTGAACTATGGCCATTTTCTGCTGGATAGTCTTATGGAACGTCAGGCAAGCACGTTCCGAGGGAAATGTTATCTGGCTTTTGGTTTAACACTTCAGATCTGAGAAGTGCTGCATGCAATAGTTGGCCTCTCTTCTTGTTACAGGTTGGATTTTTCCCAGGGGAGTGTGTGGAACTGATTAATAAGAACATTCCTGAGGCACTCATCAACTCAGTGCCAAAGCCAGGTATGGATGATACATTTGATGGTGCGGGGAAGCAAAATGAAGTCTTTTTTGGGGTGTGTTCCATGTTTAGTACCTCCTTTATCCATGCCACATTGTCCTCTGGGTTGATGATTCTTCATGCACACCATGGGGCAGAGATTTGGCCCAATCCTCCTGTGTTTATGATTGGACTTGGGGAAAGTATAGAATCTTAGAATGGCTTGGGATGGAAGGGACCTCAGGGATCATCATGCTCCAACCCTCCCGCCTCGGGATGGTCTCCCAGCCCCCACATTTAATGTGAGACTAGATCAGGCTGCCCAGGGCCCCATCCAACCTGGCCTTGGGCTCCTCCAGGCATGGGGAAAATCCCTTTTTGTATGTACTGGTTGGTAACGTTCTTCCCGTTCTGACGTGCTCTGTAGAATGTGCTGTGCTCGGCCTCGTCCAACGGAGCCAGACCTGAAATGACCTGGTTTCTTCCTTTTGTTGTGCAGTGCCCAAGAAACGCAGCAAGATCCTCACCTTCCTTCGTTCCTTGGTGAAGGCCCGCCCAAAGAAACCGACCGAGCGGGAGGTGGAGAAGGAAAGGGTGTTTGGCGGTGACCTGGGAGAGCATCTTCTCCACTCCGGTCGTGATGGTAAGGAGCTGCCCATTCCTGAGATCTTCCTCTGCTGGGCGTCTAAAGAAGATGAAAGGGAGCTCATATCTAGCAGGGGGCAGACTGATAGCAGTGGAGGCGCGTGTAATGGGAGTTGATGGCTAAAGGATAAAGTGAGGCGGATGCTCCTAAGAGACAAGCACATCTGTATTTGCTTCAGCCAAGCCTGGCTGGGCTTAGTGGATCGGATGTGAAGCACAGCCTGCAGCAGGACTTGAATCAGGAGCTCCACTGACGGCTGGCACGTGTTCTTCAGTCCCCCAGGTCCTCCAGAGCTGCGCTGAGTTCATTGAGCAGCACGGCGTGGTGCAGGGGATATACCGCCTGTCCGGCGTCGCGTCCAACATCCAGAGACTGCGGTAAGAGTGCTGCGACTGACACAGCCTGAGTGCATCTGGTGTGGCTTTGGGCTTGCCTTCCTCTCGCTCAACCGGGTTTGCGTCCCTCTCTCCAGGCAGGAATTTGAGTCGGAGCAGATTCCTGAGCTCACCGTCCGTGACATTCACAGCGTGAGCTCCCTCTGCAAGATGTACTTCAGGGAGCTCCCGAACCCTCTGCTCACCCACCAGCTGTACGGCAAGTTCTCGGTAAGCACAAGGCCACGTCTTTCATTTCCCTCTTCCTGGGCCTCTTGGCAGATGGCTGCAGCAGTGCCCCAGCTCGGAGGCCCTTTTGCTGTCAGCCCCACGAGGTTTACTCGCAGTGGTGTACTAGCCTGATTGGTGTCTCGCTCCCTTTCTGCACTACTCCAGGATGCTGTTGGTGCTGCTACAGAGGAGGAGCGGCTGCTCAGAATGCAGGACGTCATCCAGCAGCTGCCCGCTCCTCACTACAGGTCAGTGCTGCCCTCAGCCTGCTGAGCTCAGCCCTGCTGCATTGCAGAGGGCAACGATGCGGTTCCAGGCTGTGTCTCACGCCGGCAACACGATGCCTGTGTATGCTGAAGGGTTGAAGGCTCCATGGGCTTACTTTATGGGGTCAGTTCTTGGGCACGGGGGCACGCTTGGTGCAGCTGATGGCTGCGGCTGTGCTGTGCTGGGGCTTGGTGCTGCAGCGTGGCACTCAGTCAGGTTGGATCTACTTCATCTTCGGTGACAGTAGCAATCACAAGAAGTAGCATGAATGGAGGTTTGCTTTCTGAATTGCAGCACGGCATGCTCGTTGGTGCTGAACGTTTGCCTCTCTTGTTTTCCAGGACACTGGAGTTCCTGATGAGACACTTGGCGTGTCTGGCTGGGAGCTCCACCATCACAAACATGCATGCCAAGAACCTAGCCATTGTGTGGGCTCCAAACCTCTTAAGGTAAACTTCTGGTTCTGTTTCAACACAACGCTTACATCTGTTCTCCATTAAAAAAAAAAACAGTGCTCCCTTTTTCTCCATCAAATGTGCTCTTCTGTAAAATCTGTGGCTGACAGAAGAGCAGGAGCCTGAGCTGTTCTCCATCCCCACGGGCACAATGTCTAGGTGACAATTTCTGCAGTCTTGTTGAGATGGGACTGACGTGTCCTTGATCATCCAGGGGAATTTCTGCAGTGGCATCACTGATTGCCCACTGCGGAAGTCTCCAGAGCCTCAGCTGACAGCTTTTGGCTGCAACAATTCAGACTCGGGGAAACGGTCTTGGAGAAATGACTTCTAAAATCTGCCTTTTCTACAGATCACAGCAGAACGAGTCTGCCTGCGCCAGCGGAAGAGCTGCCTGCATGGAGCTGCAGACGCAGTCGGATGTGGTGGAATTCATCATCAACCACACAGACGTCCTCTTCGGCTCCAAATCCGGAGCAGACATTGCAGATGCAGCAGGTGAGTGTCTTCCTCCATTAGCTTCATCTTGACCTGACACCTTGACCAAATGCAGGCCTTCTCCAGGATGTCTGAGATACTCTTTTACCATCAAGGGGACAGCAGACCTCTGGACTTCCATTAGGGTATGGCATCCTGTTGCTGGATGCTGAGAATGTCCAAGCCCAAATTTGACAAGGAGGAAACTGTCATTATTATGGTTTGCACGCAGGAAAAGCTTGATGCAAGTGTGGCAGCGAAGCTTTCTCAGTTCCCTGCCCCCATTTCCTTGGGTTTTTCCTTGCCTATTTTGATACAGTAAGCTGCTCTTAATGATGACCGTGTCCTTTGCCATAAACACACCTCTTCCCACATGGTTATTTTGGGCTCCTCTTCTTCCAGTGGCTCGGATAAGCAAGCCTGAGAAAAATACAGCACCTCCCCCAGAACTGTGGTGGCTGTGCTGCTGCTTTCTGATCCTCGCTCTTACCTGTGGTTTTCCCTGACAGGGCACAATTCTCTCCCAGGGCCCAAGTCTGTGGGGGTCTCTTCTGCTGCCACAAAGCTGCTCAGCCTGGAGGAGGCACAGGCACAGAGGCGAGGCCACAGCAGCTCTCCCCCTGTGACAGAGAGCAGCCACGACATTGAAGTGGAAGAAAGCCCTGCAGCTGGGCAGGGCAAATTCCACACCGTCATCAACTTTCCATCTGACAGGTAAAGAGGACTTTCTTTTCCAGCACCTAGCATCATTGTTTGGGTGGGATTTTCTGTTTTTTTCTGCAGAAACCAGGCAGTGCTAGGAACAAGCAACTGCTGCCAAGAGCTCAGTGCTGCTCTTCCCTCACCCTGCACCACGCACGACTCACAGCATTGGCTGTTTTCTCTCTCCAGGCAAAATCCACCCAGCAAGAAGGAGGAATCACCAGCTAGCAGTTGGTGTTGCTGCTTCAGCCTCAGGAAGCCATCCTCTGGCAGCAAACGCCAACTGCAGCGCAATGCCAGGCAGCCCTCAGAAACAGCAGTGGTAGTCCTGGCAGGTAAGGGTGCAAATGCAGCTTCCAAATCCCTACTTTTCAGGAACATACAATTCAAGCTTGCTCTGCACTTGTATCTCCTTCTGGCGTTCAATCCCGTGCCTAAATCTTCACCCCTGATCAAGTACCACTGTCGTAATTCAGCTTGTGAAAGTTTGACACTAACCCCTGTGTATCCTTTCTAGGTGAATCGAGCCCTTGCCAAGCCATAAGATCCAGGGCAAGTAGCGAGGATGCTCTGTGTGCTTCCATCAGTGGAGAGCTCATAGGAAGCACAAATTGCTGCAGTTCTAATAGCAGCCTTCCATCTAACAACATTAATGGAGAGAAGGAGCTCATCGAAGTCCATGCTCTCATTACACCTGGCTCTGCTGAAGTTGCTGACCTGAGCCTCCCAGACACCACAGTCACAAGTGTGGATTTTAACCCAGAGTCTCTGCAGTGCAGCCCATCTGAAGCACAGTGTGAGTGCCCCGACAGCAGCACCTCCATGCAGGAGCAGGTCAGCATCAGTGAAGAGGAGCAGAGCCTCTTGCAGGGGGACTTTCAATCAGGCCTCCAGTCCCAGGCACCGGACAGCAGCACTGAGAGCTCTGAGCCACTCTCTCCATGACAAGACAGGATGAGTCCCATCTTCACCGTGGACCTCTCACACCCTCCTGTCCTTTATATAATAATAAAAGCACACTCGTGCTCAATCAACGCCTTGACTGCCTCCAGAGTCTTCATTCACACGGACTGGGATGAATGCAGCACACAGCAAGGCACCCCAGCTTGCAATGCTGTGGCTGTGGGGTGCGTGCAGCACAGCTCCGGGTTTGTTCCTGTTTTGTCTGGCTTTGGGATGTCTGCAGGGGGAGCTCTGCTACCATTTGGCATGGTAGCAAATAATCTCTCGCATCCTGGATGCTGCTCATGATACTCCCAAGCTTCCTGGCTGTGGCTTTGTGATGATTTTCAGGGCCTTCTGATGCATTTTGATGCCTTGGATGTTGCTTAACACCTCCCTCCTCCCATCATGTCCTTTCCTGGCTCCCGTCTATGGACTGGCCCTGCAGATCATCTCCAGACCTGTCATCAGCACACTGCGGCAGGAGAAGCTCCCCTGGCCAACGTCAGGCAGTACTGCTTGGTCTGCAGCTCAGTGGCCATTTCCCTTTTAGGCGGCTCCTGCAGAAGAATCAAGCAGCAGAAGAATTTGCTCACCCTGCAGCACAAAGATGCTACGAAAGCAGAAACAACCTGGGTCTGCAAGACTTCACAGACACTCACCGACTGTGTCTGATGGCTCCCTCCCATCCTTGTATTCTTTCTCCCCTTCTCCACGTCGGATCCCACTGCTGAGCCATGATCAAGCTGCCCAGTGTGGCAGAGCATCGTGCAGAGCCGTGCTGGCACCTCCTCCCCTTCCTCTCCTGCAGCTCAGCCTGCAACCTGAGCAAGTTTTTTTCTGAGAAAGTGACCAGCTCTTTTCCATCCCTTTGCCCCTGCAAACAGTTGTCCAGAGGATCTCGTCCAAGAATTCCTGGAACAGCCTGCAGCTGGCTCTCCTGAAGTTCAGGCTCCTGCCTTTGCTTCCTGCCAGGCCCGCATTCCTTGAGATCACCAACTCAAGGAGGGCATGGTCACTGCAGCCCTGACCGCCTCCTGTCGTAACCCCTGGTGTGCACCATGTCCAGCCATGCTTCCCTTCTGCTTGCTGTGCCCAATGCCTGCACCACAGAGTGATTCTCACTGCACTCCAGGAGTCTGTCAGATTGCTTGCAGCCAGCCATGCTGATTTCCCAGACTGACTGGAATCCCCCATCAGGATGAGAGTCAGTGAGTGCGATGCTTCTGCTGGCTGCAGGAAGCAGCTCCCACCAACAGGCTCTCTTTCCAGGCGGCTGTAGCAGACCCTCACCTCCAGAAGCCCTGCACTGCTGCACTTCCTAATTTTACCCACAAGTTCACAACCTGCTCATGGCTCTTCTTAGTTCTTTGCAGTCAACTTCTCATCATAGGGGGCAAATCCCTTGCCTTCCAGAATTCCATAGTATCAACTGTGTCTGCTTTATGTCAGGATTTTTTTTTCTTTCTTTTCTTTTTCCATTTTCTAGGTAGGAAAATGAATTTCTGAGCCAGGAGAAGCAGAAGTGAAACAGTCTTCCTGGCACTGCTCAGGTTGCAGGAGTTGCCAAGTGCTCCTCAGGTAATGTGTGCTGAAGAGCTGACCTTGGTGGCAGGGGCTGTGGCTGCATTTTGTGCCTGTCATGCGGGAATCCAAGAAAGCCTATTCAGAGCAGGAGCTGCAGAGCGAGATAAACATCACGAGAAGGTAAGGCTGAGAAGCAAGGACACCTCCAGAAAGAAGAGAAAAACTGAGTCAAGTGAGCTGCGTGACGGCCGTGTGATGCTGACCATGATTGGAGGAAGAGCGCATGGCTGGGAATGACTGATGGCTCTGGTTGGATGGGTGCCTGTGTGCACAGAGGTAAGGAGTGTTTGTGGGATGTTTTGCTGGCATCTAACGGCTGTAAGGGGAAGTCAAGAGAGAAAACTTGTGAATGCATAGAAGGGATGTTAAAATCTGGAACAGACTGTTTGGATCAGTCACAGCTGAGTCCAGATTGCCACACTGTCAGAACCTGGGGCCCAGGATTTTCCTTTAAGAGTGCCAACTGCTCATTTTAAATGATAAAAAGTAACATTGATAGAAGCTTCCCTCCTTGCATTAGAATAAGGCATTGATATTTGATGTTTCTGTCTTTCCATTCCTTTAGCAGCCTGGGTGTTGATGCAGCTGTATGCATCTGCTGCCCTCTCCTTCTGTTTTGTGTAAAAGAACAGTAAAATATGCAATCAGTGTGAGATCTTTCTGAAGTATTTTACTTTATTTGCCCCTAGGCTGCAATGGCTGGGAAATGGCAGTGTCACCCAGGAGCCCACACGGCGACCTGATGTCTCATTGTTGGGGTCTATTGGAAACCACCACGATGACAAAAGAATGCCTGGGATTCCTCCGGCCCAAATGCCAAACCTTGCACTTGGCTGTGCTGAACCTCATGAGGTTCACCCAGGCCCACCTCTCAAGTCTGCTGAGCTCAAACAGATGTCATTTTTCTCGTGTCCTTCCATTCCGAGTCCATCTGTTCCCCAAAGCAAAAGAATTCTGACCAAGGCTGCAGTTGCAGCTGACTTCCCAAGGCTGCAAGACGTGGTGGTGACACAGCCTTGTGCTTCTGCATTGGTGCTCATCCCACGTTTCCTTTCTCTGTCTCGCAGGTCAGCTCCTGCTGGAAGCAGATGGTATCCCAGTGTGAATGAAGGTCAGTGCAGGAGCAGCTGCTGATGGGAGGAAGGAAGTCCATGCTGAAGAGCTCTGAAGCATCTGCAGGTATGGTTCTGGAGGAGGCAGCAGTGATGTCGGAGGGCTCCCAGCAGGAAGCTGTCTCATCCAAATGCTTGCTGAGTGGTTGGAAGGGAGCTTTCTGCATGACAGCAGCACCAGCTGCTTGCTTCAAATGCTGCAAAGACAAGGATTAGCACGAGTTCCAGTATCTACAGTATCATCACGAATCACGATAGGATTACAATGTGTCCTCATACAAACGCAGCCATTTTTCCCTGAGTCCAAAGGCTGTCCGGAAAGCATCTTTGAGGTCTCTCACACCAAACCACTGCTGTCCGTGTGGGATCTGACTCATTAGGGTGTAGGGGTTAGGAACCACAGGCTGTCTTTTGAGAACGGGTTCAGTCATTTCCTTACATCTTGCACCAGCCGATACGTGCCGTCTGCCTTCCGTGCCGACAGGATTGGGGTGTTATAAGGCCACAGACAAGGTTCCAGAAGACCATCCTTAAGCACTGTCTGTGTTACAGCTTTTAGACCCACTCTCCCTTCTAAGGCTATGGGATATTGTTGCTGTTTCACAGCTCCACTCCCTCCTTGGGCAGTTCTTTGTAAGGGAAAATTGTGAGTCCACCCCGATTTCCTTCCCCTGCCCACAGCTTTGGATTCATTTCTTCTCATCACAGCTGTTAACACATTCATTGACCCCTGATATCTGTTTCACAGACTTGCAGCTGTAATCCTCATTTAACTGTTAAATCTCTCCCCCATAAATCGGTCCCTGCTTCAGGCACACAGAACAATTGCCCTGCAACTATTTTATCTTTCCATTTTAGTTCTGTGGTCTCCAAGAGTGGAGCTGTCACTTCTGATCCCTCAGCCCCAGTTATGCACAACAGCCACATCCAGATACACGTCTGGTACCTCTGAACTAGCTAATGCTGTAGGATGGAATGTTGTTTCTGCACTGGCTATGAAATGTGGGATTGCTCTGAAGCAGTACAGCACAATGTGTTTAGTAATTTGCCCTTAGAAACAGTTTGAAAAAGTAGAAAGACTTTATTAGTATTAGTATTAGTAAAAAGAAGTTATTTCATAACATATTTTAGAAATACAGTTGTTCAATCATGTGATCAATTCTCACTTACAGAACTGTAATAGTTACAAATTGCATGGGTATAGTATTAAGGACCAGAAAGCATGTTGTAAGGCCATTCTGTTTGGCTAGGAGAAGCTCAGCAAAAGAAAAACTCACTCCAAAGAAGCCAGGGCCTCCACACAACGCCGAACTGACTCACTCTGTGGGCAGGTTGGGATGCAACAGGCAGGCATCAAGAGACTCCCCTCTGTCCTCCTTCCAAACTTTTCTCTCTTCAGGGATGAGCAGGTGTCCAGAAATAGTGGCCAAGTGTTGATAAGCAGCTGTCAGACGTTCAATAATTAGCAGTATACCTGCTGAGCTAGCAAGAGTTGGTGTTTAGCCAGTCACACACACACACACAGAATAGCCTGGGTTGGAAGGGACCTCAAGGATCAGGAATCTCCAACTCCCTGCCACAGGCAGGGCCACCAACATCTGTAGCACTGCACATATGCACACTGCTGGATAGAAACAGCAGTGTGGGAAAAAACTGTATGCTGTGGATGCAAAGGGTGAATCAGAATGGCTTAACAGCTGTCCCACAAGGAAAAGCAATCCCTTCCCTGCTGTTAAATGCTCATGGCAACACCAATGCAGAAGCCAGCAGCTGATGCCCACAAGGACAGCCAGCCTGGACTTATTTTCACTACATATCTTTGTCCTGATGTCCTTCTACAAGCTGGAAGATTTCTCCATCTCAGCAGCAGAGAGCAGGAGGGGTCCAAGTAGCAGGCACACTCTCCTCTTTTTCTGGCACACAAAGAGAAAGAGAAGATGAAAACCAGCATTGTTTACCTGCCCATGGCAAACACCAAACTTTCCATCCTTACAGTCCTTCCTGACATCAGCAGCAACTGAAACAACATCCCACTCACCTTTGCCATGTCAGGCAGAGGTTGCAGCTCTTTCTATTGCATCCCTCTAGCTGTCAAGTCAAGAGCTCCTGTGTCACACAAGGAAAAGCAATCTTTTACCTGCTTTGCCATGCTCATGGCAGCAGCAATGCAGATGCCAGCAGCTGATGCCCACAAGGGCAGCCAGCCTGGACTTATTTTCATTACATATCTTTGTCCTGATGTCCTTCTAGAAGCTTGGACATTTCTCCCTCTGAGCAGAAGAGGGCAGGAGAGTTCCAAGGTAAGGGCACACTCTCCCCTGTTTATCTGGCACTCAAAGAGAAAGAGAAAATGAAAACCAGATGTGTTTCCCAGCCCATGGCAAACACCAGCCTTTCCATCCTTACAGTCTTTCTGACATCAGCACTAATTGAAACAACATCCCACTCACCTTTGCCATGTCTGGCAGAGGTTGCAGCTCTTTCTATTGCTTCCCTCTAGCTTTCAAGTCAAGAGCTCCTGTGTCACACAAGGAAAAGCAATCTTTTACCTGCTTTGCCATGCTCTTGGCAGCAGCAATGCAGATGCCAGCAGCTGATGCCCACAAGGACAGCCAGCCTGGACTTATTTTCATTACATATCTTTGTCCTGATGTCCTTCTACAAGCTGGAACATTTCTCCATCTCTGCAGAAGAGGGCAGGAGTGTTCCAAGGTTAGGGCACACTCTCCCCTGTTTATCTGGCACTCAAAGAGAAAGAGAAAATGAAAACCAGATGTGTTTCCCTGCCCATGGCAAACACCAGCCTTTCCATCCTTACAGTCCTTCCTGACATCAGCACTAATTGAAACAACATCCCACTCACCTTTGCCATGTCAGGCAGAGGTTGCAGCTCTTTCTATTGCATCCCTCTAGCTGTCAAGTCAAGAGCTCCTGTGTCACACAGGGAAAAGCTATCTTTTACCTGCTGTGCCATGCTCATGCCAGCAGCAATGCAGATGCCAGCAGCTGATGCCCACAAGGACAGCCAGCCTGGACTTATTTTCATTACATATATTTGTCCGGATGTCCTTCTAGAAGCTGGAACATTTCTCCCTCTGAGCAGCAGAGGGCAGGATGGGTCCAAGTTGCAGGCATACTCTCCCCTGTTTATCTGGCACTCAAAGAGAAAGCGAAAATGAAAACCAGATGTGTTTCCCTGCCCATGGCAAACACCAGCCTTTCCATCCTTACAGTCCTTCCTGACATCAGCACTAATTGAAACAACATCCCACTCACCTTTGCCATGTCTGGCAGAGGTTGCAGCTCTTTCTATTGCTTCCCTCTAGCTTTCAAGTCAAGAGCTCCTGTGTCACACAAGGAAAAGCAACCTTTTACCTGCTTTGCCATGCTCTTGGCAGCAGCAATGCAGATGCTAGCAGCTGATGCCCACAAGGACAGCCAGCCTGGACTTATTTTCATTACATATCTTTGTCCTGATGTCCTTCTAGAAGCTTGGACATTTCTTCCTCTGAGCAGAAGAGGGCAGGAGAGTTCCAAGGTGAGGGCACACTCTCCTCTATTTACCTAGCACTGTAAGATTAAGAGAACAAGAAAATAGATGTTTTTCCCAGCCCATGGCAAACACCAGACTTTCCATACTTACAGTCCTTTGTGACATCAGCAGAAATGGAAACAACATCCCACTCACCTTTGCCATGTCTGGCAGAGGTTGCAGCTCTTTCTATTGCATCCCTCTAGCTTTCAAGTCAAGAGCTCCTGTGTCACACAAGGAAAAGCAACCTTTTACCTGCTTTGCCATGCTCATGGCAGCAGCAATGCAGATGCCAGCAGCTGATGCCCACAAGGACAGCCAGCCTGGATTTATTTTCATTACATATCTTTGTCCTGATGTCCTTCTACAAGCTGGAACATTTCTCCATCTCTGCAGAAGAGGGCAGGAGTGTTCCAAGGTTAGGGCACACTCTCCCCTGTTTATCTGGCACTCAAAGAGAAAGAGAAAATGAAAACCAGATGTGTTTCCCTGCCCATGGCAAACACCAGACTTTCCATCCTTACAGTCCTTCCTGACATCAGCACTAATTGAAACAACATCCCACTCACCTTTGCCATGTCTGGCAGTGGTTGCAGCTCTTGCTATTGCATCCCTCTAGCTTTCAACTCAAGAGCTTCTATGTCACACAAGGAAAAGCAACCTTTTACCTGCTTTGCCATGCTCATGGCAGCAGCAATGCAGATGCCAGCAGCTGATGCCCACAAGGGCAGCCAGCCTGGACTTATTTTCATTACATATCTTTGTCCTGATGTCCTTCTAGAAGCTGGAACAATTCTCCATCTCAGCAGAAGAGGGCAGGATGGGTCCAAGGTGAGGGCACACTCTCCCCTGTTAATCTGGCACTCAAAGAGAAAGAGAAAATGAAAACAAGATGTGTCTCCCAGCCCATGGCAAACACCAGCCTTTCCATCCTTACAGTCTTCCTGACTTCAGCAATAATTGATACAACATCCCACTCACCTTTGCCATGTCTGGCAGAGGTTGCAGGTCTTTCTATTGCATCCCTCTAGTTTTCAAGTCAAGAGCTCCTGTGTCACACAAGGAAAAGCAATCTTTTACCTGCTTTGCCATGCTCATGGCATAAGCAATGCAGTTTCCAGCAGCTGATGCCCACAAGGACAGCCAGCCTGGACTTATTTTCATTACATATCTTTGTCCTGATGTCCTTCTAGAAGCTGGAACATTTCTCCCTCTGAGCAGCAGAGGGCAGGAGAGTTAGAAGTTGCAGGCACACTCTCCTCTTTTTCTGCCACACAAAGAGAAAATGAAAACCAGATGTGTTTCCCTGCCCATGGCAAACACCAGACTTTGCATCCTTACAGTCCTCCTGACATCAGCAGCAACTGAAACAACATCCCACTCACCTTTGCCATGTCTGGCAGAGTTTGCAGCTCTTTCTATTACATCCTTCTTGCTTTGAAGTCAAGAGCTCCTGTGTCACACAGGGAAAAGCTATCTTTTACCTGCTGTGCCATGCTCATGGCAGCAGCAATGCAGATGCCAGCAGCTGATGCCCACAAGGACAGCCAGCCTGGACTTATTTTCATTACATATATTTGTCCGGATGTCCTTCTAGAAGCTGGAACATTTCTCCCTCTGAGCAGCAGAGGGCAGGATGGGTCCAAGTTGCAGGCATACTCTCCCCTGTTTATCTGGCACTCAAAGAGAAAGCGAAAATGAAAACCAGATGTGTTTCCCTGCCCATGGCAAACACCAGCCTTTCCATCCTTACAGTCCTTCCTGACATCAGCAGCAACTGAAACAACATCCCACTCACCTTTGCCATGTCTGGCAGAGGTTGCAGCTCTTTCTATTGCATCCCTCTAGCTTTCAAGTCAAGAGCTCCTGTGTCACACAAGGAAAAGCAATCTTTTACCTGCTGTGCCATGCTCATGGCAGCAGCAATGCAGACGCCAGCAGCTGATGCCCACAAGGACAGCCAGCCTAGACTTATTTTCATTACATATATTTGTCCTGATGTCCTTCTAGAAGCTGGAACATTTCTCCCTCTGAGCAGCAGAGGGCAGGATGGGTCCAAGGTGAGGGCACACTCTGCTCTTTTTCTGGCACACAAAGAGAAAATGAAAACCAGATGTGTTTCCCAGCCCATGGCAAACACCAGCCTTTCCATCCTTACAGTCCTTCCTGAAATCAGCACTAATTGAAACAACATCCCACTCACCTTTGCCATGTCTGGCTGAGGTTGCAGCTCTTTCTATTGCATCCCTCTAGCTTTCAAGTCAAGAGCTCCTGTGTCACACAAGGAAAAGCAATCTTTTACCTGCTTTGCCATGCTCATGGCAGCAGCAATGCAGATGCCAGCAGCTGATGCCCACAAGGACAGCCAGCCTGGACTTATTTTCATTACATATCTTTGTCCTGATGTCCTTCTAGAAGCTTGGACATTTCTCCCTCTCAGCAGCAGAGGGCAAGAGAGTTCCAAGTTGAGGGCAAACTATCCCCTGTTTATCTGGCACTCAAAGAGAAAGAGAAAATGAAAACCAGATGTGTTTCCCTGCCCATGGCAAACACCAGCCTTTCCATCCTTACAGTCCTCCTGACATCAGCACTAACTGAAACAACATCCCACTCACCTTTGCCATGTCTGGCAGAGGTTGCAGCTCTTTCTATTGCATTTCTCTAGCTTTCAAGTCAAGAGCTCCTGTGTCACACAAGCAAAAGCAATCTTTTACCTGCTTTGCCATGCTCATGGCAGCAGCAATGCAGATGGCAGCAGCTGATGCCCACAAGGACAGCCAGCCTGGACTTATTTTCATTACATATCTTTGTCCTGATGTCCTTCTAGAAGCTGGAACATTTCTCCCTCTGAGCAGCAGAGGGCAGGATGGGTCCAAGGTGAGGGCACACTCTCCCCTGTTTATCTGGCACAAAAAGAGAAAGAGGAAATGAAAACCAGATGTGTTTCCCTGCCCATGGCAAACACCAGCCTTTCCATCCTTACAGTCTTCCTGACATCAGCAGCAACTGAAACAACATCCCACTCACCTTTGCCATGTCTGACAGAGGTTGCAGCTCTTTCTATTGCATCCCTCTAGCTTTCAAGTCAAGAGCTCCTGTGTCACACAAGGAAAAGCAATCTTTTACCTGCTGTGCCATGCTCATGGCAGCAGCAATGCAGATGCCAGCAGCTGATGCCCACAAGGACAGCCAGCCTGGACTTATTTTCATTACGTATCTTTGTCCTGATGTCCTTCTAGAAGCTGGAACATTTCTCCCTCTGATCAGCAGAGGGCAGGAGAGTTCGAAGTTGCAGGAACACTCTTCTCTTTTTCTGCCACACAAAGAGAAAATGAAAACCCGATGTGTTTCCCAGCCCATGGCAAACACCAGCCTTTCCATCCTTACAGTCTTCCTGACTTCAGCAGCAACTGAAACAACATCCCACTCACCTTTGCCATGTCTGGCAGAGGTTGCAGCTCTTTCTATTGCATCCCTCTAGCTTTCAAGTCAAGAGCTCCTGTGTCACACAAGGAAAAGCAATCTTTTACCTGCTTTGCCATGCTCATGGCATAAGCAATGCAGTTTCCAGCAGCTGATGCCCACAAGGACAGCCAGCCTGGACTTATTTTCATTACATATCTTTGTCCTGATGTCCTTCTAGAAGCTGGAACATTTCTCCCTCTGAGCAGCAGAGGGCAGGAGAGTTAGAAGTTGCAGGCACACTCTCCTCTTTTTCTGCCACACAAAGAGAAAATGAAAACCAGATGTGTTTCCCTGCCCATGGCAAACACCAGACTTTGCATCCTTACAGTCCTCCTGACATCAGCAGCAACTGAAACAACATCCCACTCACCTTTGCCATGTCTGGCAGAGGTTGCAGCTCTTTCTATTGCATCCCTCTAGCTGTCAAGTCAAGAGCTCCTGTGTCACACAGGGAAAAGCTATCTTTTACCTGCTGTGCCATGCTCATGCCAGCAGCAATGCAGATGCCAGCAGCTGATGCCCACAAGGACAGCCAGCCTGGACTTATTTTCATTACATATCTTTGTCCTGATGTCCTTCTAGAAGCTTGGACATTTCTCCCTCTGAGCAGCAGAGGGCAGGAGAGTTCCAAGGTGAGGGCACACTCTCCCCTGTTTATCTGGCACTCAAAGAGAAAGAGAAAATGAAAACCAGATGTGTTTCCCAGCCCATGGCAAACACCAGCCTTTCCATCCTTACAGTCTTTCTGACATCAGCACTAATTGAAACAACATCCCACTCACCTTTGCCATGTCTGGCAGAGGTTGCAGCTCTTTCTATTGCTTCCCTCTAGCTTTCAAGTCAAGAGCTCCTGTGTCACACAAGGAAAAGCAACCTTTTACCTGCTTTGCCATGCTCTTGGCAGCAGCAATGCAGATGCTAGCAGCTGATGCCCACAAGGACAGCCAGCCTGGACTTATTTTCATTACATATCTTTGTCCTGATGTCCTTCTAGAAGCTTGGACATTTCTTCCTCTGAGCAGAAGAGGGCAGGAGAGTTCCAAGGTGAGGGCACACTCTCCTCTATTTACCTAGCACTGAAAGATTAAGAGAACAAGAAAATAGATGTTTTTCCCAGCCCATGGCAAACACCAGACTTTCCATACTTACAGTCCTTCGTGACATCAGCAAAAATGGAAACAACATCCCACTCACCTTTGCCATGTCTGGCAGAGGTTGCAGCTCTTTCTATTGCATCCCTCTAGCTTTCAAGTCAAGAGCTCCTGTGTCACACAAGGAAAAGCAATCTTTTACCTGCTTTGCCATGCTCATGGCAGCAGCAATGCAGATGCCAGCAGCTGAAGCCCACAAGGACAGCCAGCCTGGACTTATTTTCATTACATATCTTTGTCCTGATGTCCTTCTACAAGCTGGAACATTTCTCCATCTCAGCAGAAGAGGGCAGGAGTGTTCCAAGGTTAGGGCACACTCTGCTCTTTATCTGGCACTCAAAGAGAAAGAGAAAATGAAAACCAGATGTGTTTCCCTGCCCATGGCAAACACCAGACTTTCCATCCTTACAGTCCTTCCTGACATCAGCAGCAACTGAAACAATATCCCACTCACCTTTGCCATGTCAGGCAGAGGTTGCAGCTCTTTCTATTGCATCCCTCTAGCTGTCAAGTCAAGAGCTCCTGTGTCACACAAGGAAAAGTAATCTTTTACCTGCTTTGCCATGCTCATGGCAGCAGCAATGCAGATGCGAGCAGCTGATGCCCACAAGGGCAGCCAGCCTGGACTTATTTTCATTACATATCTTTGTCCTGATGTCCTTCTAGAAGCTTGTACATTTCTTCCTCTGAGCAGAAGAGGGCAGGAGAGTTCCAAGGTGAGGGCACACTCTCCTCTATTTACCTAGCACTGAAAGATTAAGAGAACAAGAAAATAGATGTTTTTCGCAGCCCATGGCAAACACCAGACTTTCCATACTTACAGTCCTTTGTGACATCAGCAGAAATGGAAACAACATCCCACTCACCTTTGCCATGTCTGGCAGAGGTTGCAGGTCTTTCTATTGCATCCCTCTAGCTTTCAAGTCAAGAGCTCCTGTGTCACACAAGGAAAAGCAATCTTTTACCTGCTTTGCCATGCTCATGGCAGCAGCAATGCAGATGCCAGCAGCTGATGCCCACAAGGACAGCCAGCCTGGACTTATTTTCATTACGTATCTTTGTCCTGATGTCCTTCTAGAAGCTGGAACATTTCTCCATCTCTGCAGAAGAGGGCAGGAGTGTTCCAAGGTTAGGGCACACTCTCCCCTGTTTATCTGGCACTCAAAGAGAAAGAGAAAATGAAAACCAGATGTGTTTCCCTGCCCATGGCAAACACCAGACTTTCCATCCTTACAGTCCTTCCTGACATCAGCACTAATTGAAACAACATCCCACTCACCTTTGCCATGTCTGGCAGTGGTTGCAGCTCTTGCTATTGCATCCCTCTAGCTTTCAACTCAAGAGCTTCTATGTCACACAAGGAAAAGCAACCTTTTACCTGCTTTGCCATGCTCATGGCAGCAGCAATGCAGATGCCAGCAGCTGATGCCCACAAGGACAGCCAGCCTGGACTTATTTTCATTACATATCTTTGTCCTGATGTCCTTCTAGAAGCTGGAACAATTCTCCATCTCAGCAGAAGAGGGCAGGATGGGTCCAAGGTGAGGGCACACTCTCCCCTGTTAATCTGGCACTCAAAGAGAAAGAGAAAATGAAAACAAGATGTGTCTCCCAGCCCATGGCAAACACCAGCCTTTCCATCCTTACAGTCTTCCTGACTTCAGCAATAATTGATACAACATCCCACTCACCTTTGCCATGTCTGGCAGAGGTTGCAGGTCTTTCTATTGCATCCCTCTAGTTTTCAAGTCAAGAGCTCCTGTGTCACACAAGGAAAAGCAATCTTTTACCTGCTTTGCCATGCTCATGGCATAAGCAATGCAGATGGCAGCAGCTGATGCCCACAAGGACAGCCAGCCTGGACTTATTTTCATTACATATCTTTGTCCTGATGTCCTTCTAGAAGCTGGAACATTTCTCCCTCTGAGCAGCAGAGGGCAGGAGAGTTAGAAGTTGCAGGCACACTCTCCTCTTTTTCTGCCACACAAAGAGAAAATGAAAACCAGATGTGTTTCCCTGCCCATGGCAAACACCAGACTTTGCATCCTTACAGTCCTCCTGACATCAGCAGCAACTGAAACAACATCCCACTCACCTTTGCCATGTCTGGCAGAGGTTGCAGCTCTTTCTATTGCATCCCTCTAGCTGTCAAGTCAAGAGCTCCTGTGTCACACAGGGAAAAGCTATCTTTTACCTGCTGTGCCATGCTCATGGCAGCAGCAATGCAGATGCCAGCAGCTGATGCCCACAAGGACAGCCAGCCTGGACTTATTTTCATTACATATATTTGTCCGGATGTCCTTCTAGAAGCTGGAACATTTCTCCCTCTGAGCAGCAGAGGGCAGGATGGGTCCAAGTTGCAGGCATACTCTCCCCTGTTTATCTGGCACTCAAAGAGAAAGCGAAAATGAAAACCAGATGTGTTTCCCTGCCCATGGCAAACACCAGCCTTTCCATCCTTACAGTCCTTCCTGACATCAGCAGCAACTGAAACAACATCCCACTCACCTTTGCCATGTCTGGCAGAGGTTGCAGCTCTTTCTATTGCATCCCTCTAGCTTTCAAGTCAAGAGCTCCTGTGTCACACAAGGAAAAGCAATCTTTTACCTGCTGTGCCATGCTCATGGCAGCAGCAATGCAGATGCCAGCAGCTGATGCCCACAAGGACAGCCAGCCTAGACTTATTTTCATTACATATATTTGTCCTGATGTCCTTCTAGAAGCTGGAACATTTCTCCCTCTGAGCAGCAGAGGGCAGGATGGGTCCAAGGTGAGGGCACACTCTACTCTTTTTCTGGCACACAAAGAGAAAATGAAAACCAGATGTGTTTCCCAGCCCATGGCAAACACCAGCCTTTCCATCCTTACAGTCCTTCCTGAAATCAGCACTAATTGAAACAACATCCCACTCACCTTTGCCATGTCTGGCTGAGGTTGCAGCTCTTTCTATTGCATCCCTCTAGCTTTCAAGTCAAGAGCTCCTGTGTCACACAAGCAAAAGCAATCTTTTACCTGCTTTGCCATGCTCATGGCAGCAGCAATGCAGATGGCAGCAGCTGATGCCCACAAGGACAGCCAGCCTGGACTTATTTTCATTACATATCTTTGTCCTGATGTCCTTCTAGAAGCTGGAACATTTCTCCCTCTGAGCAGCAGAGGGCAGGATGGGTCCAAGGTGAGGGCACACTCTCCCCTGTTTATCTGGCACAAAAAGAGAAAGAGGAAATGAAAACCAGATGTGTTTCCCTGCCCATGGCAAACACCAGACTTTCCATCCTTACAGTCTTCCTGACATCAGCAGCAACTGAAACAACATCCCACTCACCTTTGCCATGTCTGACAGAGGTTGCAGCTCTTTCTATTGCATCCCTCTAGCTTTCAAGTCAAGAGCTCCTGTGTCACACAAGGAAAAGCAATCTTTTACCTGCTGTGCCATGCTCATGGCAGCAGCAATGCAGATGCCAGCAGCTGATGCCCACAAGGACAGCCAGCCTGGACTTATTTTCATTACGTATCTTTGTCCTGATGTCCTTCTAGAAGCTGGAACATTTCTCCCTCTGATCAGCAGAGGGCAGGAGAGTTCGAAGTTGCAGGAACACTCTTCTCTTTTTCTGCCACACAAAGAGAAAATGAAAACCCGATGTGTTTCCCAGCCCATGGCAAACACCAGCCTTTCCATCCTTACAGTCTTCCTGACTTCAGCACTAATTGAAACAACATCCCACTCACCTTTGCCATGTCTGGCAGAGGTTGCAGCTCTTTCTATTGCATCCCTCTAGCTTTCAAGTCAAGAGCTCCTGTGTCACACAAGGAAAAGCAATCTTTTACCTGCTTTGCCATGCTCATGGCATAAGCAATGCAGTTTCCAGCAGCTGATGCCCACAAGGACAGCCAGCCTGGACTTATTTTCATTACATATCTTTGTCCTGATGTCCTTCTAGAAGCTGGAACATTTCTCCCTCTTAGCAGCAGAGGGCAGGAGAGTTAGAAGTTGCAGGCACACTCTCCTCTTTTTCTGCCACACAAAGAGAAAATGAAAACCAGATGTGTTTCCCTGCCCATGGCAAACACCAGACTTTGCATCCTTACAGTCCTCCTGACATCAGCAGCAACTGAAACAACATCCCACTCACCTTTGCCATGTCTCGCAGAGGTTGCAGCTCTTTCTATTACATCCTTCTTTCTTTGAAGTCAAGAGCTCCTGTGTCACACAGGGAAAAGCTATCTTTTACCTGCTGTGCCATGCTCATGGCAGCAGCAATGCAGATGCCAGCAGCTGATGCCCACAAGGACAGCCAGCCTGGACTTATTTTCATTACATATATTTGTCCGGATGTCCTTCTACAAGCTGGAACATTTCTCCCTCTGAGCAGCAGAGGGCAGGATGGGTCCAAGTTGCAGGCATACTCTCCCCTGTTTATCTGGCACTCAAAGAGAAAGAGAAAATGAAAACCAGATGTTTTTCCCTGCCCATGGCAAACACCAGCCTTTCCATCCTTAGAGTCCTTCCTGACTTCAGCAGCAACTGAAACAACATCCCACTCACCTTTGCCATGTCTGACAGAGGTTGCAGCTCTTTCTATTGCATCCCTCTAGCCTTCAAGTCAAGAGCTCCTGTGTCACACAAGGAAAAGCAATCTTTTACCTGCTTTGCCATGCTCATGGCAGAAGCAATGCAGTTGCCAGCAGCTGATGACCACAAGGAGAGGCAGCCTGGACTTATTTTCATTACATATCTTTGTTCTGATGTCCTTCTAGAAGCTGGAACATTTCTCCCACTCAGCAGAAGAGGGCAGGAGAGTTAGAACTAGCAGGAACACTCTGCTCTTTTTCTGGCACACAAAGAGAAAATGAAAACCAGATGTGTTTCCCTGCCCATGACAAACACCAGCCTTTCCATCCTTACAGTCCTTCCTGACATCAGCACTAATTGAAACAACATCCCACTCACCTTTGCCATGTCTGGCAGAGGTTGCAGCTCTTTCTATTGCATCCCTCTAGCTTTCAAGTCAAGAGCTCCTGTGTCACACAAGGAAAAGCAATCTTTTACCTGCTGTGCCATTCTCATGGCAGCAGCAATGCAGATGCCAGCAGCTGATGCCCACAAGGACAGCCAGCCTGGACTTATTTTCATTACATATCTTTGTCCTGATGTCCTTCTAGAAGCTGGAACATTTCTCCATCTCAGCAGAAGAGGGCAGGAGGGGTCCAAGGTGAGGGCACAGTCTCCCCTGTTTATCTAGCACTGAAAGATTAAGACAAAATGAAAACCAGATGTGTTTCCCTGCCCATGGCAAACACCAGCCTTTCCATCCTTACAGTCTTTCCTGAAATCAGCAGCAATGGAAACAACATCCCACTCAAGTTTGCCATGTCTGGCTGAGGTTGCAGCTCTTTCTATTGCATCCCTCTTGCTTTCAAGTCAAGAGCTCCTGTGTCACACAAGGAAAAGCAATCTTTTACCTGCTTTGCCATGCTCATGGCAGCAGCAATGCAGATGCCAGCAGCTGATGCCCACAAGGACAGCCAGCCTAGACTTATTTTCATTACATATCTTTGTCCTGATGTCCTTCTAGAAGCTGGAACATTTCTCTATCTCAGCAGAAGAGGGCAGGATGGGTCCAAGGTGAGGGCACACTCTGCTCTTTTTCTGGCACACAAAGAGAAAATGAAAACCAGATGTGTTTCCCTGCCCATGGCAAATACCAGCCATTCCATCCTTACAGTCCTCCTGACCTCAGCACTAATTGAAACAACATCCCACTCACCTTTGCCATGTCTGGCAGAGGTTGCAGCTCTTTCTATTGCATCCCTCTAGCTTTCAAGTCAAGAGCTCCTGTGTCACACAAGGAAAAGCAATCTTTTACCTGCTTTGCCATGCTCATGGCAGCAGCAATGCAGATGCCAGCAGCTGATGCCCACAAGGACAGCCAGCCTGGACTTATTTACATTATATATCTTTGTCCTGATGTCCTTCTAGAAGCTTGGACATTTCTCCCTCTGAGCTGCAGAGGGCAGGAGAGTTCCAAGGTGAGGGCACACTCTTTTCTATTTATCTAGCAGTGAAAGATTAAGAAAAAATGAAAAGCAGATGTGTTTCCCTGCCCATGTCAAACACCAGGCTTTCCATCCTTACAGTCCTTCCTGACATCAGTACTAATTGAAACAACATCCCACTCACCTTTGCCTAATCTGGAAGGGAGGTGATGCTCTTTCTATTATACCCCTCTGGCTTTGAATTCACCAGTGCTTGTGTCACACAAGGAAATGCAACATTCCTGCTGTTCTGCCATTCCCATAGCAACAACTATGCAGATGTAAGCAGCTGATGCCCACAAGGACAGCCAACCTGGACTTATTTTCATTACATATCTTTGTTCTGAAGTCCTTCTAGAAGGTTGAACACTTCTCCATCTCTGCTGCAATGGTCAAAAAGGGTCCAAGTTTAGGGCACACTCTCCTCATGGCCTCTTGTACTCATAGACAAAGGGAACATGAAAACCAGAAGTTTTTCTTTGCCCATGGCAGACACTAGCCTTTCCATCCTGACAGTCCTTCCTACAATCAGACGGAATTGAAACAACATCCCCCACGTCTCTTTTTTGAACTTATTCATGCATGAATAATAATAATGAGAATTTTTATGTAAATCTTATTTCTGCATGGAAACGATCTGATAACCAGAGCTTTTTTCTCTAAAACAATCCAGCGAATTTGCATTGCTTATGTATGTACGCAAAATGTTTTTGCCATTCATCTCAAATATCAATACATCTGGCAAAATAAGATAGAAAAAGTATTTACAGACATTTTTGGACATAGATTACTTCTGTTCAAGTGGGAAAGAATCCCTAAGCTGCAATCATGAAATTCTTTTATCACTTTCTCTGATTTAGCCAGTGTTACTAAAAGGGAAATAAGACACAGGCTTTTGATAGCAGCTGCCAATTTAAGAACGATAATAACTTTTATTATTCTTGGCTAAGATCAAAGTCCTGCATTTCAGGTTTATCTCCAGCTCATCAAGTATAATTAACAGTTTTGGATAGCCACATTATTATATGGCAATATTGTCTTCCTGCAAGGAATTTCATTGTTTTACACGTGCCACAGGTTGTTAATAGATTGCCTGATTACCATTTATTTTTTTTATTGGCTTATGATGACCACAGAAAACTATACAGCAGCACCATAAAAACTTTAAATCCTATCCCATGTATCTGCATTCATACGAAAATAATATTGGAAAGCATTGGTGAAACTAAGATTACAAAATAAAGCAGAGGACAATTTCAGTGAAAGCCTGCAGGTTTTACAGCTCTGCCCATTTCAAACCCCTGAAGACATCCACGGGTTTCCTGCTGTGGGACACAGGCACTCACCTGCAGCTCAGCACTGCCTGCTCATGCCTGCGCACACCTTCAGGCTGGAACCAAGGAAATCCTCAGCAGAGACATCAGGACACTTTTGTTATGATGACTTTCATGAAGAAGCATCAAATATTTCTTCACGAGAAATACTGCAAGTCCCTTTGACACTAGCCCTTATTTTAAATGTTTAGATTTATGCTTCATTCAGGCGTGCTGTCACTCCCAAAAAGATTTTTATTCCTTTTCATTCTGAGGAACACAGTGATTTCTGCCTTGTTTACTGACTGTAGGCACAGCAATACTCCTGCACCTTCAGGGAAACAGCAAATCCATCTCTTTCACACCCTACTTCTATCAAGCTCATTCACCTTACAAGGTATTTATTGCAAGCAGCTCTTCCAGAAATGGAGATTAACAGAACCTGCAACCCAGGACACCTCAGTAAGCCAGTACTTTTCATCTCCTGAAGGTGTAGGTAGACACAGAGCTGGAACATCTTTTCCAGAGCTGTGTGATGCTATCTCATCTGTGTTCCCTTACTGTTGACTCAGTGTCACTTCTTATCTAACCTGGTTGCATCCCAGGATTTCTGGAGCAAAAAATAAACTGACAGCTTTCATCACTAGTTAAAAGGAAACTGCAATAGGAAAAGCAATTTTTCTGATTTCTCTGTTGATCAAAGATGCTTCCTGCAAGCCTGATGCGGTAGAAACAATATCAGCTTTAGAATGACAGTCATTAGAGCAGAATCCTTTCACTGATGAAATCCCACAGTCCTGATTCATACAACACTGACACTGGAGGACACAGTAGTTTAGATGAGAGCGCATTAAAAATGACTAAGTTAAGGTCTCAGCAAAGAGTGACAAGTATGAAAAAAAGAAGTTGCAGAAACTGCTTCAGTTTGGCACTCTGGCATAAAGTATGACAGCACACAACCTGCCTGTGCAGTTCCAGAAGCAGAAGAAAGCCGTCAACCAAGACTTGTTCTCATCTGCTCTGAAAGTCCACTGGGACAAGGCCACTTTTCTCTGACGTGCTTCCAGAAGTATCACTTCTGAGCACTGTGCCAGGGAGTTACAAGATACTGTTTGTGTGTACAGAGGAGAAAAAGACGTCTGTCTGGAAACAGACTTGGTGAAGGAGAAGCAGCATTTTCCAGAGTACTTCAGAAAGAACTGAGCACTGCCCCAAGAGCTTCAGAGCGGCAGGCTGTCACAGTGTGCCAACCAGCTCAGCTGTGAGTTGGCACTGAAGCTGCACCACAGGGAGAACAAAGCCCCCTGTGCACCCTTGGAGAGCCAAGGGTTGGAGATTCATGAACCTTGAGCTCCTTTCCAACCCGGGCCATGCTGTGATTCTGGGATTCTCACCTTTGCCTCATCTGGCAGAGGGAGGCAGCTCTTTCTATGGTCTCCCTATGGCTGTCAGGTCACCAGGGCCAGTGTCACACAGGGAACTGCAAACACTGTGTGTGCTGTGCCCTGCCCATGGCAGCACAGAGGCAGCTGCCAGCAGCTGATGCCCACAAGGACAGCCAGCCTGGACTTCCTTTGATTCCTTCCCTTTGGATCAGCGTCCTTCAGGAAGGCGGAACATCTCTCCAGCTGAGCAGCAGAGGACAGCAGGGCTTCGTTGTCTGGGCGTGTTCTCTTCTGGCCCTCTGGCCCTCACAGACACAGGAGGAGGACACAGAGGCTGCTGTAACACAGCCAGCCCTGCCTCTCAGGTCAGCTCTCAGGCCATCCTCTCTCCCCTCAGCAGCAGCTCACTGTTCTGCACTCCTCTGGCCTGGGCTGGCAGAGGTGTGCAGCAGTTCTGCTGATCTCCCAGTGCTGGCCATGTCTGCAGTGCCTGTGTGAAAGACACAGGAAGCTGCCAGCATTGCACTGCTCTGCTGTGCCCCTGCCATCACCGAGTTTGCTGTCAGCAGCTGCTGCTACACGTCCATTCAGGCACAGGCCTTTCCTTCCTGGCCCTCTTTCCCCCCCTCTCTCCTCTGCTCTCTCTCGTGCTCCCCTTTGGCCTGGGCTGGCTGAGCAGTGCAGGCCTTGTTGTTGCTCCCTGGGCCAACTACGTCACGGTTCCCCGTGACTCTGCCAGCTGCTCTGACACAGCGACTGCGTCCTCAGTGTGGATTCCAGAATGCGACAGACGTCCAGAGAAGACTTCCAGGGCTGATTGGAACATGCTGCCATCAAGAACTGCCATGGCTCAGGCCCCCTGGGAATCTGCTCACAGCGAAAGCTGCTGTCACTCTGTGTGGGCACAGCCTTGTCTGTGTAGGCCTGCTCACACTGCAGCCCCTGTCTGCACCAGAACCGTGCCGATCCACCTTCTCTTGGCCTCCTTGCCTGCATGGAAAAGGGCAGCTTGGGCTGAAGTCCCTCCACTTTCAGATGGCCGAGTGAAGTCTCTGAGCCCTGGTGACCCACGCAGCTCTTCAGCCTGCTGACCTGCTCTGCTGGGGCTGTCTTAAAAGGCAGAGGGCACGTTATCCTAATGTCCCCACATCCATCCCTCTTAGCATACTGTAGGCCAGTTCCTAAAAGGACACCTGCACAATCTCTCTGAATGTTAATCAACACGTAGTTGGTCTGTGCACTGCAGAAATTGCACCTAGGTTTTCAGTGGTGATTAGCTATGTGTTTAGTCAGAGGTGCAATGGTTCTAATGGTGAGAGAAAGACATTCCCAGTTGTCATCAGGTGGAACACCCTTCAGACTGGAATCCTCAAGCAGACTGCAGTCAAGCTTTCTTAATTATTCGTTGTTCTTATCAATTCAGACGCATCTCTGAATTCCTGCTTGAATGAACATTCTGTAATAATCTGCTGACACAGCGCAAGGCTTGACAATGAGACTATAGTTTATGAAAGCAGCACTTTTTACTTCCTTTACAAGTTCTTATCTGAATGCTAAATGCAACTTCAATTCACTTCTCACTGGGTTGAACGTTTTAAATATTTGGTAAACATAATGGTTCTAATTCTGACATTTAATATGAAAATAGTAAAATTCCTTGTAAGTACTTTTTTGTTAGAATGCCAGATGCTAAAGGGATGAAGTGGCACAAGAAAGCAAAATATCTCTGCAGGAAGGACTGTAAAGATGGAAAGGCTGGTGTTTGCCATGGGCAGGGAAAGACGTCTGGTTTTCTTGTTCCCTTTGTCTTTGAGTGCCAGAAAAACAGAGGAGAGCGTGCCCTCACCTTGGACCCCTCCTGCCCTCTGCTGCTGAGATGGAGAAATGTCCCACCTCCTACAAGGACATCAGGACAAAGGTAAGTAATCAAAATATTTCCATGCTGGCTGTACTTGTGGGCATCTGTTGCTGGAAAATTTAATGTCAGTAAACTGCCTAGATAATGACAGAATGAGGGTGACAATAGAATGGTACGTAATCACAGTACAATGAAAAAAGTATGCAGGGTGCAGGAAGGGAGGTGTGGACATTCTGAGTTGCAACTCTTTATTTGCTCCAGAAAGCTCTATCAGAATGGAAGACTGAAGGAAATACTTTGAGGGGTTTTTTAATGTGACTGGATAAAAGATCCACGTGGCAAATTGAATAACTGGGTGGTAAAGGGACACAGATACCTCACTGTTTCATGGAACCTTTCAATTCAGCACCTGAGCACTGTGTACAGGACTTGGGAATATAAGTATTAGAGGATCATGGAATATCTGTATTTGGAAGGGACCTCGAGGATCATGTATTCCACCTCCTGGTTCCACACTGGACCTCCTATGGGTCAAGCCCTGTGTCTGAGAGCATTGTGCAAATGCTCTTTGGCCTTTGTCAGCTCAGTGCCAAACCACTGCCCTGGGGAGCCAGTGCCAAATTCCATGTATCTAGTTCATCCTACAGAATGATGCCAAGAACAGTTATAGAGATCGACTTACAAACAAAATTCTTGTCTTGAATTAATGGTACACTCACCATTTAAAAAAAAAAAAGAAAAAAAAAAAATCAAAGCCACATTCTTACGCTGGCATTTTACAGTATTGTCAGATTTTTGTAATTCTGTTTTGTCATATAAGATTCTCTCATCGTGAAATAATGACCAAGTTCTCTTTTCAGATCTAAACATACAAATGCTGAAGGCAGCAGTGCTGTTCAAGAGTACATTACCAGCTCAAACACTGCTTTGGCTATAAAACTGAAGGCAGTCAGGAATTTTATCAAGGAGTTAGCATGTAAGTGTAGATTTAAAAGCAACCTGTCTTGTTACTTAGAGTTTGATATAGTGTAATCCAATGCACAGTACTTGTAACGTGTGTTTTACAAAATGCTTTGCAATGTAGGCATCTATTAAGATAAATGCTGCAAGGTCTAATATGTCCATGACCTTTTCAAACTGTTCCTTACTCCTACACATCACTACGAGTAGTTCTTCTGTCAGGAAGGATCACCTGAGTAATTAACCTGTGACCTTAATTTGGAATTAAATGCATACAGTGGACGTAAGAGCTGTGGGTTATTTTGCTCTTTCAGTGTTGAACAGCCGAGGTGTTTTGTTTTGGAGGGTGGATAGTGATGGGACAAGTGGGGAATGGCTTTAAACTGAGATGGGGGGTGTTGAGGTTTAGGTTGGATGTGAGGAGGAAGTTTTTCAGCCAGAGGGTGGTGAGGCACTGGAACAGGTTGCCCAGGGAGGCTGTGGATGCCCCATCCCTGCAGGCATCCAAGGCCAGGCTGGATGTGGCTCTGGGCAGCCTGGGCTGCTGGTTGGCAGGTTAGAAAGCCCACAGGACTTTATTGCAGCCCTGGGTGCAGGGGGATCACTGCTCCTAGCATGCACACAGAAGAGCTGGAGCACACAGGTGATGTACATTCCACTTGTGAACATTCCTGCACTTCCAGAGAGCGTGCGCCTGTTCCAATCACTGCTGCACAGATTAAAAACTGATTGCAGATGAGCTGTTTTGGTATGGGGTTCTTGCAAACGGTCTGCAGTGGCTGTGTGATTCCTCGGGGAGTTGCTCTCCAGCCCAAAGGTCATGTCCTAAGTCGACCAGATCCCGTTTGTGTCCAGAAATGGCTGACAACAGATCAGCTGCTGGTCAAGTTTCTAACATCACACTGGCCTTGCTCCAGTGTCTGTGTCATCAGCCCCAGCACATACGGTGCACTTCTTCAAGGCTTTGGAGCACTGAGACGCTGCACTTGGGCTCCAGACATCCTGCTGCACCAAGAGGTTATTCTAGCCTTGGTATCTTGCAACTTTGTATATAACTACATCACTGTAATCATAAATGTCTAGGAGCATGGGGATGGAGAAATTAATCTTCCTGTAATTCTCTGTACTGCAGCCCCGTGGTTGTCAACACCTAATGCAATATTGAAATTTCAGTTGAGAAATTGAAAGCTGTCCCTAACAAAAAACATCTGCATTTGTTATTGAAATCACACTGAGGATCAATAAATCCAAATGCTTCTAGCATAACCACGATTATAGGCAGTGTTTAGACAAGCTCTTACAGGAAAACCATGAACACAAGGCTAAAGAGAGACTAAGTGATGCACTCTGCAGGAATACTCATGGAAGTCTTCACAGTGCAGGAGTCTGATCTGATTACAGATGCTGTGCTTTAAGTACCCCTTATCATATCTTTTCTTTCACTGTTGTGCAGGGGTTGGACTCAGTGATCTCTGGAGGCTGGAGATGCTGTTTGCTAATGGAAGATGGCAGATGGAGAGAGGAAAAGCAAGTGAAAGGCATGCTGTGCATAGCCACCACATGGCATCTGCACCATTTCCCCCTGCACAAAGGAGGAGCAGCTCACAAGCTTGGCCTGGGCCAGGGAAGGGAGCAGACAAACATCTGGACCGACCCCAAACGAGCTGGTTCTGCAGGTTGGGTGTCTTCTGCTGCTTGTCTCACATCCTGCTGCTCAGCGGTAGATTTGTTCCTGCTCAGTGCTAACAGGAAACTCACACAGCATTTCTGTTTCAGCTGTGCCAACGCTTTGATCCCTTGCTGCTTGGATGGGGCGTTTGAAGAAGGATGCCTGTGCTGATGTCCAGCCAGGCTTTGGGGATGAGTCTCCACACCAGGGTCCGTCTGACAGGACTGAGGGTTGGGGATCCAGCCAGGTCGAGTCCAGCGTGCTTTGCTCTTGTTCTTAGTGCTTGTTTTTGCTCAGGAGGGCAGGAGATGAAACTCGTGAACCAATGCCTGCAGACGGGGTTTGCAGAGAAAGAGGTCCTGCAGGCTTTCTGTGACAGCCACAGAGCTGCAGCGAGGCTGCATCAGTGTAAAACACCAGAGATCCACGGAGGTGTGAAGGGGAGCTGTGGGCTGCAGTCACGCAGGAAGGGATGTGCATGCTCGGGGTTTGGTTGTTGTGTGTGTGTTAAGTGACTGTGATACCACTGCTGGGTCAGTGTGAGTGTACAGAACAAGTGTGACAGCCTTTTTGATGGAGCCCTGTGAAAGGAGTCCTATGGACTTGAGATCCAACTGTCAGCCTGTGGGCATCATCCAGGAGTTGGGGTAGGGGATGAGGCAAGGGAAGTTGGGCTGAGAAAGGGATAAAGCAGTCTGGCAGTAGTTCTGTGTTTCTCCCATCTCCTGCTTTATTTCCTTCCAGGTGAAATAGATGGGTGCTGCAACATGCCCTTGAATGTAACAAAAGCCACTCTAGTGTGGATTTGACATGGGCCCAGCACTGCAAGGTACGCTGCTGGGAGGAAGCGTCCATCTGGCTGAGGGCAGGAAGGCCCTCCAGAGGGATGCACTGAGGCCAGTTGTGCGAGGCTCAACAAGAGCAAGCGCCAGGTCCTGCGCTTTGGTCATGACGACCCCGTGCCAGCTTCTCCAGGATTTGGCTGGGGTAGAATTCCAAGCAGCCCCTGATTCCAGAACGTTGGGCTGGGCTGTTGGAATCTTCTGCCCTTGTGACTGGTCTTGCCTCCCCACCCTGTCCGTGGTGGAGCAGCCTGGTGGCCCTCAGTGATGTCATAAGGGCTAGAATGAGGGGAGGAGCAGTGCGTGCTGCGTCCCTTCATTGGAGCGCTGGAGCTCTGACTGAGCAGCTCGCTTGTTGCACTTGTGCACCGACTGCGTCCCTTTGTCTTCACACCGTCCTGTGCAGCACCTTGTAGGTAAGCTGAGACAGTGTGGGAGAGACGGGGGGACAGTGAGTGCTGAGAACTGCTGGCTGGCGGAGCTCATAGGCTCACATTATCTCCATCAGCAGAGGGGTGGCCATGAGGGACAGGGAGGTGATCGTCCCCCCCTGCTCTGCTCTTGTGAGGCCCCAGCTGCAGTACAGTGTCCAGAAAGACAGGGAGCTGTTGGAGAGGGTCCAGAGGCGAGCCACAGAGATGATCAGGGGACAGGAGCACCTCCCCTGCCAAGACAGGCTGAGGGAGCTGGGCTTGTTCAGCCTGGAGAAATGAAGGCTGTGGGGTGACCTCATGGCAGCCTTCAGTACCTAAAGGGAGCCTAAAAAGAGGAGGGGAATCAACTCTTTGAAAGGGTAGATAACAGCAGGACAAAGGGAAATGGTTTTAAGTTGAAAACTTAAGTTTTTAAGTTGAGGGAGGGCAGATTTTGGATTTTCCCTCGTAGTCTTTGCTAAACCGTGGAAGCAAACTGACCTGCTCTTTCTCTCTCCTCTCTCCACCCTCTGCCTGCTTCCCTGCTGCAGCTTTTGCTCGTGGAAGATCAGAGCAAAGTGACAAGGAACGGCTGCGGATTCGAGAGATTTCTCTCCCTCGTTCTGATCTCTTGCCAGGTACCTGCCATGGTTTGTCCCCCCACATGCTTTAGCAGCCCGTGACGCCCCGTGTTTAGTAACACAGCCTCATCCAGCTTTGATGGGACGCTGGTCACGTGTGGGTTTTCTCCACATGCTCTGCAGCTCAGCCCTCAGAAGGATGCTGTCTGTGGTGCTGTGACCAGCTGGTCTACAGGAAACCAATCCCTTAGGCAAAGAGTCCCAGCCCCAGCTTGTGCAGAGCTGCACAGCATCACCAGGGACACCAGCAGGCGTGCTTGGGCTGTGTGAGTGTGCCCGACAGCTGTAGGGAGCACAGCAGAGATGTGAACAGAGAACATAAAAGTGTGTTTCTTTTCAGTTCCAGCTTGTCACACCTACGCTGATGGCCGTGGCGTGCAGCGAGATCAGCTGTGGGCCTGACCTGGCATGGACAGAGGTAGAGTATGAAGCTCTGATTGGTCTTTGTTCCCTGACTGCAGCCAGCAGAGTGAGCCGCAGATGTGCTCTCCTGCTTTCCAAGAGAGCTCCTCTGTGGCAAGACAGTAGTGCAAGCGTGGCAAGTTTATAAAAGTACCAGAGCCATCTCGGCTGTGGGGTTTGTCCTCTACTGACTTTTCCCTTGAAATGGCTGCAGAAACAACAATCATTCTCTGCTCTGTTTGGCCTCGCTGTTGGTTGGACTGCTCAAGAGAGCTGCTTGGTGCTTGCAATGGCACTGTTTGCACCTTGTAACTGCAGCCGTAGCTTTGGTTTCCCTCTTCACGGTCTCCTAGCATCTTAAACAGTCAGCCTTCCTGCACAAAGAGCGCAGGAAAGGAGGGGGCAAAATGGACAAGGCCACCTGTCTGCGTCAGTGCCATTGCTGATTAGTCTGGGTGGGGAGAGATGCATCTTTGCATTGCCTGGCGTGTGCCTGCTGCACACCAGGGAGAGAAACAGCCGTTATTAGACTTGCAGTTCCTTCTGAAGTGCCCATGATAAGGACCGAGTGCATTTCCTGCAGCTTTCTCTGCAGATGTGCTCCTCACCTTGAAATCCTCCTTGTTGGTTCCCAGCTCCTCACCGTGGCCTGTGCTCTCTGTTTCAGGCTGAGAACAAGGGGAAACCCCTACTGGATGATGGGGAGTCAGCTGTGAACATTCCAGCTATTGCTGCTGCCCATGCTATTAAGAGATACGTTGCCCAGGCAGCGGATGAACTCTCCTTTGAGGTAAGCAGTTCAAGGCGTTCCTTGTTTCTCAATTTTACAATGGCAAATGCCTTCAGAGCTGCACTGGTGCAAGTGCTCTCATGCTTGGCCATGTTTGGCAGTGCAGAAGAATGCAGTCATTTGAGCTGTGCTTTCCTCCCAGCCGTGCTGAAGCTGGGATTGACGTTGCAATCTCTTGCAGGTCGGAGACATCATCTGTGTCATTGACATGCCACCAAAGGAGCTCACCCCCTGGTGGAGAGGCAAGCTCGGCTTCCAGGTAGGCACAAGCTTCAGACTGGAGAGTGCAACTTCAGTAAAGGCAGGAATCTCAGCTTAGAGCTGCTCTGCCTGCTCAGGATGCCTAGTGGACATAAACAGTTTCCCTGTGTCGGTGTCAGAGGACCTTGCCTTTGGCTGCAGATGTTGAAAAATTATTACCTTTATGCTGTGAACTATGGCCATTTTCTGCTGGATAGTCTTATGGAACGTCAGGCAAGCACGTTCTGAGGGAAATGTTAC
The DNA here is from genome assembly GCF_987193195.1 of Phasianus colchicus. NCBI lineage: Eukaryota > Metazoa > Chordata > Aves > Galliformes > Phasianidae > Phasianus > Phasianus colchicus. Next base: position 14,465,670 of record NC_143476.1, read on the forward strand.
GAGGCTTTTGATTTAACAGTTCAGACCTGAGAAATGCAGCATGCAATAGTTGGTCTCTATTTTGTTCTTGTTACAGGTTGGATTTTTCCCAGGGGAGTGTGTGGAACTCATTAATAAGAACATTCCTGAGGCACTCATCAATTCTGTGCCAAAGCCAGGTATGGATGTTACATTTGATGGTGTGGGAAAGCAAAATGAAGTCTTTTTGGGGGTATGTTCCATGTTTAGTACCTCCTTTATCCATCCCACATTGTCCTCTGGGTTGATGATTCTTCATGCACACCATGGGGCAGAGATTTGGCCCAATCCTCCTGGGTTTATGACTGGACTTGGGGAAACTATAGAATACTCATGGAATGGCTTGGGATGGAAAGGAACCTCAGGGATCATCATGCTCCAACCCTCCTGCCTCAGGATGGTCTCCCAGCCCCCACATTTAATGTGAGACTAGATCAGGCTGCCCAGGGCCCCATCCAGCCTGGCCTTGGGCTCCTCCAGAGATGGGGAAAATCCCTTTTTGTATGTACTGGTTGGTAATGTTCTTCCCGTTCTGACGTGCCCTGTAGAATGTGCTGTGCTCGGCCTCGTCCAACGGAGCCAGACCTGAAATGACCTGGTTTCTTCCTTTTGTTGTGCAGTGCCCAAGAAACGCAGCAAGATCCTCACCTTCCTTCGTTCCTTGGTGAAGGCCCGCCCAAAGAAACCGACCGAGCGGGAGGTGGAGAAGGAAAGGGTGTTTGGCGGTGACCTGGGAGAGCATCTTCTCCACTCCGGTCGTGATGGTAAGGAGCAGCCCATTCCTGAGATCTTCCTCTGCTGGGCATCTAAAGAAGATGAAAGGGAGCTCATATCTAGCAGGGGGCAGGCTGATAGCCGTGGAGACACGTGTAATGGGAGTTGATGGCTGAAGGATAAAGTGAGGCGGATGCTCCTAAGAGACAAGCACATCTGTATTTGCTTCAGCCAAGCCTGGCTGGGCTTAGTGGATGGGATGTGAAGCACAGCCTGCAGCAGGATTGAATCAGGAGCTCCACTGACGGCTGGCACGTGTTCTTCAGTCCCCCAGGTCCTCCAGAGCTGCGCTGAGTTCATTGAGCAGCACGGCGTGGTGCAGGGGATATACCGCCTGTCCGGCGTCGCGTCCAACATCCAGAGACTGCGGTAAGAGTGCTGCGACTGACACAGCCTGAGTGCATCTGGTGTGGCTTTGGGCTTGCCTTCCTCTCGCTCAACCGGGTTTGCGTCCCTCTCTCCAGGCAGGAATTTGAGTCGGAGCAGATTCCTGAGCTCACCGTCCGTGACATTCACAGCGTGAGCTCCCTCTGCAAGATGTACTTCAGGGAGCTCCCGAACCCTCTGCTCACCCACCAGCTGTACGGCAAGTTCTCGGTAAGCACAAGGCCACGTCTTTCATTTCCCTCTTCCTGGGCCTCTTGGCAGATGGCTGCAGCAGTGCCCCAGCTCGGAGGCCCTTTTGCTGTCAGCCCCACGAGGTTTACTCGCAGTGGTGTACTAGCCTGATTGGTGTCTCGCTCCCTTTCTGCACTACTCCAGGATGCTGTTGGTGCCGCGACAGAGGAGGAGCGGCTGCTCAGAATGCAGGACGTCATCCAGCAGCTGCCCGCTCCTCACTACAGGTCAGTGCTGCCCTCAGCCTGCTGAGCTCAGCCCTGCTGCATTGCAGAGGGCAACGATGCGGTTCCAGCCTTTGTCTTTCTGAATTGCAGCACGGCATGCTCGTTGGTGCTGAATGTTTGCCTCTCTTGTTTTCCAGGACTCTGGAGTTCCTGATGAGACACTTGGCGTGTCTGGCTGGGAGCTCCATGGTAACAAACATGCATGCCAAGAACCTAGCCATTGTGTGGGCTCCAAACCTCTTAAGGTAAACTTCTGCTTCTGTTTCAACACAACGCTTACATCTGTTCTCCATTAAAAAAAAAAACAGTGCTCCCTTTTTCTCCATCAAATGTGCTCTTCTCCTGTAAAATCTGTGGCTGACAGAAGAGCAGGAGCCTGAGCTGTTCTCCATCCCCACGGGCACAATGTCTAGGTGACAATTTCTGCAGTCTTGTTGAGATGGGACTGACGTGTCCTTGATCATCCAGGGGAATTTCTGCAGTGGCATCACTGATTGCCCACTGCGGAAGTCTCCAGAGCCTCAGCTGACAGCTTTTGGCTGCAACAATTCAGACTCGGGGAAACGGTCTTGGAGAAATGACTTCTAAAATCTGCCTTTTCTACAGATCACAGCAGAACGAGTCTGCCTGCGCCAGCGGAAGAGCTGCCTGCATGGAGCTGCAGACGCAGTCGGATGTGGTGGAATTTCTCATCAACCACACCGACGTCCTCTTCTGCTCCAAATCCGGAGCAGACATCGCAGATGCAGCAGGTGAGTGTCTTCCTCCATTAGCTTCATCTTGACCTGACACCTTGACCAAATGCAGGCCTTCTCCGGGACCTTTGAGATACTCTTTTACCATCAAGAGGACAGCAGACCTCTGGGCTTCCATTAGGGTATGGCATCCTGTTGCTGGATGCTGAGAATGTCCAAGCCCAAACTTTACAAGGAGGAAACCGTCATTATTATGGTTTGCATGCAGGAGAAGCTTGATGCAAGTGTGGCAGCGAAGCTTTCTCAGTTCCCTGCCCCCATTTCCTTGGGTTTTTCCTTGCCTATTTTGATACAGTAAGCTGCTCTTAGTTATAACCGTGTCCTTTGCCATAAACAGACCTCTGCCCACATGGTTATTTTGAGCTCCTCTTCTTCCAGTGGCTGGGATAAGCAAGCCTGAGAAAAATACAGCACCTCCCCCAGAACTGTGGTGGCTGTGCTGCTGCTTTCTGATCCTCGCTCTTACCTGTGGTTTTCCCTGACAGGGCACAATTCTCTCCCAGGGCCCAAGTCTGTGGGGGTCTCTTCTGCTGCCACAAAGCTGCTCAGCCTGGAGGAGGCACAGGCACAGAGGCGAGGCCACAGCAGCTCTCCCCCTGTGACAGAGAGCAGCAGGGACATTGAAGTGGAAGAAAGCCCTGCAGCTGGGCAGGGCAAATTCCACACCGTCATCGACTTTCCATCTGACAGGTAAAGAGGACTTTCTTTTCCAGCACCTAGCATCATTGTTTGGGTGGGTTTTTCTGTTTTTCTGCAGAAACCAGGCAGTGCTAGGAACAAGCAACTGCTGCCAAGAGCTCAGTGCAGCTCTTCCCTCACCCTGCACCACGCACGACTCACAGCGTTGGCTGTTTTCTCTCTCCAGGCAAAATCCACCCAGCAAAACTGAGGAATCACCAGCTAGCAGTTGGTGTTGCTGCTTCAGGCTCAGAAAGCCATCCTCTGGCAGCAAACGCCAACTGCAGCGCAATGCCAGGCAGCCCTCAGAAACAGCAGTGGTAGTCCTGGCAGGTAAGGGTGCAAATGCAGCTTCCAAATCCCTGCTTTTCAGGAACATAGAATTCAAGCTTGCAGTGCACTTGTATCTCCTTCTGGCATTCCAGCCCCTACCTAGCATCTTCAGTTCACCCCTGATCAAGAACCACTGTCGTAATTCAGCTTGTGAAAGTTTGACACTAACCCCTGTGTATCCTTTCTAGGTGAATCGAGCCCTTGCCAACCCAGAAGATCCAGGGCAAGTAGCAACAATGCTCTCTGTGCTTCCATCAGTGGAGAGCTCTTAGGAAGCACAAATTGCTGCAGTTCCAACAGCAGCCTTACACATGACAACAGTGATGGAGAGAAGGAGCTCATTGAAGTCCATGCTCTCATTACACCTGGCTCTGCTGAAGTTGCTGACCTGAGCCTCCCAGACACCACAGTCACCAGCCTGGATTGTAACCAGGAGTCTCTGCAGTGCAGCCCATCCCAAGAGCAGTGTGAGTGCCCCGACAGCAGCACCTCCATGCAGGAGCAGGTCAGTGTCAGTGAAGAGGAGCAGAGCCTCTTGCAGGGGGACTTTCAATCAGGCCTCCAGTCCCAGGCACCGGACAGCAGCACTGAGAGCTCTGAGCCACTCTCTCCATGACAAGACAGGATGAGTCCCATCGTCACCATCGACCTCTCACTCTCCTGTCTTTTATACAATAATAAAAGCACACTCGTGCTCAACCAACGCCTTGACTGCCTCCAGAGTCTTCATTCACACGGACTGGGATGAATGCAGCACACAGCAAGGCACCCCAGCTTGCAATGCTGTGGCTGTGCGGTGCGTGCAGCACAGCTCCGGGTTTGTTCCTGTTTTGTCTGGCTTTGGGATGTCTGCAGGGGGAGCTCTGCTACCATTTGGCATGGTAGCAAATAATCTCTCGCATCCCGGATGCTGCTCATGATACTCCCAAGCTTCCTGGCTGTGGCTTTGTGATGCTTTTCAGGGCTTTCTGATGCATTTTGATGCCTTGGCTGTTGCTTAACACCTCCCTCCTCGCATCATGTCCTTTCCTGGCTCCCACCTAAGAGCTGGTCATGCAGATCATCTCCAGACCTGTCATCAGCACACTGCGGCAGGAGAAGCTCCCCTGGCCAACGTCAGGCAGTACTGCTTGGTCTGCAGCTCAGTGGCCATTTCCCTTTTAGGCGGCTCCTGCAGAAGAATCAAGCAGCAGAACCTTTTGCTCACCCTGCAGCACACAAATGCTGCAAAAGCAGAAACAACCTGGGAATCTCTGGTTTGCAAGACTTCACAGACACTCACCGACTGTGTCTGATGGCTCCCTCCCATCCTTGATTTCCTTCTGCCTTTCTCCTCGTCTGATCCCACTGCTGAGCCATGATCAAGCTGCCCAGTGTGGCAGAGCATCGTGCAGAGCCGTGCTGGCACCTCCTCCCCTTCCTCTCCTGCAGCTCAGCGTGCAACCTGAGCAAGTTTTTTTCTGAGAAAGTGACCAGCTCTTTTCCATCCCTTTGCCCCTACAAACAGTTGTCCAGAGGATCTCGTCCAAGGATTCCTGGAACAGCCTGCAGCTGGCTCTCCTGAAGTTCAGGCTCCTGCCTTTGCTTCCTGCCAGGCCCGCATTCCTTGAGATCACCAACTCAAGGAGGGCATGGTCACTGCAGCCCTGACCGCCTCCTGTCGTAACCCCTGGTGTGCACCATGTCCAGCAATGCTTCCCTTCTGCTTGCTGTGCCCAATGCCTGCACCACAGAGTGATTCTCACTGCACTCCAGGAGTCTGTCAGATTGCTTGCAGCCAGCCATGCTGATTTCCCAGACTGACTGCAATCCCCCATCAGGATGAGAGTCAGTGAGTGCGATGCTTCTGCTGGCTGCAGTAAGCAGCTCCCACCAACAGGCTCTCTTTCCAGGCGGCTGTAGCAGACCCTCACCTCCAGAAGCCCTGCACTGCTGCACTTCCTAATTTTACCCACAAGTTCACAACCTGCTCATGGCTCTTCTGAGTTCTTTGCAGTCAACTTCTCATCATAGAGGGCAAATCCCTTGCCTTCCAGAATTCCATAGTATCAATTGTGTCTGCTAATGTCAGGATTTTTTTTCTTTCTTTTCTTTTTCCATTTTCTAGGTAGGAAAATGAATTTCTGAGCCAGGAGAAGCAGAAGTGAAACAGTCTTCCTGGCACTGCTCAGGTTGCAGGAGTTGCCAAGTGCTCCTCAGGTAATGTGTGCTGAAGAGCTGACCTTGGTGGCAGGGGCTGTGGCTGCATTTTGTGCCTGTCATGCGGGAATCCAAGAAAGCCTATTCAGAGCAGGAGCTGCAGAGCGAGATAAACATCACGAGAAGGTAAGGCTGAGAAGCAAGGCCACCTCCAGAAAGAAGAGAAAAACTGAGTCAAGTGAGCTGCGTGACGGCCGTGTGATGCTGACCATGATTGGAGGAAGAGCGCATGGCTGGGAATGACTGATGGCTCTGGTTGGATGGGTGCCTGTGTGCACAGAGTTAAGGAGTGTTTGTGGGATGTTTTGCTGGCATCTAACGGCTGTAAGGGGAAGTCAAGAGAGAAAGCTTGTGAATGCATAGAAGGGATGTTAAAATCTGGAACAGACTGTTTGGATCATTCACAGCTGAGTCCAGATTGCCACACTGCTAGAACTTGGGGCCCAGGATTTTCCTTTAAGAGTGCCAACTGCTTATTTTAAATGATAAAAAGTAACATTGAAAAAAGCTTCCCTCCTTGCATTATAATAAGGCATTGATATTTGATGTTTCTGTCTTTCCATTCCTTTAGCAGCCTGGGTGTTGATGCAGCTGCATGCATCTGCTGCCCTCCCCTTCTGTTTTGTGTAAAAGAACAGTAAAATATGCAATCAGTGTGAGATCTTTCTGAAGTATTTTACTTTATTTGCCCCTAGGCTGCAATGGCTGGGAAATGGCAGTGTCACCCAGGAGCCCACACGGCGACCTGATGTCTCATTGTTGGGGTCTATTGGAAACCACCACGATGACAAAAGAATGCCTGGGATTCCTCCGGCCCAAATGCCAAACCTTGCACTTGGCTGTGCTGAACCTCATGAGGTTCACCCAGGCCCACCTCTCAAGTCTGCTGAGCTCAAACAGATGTCATTTTTCTCGTGTCCTTCCATTCCGAGTCCATCTGTTCCCCAAAGCAAAAGAATTCTGACCAAGGCTGCAGTTGCAGCTGACTTCCCAAGGCTGCAAGACGTGGTGGTGACACAGCCTTGTGCTTCTGCATTGGTGCTCATCCCACGTTTCCTTTCTCTGTCTCGCAGGTCAGCTCCTGCTGGAAGCAGATGGTATCCCAGTGTGAATGAAGGTCAGTGCAGGAGCAGCTGCTGATGGGAGGAAGGAAGTCCATGCTGAAGAGCTCTGAAGCATCTGCAGGTATGGTTCTGGAGGAGGCAGCAGTGATGTCGGAGGGCTCCCCAGCAGGAAGCTGTCTCATCCAAATGCTTGCTGAGTGGTTGGAAGGGAGCTTTCTGCATGACAGCAGCACCAGCTGCTTGCTTCAAATGCTGCAAAGACAAGGATTAGCACGAGTTCCAGTATCTACAGTATCATCACGAATCACGATAGGATTACAATGTGTCCTCATACAAACGCAGCCATTTCTCTCTGAGTCCAAAGGCTGTCCGGAAAGCATCTTTGAGGTCTCTCACACCAAACCACTGCTGTCCGTGTGGGATCTGACTCATTAGGGTATAGGGGTTAGGAACCACAGGCTGTCTTTTGAGAACGGGTTCAGTCATTTCCTTACATCTTGCACCAGCCGATACGTGCCGTCTGCCTTCCGTGCCGACAGGATTGGGGTGTTATAAGGCCACAGACAAGGTTCCAGAAGACATCCTTAACCAGTGTCTGTGTTACAGCTTTTAGACCCACTCTCCCTTCTAAGGCTATGGGATATTGTTGCTGTTTCACAGCTCCACTCCCTCCTTGGGCAGTTCTTTGTAAGGGAAAATTGTGAGTCCACCCCGATTTCCTTCCCCTGCCCACACCTCTGGATTCATTTCTTCTTCATCACAGCTGTTAACACATTCATTGACCCCTGATATCTGTTTCACAGACAGGGCCACCAACCTCTGTAGCACTGCACATATGCACATTGCTGGATAGAAACAGCAGTGTGGGAAAAACTATATGCTGTGGATGCAAAGGGTGAATCAGAATGGCTTAACAGCTGTCCCACAAGGAAAAGAAATCCCTTACGTGCTGTGCCATGCTCATGGCAGCAGCAATGCAGATGCCAGCAGCTGATGCCCACAAGGACAGCCAGCCTGGACTTATTTTCACTACATAAATTTGTCCTGATGTCCTTCTAGAAGCTGGAACATTTCTCCATCTCAGCAGAAGAGGGCAGGAAGGGTCCAGGGTGAGGGCACACACTCCTCTATTTATCTAGCACTGAAAGATTAAGACAAAATGAAAAGCAGATGTGTTTCCCTGCCCATGGCAAACACCAGCCTTTCCATCCTTACAGTCCTTCCTGACATCAGCACTCATTGAAACAACATCCCACTCACCTTTGCCATGTCTGCCAGAGGTTGCAGCTCTTTCTATTGCATCCCTCTAGCTGTCAAGTCAAGAGCTCCTGTGTCACACAAGGAAAAGCAATCTTTTACCTGCTTTGCCATGCTCATGGCAGTAGCAATGCAGATGCCAGCAGCTGATGCCCACAAGGACAGCCAGCCTGGACTTATTTTCATTACATATCTTTGTCCTGATGTCCTTCTAGAAGCTTGGACATTTATCCCTATGAGCAGCAGAGGGCAGGAGGGGTCCAAGTCAGGCACACTTTCTTCTTTTTCTGGAAAACAAAGAGAAGATGAAAACCAGATGTGTTTCCCTGCCCATGGCAAACACCAGCCTTTCCATCCTTACAGTCCTTCCTGCCATCAGCAGCAACTGAAACAACATCCCACTCACCTTTGCCATGTCTGGCAGAGGTTGCAGCTCTTTCTATTGCATCCCTCTAGCTGTCAAGTCAAGAGCTCCTGTGTCACACAAGGAAAAGCAATCTTTTACCTCCTTTGCCATGCTCATGGCAGCAGCAATGCAGATGCCAGCAGCTGATGCCCACAAGGACAGCCAGCCTGCACTTATTTTCATTACATATCATTGTCCTGATGTCCTTCTAGAAGCATGGACATTTCTCCCTATGAGCAGCAAAGTGCAGGACGGGTCTAAGGTTAGGGCACACTCTCCTCTTTTTCTGGAAAACAAAGAGAAGATGAAAACCAGATGTGTTTCCATGCCCATGGCAAACACCAGCCTTTCCATCCTTACAGTCCTCCTGACATCAGCACTCATTGAAACAACATCCCACTCACCTTTGCCATGTCTGCCAGAGGTTGCAGCTCTTTCTATTACATCCCTCTAGCTGTCAAGTCAAGAGCTCCTCTGTCACACAAGGAAAAGCAATCTTTTACCTCCTTTGCCATGCTCATGGCAGCAGCAATGCAGATGCCAGCAGCTGATGCCCACAAGGACAGCCAGCCTGCACTTATTTTCATTACATATCTTTGTCCTGATGTCCTTCCAGAAGCTGGGACATTTCTCCCTCTCAGCAGCAGAGGGCAGGAGTGTTCCAAGGTTAGGGCACACTCTCCCCTGTTTATCTGGCACTCAAAGAGAAAGAGAAAATGAAAACCAGATGTGTTTCCCTGCCCACGGCAAACACCAGCCTTTCCATCCTTACAGTCCTTCCTGCCATCAGCACTAATTGAAACAACATCCCACTCACCTTTGCCATGTCTGGCAGAGGTTGCAGCTCTTTCTATTGCTTCCCTCTAGCTGTCATGTCAAGAGCTCCTGTGTCACACAAGGAAAAGCAATCTTTTACCTGCTGTGCCATGCTCATGGCAGCAGCAATGCAGATGCCAGCAGCTGATGCCCCAAGGACAGCCAGCCTGGACTTATTTTCATTACATATCTTTGTCCTGATGTCCTTCTAGAAGCTGGCACATTTCTCCCTCTGAGCAGCAAAGGGCTGGAGGTGTCCAAGTTGCAGGCACACTCTCCTCTTTTTCTGGAAAACAAAGAGAAGATGAAAACCAGATGTGTTTCCCTGCCCATGGCAAACACCAGCCTTTCCATCCTTACAGTCCTTCCTGACATCAGCAATAATTGAAACAACATCCCACTCACCTTTGCCATGTCTGCCAGAGGTTGCAGCTCTTTATATTACATCCCTCTAGCTGTCAAGTCAAGAGTTCTAGACTGAAACAAGGAAAAGAAATCTTTTACCTCCTTTGCCATGCTCATGGCAGCAGCAATGCAGATGCCAGCAGCTGATGCCCACAAGGACAGCCAGCCTGGACTTATTTTCATTACATATCTTTGTCCTGATGTCCTTCTAGAAGCTGGGACATTTCACCATCACAGCAGAAAAGGGCAGGATAGGTCCAAGTTGCCGGCACACTCTCCTCTTTTTCTGGCACAAAAAGAGAAGATGAAAACCAGCTGTGTTTCCCTGCCCATGGCAAACACCAGCCTTTCCATGCTTACAGTCCTTCCTGCCATCAGCAGCAACTGAAACAACATCCCACTCACCTTTGCCATGTCTGGCAGAGGTTGCAGCTCTTTCTTTTACATCCCTCTAGCTGTCAAGTCAAGAGCTCCTGTGTCACACAAGGAAAAGCAATCTTTTACCTGCGTTGCCATGCTCATGGCAGAAGCAATGCAGATGCCAGCAGCTGATGCCCACGAGGACAGCCAGCCTGGACTTATTTTCATTACATATCTTTGTCCTGATGTCCTTCTAGAAGCTGGAACATTTCTCCATCTCAGCAGAAGAGGGCAGGAGGGGTCCAAGGTTAGGGCACACTCTCCTCTTTTTCTGGCACACAAAGACAAAGAGAAGATGAAAACCAGATGTGTTTCCCTGCCCATGGCAAACACCAGCCATTCCATCCTTACATTCCTCCTGACATCAGCACTCATTGAAACAACATCCCACTCACCTTTGCCATGTCTGCCAGAGGTTGCAGCTCTTTCTATTACATCCCTCTAGCTGTCAAGTCAAGAGCTCCTGTGTCACACAAGGAAAAGCAATCTTTTACCTGCGTTGCCATGCTCATGGCAGCAGCAATGCAGATGCCAGCAGCTGATGCCCACAAGGACAGCCAGCCTGCTCTTATTTTCATTACATATCTTTGTCCTGATGTCCTTCTAGAAGCTGGGACATTTCTCCCTATGAGCAGCAAAGGGCAGGAGGGGTCCAAGTTGCAGGCACACTCTCCTCTTTTTCTGGAAAACAAAGAGAAGATGATATCAGATGTGTTTCCCTGCCCATGGCAAACACCAGCCTTTCCATTCTTACAGTCCTTCCTGACATCAGCAGCAACTGACACAACATCCCACTAACCTTTGCCATGTCTGGCAGAGGTTGCAGCTCTTTGTATTGCATACCTCTAGCTGTCAAGTCAGGAGCTCCTGTGTCACACAAGGAAAAGCAATCTTTTACCTGCTGTGCCATGCTCATGGCAGCAGCAATGCAGATGCCAGCAGCTGATGCCCACAAGGACTGCCAGCCTGGACTTATTTTCATTACATATCTTTGTCCTGATGTCCTTCTAGGAGCTGGAACATTTCTCCCTCTGAGCAGCAAAGGGCAGGAGGGGTCCAAGTTGCAGGCACTCTCTCCTCTTTTTCTGGAAAACAAAGAGAAGATGAAAACCAGATGTGTTTCCCTGCCCATGGCAAACACCAGCCTTTCCATCCTTACAGTCCTTCCTGCCATCAGCAGCAACTGAAACAACATCCCACTCACCTTTGCCATGTCTGGCAGAGGTTGCAGCTCTTTCTTTTACATCCCTCTAGCTGTCAAGTCAAGAGCTCCTGTGTCACACAAGGAAAAGCAATCTTTTAAATGCGTTGCCATGCTCATGGCAGCAGCAAGGCAGATGCCAGCAGCTGATGCCCACAAGGACAGCCATCCTGGACTTATTTTCATTACATATCTTTGTCCTGATGTCCTTCTAGAAGCTGGAACATTTCTCCATCTCAGCAGAAGAGGGTAGGAGATTTCCAAGGTGAGGGCACAAACTCCCCTGTTTATCTGGCACTCAAAGAGAAAGAGAAGATGAAAACCAGATGTGTTTCCCTGCCCATGGCAAACACCAGCCTTTCCATCCTTACAGTCCTTCCTGACATCAGCACTCATTGAAACAACATCCCCCTCACCTTTGCCATGTCTGCCAGAGGTTGCAGCTCTTTTTGTTGAATCCCTCTAGCTGTCAAGTCAAGAGATCCTGTGTCACACAAGGAAAAGCAATCTTTTACCTGCTGTGCCATGCTCATGGCAGCAGCAATGCAGATGCCAGCAGCTGATGCCCACAAGGACAGCCAGCCTGCACTTATTTTCATTACATATCTTTGTCCTGATGTCCTTCTAGAAGCTTGGACATTTCTCCCTCTGAGCAGCAGAGGGCAGGAGGGGTCCAAGTTGCAGGCACACTCTCCTCTTTTTCTGGCACAGAAAGAGAAGATGAAAAGCAGATGTGTTTCCCTGCCCATGGCAAACACCAGCCTTTCCATCCTTACAGTCCTTCCTGACATCAGCACTCATTGAAACAACATCCCACTCACCTTTGCCATGTCTGGCAGAGGTTGCAGCTCTTTCTATTGCATCCCTCTAGCTGTCAAGTCAAGAGTCCCTGTATCACACAAGGAAAAGCAATCTTTTACCTGCTGTGCCATGCTCATGGCAGCAGCAATGCAGATGCCAGCAGCTGATGCCCACAAGGACTGCCAGCCTGGACTTATTTTCATTACATATCTTTGTCCTGATGTCCTTCTAGAAGCATGGACATTTCTCCCTATGAGCAGCAGAGGGCAGGAGGGGTCCAATTTTCAGGCACACTCTCCTCTTTTTCTGGCACAGAAAGAGAAGATGAAAAGCAGACGTGTTTCCCTGCCCATGGCAAACACCAGCCTTTCCATACTTACAGTCCTTCCTGCCATCAGCAGCAACTGAAACAACATCCCACTCACCTTTGCCATGTCTGCCAGAGGTTGCAGCTCTTTCTATTGCATCCCTCTAGCTGTCAAGTCAAGAGCTCCTGTGTCACACAAGGAAAAGCAATCTTTTACCTGCTTTGCCATGCTCATGGCAGTAGCAATGCAGATGCCAGCAGCTGATGCCCACAAGGACAGCCAGCCTGGACTTATTTTCATTACATATCTTTGTCCTGATGTCCTTCTAGAAGCTTGGACATTTATCCCTATGAGCAGCAGAGGGCAGGAGGGGTCCAAGTCAGGCACACTTTCTTCTTTTTCTGGAAAACAAAGAGAAGATGAAAACCAGATGTGTTTCCCTGCCCATGGCAAACACCAGCCTTTCCATCCTTACAGTCCTTCCTGCCATCAGCAGCAACTGAAACAACATCCCACTCACCTTTGCCATGTCTGGCAGAGGTTGCAGCTCTTTCTATTGCATCCCTCTAGCTGTCAAGTCAAGAGCTCCTGTGTCACACAAGGAAAAGCAATCTTTTACCTCCTTTGCCATGCTCATGGCAGCAGCAATGCAGATGCCAGCAGCTGATGCCCACAAGGACAGCCAGCCTGCACTTATTTTCATTACATATCATTGTCCTGATGTCCTTCTAGAAGCATGGACATTTCTCCCTATGAGCAGCAAAGTGCAGGACGGGTCTAAGGTTAGGGCACACTCTCCTCTTTTTCTGGAAAACAAAGAGAAGATGAAAACCAGATGTGTTTCCATGCCCATGGCAAACACCAGCCTTTCCATCCTTACAGTCCTCCTGACATCAGCACTCATTGAAACAACATCCCACTCACCTTTGCCATGTCTGCCAGAGGTTGCAGCTCTTTCTATTACATCCCTCTAGCTGTCAAGTCAAGAGCTCCTCTGTCACACAAGGAAAAGCAATCTTTTACCTGCTGTGCCATGCTCATGGCAGCAGCAATGCAGATGCCAGCAGCTGATGCCCACAAGGACAGCCAGCCTGCACTTATTTTCATTACATATCTTTGTCCTGATGTCCTTCTAGAAGCTTGGACATTTCTCCCTCTGAGCAGCAGAGGGCAGGAGGGGTCCAAGTTGCAGGCACACTCTCCTCTTTTTCTGGCACAGAAAGAGAAGATGAAAAGCAGATGTGTTTCCCTGCCCATGGCAAACACCAGCCTTTCCATCCTTACAGTCCTTCCTGACATCAGCACTCATTGAAACAACATCCCACTAACCTTTGCCATGTCTGCCAGAGGTTGCAGCTCTTTCTATTACATCGCTCTAGCTGTCAAGTCAAGAGTTCTAGACTGAAACAAGGAAAAGAAATCTTTTACCTCCTTTGCCATGCTCATGGCAGCAGCAATGCAGATGCCAGCAGCTGATGCCCACAAGGACAGCCAGCCTGGACTTATTTTCATTACATATCTTTGTCCTGATGTCCTTCTAGAAGCTGGGACATTTCACCATCACAGCAGAAAAGGGCAGGATAGGTCCAAGTTGCCGGCACACTCTCCTCTTTTTCTGGCACAAAAAGAGAAGATGAAAACCAGCTGTGTTTCCCTGCCCATGGCAAACACCAGCCTTTCCATGCTTACAGTCCTTCCTGCCATCAGCAGCAACTGAAACAACATCCCACTCACCTTTGCCATGTCTGCCAGAGGTTGCAGCTCTTTCTATTACATCCCTCTAGCTGTCAAGTCAAGAGCTCCTCTGTCACACAAGGAAAAGCAATCTTTTACCTCCTTTGCCATGCTCATGGCAGCAGCAATGCAGATGCCAGCAGCTGATGCCCACAAGGACAGCCAGCCTGCACTTATTTTCATTACATATCTTTGTCCTGATGTCCTTCCAGAAGCTGGGACATTTCTCCCTCTCAGCAGCAGAGGGCAGGAGTGTTCCAAGGTTAGGGCACACTCTCCCCTGTTTATCTGGCACTCAAAGAGAAAGAGAAAATGAAAACCAGATGTGTTTCCCTGCCCACGGCAAACACCAGCCTTTCCATCCTTACAGTCCTTCCTGCCATCAGCACTAATTGAAACAACATCCCACTCACCTTTGCCATGTCTGGCAGAGGTTGCAGCTCTTTCTATTGCTTCCCTCTAGCTGTCATGTCAAGAGCTCCTGTGTCACACAAGGAAAAGCAATCTTTTACCTGCTGTGCCATGCTCATGGCAGCAGCAATGCAGATGCCAGGAGCTGATGCCCCAAGGACAGCCAGCCTGGACTTATTTTCATTACATATCTTTGTCCTGATGTCCTTCTAGAAGCTGGCACATTTCTCCCTCTGAGCAGCAAAGGGCTGGAGGTGTCCAAGTTGCAGGCACACTCTCCTCTTTTTCTGGAAAACAAAGAGAAGATGAAAACCAGATGTGTTTCCCTGCCCATGGCAAACACCAGCCTTTCCATCCTTACAGTCCTTCCTGACATCAGCAATAATTGAAACAACATCCCACTCACCTTTGCCATGTCTGCCAGAGGTTGCAGCTCTTTATATTACATCCCTCTAGCTGTCAAGTCAAGAGTTCTAGACTGAAACAAGGAAAAGAAATCTTTTACCTCCTTTGCCATGCTCATGGCAGCAGCAATGCAGATGCCAGCAGCTGATGCCCACAAGGACAGCCAGCCTGGACTTATTTTCATTACATATCTTTGTCCTGATGTCCTTCTAGAAGCTGGGACATTTCACCATCACAGCAGAAAAGGGCAGGATAGGTCCAAGTTGCCGGCACACTCTCCTCTTTTTCTGGCACAAAAAGAGAAGATGAAAACCAGCTGTGTTTCCCTGCCCATGGCAAACACCAGCCTTTCCATGCTTACAGTCCTTCCTGCCATCAGCAGCAACTGAAACAACATCCCACTCACCTTTGCCATGTCTGGCAGAGGTTGCAGCTCTTTCTTTTACATCCCTCTAGCTGTCAAGTCAAGAGCTCCTGTGTCACACAAGGAAAAGCAATCTTTTACCTGCGTTGCCATGCTCATGGCAGAAGCAATGCAGATGCCAGCAGCTGATGCCCACGAGGACAGCCAGCCTGGACTTATTTTCATTACATATCTTTGTCCTGATGTCCTTCTAGAAGCTGGAACATTTCTCCATCTCAGCAGAAGAGGGCAGGAGGGGTCCAAGGTTAGGGCACACTCTCCTCTTTTTCTGGCACACAAAGACAAAGAGAAGATGA
Source organism: Phasianus colchicus (assembly GCF_987193195.1). NCBI lineage: Eukaryota > Metazoa > Chordata > Aves > Galliformes > Phasianidae > Phasianus > Phasianus colchicus. The sequence goes on from NC_143476.1 coordinate 14,481,220, forward strand.
AAACCAGATGTGTTTCCCTGCCCATGGCAAACACCAGCCATTCCATCCTTACATTCCTCCTGACATCAGCACTCATTGAAACAACATCCCACTCACCTTTGCCATGTCTGCCAGAGGTTGCAGCTCTTTCTATTACATCCCTCTAGCTGTCAAGTCAAGAGCTCCTGTGTCACACAAGGAAAAGCAATCTTTTACCTGCGTTGCCATGCTCATGGCAGCAGCAATGCAGATGCCAGCAGCTGATGCCCACAAGGACAGCCAGCCTGCTCTTATTTTCATTACATATCTTTGTCCTGATGTCCTTCTAGAAGCTGGGACATTTCTCCCTATGAGCAGCAAAGGGCAGGAGGGGTCCAAGTTGCAGGCACACTCTCCTCTTTTTCTGGAAAACAAAGAGAAGATGATATCAGATGTGTTTCCCTGCCCATGGCAAACACCAGCCTTTCCATTCTTACAGTCCTTCCTGACATCAGCAGCAACTGACACAACATCCCACTAACCTTTGCCATGTCTGGCAGAGGTTGCAGCTCTTTGTATTGCATACCTCTAGCTGTCAAGTCAGGAGCTCCTGTGTCACACAAGGAAAAGCAATCTTTTACCTGCTGTGCCATGCTCATGGCAGCAGCAATGCAGATGCCAGCAGCTGATGCCCACAAGGACTGCCAGCCTGGACTTATTTTCATTACATATCTTTGTCCTGATGTCCTTCTAGGAGCTGGAACATTTCTCCCTCTGAGCAGCAAAGGGCAGGAGGGGTCCAAGTTGCAGGCACTCTCTCCTCTTTTTCTGGAAAACAAAGAGAAGATGAAAACCAGATGTGTTTCCCTGCCCATGGCAAACACCAGCCTTTCCATCCTTACAGTCCTTCCTGCCATCAGCAGCAACTGAAACAACATCCCACTCACCTTTGCCATGTCTGGCAGAGGTTGCAGCTCTTTCTTTTACATCCCTCTAGCTGTCAAGTCAAGAGCTCCTGTGTCACACAAGGAAAAGCAATCTTTTAAATGCGTTGCCATGCTCATGGCAGCAGCAAGGCAGATGCCAGCAGCTGATGCCCACAAGGACAGCCATCCTGGACTTATTTTCATTACATATCTTTGTCCTGATGTCCTTCTAGAAGCTGGAACATTTCTCCATCTCAGCAGAAGAGGGTAGGAGATTTCCAAGGTGAGGGCACAAACTCCCCTGTTTATCTGGCACTCAAAGAGAAAGAGAAGATGAAAACCAGATGTGTTTCCCTGCCCATGGCAAACACCAGCCTTTCCATCCTTACAGTCCTTCCTGACATCAGCACTCATTGAAACAACATCCCCCTCACCTTTGCCATGTCTGCCAGAGGTTGCAGCTCTTTTTGTTGAATCCCTCTAGCTGTCAAGTCAAGAGATCCTGTGTCACACAAGGAAAAGCAATCTTTTACCTGCTGTGCCATGCTCATGGCAGCAGCAATGCAGATGCCAGCAGCTGATGCCCACAAGGACAGCCAGCCTGCACTTATTTTCATTACATATCTTTGTCCTGATGTCCTTCTAGAAGCTTGGACATTTCTCCCTCTGAGCAGCAGAGGGCAGGAGGGGTCCAAGTTGCAGGCACACTCTCCTCTTTTTCTGGCACAGAAAGAGAAGATGAAAAGCAGATGTGTTTCCCTGCCCATGGCAAACACCAGCCTTTCCATCCTTACAGTCCTTCCTGACATCAGCACTCATTGAAACAACATCCCACTCACCTTTGCCATGTCTGGCAGAGGTTGCAGCTCTTTCTATTGCATCCCTCTAGCTGTCAAGTCAAGAGTCCCTGTATCACACAAGGAAAAGCAATCTTTTACCTGCTGTGCCATGCTCATGGCAGCAGCAATGCAGATGCCAGCAGCTGATGCCCACAAGGACTGCCAGCCTGGACTTATTTTCATTACATATCTTTGTCCTGATGTCCTTCTAGAAGCATGGACATTTCTCCCTATGAGCAGCAGAGGGCAGGAGGGGTCCAATTTTCAGGCACACTCTCCTCTTTTTCTGGCACAGAAAGAGAAGATGAAAAGCAGACGTGTTTCCCTGCCCATGGCAAACACCAGCCTTTCCATACTTACAGTCCTTCCTGCCATCAGCAGCAACTGAAACAACATCCCACTCACCTTTGCCATGTCTGCCAGAGGTTGCAGCTCTTTCTATTGCATCCCTCTAGCTGTCAAGTCAAGAGCTCCTGTGTCACACAAGGAAAAGCAATCTTTTACCTGCTTTGCCATGCTCATGGCAGTAGCAATGCAGATGCCAGCAGCTGATGCCCACAAGGACAGCCAGCCTGGACTTATTTTCATTACATATCTTTGTCCTGATGTCCTTCTAGAAGCTTGGACATTTATCCCTATGAGCAGCAGAGGGCAGGAGGGGTCCAAGTCAGGCACACTTTCTTCTTTTTCTGGAAAACAAAGAGAAGATGAAAACCAGATGTGTTTCCCTGCCCATGGCAAACACCAGCCTTTCCATCCTTACAGTCCTTCCTGCCATCAGCAGCAACTGAAACAACATCCCACTCACCTTTGCCATGTCTGGCAGAGGTTGCAGCTCTTTCTATTGCATCCCTCTAGCTGTCAAGTCAAGAGCTCCTGTGTCACACAAGGAAAAGCAATCTTTTACCTCCTTTGCCATGCTCATGGCAGCAGCAATGCAGATGCCAGCAGCTGATGCCCACAAGGACAGCCAGCCTGCACTTATTTTCATTACATATCATTGTCCTGATGTCCTTCTAGAAGCATGGACATTTCTCCCTATGAGCAGCAAAGTGCAGGACGGGTCTAAGGTTAGGGCACACTCTCCTCTTTTTCTGGAAAACAAAGAGAAGATGAAAACCAGATGTGTTTCCATGCCCATGGCAAACACCAGCCTTTCCATCCTTACAGTCCTCCTGACATCAGCACTCATTGAAACAACATCCCACTCACCTTTGCCATGTCTGCCAGAGGTTGCAGCTCTTTCTATTACATCCCTCTAGCTGTCAAGTCAAGAGCTCCTCTGTCACACAAGGAAAAGCAATCTTTTACCTGCTGTGCCATGCTCATGGCAGCAGCAATGCAGATGCCAGCAGCTGATGCCCACAAGGACAGCCAGCCTGCACTTATTTTCATTACATATCTTTGTCCTGATGTCCTTCTAGAAGCTTGGACATTTCTCCCTCTGAGCAGCAGAGGGCAGGAGGGGTCCAAGTTGCAGGCACACTCTCCTCTTTTTCTGGCACAGAAAGAGAAGATGAAAAGCAGATGTGTTTCCCTGCCCATGGCAAACACCAGCCTTTCCATCCTTACAGTCCTTCCTGACATCAGCACTCATTGAAACAACATCCCACTAACCTTTGCCATGTCTGCCAGAGGTTGCAGCTCTTTCTATTACATCCCTCTAGCTGTCAAGTCAAGAGTTCTAGAGTCAAACAAGGAAAAGCAATCTTTTACCTGCGTTGCCATGCTCATGGCAGCAGCAATGCAGATGCCAGCAGCTGATGCCCACAAGGACAGCCAGCCTGGACTTATTTTCATTACATATCTTTGTCCTGATGTCCTTCTAGAAGCTGGGACATTCCTCCCTATGAGCAGCAAAGGGCAGGAGGGGTCCAAGTTGCAGGCACACTCTCCTCTTTTTCTGGAAAACAAAGAGAAGATGAAAACCAGATGTGTTTCCCTGCCCATGGCAAACACCAGCCTTTCCATTCTTACAGTCCTTCCTGACATCAGCAGCAACTGACACAACATCCCACTCACCTTTGCCATGTCTGGCAGAGGTTGCAGCTCTTTCTATTGCATCCCTCTAGCTTTCAAGTCAAGAGCTCCTGTGTCACACAAGGAAAAGCAATCTTTTATCTGCTGTGCCATGCTCATGGCAGCAGCAATGCAGATGCCAGCAGCTGATGCCCACAAGGACAGCCAGCCTGGACTTATTTTCATTACATATCTTTGTCCTGATGTCCTTCTAGAAGCTGGGACATTTCTCCCTCTGAGCAGCAGAGGGCAGGAGATTTCCAAGGTGAGGGCACAAACTCCCCTGTTTATCTGGCACTCAAAGAGAAAGAGAAAATTAAAACCAGATGTGTTTCCCTGCCCATGGCAAACACCAGCCTTTCCATCCTTACAGTCCTCCTGACATCAGCACTCATTGAAACAACATCCCACTCACCTTTGCCATGTCTGCCAGAGGTTGCAGCTCTTTCTATTACATCCCTCTAGCTGTCAAGTCAAGAGCTCCTGTGTCACACAAGGAAAAGCAATCTTTTACCTGCTGTGCCATGCTCATGGCAGCAGCAATGCAGATGCCAGCAGCTGATGCCCACAAGGACTGCCAGCCTGGACTTATTTTCATTACATATCTTTGTCCTGATGTCCTTCTAGAAGCATGGACATTTCTCCCTATGAGCAGCAGAGGGCAGGAGGGGTCCAAGTTTCAGGCACACTCTCCTCTTTTTCTGGCACAGAAAGAGAAGATGAAAAGCAGACGTGTTTCCCTGCCCATGGCAAACACCAGCCTTTCCATACTTACAGTCCTTCCTGCCATCAGCAGCAACTGAAACAACATCCCACTCACCTTTGCCATGTCTGCCAGAGGTTGCAGCTCTTTCTATTGCATCCCTCTAGCTGTCAAGTCAAGAGCTCCTGTGTCACACAAGGAAAAGCAATCTTTTACCTGCTTTGCCATGCTCATGGCAGTAGCAATGCAGATGCCAGCAGCTGATGCCCACAAGGACAGCCAGCCTGGACTTATTTTCATTACATATCTTTGTCCTGATGTCCTTCTAGAAGCTTGGACATTTATCCCTATGAGCAGCAGAGGGCAGGAGGGGTCCAAGTCAGGCACACTTTCTTCTTTTTCTGGAAAACAAAGAGAAGATGAAAACCAGATGTGTTTCCCTGCCCATGGCAAACACCAGCCTTTCCATCCTTACAGTCCTTCCTGCCATCAGCAGCAACTGAAACAACATCCCACTCACCTTTGCCATGTCTGGCAGAGGTTGCAGCTCTTTCTATTGCATCCCTCTAGCTGTCAAGTCAAGAGCTCCTGTGTCACACAAGGAAAAGCAATCTTTTACCTCCTTTGCCATGCTCATGGCAGCAGCAATGCAGATGCCAGCAGCTGATGCCCACAAGGACAGCCAGCCTGCACTTATTTTCATTACATATCATTGTCCTGATGTCCTTCTAGAAGCATGGACATTTCTCCCTATGAGCAGCAAAGTGCAGGACGGGTCTAAGGTTAGGGCACACTCTCCTCTTTTTCTGGAAAACAAAGAGAAGATGAAAACCAGATGTGTTTCCATGCCCATGGCAAACACCAGCCTTTCCATCCTTACAGTCCTCCTGACATCAGCACTCATTGAAACAACATCCCACTCACCTTTGCCATGTCTGCCAGAGGTTGCAGCTCTTTCTATTACATCCCTCTAGCTGTCAAGTCAAGAGCTCCTCTGTCACACAAGGAAAAGCAATCTTTTACCTGCTGTGCCATGCTCATGGCAGCAGCAATGCAGATGCCAGCAGCTGATGCCCACAAGGACAGCCAGCCTGGACTTATTTTCATTACATATCTTTGTCCTGATGTCCTTCTAGAAGCTTGGACATTTCTCCCTCTGAGCAGCAGAGGGCAGGAGGGGTCCAAGTTGCAGGCACACTCTCCTCTTTTTCTGGCACAGAAAGAGAAGATGAAAAGCAGATGTGTTTCCCTGCCCATGGCAAACACCAGCCTTTCCATCCTTACAGTCCTTCCTGACATCAGCACTCATTGAAACAACATCCCACTAACCTTTGCCATGTCTGCCAGAGGTTGCAGCTCTTTCTATTACATCCCTCTAGCTGTCAAGTCAAGAGTTCTAGAGTCAAACAAGGAAAAGCAATCTTTTACCTGTGTTGCCATGCTCATGGCAGCAGCAATGCAGATGCCAGCAGCTGATGCCCACAAGGACAGCCAGCCTGGACTTATTTTCATTACATATCTTTGTCCTGATGTCCTTCTAGAAGCTGGGACATTCCTCCCTATGAGCAGCAAAGGGCAGGAGGGGTCCAAGTTGCAGGCACACTCTCCTCTTTTTCTGGAAAACAAAGAGAAGATGAAAACCAGATGTGTTTCCCTGCCCATGGCAAACACCAGCCTTTCCATCCTTACAGTCCTTCCTGCCATCAGCAGCAACTGAAACAACATCCCACTCACCTTTGCCATGTCTGGCAGAGGTTGCAGCTCTTTCTATTGCATCCCTCTAGCTGTCAAGTCAAGAGCTCCTGTGTCACACAAGGAAAAGCAATCTTTTACCTGCTTTGCCATGCTCATGGCAGTAGCAATGCAGATGCCAGCAGCTGATGCCCACAAGGACAGCCAGCCTGGACTTATTTTCATTACATATCTTTGTCCTGATGTCCTTCTAGAAGCTTGGACATTTATCCCTATGAGCAGCAGAGGGCAGGAGGGGTCCAAGTCAGGCACACTTTCTTCTTTTTCTGGAAAACAAAGAGAAGATGAAAACCAGATGTGTTTCCCTGCCCATGGCAAACACCAGCCTTTCCATCCTTACAGTCCTTCCTGCCATCAGCAGCAACTGAAACAACATCCCACTCACCTTTGCCATGTCTGGCAGAGGTTGCAGCTCTTTCTATTGCATCCCTCTAGCTGTCAAGTCAAGAGCTCCTGTGTCACACAAGGAAAAGCAATCTTTTACCTCCTTTGCCATGCTCATGGCAGCAGCAATGCAGATGCCAGCAGCTGATGCCCACAAGGACAGCCAGCCTGCACTTATTTTCATTACATATCATTGTCCTGATGTCCTTCTAGAAGCATGGACATTTCTCCCTATGAGCAGCAAAGTGCAGGACGGGTCTAAGGTTAGGGCACACTCTCCTCTTTTTCTGGAAAACAAAGAGAAGATGAAAACCAGATGTGTTTCCATGCCCATGGCAAACACCAGCCTTTCCATCCTTACAGTCCTCCTGACATCAGCACTCATTGAAACAACATCCCACTCACCTTTGCCATGTCTGCCAGAGGTTGCAGCTCTTTCTATTACATCCCTCTAGCTGTCAAGTCAAGAGCTCCTGTGTCACACAAGGAAAAGCAATCTTTTACCTGCTGTGCCATGCTCATGGCAGCAGCAATGCAGATGCCAGCAGCTGATGCCCACAAGGACAGCCAGCCTGGACTTATTTTCATTACATATCTATGTCCTGATGTCCTTCCAGAAGCTGGGACATTTCTCCCTCTCAGCAGCAGAGGGCAGGAGAGTTGCAAGGTGAGGGCACACTCTCCCCTGTTTATCTGGCACTCAAAGAGAAAGAGAAAATGAAAACCAGATGTGTTTCCCTGCCCACGGCAAACACCAGCCTTTCCATCCCTACAGTCCTTCCTGCCATCAGCACTCATTGAAACAACATCCCACTCACCTTTGCCATGTCTGGCAGAGGTTGCAGCTCTTTCTATTGCTTCCCTCTAGCTGTCAAGTCAAGAGCTCCTGTGTCACACAAGGAAAAGCAATCTTTTACCTGCTGTGCCATGCTCATGGCAGCAGCAATGCAGATGCCAGGAGCTGATTCCCCAAGGACAGCCAGCCTGGACTTATTTTCATTACATATCTTTGTCCTGATGTCCTTCTAGAAGCTGGCACATTTCTCCCTCTGAGCAGCAAAGGGCTGGAGGTGTCCAAGTTGCAGGCACACTCTCCTCTTTTTCTGGAAAACAAAGAGAAGATGAAAACCAGATGTGTTTCCCTGCCCATGGCAAACACCAGCCTTTCCATCCTTACAGTCCTTCCTGCCATCAGCAGCAACTGAAACAACATCCCACTCACCTTTGCCATGTCTGCCAGAGGTTGCAGCTCTTTATATTACATCCCTCTAGCTGTCAAGTCAAGAGTTCTAGAGTGAAACAAGGAAAAGCAATCTTTTACCTCCTTTGCCATGCTCATGGCAGCAGCAATGCAGATGCCAGCAGCTGATGCCCACAAGGACAGCCAGCCTGGACTTATTTTCATTACATATCTTTGTCCTGATGTCCTTCTAGAAGCTGGGACATTTCACCATCACAGCAGAAAAGGGCAGGATAGGTCCAAGTTTCAGGCACACTCTCCTCTTTTTCTGGCACAAAAAGAGAAGATGAAAACCAGCTGTGTTTCCCTGCCCATGGCAAACACCAGCCTTTCCATGCTTACAGTCCTTCCTGCCATCAGCAGCAACTGAAACAACATCCCACTCACCTTTGCCATGTCTGGCAGAGGTTGCAGCTCTTTCTTTTACATCCCTCTAGCTGTCAAGTCAAGAGCTCCTGTGTCACACAAGGAAAAGCAATCTTTTACCTGCGTTGCCATGCTCATGGCAGCAGCAATGCAGATGCCAGCAGCTGATGCCCACAAGGACAGCCAGCCTGCTCTTATTTTCATTACATATCTTTGTCCTGATGTCCTTCTAGAAGCTGGGACATTTCTCCCTATGAGCAGCAAAGGGCAGGAGGGGTCCAAGTTGCAGGCACACTCTCCTCTTTTTCTGGAAAACAAAGAGAAGATGATATCAGATGTGTTTCCCTGCCCATGGCAAACACCAGCCTTTCCATTCTTACAGTCCTTCCTGACATCAGCAGCAACTGACACAACATGCCACTCACCTTTGCCATGTCAGGCAGAGGTTGCAGCTCTTTGTATTGCATACCTCTAGCTTTCAAGTCAGGAGCTCCTGTGTCACACAAGGAAAAGCAATCTTTTACCTGCTGTGCCATGCTCATGGCAGCAGCAATGCAGATGCCAGCAGCTGATGCCCACAAGGACTGCCAGCCTGGACTTATTTTCATTACATATCTTTGTCCTGATGTCCTTCTAGGAGCTGGAACATTTCTCCCTCTGAGCAGCAAAGGGCAGGAGGGGTCCAAGTTGCAGGCACACTCTCCTCTTTTTCTGGAAAACAAAGAGAAGATGAAAACCAGATGTGTTTCCCTGCCCATGGCAAACACCAGCCTTTCCATCCTTACAGTCCTTCCTGCCATCAGCAGCAACTGAAACAACATCCCACTCACCTTTGCCATGTCTGGCAGAGGTTGCAGCTCTTTCTTTTACATCCCTCTAGCTGTCAAGTCAAGAGCTCCTCTGTCACACAAGGAAAAGCAATCTTTTACCTGCGTTGCCATGCTCATGGCAGCAGCAAGGCAGATGCCAGCAGCTGATGCCCACAAGGACAGCCATCCTGGACTTATTTTCATTACATATCTTTGTCCTGATGTCCTTCTAGAAGCTGGAACATTTCTCCATCTCAGCAGAAGAGGGTAGGAGATTTCCAAGGTGAGGGCACAAACTCCCCTGTTTATCTGGCACTCAAAGAGAAAGAGAAGATGAAAACCAGATGTGTTTCCCTGCCCATGGCAAACACCAGCCTTTCCATGCTTACAGTCCTTCCTGACATCAGCACTCATTGAAACAACATCCCCCTCACCTTTGCCATGTCTGCCAGAGGTTGCAGCTCTTTTTGTTGAATCCCTCTAGCTGTCAAGTCAAGAGATCCTGTGTCACACAAGGAAAAGCAATCTTTTACCTGCTGTGCCATGCTCATGGCAGCAGCAATGCAGATGCCAGCAGCTGATGCCCACAAGGACTGCCAGCCTGGACTTATTTTCATTACATATCTTTGTCCTGATGTCCTTCTAGGAGCTGGAACATTTCTCCCTCTGAGCAGCAAAGGGCAGGAGGGGTCCAAGTTGCAGGCACACTCTCCTCTTTTTCTGGAAAACAAAGAGAAGATGAAAACCAGATGTGTTTCCCTGCCCATGGCAAACACCAGCCTTTCCATCCTTACAGTCCTTCCTGCCATCAGCAGCAACTGAAACAACATCCCACTCACCTTTGCCATGTCTGCCAGAGGTTGCAGCTCTTTCTATTACATCCCTCTAGCTGTCAAGTCAAGAGTTCTAGAGTCAAACAAGGAAAAGCAATCTTTTACCTGCGTTGCCATGCTCATGGCAGCAGCAATGCAGATGCCAGGAGCTGATGCCCACAAGGACAGCCAGCCTGGACTTATTTTCATTACATATCTTTGTCCTGATGTCCTTCTAGAAGCTGGGACATTCCTCCCTATGAGCAGCAAAGGGCAGGAGGGGTCCAAGTTGCAGGCACACTCTCCTCTTTTTCTGGAAAACAAAGAGAAGATGAAAACCAGATGTGTTTCCCTGCCCATGGCAAACACCAGCCTTTCCATTCTTACAGTCCTTCCTGACATCAGCAGCAACTGAAACAACATCCCACTCACCTTTGCCATGTCTGGCAGAGGTTGCAGCTCTTTCTTTTACATCCCTCTAGCTGTCAAGTCAAGAGTTCTAGAGTCAAACAAGGAAAAGCAATCTTTTACCTCCTTTGCCATGCTCATGGCAGCAGCAATGCAGATGCCAGCAGCTGATGCCCACAAGGACAGCCAGCCTGGACTTATTTTCATTACATATCTTTGTCCTGATGTCCTTCTAGAAGCTGGAACATTTCTCCATCTCAGCAGAAGAGGGCAGGAGGGGTCCAAGTTGCAGGGAAACTCTCCTCTTTTTCTGGAAAACAAAGAGAAGATGAAAACCAGATGTGTTTCCCTGCCCATGGCAAACACCAGCCTTTCCATCCTTACAGTCTTCCTGACATCAGCACTAATTGAAACAACATCCCACTCACCTTTGCCATGTCTGGTAGAGGTTGCAGCTCTTTGTATTGCATCCCTCTAGCTTTCAATTCAAGAGCTCCTGTGTCACACAAGGAAAAGCAATCTTTTACCTGCTGTGCCATGCTCATGGCAGCAGCAATGCAGATGCCAGCAGCTGATGCTTACAAGGACAGCCAGCCTGGACTTATTTTCATTACATATCTTTGTCCTGATGTCCTTCTAAAAGCTGGAACATTTCTCCAACTCAGCAGAAGAGGGCAGGAGGGGTCCAAGTTTAGGGCACACTCTCCTCTTTTTCTGGCACACAAAGACAATGAGAAGATGAAAACCAGATGTGTTTCCCTGCCCATGGCAAACACCAGCCATTCCATCCTTACAGTCCTCCTGACATCAGCACTCATTGAAACAACATCCCACTCACCTTTGCCATGTCTGCCAGAGGTTGCAGCTCTTTCTATTGCATCCCTCTAGCTGTCAAGTCAAGAGCTCCTGTGTCACACAAGGAAAAGCAATCTTTTACCTCCTTTGCCATGCTCATGGCAGCAGCAATGCAGATTGCAGCAGCTGATGCCCACAAGGACAGCCAGCCTGGACTTATTTTTATTACATATCTTTGTCCTGATGTCCTTCTAGAAGGTGGAACATTTCACCATCTCAGCAGAAAAGGGCAGGAGGGGTCCAAGTTGCAGGCACACTCTCCTCTTTTTCTGGAAAACAAAGAGAAGATGAAAACCAGATGTGTTTCCCTGCCCATGGCAAACACCAGCCTTTCCATCCTTACAGTCCTTCTGACATCAGCAGCAACTGAAACAACATCCCACTCACCTTTGCCATGTCTGGCAGAGGTTGCAGCTCTTTCTTTTACATCCCTCTAGCTGTCAAGTCAAGAGCTCCTGTGTCACACAAGGAAAAGCAATCTTTTACCTGCGTTGCCATGCTCATGGCAGCAGCAATGCAGATGCCAGCAGCTGATGCCCACAAGGACAGCCAGCCTGGACTTATTTTCATTACATATCTTTGTCCTGATATCCTTCAACAAGCTGGAACATTTCTCCATCTCAGCAGAAGAGGGCAGGATGGGTCTAAGGTTAGGGCACACTCTCCACTTTTTCTGGAAAAAAAAGAGAAGATGAAAACCAGATGTGTTTCCATGCCCATGGCAAACGCCAGCCATTCCATCCTTACAGTCCTCCTGACATCAGCACTAATTGAAGCAACATCCCACTCACCTTTGCCATGTCTGCCAGAGGTTGCAGCTCTTTGTATTGCATCCCTCTAGCTTTCAAGTCAAGAGCTCCTGTGTCACACAAGGAAAAGCAATCTTTTACCTCCTTTGCCATGCTCATGGCAGCAGCAATGCAGATGCCAGCAGCTGATGCGACAAGGACAGCCAGCCTGCACTTATTTTCATTACATATCTTTGTCCTGATGTCCTTCTAGAAGCTGGGACATTTCTCCCTCTGAGCAGCAGAGGGCAGGAGAGTTCCAAGGTGAGGGCACAGACTCCCCTGTTTATCTGGCACTCAAAGAGAAAGAGAAAATTAAAACCAGATGTGTTTCCCTGCCCATGGCAAACACCAGCCTTTCCAGCCTAACAGTCCTCCTGACATCAGCACTCATTGAAACAACATCCCACTCACCTTTGCCATGTCTGCCAGAGGTTGCAGCTCTTTCTATTGCTTCCCTCTAGCTGTCAAGTCAAGAGCTCCTGTGTCACACAAGGAAAAGCAATCTTTTACCTGCTGTGCCATGCTCATGGCAGCAGCAATGCAGATTGCAGCAGCTGATGCCCACAAGGAAAGCCAGCCTGGACTTATTTTCATTACATATCTTTGTCCTGATGTCCTTCCAGAAGCTGGGACATTTCTCCCTCTGAGCAGCAAAGGGCAGGAGGGGTCCAAGTTGCAGGCACACTCTCCTCTTTTTCTGGAAAACAAAGAGAAGATGAAAACCAGATGTGTTTCCCTGCCCATGGCAAACACCAGCCTTTCCATCCTTACAGTCCTTCTGACATCAGCAGCAACTGAAACAACATCCCACTCACCTTTGCCATGTCTGGCAGAGGTTGCAGCTCTTTCTTTTACATCCCTCTAGCTGTCAAGTCAAGAGCTCCTGTGTCACACAAGGAAAAGCAATCTTTTACCTGCGTTGCCATGCTCATGGCAGCAGCAATGCAGATGCCAGCAGCTGATGCCCACAAGGACAGCCAGCCTGGACTTATTTTCATTACATATCTTTGTCCTGATATCCTTCAACAAGCTGGAACATTTCTCCATCTCAGCAGAAGAGGGCAGGATGGGTCTAAGGTTAGGGCACACTCTCCACTTTTTCTGGAAAAAAAAGAGAAGATGAAAACCAGATGTGTTTCCATGCCCATGGCAAACGCCAGCCATTCCATCCTTACAGTCCTCCTGACATCAGCACTAATTGAAGCAACATCCCACTCACCTTTGCCATGTCTGCCAGAGGTTGCAGCTCTTTGTATTGCATCCCTCTAGCTGTCAAGTCAAGAGCTCCTGTGTCACACAAGGAAAAGCAATCTTTTACCTCCTTTGCCATGCTCATGGCAGCAGCAATGCAGATGCCAGCAGCTGATGCGACAAGGACAGCCAGCCTGCACTTATTTTCATTACATATCTTTGTCCTGATGTCCTTCTAGAAGCTGGGACATTTCTCCATCTGAGCAGCAGAGGGCAGGAGAGTTCCAAGGTGAGGGCACAAACTCCCCTGTTTATCTGGCACTCAAAGAGAAAGAGAAAATTAAAACCAGATGTGTTTCCCTGCCCATGGCAAACACCAGCCTTTCCAGCCTTACAGTCCTCCTGACATCAGCACTCATTGAAACAACATCCCACTCACCTTTGCCATGTCTGCCAGAGGTTGCAGCTCTTTCTATTGCTTCCCTCTAGCTGTCAAGTCAAGAGCTCCTGTGTCACACAAGGAAAAGCAATCTTTTACCTGCTGTGCCATGCTCATGGCAGCAGCAATGCAGATTGCAGCAGCTGATGCCCACAAGGAAAGCCAGCCTGGACTTATTTTCATTACATATCTTTGTCCTGATGTCCTTCCAGAAGCTGGGACATTTCTCCCTCTGAGCAGCAAAGGGCAGGAGGGGTCCAAGTTGCAGGCACACTCTCCTCTTTTTCTGGAAAACAAAGAGAAGATGAAAACCAGATGTGTTTCCCTGCCCAGGGCAAACACCAGACTTTCCATCCTTACAGTCTTCCTGACATCAGCACTCATTGAAACAACATCCCACTCACCTTTGCCATGTCTGGCAGAGGTTGCAGCTCTTTGTATTGCATCCCTCTAGCTTTCAATTCAAGAGCTCCTGTGTCACACAAGGAAAAGCAATCTTTTACCTGCTGTGCCATGCTCATGGCAGCAGCAATGCAGATGCCAGCAGCTGATGCACACAAGGACAGCCAGCCTGGACTTATTTTCATTACATATCTTTGTCCTGATGTCCTTCTAGAAGCTGGAACATTTCTCCAACTCAGCAGAAGAGGGCAGGAGGGGTCCAAGTTTAGGGCACACTCTCCTCTTTTTCTGGCACACAAAGACAATGAGAAGATGAAAACCAGATGTGTTTCCCTGCCCATGGCAAACACCAGCCATTCCATCCTTACAGTCCTTCCTGACATCAGCACTCATTGAAACAACATCCCACTCACCTTTGCCATGTCTGGCAGAGGTTGCAGCTCTTTCTATTGCATCCCTCTAGCTGTCAAGTCAAGAGCTCCTGTGTCACACAAGGAAAAGCAATCTTTTACCTCCTTTGCCATGCTCATGGCAGCAGCAATGCAGATGCCAGGAGCTGATGCCCACAAGGACAGCCAGCCTGGACTTATTTTTATTACATATCTTTGTCCTGATGTCCTTCTAGAAGCTGGGACATTTCTTCCTCTGAGCAGCAAAGGGCAGGTGTGGTCCAAGTTGCAGGCACACTCTCCTCTTTTTCTGGAAAACAAAGAGAAGATGAAAACCAGATGTGTTTCCCTGCCCATGGCAAACACCAGCCTTTCCATCCTTACAGTCCTTCTGACATCAGCAGCAACTGAAACAACATCCCACTCACCTTTGCCATGTCTGCCAGAGGTTGCAGCTCTTTCTTTTACAACCCTCTAGCTCTCAAGTCAAGAGTTCTAGAGTCAAACAAGGAAAAGCAATCTTTTACCTCCTTTGCCATGCTCATGGCTGCAACAATGCAGATGCCAGAAGCTGATGCCCACAAGGACAGACAGCCTGGACTTATTTTCATTACATACCTTTGTCCTGATGTCCGTCAACAAGCTGGAACATTTCTCCATCTCAGCAGAAGAGGGCAGGAGGGGTCTAAGGTTAGGGCACACTCTCTTTTTCTGGCACAGAAAGAGAAGATGAAAACCAGATGCGTTTCCCTGCCCATGGCAAACACCAGCCTTTCCATCCTTACAGTCCTTCCTGACATCAGCAGCAACTGAAACAACTTCCCATTAACCTTTGCCATGTCTGCCAGAGGTTGCAGCTCTTCCTATTGCTTCCCTCTAGCTGTCAAGTTAAGAGCTTCTGCGTCACACAAGGAAAAGCAATCTTTTACCTGCTGTGCCATGCTCATGGCAGCAGCAATGCAGATGCCAGCAGCTGATGCCCACAAGGACAGCCAGCCTGGACTTATTTTCATTACATATCTTTGTCCTGATGTCCTTCTAGAAGCTGGGACATTTTTCCCTCTGAGCAGCAAAGGGCAGGAGGGGTCCAAGTTGCAGGCACACTCTCCTCTTTTTCTGAAAAACAAAGAGAAGATGAAAAACAGATGTGTTTCCATGACCATGGCAAACACCAGCCTTTCCATCCTTACAGTCCTTCCTGACTTCAGCACTCATTGAAGCAACATCCCACTCACCTTTGCCATGTCTGGCAGAGGTTGCAGCTCTTTGTATTGCATCCCTCTAGCTTTCAAGTCAAGAGCTCCTGTGTCACACAAGGAAAAGCAATCTTTTACCTCCTTTGCCATGCTCATGGCAGCAGCAATGCAGATGCCAGCAGCTGATGCCCACAAGGACAGCCAGCCTGGACTTATTTTCATTACATATCTTTGTCCTGATGTCCTTCTAGAAGCTGGGACATTTCTCCCTCTGAGCAGCAAAGGGCAGGAGGGGTACAAGTTGCAGGCACACTCTCCTCTTTTTCTGGAAAACAAAGAGAAGATGAAAACCAGATGTGTTTCCCTGCCCATGGCAAACACCAGCCTTTCCATCCTTACAGTCCTTCCTGCCATCAGCAGCAACTGAAACAACATCCCACTCACCTTTGCCATGTCTGCCAGAGGTTGCAGCTCTTTCTTTTACATCCCTCTAGCTGTCAAGTCAAGAGTTCTAGAGTCAAACAAGGAAAAGCAATCTTTTACCTGCGTTGCCATGCTCATGGCAGCAGCAATGCAGATGCCTGCAGCTGATGCCCACAAGGGCAGCCAGCCTGGACTTATTTCCATTACATATCTTTGTCCTGATGTCCTTCTAGAAGCTGGAACATTTCTCCATCTCAGCAGAAGAGGGCAGGAGAGTTCCAAGGTGAGGGCACAAACTTCCCAGTTTATCTGGCACTCAAAGAGAAAGAGAAAATGAAAACCAGATGTGTTTCCCTGCCCATGGCAAACACCAGCCTTTCCATCCTTACAGTCCTTCCTGACATCAGCACTCATGGAAACAACATCCCACTCACCTTTGCCATGTCTGGCAGAGGTTGCAGCTCTTTGTATTGCATTCCTCTAGCTTTCAAGTCAAGAGCTCCTGTGTCACACAAGGAAAAGCAATCTTTTACCTCCTTTGCCATGCTCATGGCAGCAGCAATGCAGATGCCAGCAGCTGATGCACACAAGGACAGCCAGCCTGGACTTATTTTCATTACAAATCTTTGTCCTGATGTCCTTCTAGAAGCTGGGACATTTCTCCATCTCAGCAGAAGAGGGCAGGAGGGGTCCAAGGTTAGGGCACACTCTCCTCTTTTTCTGGCACACAAAGACAAAGAGAAGATGAAAACCAGATGTGTTTCCCTGCCCATGGCAAACACCAGCCATTCCATCCTTACAGTCCTCCTGACATGAGCACTAATTGAAACAACATCCCACTCACCTTTGCCATGTCTGGCAGAGGTTGCAGCTCTTTGTATTGCATCCCTCTAGCTTTCAATTCAAGAGCTCCTGTGTCACACAAGGAAAAGCAATCTTTTACCTGCTGTGCCATGCTCATGGCAGCAGCAATGCAGATGCCAGCAGCTGATGCACACAAGGACAGCCAGCCTGGACTTATTTTCATTACATATCTTTGTCCTGATGTCCTTCTAGAAGCTGGAACATTTCTCCAACTCAGCAGAAGAGGGCAGGAGGGGTCCAAGTTTAGGGCACACTCTCCTCTTTTTCTGGCACACAAAGACAATGAGAAGATGAAAACCAGATGTGTTTCCCTGCCCATGGCAAACACCAGCCATTCCATCCTTACAGTCCTTCCTGACATCAGCACTCATTGAAACAACATCCCACTCACCTTTGCCATGTCTGGCAGAGGTTGCAGCTCTTTCTATTGCATCCCTCTAGCTGTCAAGTCAAGAGCTCCTGTGTCACACAAGGAAAAGCAATCTTTTACCTCCTTTGCCATGCTCATGGCAGCAGCAATGCAGATGCCTGCAGCTGATGCCCACAGGGACAGCCAGCCTGGACTTATTTTCATTACATATCTTTGTCCTGATGTTTTTCTAGAAGCTGAAACATTTCTCCATCTCAGCAGAAGAGGGCAGGAGAGTTCCAAGGTGAGGGCACACTCTCCCCTGTTTATCTGGCACTCAAAGAGAAAGAGAAGATGAAAACCAGATGTGTTTCCCTGCCCAGGACAAACACCAGCCTTTCCATCCTTACAGTCCTCCTGACATCAGCAGCAACTGAAACAAAATCCCACTCACGTTTGCCATGTCTGCCAGAGGTTGCAGCTCTTTCTATTGCATCCCTCTAGCTTTCAAGTGAATAGCATCTTTGTCACACAAGGAAAAGCAATGTTTTACCTCCTTTGCCATGCTCATGGCAGCAGCAATGCAGATGCCAGCAGCTGATGCCCACAAGGACAGCCAGCCTGGACTTATTTTCATTACATATATTTGTCCTGATGTCCTTCTAGAAGCTGGGACATTTCTCCCTCTGAGCAGCAGAGGGCAGGAGAGTTCCAAGGTGAGGGCACAAACTTCCCTGTTTATCTGGCACTCAAAGAGAAAGAGAAAATGAAAACCAGATGTGTTTCCCTGCCCATGGCAAACACCAGCCTTTCCATCCTTACAGTCCTCCTGACATCAGCACTAATTGAAACAACATCCCTCTCACCTTTGCCATGTCTGGCAGAGGTTGCAGCTCTTTTTATTGCATCCCTCTTGCTTTCAAGTCAACAGAACCTGTGTCACTCAAGGAAAAGCAATCTTTTACCTGCTTTGCTATGCTCATGGCAGCAGCAATGCAGATGCCAGCAGCTGATGCTTACAAGGACAGCCAGCCTGGACTTATTTTCATTACATATCTTTGTCCTGATGTCCTTCTAGAAGCTGGAACATTACTCCCTCTGAGTAGAAGAGGGCAGGAGAGTTCCAAGGTGAGGGCACACTCTACCCTGTTTATCTGGCACTCAAAGAGAAACAGAAAATGAAAACCAGATGTGTTTCCCTGCCCATGGCAAACACCAGCCTTTCCATCCTTACAGTCCTTCCTGACATCAGCACTAATTGAAACAACATCCCACTCAAGTTTGCCATGTCTGGGAAAGGTTGCAGCTCGTTCTATTACATCCCTCTAGCTGTCAAGTCAAGAGCTCCTGTGTCACACAAGGAAAAGCAATCTTTTACCTGCTGTGCCATGCTCATGGCAGCAGCAATGCAGATGCCAGCAGCTGATGCCCACAAGGACAGCCAGCCTGGACTTATTTTCATTACATATCTTTGTCCTGATGTCCTTCTAGAAGCTGGGACATTTCTCCCTCTGAGCAGCAGAGGGCAGGAGAGTTCCAAGGTGAGGGCACAAACTTCCCAGTTTATCTGGCACTCAAAGAGAAAGAGAAAATGAAAACCAGATGTGTTTCCCTGCCCATGGCAAACACCAGCCTTTCCATCCTTACAGTCCTTCCTGACATCAGCACTAATTGAAACAACATCCCACTCACCTTTGCCATGTCTGCCAGAGGTTGCATCTCTTCCTATTGCTTCCCTCTAGCTGTCAAGTTAAGAGCTTCTGTGTCACACAAGGAAAAGCAATCTTTTACCTGCTGTGCCATGCTCATGGCAGCAGCAATGCAGATGCCAGCAGCTGATGCCCACAAGGACAGCCAGCCTGGACTTATTTTCATTACATATCTTTGTCCTGATGTCCTTCTAGAAGCTTGGACATTTCTCCCTCTGAGCAGCAAAGGGCAGGAGGGGTCCAAGTTGCAGGCAAACTCTCCTCTTTTTCTGGAAAACAAAGAGAAGATGAAAACCAGATGTGTTTCCCTGCCCAAGGCAAACACCAGCCTTTCCATCCTCACAGTCCTTCCTGACATCAGCACTCATGGAAACAACATCCCACTCACCTTTGCCATGTCTGGCAGAGGTTGCAGCTCTTTGTATTGCATTCCTCTAGCTTTCAAGTCAAGAGCTCCTGTGTCACACAAGGAAAAGCAATCTTTTACCTCCTTTGCCATGCTCATGGCAGCAGCAATGCAGATGCCAGCAGCTGATGCACACAAGGACAGCCAGCCTGGACTTATTTTCATTACATATCTTTGTCCTGATGTCCTTCTAGAAGCTGGAACATTTCTCCATCTCAGCAGAAGAGGGCAGGAGGGGTCCAAGGTTAGGGCACACTCTCCTCTTTTTCTGGCACACAAAGACAAAGAGAAGATGAAAACCAGATGTGTTTCCCTGCCCATGGCAAACACCAGCCATTCCATCCTTACAGTCCTCCTGACATCAGCACTAATTGAAACAACATCCCTCTCACCTTTGCCATGTCTGGCAGAGGTTGCAGCTCTTTCTATTGCATCCCTCTAGCTTTCAAGTCAAGAGCTCCTGTGTCACACAAGGAAAAGCAATCTTTTACCTGCTTTGCCATGCTCATGGCAGCAGCAATGCAGATGCCAGCAGCTGATGCCCACAAGGACAGCCAGCCTGGACTTATTTCCATTCCATATCTTTGGCCTGAAGTCCTTCTAGAAGCTGGAACATTTCTCCATCTCAGCAGAAGAGGGCAGGATGGTTCCAACGTGAGGGCACACTCTCCCCTGTTTATCTGGCACTCAAAGAGAAAGAGAAAATGAAAACCAGATGTGTTTCCCTGCCCATGGCAAACACCAGCCTTTCCATCCTTACAGTCTTCATGTCATCAGCACTAATTGAAACAGCATCCCACTCACCTTTGCCATGTCTGGCAGAGGTTGCAGCTCTTTCTATTGCATCCCTCTAGCTGTCAAGTCAAGAGCTCCTGTGTCACACAAGGAAAAGCAATCTTTTATCTGCTTTGCCATGCTCATGGCAGCAGCAATGCAGATGCCAGCAGCTGATGCCCACAAGTACAGCCAGCCTGGACTTATTTTCATTACATATCCTTGTCCTGATGTCCTTCTACAAGCTTGGCCATTCTCCCTCTGAGCAGCAGGGGGCAGGAGAGTTCCAAGGTGAGGGCACACTCTCCCCTGTTTATCTGGCACTCAACGAGAAAGAGAAAATGAAAACAAGATGTGTTTCCCAGCCCATGGCAAACACCACCTTTTCCATCCTTAAAGTCTTCCTGACATCAGCACTAATTGAAACAACATCCCACTCACCTTTGCCATGTCTGGCAGAGGTTGCAGCTCTTTCTATTGCATCCCTCTAGCTTTCAAGTCAAGATCTCCTGTGTCACACAAGGAAAAGCAACCTTTTACCTGCTTTGCCATGCTCATGGCAGCAGCAATGCAGATGCCTGCAGCTGATGCCCACAGGGACAACCAGCCTGGACTTATTTTCATTACATATCTTTGTCCTGATGTCCTTCTACAAGCTGGAACATTTCACCATCTTAGCAGAAGAGGGCAGGATGGGTCCAAGGTGAGGGCACACTCTCCCCTGTTTATCTGGCACTCAAAGAGAAAGAGAAAATGAAAACCAGATGTGTTTCCCTGCCCATGGCAAACCCGAGACTTTCCATTCTTACAGTCCTTCCTGACATTGGCAGCAACTGAAACAACATCCCACTCACCTTTGCCATGTCAGGCAGAGGTTGCAGCTCTTTCTATTGCATCCCTCTAGCTTTCAGGTCAAGAGCTCCTGTGTCACACAAGGAAAAGAACCTTTTACCTGCTTTGCCATGCTCATGGCAGCAGCAATGCAGATGCCAGCAGCTGATGACCACAAGGACAGCCAGCCTGCACTTATTTTCATTACATATCTTTGTCCTGATGTCCTTCTAGAAGCTGGAACATTTCTCCATCTCGGCAGAAGAGGGCAGGATGGGTCCATGGTGAGGGCACACTCTCCCCTGTTTATCTGGCACTCAAAGAGAAAGAGAAAATGAAAATCAGATGTGTTTCCCTGCCCATGGCAAACACCAGACTTTCCATCCTTACAGTCCTTCCTGACATCAGCAGTACTAATTGAAACAACATCCCACTCACGTTTGCCATGTCTGGCAGAGGTTGCAGCTCTTTCTATTGCTTCCCTCTACCTTTCAAGTCAAGAGCTCCTGTGTCACACAAGGAAAAGCAACCTTTTACCTGCTTTGCCATGCTCATGGCAGCAGCAGTGCAGATGCCAGCAGCTGATGCGCACAAGTACAGACAGCCTGGACTTATTTTCATTCCATATCTTTGTCCTGATGTCCTTCTACAAGCTGGAAGATTTCTCCATCTCAGCAGAAGATGGCAGGATGGGTCCAAGGTGAGGGCACAATCTCCCCTGTTTATCTGGCACTCAAAGAGAAAGAGAAAATGAAAACCAGATGTGTTTCCCAGCCCATGGCAAACACCAGCCTTTCCATCCTTACAGTCCTTCCTGACATCGGCAGCAACTGAAACAACATCCCACTCACGTTTGCCATGTCTGGCACAGCTTGGAGGTCTTTCTATTGCATCCCTCTAGCTTTCAAGTCAAGAGCTCCTGTGTCACACAAGGAAAAGAACCTTTTACCTGCTTTGCCATGCTCATGGCAGCAGCAATGCAGATGCCAGCAGCTGATGCCCACAAGGACAGCCAGCCTGGACTTATTTTCATTCCATATCTTTGTCCTGATGTCCTTCTACAAGCTGGAACATTTCTCCATCTCAGCAGAAGAGGGCAGGAGTGTTCCAAGGTTAGGGCACACTCTGCTCTTTATCTGGCACTCAAAGAGAAAGAGAAAATGAAAACCAGATGTGTTTCCCTGCCCATGGCAAACACCAGACTTTCCATCCTTACAGTCCTTCCTGACATTGGCAGCAACTGAAACAACATCCCACTCACCTTTGCCATGTCAGGCAGAGATTGCAGCTCTTTCTACTGCATCCCTCTCGCTTTCAAGTCAAGAGCTCCTGTGTCACACAAGGAAAAGCAACCTTTTACCTGCTATGCCATGCTCATGGCAGCAGCAATGCAGATGCCTGCAGCTGATGCCCACAGGGACAGCCAGCCTGGACTTATTTTCATTACATATCTTTGTCCTGATGTCCTTCTACAAGCTGGAACATTTCACCATCTTAGCAGAAGAGGGCAGGATGGGTCCAAGGTGAGGGCACACTCTCCCCTGTTTATCTGGCACTCAATGAGAAAGAGAAAATGAAAACAAGATGTGTTTCCCAGCCCATGGCAAACACCACCTTTTCCATCCTTAAAGTCTTCCTGACATCAGCACTAATTGAAACAACATCCCACTCACCTTTGCCATGTCTGGCAGAGGTTGCAGCTCTTTCTATTGCATCCCTCTAGCTTTCAAGTCAAGATCTCCTGTGTCACACAAGGAAAAGCAACCTTTTACCTGCTTTGCCATGCTCATGGCAGCAGCAATGCAGATGCCTGCAGCTGATGCCCACAGGGACAACCAGCCTGGACTTATTTTCATTACATATCTTTGTCCTGATGTCCTTCTACAAGCTGGAACATTTCACCATCTTAGCAGAAGAGGGCAGGATGGGTCCAAGGTGAGGGCACACTCTCCCCTGTTTATCTGGCACTCAAAGAGAAAGAGAAAATGAAAACCAGATGTGTTTCCCTGCCCATGGCAAACCCGAGACTTTCCATCCTTACAGTCCTTCCTGACATTGGCAGCAACTGAAACAACATCCCACTCACCTTTGCCATGTCAGGCAGAGGTTGCAGCTCTTTCTATTGCATCCCTCTAGCTTTCAGGTCAAGAGCTCCTGTGTCACACAAGGAAAAGAACCTTTTACCTGCTTTGCCATGCTCATGGCAGCAGCAATGCAGATGCCAGCAGCTGATGACCACAAGGACAGCCAGCCTGCACTTATTTTCATTACATATCTTTGTCCTGATGTCCTTCTAGAAGCTGGAACATTTCTCCATCTCGGCAGAAGAGGGCAGGATGGGTCCAAGGTTAGGGCACACTCTCCCCTGTTTATCTGGCACTCAAAGAGAAAGAGAAAATGAAAACCAGATGTGTTTCCCAGCCCATGGCAAACACCAGACTTTCCATCCTTACAGTCCTTCCTGACATCAGCAGTACTAATTGAAACAACATCCCACTCACGTTTGCCATGTCTGGCAGAGGTTGCAGCTCTTTCTATTGCTTCCCTCTACCTTTCAAGTCAAGAGCTCCTGTGTCACACAAGGAAAAGCAACCTTTTACCTGCTTTGCCATGCTCATGGCAGCAGCAGTGCAGATGCCAGCAGCTGATGCGCACAAGTACAGACAGCCTGGACTTATTTTCATTCCATATCTTTGTCCTGATGTCCTTCTACAAGCTGGAAGATTTCTCCATCTCAGCAGAAGATGGCAGGACGGGTCCAAGGTGAGGGCACACTCTCCCCTGTTTATCTGGCACTCAACGAGAAAGAGAAAATGAAAACCAGATGTGTTTCCCAGCCCATGGCAAACACCAGCCTTTCCATCCTTACAGTCCTTCCTGACATCAGCACTAATTGAAACAACATCCCACTCACGTTTGCCATGTCTGGCACAGCTTGGAGGTCTTTCTATTGCATCCCTCTAGCTTTCAAGTCAAGAGCTCCTGTGTCACACAAGGAAAAGAACCTTTTACCTGCTTTGCCATGCTCATGGCAGCAGCAATGCAGATGCCAGCAGCTGATGCCCACAAGGACAGCCAGCCTGGACTTATTTTCATTACATATCTTTGTCCTGATGTCCTTCTAGAAGCTGGAACATTTCACCATCTCAGCAGAAGAGGGCAGCAGGGGTCCAAGTTGCAGGCACACACTCCTCTTTTTCTGCACTCAATAAGAAAGAGAAAATGAAAACCAGATGTGTTTCCCTGCCCATGGCAAACACCAGACTTTCCATCCTTACAGTCCTTCCTGACATTGGCAGCAACTGAAACAACATCCCACTCACCTTTGCCATGTCTGCCAGAGGTTGCAGCTCTTTCTACTGCATCCCTCTCGCTTTCAAGTCAAGAGCTCCTGTGTCACACAAGGAAAAGCAACCTTTTACCTGCTATGCCATGCTCATGGCAGCAGCAATGCAGATGCCTGCAGCTGATGCCCACAGGGACAGCCAGCCTGGACTTATTTTCATTACATATCTTTGTCCTGATGTCCTTCTAGAAGCTGGAACAATTCTCCATCTCAGAAGAAGAGGGCAGGATGGGTCCAAGGTGAGGGTACACTCTCCACTGTTTATCTGGCACTCAAAGAGAAAGAGAAAATGAAAACCAGATGTGTTTCCCAGCCCATGGCAAACACCAGCCTTTTCATCCTTACAGTCCTTCCTGACATCAGCAGCACTAATTGAAACAGCATCCCACTCAATTTTGCCATGTCTGGCAGAGGTTGCAGCTCTTTCTATTGCATCCCTCTAGCTGTCAAGTCAAGAGCTCCTGTGTCACACAAGGAAAAGCAATCTTTTACCTGCTTTGCCATGCTCATGGCAGCAGCAATGCAGATGCCAGCAGCTGATGCTCACAGGGACAGCCAGCCTGGACTTATTTTCATTACCTATCCTTGTCCTGATGTCCTTCGACAAGCTGGAACATTTCTCCGTCGCAGCAGAAGAGGGCAGGAGAGTTCCTAGGTGAGGGCACACCCTTTCTATTTATCTAGCACTGAATGATTAAGACAAAATGAAAAGCAAATGTGTTTCCCTGACCATGGCAAACACCAGCCTTTCCAACCTTACAGTCCTTCCTGCCATCAGCACTAATTGAAACAACATCCCACTCACCTTTGCCATGTCTGGCAGAGGTTGCAGCTCTTTCTATTACATCCCTCTAGCTGTCAAGGTGTTGCTCTTTCTAATATACCCCTCTTGCTTTGAATTCACCTTCTGTTTGTGTCACACAAGGAAATGCAACATTCCAGCTTTTCTGCCATTCCCATAGCAACAACTATGCAGATGCGAGCAGCTAATGCACACAAGGACAGCCAACCTGGACTTATTTTCATTACATATCTTTGTCCTGAAGTCCTTCTAGAAGGTTGAACACTTCTCCATCTCTGCTGCAATGGTCAAAAAGGGTGCAAGTTTAGGGCACACTCTCCTCATGGCCTCTTGCACTCAAAGACAAAGGGAACATGAAAACCAGAAGTGTTTCTTTGCCCATGGCAGACACTAGCCTTTCCATCCTTACTGTCCTTCCTGACATCAGCACTAATTGAAACAACATCCCACTCACCTTTGCCATGTCTGGCAGAGGTTGCAGCTCTTTCTATTGCATCCCTCTAGCTTTCAAGTCAACAGAACCAGTGTCAGTCAAGGAAAAGCAATCTTTTACCTGCTATGCCATGCTCATTGCAGCAGCACCAATGCAGATGCCAGCAGCTGATGCCCAGAAGGACAGCCAGCCTGGAATTATTTTCATTACATACCTTTGTCCTGATGTCCTTCTACAAGCTGGAACATTTCTCCATCTCAGCAGAAGAGAGCAGGAGGTGTCCAAGGTTACGGCACACTCTCCCCTGTTTATCTGGCACTCAAAGAGAAAGAGAAAATGAAAACCAGATGTGTTTCCCTGCCCGATGGCAAACACCAGCCTTTCCATCCTTACAGTCCTTCCTACTATCACCTGGAATTGAAACAACATCCCCCACATCTCTTTTTTGAACTTATTCATGCATGAATAATAATAATGAGAATTTTTCTGTAAATCTTATTTCTGCATGGAAACGATCTGATAACCAGAGCTTTTTTCTCTAAAACAATCCAGGAAATTTGCATTGCTTATCTATGTACGCAAAATGTTTTTGCCATTCATCTCAAATATCAATACATCTGGCAAAATAAGATAGAAAAAGTATTTACAGACATTTTTGGACATAGATTACTTCTGGTCAAGTGGGAAAGAATCCCTAAGCTGCAATCATGAAATGCTTTTATCACTTTCTCTGATTTAGCCAGTGTTACTAAAAGGGAAATAAGACACAGGCTTTTGATAGCAGCTGCCAATTTAAGAATGATAATACGGTTTATTTTTCTTGGCTAAGATCAAAGTCCTGCATTTCAGGATTATCTCCAGCTCATCAAGTATAATTAACAGTTTTGGATAGCCACATTATTGTATAGCAATATTGTCTTCCTGCAAGAAATTTCATTGTTTTGACACGTGCCACAGGTTGTTAATAGATTGCCTAATCACCATTTATTTTTTTTATTGGCTTATGATGACCACAGAAAATTATACAGCAGCACCATAAAAACTTTAAATCCTATCCCATGTATCTGCACTCATACGAAAATAATATTGGAAAGCATTGGTGAAACTAAGATTACAAAATAAAGCAGAGGACAATTTCAGTGAAAGCCTGCAGGTTTTACAGCTCTGCCCATTTCAAACCCCTGAAGACACCCACGGGTTTCCTGCTGTGGGACACAGGCACTCACCTGCAGCTCAGCACTGCCTGCTCATGCCTGCGCACACCTTCAGGCTGGAACCAAGGAAATCCTCAGCAAAGACATCAGTACACTTTTGTTATGATGACTTTCCTAAAGAAGCATCAAATATTTCTTCACGAGAAATACTGCAAGTCCCTTTGACACTAGCCCTTATTTTAAATGTTTAGATTTGTGCTTCATTCAGGCGTGCTGTCACTCCCAAAAAGATTTTTATTCTTTTGCTTTTCATTCTGAGGAACACAGTGATTTCTGCCTTGTTTACTGACTGTAGGCACAGCAATACTCCTGCACCTTCGGGGAAACAGCAAATCCATCTCTTTCACACCCTACTTCTATCAAGCTCATTCACCTTACAAGGTATTTATTGCAAGCAGCTCTTCCAGAAATGGAGATTAACAGAGCCTGCAACCCAGGACACCTCAGTAAGCCAGTACTTTTCATCTCCTGAAGGTGTAGGTAGACACAGAGCTGGAACCTCTTTTCCAGAGCTGTGTGATGCTATCTCATCTATGTTCCTTTACTGTTGACTCAGTTTCACTTCTTATCTAACCTGGTTGCATCCCAGGATTTCTGGTGCCAAAAATAAACTGACAGCTTTCATCACTAGTTAAAAGGAAACTGCAATAGGAAAAGCAATTTTTCTGATTTCCCTGTTGATCAAAGAAGCTTCATGCAAGCCTGATGCGGCAGAAACAATATCAGCTTTAGAATGACAGTCATTAGAGCAGAATCCTTTCACTGATGAAATCCCACAGTCCTGATTCATACAACACTGACACTGGAGGACACAGGAGTTTAGATGAGAGCACATTAAAAATGACTAAGTTAAGGTCTCAGAAATAGCAAAGAGTGACAAGTATGAAAAAAAGAAGTTGCAGAAACTGCTTCAATTTGGCACTTTGGCATAAAGTATGACAACACACAAGCTGGCTGTGCAGTTCCAGAAGCAGAAGAAAGCCGGCAACCAAGACTTGTTCTCATCTGCTCTGAAAGTCCACTGGGACAAGGCCACTTTTCTCTGACGTGCTTCCAGAAGTATCACTTCTGAGCACTGTGCCAGGGAGTTACAAGATCCTGTTTGTGTGTACAGAGGAGAAAAAGACGTCTGTCTGGAAACAGACTTGGTGAAGGAGAAGCAGCATTTCCAGAGTACTTCAGAAAGAACTGAGCACTGCCCCAAGAGCTTCAGAGCGGCAGGCTGTCACAGTGTGCCAACCAGCTCAGCTGTGAGTTGGCACTGAAGCTGCACCACAGGGAGAACAAAGCCCCCTGTGCACCCTTGGAGAGCCAAGGGTTGGAGATTCATGAACCTTGAGCTCCTTTCCAAGCCGGGCCATGCTGTGATTCTGGGATTCTCACCTTTGCCTCATCTGGCAGAGGGAGGCAGCTCTTTCTGTTGTCTCCATATGGCTGTCAGGTCACCAGGGCCAGTGTCACACAGGGAACTGCAAACACTGTGTGTGCTGTGCCCTGCCCATGGCAGCACAGAGGCAGCTGCCAGCAGCTGATGCCCACAAGGACAGCCAGCCTGGACTTATTTTCATTACATGTCTTTGTCCTGATTTCCTTCTAGAAGCTTGGACATTTCTCCCTCTGAGCAGCAGAGGGCAGGATGGGTCCAAGGTGAGGGCACACTCTGCTCTTTATCTGGCACTCAAAGAGAAAGAGAAAATGAAAACCAGCTGTGTTTCCCTGCCCATGGCAAACACCAGCCTTTCCATCCTTCCAGTCCTTCCTGACATCAGCACTAATTGAAACAACATCCCACTCACCTTTGCCATGTCTGGCAGAGGTTGCAGCTCTTTCTATTGCATCCCTCTAGCTTTCAAGTCAAGAGCTCCTTTGTCACACAAGGAAAAGCAATCTTTTACCTGCTGTGCCATGCTCATGGCAGCAGCAATGCAGATGCCAGCAGCTGATGCCCACAAGGACAGCCAGCCTGGACTTATTTTCATTGCACATATTTGTACTGATGTCCTTCTAGAAGCTGGAACATTTCTCCATCTAAGCAGAAGAGGGCAGGATGGGTCCAAAGTGAGGGCACACTCTGCTCTTTTTCTGGACACAAAGAGAAAATGAAAACCAGATGTGTTTCCCTGCCCATGGCAAACACCAGCCTTTCCATCCTTACAGTCCTTCCTGACATCAGCAGCAATTGAAACAACATCCCACTCACCTTTGCCATGTCTGGCAGAGGTTGCAGCTCTTTCTATTGCATCCCTCTAGCTTTCAAGTCAAGAGCTCCTATGTCAAACAAGGAAAAGCAATCATTTACCTGCTTTGCCTTGCTCATGGCAGCAGCAATGCAGCTGCCAGCAGCTGATGCCCACAAGGACAGCCAGCCTGGACTTCCTTTGATTCCTTCCCTTTGGATCAGCGTCCTTCAGGAAGGCGGAACATCTCTCCAGCTGAGCAGCAGAGGACAGCAGGGCTTCGTTGTCTGGGCATGTTCTCTTCTGGCCCTCTGGCCCTCACAGACACAGGAGGAGGACACAGAGGCTGCTGTAACACAGCCAGCCCTGCCTCTCAGCTCAGCTCTCAGGCCATCCTCTCTCCCCTCAGCAGCAGCTCACTGTTCTGCACTCCTCTGGCCTGGGCTGGCAGAGGTGTGCAGCAGTTCTGCTGATCTCCCAGTGCTGGCCATGTCTGCAGTGCCTGTGTGAAAGACACAGGAAGCTGCCAGCATTGCACTGCTCTGCTGTGCCCCTGCCATCACCGAGTTTGCTGTCAGCAGCTGCTGCTACACGGCCATTCAGGCACAGGCCTTTCCTTCCTGGCCCTCTTTCCCCCCTCTCTCCTCTGCTCTCTCTCGTGCTCCCCTTTGGCCTGGGCTGGCTGAGCAGTGCAGGCCTTGTTGTTGCTCCCTGGGCCAACTACGTCACGGTTCCCCGTGACTCTGCCAGCTGCTCTGACACAGCGACTGCGTCCTCAGTGTGGATTCCAGAATGCGACAGACGTCCAGAGAAGACTTCCAGGGCTGATTGGAACATGCTGCCATCAAGAACTGCCATGGCTCAGGCCCCCTGGGAATCTGCTCACAGCGAAAGCTGTTGTCACTCTGTGTGGGCACAGCCTTGTCTGTGTAGGCCTGCTCACACTGCAGCCCCTGTCTGCACCAGAACCGTGCCGATCCACCTTCTCTTGGCCTCCTTGCCTGCATGGAAAAGGGCAGCTTGGGCTGAAGTCCCTCAACTTTCAGATGGCCGAGTGAAGTCTCTGAGCCCTGGTGACCCACTCAGCTCTTCAGCCTGCTGACCTGCTCTGCTGGGGCTGTCTTAAAAGGCAGAGGGCACGTTATCCTAATGTCCCCACATCCATCCCTCTTAGCATACTGTAGGCCAGTTCCTAAAAGGACACCTGCACAATCTCTCTGAATGTTAATCAACACGTAGTTGGTCTGTGCACTGCAGAAATTGCACCTAGGTTTTCAGTGGTGATTAGCTATGTGTTTAGTCAGAGGTGCAATGGTTCTAATGGTGAGAGAAAGACATTCCCAGTTGTCATCAGGTGGAACACACTTCAGACTGGAATTGTACTTGAGGGCATCTGTTGCTGGAAAATTTAATGTCAGTAAGCTGCCTAGATAATGACAGAATGAGGGTGACAATAGAATGGTACGTAATCACAGTGCAATGAAAAAAGTATGCAGGGTGCAGGAAGGGAGGTGTGGACATTCTGAGTTGCAACTCTTTATTTGCTCCAGAAAGCTCTATCAGAATGGAAGACTGAAGGAAATACTTTGAGGGGTTTTTTAATGTGACTGGATGAAAGATCCATGTGGCAAATTGAATAACTGGGTGGTAAAGGGACATAGATACCTCACTGTTTCATGGAACCTTTCAATTAAGCACCTGAGCACTGTGTACAGGACTTGGGAATATAAGTATTAGAGGATCATGGAATATCTGTATTTGGAAGGGACCTCGAGGATCATGTATTCCACCTCCTGGTTCCACACCGGACCTCCTATGGGTCAAGCCCTGTGTCTGAGAGCATTGTGCAAATGCTCTTTGGCCTTTGTCAGCTCAGTGCCAAACCACTGCCCTGGGGAGCCAGTGCCAAATTCCATGTATCTAGTTCATCCTACAGAATGATGCCAAGAACAGTTATAGAGATCGACTTACAAACAAAATTCTTGTCTTGAATTAATGGTACACTCACCATTTAAAAAAAAAAAAAAAAGAAAGAAAGAAAAAGAAAAAAAAATCAAAGCCACATTCTTACAGTGGCATTTTACAGTATTGTCAGATTTTTGTAATTCTGTTTTGTCATATAAGATTCTCTCATCATGAAATAATGACCAAATTCTCTTTTCAGATCTAAACATACAAATGTTAAAGGCAACAGTGCTGTTCAAGAGTACATTACCAGCTCAAACACTGCTTTGGCTGTAAAACTGAAGGCAGTCAGGAATTTTATCAAGGAGTTAGAAGAAAACATGTAAGTGTAGATTTAAAAGCAACCTGTATTGTTACTTAGAGTTTGATATAGTGTAATCCAATGCACAGTACTTGTAACGTGTGTTTTACAAAATGCTTTGCAATGTAGGCATCTATTAAGATAAATGCTGCAAGTTCTGATATGTCCATGACCTTTTCAAACTGTTCCTTACTCCTACACATCACTACGAGTAGTTCTTCTGTCAGGAAGGATCACATGAGTGATTAACCTGTGACCTTAAGTTTGGAATTAAATGCATACAGTGGAAGTAAGAGCTGTGGGTTATTTTGCTCTTTCAGTGTTGAACAGCCGAGGTGTTTTGTTTTGGAGGGTGGATGGTGATGGGACAAGTGGGGAATGGCTTTAAACTGAGACGGGGGGTGTTGAGGTTGAGGTTGGATGTGAGGAGGAAGTTTTTCAGCCAGAGGGTGGTGAGGCACTGGAACAGGTTGCCCAAGGAGGCTGTGGATGCCCCATCCCTGCAGGCATCCAAGGCCAGGCTGGATGTGGCTCTGGGCAGCCTGGGCTGCTGGTGGGCAGGTTAGAAAGCCCACAGGACTTTATTGCAGCCCTGGGTGCAGGGGGATCACTGCTCCTAGCATGCACACAGAAGAGCTGGAGCACACAGGTGATGTACATTCCACTTGTGAGCATTCCTGCAATTGCAGAGAGCGTGCGCCTGTTCCAATCACTGCTGCACAGATTAAAAACTGATTGCAGATGAGCTGTTTTGGTATGGGGTTCTTGCCAACGGTCTGCAGTGGCTGTGTGATTCCTCGGGGAGTTGCTCTCCAGCCCAAAGGTCATGTCCTAAGTCGACCAGATCCCGTTTGTGTCCAGAAATGGCTGACAACAGATCAGCTGCTGGTCAAGTTTCTAACATCACACTGGCCTTGCTCCAGTGTCTGTGTCATCAGCCCCAGCACATACGGTGCACCTCTTCAAGGCTTTGGAACACTGAGACTCTGCACTTGGGCTCCAGACATCCTGCTGCACCAAGAGGTTATTCTAGCTTTGGTATCTTGCAATTTTGTCTATAACTACATCACTGTAATCATAAATGTCTAGGAGCATGGAGATGGAGAAATTAATCTTCCTGTAATTCTCTGTACTGCAGCCCCGTGGTTGTCAACACCTAATGCAATATTGAAATTTCAGTTGAGAAATTGAAAGCTGTCCCTAACAAAAAAACATCTGCATTTGTTATTGAAATCACACTGAGGATCAATAAATCCAAATGCTTCTAGCATAACCACGATTATAGGCAGTGTTTAGACAAGCTCTTACAGGAAAACCATGAACACAAGGCTTAGGAGAGACTAAGTGATGCACTCTGCAGGAATACTCATGGAAGTCTTCACAGTGCAGGAGTATGGTCTGATTACAGATGCTGTGCTTTAAGTACCCCTTATCATATCTTTTTTTTCACTGTTGTGCAGGGGTTGGACTCAGTGATCTCTGGAGGCTGGAGATGCTGTTTGCTAATGGCAGATGGAGAGAGGAAAAGCAAGTGCAAGGCATGCTGTGCATAGCCACCACATGGCATCTGCACCATTTCCCCCTGCACAAAGGAGGAGCAGCTCACAAGCTTGGCCTGGGCCAGGGAAGGGAGCAGACAAACATCTGGACCGACCCCAAACGAGCTGGTTCTGCAGGTTGGGTGTCTTCTGCTGCTTGTCTCACATCCTGCTGCTCAGCGGTAGATTTGTTCCTGCTCAGTGCTAACAGGAAACTCACACAGCATTTCTGTTTCAGCTGTGCCAACGCTTTGATCCCTTGCTGCTTGGATGTGGCGTTTGAAGAAGGATGCCTGTGCTGATGTCCAGCCAGGCTTTGGGGATGAGTCTCCACACCAGGGTACGACTGACAGGACTGAGGGTTGGGGATCGGGCCAGGTCGAGTCCAGTGTGCTTTGCTCTTGTTCTTAGTGCTTGTTTTTGCTCAGGAGGGCAGGAGGTGAACCTCGTGAACCAATGCCTGCAGACGGGGTTTGCAGAGAAAGAGGTCCTGCAGGCCTTGTGTGACAGCCACGGAGCTGCAGCAAGGCTGCATCAGTGTAAAACACCAGAGATCCACGGAGGTGTGAAGGGGATCTGTGGGCTGCAGTCACGCAGGAAGGGATGTGCATGCTCGGGGTTTGGTTGTTGTGTGTGTGTTAAGTGACTGTGATACCACTGCTGGGTCAGTGTGAGTGTACGGAACAAGTGTGACAGCCTTTTTGATGGAGTCCTGTGAAAGGAGTCCTATGGACTTGAGATCCAACTATCAGCCCGTGGGCATCATCCAGGAGTTGGGGTAGGGGATGAGGCAAGGGAAGTTGGGCTGAGAAAGGGATAAAGCAGTCTGGCAGCAGTTCTGTGTTTCTCCCATCTCCTCCTTTATTTCCTTACAGGTGAGATAGATTGGTGCGGCAACATGCCCTTGAATGTAACAAAACCCACTCTAGTGTGGATTTGACATGGGCCCAGCACTGCAAGGTACGCTGCTGGGAGGAAGCGTCCATCTGGCTGAGGGCAGGAAGGCCCTCCAGAGGGATGCACTGAGGCCAGTTGTGCGAGGCTCAACAAGAGCAAGCGCCAGGTCCTGCGCTTTGGTCATGACGACCCCGTGCCAGCTTCTCCAGGATTTGGCTGGGGTAGAATTCCAAGCAGCCCCTGATTCCAGAACGTTGGGCTGGGCTGTTGGAATCTTCTGCCCTTGTGACTGGTCTTGCCTCCCCAGCCTGTCCGTCGTGGTGGAGCAGCCTGGTGGCCCTCAGTGATGTCATAAGGGCTAGAATGAGGGGAGGAGCAGTGCGTGCTGCGTCCCTTCATTGGAGCGCTGGAGCTCTGACTGAGCAGCTCGCTTGTTGCACTTGTGCACCGACTGCGTCCCTTTGTCTTCACACCGTCCTGTGCAGCACCTTGTAGGTAAGCTGAGACAGTGTGGGAGAGATGGGGGGACAGTGAGTGCTGAGAACTGCTGGCTGGCGGAGCTCATAGGATCACATTCTCTCCATCAGCAGAGGGATGGCCATGAGGGACAGGGAGGTGATCGTCCCCCCCTGCTCTGCTCTTGTGAGGCCCCAGCTGCAGTACAGTGTCCAGAAAGACAGGGAGCTGTTGGAGAGGGTCCAGAGGCGAGCCACAGAGATGATCAGGGGACAGGAGCACCTCCCCTGCAAAGACAGGCTGAGGGAGCTGGGCTTGTTCAGCCTGGAGAAAAAAAAGGCACTGGGGTGACCTCACTGCAGCCTTCAATACCTCAAGGGAGCCTTAAAAGAGGAGGGGAATCAACTCTTTGAAAGGGTAGATAACAGCAGGACAAGGGGAAATGGTTTTAAGTTGAAAACTTAAGTTTTAAGTTGAGGGAGGGCAGATTTTGGTTTTTCCCTCATAGTCTTTGCTAAACCGTGGAAGCAAACTGACCTGCTCTTTCTCTCTCCTCTCTCCACCCTCTGCCTGCTTCCCTGCTGCAGCTTTTGCTCGTGGAAGATCAGAGCAAAGTGACAAGGAAAGGCTGCGGATTCGTGAGATTTGTCTCCCTCGTTCTGATCTCTTGCCAGGTACCTGCCATGGTTTGTCCCCCCACATGCTTTAGCAGCCCGTGACGCCCCGTGTTTAGTAACACAGCCTCATCCAGCTTTGATGGGACGCTGGTCACGTGTGGGTTTTCTCCACGTGCTCTGCAGCTCAGCCCTCAGAAGGATGCTGTCTGTGGTGCTGTGACCAGCTGGTCTACAGGAAAGCAATCCCTTAGGCAAAGAGTCCCAGCCCCAGCTTGTGCAGAGCTGCACAGCATCACCAGGGACACCAGCAGGCGTGCTTGGGCTGTGTGAGTGTGCCCGACAGCTGTAGGGAGCACAGCAGAGATGTGAACAGAGAAAATAAAAGTGTGTTTCTTTTCAGTTCCAGCTTGTCACACCTATGCTGATGGCTGTGGCGTGCAGCGAGATCAGCTGTGGGCCTGACCTGGCATGGACAGAGGTAGAGTATGAAGCTCTGATTGGTCTTTGTTCCCTGACTGCAGCCAGCAGAGTGAGCCGCAGATGTGCTCTCCTGCTTTCCAAGAGAGCTCCTCTGTGGCAAGACAGCAGTGCAAGCGTGGCAAGTTTATGAAAGTACCAGAGCCATCTCGGCTGTGGTGTTTGTCCTCTACTGACTTTTCCCTTGAAATGGCTGCAGAAACAACAATCATTCTCTGCTCTGTTTGGCCTCGCTGTTGGTTGGACTGCTCAAGAGAGCTGCTTGGTGCTTGCAATGGCACTGTTTGCACCTTGTAACTGCAGCCGTAGCTTTGGTTTCCCTCTTCCTGGTCTCCTAGCATCTGAAACAGTCAGCCTTCCTGCACAAAGAGCGCAGGAAAGGAGGGGGCAAAATGGACAAGGCCACCTGTCTGCGTCAGTGCCATTGCTGATTAGTCTGGGTGGGGAGAGATGCATCTTTGCTGGCGTGTGCCTGCTGCACACCAGGGAGAGAAACAGCCGTTATTAGACTTGCAGTTCCTTCTGAAGTGCCCATGATAAGGACCGAGTGCATTTCCTGCAGCTTTCTCTGCAGATGTGCTCCTCACCTTGAAGTCCTCCTTGTTGGTTCCCAGCTCCTCACCGTGGCCTGTGCTCTCTGTTTCAGGCTGAGAACAAGGGGAAGCCCCTGCTGGACCATGAGGTGGCACCCGTGAATGTTCCAGCTATTGCTGCTGCCCATGCTATTAAGAGATACGTTGCCCAGGCAGCGGATGAACTCTCCTTTGAGGTAAGCAGTTCAAGGCGTTCCTTGTTGTTCAATTTTACAATGGCAAATGCCTTCAGAGCTGCACTGGTGCAAGTGCTCTCATGCTCGGCCATGTTTGGCAGTGCAGAAGAATGCAGTCATTTGAGCTGTGCTTTCCTCCCAGCCGTGCTGAAGCTGGGATTGACGTTGCAATCTCTTGCAGGTCGGAGACATCGTGTGTGTCATCGACATGCCACCAAAGGAGCTGACCCCCTGGTGGAGAGGCAAGCTCGGCTTCCAGGTAGGCACAAGCTTCAGACTGGAGAGTGCAACTCTCAGCTTAGAGCTGCTCTGCCTGCATAGGATGCCTAATGGACATAAACAGTTTCCCTGTGTCGGTGTCAGAGGACCTTGCCTTTGGCTGTTAATGTTGAAAAATTATTACCTTTATGCTGTGAACTATGGCCATTTTCTGCTGGATAGTCTTATGGAACGTCAGGCAAGCACGTTCCGAGGGAAATGTTATGTGGCTTTTGGTTTAACAGTTCAGATCTGAGAAGTGCTGCATGCAATAGTTGGCCTCTCTTCTTGTTACAGGTTGGATTTTTCCCAGGGGAGTGTGTGGAACTCATTAATAAGAACATTCCTGAGGCACTCATCAACTCAGTGCCAAAGCCAGGTACGGATGTTACATTTGATAGTGTGGGGAAGCAAAATGAAGTCTTTTTTGGGGTGTGTTCCATGTTTAATACCTCCTTTATGCATCCCACATTGTCCTCTGGGTTGATGATCCTTCATGCACACCATGGGGCAGAGATTTGGCCCAATCCTCCTGTGTTTATGACTGGACTTGGGGAAACTATAGAATCTTCATAGAATGGCTTGGGATGGAAGGGACCTCAGGGAACATCATGCTCCAACCCTCCTGCCTCAGGATGGTCTCCCAGCCCCCACATTTAATGTGAGACTAGATCAGGCTGCCCAGGGCCCCATCCAACCTGGCCTTGGGCTCCTCCAGGCATGGGGAAAATCCCTTTTTGTATGTACTGGTTGGTAATGTTCTTCCCGTTCTGACGTGCTCTGTAGAATGTGCTGTGCTCGGCCTCATCCAACGGAGCCAGACCTGAAATGACCTGGTTTCTTCCTTTTGTTGTGCAGTGGCCAAGAAACGCAGCAAGATCCTCACCTTCTTTCGTTCCTTGGTGAAGGCCCGCCCAAAGAAACCGACCGAGCGGGAGGTGGAGAAGGAAAGGGTGTTTGGCGGTGACCTGGGAGAGCATCTTCTCCACTCCGGTCGTGATGGTAAGGAGCTGCCCATTCCTGAGATCTTCCTCTGCTGGGCATCTAAAGAAGATGAAAGGGAGCTCATATCTAGCAGGGGGCAGGCTGATAGCCGTGGAGACACGTGTAATGGGAGTTGATGGCTGAAGGATAAAGTGAGGCGGATGCTCCTAAGAGACAAGCACATCTGTATTTGCTTCAGCCAAGCCTGGCTGGGCTTAGTGGATGGGATGTGAAGCACAGCCTGCAGCAGGATTGAATCAGGAGCTCCACTGACGGCTGGCACGTGTTCTTCAGTCCCCCAGGTCCTCCAGAGCTGCGCTGAGTTCATTGAGCAGCACGGCGTGGTGCAGGGGATATACCGCCTGTCCGGCGTCGCGTCCAACATCCAGAGACTGCGGTAAGAGTGCTGCGACTGACACAGCCTGAGTGCATCTGGTGTGGCTTTGGGCTTGCCTTCCTCTCGCTCAACCGGGTTTGCGTCCCTCTCTCCAGGCAGGAATTTGAGTCGGAGCAGATTCCTGAGCTCACCGTCCGTGACATTCACAGCGTGAGCTCCCTCTGCAAGATGTACTTCAGGGAGCTCCCGAACCCTCTGCTCACCCACCAGCTGTACGGCAAGTTCTCGGTAAGCACAAGGCCACGTCTTTCATTTCCCTCTTCCTGGGCCTCTTGGCAGATGGCTGCAGCAGTGCCCCAGCTCGGAGGCCCTTTTGCTGTCAGCCCCACGAGGTTTACTCGCAGTGGTGTACTAGCCTGATTGGTGTCTCGCTCCCTTTCTGCACTACTCCAGGATGCTGTTGGTGCCGCTACAGAGGAGGAGCGGCTGCTCAGAATGCAGGACGTCATCCAGCAGCTGCCCGCTCCT
This sequence comes from Phasianus colchicus, assembly GCF_987193195.1. Lineage (NCBI taxonomy): Eukaryota > Metazoa > Chordata > Aves > Galliformes > Phasianidae > Phasianus > Phasianus colchicus. The sequence continues at coordinate 14,519,154 of NC_143476.1, forward strand.
CACTACAGGTCAGTGCTGCCCTCAGCCTGCTGAGCTCAGCCCTGCTGCGTTGCAGAGGGCAACGATGCGGTTCCAGGCTCTGTCTCACGCCGGCAACACGATGCCTGTGTATGCTGAAGGGTTGAAGGCTCCATGGGCTTACTTTATGGGGTCAGTTCCTGGGCACGGGGGCACGCTTGGTGCAGCTGATGGCTGCGGCTGTGCTGTGCTGGGGCTTGGTGCTGCAGCGTGGCACTCAGTCAAGTTGGATCTACTTCATCTTCGGTGACAGTAGCAATCACAAGAAGTAGCATGAATGGAGGTTTGCTTTCTGAATTGCAGCACGGCATGCTCGTTGGTGCTGAACGTTTGCCTCTCTTGTTTTCCAGGACACTGGAGTACCTGATGAGACACTTGGCGTGTCTGGCTGGGAGCTCCACGATAACAAACATGCATGCCAAGAACCTAGCCATTGTGTGGGCTCCAAACCTCTTAAGGTAAACTTCTGGTTCTGTTTCAACACTTCCTATGTTCTCCAGTTAAGAAAAACAGTCCTCCCTTTTTCTCCATCAAATGTGCTCTTCTCCTGTAAAATCTGTGGCTGACAGAAGAGCAGGAGCCTGGGCTGTTCTCCATCCCCACGGGCACAATGTCTAGGTGACAATTTCTGCAGCCTTGTTGAGATGGGACTGACATGTCCTTGATCATCCAGGGGAATTTCTGCAATGGCATCACTGACTGCCCACTGCGGAAGTCTCCAGAGCCTCAGCTGACAGCTTTTGGCTGCAACAATTCAGACTCGGGGAAACGGTCTTGGAGAAATGACTTCTAAAATCTGCCTTTTCTACAGATCACAGCAGAATGAGTCTGCCTGCGCCAGCGGAAGAGCTGCCTGCATGGAGCTGCAGACGGAGTCGGATGTGGTGGAATTTCTCATCAACCACACAGATGTCCTCTTCTGCTCCAAATCCGGAGCAGACATCGCAGATGCAGCAGGTGAGTGTCTTCCTCCATTAGCTTGATCTTGACCTGACACCTTGATCAAATGCAGGCCTTCTCCGGGACCTTTGAGATACTCTTTTACCATCAAGGGGACAGCAGACCTCTGGGCTTCCATTAGGGTATGGCATCCTATTGCTGGATGCTGAGAATGTCCAAGCCCAAACTTCACAAGGAGGAAACCGTAATTATTATGCTTTGCACGCAGGAAAAGCTTGATGCAAATGTGGCAGCGAAGCTTTCTCAGTTCCCTGCCCCCATTTCCTTGGGTTTTTCCTTGCCTGTTTTGATACAGTAAGCTGCTCTTAATGATGACCGTGTCCTTTGCCATAAACACACCTCTGCCCACATGGTTATGTTGGGCTCCTCTTCTTCCAGTGGCACGGATAAGCAAGCCTGAGAAAAATACAGCACCTCCCCCAGAACTGTGGTGGCTGTGCTACTGCTTTCTGATCCTCGCTCTTACCTGTGGTTTTCCCTGACAGGGCACAATTCTCTCCCAGGGCCCAAGTCTGTGGGGGTCTCTTCTGCTGCCACAAAGCTGCTCAGCCTGGAGGAGGCACAGGCACAGAGGCGAGGCCACAGCAGCTCTCCCCCTGTGACAGAGAGCAGCCACGACATTGAAGTGGAAGAAAGCCCTGCAGCTGGGCAGGGCAAATTCCACACCGTCATCGACTTTCCATCTGACAGGTAAAGAGGACTTTCTTTTCCAGCAGCTAGCATCATTGTTTGGGTGGGTTTTTCTGTTTTTCTGCAGAAACCAGGCAGTCCCAGGAACAAGCAACTGCTGCCAAGAGCTCAGTGCAGCTCTTCCCTCACCCTGCACCACGCACGACTCACAGCGTTGGCTGTTTTCTCTCTCCAGGCAAAATCCACCCAGCAAAACTGAGGAATCACCAGCTAGCAGTTGGTGTTGCTGCTTCAGGCTCAGAAAGCCATCCTCTGGCAGCAAACGCCAACTGCAGCGCAATGCCAGGCAGCCCTCAGAAACAGCAGTGGTAGTCCTGGCAGGTAAGGGTGCAAATGCAGCTTCCAAATCCCTGCTTTTCAGGAACATAGAATTCAAGCTTGCAGTGCACTTGTATCTCCTTCTGGCATTCCAGCCCCTACCTAGCATCTTCAGTTCACCCCTGATCAAGAACCACTGTCGTAATTCAGCTTGTGAAAGTTTGACACTAACCCCTGTGTATCCTTTCTAGGTGAATCGAGCCCTTGCCAAGCCATAAGATCCAGGGCAAGTAGCAGTGATGCTCTCTCTGCTTCCATCAGTGGAGAGCTCATAGGAAGCACGAATCGCTGCAGTTCCAACAGCAGCCTTACACATGACAACAGTGATGGAGAGAAGGAGCTCATCGAAGTTCATGCTCTCATTACACCTGGCTCTGCTGAAAATGCTGACCTGGGCCTGCCAGACACCACAGTCACCAGCCTGGATTGTAACCAGGAGTCTCTGCAGTGCAGCCCATCCCAAGAGCAGTGTGAGTGCCCCGACAGCAGCACCTCCATGCAGGAGCAGGTCAGTGTCAGTGAAGAGGAGCAGAGCCTCTTGCAGGGGGACTGTCAATCAGGCCTCCAGTCCCAGGCACCAGACAGCAGCACTGAGAGCTCTGAGCCACTCTCTCCATGACAAAACAGGATGAGTCCCTAAGTCACCGTGGACCTCTCCCACCCTCCTGTCTTTTATACAATAATAAAAGCACACTTGTGCTCAATCAACGCCTTGACTGCCTCCAGAGTCTTCATTCACACGGACTGGGATGAATGCAGCACACAGCAAGGCACCCCAGCTTGCAATGCTGTGGCTGTGGGGTGCGTGCAGCACAGCTCCGGGTTTGTTCCTGTTTTGTCTGGCTTTGGGATGTCTGCAGGGGGAGCTCTGCTACCATTTGGCATGGTAGCAAATAATCTCTCGCATCCTGGATGCTGCTCATGATACTCCCAAGCTTCCTGGCTGTGGCTTTGTGATGCTTTTCAGGGCCTTCTGATGCATTTTGATGCCTTGGCTGTTCCTTAACACCTCTCTCCTCCCATCATGTCCTTTCCTGGCTCCCACCTACGAGCTGGTCGTGCAGATCATCTCCAGACCTGTCATCAGCACACTGCGGCAGGAGAAGCTCCCCCTGGCCAACGTCAGGCAGTACTGCTTGGTCTGCAGCTCAGTGGCCATTTCCCTTTTAGGCGGCTCCTGCAGAAGAATCAAGCAGCAGAACCTTTTGCTGACCCTGCACCACACAAATGCTACGAAAGCAGAAACAACCTGGGAATCTCTGGGTCTGCAAGACTGCATGGACACTCACCGACTGTGTTGATGGCTCCCTCCCATCCTTGATTTCCTTCTCCCCTTCTCCACGTCGGATCCCACTGCTGAGCCATGATCAAGCTGCCCAGTGTGGCAGAGCATCGTGCAGAGCCGTGCTGGCACCTCCTCCCCTTCCTCTCCTGCAGCTCAGCCTGCAACCTGAGCAAGTTTTTTTCTGAGAAAGTGACCAGCTCTTTTCCATCCCTTTGCCCCTACAAACAGTTGTCCAGAGGATCTCGTCCAAGAATTCCTGGAACAGCCTGCAGCTGGCTCTCCTGAAGTTCAGGCTCCTGCCTTTGCTTCCTGCCAGGCCCGCATTCCTTGAGATCACCAACTCAAGGAGGGCATGGTCACTGCAGCCCTGACCGCCTCCTGTCGTAACCCCTGGTGTGCACCATGTCCAGCAATGCTTCCCTTCTGCTTGCTGTGCCCAATGCCTGCACCACAGAGTGATTCTCACTGCACTCCAGGAGTCTGTCAGATTGCTTGCAGCCAGCCATGCTGATTTCCCAGACTGACTGGAATCCCCCATCAGGATGAGAGTCAGTGAGTGCGATGCTTCTGCTGGCTGCAGTAAGCAGCTCCCACCAACAGGCTCTCTTTCCAGGCGGCTGTAGCAGACCCTCACCTCCAGAAGCCCTGCACTGCTGCACGTCCTAATTTTACCCACAAGTTCACAACCTGCTCATGGCTCTTCTTAGTTCTTTGCAGTCAACTTCTCATCATAGAGGGCAAATCCCTTGCCTTCCAGAATTCCATAGTAACACTTGTGTCAGGATTTTTTTATTTTATTTATTTATTTATTTATTTATTTATTTCCATTTTCTAGGTAGGAAAATTAATTTCTGAGCCAGGAGAAGCAGAAGTGAAACAGTCTTCCTGGCACTGCTCAGGTTGCAGGAGTTGCCAAGTGCTCCTCAGGTAATGTGTGCTGAAGAGCTGACCTTGGTGGCAGGGGCTGTGGCTGCATTTTGTGCCTGTCATGCGGGAATCCAAGAAAGCCTATTCAGAGCAGGAGCTGCAGAGCGAGATAAACATCACGAGAAGGTAAGGCTGAGAAGCAAGGCCACCTCCAGAAAGAAGAGAAAAACTGAGTCAAGTGAGCTGCGTGACGGCCGTGTGATGCTGACCATGATTGGAGGAAGAGCGCATGGCTGGGAATGACTGATGGCTCTGGTTGGATGGGTGCCTGTGTGCACAGAGTTAAGGAGTGTTTGTGGGATGTTTTGCTGGCATCTAACGGCTGTAAGGGGAAGTCAAGAGAGAAAGCTTGTGAATGCATAGAAGGGATGTTAAAATCTGGAACAGACTGTTTGGATCAGTCACAGCTGAGTCCATGCCAGATTGCCACACTGTCAGAACCTGGGGCCTAGGATTTTCCTTTAAGAGTGCCCATTGCAAATTTTAAATGATAAAAAGTAACATTGAAAAAAGCTTCCCTCCTTGCATTAGAATTACGTATTGATATTTGATGTTTCTGTCTTTCCATTCCTTTAGCAGCCTGGGTGTTGATGCAGCTGCATGCATCTGCTGCCCTCCCCTTCTGTTTTGTGTAAAAGAACAGTAAAATATGCAATCAGTGTGAGATCTTTCTGAAGTATTTTACTTTATTTGCCCCTAGGCTGCAATGGCTGGGAAATGGCAGTGTCACCCAGGAGCCCACACGGCGACCTGATGTCTCATTGTTGGGGTCTATTGGAAACCACCACGATGACAAAAGAATGCCTGGGATTCCTCCGGCCCAAATGCCAAACCTTGCACTTGGCTGTGCTGAACCTCATGAGGTTCACCCAGGCCCACCTCTCAAGTCTGCTGAGCTCAAACAGATGTCATTTTTCTCGTGTCCTTCCATTCCGAGTCCATCTGTTCCCCAAAGCAAAAGAATTCTGACCAAGGCTGCAGTTGCAGCTGACTTCCCAAGGCTGCAAGACGTGGTGGTGACACAGCCTTGTGCTTCTGCATTGGTGCTCATCCCACGTTTCCTTTCTCTGTCTCGCAGGTCAGCTCCTGCTGGAAGCAGATGGTATCCCAGTGTGAATGAAGGTCAGTGCAGGAGCAGCTGCTGATGGGAGGAAGGAAGTCCATGCTGAAGAGCTCTGAAGCATCTGCAGGTATGGTTCTGGAGGAGGCAGCAGTGATGTCGGAGGGCTCCCCAGCAGGAAGCTGTCTCATCCAAATGCTTGCTGAGTGGTTGGAAGGGAGCTTTCTGCATGACAGCAGCACCAGTTACTCAACTCAAATGCTGCAAAGACAAGGATTAGCACGAGTTCCAGTATCTACAGTATCATCACGAATCACGATAGGATTACAATGTGTCCTCATACAAACGCAGCCATTTCTCTCTGAGTCCAGAGGCTGTCCGGAAAGCATCTTTGAGGTCTCTCACACCAAACCACTGCTGTCCGTGTGGGATCTGACTCATTAGGGTATAGGGGTTAGGAACCACAGGCTGTCTTTTGAGAACGGGTTCAGTCATTTCCTTACATCTTGCACCAGCCGATACGTGCCGTCTGCCTTCCGTGCCAACAGGATTGGGGTGTTATAAGGCCACAGAAAAGGTTCCAGAAGACCATCCTTAAGCACTGTCTGTGTTACAGCTTTTAGACCCACTCTCCCTTCTAAGGCTATGGGATATTGTTGCTGTTTCACAGCTCCACTCCCTCCTTGGGCAGTTCTTTGTAAGGGAAAATTGTGAGTCCACCCCGATTTCCTTCCCCTGCCCACACCTTTGGATTCATTTCTTCTTCATCACAGCTGTTAACACATTCATTGACCCCTGATATCTGTTTCACAGACTTGCAGCTGTAATCCTCATTTAACTGTTAAATCTCTCCCCCATAAATCGGTCCCTGCTTCAGGCACACAGAACAATTGCCCTGCAACTATTTTATCTTTCCATTTTAGTTCTGTGGTCTCCAAGAGTGGAGCTGTCACTTCTGATCCCTCAGCACCAGTTATGCACAACAGCCACATCCAGATACACGTCTGGTACCTCTGAACTAGCTAATGCTGTAGGATGGAATGTTGTTTCTGCACTGGCTATCAAATGTGGGATTGCTCTGAAGCAGTACAGCACCATGTGTTTTGTAATTTGCCCTTAGAAACAGTTTGAAAAAGTAGAAAGACTTTATTAGTATTAGTATTAGTAAAAAGAAGTTATTTCATAACATATTTTAGAAATACAGTTGTTCAATCATGTGATCAGTTCTCACTTACAGAACTGTAATAGTTACAAACTGCATGGGTATAGCATTAAGGACCAGAAAGCATGTTGTAAGGCCATTCTGTTTGGATAGGAGAAGCTCAGCAAAAGAAAAACAGACTCCAAAGAAGCCAGGGCCTCCACACAAGGCCGAACTGACTCACTCTGTGGGCAGGTTGGGATGCAACAGGCAGGCATCAAGAGACTCCCCTCTGTCCTCCTTCCAAACTTCTCTCTCTTCAGGGATGAGCAGCTGTCCAGAAATAGTGGCCAAGTGTTGATAAGCAGCTGTCAGGCGTTCAATAATTAGCAGTATACCTGCTGAGCTAGCAACAATTGGTGTTTAGCCAGTCACACACACACACACAGAATGGCCCGGGTTGGAAGGGACCTCAAGGATCACGAATCTCCAACCCCCTGCCACAGGCAGGACCACCAACATCTGTAGCACTGCAGATATGCACACTGCTGGATAGAAACAGCAGTGTGGGAAAAAACTGTATGCTGTGGATGCAAAGGGTGAATCAGAATGGCTTAACAGCTGTCCCACAAGGAAAAGCAATCCCTTACCTGCTGTGCCATGCTCATGGCAACACCAATGCAGAAGCCAGCAGCTGATGCCCACAAGGACAGCCAGCCTGGACTTATTTTCACTACATATCTTTGTCCTGATGTCCTTCTAGAACCTGGGACATTTCTCCATCTCAGCAGAAGAGGGCAAGAGGGGTAGAAAGCATGCACACTCTCCTCTATTTTTCTGGCACTCAAAGAGAAAGAGAAGATGAAAACCAGCATTGTTTCCCTGCCCATGGCAAACACCAGCCTTTCCATCCTTACAGTCTTCCTGACATGAGCACTAATTGAAACAACATCCCACTCACCTTTGCCTTGTCTGCCAGAGGTTGCAGCTCTTTCTATTGCATCCCTCTTGCTTTCAAGTCAACAGAGCCTGTGTCACCTAAGGAAAAGCAATCTTTTACCTGCTGTGCCATGCTCATGGCAGCAGAAGTCCAGATGCCAGCAGCTGATGCCCACAAGGACAGCCAGCCTGGACTTATTTTCATTACATATCTTTGTCCTGATGTCCTTCTAGAAGCTGGGACATTTCTCCCTCTGAGCAGAAGAGAGCAGGATGGGTCCAAGGTGAGGGCACACTCTGCTCTTTAACTGGCACTCAAAGAGAAAGAGAAAATGAAAATCAGCTGTGTTTCCCTGCCCATGGCAAACACCAGCCTTTCCATCCTTACAGTCCTTCATAACATCAGCACTAATTGAAACAACATCCCACTCACCTTTGCCATGTCTGGCAGAGGTTGCAGCTCTTTCTATTGCATCCCTCTAGCTTTCAAGTCAAGAGCTCCTGTGTCACACAAGGAAAAGCAATCTTTTACCTGCTGTGCCATGCTCATGGCAGCAGCAATGCAGATGCCAGCAGCTGATGCCCACAAGGACAGCCAGCCTGGACTAATTTTCATTACATATCTTTGTCCTGATTTCCTTCTAGAAGCTTGGACATTTCTCCCTCTGAGCAGCAGAGGGCAGGATGGGTCCAAGGTGAGGGCACACTCTCTCCTGTTTATCTGGCACTCAAAGAGAAAGGGAAAATGAAAACCAGATGTGTTTCCCTGCCCATGGCAAACACCAGCCTTTCCATCCTTACAGTCCTTCCTGACATCATCAGCAACTGAAACAACATCCCACTCACCTTTGCCATGTCTGGCAGAGGTTGCAGCTCTTTCTATTGCATCCCTCTAGCTTTCAAGACAAGAGCTCCTGTGTCACACAAGGAAAAGCAATCTTTTACCTGCTGTGCCATGCTCATGGCAGCAGAAGTCCAGATGCCAGCAGCTGATGCCCACAAGGACATCCAGCCTGGACTTATTTTCATTACATATCTTTGTCCTGATGTCCTTCTAGAAGCTGGAACATTTCTCAGCAGCAGCAGAGGAGGGCAGGAGGGGTCCAAGATGAGGGCACACTCTGCTCTTTATCTGGCACTCAAAGAGAAATAGACAATGAAAACCAGATGTGTTTCCCTGCCCTTGGCAAACACCAGCCTTTCCATCCTTACAGTCCTTCCTGACATCAGCACTAATTGAAACAAGATCCCACTCACCTTTGCCATGTCTGGCAGAGGTTGCAGCTCTTTCTATTGCATCCCTCTAGCTTTCAAGTCAAGAGCTCCTGTGTCACACAAGGAAAAGCAATCTTTTACCTGCTTTGCCATGCTCATGACAGCAGCAATTGAAATGCCAACAGCTGATGCCCACAAGGACAGCCAGCCTGGACTTATTTTCATTACATATCTTTGTCCTGATGTCCTTCTACAAGCTGGAACATTTCTCCATCTCAGCAGAAGAGGCCAGGAGGGGTCCAAGGTGAGGGCACACTCTGCTCTTTATCTGGCACTCAAAGAGAAAGAGAAAATGAAAACCAGATGTGTTTCCCTGCCCATGGCAAACACCAGCCTTTCCATCCTTACAGTCTCCCTGACTTCAGCAATAATTGAAACAGCATCCCACTCACCTTTGCCATGTCTGGCAGAGGTTGCAGCTCTTTCTATTGCATCCCTCTAGCTTTCAAGTCAAGAGCTCCTGTGTCACACAAGGAAAAGCAATCTTTTACCTGCTGTGCCATGCTCATGGCAGCAGCAATGCAGATGCCAGCAGCTGATGCCCACAAGGACAGCCAGCCTGGACTTATTTTCATTACATATCTTTGTCCTGATGTCCTTCTAGAAGCTCTAACATTTCTCTGCAGCAGCAGAGGAGGGCAGGAGGGGTCCAAGGTGAGGGCACACTCTGCTCTTTATCTGGCACTCAAAGAGAAATAGACAATGAAAACAAGATGTGTTTCCCAGCCCATGGCAAACACCAGCCTTTCCATCCTTACAGTCCTTCCTGACATCAGCAGCAAGTGAAACAACATCCCACTCACCTTTGCCATGTCTGGCAGAGGTTGCAGCTCTTTCTATTGCATCCCTCTAGCTTTCAAGTCAAGAGCTCCTGTGTCACACAAGGAAAAGCAATCTTTTACCTGCTGTGCCATGCTCATGGCAGCAGCAATGCAGATGCCAGCAGCTGATGCCCACAAGGACAGCCAGCCTGGACTTATTTTCATTACATATCTTTGTCCTGATTTCCTTCTAGAAGCTGGAACATTTCTCCATCTCAACAGAAGAGGGCAGGAGGGGTCCAAGGTGAGGGCACACTCTCTCCTGTTTATCTGGCACACAAAGACAAAGAGAAGATGAAAACCAGCTGTGTTTCCCTGCCCATGGCAAACACCAGCCATTCCATTCTTACAGTCCTTCCTGACATCAGCACTAATTGAAACAACATCCCACTCACCTTTGCCATGTCTGGCAGAGGTTGCAGCTCTTTCTATTGCATCCCTCTAGCTATCAAGTCAAGAGCTCCTGTGTCACACAAGGAAAAGCAATCTTTTACCTGCTTTGCCATGCTCATGGCAGCAGCAATGCAGATGCCAGCAGCTGATGCCCACAAGGACAGCCAGCCTGGACTTATTTTCACTACATATCTTTGTCCTGATGTCCTTCTAGAAGCTGGAATATTTTTCCATCTCAGCAGAAGAGGGCAGGAGGGGTCCAAGGTGAGGGCACACTCTGCTCTTTTTCTGGCACACAAAGAGAAAATAAAAACAAGATGTGTTTCCCTGCCCATGGCAAACACCAGATTTTCCATCCTTAAGGTCCTCCTGACATCAGCACTAATTGAAACAACATCCCACTCACCTTTGCCATGTCTGGCAGAGGTTGCAGCTCTTTCTATTGCATCCCTCTAGCTTTCAAGTCAAGAGCTCCTGTGTCACACAAGGAAACGCAATCTTTTACCTGCTGTGCCATGCTCATGGCAGCAGCAGTGCAGATGCCAGCAGCTGATGCCCACAAGGACAGCCAGCCTGGAATTGTTTTCATTACACATCTTTGTTCTGATGTCCTTCTAGAAGCTGGAACATTTCTCCATCTCAGCAGAAGAGGGCAGGAGGGGTCCAAGGTGAGGGCACTCTCTCCTCTTTTTCTGGCACACAAAGACAAAGAGAAGATGAAAACCAGATGTCTTTCCCTGCCCATGGCAAACAACAGCCTTTCCATCCTTACAGTCCTTCCTGACATCAGCAGCAACTGAAACAACATCCCACTCACCTTTGCCATGTCTGGCAGAGGTTGCAGCTCTTTCTATTGCATCCCTCTAGCTTTCAAGTCAAGAGCTCCTGTGTCACACAAGGAAAAGCAATCTTTTACCTGCTGTGCCATGCTCATGGCAGCAGCAATGCAGATGCCAGCAGCTGATGCCCACAAGGACAGCCAGCCTGGACTTATTTTCATTACATATCTTTGTCCTGATGTCCTTCTACAAGCTGGAACATTTCTCCATCTCAGCAGAAGAGGCCAGGAGGGGTCCAAGGTGAGGGCACACTCTGCTCTTTATCTGGCACTCAAAGAGAAAGAGAAAATGAAAACCAGATGTGTTTCCCTGCCCATGGCAAACACCAGCCTTTCCATCCTTACAGTCTCCCTGACTTCAGCAATAATTGAAACAGCATCCCACTCACCTTTGCCATGTCTGGCAGAGGTTGCAGCTCTTTCTATTGCATCCCTCTAGCTTTCAAGTCAAGAGCTCCTGTGTCACACAAGGAAAAGCAATATTTTACCTGCTGTGCCATGCTCATGGCAGCAGCAATGCAGATGCCAGCAGCTGATGCCCACAAGGACAGCCAGCCTGGACTTATTTTCATTACATATCTTTGTCCTGATGTCCTTCTAGAAGCTCTAACATTTCTCTGCAGCAGCAGAGGAGGGCAGGAGGGGTCCAAGGTGAGGGCACACTCTGCTCTTTATCTGGCACTCAAAGAGAAATAGACAATGAAAACAAGATGTGTTTCCCAGCCCATGGCAAACACCAGCCTTTCCATCCTTACAGTCCTTCCTGACATCAGCAGCAAGTGAAACAACATCCCACTCACCTTTGCCATGTCTGGCAGAGGTTGCAGCTCTTTCTATTGCATCCCTCTAGCTTTCAAGTCAAGAGCTCCTGTGTCACACAAGGAAAAGCAATCTTTTACCTGCTGTGCCATGCTCATGGCAGCAGCAATGCAGATGCCAGCAGCTGATGCCCACAAGGACAGCCAGCCTGGACTTATTTTCATTACATATCTTTGTCCTGATTTCCTTCTAGAAGCTGGAACATTTCTCCATCTCAACAGAAGAGGGCAGGAGGGGTCCAAGGTGAGGGCACACTCTCTCCTGTTTATCTGGCACACAAAGACAAAGAGAAGATGAAAACCAGCTGTGTTTCCCTGCCCATGGCAAACACCAGCCATTCCATTCTTACAGTCCTTCCTGACATCAGCACTAATTGAAACAACATCCCACTCACCTTTGCCATGTCTGGCAGAGGTTGCAGCTCTTTCTATTGCATCCCTCTAGCTATCAAGTCAAGAGCTCCTGTGTCACACAAGGAAAAGCAATCTTTTACCTGCTTTGCCATGCTCATGGCAGCAGCAATGCAGATGCCAGCAGCTGATGCCCACAAGGACAGCCAGCCTGGACTTATTTTCACTACATATCTTTGTCCTGATGTCCTTCTAGAAGCTGGAATATTTTTCCATCTCAGCAGAAGAGGGCAGGAGGGGTCCAAGGTGAGGGCACACTCTGCTCTTTTTCTGGCACACAAAGAGAAAATAAAAACAAGATGTGTTTCCCTGCCCATGGCAAACACCAGATTTTCCATCCTTAAGGTCCTCCTGACATCAGCACTAATTGAAACAACATCCCACTCACCTTTGCCATGTCTGGCAGAGGTTGCAGCTCTTTCTATTGCATCCCTCTAGCTTTCAAGTCAAGAGCTCCTGTGTCACACAAGGAAACGCAATCTTTTACCTGCTGTGCCATGCTCATGGCAGCAGCAGTGCAGATGCCAGCAGCTGATGCCCACAAGGACAGCCAGCCTGGAATTGTTTTCATTACACATCTTTGTTCTGATGTCCTTCTAGAAGCTGGAACATTTCTCCATCTCAGCAGAAGAGGGCAGGAGGGGTCCAAGGTGAGGGCACTCTCTCCTCTTTTTCTGGCACACAAAGACAAAGAGAAGATGAAAACCAGATGTCTTTCCCTGCCCATGGCAAACAACAGCCTTTCCATCCTTACAGTCCTTCCTGACATCAGCAGCAACTGAAACAACATCCCACTCACCTTTGCCATGTCTGGCAGAGGTTGCAGCTCTTTCTATTGCATCCCTCTAGCTTTCAAGTCAAGAGCTCCTGTGTCACACAAGGAAAAGCAATCTTTTACCTGCTGTGCCATGCTCATGGCAGCAGCAATGCAGATGCCAGCAGCTGATGCCCACAAGGACAGCCAGCCTGGACTTATTTTCATTACATATCTTTGTCCTGATGTCCTTCTACAAGCTGGGACATTTCTCACTCTGAGCAGCAGAGGGCAGGATGGGTCCAAGGTGAGGGCACACTCTGCTCTTTAACTGGCACTCAAAGAGAAAGAGAAAATGAAAACCAGATGTGTTTCCCTGCCCATGGCAAACACCAGCCTTTCCATCCTTACAGTCCTTCCTGACATCTGCACTAATTGAAACAACATCCCACTCACCTTTGCCATGTCTGGCAGAGGATGCAGCTCTTTCTATTGCATCCCTCTAGCTGTCAAGTCAAGAGCTCCTGTGTCACACAAGGAAACGCAATATTTTACCTGCTGTGCCATGCTCATGGCAGCAGCAATGCAGATGCCAGCAGCTGATGCCCACAAGGACAGCCAGCCTGCACTTATTTTCATTACATATCCTTATCCTGATGTCCTTCTACAAGCTGGAATATTTCTCCCTCTGAGCAGCAGAGGGCAGGATGGGTCCAAGGCGAGGGCACACGCTGCTCTTTATCTGGCACACAAAGAGAAAGAGAAAATGAAAACCAGATGTGTTTCCCTGCCCATGGCAAACACCAGCCTTTCCATCCTTACAGTGCTTCCTGACATCAGCAGCAACTGAAACAACATCCCACTCACCTTTGCCATGTCTGGCAGAGGTTGCAGCTCTTTCTATTGCATCCCTCTAGCTTTCAAGTCAAGAGCTCCTGTGTCACACAAGGAAAAGCAATCTTTTACCTGCTGTGCCATGCTCATGGCAGCAGCAATGCAGATGCCAGCAGCTGATGCCCACAAGGACAGCCAGCCTGGACTTATTTTCATTACATATCCTTGTCCTGATGTCCTTCTACAAGCTGGAACATTTTTCCATCTCAGCAGAAGAGGGCAGGAGGGGTCCAAGGTGAGGGCACACTCTCCTCTTTTTCTGGCACACAAAGAGAAAATGAAAACAAGATGACTTTCCCTGCCCATGGCAAACACCAGCCTTTCCATCCTTAAAGTCCTCCTGACATCAGCACTAATTGAAACAACATCACACTCACCTTTGCCATGTCTGGCAGAGGTTGCAGCTCTTTCTATTGCATCCCTCTAGCTTTCAATCAAGAGCTCCTGTGTCACACAAGGAAACGCAATCTTTTACCTGCTGTGCCATGCTCATGGCAGCAGAAGTCCAGATGCCAGCAGCTGATGCCCACAAGGACAGCCAGCCTGGACTTATTTTCATTACATATCTTTGTCCTGATTTCATTCTAGAAGCTTGGACATTTCTCCCTCTGAGCAGCAGAGAGCAGGATGCGTCCAAGGTGAGGGCACACTCTGCTCTTTCTATGGCCCTCAAAGAGAAAGAGAAAATGAAAACCAGATGTGTTTCCCTGCCCATGGCAAACACCAGACTTTCCATCCTTACAGTCCTTCCTGACATCAGCAGCAACTGAAAGAACATCCCACTCACCTTTGCCATGTCTGGCAGAGGTTGCAGCTCTTTGTATTGCATCCCTCTAGCTTTCAAGTCAAGAGCTCCTGTGTCACACAAGGAAAAGCAATCTTTTACCTGCTGTGCCATGCTCATGGCAGCAGCAATGCAGATGCCAGCAGCTGATGCCCACAAGGACAGCCAGCCTGGACTTATTTTCATTACATATCTTTGTCCTGATGTTCTTCTAGAAGCTTGGACATTTCTCCCTCTGAGCAGGAGAGAGCTGGATGGGTCCAAGGTGAGGGCACACTCTGCTCTTTATCTGGCACTCAAAGAGAAATAGAAAATGAAAATAAGATGTGTTTCCCAGCCCATGGCAAACTACAGACTTTCCATCCTTTCAATCTTCCTGACTTCAGGAATAATTGAAACAACATCCCACTCACCTTTGACACGTCTGGCAGAGGTTGCAGCTCTTTCTACTGCATCCCTCTAGCTTTCAAGACAAGAGCTCCTGTGTCACACAAGGAAAAGCAATCTTTTACCTGCTGTGCCATGCTCATGGCAGCAGAAGTCCAGATGCCAGCAGCTGATGCCCACAAGGACATCCAACCTGGACTTATTTTCATTACATATCTTTGTCCTGATGTCCTTCTACAAGCTGGAACATTTCTCCCTCTCAGCAGAAGAGGGCAGGACGGGTCCAAGGTGAGGGCACACTCTGCTCTTTATCTGGCACTCAAAGAGAAAGAGAAAAATAAAACCAGATGTGTTTCCCTGCCCATGGCAAACACCAGCCTTTCCATCCTTACAGTCCTTCATAACATCAGCACTAATTGAAACAACATCCCACTCACCTTTGCCATGTCTGGCAGAGGTTGCAGCTCTTTCTATTGCATCCCTCTAGCTTTCAAGTCAAGAGCTCCTGTGTCACACAAGGAAAAGCAATCTTTTACCTGCTGTGCCATGCTCATGGCAGCAGCAATGCAGATGCCAGCAGCTGATGCCCACAAGGACAGCCAGCCTGGACTAATTTTCATTACATATCTTTGTCCTGATTTCCTTCTAGAAGCTTGGACATTTCTCCCTCTGAGCAGCAGAGGGCAGGATGGGTCCAAGGTGAGGGCACACTCTCTCCTGTTTATCTGGCACTCAAAGAGAAAGGGAAAATGAAAACCAGATGTGTTTCCCTGCCCATGGCAAACACCAGCCTTTCCATCCTTACAGTCCTTCCTGACATCATCAGCAACTGAAACAACATCCCACTCACCTTTGCCATGTCTGGCAGAGGTTGCAGCTCTTTCTATTGCATCCCTCTAGCTTTCAAGACAAGAGCTCCTGTGTCACACAAGGAAAAGCAATCTTTTACCTGCTGTGCCATGCTCATGGCAGCAGAAGTCCAGATGCCAGCAGCTGATGCCCACAAGGACATCCAGCCTGGACTTATTTTCATTACATATCTTTGTCCTGATGTCCTTCTAGAAGCTGGAACATTTCTCAGCAGCAGCAGAGGAGGGCAGGAGGGGTCCAAGATGAGGGCACACTCTGCTCTTTATCTGGCACTCAAAGAGAAATAGACAATGAAAACCAGATGTGTTTCCCTGCCCTTGGCAAACACCAGCCTTTCCATCCTTACAGTCCTTCCTGACATCAGCACTAATTGAAACAAGATCCCACTCACCTTTGCCATGTCTGGCAGAGGTTGCAGCTCTTTCTATTGCATCCCTCTAGCTTTCAAGTCAAGAGCTCCTGTGTCACACAAGGAAAAGCAATCTTTTACCTGCTGTGCCATGCTCATGGCAGCAGCAATGCAGATGCCAGCAGCTGATGCCCACAAGGACAGCCAGCCTGGACTTATTTTCATTACACATCTTTGTTCTGATGTCCTTCTGCAAGCTGGAACATTTCTCCCTCTGAGCAGCAGAGGGCAGGAGGGGTCCAAGGTGAGGGCACACTCTCCTCTTTTTCTGGAACACAAAGAGAAAATGAAAACAAGATGTGTTTCCCTGCCCATGGCAAACACCAGCCTTTCCATCCTTACAGTCCTTCCTGAAATCAGCAGCAACTGAAACAACATCCCACTCAACTTTGCCATGTCTGGCAGAGGTTGCAGCTCTTTCTATTGCATCCCTCTAGCTGTCAAGTCAAGAGCTCCTGTGTCACACAAGGAAAAGCAATCTTTTACCTCCTGTGCCATGCTCATGACAGCAGCAATTGAAATGCCAACAGCTGATGCCCACAAGGACAGCCAGCCTGGACTTATTTTCATTACATATCTTTGTCCTGATGTCCTTCTACAAGCTGGAACATTTCTCCATCTCAGCAGAAGAGGCCAGGAGGGGTCCAAGGTGAGGGCACACTCTGCTCTTTATCTGGCACTCAAAGAGAAAGAGAAAATGAAAACCAGATGTGTTTCCCTGCCCATGGCAAACACCAGCCTTTCCATCCTTACAGTCTCCCTGACTTCAGCAATAATTGAAACAGCATCCCACTCACCTTTGCCATGTCTGGCAGAGGTTGCAGCTCTTTCTATTGCATCCCTCTAGCTTTCAAGTCAAGAGCTCCTGTGTCACACAAGGAAAAGCAATCTTTTACCTGCTGTGCCATGCTCATGGCAGCAGCAATGCAGATGCCAGCAGCTGATGCCCACAAGGACAGCCAGCCTGGACTTATTTTCATTACATATCTTTGTCCTGATGTCCTTCTAGAAGCTCTAACATTTCTCTGCAGCAGCAGAGGAGGGCAGGAGGGGTCCAAGGTGAGGGCACACTCTGCTCTTTATCTGGCACTCAAAGAGAAATAGACAATGAAAACAAGATGTGTTTCCCAGCCCATGGCAAACACCAGCCTTTCCATCCTTACAGTCCTTCCTGACATCAGCAGCAAGTGAAACAACATCCCACTCACCTTTGCCATGTCTGGCAGAGGTTGCAGCTCTTTCTATTGCATCCCTCTAGCTTTCAAGTCAAGAGCTCCTGTGTCACACAAGGAAAAGCAATCTTTTACCTGCTGTGCCATGCTCATGGCAGCAGCAATGCAGATGCCAGCAGCTGATGCCCACAAGGACAGCCAGCCTGGACTTATTTTCATTACATATCTTTGTCCTGATTTCCTTCTAGAAGCTGGAACATTTCTCCATCTCAACAGAAGAGGGCAGGAGGGGTCCAAGGTGAGGGCACACTCTCTCCTGTTTATCTGGCACACAAAGACAAAGAGAAGATGAAAACCAGCTGTGTTTCCCTGCCCATGGCAAACACCAGCCATTCCATTCTTACAGTCCTTCCTGACATCAGCACTAATTGAAACAACATCCCACTCACCTTTGCCATGTCTGGCAGAGGTTGCAGCTCTTTCTATTGCATCCCTCTAGCTATCAAGTCAAGAGCTCCTGTGTCACACAAGGAAAAGCAATCTTTTACCTGCTTTGCCATGCTCATGGCAGCAGCAATGCAGATGCCAGCAGCTGATGCCCACAAGGACAGCCAGCCTGGACTTATTTTCACTACATATCTTTGTCCTGATGTCCTTCTAGAAGCTGGAATATTTTTCCATCTCAGCAGAAGAGGGCAGGAGGGGTCCAAGGTGAGGGCACACTCTGCTCTTTTTCTGGCACACAAAGAGAAAATAAAAACAAGATGTGTTTCCCTGCCCATGGCAAACACCAGATTTTCCATCCTTAAGGTCCTCCTGACATCAGCACTAATTGAAACAACATCCCACTCACCTTTGCCATGTCTGGCAGAGGTTGCAGCTCTTTCTATTGCATCCCTCTAGCTTTCAAGTCAAGAGCTCCTGTGTCACACAAGGAAACGCAATCTTTTACCTGCTGTGCCATGCTCATGGCAGCAGCAGTGCAGATGCCAGCAGCTGATGCCCACAAGGACAGCCAGCCTGGAATTGTTTTCATTACACATCTTTGTTCTGATGTCCTTCTAGAAGCTGGAACATTTCTCCATCTCAGCAGAAGAGGGCAGGAGGGGTCCAAGGTGAGGGCACTCTCTCCTCTTTTTCTGGCACACAAAGACAAAGAGAAGATGAAAACCAGATGTCTTTCCCTGCCCATGGCAAACACCAGACTTTCCATCCTTACAGTCCTTCCTGACATCAGCAGCAACTGAAAGAACATCCCACTCACCTTTGCCATGTCTGGCAGAGGTTGCAGCTCTTTCTATTGCATCCCTCTAGCTTTCAAGTCAAGAGCTCCTGTGTCACACAAGGAAAAGCAATCTTTTACCTGCTGTGCCATGCTCATGGCAGCAGCAATGCAGATGCCAGCAGCTGATGCCCACAAGGACAGCCAGCCTGGACTTATTTTCATTACATATCTTTGTCCTGATGTCCTTCTACAAGCTGGGACATTTCTCACTCTGAGCAGCAGAGGGCAGGATGGGTCCAAGGTGAGGGCACACTCTGCTCTTTAACTGGCACTCAAAGAGAAAGAGAAAATGAAAACCAGATGTGTTTCCCTGCCCATGGCAAACACCAGCCTTTCCATCCTTACAGTCCTTCCTGACATCTGCACTAATTGAAACAACATCCCACTCACCTTTGCCATGTCTGGCAGAGGATGCAGCTCTTTCTATTGCATCCCTCTAGCTGTCAAGTCAAGAGCTCCTGTGTCACACAAGGAAACGCAATATTTTACCTGCTGTGCCATGCTCATGGCAGCAGCAATGCAGATGCCAGCAGCTGATGCCCACAAGGACAGCCAGCCTGCACTTATTTTCATTACATATCCTTATCCTGATGTCCTTCTACAAGCTGGAATATTTCTCCCTCTGAGCAGCAGAGGGCAGGATGGGTCCAAGGCGAGGGCACACGCTGCTCTTTATCTGGCACACAAAGAGAAAGAGAAAATGAAAACCAGATGTGTTTCCCTGCCCATGGCAAACACCAGCCTTTCCATCCTTACAGTGCTTCCTGACATCAGCAGCAACTGAAACAACATCCCACTCACCTTTGCCATGTCTGGCAGAGGTTGCAGCTCTTTCTATTGCATCCCTCTAGCTTTCAAGTCAAGAGCTCCTGTGTCACACAAGGAAAAGCAATCTTTTACCTGCTGTGCCATGCTCATGGCAGCAGCAATGCAGATGCCAGCAGCTGATGCCCACAAGGACAGCCAGCCTGGACTTATTTTCATTACATATCCTTGTCCTGATGTCCTTCTACAAGCTGGAACATTTTTCCATCTCAGCAGAAGAGGGCAGGAGGGGTCCAAGGTGAGGGCACACTCTCCTCTTTTTCTGGCACACAAAGAGAAAATGAAAACAAGATGACTTTCCCTGCCCATGGCAAACACCAGCCTTTCCATCCTTAAAGTCCTCCTGACATCAGCACTAATTGAAACAACATCACACTCACCTTTGCCATGTCTGGCAGAGGTTGCAGCTCTTTCTATTGCATCCCTCTAGCTTTCAATCAAGAGCTCCTGTGTCACACAAGGAAACGCAATCTTTTACCTGCTGTGCCATGCTCATGGCAGCAGAAGTCCAGATGCCAGCAGCTGATGCCCACAAGGACAGCCAGCCTGGACTTATTTTCATTACATATCTTTGTCCTGATTTCATTCTAGAAGCTTGGACATTTCTCCCTCTGAGCAGCAGAGAGCAGGATGCGTCCAAGGTGAGGGCACACTCTGCTCTTTCTATGGCCCTCAAAGAGAAAGAGAAAATGAAAACCAGATGTGTTTCCCTGCCCATGGCAAACACCAGACTTTCCATCCTTACAGTCCTTCCTGACATCAGCAGCAACTGAAAGAACATCCCACTCACCTTTGCCATGTCTGGCAGAGGTTGCAGCTCTTTGTATTGCATCCCTCTAGCTTTCAAGTCAAGAGCTCCTGTGTCACACAAGGAAAAGCAATCTTTTACCTGCTGTGCCATGCTCATGGCAGCAGCAATGCAGATGCCAGCAGCTGATGCCCACAAGGACAGCCAGCCTGGACTTATTTTCATTACATATCTTTGTCCTGATGTTCTTCTAGAAGCTTGGACATTTCTCCCTCTGAGCAGGAGAGAGCTGGATGGGTCCAAGGTGAGGGCACACTCTGCTCTTTATCTGGCACTCAAAGAGAAATAGAAAATGAAAATAAGATGTGTTTCCCAGCCCATGGCAAACTACAGACTTTCCATCCTTTCAATCTTCCTGACTTCAGGAATAATTGAAACAACATCCCACTCACCTTTGACACGTCTGGCAGAGGTTGCAGCTCTTTCTACTGCATCCCTCTAGCTTTCAAGACAAGAGCTCCTGTGTCACACAAGGAAAAGCAATCTTTTACCTGCTGTGCCATGCTCATGGCAGCAGAAGTCCAGATGCCAGCAGCTGATGC
This sequence comes from Phasianus colchicus, assembly GCF_987193195.1. Taxonomy (NCBI): domain Eukaryota; kingdom Metazoa; phylum Chordata; class Aves; order Galliformes; family Phasianidae; genus Phasianus; species Phasianus colchicus. Next base: position 14,539,778 of record NC_143476.1, read on the forward strand.
CCACAAGGACATCCAACCTGGACTTATTTTCATTACATATCTTTGTCCTGATGTCCTTCTACAAGCTGGAACATTTCTCCCTCTCAGCAGAAGAGGGCAGGACGGGTCCAAGGTGAGGGCACACTCTGCTCTTTATCTGGCACTCAAAGAGAAAGAGAAAAATAAAACCAGATGTGTTTCCCTGCCCATGGCAAACACCAGCCTTTCCATCCTTACAGTCCTTCCTGACATCAGCACTAACTGAAACAACATCCCACTCACCTTTGCCATGTCTGGCAGAGGTTGCCGCTCTTTCTATTGCATCCCTCTAGCTTTCAAGTCAAGAGCTCCTGTGTCACACAAGGAAAAGCAATCTTTTACCTGCTTTGCCATGCTCATGGCAGCAGAAGTCCAGATGCCAGCAGCTGATGCCCACAAGGACAGACAGCCTGGACTTATTTTCATTACATATCTTTGTCCTGATGTCCTTCTAGAAGCTGGAACATTTCTCCATCTCAGCAGAAGAGGGTAGGAGGGGTCCAAGGTGAGGGCACACTCTCCTCTTTTTCTGGAATACAAAGAGAAAATGAAAACCAGATGTGTTTCCCAGCCCATGGCAAACACCAGCCTTTCCATCCTTACAGTCCTTCCTGACATCTGCACTAATTGAAACAACATCCCACTCAACTTTGCCATGTCTGGCAGATGTTGCAGCTCTTTCTATTGCATCCCTCTAGCTTTCAAGTCAAGAGCTCCTGTGTAACACAAGGAAAAGCAATCTTTTACCTGCTTTGCCATGCTCATGGCTGCAGACGTCCAGATGCCAGCAGCTGATGCCCACAAGGAAAGCCAGCCTGGACTTATGTTCATTACACATCTTTGTCCTGATGTCCTTCTAGAAGCTGGAACATTTCTCCCTCTCAGCAGCAGAGGGTAGGAGAGTTGCAAGGTGAGGGCACACTCTCCCCCGTTTATCTGGCACTCAAAGAGAAAGAGAAAATGAAAACAAGATGTGTTTCTCTGTCCATGGCAAACACCAGACTATCCATCCTTACAGTCTTCCTGACTTCAGTAATAATTTAAACAACATCCCACTCACCTTTGCCATGTCTGGCAGAGGTTGCAGCTCTTTCTATTGCATCCCTCTAGCTTTCAAGTCAAGAGCTCCTGTGTCACACAAGGAAAAGCAATCTTTTACCTGCTTTGCCATGCTCATGGCTGCAGACGTCCAGATGCCAGCAGCTGATGCCCACAAGGACAGCCAGCCTGGACTTATTTTCATTACATATCTTTATCCTGATGTCCTTCTACAAGCTGGGACATTTCTCCATCTCCGCAGAAGAGGGCAGGAGGGGTCCAAGGTGAGGGCACACTCTCCTCTTTTTCTGGCACACAAAGAGAAAGAGAAGATGAAAACCAGCTGTGTTTCCCTGCCCAAGGCAAACACAGACTATCCATCCTTACAGTCTTCCTGACTTCAGTAATAATTTAAACAACATCCCACTCACCTTTGCCATGTCTGGCAGAGGTTGCAGCTCTTTCTATTGCATCCCTCTTGCTTTCAAGTCAACAGAGACTGTGTCACACAAGGAAAAGCAATCTTTTACCTGCTGTGCCATGCTCATGGCAGCAGCAATGCAGATGCCAGCAGCTGATGCCCACAAGGACAGCCATCTTGGACTTATTTTCATTACATATCTTTGTCCTGATGTCCTTCTACAAGCTGGAACATTTCACCATCTCAGCAGAAGAGGGCAGGATGGGTCCAAGTTGCAGGCACACACTCCCCTGTTTATCTGGCACTGAAAGTGATAGAGAAAATGAAAACCCGATGTGTTTCCCTGCCCATGGCAAACACCAGCCTTTCCATCCTGACAGTCCTTCCTACAATCAGCTGGAATTGAAACAACATCCCCCACATCTCTTTTTTGAACTTATTCATGCATGAATAATAATAATGAGAATTTTTCTGTAAATCTTATTTCTGTATGGAAACGATCAGATAACCGGAGCTTTTTTCTCTAAAACAATCCAGGAAATTTGCATTGCTTATCTATGTACGCAAAACGTTTTTGCCATTCATCTCAAATATCAATATATCTGGCAAAATAAGGTAGAAAAAATATTTACAGACATTTTAGGACATAGATTACTTCTGGTCAAGTGGGAAAGAATCCCTAAGCTGCAATCATGAAATTCTTTTATCACTTTCTCTGATTTAGCCAGTGTTACTAAAAGGGAAATAAGACACAGGCTTTTGATAGCAGCTGCCAATTTAAGAACGATAGTAACTTTTATTATTCTTGGCTAAGATCAAAGTCCCGCATTTCAGGATTATCTCCAGCTCATCAAGTATAATTAACAGTTTTGGATTGCCACATTATTGTATGGCAATATTGTCTTCCTGCAAGGAATTTCATTGTTTTACACGTGCCACAGGTTGTTAATAGATTGCCTGATTACCATTTATTTTTTTTATTGGCTTATGATGACTACAGAAAATTATACAGCAGCACCATAAAAACTTTAAATCCTATCCCATGTATCTGCACTCATACGAAAATAATATTGGAAAGCATTGGTGAAACTAAGATTACAAATTAAAGCAGAGGACAATTTCAGTGAAAGCCTACAGGTTTCTCAGCTCTGCCCATTTCAAACCCCTGAAGACATCCACGGGTTTCCTGCTGTGGGACACAGGCACTCACCTGCAGCTCAGCACTGCCTGCTCATGCCTGCGCACACCTTCAGGCTGGAACCAAGGAAATCCTCAGCAAAGACATCAGTACACTTTTGTTATGATGACTTTCCTAAAGAAGCATCAAATATTTCTTCACGAGAAATACTGCAAGTCCCTTTGACACTAGCCCTTATTTTAAATGTTTAGATTTGTGCTTCATTCAGGCGTGCTGTCACTCCCAAAAAGATTTTTATTCTTTTGTTTTTCATTCTGAGGAACACAGTGATTTCTGGCTTGCTTACTGACTGTAGGCACAGCAATACTCCTGCACCTTCAGGGAAACAGCAAATCCATCTCTTTCACACCCTACTTCTATCAAGCTCACTCACCTTACAAGGTATTTATTGCAAGCAGCTCTTCCAAAAATGGAGATTAACAGAACCTGCAACCCAGGACACCTCAGTAAGCCAGTACTTTTCATCTCCTGAAGGTGTAGGTAGACACAGAGCTGGAACATCTTTTCCAGAGCTGTGTGATGCTATCTCATCTATGTTCCTTTACTGTGCACTCAGTTTCACTTCTTATCTAACCTCGTTGCATCCCAGCATTTCTGGTGCCAAAAATAAACTGACAGCTTTCATCACTAGTTAAAAGGAAACTGCAATAGGAAAAGCCATTTTTCTGATTTCTCTGTTGATCAGAGATGCTTCATGCAAGCCTGATGCGGTAGAAACAATATCAGCTTTAGAATGACAGTCATTAGAGCAGAATCCTTTCACTGATGAAATCCCACAGTCCCGATTCATACAACACTGACACTGGAGGACACAGTAGTTTAGATGAGAGCGCATTAAAAATGACTAAGTTAAGGTCTCAGAAATAGCAAAGAGTGACAAGTATGAAAAAAAGAGGTTGCAGAAACTGCTTCAGTTTGGCACTCTGGCATAAAGTATGACAACACACAACCTGCCTGTGCAGTTCCAGAAGCAGAAGAAAGCCGTCAACCAAGACTTGTTCTCATCTGCTCTGAAAGTCCACTGGGACAAGGCCACTTTTCTCTGACGTGCTTCCAGAAGTACCACTTCTGAGCACTGTGCCAGGGAGTTACAAGATACTGTTTGTGTGTACAGAGGAGAAAAAGACGTCTGTCTGGAAACAGACTTGGTGAAGGAGAAGCAGCACTTTCCAGAGTACTTCAGAAAGAACTGAGCACTGCCCCAAGAGCTTCAGAGCGGCAGGCTGTCACAGTGTGCCAACCAGCTCAGCTGTGAGTTGGCACTGAAGCTGCACCACAGGGAGAACAAAGCCCCCTGTGCACCCTTGGAGAGCCAAGGGTTGGAGATTCATGAACCTTGAGCTCCTTTCCAAGCCGGGCCATGCTGTGATTCTGGGATTCTCACCTTTGCCTCATCTGGCAGAGGGAGGCAGCTCTTTCTCTTGTCTCCCTATGGCTGTCAGGTCACCAGGGCCAGTGTCACACAGGGAACTGCAAACACTGTGTGTGCTGTGCCCTGCCCATGGCAGCACAGAGGCAGCTGCCAGCAGCTGATGCCCACAAGGACAGCCAGCCTGGACTTCCTTTGATTCCTTCCCTTTGGATCAGCGTCCTTCAGGAAGGCGGAACATCTCTCCAGCTGAGCAGCAGAGGACAGCAGGGCTTCGTTGTCTGGGCATGTTCTCTTCTGGCCCTCTGGCCCTCACAGACACAGGAGGAGGACACAGAGGCTGCTGTAACACAGCCAGCCCTGCCTCTCAGGTCAGCTCTCAGGCCATCCTCTCTCCCCTCAGCAGCAGCTCACTGTTCTGCACTCCTCTGGCCTGGGCTGGCAGAGGTGTGCAGCAGTTCTGCTGATCTCCCAGTGCTGGCCATGTCTGCAGTGCCTGTGTGAAAGACACAGGAAGCTGCCAGCATTGCACTGCTCTGCTGTGCCCCTGCCATCACCGAGTTTGCTGTCAGCAGCTGCTGCTACACGGCCATTCAGGCACAGGCCTTTCCTTCCTGGCCCTCTTTCCCCCCCTCTCTCCTCTGCTCTCTCTCGTGCTCCCCTTTGGCCTGGGCTGGCTGAGCAGTGCAGGCCTTGTTGTTGCTCCCTGGGCCAACTACGTCACGGTTCCCCGTGACTCTGCCAGCTGCTCTGACACAGCGACTGCGTCCTCAGTGTGGATTCCAGAATGCGACAGACGTCCAGAGAAGACTTCCAGGGCTGATTGGAACATGCTGCCATCAAGAACTGCCATGGCTCAGGCCCCCTGGGAATCTGCTCACAGCGAAAGCTGTTGTCACTCTGTGTGGGCACAGCCTTGTCTGTGTAGGCCTGCTCACACTGCAGCCCCTGTCTGCACCAGAACCGTGCCGATCCACCTTCTCTTGGCCTCCTTGCCTGCATGGAAAAGGGCAGCTTGGGCTGAAGGCCCTCAACTTTCAGATGACCGAGTGAAGTCTCTGAGCCCTGGTGACCCAGCAGGGACAGAGAGGTGATTGTTCCCCTCTACTCTGCTCTTGTGAGGCCCCATCTGGAATACTGCATTCAGGTCTGGAGCCCCCAGTACAAGAAAGACAGGGAGCTGCTGGAGAGGGTCCAGAGGAGGGCCACGAAGATGATCAGGGGACAGGAGCACCTCCCCTGTGATGACAGGCTGAGGCAGCTGGGCTTGTTCAGCCTGGAGAAAAGAAGGCTGCGGGGTGACCTCATTGCAGCCTTTCAGTACCTAAAAGGAACCTACAAACAGGAGGGAAATCAACTCTTTGAAAGGGTGACAGCAGGAAAAGGGGAAATGTTTTTAAGCTGAGGGAAGGGAGATTTAGGTTGGACGTCAAGGGAAATTCTTTACGGAGAGAGTGGTGAGTTACTGGAACAGGATGCCCAGGGAGGTTGTGGATGCCCCATCCCTGCAGGTGTTCAAGGCCAGATTAGATGGGGCCCTGGGCAGCCTGGTCTAGCTTTAGGTGGAATGGTTGGTGGCCCTGCATGTGGCAGGGGGGTTGGAGATTCATGATCCTTGAGGTCCCTTCCAACCCTGCCAATTCTGTGATTCTGTGATTCTGTGACCCACTCAGCTCTTCAGCCTGCTGACCTGCTCTGCTGGGGCTGTCTTAAAGGGCAGAGGGCACGTTATCCTAATGTCCCCACATACATCCCTCTTAGCATACTGTAGGCCAGTTCCTAAAAGGACACCTGCACAATCTCTCTGAATGTTAATCAACACGTAGTTGGTCTGTGCACTGCAGAAATTGCACCTAGGTTTTCAGTGGTGATTAGCTATGTGTTTAGTCAGAGGTGCAATGGTTCTAATGGTGAGAGAAAGACATTCCCAGTTGTCATCAGGTGGAACACACTTCAGACTGGAATCCCCAAGCAGACTGCAGTCAAGCTTTCTTAATTATTCATTGTTGTTATCAATTCAGACGCATCTCTTAATTCCTGCCTGAATGAACATTCTGTAATAATCTGCTGAGAAAGTGCAAGGCTTGACAATGAGACTATAGTTTATTAGAGCAGCACTTTTTACTTCCTTTACAAGTTCTTATCTGAATGCTAAATACAACATCAATTCACTTCTCACTGGGTTGAACGTTTTAAATATTTGGTAAACATAATGGTTCTAATTCTGACATTTAATATGAAAATATTAAAATTCCTTGTAAGTACTTTTTTGTTAGAATGCCAGATGCTAAAGGGATGAAGTGGCACAAGAAAGCAAAATGTCTCTGCTGATGGCAGGAAGGACTGTAAGGATGGAAAGGCTGGTGTTTGCCATGGGCAGGGAAACACTGCTGGTTTTCTTGTTCCCTTTGTCTTTGAGTGCCAGAAAAATAGAGGAGAGCGTGCCCTCACCTTGGACCCCTCCTGCCCTCTGCTGCTGAGATGGAGAAATGTCCCACCTCCTACAAGGACATCAGGACAAAGATAAGTATTGGAAATAAGTCCAGGCTGGCTGTACTTGTGGGCATCTGTTGCTGGAAAATTTAATGGCAGTAAACTGCCTAGATAATGACAGAATGAGGGTGACAATAGAATGGTACGTAATCACAGTGCAATGATAAAAGTATGCAGGGTGCAGGAAGGGAGGTGTGGACATTCTGAGTTGCAACTCTTTATTTGCTCCAGAAAGCTCTATCAGAATGGAAGACTGAAGGAAATACTTTGAGGGGTTTTTTAATGTGACTGGATGAAAGATCCATGTGGCAAATTGAATAACTGGGTGGTAAAGGGACATAGATACCTCACTGTTTCATGGAACCTTTCAATTAAGCATCTGAGCACTGTGTACAGGACTTGGGAATATAAGTATTAGAGGATCATGGAATATCTGTATTTGGAAGGGACCTCGAGGATCATGTATTCCACCTCCTGGTTCCACACCGGACCTCCTATGGGTCAAGCCCTGTGTCTGAGAGCATTGTGCAAATGCTCTTTGGCCTTTGTCAGCTCAGTGCCAAACCACTGCCCTGGGGAGCCAGTGCCAAATTCCATGTATCTAGTTCATCCTACAGAATGATGCCAAGAACAGTTATAGAGATCGACTTACAAACAAAATTCTTGTCTTGAATTAATGGTACACTCACCGTTTAAAAAAAAAAAAGAAAAAAAAAAATCAAAGCCACATTCTTACGCTGGCATTTTACAGTATTGTCAGATTTTTGTAATTCTGTTTTGTCATATACGATTCTCTCATCGTGAAATAATGACCAAGTTCTCTTTTCAGATCTAAACATACAAATGTTAAAGGCAGCAGTGCTGTTCAAGAGTACATTACCAGCTCAAACACTGCTTTGGCTATAAAACTGAAGGCAGTCAGGAATTTTATCAAGGAGTTAGCATGTAAGTGTAGATTTAAAAGCAACCTGTATTGTTACTTAGAGTTTGATATAGTGTAATCCAATGCACAGTACTTGTAACGTGTGTTTTACAAAATGCTTTGCAATGTAGGCATCTATTAAGATAAATGCTGCAAGTTCTAATATGTCCATGACCTTTTCAAACAGTTCCTTACTCCTACACATCACTACGAGTAGTTCTTCTGTCAGGAAGGATCACATGAGTAATTAACCTGTGACCTTAATTTGGAATTAAATGCATACAGTGGAAGTAAGAGCTGTGGGTTATTTTGCTCTTTCAGTGTTGAACAGCCGAGGTGTTTTGTTTTGGAGGGTGGACAGTGATGGGACAAGTGGGGAATGGCTTTAAACTGAGACGGGGGGTGTTGAGGTTGAGGTTGGATGTGAGGAGGAAGTTTTTCAGCCAGAGGGTGGTGAGGCACTGGAACAGGTTGCCCAGGGAGGCTGTGGATGCCCCATCCCTGCAGGCATCCAAGGCCAGGCTGGATGTGGCTCTGGGCAGCCTGGGCTGCTGGTTGGCAGGTTAGAAACCCAACAGGACTTTATTGCAGCCCTGGGTGCAGGGGGATCACTGCTCCTAGCATGCACACAGAAGAGCTGGAGCACACAGGTGATGTACATTCCACTTGTGAACATTCCTGCAATTGCAGAGAGCGTGCGCCTGTTCCAATCTCTGCTGCACAGATTAAAAACTGATTGCAGATGAGCTGTTTTGGTATGGGGTTCTTGCAGACGGTCTGCAGTGGCTGTGTGATTCCTCAGGGAGTTGCTCTCCAGCCCAAAGGTCATGTCCTAAGTCGACCAGATCCCGTTTGTGTCCAGAAATGGCTGACAACAGATCAGCTGCTGGTCAAGTTTCTAACATCACACTGGCCTTGCTCCAGTGTCTGTGTCATCAGCCCCAGCACATACGGTGCACCTCTTCAAGGCTTTGGAACACTGAGACTCTGCACTTGGGCTCCAGACATCCTGCTGCACCAAGAGGTTATTCTAGCTTTGGTATCTTGCAACTTTGTATATAACTACATCACTGTAATCATAAATGTCTAGGAGCATGGAGATGGAGAAATTAATCTTCCTGTAATTCTCTGTACTGCAGCCCCGTGGTTGTCAACACCTAATGCAATATTGAAATTTCAGTTGAGAAATTGAAAGCTGTCCCTAACAAAAAAACATCTGCATTTGTTATTGAAATCACACTAAGGATCAAGAAATCCAAATGCTTCTAGCATAACCACGATTATAGGCAGTGTTTAGACAAGCTCTTACAGGAAAACCATGAACACAAGGCTAAAGAGAGACTAAGTGATGCACTCTGCAGGAATACTCATGGAAGTCTTCACAGTGCAGGAGTCTGATCTGATTACAGATGCTGTGCTTTAAGTACCCCTTATCATATCTTTTTTTTCACTGTTGTGCAGGGGTTGGACTCAGTGATCTCTGGAGGCTGGAGATGCTGTTTGCTAATGGCAGATGGAGAGAGGAAAAGCAAGTGCAAGGCATGCTGTGCATAGCCACCACATGGCATCTGCACCATTTCCCCCTGCACCAAGGAGGAGCAGCTCACAAGCTTGGCCTGGGCCAGGGAAGGGAGCAGACAAACATCTGGACCGACCCCAAACGAGCTGGTTCTGCAGGTTGGGTGTCTTCTGCTGCTTGTCTCACATCCTGCTGCTCAGCGGTAGATTTGTTCCTGCTCAGTGCTAACAGGAAACTCACACAGCATTTCTGTTTCAGCTGTGCCAACGCTTTGATCCCTTGCTGCTTGGATGGGGCGTTTGAAGAATGATGCCTGTGCTGATGTCCAGCCAGGCTTTGGGGATGAGTCTCCACACCAGGGTCCGTCTGACAGGACTGAGGGTTGGGGATCCAGCCAGGTCGAGTCCAGTGTGCTTTGCTCTTGTTCTTAGTGCTTGTTTTTGCTCAGGAGGGCAGGAGGTGAACCTCGTGAACCAATGCCTGCAGACGGGGTTTGCAGAGAAAGAGGTCCTGCAGGCCTTGTGTGACAGCCACGGAGCTGCAGCGAGGCTGCATCAGTGTAAAACACCAGAGATCCACGGAGGTGTGAAGGGGAGCTGTGGGCTGCAGTCACGCAGGAAGGGATGTGCATGCTCGGGGTTTGGTTGCTGTGTGTGTGTTAAGTGACTGTGATACCACTGCTGGGTCAGTGTGAGTGTACGGAACAAGTGTGACAGCCTTTTTGATGGAGTCCTGTGAAAGGAGTCCTATGGACTTGAGATCCAACTATCAGCCCGTGGGCATCATCCAGGAGTTGGGGTAGGGGATGAGGCAAGGGAAGTTGGGCTGAGAAAGGGATAAAGCAGTCTGGCAGTAGTTCTGTGTTTCTCCCATCTCCTGCTTTATTTCCTTCCAGGTGAAATAGATGGGTGCTGCAACATGCCCTTGAATGTAACAAAACCCACTCTAGTGTGGATTTGACATGGGCCCAGCACTGCAAGGTACGCTGCTGGGAGGAAGCGTCCATCTGGCTGAGGGCAGGAAGGCCCTCCAGAGGGATGCACTGAGGCCAGTTGTGCGAGGCTCAACAAGAGCAAGCGCCAGGTCCTGCGCTTTGGTCATGACGACCCCGTGCCAGCTTCTCCAGGATTTGGCTGGGGTAGAATTCCAAGCAGCCCCTGATTCCAGAACGTTGGGCTGGGCTGTTGGAATCTTCTGCCCTTGTGACTGGTCTTGCCTCCCCAGCCTGTCCGTCGTGGTGGAGCAGCCTGGTGGCCCTCAGTGATGTCATAAGGGCTAGAATGAGGGGAGGAGCAGTGCGTGCTGCGTCCCTTCATTGGAGCGCTGGAGCTCTGACTGAGCAGCTCGCTTGTTGCACTTGTGCACCGACTGCGTCCCTTTGTCTTCACACCGTCCTGTGCAGCACCTTGTAGGTAAGCTGAGACAGTGTGGGAGAGACGGGGGGACAGTGAGTGCTGAGAACTGCTGGCTGGCGGAGCTCATAGGCTCACATTATCTCCATCAGCAGAGGGGTGGCCATGAGGGACAGGGAGGTGATCGTCCCCCCCTGCTCTGCTCTTGTGAGGCCCCAGCTGCAGTACAGTGTCCAGAAAGACAGGGAGCTGCTGGAGAGGGTCCAGAGGCGAGCCACAGAGATGATCAGGGGACAGGAGCACCTCCCCTGCAAAGACAGGCTGAGGGAGCTGGGCTTGTTCAGCCTGGAGAAATGAAGGCTGTGGGGTGACCTCATGGCAGCCTTCAGTACCTAAAGGGAGCCTAAAAAGAGGAGGGGAATCAACTCTTTGAAAGGGTAGATAACAGCAGGACAAGGGGAAATGGTTTTAAGTTGAAAACTTAAGTTTTTAAGTTGGGGGAGGGCAGATTTTGGTTTTTCCCTTGTAATCTTTGGTAAACTGTGTAAGCAAACTGACCTGCTCTTTCTCTCTCCTCTCTCCACCCTCTGCCTGCTTCCCTGCTGCAGCTTTTGCTCGTGGAAGATCAGAGCAAAGAGACAAGGAACGGCTGCGGATTCGTGAGATTTGTCTCCCTCGTTCTGATCTCTTGCCAGGTACCTGCCATGGTTTGTCCCCCCACATGCTTTAGCAGCCCGTGACACCCCGTGTTTAGTAACACAGCCTCATCCAGCTTTGATGGGACGCTGGTCACGTGTGAGTTTTCTCCACGTGCTCTCCAGCTCAGCCCTCAGAAGGATGCTGTCTGTGGTGCTGTGACCAGCTGGTCTACAGGAAACCAATCCCTTAGGCAAAGAGTCCCAGCCCCAGCTTGTGCAGAGCTGCACAGCATCACCAGGGACACCAGCAGGCGTGCTTGGGCTGTGTGAGTGTGCCCGACAGCTGTAGGGAGCACAGCAGAGATGTGAACAGAGAACATAAAAGTGTGTTTCTTTTCAGTTCCAGCTTGTCACACCTACGCTGATGGCTGTGGCGTGCAGCGAGATCAGCTGTGGGCCTGACCTGGCATGGACAGAGGTAGAGTATGAAGCTCTGATTGGTCTTTGTTCCCTGACTGCAGCCAGCAGAGTGAGCCGCAGATGTGCTCTCCTGCTTTCCAAGAGAGCTCCTCTGTGGCAAGACAGTAGTGCAAGCGTGGCAAGTTTATAAAAGTACCAGAGCCATCTCGGCTGTTGTGTTTGTCCTCGACTGACTTTTCCCTTGAAATGGCTGCAGAAACAACAATCATTCTCTGCTCTGTTTGGCCTCGCTGTTGGTTGGACTGCTCAAGAGAGCTGCTTGGTGCTTGCAGTGGCACTGTTTGCACCTTGTAACTGCAGCCGTAGCTTTGGTTTCCCTCTTCACGGTCTCCTAGCATCTGAAACAGTCAGCCTTCCTGCACAAAGAGCGCAGGAAAGGAGGGGGCAAAATGGACAAGGCCACCTGTCTGCGTCAGTGCCATTGCTGATTAGTCTGGGTGGGGAGAGATGCATCTTTGCTGGCGTGTGCCTGCTGCACACCAGGGAGAGAAACAGCCGTTATTAGACTTGCAGTTCCTTCTGAAGTGCCCATGATAAGGACCGAGTGCATTTCCTGCAGCTTTCTCTGCAGATGTGCTCCTCACCTTGAAATCCTCCTTGTTGGTTCCCAGCTCCTCACCGTGGCCTGTGCTCTCTGTTTCAGACTGAGAACAAGGGGAAACCCCTACTGGATGATGGGGAGTCAGCTGTGAACATTCCAGCTATTGCTGCTGCCCATGCTATTAAGAGATACGTTGCCCAGGCAGCGGATGAACTCTCCTTTGAGGTAAGCAGTTCAAGGCGTTCCTTGTTTCTCAATTTTACAATGGCAAATGCCTTCAGAGCTGCACTGGTGCAAGTGCTCTCATGCTTGGCCATGTTTGGCAGTGCAGAAGAATGCAGTCATTTGAGCTGTGCTTTCCTCCCAGCCGTGCTGAAGCTGGGATTGACGTTGCAATCTCTTGCAGGTGGGAGACATCATCTGTGTCATTGACATGCCACCAAAGGAGCTCACCCCCTGGTGGAGAGGCAAGCTCGGCTTCCAGGTAGGCACAAGCTTCAGACTGGAGAGTGCAACTTCAGTAAAGGCAGGAATCTCAGCTTAGAGCTGCTCTGCCTGCTCAGGATGCCTAGTGGACATAAACAGTTTCCCTGTGTCGGTGTCAGAGGACCTTGCCTTTGGCTGCAGATGTTGAAAAATTATTACCTTTATGCTGTGAACTATGGCCATTTTCTGCTGGATAGTCTTATGGAACGTCAGGCAAGCACGTTCTGAGGGAAATGTTACGAGGCTTTTGATTTAACAGTTCAGATCTGAGAAATGCAGCATGCAATAGTTGGTCTCTATTTTGTTCTTGTTACAGGTTGGATTTTTCCCAGGGGAGTGTGTGGAACTCATTAATAAGAACATTCCTGAGGCACTCATCAATTCTGTGCCAAAGCCAGGTATGGATGTTACATTTGATGGTGTGGGAAAGCAAAATGAAGTCTTTTTGGGGGTATGTTCCATGTTTAGTACCTCCTTTATCCATCCCACATTGTCCTCTGGGTTGATGATTCTTCATGCACACCATGGGGCAGAGATTTGGCCCAATCCTCCTGGGTTTATGACTGGACTTGGGGAAACTATAGAATACTCATGGAATGGCTTGGGATGGAAAGGAACCTCAGGGATCATCATGCTCCAACCCTCCTGCCTCAGGATGGTCTCCCAGCCCCCACATTTAATGTGAGACTAGATCAGGCTGCCCAGGGCCCCATCCAGCCTGGCCTTGGGCTCCTCCAGAGATGGGGAAAATCCCTTTTTGTATGTACTGGTTGGTAATGTTCTTCCCGTTCTGACGTGCCCTGTAGAATGTGCTGTGCTCGGCCTCGTCCAACGGAGCCAGACCTGAAATGACCTGGTTTCTTCCTTTTGTTGTGCAGTGCCCAAGAAACGCAGCAAGATCCTCACCTTCCTTCGTTCCTTGGTGAAGGCCCGCCCAAAGAAACCGACCGAGCGGGAGGTGGAGAAGGAAAGGGTGTTTGGCGGTGACCTGGGAGAGCATCTTCTCCACTCCGGTCGTGATGGTAAGGAGCAGCCCATTCCTGAGATCTTCCTCTGCTGGGCATCTAAAGAAGATGAAAGGGAGCTCATATCTAGCAGGGGGCAGGCTGATAGCCGTGGAGACACGTGTAATGGGAGTTGATGGCTGAAGGATCAAGTGAGGCGGATGCTCCTAAGAGACAAGCACATCTGTATTTGCTTCAGCCAAGCCTGGCTGGGCTTAGTGGATGGGATGTGAAGCACAGCCTGCAGCAGGATTGAATCAGGAGCTCCACTGACGGCTGGCACGTGTTCTTCAGTCCCCCAGGTCCTCCAGAGCTGCGCTGAGTTCATTGAGCAGCACGGCGTGGTGCAGGGGATATACCGCCTGTCCGGCGTCGCGTCCAACATCCAGAGACTGCGGTAAGAGTGCTGCGACTGACACAGCCTGAGTGCATCTGGTGTGGCTTTGGGCTTGCCTTCCTCTCGCTCAACCGGGTTTGCGTCCCTCTCTCCAGGCAGGAATTTGAGTCGGAGCAGATTCCTGAGCTCACCGTCCGTGACATTCACAGCGTGAGCTCCCTCTGCAAGATGTACTTCAGGGAGCTCCCGAACCCTCTGCTCACCCACCAGCTGTACGGCAAGTTCTCGGTAAGCACAAGGCCACGTCTTTCATTTCCCTCTTCCTGGGCCTCTTGGCAGATGGCTGCAGCAGTGCCCCAGCTCGGAGGCCCTTTTGCTGTCAGCCCCACGAGGTTTACTCGCAGTGCTGTACTAGCCTGATTGGTGTCTCGCTCCCTTTCTGCACTACTCCAGGATGCTGTTGGTGCCGCGACAGAGGAGGAGCGGCTGCTCAGAATGCAGGACGTCATCCAGCAGCTGCCCGCTCCTCACTACAGGTCAGTGCTGCCCTCAGCCTGCTGAGCTCAGCCCTGCTGCATTGCAGAGGGCAACGATGCGGTTCCAGCCTTTGTCTTTCTGAATTGCAGCACGGCATGCTCGTTGGTGCTGAATGTTTGCCTCTCTTGTTTTCCAGGACTCTGGAGTTCCTGATGAGACACTTGGCGTGTCTGGCTGGGAGCTCCATGGTAACAAACATGCATGCCAAGAACCTAGCCATTGTGTGGGCTCCAAACCTCTTAAGGTAAACTTCTGCTTCTGTTTCAACACAACGCTTACATCTGTTCTCCATTAAAAAAAAAAACAGTGCTCCCTTTTTCTCCATCAAATGTGCTCTTCTCCTGTAAAATCTGTGGCTGACAGAAGAGCAGGAGCCTGAGCTGTTCTCCATCCCCACGGGCACAATGTCTAGGTGACAATTTCTGCAGTCTTGTTGAGATGGGACTGACGTGTCCTTGATCATCCAGGGGAATTTCTGCAGTGGCATCACTGATTGCCCACTGCGGAAGTCTCCAGAGCCTCAGCTGACAGCTTTTGGCTGCAACAATTCAGACTCGGGGAAACGGTCTTGGAGAAATGACTTCTAAAATCTGCCTTTTCTACAGATCACAGCAGAACGAGTCTGCCTGCGCCAGCGGAAGAGCTGCCTGCATGGAGCTGCAGACGCAGTCGGATGTGGTGGAATTTCTCATCAACCACACCGACGTCCTCTTCTGCTCCAAATCCGGAGCAGACATCGCAGATGCAGCAGGTGAGTGTCTTCCTCCATTAGCTTTATCTTGACCTGACACCTTGACCAAATGCAGGCCTTCTCCGGGACCTTTGAGATACTCTTTTACCATCAAGAGGACAGCAGACCTCTGGGCTTCCATTAGGGTATGGCATCCTGTTGCTGGATGCTGAGAATGTCCAAGCCCAAACTTTACAAGGAGGAAACCGTCATTATTATGGTTTGCATGCAGGAGAAGCTTGATGCAAGTGTGGCAGCGAAGCTTTCTCAGTTCCCTGCCCCCATTTCCTTGGGTTTTTCCTTGCCTATTTTGATACAGTAAGCTGCTCTTAGTTATAACCGTGTCCTTTGCCATAAACAGACCTCTGCCCACATGGTTATTTTGAGCTCCTCTTCTTCCAGTGGCTGGGATAAGCAAGCCTGAGAAAAATACAGCACCTCCCCCAGAACTGTGGTGGCTGTGCTGCTGCTTTCTGATCCTCGCTCTTACCTGTGGTTTTCCCTGACAGGGCACAATTCTCTCCCAGGGCCCAAGTCTGTGGGGGTCTCTTCTGCTGCCACAAAGCTGCTCAGCCTGGAGGAGGCACAGGCACAGAGGCGAGGCCACAGCAGCTCTCCCCCTGTGACAGAGAGCAGCAGGGACATTGAAGTGGAAGAAAGCCCTGCAGCTGGGCAGGGCAAATTCCACACCGTCATCGACTTTCCATCTGACAGGTAAAGAGGACTTTCTTTTCCAGCACCTAGCATCATTGTTTGGGTGGGTTTTTCTGTTTTTCTGCAGAAACCAGGCAGTGCTAGGAACAAGCAACTGCTGCCAAGAGCTCAGTGCAGCTCTTCCCTCACCCTGCACCACGCACGACTCACAGCGTTGGCTGTTTTCTCTCTCCAGGCAAAATCCACCCAGCAAAACTGAGGAATCACCAGCTAGCAGTTGGTGTTGCTGCTTCAGGCTCAGAAAGCCATCCTCTGGCAGCAAACGCCAACTGCAGCGCAATGCCAGGCAGCCCTCAGAAACAGCAGTGGTAGTCCTGGCAGGTAAGGGTGCAAATGCAGCTTCCAAATCCCTGCTTTTCAGGAACATAGAATTCAAGCTTGCAGTGCACTTGTATCTCCTTCTGGCATTCCAGCCCCTACCTAGCATCTTCAGTTCACCCCTGATCAAGAACCACTGTCGTAATTCAGCTTGTGAAAGTTTGACACTAACCCCTGTGTATCCTTTCTAGGTGAATCGAGCCCTTGCCAACCCAGAAGATCCAGGGCAAGTAGCAACAATGCTCTCTGTGCTTCCATCAGTGGAGAGCTCTTAGGAAGCACAAATTGCTGCAGTTCCAACAGCAGCCTTACACATGACAACAGTGATGGAGAGAAGGAGCTCATTGAAGTCCATGCTCTCATTACACCTGGCTCTGCTGAAGTTGCTGACCTGAGCCTCCCAGACACCACAGTCACCAGCCTGGATTGTAACCAGGAGTCTCTGCAGTGCAGCCCATCCCAAGAGCAGTGTGAGTGCCCCGACAGCAGCACCTCCATGCAGGAGCAGGTCAGTGTCAGTGAAGAGGAGCAGAGCCTCTTGCAGGGGGACTTTCAATCAGGCCTCCAGTCCCAGGCACCGGACAGCAGCACTGAGAGCTCTGAGCCACTCTCTCCATGACAAGACAGGATGAGTCCCATCGTCACCATCGACCTCTCACTCTCCTGTCTTTTATACAATAATAAAAGCACACTCGTGCTCAACCAACGCCTTGACTGCCTCCAGAGTCTTCATTCACACGGACTGGGATGAATGCAGCACACAGCAAGGCACCCCAGCTTGCAATGCTGTGGCTGTGCGGTGCGTGCAGCACAGCTCCGGGTTTGTTCCTGTTTTGTCTGGCTTTGGGATGTCTGCAGGGGGAGCTCTGCTACCATTTGGCATGGTAGCAAATAATCTCTCGCATCCCGGATGCTGCTCATGATACTCCCAAGCTTCCTGGCTGTGGCTTTGTGATGCTTTTCAGGGCTTTCTGATGCATTTTGATGCCTTGGCTGTTGCTTAACACCTCCCTCCTCGCATCATGTCCTTTCCTGGCTCCCACCTAAGAGCTGGTCATGCAGATCATCTCCAGACCTGTCATCAGCACACTGCGGCAGGAGAAGCTCCCCCTGGCCAACGTCAGGCAGTACTGCTTGGTCTGCAGCTCAGTGGCCATTTCCCTTTTAGGCGGCTCCTGCAGAAGAATCAAGCAGCAGAACCTTTTGCTCACCCTGCAGCACACAAATGCTGCAAAAGCAGAAACAACCTGGGAATCTCTGGTTTGCAAGACTTCACAGACACTCACCGACTGTGTCTGATGGCTCCCTCCCATCCTTGATTTCCTTCTGCCTTTCTCCTCGTCTGATCCCACTGCTGAGCCATGATCAAGCTGCCCAGTGTGGCAGAGCATCGTGCAGAGCCGTGCTGGCACCTCCTCCCCTTCCTCTCCTGCTACCTCACCCGCTTCTCTGACAGACCTGCTGATCCCACACGTGCAATTGGGATGCTCTGGCACAGGATGTGCCCCTAACCCAAAGCTCCTTCCCACCCTCCCAAGAAAAAGTAAACAGGTTTCCTGCCTCCTCGGCTTGATTTCATGTGGCAGGGATGGAGAGCTCTTCAGCTCTGAGCAAGTTTTTTTCTGAGAAAGTGACCAGCTCTTTTCCATCCCTTTGCCCCTACAAACAGTTGTCCAGAGGATCTCGTCCAAGGATTCCTGGAACAGCCTGCAGCTGGCTCTCCTGAAGTTCAGGCTCCTGCCTTTGCTTCCTGCCAGGCCCGCATTCCTTGAGATCACCAACTCAAGGAGGGCATGGTCACTGCAGCCCTGACCGCCTCCTGTCGTAACCCCTGGTGTGCACCATGTCCAGCAATGCTTCCCTTCTGCTTGCTGTGCCCAATGCCTGCACCACAGAGTGATTCTCACTGCACTCCAGGAGTCTGTCAGATTGCTTGCAGCCAGCCATGCTGATTTCCCAGACTGACTGCAATCCCCCATCAGGATGAGAGTCAGTGAGTGCGATGCTTCTGCTGGCTGCAGTAAGCAGCTCCCACCAACAGGCTCTCTTTCCAGGCGGCTGTAGCAGACCCTCACCTCCAGAAGCCCTGCACTGCTGCACTTCCTAATTTTACCCACAAGTTCACAACCTGCTCATGGCTCTTCTTAGTTCTTTGCACTCAACTTCTCATCATAGAGGGCAAATCCCTTGCCTTCCAGAATTCCGTAGTATCAATTGTGTCTGCTAATGTCAGGATTTTTTTTCTTTCTTTTCTTTTTCCATTTTCTAGGTAGGAAAATGAATTTCTGAGCCAGGAGAAGCAGAAGTGAAACAGTCTTCCTGGCACTGCTCAGGTTGCAGGAGTTGCCAAGTGCTCCTCAGGTAATGTGTGCTGAAGAGCTGACCTTGGTGGCAGGGGCTGTGGCTGCATTTTGTGCCTGTCATGCGGGAATCCAAGAAAGCCTATTCAGAGCAGGAGCTGCAGAGCGAGATAAACATCACGAGAAGGTAAGGCTGAGAAGCAAGGACACCTCCAGAAAGAAGAGAAAAACGGAGTCAAGTGAGCTGCGTGACGGCCGTGTGATGCTGACCATGATTGGAGGAAGAGCGCATGGCTGGGAATGACTGATGGCTCTGGTTGGATGGGTGCCTGTGTGCACAGAGGTAAGGAGTGTTTGTGGGATGTTTTGCTGGCATCTAACGGCTGTAAGGGGAAGTCAAGAGAGAAAACTTGTGAATGCATAGAAGGGATGTTAAAATCTGGAACAGACTGTTTGGATCATTCACAGCTGAGTCCAGATTGCCACACTGCTAGAACTTGGGGCCCAGGATTTTCCTTTAAGAGTGCCAACTGCTTATTTTAAATGATAAAAAGTAACATTGAAAAAAGCTTCCCTCCTTGCATTATAATAAGGCATTGATATTTGATGTTTCTGTCTTTCCATTCCTTTAGCAGCCTGGGTGTTGATGCAGCTGCATGCATCTGCTGCCCTCCCCTTCTGTTTTGTGTAAAAGAACAGTAAAATATGCAATCAGTGTGAGATCTTTCTGAAGTATTTTACTTTATTTGCCCCTAGGCTGCAATGGCTGGGAAATGGCAGTGTCACCCAGGAGCCCACACGGCGACCTGATGTCTCATTGTTGGGGTCTATTGGAAACCACCACGATGACAAAAGAATGCCTGGGATTCCTCCGGCCCAAATGCCAAACCTTGCACTTGGCTGTGCTGAACCTCATGAGGTTCACCCAGGCCCACCTCTCAAGTCTGCTGAGCTCAAACAGATGCCATTTTTCTCGTGTCCTTCCATTCCGAGTCCATCTGTTCCCCAAAGCAAAAGAATTTGGAGGGAACCACCGACAGTTATGTGAGCGATTTCAGCGTCTATTTCTGATCATGGCAACAACTTCAGAGGTCACACTTAATTTACGGTGCCCGTTGTAATTCTGACCAAGGCTGCAGTTGCAGCTGACTTCCCAAGGCTGCAAGACGTGGTGGTGACACAGCCTTGTGCTTCTGCATTGGTGCTCATCCCACGTTTCCTTTCTCTGTCTCGCAGGTCAGCTCCTGCTGGAAGCAGATGGTATCCCAGTGTGAATGAAGGTCAGTGCAGGAGCAGCTGCTGATGGGAGGAAGGAAGTCCATGCTGAAGAGCTCTGAAGCATCTGCAGGTATGGTTCTGGAGGAGGCAGCAGTGATGCCGGAGGGCTCCCCAGCAGGAAGCTGTCTCATCCAAATGCTTGCTGAGTGGTTGGAAGGGAGCTTTCTGCATGACAGCAGCACCAGCTGCTTGCTTCAAATGCTGCAAAGACAAGGATTAGCACGAGTTCCAGTATCTACAGTATCATCATGAATCACGATAGGATTACAATGTGTCCTCATACAAACACAGCCATTTCTCTCTGAGTCCAGAGGCTGTCCGGAAAGCATCTTTGAGGTCTCTCACACCAAACCACTGCTGTCCGTGTGGGATCTGACTCATTAGGGTATAGGGGTTAGGAACCACAGGCTGTCTTTTGAGAACGGGTTCAGTCATTTCCTTACATCTTGCACCAGCCGATACGTGCCGTCTGCCTTCCGTGCCGACAGGATTGGGGTGTTATAAGGCCACAGACAAGGTTCCAGAAGACATCCTTAACCAGTGTCTGTGTTACAGCTTTTAGACCCACTCTCCCTTCTAAGGCTATGGGATATTGTTGCTGTTTCACAGCTCCACTCCCTCCTTGGGCAGTTCTTTGTAAGGGAAAATTGTGAGTCCACCCCGATTTCCTTCCCCTGCCCACACCTCTGGATTCATTTCTTCTTCATCACAGCTGTTAACACATTCATTGACCCCTGATATCTGTTTCACAGACATGCAGCTGTAATCCTCATTTAACTGTTAAATCTCTCCCCCATAAATCGGTCCCTGCTTCAGGCACAGAGAACAATTGCCCTGCAACTATTTTATCTTTCCATTTTAGTTCTGTGGTCTCCAAGAGTGGAGCTGTCATTTCTGATCCCTCAGCCCCAGTTATGCACAACAGCCATATCCAGATACACGTCTGGTACCTCTGAACTAGCTAATGCTGTAGGATGGAATGTTGATTCTGCACTGGCTATCAAATGTGGGATTGCTGTGAAGTAGTACAGCACCATGTGTTTTGTAATTTGCCCTTAGAAACAGTTTGAAAAAGTAGAAAGACTTTATTAGTATTAGTATTAGTAAAAAGAAGTTATTTCATAACATATTTTAGAAATACAGTTGTTCAATCATGTGATCAATTCTCACTTACAGAACTGTAATAGTTACAAATTGCATGGGTTTAGTATTAAGGACCAGAAAGCATGTTGTAAGGCCATTCTGTTTGGATAGGAGAAGCTCAGCAAAAGAAACACAGACTCCAAAGAAGCCAGGGCCTCCACACAAGGCCGAACTGACTCACTCTGTGGGCAGGTTGGGATGCAACAGGCAGGCATCAAGAGACTCCCCCCTGTCCTCCTTCCAAACTTCTCTCTATTCAGGGATGAGCAGGTGTCCAGAAATAGTGGCCAAGTGTTGATAAGGAGCTGTCAGATGTTCAATAATTAGCAGTATATCTGCTGACCTAGCAACAATTGGTATTTACCCAGTCACAAACACACACACAGAATGGCCCGGGTTGGAAGGGACCTCAAGGATCAGGAATCTCCAACTCCCTGCCACAGGCAGGGCCACCAACCTCTGTAGCACTGCACATATGCACATTGCTGGATAGAAACAGCAGTGTGGGAAAAACTATATGCTGTGGATGCAAAGGGTGAATCAGAATGGCTTAACAGCTGTCCCACAAGGAAAAGAAATCCCTTACGTGCTGTGCCATGCTCATGGCAGCAGCAATGCAGATGCCAGCAGCTGATGCCCACAAGGACAGCCAGCCTGGACTTATTTTCACTACATAAATTTGTCCTGATGTCCTTCTAGAAGCTGGAACATTTCTCCATCTCAGCAGAAGAGGGCAGGAAGGGTCCAGGGTGAGGGCACACACTCCTCTATTTATCTAGCACTGAAAGATTAAGACAAAATGAAAACCAGATGTGTTTCCCTGCCCATGGCAAACACCAGCCTTTCCATCCTTACAGTCCTTCCTGACATCAGCACTCATTGAAACAACATCCCACTCACCTTTGCCATGTCTGGCAGAGGTTGCAGCTCTTTCTATTGCATCCCTCTAGCTGTCAAGTCAAGAGTCCCTGTATCACACAAGGAAAAGCAATCTTTTACCTGCTGTGCCATGCTCATGGCAGCAGCAATGCAGATGCCAGCAGCTGATGCTTACAAGGACAGCCAGCCTGGACTTATTTTCATTACATATCTTTGTCCTGATGTCCTTCTAGAAGCATGGACATTTCTCCCTATGAGCAGCAGAGGGCAGGAGGGGTCCAAGTTTCAGGCACACTCTCCTCTTTTTCTGGCACAGAAAGAGAAGATGAAAAGCAGACGTGTTTCCCTGCCCATGGCAAACACCAGCCTTTCCATACTTACAGTCCTTCCTACCATCAGCAGCAACTGAAACAACATCCCACTCACCTTTGCCATGTCTGCCAGAGGTTGCAGCTCTTTCTATTGCATCCCTCTAGCTGTCAAGTCAAGAGCTCCTGTGTCACACAAGGAAAAGCAATCTTTTACCTGCTTTGCCATGCTCATGGCAGTAGCAATGCAGATGCCAGCAGCTGATGCCCACAAGGACAGCCAGCCTGGACTTATTTTCATTACATATCTTTGTCCTGATGTCCTTCTAGAAGCTTGGACATTTATCCCTATGAGCAGCAGAGGGCAGGAGGGGTCCAAGTCAGGCACACTTTCTTCTTTTTCTGGAAAACAAAGAGAAGATGAAAACCAGATGTGTTTCCCTGCCCATGGCAAACACCAGCCTTTCCATCCTTACAGTCCTTCCTGCCATCAGCAGCAACTGAAACAACATCCCACTCACCTTTGCCATGTCTGGCAGAGGTTGCAGCTCTTTCTATTGCATCCCTCTAGCTGTCAAGTCAAGAGCTCCTGTGTCACACAAGGAAAAGCAATCTTTTACCTCCTTTGCCATGCTCATGGCAGCAGCAATGCAGATGCCAGCAGCTGATGCCCACAAGGACAGCCAGCCTGCACTTATTTTCATTACATATCTTTGTCCTGATGTCCTTCCAGAAGCTGGGACATTTCTCCCTCTCAGCAGCAGAGGGCAGGAGAGTTGCAAGGTGAGGGCACACTCTCCCCTGTTTATCTGGCACTCAAAGAGAAAGAGAAAATGAAAACCAGATGTGTTTCCCTGCCCACGGCAAACACCAGCCTTTCCATCCTTACAGTCCTTCCTGCCATCAGCACTAATTGAAACAACATCCCACTCACCTTTGCCATGTCTGGCAGAGGTTGCAGCTCTTTCTATTGCTTCCCTCTAGCTGTCAAGTCAAGAGCTCCTGTGTCACACAAGGAAAAGCAATCTTTTACCTGCTGTGCCATGCTCATGGCAGCAGCAATGCAGATGCCAGGAGCTGATGCCCCAAGGACAGCCAGCCTGGACTTATTTTCATTACATATCTTTGTCCTGATGTCCTTCTAGAAGCTGGCACATTTCTCCCTCTGAGCAGCAAAGGGCTGGAGGTGTCCAAGTTGCAGGCACACTCTCCTCTTTTTCTGGAAAACAAAGAGAAGATGAAAACCAGATGTGTTTCCCTGCCCATGGCAAATACCAGCCTTTCCATCCTTACAGTCCTTCCTGACATCAGCAATAATTGAAACAACATCCCACTCACCTTTGCCATGTCTGCCAGAGGTTGCAGCTCTTTATATTACATCCCTCTAGCTGTCAAGTCAAGAGTTCTAGAGTGAAACAAGGAAAAGCAATCTTTTACCTCCTTTGCCATGCTCATGGCAGCAGCAATGCAGATGCCAGCAGCTGATGCCCACAAGGACAGCCAGCCTGGACTTATTTTCATTACATATCTTTGTCCTGATGTCCTTCTAGAAGCTGGGACATTTCACCATCACAGCAGAAAAGGGCAGGATAGGTCCAAGTTGCCGGCACACTCTCCTCTTTTTCTGGCACACAAAGAGAAGATGAAAACCAGCTGTGTTTCCCTGCCCATGGCAAACACCAGCCTTTCCATGCTTACAGTCCTTCCTGCCATCAGCAGCAACTGAAACAACATCCCACTCACCTTTGCCATGTCTGCCAGAGGTTGCAGCTCTTTCTTTTACATCCCTCTAGCTTTCAAGTCAAGAGCTCCTGTGTCACACAAGGAAAAGCAATCTTTTACCTCCTTTGCCATGCTCATGGCAGCAGCAATGCAGATGCCAGCAGCTGATGCCCACGAGGACAGCCAGCCTGGACTTATTTTCATTACATATCTTTGTCCTGATGTCCTTCTAGAAGCTGGAACATTTCTCCATCTCAGCAGAAGAGGGCAGGAGGGGTCCAAGGTTAGGGCACACTCTCCTCTTTTTCTGGCACACAAAGACAAAGAGAAGATGAAAACCAGATGTGTTTCCCTGCCCATGGCAAACACCAGCCATTCCATCCTTACGTTCCTCCTGACATCAGCACTCATTGAAACAACATCCCACTCACCTTTGCCATGTCTGCCAGAGGTTGCAGCTCTTTCTATTACATCCCTCTAGCTGTCAAGTCAAGAGCTCCTGTGTCACACAAGGAAAAGCAATCTTTTACCTTCTGTGCCATGCTCATGGCAGCAGCAATGCAGATGCCAGCAGCTGATGCCCACAAGGACAGCCAGCCTGCTCTTATTTTCATTACATATCTTTGTCCTGATGTCCTTCTAGAAGCTGGGACATTTCTCCCTATGAGCAGCAAAGGGCAGGAGGGGTCCAAGTTGCAGGCACACTCTCCTCTTTTTCTGGAAAACAAAGAGAAGATGATATCAGATGTGTTTCCCTGCCCATGGCAAACACCAGCCTTTCCATTCTTACAGTCCTTCCTGACATCAGCAGCAACTGACACAACATGCCACTCACCTTTGCCATGTCAGGCAGAGGTTGCAGCTCTTTGTATTGCATACCTCTAGCTTTCAAGTCAGGAGCTCCTGTGTCACACAAGGAAAAGCAATCTTTTACCTGCTGTGCCATGCTCATGGCAGCAGCAATGCAGATGCCAGCAGCTGATGCCCACAAGGACTGCCAGCCTGGACTTATTTTCATTACATATCTTTGTCCTGATGTCCTTCTAGGAGCTGGAACATTTCTCCCTCTGAGCAGCAAAGGGCAGGAGGGGTCCAAGTTGCAGGCACACTCTCCTCTTTTTCTGGAAAACAAAGAGAAGATGAAAACCAGATGTGTTTCCCTGCCCATGGCAAACACCAGCCTTTCCATTCTTACAGTCCTTCCTGCCATCAGCAGCAACTGAAACAACATCCCACTCACCTTTGCCATCTCTGGCAGAGGTTGCAGCTCTTTCTTTTACATCCCTCTAGCTGTCAAGTCAAGAGCTCCTGTGTCACACAAGGAAAAGCAATCTTTTACCTGCGTTGCCATGCTCATGGCAGCAGCAAGGCAGATGCCAGCAGCTGATGCCCACAAGGACAGCCATCCTGGACTTATTTTCATTACATATCTTTGTCCTGATGTCCTTCTAGAAGCTGGAACATTTCTCCATCTCAGCAGAAGAGGGTAGGAGATTTCCAAGGTGAGGGCACAAACTCCCCTGTTTATCTGGCACTCAAAGAGAAAGAGAAGATGAAAACCAGATGTGTTTCCCTGCCCATGGCAAACACCAGCCTTTCCATCCTTACAGTCCTTCCTGACATCAGCACTCATTGAAACAACATCCCCCTCACCTTTGCCATGTCTGCCAGAGGTTGCAGCTCTTTTTGTTGAATCCCTCTAGCTGTCAAGTCAAGAGCTCCTGTGTCACACAAGGAAAAGCAATCTTTTACCTGCTGTGCCATGCTCATGGCAGCAGCAATGCAGATGCCAGCAGCTGATGCCCACAAGGACAGCCAGCCTGCACTTATTTTCATTACATATCTTTGTCCTGATGTCCTTCTAGAAGCTGGAACATTTCTCCCTCTGAGCAGCAGAGGGCAGGAGGGGTCCAAGTTGCAGGCACACTCTCCTCTTTTTCTGGCACAGAAAGAGAAGATGAAAAGCAGATGTGTTTCCCTGCCCATGGCAAACACCAGCCTTTCCATCCTTACAGTCCTTCCTGACATCAGCACTCATTGAAACAACATCCCCCTCACCTTTGCCATGTCTGGCAGAGGTTGCAGCTCTTTCTATTGCATCCCTCTAGCTGTCAAGTCAAGAGTCCCTGTATCACACAAGGAAAAGCAATCTTTTACCTGCTGTGCCATGCTCATGGCAGCAGCAATGCAGATGCCAGCAGCTGATGCCCACAAGGACTGCCAGCCTGGACTTATTTTCATTACATATCTTTGTCCTGATGTCCTTCTAGAAGCATGGACATTTCTCCCTATGAGCAGCAGAGGGCAGGAGGGGTCCAAGTTTCAGGCACACTCTCCTCTTTTTCTGGCACAGAAAGAGAAGATGAAAAGCAGACGTGTTTCCCTGCCCATGGCAAACACCAGCCTTTCCATACTTACAGTCCTTCCTGCCATCAGCAGCAACTGAAACAACATCCCACTCACCTTTGCCATGTCTGCCAGAGGTTGCAGCTCTTTCTATTGCATCCCTCTAGCTGTCAAGTCAAGAGCTCCTGTGTCACACAAGGAAAAGCAATCTTTTACCTGCGTTGCCATGCTCATGGCAGCAGCAATGCAGATGCCAGCAGCTGATGCCCACGAGGACAGCCAGCCTGGACTTATTTTCATTACATATCTTTGTCCTGATGTCCTTCAACAAGCTGGAACATTTCTCCATCTCAGCAGAAGAGGGCAGGATGGGTCTAAGGTTAGGGCACACTCTCCACTTTTTCTGGAAAAAAAAGAGAAGATGAAAACCAGATGTGTTTCCATGCCCATGGCAAACGCCAGCCATTCCATCCTTACAGTCCTCCTGACATCAGCACTAATTGAAGCAACATCCCACTCACCTTTGCCATGTCTGCCAGAGGTTGCAGCTCTTTGTATTGCATCCCTCTAGCTGTCAAGTCAAGAGCTCCTGTGTCACACAAGGAAAAGCAATCTTTTACCTCCTTTGCCATGCTCATGGCAGCAGCAATGCAGATGCCAGCAGCTGATGCGACAAGGACAGCCAGCCTGCACTTATTTTCATTACATATCTTTGTCCTGATGTCCTTCTAGAAGCTGGGACATTTCTCCCTCTGAGCAGCAGAGGGCAGGAGAGTTCCAAGGTGAGGGCACAAACTCCCCTGTTTATCTGGCACTCAAAGAGAAAGAGAAAATTAAAACCAGATGTGTTTCCCTGCCCATGGCAAACACCAGCCTTTCCAGCCTTACAGTCCTCCTGACATCAGCACTCATTGAAACAACATCCCACTCACCTTTGCCATGTCTGCCAGAGGTTGCAGCTCTTTGTATTGCATCCCTCTAGCTTTCAATTCAAGAGCTCCTGTGTCACACAAGGAAAAGCAATCTTTTACCTGCTGTGCCATGCTCATGGCAGCAGCAATGCAGATGCCAGCAGCTGATGCACACAAGGACAGCCAGCCTGGACTTATTTTCATTACATATCTTTGTCCTGATGTCCTTCTAGAAGCTGGAACATTTCTCCAACTCAGCAGAAGAGGGCAGGAGGGGTCCAAGTTTAGGGCACACTCTCCTCTTTTTCTGGCACACAAAGACAATGAGAAGATGAAAACCAGATGTGTTTCCCTGCCCATGGCAAACACCAGCCATTCCATCCTTACAGTCCTTCCTGACATCAGCACTCATTGAAACAACATCCCACTCACCTTTGCCATGTCTGGCAGAGGTTGCAGCTCTTTCTATTGCATCCCTCTAGCTGTCAAGTCAAGAGCTCCTGTGTCACACAAGGAAAAGCAATCTTTTACCTCCTTTGCCATGCTCATGGCAGCAGCAATGCAGATGCCAGGAGCTGATGCCCACAAGGACAGCCAGCCTGGACTTATTTTCATTACATATCTTTGTCCTGATGTCCTTCTAGAAGCTGGGACATTTCTTCCTCTGAGCAGCAAAGGGCAGGAGTGGTCCAAGTTGCAGGCACACTCTCCTCTTTTTCTGGAAAACAAAGAGAAGATGAAAACCAGATGTGTTTCCCTGCCCATGGCAAACACCAGCCTTTCCATCCTTACAGTCCTTCTGACATCAGCAGCAACTGAAACAACATCCCACTCACCTTTGCCATGTCTGCCAGAGGTTGCAGCTCTTTCTTTTACAACCCTCTAGCTCTCAAGTCAAGAGTTCTAGAGTCAAACAAGGAAAAGCAATCTTTTACCTCCTTTGCCATGCTCATGGCTGCAACAATGCAGATGCCAGAAGCTGATGCCCACAAGGACAGACAGCCTGGACTTATTTTCATTACATATCTTTGTCCTGATGTCCGTCAACAAGCTGGAACATTTCTCCATCTCAGCAGAAGAGGGCAGGAGGGGTCTAAGGTTAGGGCACACTCTCTTTTTCTGGCACAGAAAGAGAAGATGAAAACCAGATGCGTTTCCCTGCCCATGGCAAACACCAGCCTTTCCATCCTTACAGTCCTTCCTGACATCAGCAGCAACTGAAACAACTTCCCATTAACCTTTGCCATGTCTGCCAGAGGTTGCAGCTCTTCCTATTGCTTCCCTCTAGCTGTCAAGTTAAGAGCTTCTGCGTCACACAAGGAAAAGCAATCTTTTACCTGCTGTGCCATGCTCATGGCAGCAGCAATGCAGATGCCAGCAGCTGATGCCCACAAGGACAGCCAGCCTGGACTTATTTTCATTTCATATCTTTGTCCTGATGTCCTTCTAGAAGCTGGGACATTTCTCCATCTCAGCAGAAGAGGGCAGGAGAGTTCCAAGGTGAGGGCACAAACTTCCCAGTTTATCTGGCACTCAAAGAGAAAGAGAAAATGAAAACCAGATGTGTTTCCCTGCCCATGGCAAACACCAGCCTTTCCATCCTTACAGTCCTTCCTGACATCAGCAGCAACTGAAACAACATCCCATTAACCTTTGCCATGTCTGCCAGAGGTTGCAGCTCTTCCTATTGCTTCCCTCTAGCTGTCAAGTTAAGAGCTTCTAGAGTCACACAAGGAAAAGCAATCTTTTACCTGCTGTGCCATGCTCATGGCAGCAGCTATGCAGATGCCAGCAGCTGATGCAGACAAGGACAGCCAGCCTGGACTTATTTTCATTACATATCTTTGTCCTGATGTCCTTCTAGAAGCTTGGACATTTCTCCCTATGAGCAGCAAAGGGCAGGAGGGGTCCAAGTTGCAGGCAAACTCTCCTCTTTTTCTGGAAAACAAAGAGAAGATGAAAACCAGATGTGTTTCCCTGCCCAAGGCAAACACCAGCCTTTCCATCCTCACAGTCCTTCCTGACATCAGCACTCATGGAAACAACATCCCACTCACCTTTGCCATGTCTGGCAGAGGTTGCAGCTCTTTGTATTGCATTCCTCTAGCTTTCAAGTCAAGAGCTCCTGTGTCACACAAGGAAAAGCAATCTTTTACCTCCTTTGCCATGCTCATGGCAGCAGCAATGCAGATGCCAGCAGCTGATGCACACAAGGACAGCCAGCCTGGACTTATTTTCATTACATATCTTTGTCCTGATGTCCTTCTAGAAGCTGGGACATTTCTCCATCTCAGCAGAAGAGGGCGGGAGGGGTCCAAGGTTAGGGCACACTCTCCTCTTTTTCTGGCACACAAAGACAAAGAGAAGATGAAAACCAGATGTGTTTCCCTGCCCATGGCAAACACCAGCCATTCCATCCTTACAGTCCTCCTGACATGAGCACTAATTGAAACAACATCCCACTCACCTTTGCCATGTCTGCCAGAGGTTGCAGCTCTTTATATTACATCCCTCTAGCTGTCAAGTCAAGAGCTCCTGTGTCACACAAGGAAAAGCAATCTTTTACCTTCTGTGCCATGCTCATGGCAGCAGCAATGCAGATGCCAGCAGCTGATGCCCACAAGGACAGCCAGCCTGGACTTATTTTTATTACATATCTTTGTCCTGATGTCCTTCTAGAAGGTGGAACATTTCACCATCTCAGCAGAAAAGGGCAGGAGGGGTCCAAGTTGCAGGTACACTCTCCTCTTTTTCTGGAAAACAAAGAGAAGATGAAAACCAGATGTGTTTCCCTGCCCATGGCAAACACCAGCCTTTCCATCCTTACAGTCCTTCCTGCCATCAGCAGCAACTGAAACAACATCCCACTCACCTTTGCCATGTCTGCCAGAGGTTGCAGCTCTTTCCATTGCTTCCCTCTAGCTGTCAAGTCAAGAGCTTCTGTGTCACACAAGGAAAAGCAATCTTTTACCTGCTGTGCCATGCTCATGGCAGCAGCAATGCAGATGCCAGCATCTGATGCCCACAAGGACAGCCAGCCTGGACTTATTTTCATTACATATCTTTGTCCTGATGTTTTTCTAGAAGCTGAAACATTTCTCCATCTCAGCAGAAGAGGGCAGGAGAGTTCCAAGGTGAGGGCACACTCTCCCCTGTTTATCTGGCACTCAAAGAGAAAGAGAAGATGAAAACCAGATGTGTTTCCCTGCCCAGGACAAACACCAGCCTTTCCATCCTTACAGTCCTCCTGACATCAGCAGCAACTGAAACAAAATCCCACTCACCTTTGCCATGTCTGCCAGAGGTTGCAGCTCTTTCTATTGCATCCCTCTAGCTTTCAAGTGAATAGCATCTTTGTCACACAAGGAAAAGCAATGTTTTACCTCCTTTGCCATGCTCATGGCAGCAGCAATGCAGATGCCAGCAGCTGATGCCCACAAGGACAGCCAGCCTGGACTTATTTTCATTACATATATTTGTCCTGATGTCCTTCTAGAAGCTGGGACATTTCTCCCTCTGAGCAGCAGAGGGCAGGAGAGTTCCAAGGTGAGGGCACAAACTTCCCTGTTTATCTGGCACTCAAAGAGAAAGAGAAAATGAAAACCAGATGTGTTTCCCTGCCCATGGCAAACACCAGCCTTTCCATCCTTACAGTCCTCCTGACATCAGCACTAATTGAAACAACATCCCCCTCACCTTTGCCATGTCTGGCAGAGGTTGCAGCTCTTTTTATTGCATCCCTCTTGCTTTCAAGTCAACAGAACCTGTGTCACTCAAGGAAAAGCAATCTTTTACCTGCTTTGCTATGCTCATGGCAGCAGCAATGCAGATGCCAGCAGCTGATGCTTACAAGGACAGCCAGCCTGGACTTATTTTCATTACATATCTTTGTCCTGATGTCCTTCTACAAGCTGGAACATTACTCCCTCTGAGTAGAAGAGGGCAGGAGAGTTCCAAGGTTAGGGCACACTCTCCTCTTTTTCTGGCACACAAAGACAAAGAGAAGATGAAAACCAGATGTGTTTCCCTGCCCATGGCAAACACCAGCCATTCCATCCTTACAGTCCTCCTGACATCAGCACTAATTGAAACAACATCCCTCTCACCTTTGCCATGTCTGGCAGAGGTTGCAGCTCTTTCTATTGCATCCCTCTAGCTTTCAAGTCAAGAGCTCCTGTGTCACACAAGGAAAAGCAATCTTTTACCTGCTTTGCCATGCTCATGGCAGCAGCAATGCAGATGCCAGCAGCTGATGCCCACAAGGACAGCCAGCCTGGACTTATTTCCATTCCATATCTTTGTCCTGATGTCCTTCTAGAAGCTGGAACATTTCTCCATCTCAGCAGAAGAGGGCAGGATGGTTCCAACGTGAGGGCACACTCTCCCCTGTTTATCTGGCACTCAAAGAGAAAGAGAAAATGAAAACCAGATGTGTTTCCCTGCCCATGGCAAACACCAGCCTTTCCATCCTTACAGTCTTCATGTCATCAGCACTAATTGAAACAAAATCCCACTCACCATTGCCATGTCTGGCAGAGGTTGCAGCTCTTTCTATTGCATCCCTCTAGCTGTCAAGTCAAGAGCTCCTGTGTCACACAAGGAAAAGCAACCTTTTACCTGCTTTGCCATGCTCATGGCAGCAGCAATGCAGATGCCAGCAGCTGATGCCCACAGGGACAACCAGCCTGGACTTATTTTCATTACATATCTTTGTCCTGATGTCCTTCTACAAGCTGGAACATTTCACCATCTTAGCAGAAGAGGGCAGGATGGGTCCAAGGTGAGGGCACACTCTCCCCTGTTTATCTGGCACTCAAAGAGAAAGAGAAAATGAAAACCAGATGTGTTTCCCTGCCCATGGCAAACGCGAGACTTTCCATTCTTACAGTCCTTCCTGACGTTGGCAGCAACTGAAACAACATCCCACTCACCTTTGCCATGTCAGGCAGAGGTTGCAGCTCTTTCTATTGCATCCCTCTAGCTTTCAGGTCAAGAGCTCCTGTGTCACACAAGGAAAAGAACCTTTTACCTGCTTTGCCATGCTCATGGCAGCAGCAATGCAGATGCCAGCAGCTGATGACCACAAGGACAGCCAGCCTGGACTTATTTTCATTACATATCTTTGTCCTGATGTCCTTCTAGAAGCTGGAACATTTCTCCATCTCGGCAGAAGAGGGCAGGATGGGTCCATGGTGAGGGCACACTCTCCCCTGTTTATCTGGCACTCAAAGAGAAAGAGAAAATGAAAATCAGATGTGTTTCCCTGCCCATGGCAAACACCAGACTTTCCATCCTTACAGTCCTTCCTGACATCAGCAGTACTAATTGAAACAACATCCCGCTCACGTTTGCCATGTCTGGCAGAGGTTGCAGCTCTTTCTATTGCTTCCCTCTACCTTTCAAGTCAAGAGCTCCTGTGTCACACAAGGAAAAGCAATCTTTTACCTGCTTTGCCATGCTCATGGCAGCAGCAGTGCAGATGCCAGCAGCTGATGCGCACAAGTACAGCCAGCCTGCACTTATTTTCATTCCATATCTTTGTCCTGATGTCCTTCTACAAGCTGGAAGATTTCTCCATCTCAGCAGAAGATGGCAGGATGGGTCCAAGGTGAGGGCACACTCTCCCCTGTTTATCTGGCACTCAAAGAGAAAGAGAAAATGAAAACCAGATGTGTTTCCCAGCCCATGGCAAACACCAGCCTTTCCATCCTTACAGTCCTTCCTGACATCGGCAGCAACTGAAACAACATCCCACTCACGTTTGCCATGTCTGGCACAGCTTGGAGGTCTTTCTATTGCATCCCTCTAGCTTTCAAGTCAAGAGCTCCTGTGTCACACAAGGAAAAGAACCTTTTACCTGCTTTGCCATGCTCATGGCAGCAGCAATGCAGATGCCAGCAGCTGATGCACACAAGGACAGCCAGCCTGGACTTATTTTCATTACATATCTTTGTCCTGATGTCCTTCTACAAGCTGGAACATTTCTCCATCTCAGCAGAAGAGGGCAGGAGTGTTCCAAGGTTAGGGCACACTCTGCTCTTTATCTGGCACTCAAAGAGAAAGAGAAAATGAAAACCAGATGTGTTTCCCTGCCCATGGCAAACACCAGACTTTCCATCCTTAAAGTCTTCCTGACATCAGCACTAATTGAAACAACATCCCACTCACCTTTGCCATGTCTGGCAGAGGTTGCAGCTCTTTGTATTGCATCCCTCTCGCTTTCAAGTCAAGAGCTCCTGTGTCACACAAGGAAAAGAACCTTTTACCTGCTTTGCCATGCTCATGGCAGCAGCAATGCAGATGCCAGCAGCTGATGCCCACAAGGACAGCCAGCCTGGACTTATTTTCATTACATATCTTTGTCCTGATGTCCTTCTCGAAGCTGGAACATTTCACCATCTCAGCAGAAGAGGGCAGCAGGGGTCCAAGTTGCAGGCACACACTCCTCTTTTTCTGCACTCAATAAGAAAGAGAAAATGAAAACCAGATGTGTTTCCCTGCCCATGGCAAACACCAGACTTTCCATCCTTACAGTCCTTCCTGACATTGGCAGCAACTGAAACAACATCCCACTCACCTTTGCCATGTCTGCCAGAGGTTGCAGCTCTTTCTACTGCATCCCTCTCGCTTTCAAGTCAAGAGCTCCTGTGTCACACA
The DNA here is from genome assembly GCF_987193195.1 of Phasianus colchicus. Lineage (NCBI taxonomy): Eukaryota > Metazoa > Chordata > Aves > Galliformes > Phasianidae > Phasianus > Phasianus colchicus. The sequence goes on from NC_143476.1 coordinate 14,573,437, forward strand.
AGGAAAAGCAACCTTTTACCTGCTATGCCATGCTCATGGCAGCAGCAATGCAGATGCCTGCAGCTGATGCCCACAGGGACAGCCAGCCTGGACTTATTTTCATTACATATCTTTGTCCTGATGTCCTTCTAGAAGCTGGAACAATTCTCCATCTCAGAAGAAGAGGGCAGGATGGGTCCAAGGTGAGGGTACACTCTCCACTGTTTATCTGGCACTCAAAGAGAAAGAGAAAATGAAAACCAGATGTGTTTCCCAGCCCATGGCAAACACCAGCCTTTTCATCCTTACAGTCCTTCCTGACATCAGCAGCACTAATTGAAACAGCATCCCACTCAATTTTGCCATGTCTGGCAGAGGTTGCAGCTCTTTCTATTGCATCCCTCTAGCTGTCAAGTCAAGAGCTCCTGTGTCACACAAGGAAAAGCAATCTTTTACCTGCTTTGCCATGCTCATGGCAGCAGCAATGCAGATGCCAGCAGCTGATGCCCACAGGGACAGCCAGCCTGGACTTATTTTCATTACCTATCCTTGTCCTGATGTCCTTCGACAAGCTGGAACATTTCTCCGTCGCAGCAGAAGAGGGCAGGAGAGTTCCTAGGTGAGGGCACACCCTTTCTATTTATCTAGCACTGAATGATTAAGACAAAATGAAAAGCAAATGTGTTTCCCTGACCATGGCAAACACCAGCCTTTCCAACCTTACAGTCCTTCCTGCCATCAGCACTAATTGAAACAACATCCCACTCACCTTTGCCATGTCTGGCAGAGGTTGCAGCTCTTTCTATTACATCCCTCTAGCTGTCAAGGTGTTGCTCTTTCTAATATACCCCTCTTGCTTTGAATTCACCTTCTGTTTGTGTCACACAAGGAAATGCAACATTCCAGCTTTTCTGCCATTCCCATAGCAACAACTATGCAGATGCGAGCAGCTAATGCACACAAGGACAGCCAACCTGGACTTATTTTCATTACATATCTTTGTCCTGAAGTCCTTCTAGAAGGTTGAACACTTCTCCATCTCTGCTGCAATGGTCAGAAAGGGTCCAAGTTTAGGGCACACTCTCCTCATGGCCTCTTGCACTCAAAGACAAAGGGAACATGAAAACCAGAAGTGTTTCTTTGCCCATGCAGACACTAGCCTTTCCATCCTGACAGTCCTTCCTACAATCACCTGGAATTGAAACAACATCCCCCACATCTCTTTTTTGAACTTATTCATGCATGAATAATAATAATGAGAATTTTTCTGTAAATCTTATTTCTGCATGGAAACCATCTGATAACCAGAGCTTTTTTCTCTAAAACAATCCAGGAAATTTGCATTGCTTATCTATGTACGCAAAATGTTTTTGCCATTCATCTCAAATATCAATACATCTGGGCAAATAATATAGAAAAAGTATTTACAGATATTTTTGGACATAGATTACTTCTGGTCAAGTGGGAAAGAATCCCTAAGCTGCAATCATGAAATTCTTTTATCAGTTTCTCTGATTTAGCCAGTGTTACCAAAAGGGAAATAAGACACAGGCTTTTTATAGCAGCTGCCAATTTAAGAATGATAATAAGTTTTATTATTCTTGGCTAAGATCAAAGTCCCGCATTTCAGGATTATCTCCAGCTCATCAAGTATAATTAACAGTTTTGGATAGCCACATTATTATATGGCAATATTGTCTTCCTGCAAGGAATTTCATTGTTTTGACACGTGCCACAGGTTGTTAATAGATTGCCTGATTACCATTTATTTTTTTTATTGGCTTATGATGACTACAGAAAATTATACAGCAGCACCATAAAAACTTTAAATCCTATCCCATGTATCTGCACTCATACGAAAATAATATTGGAAAGCATTGGTGAAACTAAGATTACAAAATAAGCAGAGGACAATTTCAGTGAAAGCCTACAGGTTTCACAGCTCTGCCCATTTCAAACCCCTGAAGACATCCACGGGTTTCCTGCTGTGGGACACAGGCACTCACCTGCAGCTCAGCACTGCCTGCTCATGCCTGCGCACACCTTCAGGCTGGAACCAAGGAAATCCTCAGCAAAGACATCAGTACACTTTTGTTATGATGACTTTCCTAAAGAAGCATCAAATATTTCTTCACGAGAAATACTGCAAGTCCCTTTGACACTAGCCCTTATTTTAAATGTTTAGATTTGTGCTTCATTCAGGCGTGCTGTCACTCCCAAAAAGATTTTTATTCTTTTGCTTTTCATTCTGAGGAACACAGTGATTTCTGCCTTGTTTACTGACTGTAGGCACAGCAATACTCCTGCACCTTCGGGGAAACAGCAAATCCATCTCTTTCACACCCTACTTCTATCAAGCTCATTCACCTTACAAGGTATTTATTGCAAGCAGCTCTTCCAGAAATGGAGATTAACAGAGCCTGCAACCCAGGACACCTCAGTAAGCCAGTACTTTTCATCTCCTGAAGGTGTAGGTAGACACAGAGCTGGAACATCTTTTCCAGAGCTGTGTGATGCTATCTCATCTATGTTCCTTTACTGTTGACTCAGTTTCACTTCTTATCTAACCTGGTTGCATCCCAGGATTTCTGGTGCCAAAAATAAACTGACAGCTTTCATCACTAGTTAAAAGGAAACTGCAATAGGAAAAGCAATTTTTCTGATTTCCCTGTTGATCAAAGAAGCTTCATGCAAGCCTGATGCGGCAGAAACAATATCAGCTTTAGAATGACAGTCATTAGAGCAGAATCCTTTCACTGATGAAATCCCACAGTCCTGATTCATACAACACTGACACTGGAGGACACAGGAGTTTAGATGAGAGCACATTAAAAATGACTAAGTTAAGGTCTCAGAAATAGCAAAGAGTGACAAGTATGAAAAAAAGAAGTTGCAGAAACTGCTTCAATTTGGCACTTTGGCATAAAGTATGACAACACACAAGCTGGCTGTGCAGTTCCAGAAGCAGAAGAAAGCCGGCAACCAAGACTTGTTCTCATCTGCTCTGAAAGTCCACTGGGACAAGGCCACTTTTCTCTGACGTGCTTCCAGAAGTATCACTTCTGAGCACTGTGCCAGGGAGTTACAAGATACTGTTTGTGTGTACAGAGGAGAAAAAGACGTCTGTCTGGAAACAGACTTGGTGAAGGAGAAGCAGCATTTCCAGAGTACTTCAGAAAGAACTGAGCACTGCCCCAAGAGCTTCAGAGCGGCAGGCTGTCACAGTGTGCCAACCAGCTCAGCTGTGAGTTGGCACTGAAGCTGCACCACAGGGAGAACAAAGCCCCCTGTGCACCCTTGGAGAGCCAAGGGTTGGAGATTCATGAACCTTGAGCTCCTTTCCAAGCCGGGCCATGCTGTGATTCTGGGATTCTCACCTTTGCCTCATCTGGCAGAGGGAGGCAGCTCTTTCTGTTGTCTCCATATGGCTGTCAGGTCACCAGGGCCAGTGTCACACAGGGAACTGCAAACACTGTGTGTGCTGTGCCCTGCCCATGGCAGCACAGAGGCAGCTGCCAGCAGCTGATGCCCACAAGGACAGCCAGCCTGGACTTATTTTCATTACATGTCTTTGTCCTGATTTCCTTCTAGAAGCTTGGACATTTCTCCCTCTGAGCAGCAGAGGGCAGGATGGGTCCAAGGTGAGGGCACACTCTGCTCTTTATCTGGCACTCAAAGAGAAAGAGAAAATGAAAACCAGCTGTGTTTCCCTGCCCATGGCAAACACCAGCCTTTCCATCCTTCCAGTCCTTCCTGACATCAGCACTAATTGAAACAACATCCCACTCACCTTTGCCATGTCTGGCAGAGGTTGCAGCTCTTTCTATTGCATCCCTCTAGCTTTCAAGTCAAGAGCTCCTTTGTCACACAAGGAAAAGCAATCTTTTACCTGCTGTGCCATGCTCATGGCAGCAGCAATGCAGATGCCAGCAGCTGATGCCCACAAGGACAGCCAGCCTGGACTTATTTTCATTGCACATATTTGTACTGATGTCCTTCTAGAAGCTGGAACATTTCTCCATCTAAGCAGAAGAGGGCAGGATGGGTCCAAAGTGAGGGCACACTCTGCTCTTTTTCTGGACACAAAGAGAAAATGAAAACCAGATGTGTTTCCCTGCCCATGGCAAACACCAGCCTTTCCATCCTTACAGTCCTTCCTGACATCAGCAGCAATTGAAACAACATCCCACTCACCTTTGCCATGTCTGGCAGAGGTTGCAGCTCTTTCTATTGCATCCCTCTAGCTTTCAAGTCAAGAGCTCCTATGTCAAACAAGGAAAAGCAATCATTTACCTGCTTTGCCTTGCTCATGGCAGCAGCAATGCAGCTGCCAGCAGCTGATGCCCACAAGGACAGCCAGCCTGGACTTCCTTTGATTCCTTCCCTTTGGATCAGCGTCCTTCAGGAAGGCGGAACATCTCTCCAGCTGAGCAGCAGAGGACAGCAGGGCTTCGTTGTCTGGGCATGTTCTCTTCTGGCCCTCTGGCCCTCACAGACACAGGAGGAGGACACAGAGGCTGCTGTAACACAGCCAGCCCTGCCTCTCAGCTCAGCTCTCAGGCCATCCTCTCTCCCCTCAGCAGCAGCTCACTGTTCTGCACTCCTCTGGCCTGGGCTGGCAGAGGTGTGCAGCAGTTCTGCTGATCTCCCAGTGCTGGCCATGTCTGCAGTGCCTGTGTGAAAGACACAGGAAGCTGCCAGCATTGCACTGCTCTGCTGTGCCCCTGCCATCACCGAGTTTGCTGTCAGCAGCTGCTGCTACACGTCCATTCAGGCACAGGCCTTTCCTTCCTGGCCCTCTTTCCCCCCCTCTCTCCTCTGCTCTCTCTCGTGCTCCCCTTTGGCCTGGGCTGGCTGAGCAGTGCAGGCCTTGTTGTTGCTCCCTGGGCCAACTACGTCACGGTTCCCCGTGACTCTGCCAGCTGCTCTGACACAGCGACTGCGTCCTCAGTGTGGATTCCAGAATGCGACAGACGTCCAGAGAAGACTTCCAGGGCTGATTGGAACATGCTGCCATCAAGAACTGCCATGGCTCAGGCCCCCTGGGAATCTGCTCACAGCGAAAGCTGTTGTCACTCTGTGTGGGCACAGCCTTGTCTGTGTAGGCCTGCTCACACTGCAGCCCCTGTCTGCACCAGAACCGTGCCGATCCACCTTCTCTTGGCCTCCTTGCCTGCATGGAAAAGGGCAGCTTGGGCTGAAGTCCCTCAACTTTCAGATGGCCGAGTGAAGTCTCTGAGCCCTGGTGACCCACTCAGCTCTTCAGCCTGCTGACCTGCTCTGCTGGGGCTGTCTTAAAAGGCAGAGGGCACGTTATCCTAATGTCCCCACATCCATCCCTCTTAGCATACTGTAGGCCAGTTCCTAAAAGGACACCTGCACAATCTCTCTGAATGTTAATCAACACGTAGTTGGTCTGTGCACTGCAGAAATTGCACCTAGGTTTTCAGTGGTGATTAGCTATGTGTTTAGTCAGAGGTGCAATGGTTCTAATGGTGAGAGAAAGACATTCCCAGTTGTCATCAGGTGGAACACACTTCAGACTGGAATTGTACTTGAGGGCATCTGTTGCTGGAAAATTTAATGTCAGTAAGCTGCCTAGATAATGACAGAATGAGGGTGACAATAGAATGGTACGTAATCACAGTGCAATGAAAAAAGTATGCAGGGTGCAGGAAGGGAGGTGTGGACATTCTGAGTTGCAACTCTTTATTTGCTCCAGAAAGCTCTATCAGAATGGAAGACTGAAGGAAATACTTTGAGGGGTTTTTTAATGTGACTGGATGAAAGATCCATGTGGCAAATTGAATAACTGGGTGGTAAAGGGACATAGATACCTCACTGTTTCATGGAACCTTTCAATTAAGCATCTGAGCACTGTGTACAGGACTTGGGAATAACAGTATTAGAGGATCATGGAATATCTGTATTTGGAAGGGACCTCGAGGATCATGTATTCCACCTCCTGGTTCCACACCGGACCTCCTATGGGTCAAGCCCTGTGTCTGAGAGCATTGTGCAAATGCTCTTTGGCCTTTGTCAGCTCAGTGCCAAACCACTGCCCTGGGGAGCCAGTGCCAAATTCCATGTATCTAGTTCATCCTACAGAATGATGCCAAGAACAGTTATAGAGATCGACTTACAAACAAAATTCTTGTCTTGAATTAATGGTACACTCACCATTTAAAAAAAAAAAAAAAAAGAAAGAAAGAAAAAGAAAAAAAAATCAAAGCCACATTCTTACAGTGGCATTTTACAGTATTGTCAGATTTTTGTAATTCTGTTTTGTCATATAAGATTCTCTCATCATGAAATAATGACCAAATTCTCTTTTCAGATCTAAACATACAAATGTTAAAGGCAACAGTGCTGTTCAAGAGTACATTACCAGCTCAAACACTGCTTTGGCTGTAAAACTGAAGGCAGTCAGGAATTTTATCAAGGAGTTAGAAGAAAACATGTAAGTGTAGATTTAAAAGCAACCTGTATTGTTACTTAGAGTTTGATATAGTGTAATCCAATGCACAGTACTTGTAACGTGTGTTTTACAAAATGCTTTGCAATGTAGGCATCTATTAAGATAAATGCTGCAAGTTCTGATATGTCCATGACCTTTTCAAACTGTTCCTTACTCCTACACATCACTACGAGTAGTTCTTCTGTCAGGAAGGATCACATGAGTGATTAACCTGTGACCTTAAGTTTGGAATTAAATGCATACAGTGGAAGTAAGAGCTGTGGGTTATTTTGCTCTTTCAGTGTTGAACAGCCGAGGTGTTTTGTTTTGGAGGGTGGATGGTGATGGGACAAGTGGGGAATGGCTTTAAACTGAGACGGGGGGTGTTGAGGTTGAGGTTGGATGTGAGGAGGAAGTTTTTCAGCCAGAGGGTGGTGAGGCACTGGAACAGGTTGCCCAAGGAGGCTGTGGATGCCCCATCCCTGCAGGCATCCAAGGCCAGGCTGGATGTGGCTCTGGGCAGCCTGGGCTGCTGGTGGGCAGGTTAGAAAGCCCACAGGACTTTATTGCAGCCCTGGGTGCAGGGGGATCACTGCTCCTAGCATGCACACAGAAGAGCTGGAGCACACAGGTGATGTACATTCCACTTGTGAGCATTCCTGCAATTGCAGAGAGCGTGCGCCTGTTCCAATCACTGCTGCACAGATTAAAAACTGATTGCAGATGAGCTGTTTTGGTATGGGGTTCTTGCCAACGGTCTGCAGTGGCTGTGTGATTCCTCGGGGAGTTGCTCTCCAGCCCAAAGGTCATGTCCTAAGTCGACCAGATCCCGTTTGTGTCCAGAAATGGCTGACAACAGATCAGCTGCTGGTCAAGTTTCTAACATCACACTGGCCTTGCTCCAGTGTCTGTGTCATCAGCCCCAGCACATACGGTGCACCTCTTCAAGGCTTTGGAACACTGAGACTCTGCACTTGGGCTCCAGACATCCTGCTGCACCAAGAGGTTATTCTAGCTTTGGTATCTTGCAATTTTGTCTATAACTACATCACTGTAATCATAAATGTCTAGGAGCATGGAGATGGAGAAATTAATCTTCCTGTAATTCTCTGTACTGCAGCCCCGTGGTTGTCAACACCTAATGCAATATTGAAATTTCAGTTGAGAAATTGAAAGCTGTCCCTAACAAAAAAACATCTGCATTTGTTATTGAAATCACACTGAGGATCAATAAATCCAAATGCTTCTAGCATAACCACGATTATAGGCAGTGTTTAGACAAGCTCTTACAGGAAAACCATGAACACAAGGCTTAGGAGAGACTAAGTGATGCACTCTGCAGGAATACTCATGGAAGTCTTCACAGTGCAGGAGTATGGTCTGATTACAGATGCTGTGCTTTAAGTACCCCTTATCATATCTTTTTTTTCACTGTTGTGCAGGGGTTGGACTCAGTGATCTCTGGAGGCTGGAGATGCTGTTTGCTAATGGCAGATGGAGAGAGGAAAAGCAAGTGCAAGGCATGCTGTGCATAGCCACCACATGGCATCTCCACCATTTCCCCCTGCACAAAGGAGGAGCAGCTCACAAGCTTGGCCTGGGCCAGGGAAGGGAGCAGACAAACATCTGGACCGACCCCAAACGAGCTGGTTCTGCAGGTTGGGTGTCTTCTGCTGCTTGTCTCACATCCTGCTGCTCAGCGGTAGATTTGTTCCTGCTCAGTGCTAACAGGAAACTCACACAGCATTTCTGTTTCAGCTGTGCCAACGCTTTGATCCCTTGCTGCTTGGATGCGGCGTTTGAAGAAGGATGCCTGTGCTGATGTCCAGCCAGGCTTTGGGGATGAGTCTCCACACCAGGGTCCGTCTGACAGGACTGAGGGTTGGGGATCCAGCCAGGTCGAGTCCAGTGTGCTTTGCTCTTGTTCTTAGTGCTTGTTTTTGCTCAGGAGGGCAGGAGGTGAACCTCGTGAACCAATGCCTGCAGACGGGGTTTGCAGAGAAAGAGGTCCTGCAGGCCTTGTGTGACAGCCACGGAGCTGCAGCAAGGCTGCATCAGTGTAAAACACCAGAGATCCACGGAGGTGTGAAGGGGAGCTGTGGGCTGCAGTCACGCAGGAAGGGATGTGCATGCTCGGGGTTTGGTTGTTGTGTGTGTGTTAAGTGACTGTGATACCACTGCTGGGTCAGTGTGAGTGTACGGAACAAGTGTGACAGCCTTTTTGATGGAGTCCTGTGAAAGGAGTCCTATGGACTTGAGATCCAACTATCAGCCCGTGGGCATCATCCAGGAGTTGGGGTAGGGGATGAGGCAAGGGAAGTTGGGCTGAGAAAGGGATAAAGCAGTCTGGCAGCAGTTCTGTGTTTCTCCCATCTCCTCCTTTATTTCCTTACAGGTGAGATAGATTGGTGCGGCAACATGCCCTTGAATGTAACAAAAGCCACTCTAGTGTGGATTTGACATGGGCCCAGCACTGCAAGGTACGCTGCTGGGAGGAAGCGTCCATCTGGCTGAGGGCAGGAAGGCCCTCCAGAGGGATGCACTGAGGCCAGTTGTGCGAGGCTCAACAAGAGCAAGCGCCAGGTCCTGCGCTTTGGTCATGACGACCCCGTGCCAGCTTCTCCAGGATTTGGCTGGGGTAGAATTCCAAGCAGCCCCTGATTCCAGAACGTTGGGCTGGGCTGTTGGAATCTTCTGCCCTTGTGACTGGTCTTGCCTCCCCACCCTGTCCGTCGTGGTGGAGCAGCCTGGTGGCCCTCAGTGATGTCATAAGGGCTAGAATGAGGGGAGGAGCAGTGCGTGCTGCGTCCCTTCATTGGAGCGCTGGAGCTCTGACTGAGCAGCTCGCTTGTTGCACTTGTGCACCGACTGCGTCCCTTTGTCTTCACACCGTCCTGTGCAGCACCTTGTAGGTAAGCTGAGACAGTGTGGGAGAGATGGGGGGACAGTGAGTGCTGAGAACTGCTGGCTGGCGGAGCTCATAGGATCACATTCTCTCCATCAGCAGAGGGATGGCCATGAGGGACAGGGAGGTGATCGTCCCCCCCTGCTCTGCTCTTGTGAGGCCCCAGCTGCAGTACAGTGTCCAGAAAGACAGGGAGCTGTTGGAGAGGGTCCAGAGGCGAGCCACAGAGATGATCAGGGGACAGGAGCACCTCCCCTGCAAAGACAGGCTGAGGGAGCTGGGCTTGTTCAGCCTGGAGAAAAAAAAGGCACGGGGGTGACCTCACTGCAGCCTTCAATACCTCAAGGGAGCCTTAAAAGAGGAGGGGAATCAACTCTTTGAAAGGGTAGATAACAGCAGGACAAGGGGAAATGGTTTTAAGTTGAAAACTTAAGTTTTAAGTTGAGGGAGGGCAGATTTTGGTTTTTCCCTCATAGTCTTTGCTAAACCGTGGAAGCAAACTGACCTGCTCTTTCTCTCTCCTCTCTCCACCCTCTGCCTGCTTCCCTGCTGCAGCTTTTGCTCGTGGAAGATCAGAGCAAAGTGACAAGGAAAGGCTGCGGATTCGTGAGATTTGTCTCCCTCGTTCTGATCTCTTGCCAGGTACCTGCCATGGTTTGTCCCCCCACATGCTTTAGCAGCCCGTGACGCCCCGTGTTTAGTAACACAGCCTCATCCAGCTTTGATGGGACGCTGGTCACGTGTGGGTTTTCTCCACGTGCTCTGCAGCTCAGCCCTCAGAAGGATGCTGTCTGTGGTGCTGTGACCAGCTGGTCTACAGGAAAGCAATCCCTTAGGCAAAGAGTCCCAGCCCCAGCTTGTGCAGAGCTGCACAGCATCACCAGGGACACCAGCAGGCGTGCTTGGGCTGTGTGAGTGTGCCCGACAGCTGTAGGGAGCACAGCAGAGATGTGAACAGAGAAAATAAAAGTGTGTTTCTTTTCAGTTCCAGCTTGTCACACCTATGCTGATGGCTGTGGCGTGCAGCGAGATCAGCTGTGGGCCTGACCTGGCATGGACAGAGGTAGAGTATGAAGCTCTGATTGGTCTTTGTTCCCTGACTGCAGCCAGCAGAGTGAGCCGCAGATGTGCTCTCCTGCTTTCCAAGAGAGCTCCTCTGTGGCAAGACAGCAGTGCAAGCGTGGCAAGTTTATGAAAGTACCAGAGCCATCTCGGCTGTGGGGTTTGTCCTCTACTGACTTTTCCCTTGAAATGGCTGCAGAAACAACAATCATTCTCTGCTCTGTTTGGCCTCGCTGTTGGTTGGACTGCTCAAGAGAGCTGCTTGGTGCTTGCAATGGCACTGTTTGCACCTTGTAACTGCAGCCGTAGCTTTGGTTTCCCTCTTCCTGGTCTCCTAGCATCTGAAACAGTCAGCCTTCCTGCACAAAGAGCGCAGGAAAGGTGGGGGCAAAATGCACAAGGCCACCTGTCTGCGTCAGTGCCATTGCTGATTAGTCTGGGTGGGGAGAGATGCATCTTTGCTGGCGTGTGCCTGCTGCACACCAGGGAGAGAAACAGCCGTTATTAGACTTGCAGTTCCTTCTGAAGTGCCCATGATAAGGACCGAGTGCATTTCCTGCAGCTTTCTCTGCAGATGTGCTCCTCACCTTGAAGTCCTCCTTGTTGGTTCCCAGCTCCTCACCGTGGCCTGTGCTCTCTGTTTCAGGCTGAGAACAAGGGGAAGCCCCTGCTGGACCATGAGGTGGCACCCGTGAATGTTCCAGCTATTGCTGCTGCCCATGCTATTAAGAGATACGTTGCCCAGGCAGCGGATGAACTCTCCTTTGAGGTAAGCAGTTCAAGGCGTTCCTTGTTGTTCAATTTTACAATGGCAAATGCCTTCAGAGCTGCACTGGTGCAAGTGCTCTCATGCTCGGCCATGTTTGGCAGTGCAGAAGAATGCAGTCATTTGAGCTGTGCTTTCCTCCCAGCCGTGCTGAAGCTGGGATTGACGTTGCAATCTCTTGCAGGTCGGAGACATCGTGTGTGTCATCGACATGCCACCAAAGGAGCTGACCCCCTGGTGGAGAGGCAAGCTCGGCTTCCAGGTAGGCACAAGCTTCAGACTGGAGAGTGCAACTCTCAGCTTAGAGCTGCTCTGCCTGCATAGGATGCCTAATGGACATAAACAGTTTCCCTGTGTCGGTGTCAGAGGACCTTGCCTTTGGCTGTTAATGTTGAAAAATTATTACCTTTATGCTGTGAACTATGGCCATTTTCTGCTGGATAGTCTTATGGAACGTCAGGCAAGCACGTTCCGAGGGAAATGTTATGTGGCTTTTGGTTTAACAGTTCAGATCTGAGAAGTGCTGCATGCAATAGTTGGCCTCTCTTCTTGTTACAGGTTGGATTTTTCCCAGGGGAGTGTGTGGAACTCATTAATAAGAACATTCCTGAGGCACTCATCAACTCAGTGCCAAAGCCAGGTACGGATGTTACATTTGATAGTGTGGGGAAGCAAAATGAAGTCTTTTTTGGGGTGTGTTCCATGTTTAATACCTCCTTTATGCATCCCACATTGTCCTCTGGGTTGATGATCCTTCATGCACACCATGGGGCAGAGATTTGGCCCAATCCTCCTGTGTTTATGACTGGACTTGGGGAAACTATAGAATCTTCATAGAATGGCTTGGGATGGAAGGGACCTCAGGGAACATCATGCTCCAACCCTCCTGCCTCAGGATGGTCTCCCAGCCCCCACATTTAATGTGAGACTAGATCAGGCTGCCCAGGGCCCCATCCAACCTGGCCTTGGGCTCCTCCAGGCATGGGGAAAATCCCTTTTTGTATGTACTGGTTGGTAATGTTCTTCCCGTTCTGACGTGCTCTGTAGAATGTGCTGTGCTCGGCCTCATCCAACGGAGCCAGACCTGAAATGACCTGGTTTCTTCCTTTTGTTGTGCAGTGGCCAAGAAACGCAGCAAGATCCTCACCTTCTTTCGTTCCTTGGTGAAGGCCCGCCCAAAGAAACCGACCGAGCGGGAGGTGGAGAAGGAAAGGGTGTTTGGCGGTGACCTGGGAGAGCATCTTCTCCACTCCGGTCGTGATGGTAAGGAGCTGCCCATTCCTGAGATCTTCCTCTGCTGGGCATCTAAAGAAGATGAAAGGGAGCTCATATCTAGCAGGGGGCAGGCTGATAGCCGTGGAGACACGTGTAATGGGAGTTGATGGCTGAAGGATAAAGTGAGGCGGATGCTCCTAAGAGACAAGCACATCTGTATTTGCTTCAGCCAAGCCTGGCTGGGCTTAGTGGATGGGATGTGAAGCACAGCCTGCAGCAGGATTGAATCAGGAGCTCCACTGACGGCTGGCACGTGTTCTTCAGTCCCCCAGGTCCTCCAGAGCTGCGCTGAGTTCATTGAGCAGCACGGCGTGGTGCAGGGGATATACCGCCTGTCCGGCGTCGCGTCCAACATCCAGAGACTGCGGTAAGAGTGCTGCGACTGACACAGCCTGAGTGCATCTGGTGTGGCTTTGGGCTTGCCTTCCTCTCGCTCAACCGGGTTTGCGTCCCTCTCTCCAGGCAGGAATTTGAGTCGGAGCAGATTCCTGAGCTCACCGTCCGTGACATTCACAGCGTGAGCTCCCTCTGCAAGATGTACTTCAGGGAGCTCCCGAACCCTCTGCTCACCCACCAGCTGTACGGCAAGTTCTCGGTAAGCACAAGGCCACGTCTTTCATTTCCCTCTTCCTGGGCCTCTTGGCAGATGGCTGCAGCAGTGCCCCAGCTCGGAGGCCCTTTTGCTGTCAGCCCCACGAGGTTTACTCGCAGTGGTGTACTAGCCTGATTGGTGTCTCGCTCCCTTTCTGCACTACTCCAGGATGCTGTTGGTGCCGCTACAGAGGAGGAGCGGCTGCTCAGAATGCAGGACGTCATCCAGCAGCTGCCCGCTCCTCACTACAGGTCAGTGCTGCCCTCAGCCTGCTGAGCTCAGCCCTGCTGCGTTGCAGAGGGCAACGATGCGGTTCCAGGCTCTGTCTCACGCCGGCAACACGATGCCTGTGTATGCTGAAGGGTTGAAGGCTCCATGGGCTTACTTTATGGGGTCAGTTCCTGGGCACGGGGGCACGCTTGGTGCAGCTGATGGCTGCGGCTGTGCTGTGCTGGGGCTTGGTGCTGCAGCGTGGCACTCAGTCAAGTTGGATCTACTTCATCTTCGGTGACAGTAGCAATCACAAGAAGTAGCATGAATGGAGGTTTGCTTTCTGAATTGCAGCACGGCATGCTCGTTGGTGCTGAACGTTTGCCTCTCTTGTTTTCCAGGACACTGGAGTACCTGATGAGACACTTGGCGTGTCTGGCTGGGAGCTCCACGATAACAAACATGCATGCCAAGAACCTAGCCATTGTGTGGGCTCCAAACCTCTTAAGGTAAACTTCTGGTTCTGTTTCAACACTTCCTATGTTCTCCAGTTAAGAAAAACAGTCCTCCCTTTTTCTCCATCAAATGTGCTCTTCTCCTGTAAAATCTGTGGCTGACAGAAGAGCAGGAGCCTGGGCTGTTCTCCATCCCCACGGGCACAATGTCTAGGTGACAATTTCTGCAGCCTTGTTGAGATGGGACTGACATGTCCTTGATCATCCAGGGGAATTTCTGCAATGGCATCACTGACTGCCCACTGCGGAAGTCTCCAGAGCCTCAGCTGACAGCTTTTGGCTGCAACAATTCAGACTCGGGGAAACGGTCTTGGAGAAATGACTTCTAAAATCTGCCTTTTCTACAGATCACAGCAGAATGAGTCTGCCTGCGCCAGCGGAAGAGCTGCCTGCATGGAGCTGCAGACGGAGTCGGATGTGGTGGAATTTCTCATCAACCACACAGACGTCCTCTTCTGCTCCAAATCCGGAGCAGACATCGCAGATGCAGCAGGTGAGTGTCTTCCTCCATTAGCTTGATCTTGACCTGACACCTTGATCAAATGCAGGCCTTCTCCGGGACCTTTGAGATACTCTTTTACCATCAAGGGGACAGCAGACCTCTGGGCTTCCATTAGGGTATGGCATCCTATTGCTGGATGCTGAGAATGTCCAAGCCCAAACTTTACAAGGAGGAAACCGTAATTATTATGCTTTGCACGCAGGAAAAGCTTGATGCAAATGTGGCAGCGAAGCTTTCTCAGTTCCCTGCCCCCATTTCCTTGGGTTTTTCCTTGCCTGTTTTGATACAGTAAGCTGCTCTTAATGATGACCGTGTCCTTTGCCATAAACACACCTCTGCCCACATGGTTATGTTGGGCTCCTCTTCTTCCAGTGGCACGGATAAGCAAGCCTGAGAAAAATACAGCACCTCCCCCAGAACTGTGGTGGCTGTGCTACTGCTTTCTGATCCTCGCTCTTACCTGTGGTTTTCCCTGACAGGGCACAATTCTCTCCCAGGGCCCAAGTCTGTGGGGGTCTCTTCTGCTGCCACAAAGCTGCTCAGCCTGGAGGAGGCACAGGCACAGAGGCGAGGCCACAGCAGCTCTCCCCCTGTGACAGAGAGCAGCCACGACATTGAAGTGGAAGAAAGCCCTGCAGCTGGGCAGGGCAAATTCCACACCGTCATCGACTTTCCATCTGACAGGTAAAGAGGACTTTCTTTTCCAGCAGCTAGCATCATTGTTTGGGTGGGTTTTTCTGTTTTTCTGCAGAAACCAGGCAGTCCCAGGAACAAGCAACTGCTGCCAAGAGCTCAGTGCAGCTCTTCCCTCACCCTGCACCACGCACGACTCACAGCGTTGGCTGTTTTCTCTCTCCAGGCAAAATCCACCCAGCAAGAGTGAGGAATCGCCAGCTAGCAGTTGGTGTTGCTGCTTCAGGCTCAGGAAGCCATCCTCTGGCAGCAAACGCCAACTGCAGCGCAATGCCAGGCAGCCCTCAGAAACAGCAGTGGTAGTCCTGGCAGGTAAGGGTGCAAATGCAGCTTCCAAATCCCTGCTTTTCAGGAACATAGAATTCAAGCTTGCTCTGCACTTCTATCTCCTTCTGGCATTCCAGCCCCTGCCTAGCATCTTCAGTTCACCCCTGATCAAGAACCACTGTCGTAATTCAGCTTGTGAAAGTTTGACACTAACCCCTGTGTATCCTTTCTAGGTGAATCGAGCCCTTGCCAAGCCATAAGATCCAGGGCAAGTAGCAATGATGCTCTCTCTGCTTCCATCAGTGGAGAGCTCATAGGAAGCACGAATCGCTGCAGTTCCAACAGCAGCCTTACACATGACAACAGTGATGGAGAGAAGGAGCTCATCGAAGTTCATGCTCTCATTACACCTGGCTCTGCTGAAAATGCTGACCTGGGCCTGCCAGACACCACAGTCACCAGCCTGGATTGTAACCAGGAGTCTCTGCAGTGCAGCCCATCCCAAGAGCAGTGTGAGTGCCCCGACAGCAGCACCTCCATGCAGGAGCAGGTCAGTGTCAGTGAAGAGGAGCAGAGCCTCTTGCAGGGGGACTGTCAATCAGGCCTCCAGTCCCAGGCACCAGACAGCAGCACTGAGAGCTCTGAGCCACTCTCTCCATGACAAAACAGGATGAGTCCCTAAGTCACCGTGGACCTCTCCCACCCTCCTGTCTTTTATACAATAATAAAAGCACACTTGTGCTCAATCAACGCCTTGACTGCCTCCAGAGTCTTCATTCACACGGACTGGGATGAATGCAGCACACAGCAAGGCACCCCAGCTTGCAATGCTGTGGCTGTGGGGTGCGTGCAGCACAGCTCCGGGTTTGTTCCTGTTTTGTCTGGCTTTGGGATGTCTGCAGGGGGAGCTCTGCTACCATTTGGCATGGTAGCAAATAATCTCTCGCATCCTGGATGCTGCTCATGATACTCCCAAGCTTCCTGGCTGTGGCTTTGTGATGCTTTTCAGGGCCTTCTGATGCATTTTGATGCCTTGGCTGTTCCTTAACACCTCTCTCCTCCCATCATGTCCTTTCCTGGCTCCCACCTACGAGCTGGTCGTGCAGATCATCTCCAGACCTGTCATCAGCACACTGCGGCAGGAGAAGCTCCCCCTGGCCAACGTCAGGCAGTACTGCTTGGTCTGCAGCTCAGTGGCCATTTCCCTTTTAGGCGGCTCCTGCAGAAGAATCAAGCAGCAGAACCTTTTGCTGACCCTGCACCACACAAATGCTACGAAAGCAGAAACAACCTGGGAATCTCTGGGTCTGCAAGACTGCATGGACACTCACCGACTGTGTTGATGGCTCCCTCCCATCCTTGATTTCCTTCTCCCCTTCTCCACGTCGGATCCCACTGCTGAGCCATGATCAAGCTGCCCAGTGTGGCAGAGCATCGTGCAGAGCCGTGCTGGCACCTCCTCCCCTTCCTCTCCTGCAGCTCAGCCTGCAACCTGAGCAAGTTTTTTTCTGAGAAAGTGACCAGCTCTTTTCCATCCCTTTGCCCCTACAAACAGTTGTCCAGAGGATCTCGTCCAAGAATTCCTGGAACAGCCTGCAGCTGGCTCTCCTGAAGTTCAGGCTCCTGCCTTTGCTTCCTGCCAGGCCCGCATTCCTTGAGATCACCAACTCAAGGAGGGCATGGTCACTGCAGCCCTGACCGCCTCCTGTCGTAACCCCTGGTGTGCACCATGTCCAGCAATGCTTCCCTTCTGCTTGCTGTGCCCAATGCCTGCACCACAGAGTGATTCTCACTGCACTCCAGGAGTCTGTCAGATTGCTTGCAGCCAGCCATGCTGATTTCCCAGACTGACTGGAATCCCCCATCAGGATGAGAGTCAGTGAGTGCGATGCTTCTGCTGGCTGCAGTAAGCAGCTCCCACCAACAGGCTCTCTTTCCAGGCGGCTGTAGCAGACCCTCACCTCCAGAAGCCCTGCACTGCTGCACGTCCTAATTTTACCCACAAGTTCACAACCTGCTCATGGCTCTTCTTAGTTCTTTGCAGTCAACTTCTCATCATAGAGGGCAAATCCCTTGCCTTCCAGAATTCCATAGTAACACTTGTGTCAGGATTTTTTTATTTTATTTATTTATTTATTTATTTATTTATTTCCATTTTCTAGGTAGGAAAATGAATTTCTGAGCCAGGAGAAGCAGAAGTGAAACAGTCTTCCTGGCACTGCTCAGGTTGCAGGAGTTGCCAAGTGCTCCTCAGGTAATGTGTGCTGAAGAGCTGACCTTGGTGGCAGGGGCTGTGGCTGCATTTTGTGCCTGTCATGCGGGAATCCAAGAAAGCCTATTCAGAGCAGGAGCTGCAGAGCGAGATAAACATCACGAGAAGGTAAGGCTGAGAAGCAAGGACACCTCCAGAAAGAAGAGAAAAACTGAGTCAAGTGAGCTGCGTGACGGCCGTGTGATGCTGACCATGATTGGAGGAAGAGCGCATGGCTGGGAATGACTGATGGCTCTGGTTGGATGGGTGCCTGTGTGCACAGAGTTAAGGAGTGTTTGTGGGATGTTTTGCTGGCATCTAACGGCTGTAAGGGGAAGTCAAGAGAGAAAGCTTGTGAATGCATAGAAGGGATGTTAAAATCTGGAACAGACTGTTTGGATCAGTCACAGCTGAGTCCATGCCAGATTGCCACACTGTCAGAACCTGGGGCCTAGGATTTTCCTTTAAGAGTGCCCATTGCAAATTTTAAATGATAAAAAGTAACATTGAAAAAAGCTTCCCTCCTTGCATTAGAATTACGTATTGATATTTGATGTTTCTGTCTTTCCATTCCTTTAGCAGCCTGGGTGTTGATGCAGCTGCATGCATCTGCTGCCCTCCCCTTCTGTTTTGTGTAAAAGAACAGTAAAATATGCAATCAGTGTGAGATCTTTCTGAAGTATTTTACTTTATTTGCCCCTAGGCTGCAATGGCTGGGAAATGGCAGTGTCACCCAGGAGCCCACACGGCGACCTGATGTCTCATTGTTGGGGTCTATTGGAAACCACCACGATGACAAAAGAATGCCTGGGATTCCTCCGGCCCAAATGCCAAACCTTGCACTTGGCTGTGCTGAACCTCATGAGGTTCACCCAGGCCCACCTCTCAAGTCTGCTGAGCTCAAACAGATGTCATTTTTCTCGTGTCCTTCCATTCCGAGTCCATCTGTTCCCCAAAGCAAAAGAATTCTGACCAAGGCTGCAGTTGCAGCTGACTTCCCAAGGCTGCAAGACGTGGTGGTGACACAGCCTTGTGCTTCTGCATTGGTGCTCATCCCACGTTTCCTTTCTCTGTCTCGCAGGTCAGCTCCTGCTGGAAGCAGATGGTATCCCAGTGTGAATGAAGGTCAGTGCAGGAGCAGCTGCTGATGGGAGGAAGGAAGTCCATGCTGAAGAGCTCTGAAGCATCTGCAGGTATGGTTCTGGAGGAGGCAGCAGTGATGTCGGAGGGCTCCCCAGCAGGAAGCTGTCTCATCCAAATGCTTGCTGAGTGGTTGGAAGGGAGCTTTCTGCATGACAGCAGCACCAGTCACTTGCTTCACATGTTGCAAAGACAAGGATTAGCACGAGTTCCAGTATCTACAGTATCATCACGAATCACGATAGGATTACAATGTGTCCTCATACAAACGCAGCCATTTCTCTCTGAGTCCAAAGGCTGTCCGGAAAGCATCTTTGAGGTCTCTCACACCAAACCACTGCTGTCCGTGTGGGATCTGACTCATTAGGGTATAGGGGTTAGGAACCACAGGCTGTCTTTTGAGAACGGGTTCAGTCATTTCCTTACATCTTGCACCAGCCGATACGTGCCGTCTGCCTTCCGTGCCGACAGGATTGGGGTGTTATAAGGCCACAGACAAGGTTCCAGAAGACCATCCTTAACCAGTGTCTGTGTTACAGCTTTTAGACCCACTCTCCCTTCTAAGGCTATGGGATATTGTTGCTGTTTCACAGCTCCACTCCCTCCTTGGGCAGTTCTTTGTAAGGGAAAATTGTGAGTCCACCCCGATTTCCTTCCCCTGCCCACACCTTTGGATTCATTTCTCCTTCATCACAGCTGTTAACACATTCATTGACACCTGATATCTGTTTCACAGACTTGCAGCTGTAATCCTCATTTAACTGTTAAATCTCTCCCCCATAAATCGGTCCCTGCTTCAGGCATAGAGAACAATTGCCCTGCAACTATTTTATCTTTCCATTTTAGTTCTGTGGTCTCCAAGAGTGGAGCTGTCATTTCTGATCCCTCAGCCCCAGTTATGCACAACAGCCACATCCAGATACACGCCTGGTACCTCTGAACTAGCTAATGCTGTAGGATGGAATGTTGTTTCTGCACTGGCTATCAAATGTGGGATTGCTCTGAAGCAGTACAGCACCATGTGTTTTGTAATTTGCCCTTGGAAACAGTTTGAAAAAGTAGAAAGACTTTATTAGTATTAGTAAAAAGAAGTTATTTCATAACATATTTTAGAAATACAGTTGTTCAATCATGTGATCAATTCTCACTTACAGAACTGTAATAGTTACAAATTGCATGGGTATAGCATTAAGGACCAGAAAGCATGTAGTAAGGCCATTCTGTTTGGATAGGAGAAGCTCAGCAAAAGAAAAACAGACTCCAAAGAAGCCAGGGCCTCCACACAAGGCCGAATTGACTCACTCTGTGGGCAGGTTGGGATGCAACAGGCAGGCATCAAGGGACTCCCCTCTGTCTTCCTTCCACACTTCTCTCTATTCAGGGATGGGCAGCTGTCCAGAAATAGTGCCCAAGTGTTGATAAGCAGCTGTCAGACGTTCAATAATTAGCAGTATACCTGCTGAGCTAGCAGCAATTGGTGTTTAGCCAGTCACACACACACACACAGAATGGCCCGGGTTGGAAGGGACCTCAAGGATCAGGAATCTGCAACCCCCTGCCACAGGAAGAGTCACCAACCTCTGTACCACTGCACATATGCACATTGCTGGATAGAAACAGCAGTGTGGGAAAAAATTGTACACTGTGGTTCAGAATGGCTTAAGAGCTCAAATTATGAATGTATTTTCACCTTCACATTACCCATATAATGTCTGAGAAGGAGCTGTGTGTCAGATGTTTTTCTTATGCTCCCTTTCTTTCACCAGCCCTCATGTGAAGTGCCTAGCTGATGGCAGTCCTGCTCAGCCTCAGAGAAAGGTGACCCCAGCCAGCATTTCTGTGCTTTGTGTCCTGTGTCAGCAATAACTCTGAGTAACTAATGCATTCAGTAAAACCAGGGTCTGTTCGTGGACCATTTGCAAACATAAAGAGATGCAAAAACCCAATGGATAACTGAGCTGTTATGAATGATTATCCCCACCTCTTCTGTTTGCAGCTCAGTGACTGTGGGCAGCCAGTCGAGCCAATGCACACCCCAGAAACATCAGACAAGGCACTTCTGACCTCGTTCTTCCTGTGACCTTACAGCACTGCCCTGCAGAATGAATGTGTGTCTTCAGAGATCTCTCTTGGCATGACTTCAAGAGCAGCTCAGTCAGTAGTTCACAACTTCACACCCATCTAGCTGTTAGATCTACGAGGGAACTGTTGATGTCAGAGCTAGAACATTGCCAAGCTGCAACAAAAGCTGCATGGCAACGCAGTGTTGATGATCTCCACATCTTTCCGGCAGTGAAATTTATTTTTAATTCTCTGCAGGAAAAGGTTTGTGCCAAATGACAAAGGAATGAACCCTTCCTGCAAAACGTCTGTTAGAAAGCAGCACGTTGTCAGCTGGAATCATGAGTTATTTCAGCCCTCACTGGGCTGATCTGGAGAAGGGCTGTGCCAAGGTATTTACAGATGTCTTCTGATGGGTTTGAAGCATTTCTGGCTTGCGGGGTAGGCATAATTCTGCAAAGCTGGTGGATTGCTAGATCAATCTGAAATACAAGAAAGATCAATAAATGACCAAAAAAAAACCAACGGAAAACAAAAACAAAAGCAAAAACCGAGATACATTGATAGCTACATTATGTACTACATGATTCCTTTCAGCTATATGTTTTTTTTTTTAAATAAGAAAGTGTAGAGCTGCCAGTTCCCTTATCCATCCTTTCAAGCTCCAGGCTAAGTAAGAAATGTTATTCCTCTCAACTGGAAGATGTATTCTGGGAAGAATGGTCTTCAAACTATTTGCGTTTCTTTAAGACATTCAGTTATGGGAAAATAAAACAAACCAAAACAAAACAACAAAAAAACCCACCAACAACCTCTATATTCTGAAAATGAAAAAAAAACCCTTTTGACTTTCTCTTGACTGATTTAAAAGTATAACAGATCACATACAAATGTTTAAGGAACAAAGAGCTGTCACGGAAAAGGAGGGAGCTGCTCTTTTACCTATCAAACCTTCCACATCTTTGAGTGTCTGCCAACAACCAGAATGTGTGGAGGCACCTTCAGTAAATGGAGGGCAGTGATGGCACTGCACTTACATTAATCCTTGATGAAATAGTACAGCACTGATAGAAACTTCCCAACAGTCTGTGCTGATCTGAAATGCTCTGGCAACTCTTTGCAAAAGGTTCATCATGCTGAGTATTTTTATGTCATTGCTTGCTTGCTGGTATCACCTGTGCTGAGCTAGCTGGACAAACCCAGATTGGCAGCTCCTCAGATGTGTTACCAGCTAATTTCTCACTGATCATTAGAAACAGAAAGTTAATTCTGCTGGGAATTTTGACTCAGCACGAAAAGGAGAGCAAAAGGAAGGGCAAAATGAATGAAATAGCAACACAAGTTACCCAGCTGTTCTGTTGGAAAGACCATTTTTAAGCCAAAAGAACTGCAGAAAGAAGGAATGGATGGATTTCCTGGAGCATCTAGTTCTCCAGATGCCTACAAGAGACTGCCTTTCTGCATGTGGGACACAGAGCAGATCCCCTCTGATGTTCGGCACAGGGATGGATGGTGCTAAAAGCAGGTTTGTGTTTACCTGCAGGGCCCATTTGTTGGTTTGCTTCCATGTACAGAGAGCCCGTAGGAGGTATCAAAACCATCTCACAGTTTGTGCTTGTAGGTTCAGTGTTTGGGAGCACTGACCTTCTGAACAGCTGAAACCAAAATCTGCAATTCAAAACCTGTCAATAATATTCACATAATAATTACTTAAGAAATGCAATAGATAAACCTTTCACACCTGGAGCTCAGCTGCCATCACAGACCATTGCAGTGACTGCCCATGCATTAATTCTGTGTTGATAGTATCACTGGTGTCTCTCTTCTAGAGATGGATCCAAGCTGAAATGTGACTGCTGGTCGAGTTTCCACCTTAGCAGCTCCTCTACTGCTGCTGTCACGACTGCATTGTCCACCTGAACTGCGGGTTGGATGTGACCTTGTGAGCAGCAGTCTGCTGGCAGACTTGTGAGTATTTTCCAGTATGTAGTTATCCCTGGTCAGTAGAAGGAGGAGAGAATTAATGCATATATGCATATATTACAAATACATTAATTATATAATTGTATAAATTACACTTAATTACATAAATTATATGTAATTACATATTATAAATCTATGAAATAGACATGAATATATACAAACAATTACAAATCCATAACCATTTTTGTGCATATTTAAATGTAGGAATGCATTCTATTAGAGGCATTGATAAGCAGGCATTTAAGCACACCTTGCTTTGCTGTTTAAGCAGGTCTGCACCAGAATCCTGACTGTAAGTGACATCTGTGAATGTCTTGAAAAGGACAGCTCAAATCTCAGGTGATGCATGAGCATGGAGAAGCTGATTTCCTCTTGATTAATCCTTGAATGTTCAGTGTACAGTGGTCAGATGGAAGACAACATGTAGTCCAAATGTACTGATTTGAGAAAACAGCTGCTCTGGGTACTAGGAAACGGAGAGAAAATGGAGAAACAGACACTGCCAGAACTCTGCTGTGAGCACTTGTCTCATGAAGGATGTATCATAACAAGCCCAAAACTAATGGAGGAAGAAATAGGCTTTCTAGCTGTGTATTCATCCTTGGCATAACTAATTCTGTCTTTAGACATGTTTTTGAAACACTCACACGTTTTACCAACAGATAAGTAGATAAGAGACCAAAATGCTGAATGGGAATGAAAAAAAAAAAGCCATGTCAAAACAACAACAACAACAAAAATAGAAGAATTAAAAGTGTTCCAAAAGGTTAAAGATGTGGACTGAAAAAGTCTCAGCCAAACGTATTTCTGAGGAATTTTTAAATTTATTTCTGTATTTCTTCTACTTGCCAAGAAAGCACGATCTTACTTCTCCAGCAAAATTGGTGTGCCCTTATCTTACTAGAGAAAGGGCCTCTCACCGTGGCACAAAGCTGCTAGAGTTTCCCAGGACACAGGAACAAGATTTTCTCCACTTTTCCACTCCTCCACTGTAGCATTTTGCAGTCAATGCTTTGGGGTTTTGGCAGAACTCACGGGTTACCCTAGTGTAGGATACTGGCTTCTATATTGCCAAGATACCTCATGGTAATTTTGGTCGCCCAGATTTCAGCTCTGTTGGGGATGAAAAAAGAGGCTGAATTTCCCACCGTCAGTCCCACAGATTCCTTCTCTCCCATTGGAAACGTCTGGGACATTACTGAGAAAAACACTGCAGTCTTTTGTTCAGGCGTTGGCAAAGGCAATGCTCCCTGCATTCCTTGCAGGGGGCTTTTTCCATGACTTTTTCACTGCTGTACACAAGTGCATACGGATACTTGGACACTCCGATGTAGGTCGCTCCAAAAGTAATGCCTGCTGTTGATTTCGATGGAAACTGCAGCTCTGCTGCCATCTGCTGGCACGACAACAAAACGTAATGGAGTATTTGTAGGAAGGTTCAGCCTCTGCTGCCGTACCACCAACAGTCACCTCTGATATCACGGGCATTCATCATTATCTGTCATCACAACACCTGAACGTACGGCCACTGACACAGATTGCTGACAAGGCCTACGATTAACCTGCAGCAGTGAGGAAACCCATGAAGTCTACGTGGAAATGATAAAAGCTGACCAGGATAACTGCCAGCCAAGTTTCATGTTACAGATCGGTGCATCATTTCTGTATTTGGCAGGGTTGAGCAGTCGGCAGTTGGAAAACAAAGCACTGGATTTTGCAGTGTTAGTGAAAGAGTGAGATGTGAACAAATGAACCACTTGTCACGTACTGCCTTCTTCTGTAGCGACATTAAACTCTGCAGAAATACATTTTTCCTGTGTTTGCCTGCATTTGTGAGGAACCGGGGCAGAAAGAGAGCAGCGTCGGGCAGAGGGGATGAAAGATGGAACCCTGCTTTCTCGGGCTCTCCTGCTTGCAGGAGGCCGCCACCGCAACCGCGAAGAACGTCTGCTTTATCCGAGACGCCGTCCCAGAGCGTTATGTGGAGACTTCCCACACTGCGGCACGTCCTCCGGCATCACCGCGAAGTGCGGACGCCTCGACCGCCGAGGTTCGCCGCTTCGGAGCCGTTCCCGCCAGAAGCGCAGCGACGGCCCGCGAGGCGCGGCGCGGTTCCGGCCGCTTCCCTCACTCACGGCTCCCCGAGGCGACGGAGCGGCCGCGCGGCTCTCGGCCGGGCGGCTCTCGCGAGAGCGGCCGACGCGGCGGGGACGTCGCCGGGGCTCGCCTGGAAAAAGCCTCGGGGGCGGAGCGGAGGCGGCGGGGCGCGAGGATCGCCCGGGCCGCTTTAACGAGGAGAAGCCGCGAGCCGCTCGGACGCGGGACCGCGCGGCGAGGGCGGCCGTCGGCGCCGCCGGGCGAGCGGTGAGTGCGCGGCTCCCGTTGACGGCCCGGCGGCCGCAGCTCCGGAGGCGCCGAGTGGCCGCGGCCGCGCCCGGCGGAAGGCTGACGCCGCAGCTGCGGAGCCCCGGGTGCTGCTGGGCTGATGTTCTTTTGTGTCCGTGAGATTGGCAGTGGGGCTGAGTGTTCCCTCAGCAGGTCTGTAGATGACACCGAGCTGTGGGCTGTGGTCAGCACACCGGAGGGATGGGGTGCCACCAACATGGACCTGGACGGGCTTGAGCACTCGGCCTGGGAGAGCCTCAGCAAATTCAAGTGCAAGGTCTTGCACCTCTCTACTTTGCGCTGGTGAGACCTTACCTGGAGTCCTGTGTCCAGATGTGGAGTCCTCAGTACAGGAGAGACGTAGACCCCTTGGATTGTATTGAGTGGAGGGCCATAAAAATTATCCAAGGGGTGAAGCACCTCTCCTATGAGGACAGGCTGAAAGAGCTGGGGCTGCTCAGCCTGGAGAAGAGAAGGCTCTGAGGTGATTGTGGCATTTCAGTATCTCAGTGGGAGCTACAGGAACAAAGGTGATAGACTCTTTATCAGGCTCTGTTGTGATAGGACCAGGGGAAATGGTTTCAAGCTTAAAAAGGATGGATTTAGGTTAGATATTAGGAAAAAGTTTTTTACAGTGAAGGTGGTAAGGCAGTGGAACAGATGCCCAGAGATGTGGTGGATGCTGTGTCCCTAGAGACTTTCAAGGCAGTGTGCTGGATCAGACCCTGGGGAACCTGATGTAGATGTAAATGTCCCTGTTCATTGCAGAGGAGTTGGACTAGATGACTTCTAAAGGTCTGTTCCAACCCTAAGGATTCTATGATAAAAGACACTATACACACTCTCTTGGCTTTGATTTCTGTCTCTTGCCACTTACTCTTCCTTTCCTCCTGTCACTGATACAAACATCTCATTTGCTTTTCTCTATTTTGTTTCCATGTAATCTTCTAGTGTCTTCAGATGCCTTTCTTGCACTCAGTTTCTTTGTTTCCTACACAAAGGAAACCCACCCGTGACCCTTTCTTCCCCCCACTCTTCTAACTTCTTTCCAGGCATTCCATTCCTAAACTTATTGGTATTCTGAACTCTCCTCTGATTTCATCATGCAACAATCCATCCTCCATCCTTGACATCTCTCTAGAATTTCTCTCACTAAAGCCTTTGACTGCAGCTGAATCTCAGATCCACATCAGTATGCTTATCTTTTTCAAAATATCAGACACCTGCCTCACATTTAACCAGGCTTTTCTTACTGAATTCTTGCCCTTCCTCAGGGACTGTATCCTCTCTGAGCTTCTCTCATTATTCTCCAATTTATTTTTTTTTTTAGTTTTGTTTTGGGGGGGTGGGGTAGGAGCAAGACAACACCTTTAACTTCCTATGGGTTTTGGATACATTTTTTGTCTCTATCCACGCTGTCTGTGGATAACTTTGTCGGGAAACAAAGTCAGTTCCAAATTCTGAGACAGTGAAGCAGATTAAAACTTGGTTTTCTCTCTTTGGTGCTCTCTTCCAAACATTCAGCAATCCACTCTATTTAGCTGTGACTAGAGGAAAACTCATTTTCTCTAGGCCACCTGGCAGCTTTGTGTCCTGTTTGTTCAGTCCTTAGTCACTGAGGTTATGGCCTGTGACTAGAGTGCTGCAGCAGTGTGACAGCCAGAATGACAAATAGCCACAGAGTTGAATTAGGTAGAAACAAGTCAGTTTTGAAACGAGTGTCACAGTACCTTGAAGAACACCTACATGAAGATTTACTGTCATTAAAAACTAAGTATTTGACTCGGTTGTTCAGCATTTGTGTGCGTGCTGCATGGCCTGAATTCAGTGCTCTACAAAAGTTTCTGTTGTTTGGCATAAAAGAGGTCTGGATCCTGTACTTTGCTACCCTAGTATCTCTGGTTCTGCTGGTACATCTCTTGTGCCTGGAGCTGGCTCTCCATCTAACTGAGGCATCATCTTTAACACTTAAAAAAACAAGCTCAAGGAAAAAAGGTTTTGGTGATGTGACATGAAAATAGACAGCACAAATACAGACCTGCAGTAACAGAAGAAATACGTGCTAGGTGTTGAATATAATTTGGAAACCAAGCCACAGATGAGAGGTCTTACTTGATTTGGTTTATTTTTGCTAATCAGAAAGTCAGTAGATGTAAACTACAGATGCAGCATAGGGATATTCAGTCAGGTGATGCAACATGTATCTAATTGTTTTTTCATAATTACAATGATTAATAGATATTAGCATGATAATGACTCTCTTCCTACCTTAATATATGTTATCACTAAATTTGAAAATGGCACACTAATAAATAGGGCTTCTAAAAGAGGTGTGTTGGTAAAACCTTCTTTTATCTACTTGTTTTTCACTGTAATATCAATATATTGAAACCATTTGCACAGGGCCAAGTAATTGTGAGGGAATAAAACAGCATATGAGGTTATAATTACTATGTTAGGTAAAACAGAGCATTATCAGTCTTCATTGTTGTTGTTTTTTTTTCCCTTCCAGTTACTTGATAGTCCAGGAAACTTTTCACAGCTGAGCCATTGTATTTTCTTCAGAAGTTAGAAAGAAGATTGGCAGCCATGCAGCAAAGTACTGGAAGAACTGCACTATTTCATCCTACTCTTCTGTGAGTTTCTATTATTTACCATGTAAGAACAACTTCTTTGTAATGTCTCCCTTGTAGAAAAATGACATGTTTATCTTCAGTGCCAGCCCTGGATTTCCAGTGCATGTTCAAAATAGTTAATGGGTAAAGGAATGCTGGCTGGTTTTATGCTAAGAAAAAAAGCTCCACAAGTTCACAGTTAGTAAAGTACACTTTTTTTTTTTTTTGCCAGATGGTCTGCTGGTTTCTCAAGTCTTCTTATGTAACATGAGGGAGCATTTTGTTGTTTGAATTGTTATAACTGCCTATTTTCTGTGCTCAAAGGAATAGATTCCCTTACATGTGGGGTATTTTTAACTGGATAATGTAACTCAGAATGATAATATATAAAAACAATCTTCTGTGTTGGTTGTTTGAAAGAAAGTTGTTTCTTCATTAGAAATACTAGAAATGTAATAATTTGATTTGGTAGTTAGTTTTTCATCTGAATATTAAGTTCTGAGTAGAAAAGAAAATAGCACCAAGTTTAATTGCATGCTTTGAACAAGTTTTAATAACCTATACACTTTCTTAAATATCCCTCAGTAGTGTATGCTATTATTGTCCTTAGAACCCCTGGATGTCCTTGTTTTAATGGTTCAAAGCATGTGAAAAATCTTTGTCTGGAAGAATATAACAACTGGGATTTTTTATTTGTACATGATAACACACTAAATTCTATCACTTTTAATTAAATTGATTAATTATAATTTAATAATTTAACTATATATAAAAATATATAGCCATAATTCACTGCTGCAGATCTCAATACAAAGATTGCTGGGGCAATGCTTTCAGGGCCAAAACTTCAGCTAGACTGTTGTGTCTTTTGAAGGAATTATGCAGATCCTTCCTATTTGAGGGTCTAGCTTTTGGCTGTCATCTTATGAAGTCACTGCTTTCCATGGACTTCCTGGCATTCACCTTAATCAAGAGTTGGTGAGGGATAAAAGCCCCTGGCTGATCTCTTATCTGCACTTCTTGCATAACCATTGTAGTAAGTATCATCTTTAATCTAACATTGTGAAATAGTTTAATTTATAGTGATTAAAAAGGTGCAAAAACATGTCAACCTTCACATACCTTTGGAAGATCTAGAATCATATAATGGCTTAGATTGGAAAGGACCTTACAGGCCCCCCCAGCCCCAACCCCTGCCATGTGCAGGGCTGCCCCCCACCAGCTCAGCTGCCCAGGGCCCCATCCAGCCTGGCCTCCAGTGCCTCCAGGGATGGGGCACCACAGCTTCTCTGGGCAGCTGTGCCAGCGCCTCACCAACCCCTGGGTACAGCATTTCCTCCTAACATCTAACTTAAATTGCCTCCTTCTTAATTTAAAATCATTTCCCCCTGTCCTATTACTAGCAGACTGTGTAAAAACTTGTAAGCTCCCTTCAAGTACTGGGAGGCTGCAATAAGGCCTGCCCAGAGCCTTCTCTTCTCCAAGCTACACAAGCCCAGCTCCCTCAGCCTTTCTTCACAGGAAGTGTTCTCCAGCCCTCTCATCATCTCCATGGCCACCTCTGGACCTGCTTCAGCAGCTCCACATCCTTACTGTACTGGGATGCAGTACTCCAGATGGGGCCTCACAAGGACAGAGTAGAGGGGAGCAATAGCTCAGGTTGGGTAAAACCCAGCATCCTGGCCGAGAAGCAAGGATGTGTAAGCAGTGTGCTTACATGTATTTCTGAAGCTGTAGTTTGATTTTTATGGTGTATATATGTATGGGAAGAATGGCCTGAACCTCTGATTGATCACCTGAGGCGAGCAATGAGTCAGCCCTGGGAGCACAGGTGAAGGCAACTCAGCTGTGCTGCTGGAAGGAGTGGAGCCTGGCTGCACCTCTCCTGGTCCCATTTAAGAGCTGACTACCAGTGGGGAAGGATCTTTTTCTGGAGATCCCTTCTTTGGGGTTTTACAGCAAGCCCAGGTAAGCGTAAGCACTGTGCTTTCTTTGGTGTATGTAATAATCTGCTTAGCCAAACTCTCTTGTGTTTCGTAATTATAATGTCCGTGTATTCATTGATTATACAGTATAACTAAGGTTTTCTAGCATGTGTTCACTGCAGTTGGGAATTATCTAGGGCAAACACGAAAACCTGGCAAACTGTAGCATTGTGGAATAAAGAGAAATCCTGCAGTAGAACAACTTGCAAGCAGAGGCATCTAAGCAGAGAACTAATTGCTTAATAGTATTGTTTAATCGTTTGTTTTCTTGAGAGCAAGAAGGCAAAATGGAAGTCAAGAAGTAAGAATGGACATCATGAAAACATCAGTAAGAATTTCTGTTCTAAAAGTAAGCTAGAGAAGGAGTCTGTAAATACTTACAATGCCACATTAATCATAAATTGTTTTTCTTGAGTTCCTATATTCAAGTTTATTTAAATAAGAGGTTGACATAATCTCTGTTTATGCTTGTGTGTGCATAGCAGTATGTTTGGAGATGCTCAGGTAGTAGAAAATGGTGGGCCAGTAACTCAGTCACTCTGTTATAGCAAGAAAGGGATGTTTTAAATTCTTTATTTATTAAATATTTAAATATTATAGAAATAGTTGCTAGTCAAAAATGGATTTTTTTGGTTCCCAGTCCTTACCAATACATTTCTCTGGTCTTGAGTCAACAGATGGGTCGCTCATTACAAGATGAAGAAAATCCAGCAGAACTGTGTGGAGCACTGAGGGCATAGCAAAATAATGGATCGTCAGTACCAGATGGATGTATGTATTTCTTAAAATTCCCATGTTTTTATGTAGCAATATAGATGGCTCTACTTATCTTGTCCTTAGTACACTTCAAATACTTTGATTCCAGCCTGTTCTGACTTCCTTGTCAGTACCAACTGGGGTACAAATCATCTCACTTGACATCAAACCTGTAACCGTTAGGTGTGAAGTTAAGCTGGCTGAAGATCAGATTTGGCTGCTATGGACGTTCTAAGTGCATCTACAGAGGAAGCTTAATCTTTCCCATCCCAGATGGCTGTCTTGAAAGGGTATGGATTGCTATCCTTAATCACTCCTTTCTCTTTGCTGAATATATAGAGACTGTAAATACTAACTTAAGATAATGTCTAATTTTTGGATGGCTGATTCTAGAGAGCAGAAATTCTATTTTAAGGAGGCACACAAATCCTTCCATGCGGTACTGTTCTTTCTGGGATGTAGTGTCTTATGTACTTTGAGGAAGATAACAATTTAACTGCTCTGTCTTGTACTCCTGGTGTATTTGTTTGGTGCTGGGGGAGTACTGGTCCATTAGGATTCCGGTATGAAAGGCACTCAGAATCTGTAAGGTACCATTTGACCTGCTGTTTATTAGATCGAATGCTAAAAGGACAGAATAATAAATAACTGCTGTCCCTTTAGATGCTAAGAACCCCAAGTTATGCAGCACCGAAGAAGCATCTGATCCATGCACAACACTATGCAGACCCCTTATTTGAAGGGGTACTCCCATTTGGATAATTTCCCAACATGCCAGCTTTTTGCTGTACTTCTAGACAAAGGCAGGATAACCCATGTGGCATAATCACTGGTACTAAATGGGAGCTGGAGTTTTTGTGAAGGAAACTTAAAACTTGATTGCAGTACTGAATCAACAGGTGAGAATGATGCCTAGAGCACAGATCCACGGCAGTTCTAGCCGTTCGGTTACATTCACTTGTGGCCTTTAATGTCAGGAAAGGAGTTGAGCACTGAGCTGTGTATGCTCTGTTTTGCTGAGAGTTGCAGCGTGGCTTATTGAGTCAAACTGCCATCTCTTCCTGGAAGGCAGGTTCCATTTAAGACACTTTTGTTTCTCACACACTCCAGATTATGCAGATGCATGTTTAAAGGTTGTGAATGACTGGCTCTGGGTCTTTTGAAATGCTCCTTTCCTACCTATCTACTTCAACAAGTAAATAGTTTTGTGTCAAGTTAAAGATCAGAGGGCATTATTCTACCTGATCGTATTTGTGGCTTGGAGACAATCATTATGGCAGATTTCCTGCTCTGAAGAGTACTGCTATGGCATTTAGCTAAGAAACAGAAATTCTGTTGAAAAGACAGACCTCTTCTGTTACTGAGGCTTACTGTCTAGAAGTGCTTTTTTTGGGAGAGCAATTTGAAGGAAATTGTCCTGGGAGCTTGAGACATGTCTAACTGTAGACAGAGCTGTTCAGATCTGTTTCCAACCACCACAGAGCCAACAAGAAAGCTGCCCCAACTCCTCTGTAGAGGTCTTATGTGACTGATGATGGGGCAAGGCCAGGGCCGCCTCCTGTTACCTATCCCCCTGTCAAGGAAGAAGCATTGCTGCACTTGTGTTTTCCAGAAGAGGTGACAGACCTTGGCAGTGTGACGTCTGGGATGCTAGCAAGGAAGTCAAGCTGGCCCTAAGAAAAACTGAAAAAGCGTCTGGATGTAAATATTGCCTTGATAACCTGGGATTCCCCTATTGCATCTGTTTGCAGAGGGACTGGGCTTTTTCTTGGTGATGGACTGACAAATTAATGAAGAAGATTCAGTATGGATCAGATAGATAGAATTGGAGCTGGAGGTCTCAGCAGCAGTATGAGATGCCTAAACAGTGTCATCCTATGAACTCAGAAGGCTCAGGGTGCATTACAGCCATACATGGATTCATGGAGTTCAGTAAAAGACTCATGGTAGGGGTTGCATGGTCAAGGCATCTGGCTTTTGATCTGAAATATGCTGCATTTAACACAGTACTCAAACTGATGGTGTGGGGCCAGAGCAATGGAAATCTGTGTCCTAATATGCAGTTAAGTCATATTATGGGCCTTGCAGACAAATTTAATGTCAGATTATTATTATTTGGAAGAGAATATCAGTGTACAGCATGGCAGACACAGATGAATGAAAGGATTTTCATTTGTAATTGGCTTGAAGCTAATTTCTTTTCTATTAGCATCTCCTCTACCAAGATTTAATAGCAATCAGAGGGCTGAGGAGGCTTCCCGTGCTCTTCAGCTGCAGTAGCATGTGCAGTGTCAATTTACTGGATCTGTAGGTGAAGTCTGTGCCCTTTATCTCAAATCCCTGGGCACTGCCTGCCTTTTAACTACATTTCTGGCTTTTCATCTGATGTTCCTCCCGTTGTTTACAGATACTTGATTTTACCTTGGTAATCCAGTTTGGCTTGAAACTTTATTCTGGACGATGAGCTTTAATCTCTTACTAAGTTAACAAGAAAGCAGGCATGGTTTTAGGTTTGCTCAAAGAAAGCTTAGCAGTGATTATGTGGGGACGTTTTAGAAGCCAAAGGTCTAGTTTCATTTGATTCTGTTTTCTGTATTGTTTACCATCTCTATCTTAATGTTTGGTGGCATAGCTGACTTCATCTCCCCAGCGTCACCGATTCATTCCTAAGTTTGTTGCTTGGATGAATCTCAGCTGTATTCACTCCTCTCTGTGCCTTATTCTCAGATTTGGTCGTTTCCTCTTTTTTTTTTTCCCAGGCATTTATTGAAGTGCAACCTTTTCCATGTAGTCCTCTTTTTCCTTTGGTGTCCAGACAGTACTACCTCCTCTTCATCCTGAGCTGATGAGATTTATTGCCACCCTGCTTCAATCTGATCAGGCAGTCAGGAACTTTCTTGCTGTTGATGGAATTGTTAAAACTTTCCCAACTGTGCTTTTTAAGAGTTTCCAGTCTCTTGAGTTTACTGTGGCAAGATCAAGGTTCTCAGAATTGTTGTATGCCTATTCATTATGAGTAAAAACAATGTTTTTCATCTGTCAACTGAAGACATGCTCAGAGTGCTAAGTAAACATGCTACAACAGACAGCAAGAAGGCTAAGCCTTTAAAATCCCCTTCATTTGCTGTGATTTGTGACTGCTGTCTTTCATTTTTTGAGTTTTGTAGGACTTGTATCTAACCCGCTTACCCTATGGCATTCATTCAGATGTTGTGCAGGTCGGAGCAGAAGTCTGCATTTGTGCGTTTGAGATTTGCTGTAGTTTGAGTCTAGCTTTAATATATTGATTCACTGGATGAAGGACTGATTCAGCCTTGATGTGACTGTTAAACTGCAGTAGGTAGAGACCTTGACTACAGCTTCCTCTGCCTTGAACTTGGCCGTCATGATCACTTGGGCACCACTCCTGGAAAGCTGCTGAGTATAAACTTAGCCTGAGAGGATGAATCTGTTAAATTATCTAACTTTTAACAGGTGGACTTCCTTAGATGGAGAAGTCTCTGTTATTCTATGGAAAATGCCTTTCAGAATTGAGGAAGAATGTATGAAAAGGAAAAATATGCAAAATTGGCATTTTCTTTGGCTATGGGATGCTCAGAACAACTTAACAGTTACGGTTGGCATGTAAGTAATGTGAGATAAGATGAAGCTTCTTTTTGAATCTGAAGTTTTCAAAACTTCAGAGATGACGTAGATGCTATTGCAAAATAGCATAGTGGTTACAAGTGACATGCTTTTGTACCCATATAACAAGCAGAAAAGATTGTGTATTATTTAGAATAATTTAGAATAATTCAAATAGAATTAGAAAAAATCCTTTATGTAAGCAAGAATGAATTTGGTATTCCAAGCACTGTCATTCATTATGGAAACTTGTCAGTGCTCATGTATCATAGATATCTACTGGGATACTTACAAATACATGCACTTAGGTACAAGACCTAATATTTGCAAACTAATGAAGATCATTTAGTTCAGACACTGAAACTAGCAAAAAAGAATAACCTTAATGAAATAAAATAACCCCACAATAATCAACTGTTAGGATTCTGATAGGCTTTTGTAACAAGTCTTTGTCTCAGATACTAGAAATACCTTTGGAAAAGACAGATGGGGAGCTTTCTGACTGGTTTTGTGAGAACAGCCAAAATGTGCTCTGAAAAGGAATTTCCTCCTGTATGACCTGATGCACTGATGTGTGTCCAAGCTGCAGCTCATTTCACAAGTGTTGCTGGGCTTGTTAATGGTGCGTTGAGAGAGCTTTTCCTCATCTGAAACTGCTCATTAATGACACAGAGGATCTAAATAACCTTAATTGGTTTCAAATACCTATATACTGAACTCAATTACGTAAATTTGATTTCTCTTCATTCTTTGGAGATAATTTGATCGGAATATCTTCATCTTAGCTAAAATGATCCCATTTGCTCCTGCTAGTATAGGTATTGCTATCCACATTTCTTAAATAATCACAGATTTCTGTACATTGCATAGTTAGTCAGGATAAGACAGCTGTTACATTCTCCAGACTGGCTCATATTGCATTGTATGCATTACTGTTTTTGAAACATTGCATATGCCTCTGCTGACAGCACTTTCATATCTTCAAGATTAACCTTCTATTGAGTACAGTGATACCATGGTTTTCATATTGCTTTACCCCAGCCTATGCACATCTGATTGCTGTTGTGGGTTCTTCCTTGTATAGGTTTGATTTCACACATCTTGACAGTATTGACCTGTATTAAATTGTAAAAACCTTTTGCTTGGAGAGTAATAAATGACTTTACCCCGGAAAGAACAGAAATATTCCTTCCCTCCTTCCTTCCTCCCTCACTTACTGCTTTGGCTTATTATTGGAAATGCAGAACTCCTAGAGATCTTATTTCAAGTGTTTCAAATATTCTCTACAATACTTGTCATTAATTTCTGTTATTGCTTTTTTGCCCACATTCTATTTATTATATGGAGCTGGCCTCAGTATGAACCTTGAGAGGTTGCCATCCAGGAGCATTAAAGAGATTTAAATCCCTTAACGTTCAATGCATTAAAAACTATTTTATGATATGGCAATTAAAAATGACATGCTGTGGAAAGTAAGAGGATCCCACAGAGTCTGTTACAGGTATGGCTCAGCAGAAAATGAGCAGTATGTCCAACTTCTCCCCTTGGCCTCTTCTTATCTCATAAAAACTGTAACTTTCAAAACATAAAGGAAACAATACAGATCTCTACTGGGTTGAAGGATGATGTTTTGTTGCAGGATGGAAAGTTGCAAGTTATTAGAAAGAAATGACCATTGAAAGTGGTCAATTTATGGTGCAGGAAATCTAATTTGTGGAGCTGTGTGTGCATGTATGTTCTCACTTCATCCCTGTTTCCAGATGATGGGGCTACAGACTCAGGCAGTAACTATCATCAGTCATCATTAGTCTCAAAGTTCAGATCTTCTTTCTGACTTTTTAGAGATCATTTGATGTTTGTAGCAGTGGTCATGGCATTCTCTGTTTGGCTGCAGCTCTGACTAAATGGAATAGAATGATGAAGGAAAACATGGAAGCTGATATTCCCTGGGCAAACCTGCATGCCAAATGTACCTTTCGCAGAAAAAGATGTAATGTTTTAGAGCTCAGGAGAGCTGTAGCCACACGCTGCAGGCATATTTGATGAGCTTGCATTCCCCTTCTGTTGAATCAAAAATCTGGGCTAAGAAGGAACTTTGTAGGGAAAAGAAGATAGAATGTGTTCCTTTCCAGGCTCGCTTGGGAAATGTCAGGTCTTTCTAAAGGCACCATTCAGCCACCGGCATTTTTGCCAAAAAGATAACAAGACAGCCAGCACTGCAGAACTGAGTATTCTCCATGTATTTACTCATAGCCTGAAATAGACTATGGCAGTTGTCTTTAAGATCATCAGTATACAGTTAAGAAGTGAGCAGCTGACAAAGGTAAGGGCACACCAATGAGTCTTTCCATTTTGAAAGATTTTCATGTAGACCTTAACTCTAAGTATTACAGATTGATCACAGTCACAAATGCCATCTTTCATCCCAAACCTATTAAGCTATTGCAAATTGACCTTATCTGAGCCCTGTTCTTTTTTCTTTTTTTAACTTAACTGCTTATTATGTATTCATTTTATGTAGCTCTTATTTTTGCCTTGCCTCGAGCTGGAAGTCACTTTAAGAAAGCCATCTAAAAAACTCTCTATCTCTATTTAGTATGTAAGTAAATCTTGTTGTGAATTGTAGGGTATGCGTATCTTTGGTTCATCTCCTGTACTGCATAATGTGGCAGTATGGCTTTACTCTTTCCAAAACAGTATGCCTTTCCAGAAAGCACTTCACTGACAGCTGAAGCTGTTCCTGTTTGTTTTTTTTTTTTTGAAATGTCAGGGGGATAAGAAATGCCATGTGGCAGCAGCAGCTGTGCTGGCTGCATCTCCTCTGTTGTCTGGGGGAACATCTGATAAGGTGCCCATCTTGCACCTTATCTGTGGCTCCAGTGGAATGTGTAGCAAGGCAGAAGCAAAAGACTTGAGCTTTGCAGCTGTGAAGAAAACCTACAAAATAAGACAGTTACTCACAGCTTGAGATAAAAGTGACAGATGTGAATAATGAAGAAGTCCATGTAATATCTAACCTTCTTCCTCATCTTCCTCAAAGCAGAGATTCACTGTCAGACAGGCTGCTTCAGACATTGATCTCGTATTATCACACATCTGGAGCAATGACAGCCTTTGCTTACTGCTTACAGGGAGACCTCTAGGGTAAATGCACACACAAGTGTACAAGGAGAGTTAGCAGTTGTCACTCTTCCCAAATGCACTGTGACACGGGATGTGTTCAAGGTAACAGACTTGCTGGAGGGGCAGATTTCCTTGCAGCTTTATAGGAAACCTGAGAGCTCAGTGCAGAACTCTATGATAAAACACCCTTAGTAAAATCTATTTAAGAGGTGAATCCTCCTGGTTTCCATGAAGTTTGGGACTCCCTAATAATGAAATTAAAATTTGCACGATTGGAAATTATATGTTTGGTTCTTTTGATCCCACTGGACTTTAGTTTTAATATTTACCTTCCTGCCTATTGGGGTACTTGAGTAATTTTAATCTGCCACAATATTATGCAGCTCCTCTCTTTAACAGAGTGGTGTAGGCTGTTACCAACTTGGCTGAGGGAGCTGGCACTGTTCAATCTGCTGGAGAGGAAGCTCAGGAGAGACGTTATAGCTCTCTCTACCTACCTGAAGGGAAGTTGTAGCCAGCTGGTCTCGGCCTCTTCTCCCATGTAACTAGTGACACGACTGGAGGAAATGGCCTCGAGTTGCACCAGGGGAGCTTCAGGTTGGACATTAGGAAATAGTACTTCTCTGAAAGAGTGGGCAGGCATTGGAATGGGCTGCCCAGGGAGGTGGTGGAGTCACCGACCCAGGAGGCATTCAGGGAACGTTCAGATGTTGTGTTGAGGGACGTGGTTTAGTGAGAAATATTGGTGATGATCTTGCAGGTCTTTTCCAACCTCAGTGATTCTATGATAGCAGGAGAAATAGTTATTGCATATCCTTTTTTTTTCTATTCTGCCTCACTTTGTATTTGGGCTGCTGCTTGGGATCTGCTCAGGATC
Organism: Phasianus colchicus; assembly: GCF_987193195.1. Classification (NCBI taxonomy): domain Eukaryota; kingdom Metazoa; phylum Chordata; class Aves; order Galliformes; family Phasianidae; genus Phasianus; species Phasianus colchicus. The sequence goes on from NC_143476.1 coordinate 14,611,460, forward strand.
ACAGATTATCTTAGATACTTTTGATCTATAAAGATGAAAATAAGAATGAAGATGGGGTGGATTTTAATATTAGCTTTTGGGTGAGTACCAAAGATGTAGAAAGGGATTAGAAATATTTTGATGGAGAGAGATAAAAAAAAGATCTAGTAGAGATTGAATTGTCTTTCTTTCTTCATGTATCAAATTTGTTAATAGAGAAAGTGCTCTTTAAGATCAAGCGAAGGTGACAAATTTTAATTAAATCATGTCTTTATGGATTTTTTTTCTGTTCTTATAAAATCATCTAAAAATGTAAAGAAGACTGCAACATTTCAGAGGAGGAGTGAGATTCAATTTCCAGTTGATTGCTTTCCTGAACATAGGTGTCCTCATGTCGGTGTGCACATGGAGCTAGGAACTTGGCTCAGTTCCCCACATGCAGGCACTGATGAAAGTTGAGGTGCTCTGGGGTGCTCCTTGTTTCCTGCTGCTGGCACAGACGAGTCTGGGTGTCTCTGAAGCTGCCTGTCACGTTCAGCAGTCCTGTATGTGCTGAACTGCAGCACAGTTCTGTGCACTTTTAAGGCCATGCTGTTGGATAAGGTGATGAGAGCACTTGACCAGTATAGGGCAGTGCAGGAACACAGGATTCAGTATTGCCTTGAGACTTTGGAGAGGAGAAATAAGATTCAGCTACAAACAGGCCCAGGACTGGGAAAGGGTCTTCCATCCCAGACAGATCCTGCTGATGAACTGCTCAGCATAGAGTTGCCTCCTGCTCCCCAGTGAGGAAACATCAACAAGAGCAGAGCTGAAAGCCTCATGATCAGGGACTTTGCCTGAAAGAGAGTTAAATGTGGCTCTAATTCTTAGTCTGAAAACCATATCAACAATTTATTCAATTACTGTTTATAGTAGAAGTAGCTACAGAGGCTTACAATTAGTACAGGCTCCAAGAACGCCTTCTATTTATGTGCAGTTTTTGTTTGTTTTCCCCTTGATCTCCAGATGGGTTTTTCATTTGTTCACATGAGAAAAAAATGAACAGAAGTAGAGAGGTGTGAATTGAGTGTGTGTATATACTTTTACATCTGTTCCTTGTGCTTCGCATGCTCTATAGGAACGTAGGTGACCTGGATGCAAACTCCATAAGGCTGTGGGGGAAACTTAAATATATTCCTACTCCCTGGGTGGCAATTAAGTATTTGTTATCTTACAGAAGGAGGCTGTGTATGAACTGAGATGCCTGTCAATTTCTAATGACATTTCTGTAAGTCTTGTGGTGAAAATGGTGAAGACAGATGAAAGGCAAGTAGGTTGGTTTATTAAATGATCATTCTTCACATTGAATAGCAATTTCATGCACTCTGAGTCTAAGTATTAGAGCCTCTTGTTGTTTTGTAACTTGATCACACACAGTAACTCCTAAGCTAATTTCTTAAAGGCTCATCTGTAGTCTCAGCTGATTATGCTCCGACAGTGAAATGTTTGGGATGGAAAACAGCAGCAAATGTAGATCACTGATTTATTTTATTGCAGCCATTATGTCTACCCTTGGAGGCCTTATAAGCAAATTCTGTTTTCCATGTATTCATGCTAGAGTAAACCTTTGCTCCAACAGTACAAAATGTAACTATCTGAAATGTTTTGTAGTGTATCAGTAGTTAAGAGTGAGCACCCTATTCAGAGTCACTGAAGTCCAAGACTTGCAGGTAGCTGTCAGAGCTGAAGACAAGTGGCTCTGTGGGCATGTTGCATAGCCACGGTCCCGCATGCATCCCTACTGGTGGACGGGCTGTCGAAGTGCCCTGTGGTTCCCTTTCAGCCTCTGCACTTTCCTTCTCAGGGAATCAGAGTAAGAGATCAAAGGCAGAGAGAAGGTGCACAGTGTTTTGCCCGCCCGTATTTTCTGGAGAAGTGCCTTCAGATGCCTTGGCACAAGTTTTTCCCTAATGATTTCGTAGGGCTTTGCACATGGCTGCGGACTAGCACTGTCTGAACACACAATATAAAGGTAACGTAGGTGCCCTGCTCACAAAGAAGCAAAATTGTTTCTGACAGATTCTTGGAGATACCAGGCAAAGCATTCACAGGTAGACCAGTAATCATAGCAAGAAAAATTGTGCTCCCCCAACTGGTGAAGGGGCTCTATGGCTACACAGCACTCCTTCCCAGGAAGCAGCCTAGCTCCAAGAGATCCTCTCTTGTTGTGGTCTTATGATTTTTGGTCAGTATTCCACATCATAACATCACACTGTACTGGGAGTTAAAGGGTTAGTACTGCAGTTCAGTGGCTTGTCAGCATTTCTGGTTTCCTGGTCTCAGAAGAAAAGAGTGAGCTACAACTCCCAGAAGACTTCATTGTTCCATTTCCATTCGAACAAAAAGATAAAACTGGCGGAGTCTCAAGACTGCCTCTCTTTGCTCTCTGTGCTCCTGGCTGTCTCTCCTATAGCATTAGAGTAAGGAATGCAGTTTTGTAAACTCTCTCCTGTTTTATTTGAGTTATTTACTCCAAATCCCATCGTATTCTATTATCTCACGTTCCGCCACTGTATTTTTTTAAATGAAGTTTTTCCCTTAGTTCACTGCTGCTGGTTTTTTTGCCTCTTCCCCCACCCTTTTGTCTTCCCAGTCCATAGATCCCTTAGCTCCCTCCCACCAAACCTGGCCAAACTATGACAACTTCCTTCAGTGACTGGCCCTTACATAAGCCCAGGCTAACAGAAGGGGACTTATTTTCTGGAGAACATTTTTGTCCTTTTGTTTTTCTTCTAAGACTGTGCAAGCTTTGGGTAGCAATGTCATGGTAGGGAAAGGAGAACGTGTGGACTTAGCAACAGGTAGGACATACTGCCACCTGCAGAGCCTGAGTTGACTTCAGACAGAGCACAGAGGGCACCTGAAGAATGGGGGATAGGGCATAATGGATATACCTCATCTTACTAGAGGATCATTAGATGAGGTAACTGGAGGTAAAAGGTAAAGGAGTTTACACTAGGCAGCAGGGATTTATCTGAGCATCAGCTTAGTAAGGGCTGTGCAGAATATCTCATCGTGCCAACCTAGCTTCTCCCCATCTCACTTTTGAGCACTGCAGACTTTTTGACGTGCTGTACTTTCTGACGTGGTGGGACTCAATAGTCAGGAACCAGAGGAGATAGACCATACCCTCTCAGCCCACCTGGAGGGTTTGGTTTGGAAATGTCTTGGGCTGATGCAAGCGAACAAATCAGGAAATAATTTTAGCTGCTGTATTTTCAGTTAGTGAGCAGGTGTAGCTTGTGAGCTCTCAGGGCCAAATCAGAGAGTATTCAGGAAAAGCAGAATTACCTTTAGAGTGAGGGTGGAACCACTGATGTGATGAAGTTCTGAAGTGTGGTCTAAGCTACTTAAGTAAACTCCAGATTGAATGAATATAGCTTCACATGAAAAATGAAGCCGTGTAAATGCTTACAACACGACAGTCTTGAAAAATGCAGCTCTCTTGGTGTTAGATTCTTATATCCTATTAGGGAAAGAAGTTGTGTGATTCCTAATGATTTCATCTGGGAGCACCCAAAGGTACAAGAAGAGTAATTTCAGAGAATTTCAATTGGAATCACAGATTCTGGAGGGACACCTTTGGAGATGTTCTAGTCCACTGCTTGCTCAGGCAGGGTGTTGCTCGCAGACGTGTCCAGTTGGGCTTGAGCATCTCCAGAAATTCCATCACCTCTCTGGGCAATCTGTTCCAGTGTTTGACTTCTCCTGGAGTAAAACTGTTGTTTTTTTTGTTTTGTTTTTCCTATTTATAGAGACTTTCACAGGTGTTCACTTTGTGTTCATCACTTGTTATCCTGTCACTTGGCAGAATCTGGCTCCCTCTTCTTCATTCCTTCCTATCAAGAATTTATATCATCAACAAGATCCCCCTAAGCCTCTTCTTTTCCAGGCTGAACAGTCTCAGTTCTTTCAGCTTCTCTTCATGTCACATTATCCTCTTCCTTTGTTATTTTTGTGCCCCTTCACTGCACCTGCTGCAGTAGCTTCCTGTCTCATACCAGTAAGCCCAGAGCTCCAGATGTATCGCACCAGAACTGAGTACAGGAGAGGGAATTCCTCTGCTGACCTGCTGTCAATGCCTTGCCTAATGTGACTCTGGAGGTCGTTGACTTCCTCTGCTGTGAAGGCACAGTGTTGGCTTGTGGTCAGCTTTTTGTCCTGCAGAACCCAGATTCCTCTCTGTAGTGCTTCTCCTCATCCTGTCATTATGTACTGGGGAGTCATTCCTTGTCAGACACAGGACTGCATTTCTTCTTGTTGAATATCACATGATTCTTTTCAGCCTAATACTGCAGCCAATCCAGCTCCCTTTGAATGGCAGCACACTCAACTAGTGCCTCAGCAGCAATGTTGTACCATCTGCAAACTTGATGAGAGTGCACTTTGTCCAGACGGTCAGGTCATTAATGAAGATAGACAATGTTGGCCCTGATGTTGTCCCCTGGCATACTTGTTGTGGTCTCAAGATTTCTGCTATTGGTATTCCACATCATAGCATCAGGTAATGCACGGGGAGTTAAAGAGTTAAGGCCTCAGTTCCATGGACTGTTGATAGTTCCAGGTACATTTCACAGAAGAGAAAGAATGAACTGTATCTCCCAGAATACTTCACTGTTCCATTTCCATTTTCTGTTTAAAGGGAAAGAGAAAACTGGGAGTCATGAGACTTCTTTTTCTGCTTGGCTCTGCAGTGTATGCTCCGTAGCTGTCTCACCTTCAACATTAGAGTAAGGCCTTTGGTTTTGGACAATTTCTTGTTTATTTAATGTATTAGCTACAGTTCCAATTGTATTGTGTTCTGTTGCATTCTCTCACATTGTGCTCTAATACTTAGTGAATTCATTTTCTCCCTTAGCTCGTTCCTGCTGTTTTGTTTTTAGACCCCCACAGGGTCCCCCTGTCCCATTTAGTCAAGGAACCAGGTCAAACCAGGCCAGAACTGCGACAGTGCTGTATCTGAATAACTGGGTAAAAGGCACGAGGTGCACTGAGTAGGACTTCTGCTCCACCATACGTTTTTGTTGAGTTTGTAATATAGAGCTGGTTGTATGGAAGTGGAGCTTAATTGTAACTTTCCTAAAATCAGCATGCTGTAATGTTGTAATTCCAAAGATGTTCACTATATGTTTCCCATTTACGAGTATTTATAGCTGACCTACTGTTACTGAATCCTTGCTAATTTTGTATTTACTTTTATTCTTTGAGAGACATAACTGTGAGGTGAGAAGATGAAAAATTCATTGTACTCTGCGGAGAAGACAGTTTTCTTTGTATGAATGGCAGAACAGCCCCATGGCAAGACTTGTAGGGTGAGTTAATACCTTTTTCTGGAGTAACTGAAAAACCATAGAGAAGACATGAAAGCTACTTGCAGTCCTGAAATGGGGGATATGGCAGAATAATTAATATTGACCTCCAAAGGTAAATCCAGACTGAGAACAGTTGTAATGACTGCAACTGCACAATGTTGCTCAGTTAAGGAAAAATTAAATGTAACGCAGTGGAGAAAAGGAGAAAGAAATGAAGAGTTTAGTGTTCAGATCACATACACGGAGCCAAAAATTTCCATATATCACATGTGAGATGCCTCTGCTAAGTGAAAAAGCATCATTGATTTAACCCCTACAGACTAAAGCACCATGAATTTCTACCAACCACTGAAAGTATGCTTGCTTCATCACATTTTTTCCACTCTCTGTCAAGACTAGTGGGGTAAGAATCCTCCACAAGGGAAACACTGGGGCAAAAGTACTAAGAGAATCTGCTGGGAAAAGGTGAAAAGGAGTTGGGGGGTGTTGTCTGTAAGAGTGGATGTGATGATGCCCCAAATTGCAGGTGTATTTTGGATGTTGGCAGCAGTGTTTTCTTTGCGTAACTCTGCTTCATGGTATGAGTGGTGAGAGGCAGTCAGAAAGCTCACCTGGCTGTCTGCTCAACAGGGATCACACTGAACCTCTATTTCAGTAGCGAAAAAATGGTGAATATATGATGTCTGACTGTCTGCTAGCAGTCAGTTTGGGTATGCAATTTTTGTGGGAAGAATGGTGGAACTGAGCAGACAGCTGGCCTTCTAGTTGTTCCTGAAAAGCAGCTTATGCTACCATGGCTTGGAATCACAGAATCATGGAATCATAGAATGGTCTGGGTTGGAAGGGGCCTCAAGGATCATGAAGCTCCAACCCTCATGCCACAGGCAGGGCCACCATCCTCCAAATTTAGTACTAGACCAGGCTGCCCAGGGCCCCATCCAACCTGCCCTTGAACACCTCCAGGGATGGGGCATCCACAACCTGGAAGATCTTCCTGGAAGATCTGGGCATTCACTTAGGGACTACCTGAGTTCAGTAACTCCTCTGCTATCCATAGAAGTACATGGAAATTGTGAGTAAATGATACTACAGCACATCAACCAATATTAGTACTGCTGCTAATGCTGATGGAGGTAAATGAATAGATGTAAGAAAAACTGGGAAGTTAGAAGACGCAAAGTTCTCCTAAAACATTTGCTGAGAGTTTTACTCACGTAAGTGTTTCCATGTGTTAAAGTGGGACTGTTCATGCACATGAATACATGTTTGAAGGATTCACTCTTTAGCAATGTCATCTTTTCCACTTTAGAAGATTTTAATGTGACTGTTGTACTTTCTTGAAAAGACAAACAGATATTTTACTGTAGTATTCTTTTCTTCTACATCTTTTTAGTTGTTTTACATAAACTGCTTACATATGTGATTTTTTGAGACCTTTTATGCTTCTCTTACTGTATGATTGTCAATTTCTATATTTGATTCAAATGAATGACTTTTTAAATTGTAATACATTCTATTGGTTATATTGCAATGAGTCACAAATATGTCTCATGCTCAGTTTCCTCTCATTCCCTTTGATCACTCTGTGCGACTGATTTCTCAATACTGGTGTGCTGTCTTTCATGGTTTTTGTCTTTTCCTTTTGCAGAAATTGCTGACCTTCACACAATCACCATTCATCCATACTCTGTTCTCATCAAAGTTAGTATAACCACAAGCTTTAGGCTTCTTTTTTTAGCTTTACTCTTTCTCATCTATCATAGATGAGCTGCATTTAAGCTACAGCCAACAGTACCTCCTTGCAGGTCCACGCACTGGAGATAACGGAGGTTCTTGCTGTGAAGAAAGGGGAATAGAGATGCAAGGGAATGATGGAGCTGAAAAGAAGTACAATAAGAGAGTTTGGCAAACTTTTTTCACAGGACAATGATTCATCAGTTTGCTCTCTTCTATTTATAAGTCATCTGGAAGTGGGCTTTGCCACAGTGTATGCTCGATCTGTGTGTTGCTTTTGAGTTAATTACTATGACTATCAGCCTTTCTATTAATTTGTAATGTGTAATAATCGAAATCACTTGTGTGATGTCTTTTCCTTGGTTCAGAGATTCATTAATCCCACAAATGGCTTTCACTATAAATGTGAGTACGTTGATATAACTTTCTGTTCACAAATCTATGTTCAGAGAATAGAAGTAGTCCTATCTTAATTTTTTTTCGCTTACAAACTGCCATAGAGTGCGCTTTCAAATTTACATGAAAAGAACATGAACAATGTGTTGAAGGAGAATTTACAGACATACAGATATCATTGTGCAATATTTGCCCACGTTTAAAGTGTTTGTATAAGTATCAAACATGAGGAAGAATCAGAAACTCATTAACAGAATTTCATGTACAGTTAATGTAAACACTATCTACTGAAGTCTCCAGTTAGGAAAGCATAACATGGTTAATGTATGTGACTCAGCTGAATCCCAGTGTTAAACGTGCTGGGATTAAGTAATGGATGGCTTTTGGGAAATGAATTGATGGTCTCAGGCTTGTTCCTGCTGGACAGTTATCACTGTCATACAAATGAAATTGTTATCCTATTGCTTTACGAGCTAAGGAGAAAGATAATGAACAGAATAGATAAAGCAGCAGAACTATTCCTTGTCCTTAAAACATTTAAGTGGCATTTAATCATCAGAATGATGTGGTAGTAACTTATATTGCCACTGGCCTCGCTGAAATCTTTGTGGCAAAAAATATAACTTCCAAGGTCTCTAAATCTTTCTTATCAGTGACATCTCAGATGTAAATGTTCACGCAGGTTCCTACATCAGGTTGCTTTTTACTGTCAGAATTTTACACAGAAAGTTTTCTAAAAGCTTTACTACTTACTGGGAAATGAGTCCTCACGTGGAAGGAACCCAACCCTTGAAAACCAAAATGTTGGTTATAATAAAGCAAAATAACAATATGCAGTAATGCAACATTAATTAAATAACTTTTCTCGGAGAAAAAGTTCATAAGGTATTTTTCATCAGCTCACAAGTGTTCGAGAGGAGTCCATTCTGTTAAAAAGAGCTCAGATACTTCCAGTACTTAAAGCTGAAGATACATATTATGAAGTATGAAATGTCAGGAGATGCCTTAAGGTACCGTCTACTCCATCAGTGCCTAGAAAGACAGGATCAACCACAGATGTATATCATTCTTTACCACTGTCTAACTTGTTATTGAAACTCTCAGATGACGTAGATCCTGTTTGTTGAACCAACAGTACATCTCATTGTTTAATTAGCTCTGTTTATTCTTCCTCATGTCTGCTTGGATTCTTCTGTACTTCAGTTTAAGCCATGTTTTGTCTTACTGTCAATGGATTTATGTAATCCATACGTAATATGTATGTATGATGCCATGGGCTTCTCCTGCCCTATTCCCTACAAGGCTTTCTCCTCTCTATCGTGTAAGCCAGTTGTGAAGATTCTCTTTAAATCCTAATGATTAATATTTTTCATCTTTATTATTTTGTCAGTCTTCAAGGAATTGAGAAAATGACAACATGGCATAGAACTGTGGCTTAAACTCTCTTCTAACAGCTGTCACTAAACCAGCCATCTGTACAGTATCTGTAAGGATTCCTAAATATTCATTTTTCTCTGTTTTTTGTTTTAGAAAAGATGATGGCTGTACCATGAGACACAGAGGACCTGAGAAAAGATGAAACAAAGGTCACTCATCTCTGGGCCCTGCAAACAGTGCAAGGCAAAAAACTCTTACCATCCCGAAGGCCTGTTGTTGCACATCAAATATCCAGTGTGGAACCCTGCAGATACCAGTAAGGTGTGCCAATTAACAGAATGATGATGTAGATTGCTCTTACTCATAATAGGCCATTAATTTTCTGGTAACTCATAATACAAATAAGACAGTAGTTATCCAAGCATCCCAGTCACCTCAATTTCACATAGTAGTTTCCCTCCAATGATTTTCTTCCCAGTGGGAAACTGTCCTCATGGATTATTATAAAACCATTTTTCTTGTCTTTCATATCCCCTCTGCTTCCACTCATTTGTACAGTCTTCTTCCCAGATGCTTCTACTGAGAATGTCAGTAGGGAAAATACAGCAACAATAAAGCCAATGAGATAAAGGGTGAAGAATAAAACTAGGAGATTTGAAGTTGGACAAAGGGTTGCTTTCCTCAGTTCCTCTTAAAAAAAAGAAAGAAAGAAAGAAATATATAAAGCATTAGTGATAGGGTACCACTTTGCCACTTAATGCTTTCTCAAAAACATGCTATTGTTGATAAGAATCGTATCGCCCCTGTGGGTTTTGGATCAGCTGTATCCTTGAGAAGTCTCCTAAAGTCTCTCTGCTCTGAAGCAGACACTCATGCCAAGAATAGGAGTGCTAGAGATGGAATACCACACGTGCTTCAGAGTTTACACACTGCATAGTGCTACAGGCAAAGAGGCATAAAGGAGGAAATATGCAGAGCAGATGTGGAAGTTTCATGTGAGATTATCTTCTCCTCTTTTACCAGACCACCACTAGATTAATGCTGATGTCTTTTGCTGACAGGTTTACAAAATTACCTCATTATTTCCTGTGAGTGTACATTCTTCCACTCAGTGAACAAATAAGCAAAGACAAAAGCAAAACCAAAAATCACAGCAGGCTGGAATTCCTACACTAAGTACGGGTCAGGCAACACAGCTATATGATGAAAGGAATTCACACAACAGAACTGATCCAAACCAAACCAAAAACACCTTGGTGAAGGCTTTTAGTTAGAGGTATCTGGTTCAGCTTGTTATTGGAGTAATATATTGATCAGCATTATTGTCACATTTTCCTGGACCCCATAGGCATTCTGCATTGCCACTAGTTGCTTCTGAAATATTTCCTATTTTTCTGTAATTTTCTATGTTTCTCTAATTTTCTTTCAGAATTGTGTTCCTACTAAAAAAATCCAGTTTTATGCAAGCACTATTGTTAAATACTATATATTAAAAATATAGGTACATAATATATTTAAAATTTAAAACAAAGGGTATAATTATACCCTTTTTCAGAGTGATAAAATTAACCCTTTTCATTTATAGGAATATTTGAATACTGTCTATTTATGGACTACTTACAAATCATCTTATTTCTAGATGAGCAAAACTATTTTTGGAACGTGATGTTGCATGTGTCCTTTTTAAAAGCTAGAAACTATGCAACACTTCATAAAGTCTTACAGGTCTTACAGTCCATGCTTGCAGTATTTAGTTTTGAGGCGTATGGCTTTTAAAGCTCATCTCCTTAATGTTGTTTGTGTGCCAAGTTTACAGCTTGGCTTCCAGACTGGGATTCTCTTCTTTGTTCTAACAACTGTGAATGCCTAAAGCCCTAGCAATGTGTCTGGAGAATTTGTTTTCAATAGCACAGTCAGCTGCTCATATGGAAATTAGTGAGCTACTTTGACACTTGTGAAATACACGGATCACTTCTTAGAGCTTAAACATGGCTTTTCTTTTTTTTTTTTTTGAGGAATTGAAGTTGAATAAGATCAAGTGGGATAAAGATTAAAAAAGACTGTGGACAGCTTAGAAAGTAGGTGGAAGGGAAATTTTCAGGACTCTACTAACAGTACACAAATCACATAGGAATGACAGAGAACAGAGGCTCATGGAACGGAGGCTGAATAAATTACAGAAAATATCAGATATTATAACTGAAGTAAGATGCCTGTAGGTGGAAATTCCACACCTAAGTAGGTGAGCAGAGCATGAAAGCCATGCAACTGCCTGCCTCTCTTTATCCAGGTGATGCCAGTGACTATGGAGAGCAAGTGACCATGGGATGCTGCTACCTCACAGTAATCTGATTGGAAAGGGGCTTCAGGAAGTCTCTGTCCCACCGTAGGACAAGCTTTGGGGTCAGACCAAGTTGCTCAGGGCTTTGTTCATTTGAGTATCTAAAGCCATCACAGCCATATCATTTGCATAGTGATGCCAACACATGTCAGGGCAACCTGCTCCACTTTTCCAGGATAATTAAGAGGCCTTACCATGAGCAGCTCCCTTCACTAGGTGCATTCCATCAAGTTCCTTGGGCTCACGTCCTATTCAAATGCATCCTAATCTGATTGTCCTCTGCTCAGGATAGGTCCTTATTTGGCTTCTGACCTTCCCTCTTTTCTCAAGAGTCAGGAATTCCTAAAGACCAGTCTTACCAGGAAAGACTGAGGTAAGAAAGGCACTGAATACCTCATTCTTTTCAGTGTTCTGCAAAGGGTTCCTTCTTCATTCAGCATTGAGCCCTTATTTTCCCTAGTTTTCATATTCCTGCCTGTGTACCTGTAGAAGTCTTTCCTGTTGCCTTTTATGTTCCTCACCAGATTCACCTCCAGATGGACTTTGGTTGGAATAATGACTCTGTGTTTGTCCTGGGTCATCTGTTGCTGCTTACATTTGAGTTTAGTCAGGATATCTACACTTGATCTTTTGATCACCTGTGTCAGGATCATCAGTGCACTCCAGAAATCTGGATTGTTTCTGATTGTGCTGGACTGCGTTGTCTCTTTTGCATTTATTAGGCTGTGCAAACAAGAGGTTTCTTCCAGTTATCTAATAGGCTCTAATTATGTGAGGTATCCCACTGCATTCTGATGAAGTCATAGCCCTTTCACTGCATACAGGCCTCCATTTCATGCTTTTGTTCCCATGACGTGGGCATCAGTGTAGAGCACTTCAGCGAGTCACAGAGATGTGCTGGTTTTCCAGAAAGAGTGTGAAAGCCTTCCCCACGTGCTGAGGAGACCTTTTCAGGAGACTGAGGCAAAACAGAAAACAGATGAATAATGTCAGATATTTGTAACTTCACTAGACCACTTTTGATTCAGAAAAGTTATATTACTAGGATGTACTTGTTATGTATTCAAATAACATTACCTCTGCTTCTTAGAGCACGTTGTCCTGCAGGCAAAAAACAGCTCATGACTTAATTATAGAATCAGAGAATTGTTTGAGTTGGAAGAAACCTGCAGAGGTCATCTTGTCCAACACCCCTACGATGATCTGGTGCTCAGTGCCCCATCCAGCCTGACTTTGAGTGTCTGCAGGGATGGGGCAGCCACCTCCTCTCTGGACAACATGTTCCAGTGACTCACTACTATTACTGTAAAAATCTTTTTCCTTATGTGCAATCTAAATCTCTCCTTTTAGTTTAAAACTCCCCCTGTCCTATCACAGCAGGTACTGCTAAGGAGTCTGTCCTCTTCTTTCTTATAGTCCTTGTTTAGATATTGCTAAAAATGACAGTGCCATTATCAGTTTCGTCACGCTAATTATTCACCTAGATAATTTATCTCGACGTAAAATGAAAGATGAGTCAGACTGAGCGCTATAGATCTTTCTGTGTTCCCTACCTGTCTCGTGTTAGCACTTTTACTCAGTGGAGCAGTGTGGGAATCAACCAAGAAAAGAATATTTTCTTTCTTTCCAGTATCTCCAACTAAAAGATCAATCAATTTGTTTTGCTTATGTATATATAGACATATACACATATTCTTGGGATATCTGTTCCCAAATTAGATGATAGTTATTTGATGGATATATTTGATTTTTATTTGGGTTGTTTCTTTTTTTCCCCCCTGAAAGCATCAGTTGGTGAACTCTTCTCTGTGAATTTTCCCTTCTTGTAGCAAGCTGGGGAGAATTTTCTTGCCCTTCTCAAAACTCACTGGCCCTCAACCTGTGGGCTGGAGTATCGTCTGGTCTGCTTGGGTTAGCATGCATTCTACTTTGCTGAGCATAAATGTTAGCATCTTTGATAAAGCAAGAAGGTGCCTGCCTGGAGGCAAGTACTGATACAAATAGGGAAAAACCTCACTCTTAGAAAACCTTTGACAGCACTGATAACCTGAAAATGGCTTTCATTGCTAGCTGAGAGCAACATAGAAAAAAACGTAGACTTGATGTTCATGGAGAATGAAAAAATCAGGTACAGTTCTTCTTCATAACACCCAAACATTCCTGAGTCTTTTTCTCTAGGAGCAACGAAATTGGTTTAGCTTATTCACATCAGCAGAAAGTTTCATTAGGGAAGTTTAATAATTTTTAATAATGTCATGGCATAATATTATTAAACTGTATCTCACGTATTAGAGTCTTTCAGTCAAAATAAAATACAATAAACTATTTATTTTGTCTAATGACTAGTAACAAGGTTACTGATTACCTTTCCTACACAAAGGGAGACTTGTCTCTGTGAAGAACTGATTGTCTTCAGATGCTTGTTGGCAGCAGGTGACGTTGAGTGTTCAGGTATTCAGCAAGTATTCTTGTCCAAAAAAACCTCATGGCCTTGCTATGTTCTGCCCTCAGAATGAATCTGTACCTGTTCTGCAAAGTGGAAGGCTGCACTGGAGTTCTCAAACAACTTCACACGTGCAATTTGTCAAGGGCAAAAGCCACCAATCCCCAAGAAGCTGATAAAGGAGTGGGAAGTTCATTCTATGGCTTTGCCTCTGTCTGAATTGCACCTGTTCTGTTTATATCCAAAACTGTGCTGAATCTTACAGATATTGCTGCCTTATACAGGGTATGAGGACTCTGGGGAGCCAGATTTGCTGTGTTATGATCCCACAGATGGAAAAAATTCTGCCAATTTATTTAAATAAGAGGCATAATTCATTACATCTTTATTCTAGGAAACCTAACTTTGTGTAATAGTAAGTATTTGAAGAATCCACGAAGGAAAAGGCAGCAATCCAAGTTTATCTGCTGTCAGAATATCAGCAAATAACAGAAAGTCTCTATGTCTGCATTTTCCTACCTCTGAGTCTCTAACCTATGGAGAAGTGTAGTGATACAACTTGAAACATCCCCTTAGGAACAAGGTCTAACTGGAGATTAAACTGAGGATGTTATCAAGATGAAATGAGCAATAGATGGGGCCCTGCACAGCCTGAGCTGGGGGGGGCAGCCCTGCCCACGGCAGGGGTTGGGGCTGGGTGGGCTTTGAGATCTCTTCCAATCCAAACCATTCTCTGATTCTATGATTCCAACATCTCTACTAATCTCTACTCTAATTCAGGGATTTCCAGTAGTGGAAGTGTAACAGCAGAACTTCCTCTGTCTATTCTGTGATTATAAGCTCTTGTCACATGTGCCCAGGGTTTCCAGGCTCTCTCTCCTGCAACTGTGAGACTGGGAGACTGGCAGGGCACGCAGCAAAACTCCTGTCTGTATACCAGCATCGATGGGAGCAAGGGATATAGCTGTTATAGCTGCATAAGGTAAACCAAGAAAAAAACAACAACAAAGCTATTTCTGTGCCAGATGAATGTCACATTTATTTTTTACTGCTTTATGACTTACTATCCCACTACAGTATAAAATAAATATCCCTGTGGACCTGTGAATCAGCCTTGCCCTTGTTTTAATATAGGGGTTTGTATTTATGTTTGTGAGTATAATAACTTGTCCTCGACTGAAGGAGCTCTGTGATTTTTCTTGCTCTTTGTTAAATTTATTTTTGAGAGGTACACTTGCTGCTAGTTTGATACTTACATTTTCTTTTAGCATTGTGCTGAATTCAACCTGATAGCAGTGAGAGCCCTAGGCAGAAAATACCAATTTTATGATTGTATGGTAGGTTTATTACGCCTGAGTAAAATTTCCTAATTTGCTATTGCTAGTGTCATACACTGCTACAACTGAGCAAAAGTACCTTAGATGTTCATTGTGCATTCTTATTAATAAGACTTTCTTGCCTCTGAGCCCTTGCAAATCCAAAGTTGGTCAGTAGGAGATAAAAGGAAATATCAGAAAGGGATATTCTTAGGCAAGTTCTATGAGATTATAGGAATTTTTCTCACTAGGAAAACAGACCATACGTTTGGCAAATTACTAGGTTTTTTTCCCTATGTTCAAAAGTTTTTATGAAAAATAGTCAAAATAATCCTGAAGACAGACAGCAAGAAGAGTACTCTTCTTTTCCAGTGGAGATAGTTCAGCTATTGATTTTCACTTTTCAAATACTGTTAGCCATGAGAAAGCTATGGAAAAAACAGAGTCTGATGACTATGTGCAGTGATTAATGTAATTGCCTGCAGAACTAGGCCCCAGATATGTCTCCTATTTTCATCTTGTGGGCACTGTTGGTTTAGGAAAGCTATCAGATGTGTGGATTTCTCCTCCAGGTGTGTACTAGAACCACAAAATTATATAGGATGTAAAGGACCTCTGGAGGTCATTTAATCTAATGTCCTGTTCAAAATCAGGTACAGGCTAGATCTGGGTGCTGAAGGCTTAACGAGTCAAGCTCTGAGTATCTTCAAGGATGGAGGTCTCACAACCTTTATGAAAGAACCTGTTCTAGATTTTGACTACAATTTTTGTTACAAGATTTTTTTTCTAGCATCCAATCATAATTCCTCTTCTTGCAAGCAGTGTCTGTTGTCCTTTGTCTTTTTCTCTATGAATCTTCAAGAAGTGATGAGTCTTGTTCTGCTAGCCTCCCACTGGCCAGTTGAAGATACGGTCTGTCCTCCTTCCACATCCCAACACTGAACAAACACAGTTCTGTCAACCTCTCCCACATGTTTCTGTAGACAATGGCATAAAAAATAAAAGAAAGGGATTTGGGAAATATGTGGTAGAAGGGAGAAAGGTCATTGCTGGGCTGCCCAATATTAGATCAGATATATCCTTAACATATATTAACTTGTATCCTTGACACTAAAAATGTCAATATGTGTTGAGTGCAGGTTTAATTTTTCATTTGTTAAAAGTCTGTAGGAAAGAGAAGGGCTCTTCAGCCACAGTGCAGCCCAATGGAATACAGGTTTTCATGTCTCCTGGTATGTGTTCATATCTTCCAGGTTCCCACAATCACAGTGCTTTATGTATCAATGTTGCACTGCAAGCAGATAGCTATTTTGATCTTCAGGCACAAATTGGAATATTTTTACCCTACATATTTTAAAATATTCCAAACAAATGATATTTCTGTTTTGAGTTATTCTCCCCAGAGACATCAGTCTACATATTTAAAATCTAACCTCTTTTTTTTTTTTTTTTCCATTTCTCAGTCTTCTAGATTCCTTTTCCCTCTATTTCATTAGAGACTACAATCTTTTCTATTTGAATAGAACTTGCAGCACACTATTGACCCTTTCATCAAGTTATGGAGAAGTCAATTGGGCAGTCTTTCCTGTACTCAACAAGAACATCCCTCTGCACTGTGCTGGTCTATCGTGACATCCTGCCAGCATTGCTCCTCTCTGCTTATAGCCCTTCACTGAGTTCATTACTGCTCTAACCTGCCATTCCATGCAAAACAAACTGCAGTACATTTCACTCTTCAAATAAACTATTAACCTGTATTCTTAGAGAGGGAAACTTTTCGAGCTGTGTCCTACAATATAGATTGAGAATATCAGTAGAAATGAGCTCAAAGAAGTGTGAGGAAATATTACCAAGAAGTTAGGAATTAATGTTAAAGCATTACATGTCCTCTCCAGATTGATGCAGCTATATCCCACTTAAAATGTCAGTGCATATGCAGACACCATCTTCAAAGAACTTCTACTATATGCATACACGTATATATAAAACTATGTTAATAAGATCAGCCATTTCTGTCTTTGCTCTGAATACTTTTGAGAAAGTGTAGGTGGCTTTCTGTAGTATGATGAATATCTTTTCAGATTAAGAGACTGTAAAAAGAGAACATTGACCTAAGAAGGGCCATCAAATGATATCCAGACAAAACAGTGAATGACTGCATTTCTTTGTGCATGGTTACTTCTTTTCCCTGTTTTTCAAGATACATTGCTGTTTGTTTAAAAATCCCACTAGAAGAGTTTTTCTGTTGAACAGACAGAAACAGCCATACTGGATTGAACAGGAGATGCCTTAGGGTTAAGTCTTTATTGTCTTTTGAGATAAGCCTTAAAGCAACCTTACAGCCAGTGTGCTATGCCACATGGACTCACTCACGCTCAGCCACAGGCACATCAATCACACATCAGTCTTTCAGGGACATGCAGGCAAACTCCGAGCATGCCTCTGGGTCCTGCTCTGCTCACTCATTTAGAACAGGCTTTGGGATCTAAAGATGTGTAAAGCAGTTGGTATCCCATCTCTTATGCAGTTGGGGGTTAGATGCTTCAAAGGAGGATTCCTGGCTATACTAATGGTGAAGAATTTTGAAATCAATTAGAATCATAGAATCATTGAATTATTTAGGTTGAAGGAGACCTTTGGATGCCATCTAATCCAATCTGTTGCTCAGAGAGGGTCTGATTATATCAGTTTGCTCAGGGAGGTTTCTAATTGAGTGTTCAACAACTCCAAGGCTGGAGATCCCAAAAGCTGTCTGAACACGTTCCAGTGTTTGACTATCCTTATAATGAAAATATTTTCCTTATATCTAATTGGAATTTCCTGTGTTCCAAACTCTGCCCACAGCCTTTTTTCCCCCTGCTGTTCTGCACATCTATTAAGAATTTTGCTCAGCCTGGCTCCACCTGCTCTGAGTCTTCTGTTCAGGTACCAACTTGGTTGTTCCTCCTAATCTAGCGTTGTCTGCAGACTTGCTGAGAATGCATATTGTCCTGCCATTGGGGTTAATAATGAGGACTTTAAACAGTATGAACTTCAGTGTCAGCCCCTGAAGGGTGCTGTAGTTTCTGGCTGCCAGCTGGACTTTGCACCGCTGATCACAACATTTTGCTATGTTGTTTTCGCAGGGACTGAACTGAGACTGACCAGCCTTTAAGTGACCTGGATCCTTACGCCTGCAATTCCTGAAGCTGGATGAAGACCTGCTGAAATGTTCTTGCCCTGAGGCTCCTGTGCTTAACCATTATTTTATTCTTTATACGTAAGAACTTACAAACCTCATAGATAGTGTATCTAGACTTCCATTAAGTAAAAAATGCTGCAGATTTCGTGGCTCTAAGAGTAAACTGGGTTAGCAAATTCATGGGTCTGAAACTGTTCCTGTCGATTGTTGTTCCTGAATATGAGCCAGTGCCAATTTTTAGATGTTCTACTTCTCACTAACACAGCTTTATTAGGTTCCTTCAGAATCCCTTGCAATCTTCTCTGATCTTGCCAAATGAAATAATTTTCAACCATCTACAAAATTAATTGACTGACTCACTGTTCACATTTTTTTTTCTCAGTGATTGTACTCATACAAAACACATGGGGTTCTATCAGACGTTGGTCCTATCATGTTCCCTGAGATGTTTTAAAAGACTATTTTTATTTAAATTTTACAAGATTAACCTATATTGAAATAAAACTCTATGATCTGTGTTTCTCCAGTTCCCTACCTTTTCTTTTTTCCTTTCTTTTTTTTTAATAGCTGGAACAGTTGTTACCCTGCAGGTCTCCAGTGGAGCTGCTGATTTTAACCAGAGATTGAATATTTTGATAGCTGTTAAATCCCTTCTGTCTTCAGCATCTGCAGAGCTTTGGAGAGGTACCAGCTAGTCCTAGTGAGTTGTTGTTTGCCAGTTTGTGCCAGCCTCGTTTGCTGTACTTTTCATCTTCAGTCTCTGTTTGAGGCCCATCTTCATTACTTGAAATTACTGATCCTGGATTGGTGAATGAATACTTTTGTTGTGACATGGTGGGAAGGGATTATTCAAAGAATTCCTTAAGTTTATTTGCATTTTTGTTGTCTTTTAGTTCGTGGTCGTCTTGGGCTTGGAGATAACTAATTCACTTCTGACTTCCTGCTTCTGTAATACCTAGAAAGTTTCATTGGGTTTGTTGTATCCCGTGCAGTTCTTCTCCAAATTCCTGCTTTGCTCTTCTATCTTTTTTTCTGCACACTGTCACTAATGAATTTCCCTTTCCTGTTGACTTCCCTTTTCTTGGGTCAGATTTCTTTCTTCTCAGTGAGATTAAGTGCACGTCAGTAGATTTTTAACTTTTTTTACTTATCTAGCTAACTTCCTCAGCTACTGGCTTATATTTCATATTAGTCTTTCTTACCTGTATATATATATACATAAGATTCATTGTATCATTTTTCCTACAAAGTAAAACTTCTAAGATACTTCTGTTACTGCACAGAAAAATCCAGCTTTAAATAATGTTTTGTGGAAAACCCAGCTAATCATGAAATCTTTAGCTGTCAAGAAACGTGTTGCTCAGTCCAGTAAAGCTACTTCTGTTAATTAAGGATTCCATTAATTAAGCATTCACTTCGTCAATGGAGACCACAGTGGAAATGTCAGGAGATGAGGAAGTGGGAGATTTTCCAGCAAGAAACGTTTAAAGCAGTAACCCTGAAGTCAGCTTTAACAATAACCAGAGAACAAAAATTTCAAAGTGCTTGACAGTGGCCTTTAAGGTGAAGGATGAATACTGAGGGAGGAAGAAAGAAGCCACACTCGTGTAAAAGCAGGTTTTGGATTTATAGGTTGCTACAGGCTACTGAAGATGCTTATGTTCTTCAGTTTCTATAAATCTTTCTGTGTGAACTTGTTCATCCAGATGGAGACTCAGTAATAGTACTGATACTGCAGCCTGCAGAGTGGAGTTGTAGATTACTTTCTTAAAGATTACTTGTGAACTTTTGTTATAATTTCACAGAGATCCACATATATTCATGATTTTTAAGAGTGAAGAAACTTTTATTTATAGCTAGAAGATAATACTTTCTCAGCACCAACCCTCAAGTACCACATTTATTTCTCTAGCTTTGTTATTCTTGGCAGCAACTGAAACCCACAAGAACTTCATCTTCATAATCTGCAGCTTTCACTTCCCTGCAGCAATTCTGAGTACTTAACAAGTACATTTCTAAACCAGACATAGAAAGATGTATTTACGATAAAAAGAAATTGCCAAAGGAATTCTGAAAGCTAAGCAAGCTATCACTTTCTTTCTTTCCCCAGTTCCGTCACAGTATGATGAATCACAAATCAAGTTATCTTTTATTCTCTTGGAAAAGCTTCCAACCAAATCCGTGTTTAATGTCATAGGCAGTGTTTCAGCTGGGTTTTCTCAAGAGAGTAGCTCTATTTCATGAAACAATTACATTCAAATTTGCTTGGTGACCTAAAAGTCCTCAACTGGATTTCAAGCTTGTAAACACAGTGGGAAGAAAATGATTCCTGAGAAATGAGAACGGAGTCAAGCTGGGGATAAATACTCTAAATAGTGATCTCAGCCACAAATCCTGTTTCAGGAGCAGAGAGAATGCAGGCAAGGTGGTGATCCAGACTGACAAGACATGAAACTGCAGTACTGGTTTATTAAGTCTAGCACAAGCATGTTAATCAAAGTCAGTGAAAGAAAAAAGGAGTTGCTGGACTGAAGTGATAAAATCAGATACAAAATCTGATTTGCTAAAACAATCTGCAAGAGGCAAAATTTCATTGTAGGGAGCACGGTCACAAAAAGGTAGAGAGTGCTGTGCTCACTTACACTGAAGCAAAAAGCTGTGTAACAGTGAGGGAGAAAATCAGTATCATATAGGAATAAACAAAAAGAGTATGTGCCAGCAGTAAGTCCTTTCATTCTGTTTGAATTCTAGGAAGCTGTGGGGACTGCACTGGGATCTGAATGCTAACTGCATTGCAACTCTTTTCAGGTTAAAGGTAAGGATCACCCCCAGACTGTCTGATTTTCCACTACATTCACATCAGTGCATATAAAAGCAGTTAAGCAAGATAAGAGCTGAATCATAGAAACATATAATCGTTAAAAGGTTGGAAAAGACCACTAAGATCATCTGGTCCAACCATTCACCTACCACCAGTTAAACTGTTTTTGGATATTGTGTTTTAGGAAAGCCTCAGTCAGTGTCTTGCTAGTTCATACTTGCCTTCTGCAACACTTTTTGAACAAACAGTTTAGTGATACATTCTGATGGGGGGACATAGCTCTGGTCTTTGGCACTATGTCTGACATTTTCCTTAACTTGCTAGCAGTACCTTACTCCCCTCCCATATACTTACTCTACCAAGCTTTCTCCCTGCTCTGATCCAAAGGATCACTGCATTTTCTGTTGTACGTGGCCCAAATCTTGGTCTTCAGCAAAGTACGTATTTCTGTGTAGATGTTCACTGTTCCAATTGGTCTTTTCCATGGAAAGGATGACTAGGTTCAAGTGAAAACAGATTGTTGTAAAGTTTTTTTCTATGCCGTATTTTGGCCCATGGAAAGGATGGAATAATGCTGCTCCACTGCCACACTTGTGCTGCTTTTGAGTTGTGTCAGGGAAGATATGCTGCCACAGTGAGACCCGGTGTGAAGGGCTCTTGCCAGTGCAGTGGCTGTTTCCTGAATGCAGTCCCTGTAAAGATGGGAAACAGATCTGACTGTCAATTCTTTTTCTGCTATTTTGTAACTGCTGGAACTTTTACTATTTGATGCAGGTGCTCTTACTAAAACCTCTGTCAGTTGCCATCCCTAGGGAAGTGGTGATACTTGGCTGAGTGTAGAAAAGGGAAACCTCAGATAGAGAAAGTGAGAAGCCTGGGGCAGGGAGCAGGGGGAGCACCCACCATAGATTTTCCTGCTGGAACCAGCAGGGAAAGGCTCCATGCACTTCTCTTTCTGCTCCCTCTTTGCTGAGTGGGAGGCAGAACACTTCTCCCCAGACATCCCCTGGTGCCTTCTGACGTGTCCTGTGCGGCACCTCTGAAGCACACAGCAGTCCCTGCAGATGAGAGAGCTGTCCTTCCATGCTTTCCTGGGGACGTTCGAGCAGATTGCATTCTTCAGGATGGTTACTTTTTGTCCTAATTACCAAGAACAGCTTTACAAGGTTACTCAAACAGTGGTCTATGCAGAGGAAATTGTGTAACTTGTGACCTGATGGCACTGTGACTGACTCAAATGGGTTTTGAACGTTCAGATCTGGTGTTATTGGCTCTTGTTGTCCAGTACAGTTTCTTTTCAACATGGGCAGAGTGTTGAAATATTTCTTCAGTACACTGCATCTTCAACATCACACAGGCAAACAAGAGCCTCACAGCTCCTCCCTTCAAATTTGTGACAATTATTTAAATACCACAAGAAACATCACAAGAAGGATTGTATTTTTCTTTTTCTTTTTCTTTTTTTTTTAAATATATATATTTTTTCTCTGTTTACAGCCTTTAAATTTATGGCTATGGTGGATTGCCTCCAAGTGGCAGCTAAGTCCCCACTCAGTTTCTCACTCCCTACCTGCAGTACTTGGGAGAAGGAATTGGAAGAGCAAGAGTAAGAACAGATTATGGTTCAAGACAAAGACAATGTCTGTATCCCCAGCTTTTATGGTTGAGCATGACGTCATATGATATGGAATTTTGTTCAGCTGGAGTCAGCTGTCCCTCCCAGCTTCTTTTGCAGCCACAGCATCCTCACTGGCAGGGCAGTATGGAAAGCTGAAAGTCCATGACTTGGTGTATGCACTGCTCAGCAGCAGTCAAAACACTGCTGTGCTATCAACATTATTTTCATCCCAAATTCAGAACACAGAACCACCCCAACTGCTATAATAACTCTGTGCTACCTGAGACCAGGACACCTCCCAACCCCTTCCCTTCTCTCCAGCCTACTTTCAGTGGGGCCAGAAAGGGAAAAAAAGACAAGGCCTATATACCGTGCAAGCGCTGCTCAGCAAAAGCTGGAACACCAGTTTGTTATCACCACTCTCTTGGTCACCAATCTAAAGTAAAGCCCCAAAGGAGCTATAAAAAATTCCAGCCTAGGTGGACTCTGTTCAATCTCTGCCCCTTTTTCCATGCCATTTACATCATGGTCAGTAATGCCCCACTATCTAATGCCTCTTTGTCAGCCACACCTCTCAACCTCACCTTCAGCACATCTACCCATTCCCTGTGTAACATCTGTAAAATGTACAGCAAATATCCACCAGGTTCATTCAGCTCTGCCTGTCCATGCCCACCCCTGGGCCTTCCCTTGCCCAAGCCCAGGCCCCCACACCATCCTGGGGCTGTGGTCCCTTTCCCAGCAAGACAACAGCAGGCTGGGCTTCGGCCCTTCACAGCCCTGCCAGGTCAGCCCTTTGCCCAGCTGAGCCCACCTGTGGCCCAAACCCACCCCAGCTTGTGGGCCTGTCCCCCCCCAAGGAGACTCCACACCCAAGGTCTGCACCACTGTCCCTGACCGCCTTCCTGTGCTTGGGAACACAGGATGGGATCAGGTTGCCAGGGCCTGCCCTGAACTGCCCATGGGGACCCCCAACACTCTTGTCTTACAGGGTGCCCCTGGCCCATCTTCCCATGCTGTGTCACTGAGTGGCAGAGAACTCTTCCATCCTTTTAAAAAAATTGTTGTTGTTTTCAGCTTTTGTTTGTTTCTTACTTTCTGCATCCAAGCTGTTTTTCTTGCCCAAGTGTGAACCTTAGAGATGAATCTTTCAAAAACAACAGAAAATAAAACCATACTTCACAGCAAAATTGTGTTTGCACTTGTGAATGTGTTGACAAAAAGGCCAACTTTCAAGAAAGAAAGAAATTCAAGGGAACACAAGAGACACAGGAATAGTCTGTAGACAGAAATATGGCCTGCCCTTACGTATGAATGGGAAAATACTTCTTCTAATGTAATATGTAAATAATTGCAGATGACGAGCCCTAAGAAATATCTTACAAACAGTTGCTTTTTCCAACACCTTCTATTTTGTTGGTTTAGGTTGTTGTTTTTTATTCAGTTTTTTTGTCTCCTGGGCTGGATCTTATTGCCTTCTCTGGACTGAACAGTTGAAACCTATCATTAAAATATTCCTTCTGCTAGATCTTTGAGAGCGAGCACTCAACCTCTGCAAATCCCCATTAGTTCTATATTTTAAGTTGCTGTGGAAGTTTGTTCTGCCGTGTCACATGCACAGTGTGCAAAGTGCAGTGTGAAGGGTCAGGCTGTGTCAGGTGGAATTCCCAGTCTGAACTGAACGGTGCTCAATTTTCCCACTGCCCAGAAGCATTTTGAGAAATGCCCTTTCAGTCATGCCTTTAGGCAGACTTCAGACTGTCCGACTTGATCCACCAGCCCTCACAACATGGGTATATGAAAGTTGGGGCCAGGACTTTATTCCAGACTACAGGATATTTTAGTACTGCTCATCAAAGCCCCTGGTTACTCTTACCAGTGTAGTGCACACCATGTTCTTAGAGAACATACTTCTAAACAACTTAGCTGGCCTTTCAGCATGTTCTGCTTCTCACCTGAGTTAACCATTAAAGAAGGCTGAACAAAGGACATTATTTTCCTACTGATGGCAAACAAATCCAAAGAGAATGATACGGTAGAATTGACAAAGCAGCTTGAAATAGAAAGAAAGAGAGCTCTGACACTGATGACTCAAAACCAGCAAATACTCCAAATTTCAAAGCCAGCGTAATTTGAAAACTGTGATGAAATCATAGGAGTATGTTTAGCAAAAAACTCTGTGATTACCTCTTTCTTGACAGTCTGCTGCTTCATGGATACTTGATTGATATTATGTGCATTCATAGCAGTACATAGTTTGAGCAAATGAGTTTCAAAGTACAAAGCTAAATGTTTTCATAATTCAGTATTTTAGGATGAACATAGTGCAGATGAGACCTAGAAAATCAGTTCTCTAGAAACATAGTCCATTTCTTTTGTTACATTTTGGCTTATTGAAGGATACAGGTAAGACTGCATGTTACAGTTGTCACTGGAGCACATATTTTACATAGAATGTCTATTTAAGTTTAAAAAATATTTTACTTTTTTTTTTTTTTTCCAATATTGAAAAGATATTATGCTGATTTGTGGATTCTGGGCTATCATTTATTCACACTTTTATGTACCTCTGACTGCAATTCCTGCATATATTAATTCTCTCTTTACAGCTTCATCTGCAAGAAAAAAAATTGCAGCACAAGAGTTGTCCTATCTGCAGATTTTGCAAGGAGCAAAATATGTAGAGCAAACTCTGAAAAACATTTCAATACAGTTTTCCTTGTGCGACATCTAATACTGCTAAAAGCAGTGTTTTGTTCCCATTTCTAGAGATTTATTTACAGTATGAGGGAACCATCAGCTGCACTTCCTATCTCTTGTAATTTTTACTCCTTGATTGAAGTTGCTGTTACATGGCTTCTCCTGGAAGCTGTTGGCACTGTCTGTGGTCTCTACCAGCATCATGATTTGGAAGGTACGACATTTCTGGCTCGATGGAAAGAAAGTACATGTAGTAGATGTAGAAAGTCATGCTTCCATGTTCTGACAGCACTTGGTTACAGGACGGCAGCCCTTTGGCACTGTGCAGCTGGGTGTGATTTAGAAAGAAGTTTGCCGAGGCATCTCCAGACAGTGTGGGAAATTCAGTTCACCAAGGGCTTAGAAATGAAGGATGTATATTCCTGTGCCCTTTTTCTGTTGCTGTGCTTTTTCTTGGCAGTGTGAAAGTAGGAAACAGTAACGGAAGGAACAGAAACCTGCAGATGATGTTCTTGCAAACAAAGTACGCTCATGTTACTCTTGAGATTTTCTCCTTGCAGATCGCTGAGTAGAATTCAGGTGCTTATGCATGAATGGCTAGAACTGTTTTAGATGCCTTGGGACACCTGAAACATTCAGAAGCCTGCAGACATGCCATGGATCCTACGGAAGATGTGTATCCTTGTGGAGAGAAAGTTACAGGCCAAGAGAAAAGCTGGGGAGGCTTAATTGGTGTTAGATGTCCTGTGCTTATTTGAAAGATTCCTGTCTACACTGCGTCTCAGGTGAGTGTCCTGTGTCTGAAAGGAGAGGGCAAAGAGTAGAGAAGGGAGGTTCACATGGATGTGTTGGTAGAAATGTTCTGTAGATTGTAGGTAAGTTGGCTCTTATCTTCACCATCACTGTTAGTAAGAAAACTATTTTGCACTGTATAGCACTGTATGAGTGTGCCTTTCAGTGCATGGATTGTTCTTACCGTGTTTGCTCTGAGAACTTGCCCCTTGCTCTACAGCACTGGTGACGTGAAAGAGGGGAAGGTTGAGCTCATCACAGCACCAGTACTTTTTGTGAGAGCACTTATATAGTGTATGTTAGCCTCCAGAACTGCTGGATGTTCTTTCCCCAGGTCAGGAGGTACTGCTTAAAATGGAGATTGCTTATGTTACCTGAAAGCAAGTAAACTGTGTTACAAATACTGATGAAATGATTTAATCTTCTTCATTCATACAAATACAATTAAACCACTTTACTCTTCCCTCTAATCCTCACATTGACACAGAGTCAGTGGGACAGTTGTTATTCAGGGGTTTGCTATCTGATAGAACAAAAAAATAAAGGACTTATTCATTACAGAATGGTTTATGGTCAGTGAAGCTCTGACTACCTGTTCTCTTTAGCTGTACTGTATTCTCATGTCAGGAATGAGAAAATACAAACTTGTCCATTTCATTTCTCTTTTGGGAGCAAAAGAAGTTGTAGCAATTTTTGTTTGGACACGTGCTAATTTTTCTTCCTGCCCTAGGACAGAATGGTTTGGAAATGGCTTTAACAGAGTGCTTTGGAAACTGTTCCCAGCTAATGAAAGCTATTAAGTAGCCAGATCTAGCTGAAGGAGGATGGCTTTGGTAACCTGTGTAGAGCAACATGCTGGTTTTGCTTTGCAGTATAATTAGTCCCTGGATGAGGCACCCTGCTTTTATTTTAAAAGTAAAATATATGTGTGGTTTATGAAAACCAAGCATCTGCCACAGAGACACTAAAATATGTACCCTAAAATATCTTCTGCTAATACACTGCTAGGTACATTAAACAAATTAACAACGATCCAAACGGACATTTTAACACTGAAATTATGGTTACCTGTCACTTAACTCATGTATCTTCTCATTAACTATACTTCTGATATACAAAAATATATCTTCCATGTTTCTGAATCATCTTTTCGTCTACTGACCACAAGACTTGCTTCACTCCCAGAATGAGCAGATCTTATACATTTTTCCTCTTAATTGTATAGGATTGATTCCTCTTTATCATTGCTCAGTGATGTCTACCCTAGAAAAACAGAAGACCAGTTTGTCACCTGTCAGATGCTGGCAGAATAAGAGACACTGATTGATGGAACGATGACTTGAATCTCCCCACATATGCCGAAACTGCCTTAAATATTCTTTTGGCCGTGGTATTTACAGGAAAAAATGCTGGAATGTGGCAATAAAGGAAATGAATATGAAGGGCAGACTGACTTTTCTGCTGGTGGTTTTTGCTACACAAAAACTTAACTCCCAGGCGGTGACACCTTGTACTAATGAGAAGCACCGTTATCCAGTGTCTTTCTTAACAGCACATGAAGCTTACTTGAAATTTCAGCTTTCTCTCCCCTACTAATTGAAACTAGAAAACACAACTAATGCATTTGATAATTAAACTGCCAAGTTACTTCATGGGAAACCGCTCACACCACTTCAGCTTGTGTTCAAATCAGCAACCGGCTGGAGAAACGTGGTGTCTTTTCATCATTCTGTTGTCAAAGGGCAAGCTTGGAAAACAAACTGAAACATGCATGCTGGCTTTCTGTCACTGAATAGGCGGTAGCAAAAAGTGAATGCTGACACGGACTTAAAGATTGGAGATCCTGAAAGTGAGGGAGGCAAGTTTTCCTAAGATTTCATTAGAACTCTGTAGTAAGGTAAGGCAAGGCTGCACTTACAGGCACTGAAACTGTTGAAAATAGAAATAATTTCTGTTGAGAGTCAGAGTTGTAGTTCATGGGAGGAACTACTCTTAAAATCTCCTCGTCTGAATGCAGTTTGATAGCTGGATAAGCTAATGGTGTGAATTAAGTTTCTGTCTGTACATTCCCTTTTATTTATTTGTTGATTTGTTTAGTTTGCTTTTCAGGGAGGAAGAGGCAGTAGGACAAGACCAGCTGTTTTAACATCAGGCTGTGAAAAACAGCCACCAAATAATGCAATAAATTATTCCTCTTGTCCAGTGAGCAGCACTATGGAACCACCTTCAGTGAGAAAACAGAGATTCGTAAATACAGAACATTTCACAAGGATTATATTAAGAAATCTTTGAAAATAATTTGTTTCAACTTCATTTAGAATAAAAAATGTGTGCATTTTTTATGCTGCATGTTGATGGTAAACTTGAGACACACACAAAATGAACATACTTCTACATGTATAATAAGCCATGGTGCAAATGAGAAATCTTTTTTAAAAGAAATAGGTTGTTTTTCACTGAGGGCATTCTGAGTCTTCATTCTGGAAAACTATGGCTCTCATTTCAGTACGATTTTAATTGCAAAGTCTCTTTCAGCAGAAAAACAATGAACTGCTGGACAGGTAGATGAAGGTACGTGATTAATGGAGTTGTTACCTGGAAAGGGAAATATTCGGCCACATTAGAAGCCTAGCCTGTTTCTGTTTGCATATTTGGCAGCCTTAAAAAAAAGGCATTAACCAGTACTGCTGTGTCAGTGGGGTTATGTCATATTGTGTGGGGACACCAGTGGTTCTTCCCTATATGATATTCTAAGGTTAAAAAGGAGAGAGAGAGAAAAAAAAAATGAAATGAAAAAGAAATCAAAATCAAAACCAAGTTGTTCATTTTTGCTGTTGTAGTGTTTCTTTTAGAGGATAAATTAAAACATAGTTTTATGATGCTTTAAGACATGCGACCTTTGTCTGTGAATAAAATGTATCAGAGAATCATAGAATCACAGAATAGCCTGGGTTGAAAGGAACAATGATCACACAGTTTCAACGCCCCTGCTGTGTGCAGGGCACCAAGCACTCAACCAGGCTGCCCAGAGCCACATCCAGCCTGGCCTCGAATACCTCCAGGGATGGGCATCCACAGCCTCCTTACTCTTCTCCAGTGTGAGAAATGCTATTGCTGAGCTACCTTTGAGTTTGTTCTGTGTCCTCACGATGTTCTAGTGAGGCCAAACATCTGCCAACCTGTCTAATTGAGTGTGGCTGACAGCTGCTTTTGCTTCTGGAAGTCTGTAAACCCACTGAATCTAACTAGGAGCACAGCGTAGTTGTGAGAGATGTGTGAACTTGCAGCCTAATTCCACCCTTAGCTGTGCAGCCCATCTGCCACTGCTGAGAGTGGCTTCTATTACTGTTGGTTCACATTTCGTGCTGTTGCCAAAATAATGCAAATTATTGTGTGAATATTTCCAGATTTGCTGCCAAGATAAGCAGAGCTAGCAGATAAATACCTCTTTGGCATCTGAGTTGCCAAGAGACATTGCTGAGCTTTGAACGAGCGTCAGCCACTCAGTGAGGAACCACCCACAGCTCCAACATGGACCAGATTCTCTCAGTGGTACTCATGTCTGACTGCACAACTGAGGAGCCTCCAAATTTAAGGCGTCTGCAGCAACTACATTTGAGTGTCTAAATGTAAGTGTTGAATCTAGAGCTGAGCTACACAGCTTCTGGTCTGAAAGACTGTTAAAATTAAAGCCTGCCACCAAGCACTGTCTGCCAACATATTATGACACACTTTGTCATAGATGCTAGGGATGTGAGGAATTTAAGGGGGAAAAAGAGACGTGTAGATGTGTCCTAGTTTCATGAGAGACACATGCACTTAGACTGCTGAGGTAAACTTTTACAGTTCATAACTCAACTAGTTTTTCAATTCTGAAGGCCATTCAGACTTTCAGACCCTTCAGTAAGGGTGATGGAGCACTGGAGCAGGTTGCCCAGAGAGGCTGTGGGGTCTCCTTCTCTGGAGACATTACTCAAAACCTGCCTGGATGCGTTCCTGAGTGACCTAATCTAGGAGTTCTGCTAAGGCAGGGGATTGCACTCGATGAGCTTCCAGGTTCCTTCAGCTATAAATAGGAAGACTGCTAAAAAAGTACCCTTTTCACATCTCAGCCAGGATTCTCGCATTTATTTATTTTTAATAAATGATACAATCTTCTCTCTTCTCTTCTCTTCTCTTCTCTTCTCTTCTCTTCTCTTCTCTTCTCTTCTCTTCTCTTCTCTTCTCTTCTCTTCTCTTCTCTTCTCTTCTCTTCTCTTCTCTTCTCTTCTCTTCTCTTCTCTTCTCTTCTCTTCTTTCTCCTCTCTTCTCTTCTTTCTCCTCTCTTCTCCTCTCTTCTCTTCTTTCTCCTCTCTTCTCCTCTCTTCTCCTCTCTTCTCCTCTCTTCTCCTCTCTTCTCTTCTTTCTCCTCTCTTCTCTCTTCTCCTCTCTTCTCTTTCTTTCTCCTCTCTTCTCCTCTCTTCTCCTTTCCCCTCCTTCCCTTTTTCCTTCCCTTTTCCTTCGCTTTCTCCTTCCATTTTCCCTTCCCTTTTTCTTCTACTCCTCTCATTTTAATTTTTTTTTTCATTCCCTTTTTCCTTCCCTCTCTGTTTCCTCTTCATCCCCTCTCCTTTCCCTTTTCCCTCCTCTCCCTTCTCCTCCCCTTCTCTCTTTTCATTTTCTTTCCTCTCCTCTCCTCCCCTCCCCACTCCTCCCCTCCCCTCCCCACTCCTCCCCTCTCCTCCCTTCTCCTCCCTTCTCTTCTCCTCCCTTCTCTTCTCTTCTCTTCTCCTCCCTTCTCTTTTCTCTTCTCCTCCCTTCTCTCTTCTCTTCTCTTCTCTTCTCTTCTCTTCTCTTCTCTTCTCTTCTCTTCTCTTCTCTTCTCTTCTCTTCTCTTCTCTTCTCTTCTCTTCTCTTTTTCTCTTCTCTCCTCCTTTCCCCTCCTTCCCTTTTTCCTTCCCTTTTTCCTCTCCTCTCCTCTCCTCTTCTCTCTTCTCTCCTCCTTTCCCCTCCTTCTTTTTCCTTCCCTTTTTCCTTCCCTTTTTCCTTCCCTTTTTCCTCTCCTCTCCTCTCCTCTCCTCTCCTCTCCTCTCCTCTCCTCTCCTCTCCTCTCCTCTCCTCTCCTCTCTTCTCCTCTCCTCTCCTCTCCTCTCCTCTCCTCTCCTCTCCTCTCCTCTCCTCTCCTCTCCTCTCCTCTCCTCTCCTCATTTTAAATTTCTCTTTTTCATTCCCTTTTTCTTCCCTCCCCTTTCCTCTCATTCCTCCTCATTCCCTCTCCTTTCCCTTCTCCCTCCTCTCCTCTCCCTTCTACTCCCCTTCTCTCCTTCTTCTTTTCCTTTCTATCTTTTTTCTCTTCTCTCCTTTCGTTTTCTCTTTTTCCTTTTGTGTCCTTTTCTTTTTCTTCCTTTTTCTTCTACTGGCTCCACCGTTGAAGGCAGAACTCTCTTATTCTCTTCCACGTCTCACTAGAAAATGGAGAGTCTCAAGTTGTGACTGAGTAATTTCCACCTCACACAGACTTTGAGAGGAAAAAAGAGAAGCTGCCTCCTCCCTGGATCCCTCTGGCAGAGGCAAGCTACAACTACAGCAAAGGCAGGAGTGCCAGTACCTGTCTGTGGGTCCAGGCGGCCGGGAGAAGTTGTTCATCACGGCCTCAGTGTGACAGCGGGTGAGGATGACCACCGCCTGGCACAGGAAGGGCACGAACGTGCTCTGCTGCGTAGATGACGCGCAGCTGCGCAGGATGTAGAGGATGGGTGGCACCTGGAAGAAGAAGGGGAGAAGGAATGACTTGCTGCATCCTGGACTCTGCAGGGCCTAACCACGGACATTCAGCGCGTGAGCAGTGCCTGCTCCCTTGACATGCTGCCAGCGCCTAAGCCTAAATTTCAAACCAGCCCCCCTGTCCAAGCCCTGGCTCTGCGCTCAGGCTGTGCTGCTTTAGTACCAGAGGCAGACGGCACAGGGCATGGTGCAACAGCCAGAAACAAACCAAGACACGTGGAAGAAAGTCTCTTACGTTCCAACAGATGTCCTTCCCGTGCATCTGCAGAAAGGTGGTCACCCACTTCCCAGCAGCACGCACGCGCACTCCTGTGGCTTTCCGGATGGTCTCCTTGGTGGCCATCATGAAGTCGACGGTGCGTTCGACGGGGAAGTTTCTGCACACGATCTGCAGAGAGATGAGAAGCAGGAGAGATCCCATCACTGCTCTGCGCAGCTCTTCAGAGCACAAAGCAGGCTGGAGGGCATTCTTAGCTCAGTGGCTTGCCGGCCATTCACAACGCTCCTGCTGTCCGTACCCTGCTATTTACACGGAAGGCGGCTGAGCCTTCGCTCAGCTTCTGCACCCATGGTGTCTGCTGACATGCAAAGCCTACCTCCCAGCAGCCACAGTCACACATGCACGCAAGTGCACACACACACACACACACACACACACACACATCATGGAGTCAGCCCCTTGCACTGCGTGCCTGAAGGCCAGCCATAGCTCAGAGCCTCCTGCTGCTTGCTGAGAACAGCGGTCTCAGGGTGACAGCTCATTTTGGAAACGGTGTGAAAGGCTGGGAGCAGCACAGAGTCGTGCAGAAGCCTCCGCACAGAGATCCCACCACCCCTTTCTGGGTCCACTTACCATGGCCATTTTGGACGTGGTCTGGAGCTGAGAGACAGTGCTGCAGGCATGCAGTCCCTCAGACAGGCTCCCGATGTCTCTTGGCTCCCTGTTGGCTGCTTTGGCTGGAAAGAGCCCAGGGAGAAAAGGGAAGTCATGCTTCTGGAAATGGAACCGCTCTCCACAGGGGAGAGACAGAGGACAGGGTGGGGACGAGAAGAGAGCTGTGCACGGTGCCTCTCCCTCCTGTAAACAGGGCCCAGCCCCTGGGGTCTGGCAGTGCTACGGAGGAGGGCAGAGGGCTGGTGCAACCTGCTCTGCTCACCTTGGATTCGGAGAAGGGAGCTCAGACAGGAGGCAGCCAACTGGCGGGATGCGGGCATGGGGTCGCACGTCAGAGGTGCCAGCAATCCCACCAGGGAGCCAAAGTGCTCGCAGGCATCTGCTCTCTGCAGGGGTGAGAGGCAGGAAGAAAGCTGTAGGCAGCCCCGGCTCTCCCTGGCTTCTCCGCCTGTGCCTTCCTCACGCCGTGGCACAGCATGCACAGCTGGGCGGAGCTCGCCTTCCAGCTCAGGGGCTCTGGGGAGGGAGCAGGGGGCATGCGGTGGGGCTCTTTACTCACTCGAAGCTCTTCGCAAACAGCCAGAAGCTGGGAGCAGGTCTGCAGGGCCCTCTTGCGCTCCCACACATTCTCTGAAACCATGCATTTCTGCAGGACCTGGGGTAGAGCATCTGTCTCACTGAGGACGTCTTTGCTTTCCCTCCTGCCGCCCCTCTCCCTGTCCCTCCTTCTCCAGCACTTTCCCCCAAGGCTGCCCTGTGGCTCCACGTGGCCTCCAGCCTCACTGAGCACCGGCACTGCTGCCCCCGCTCTCTGCAGTCATCCTGCCTGCCAACCCGGGAGCTTTTCCTCGGCTGTGGCCTGCCAGGGGCTGGCTCCTGCCTTTCCCCTGCAGGGCCCATTGCTCTGCCCATTTCTGAGCTCGCAGTGAGCTGGCACGTCAGCAGGAGATTGCTCCCCTCTGATCACCCTCTCAGTCCCCAGATCTGCCCCCACTGCCGACAGGCACCATGCTTTCTCCCTTGCCCCACACATACTCACATGCACTATGTTCTGAAAGAAGCCGCCGCTGGGCTCTGTCTGGAGCAGAACTGCCATGAGCCGGCCCAGAGCTTTCAGGGACGTTTGCTGAAGCTGAAAGCAGAAGAGGGCAGTGAGGTTTAGCATCACGGCTGTTGCCAGAGCATAGGTTGTGTGTGCTGAGGTCGGGTTTGACCGAGAGGTGGCCGGGAAAGTTACGGCAGGTTACCTGCAGGTACTGCGCTGCGTGCTGTGACTTCCTGATCTTCAGCATCATCTCTGCTGAAGGGTGCGTCACGATGTTCTTGCAGCACAGGACCAACATCTCCCGCATGTCCTTGCTTTCAAAACAGGGCTTCAGCTTGCTGACAGGAGGAAGAAAGAAAGAGAAATCGGAAAGGGCCTTTAGCAGTGCTCTCCAGCCTGGTTCAGACAACATCTGACTTTCTCCTAATCGACAGCTACCAAGCCAATACCCCCAGCTCCTGCTGCTGAGCACTGTCTTCAGTTCAGCAGCGCCCACCTCCTCCCCGGCAGCACTGAACCAGCTCCCTCTCTGAAGGGAAGGAGACCCCAACTCTCCCTTCTCTTCCCTGCCAGGGGACAGGAGCACCAGGGCCTTTCTCCCTGCCCAGAACCTCAGTTTTGCTGGGCGCAACAGCCCAGTCTTCACTCCTATAGATGCGGCTCCTCGCCCCCTACCTCCTCCAGACCTTCAGGAGCTACCCAAAATGGGGACCTTACCTCAACTGCTCCAGGGCCAGGACCACCTTGAGGGGCACTGGGGAGACAGGAATGCCCGAGTAGTATTTCTTCAGCAGGTCCTGCAAGTCCCAGAGAGACACTGTCAAGTTGGGCAGGGGTCACATGAGAGCTTTTCCACCCAGCCCCAAGACAGGCACAACTGCCACACACCAGCCCCATCACTCCCATGTTTCCCATGGAAGCACTGCAGGATGCAGCAGCTCGACAGCTGGTGCACCTAGCCCGCTGCCCAGCAGCTGCATCCAGCACCCAAAGTCCCCAACAGCTGGAGACGTGTGGCTGATGGAGACCTGTATGCCCCCAGGGAAGCAGGCCTCATGGCGCAGCCCAGAACTCTGCAGGCAGCCCTGCCTCTAGGCACTCACCATCAAGATCTCCAGAAGCTTTCCCTTTAAGGAGGGGTTAAAGGATGTAGAATCACCCACGACTGCTTGGAAGGCAGAGCTGAAGTCGGTGATGCTCTGCACCAGTGCGAGGTTGTTCTGCAGGTCCTGAGGCCCAAGAGAGAAGAACATTCTTTGAACTGTGGGATGGGACAAGGGCTGCAAGGGGGACACGTGGGGGCAACGCTAAGGGAAGGGCTTGGGTCTTCATCTGGGCACAAACCATTCCCCGAGGCACCTTTGGAAAGGGAAGGCCCCTCTCAGCATCCCCCCTTGTGGAGGGGCTACAGCTGGGCGCTCAGACACCCTGGCACGCTTTGAGCTCTCACCCGGCAGCTGCAGCTGTAGAGCATCAGGATGTTGCCCACGATGTCTCCCTCCAGGTGGGCGAGCAGCTGTTCCTTGGAGGCACGCAGTGCCAAGCTGCCGTGGGCGAGCACGAGAGCGCTGCGTGTGGCCTGAGCTCTCGTGCTGTCCAGCTCCATCTGTGTGGGAAGAAATGCCTTGAGACACTCGCTCAACGGCCCCCAGTGCCCCGCGATGCACCTGGGCTCCAAGGCAGAAAATAAGGCAGAAGAATGCCAAGATGGAAACCCGTAACGCTTTACCTTCTTGCGCCTGGAAATCCTCGCGTTGCGGCCTTTGCACAGCCTGGACGCAAACGTGGTGAGCGTGGCCAGGACTGCTTGGAAGTTACTCTCAGCCGCGTGGCTGAGAAGAGAGACCATTCCCTGCACAAAGGAACAAGGGGCAGTTGGCACAGGCCTGAATCTACAGATCCTCTCCTGAGGAAAAGGGCAGCAGGGAGGAGATGGAAAGGCGCGGAGCAGGGCCAGGAGAAGCCCTCTGCCCCAGGGACGGAGCGGGGATGCTCGCAGGAGCTGGAGGAGAGCAGGGCTCACCTGGGCCTCACATGGGTCCTCCGCGTTTGCTTCCTCCAGGTGCTGCAGCAGCTTCTCCTGGACGTGGAGGACTCCCTTACAGGCTCCCAGCACTGTGCCCAGAGCCTTGTACAGGAAAGACTGCAGGGGAAGGGAAGGAAGAAGGTGAGATGTGGCAGCAGCTTAACCTGTTGGGGGAGGGCCAGGTGGAAGGACCCACGCTCCCTGGGAGTCGCTGAGAGCAGCTGCAGGGCCGAGCTTTATCCATCCCTGGGCAGCTTGCAGGGAAAGGCCCTCTGGGGGCACAGACTGGGGAAGCAGCACCAGCATCCCGCGTGGGCAGAGCACCAGCCACAGCCCCAGCCCCAGTTGGACACCTGCAGCTGCACCGCTGGGTGGAGCCGGGGGGAACTCACCTTTTCTGCAGAGCTGCTGGCAGAGCTGCTCAGCCACCGGCTCAGCTCACAGCTCAGGGCCTCGATCCAGGCCTCATCCCGTATGGTGTCCATTGACGCCCCGAGGAACTGTTGGAGAACAGGAGAAGACGATGTTCCCTTGCCCTTTGCCTCTTCCCTCACTCCCAATTGCTGCAGCCCTCTGGGGAGAGGTGTCTGGAAGAACAGTTCCTCTCCCAGCTCCCCAGCATTCCCTCCATTTAAGCCTTCTGCCACTCTTCTCCTAAGACCCCCCTTGGGCTTGGGGCAGAGTGGAAGAGGCAGCGCCTCAAAGGCTCCTCAGCAGCACTGGAGAGGCTGTTCCTGTCCCGTGGTGGCTCATATGGGAGCGGGGCTACTTGGGGCAGGCAAGCACTTCTCTGCACCCAGCAGTGCTGTACCTTCAGCAGACGGCACTCCCACCCTGCAGTGTCCAGGAAGCTCTCATCTTTCCCTGCACAGCAACAGGAAGAAAAAGACCCTTACTTGGGATCAAGGCACAGAAGAAGAGCTGCTGCAAACCTGGCTTGGCCTGGGCACTTGACACTGCCAAGCTGGGACCCGCACCCCCTCCACCATGACCTGTCCCTCCCCACAAACACTGTCCCCGCAGGAACACAGAACTAACTGAGGGGACGTGAAGGGCCCATCCGTGTCCTGGAAGGGGCAGATCCCCGCGGGGAAAAGATCCCCGGGCCTCAGCGCTGTCTCCCTGGAATGGGAACAGCAGCAGAGCAAGCACTGGGCTGCAGGCAATGCTTCCCCTCTGCCACCCTGCAGAGAGAGCTGCATTTTCACTCCCGCCCTTCCCTGCCTCCGCCTCTCCCTCCCCACCAGCACTTTACCTTGGAGACACTGCAGCAGCAGGGGGATCTCAGCGGCCCACATGGCCCCCACAGCTCTGTGGAACCTGCTGTGGAGGTTTTGCATCAGCTGTAAGGCAGCGGCCTGGAGTTCGCTGCCTGCAACAGGGCTCCCTGCCAGCACCTGAGCGAGAGCAAGGAGAAGCAGGGTCACTTCTGCAGCAAGAGCAGCGGCTTCCCCCCAGGATGGAAGCAGCCAACAGCTCTGCCCGTGGCCGTGCTGCTTCCTCCCGGGGGCTGGTGGCACTGGGCTCTGGAGCATCTACTCACCAGCAGGCGCGCCAGCAGTGTCTGGGGAGTCAGTCGTGGGCCTGTGAGGAGAAAAAAGTGCTGAGTCAGACTCCAAGACGCTCCGTGCCCAGCCACGCGCAGCTCCGCTGTCCCTTCTGGGTGGTAGCACAGGTCAGCAGAGCTCACTGGCAGAGTTTCTGCTCCTACCTTGAAACATGGAGCTGAGGAAATGGGGATCCAGCTCCTCTACTCGCCGTCCTGTCAGATCCTCTCTCTCGGCCAGGGCTCGGACACAGCGCGAGACCGGGATCAGCATGCCGGTGTGCTGGGCTGGCACCACGAACAGCAGCAGCCGTGGCCACAGGAGCTGTCGGGAACGAGGCAGTTGAGCGTGTCAGCATTCCTGCCTCCGCTCAGAGACGAAGAGGACTCTGCGAATTTCCCTGAGTCTTGCGTGCTTCAGAGCACGCTGGAGGAGAGACCTGGGGTGGTGGGATGAGGAACAGGTGGTGCAAAGGCAAGGAGCAGCAGCAGGGCAGATGTGACTTACTTTGGACATCCCTGTCGCAGAGACGTCCAGAGACCCCAGGATGTCCATGCACAGCTCCTGCAGAGCTCCTTCCTCCTGGGCTTCCCGGGCAGAAAGGTCTCCAGCTGCCTGCACAACAACGGTGTTGAAACCCGGTTACCTCAGTTCTCAGGAGCCTCTCAGGAGGCTCAGGTGCGGCCCCAGCGGTGCTTCTGTGCCACCCTCTGAGCAGCACAGGTCTTCCCAAAGAAGATGCTGCCCACTGTCCTTACCCTTCTTCCAGCGGTGCGGCTGAACTCAGTGAAGATGTGCCCCACCACATCCCAGGCTGAGCAGCTCCGGGTGTTCGAACTGAGCAGGTCCTTGATGAAGTGCAGAACTGCCGTCCTCACCTGCCAGGGGTCAATTGAGGGTGTGATTTTTCTGGTCAGAAGGCAAAGGGAAGCCACCTGCTCATCGGGGCAGCCCTTTGGGCACGAGCAGAGACAACAGGAGCAGAGGAGGAGCCTTGGCTCCTGAGGTGAGGGCCAGGCCTTAGC
Organism: Phasianus colchicus; assembly: GCF_987193195.1. NCBI lineage: Eukaryota > Metazoa > Chordata > Aves > Galliformes > Phasianidae > Phasianus > Phasianus colchicus. Next base: position 14,649,813 of record NC_143476.1, read on the forward strand.
ACCAGGCTGTGCACTTTCCAAGCACAGCACAGGGACCTGCCCGCTCCACTCTGCCTGCTCTCCCACAGGAGCCATCGCGACCGTGTGGTCAATGCCCCAGCACCTCTCTAGTCACCCCAGCCCTGCCCGTGTTGGCAGCAGCATCACCACCCCAACAACACTTTCTATTCCCAAAGCAGCTCACCCGGATCCTGAGGTCGCTGCACAGACACTGCACAGCCTCAACCACCTGGGGCAGCTTCTCCATCATCACGGGCTCTGCAAGAGATGCACAGAAGCATGAGCGGAGCCACAACCCCGATGGCAGAGGGGATCCCTGGAAGTCCCAGCCTGTGGTACTGACCATCAGAGCGAGCCAGAGCACCGAGCAGACCCAGTGCTGCCACGCGTCCAGCCTCCCAGTCCTCGCCCAGCTGTGACTGCAGAAACAGGACCATTTCCTCTGGGCAGATCCGGGCTGCAGGGAGGAAATCCCACGCTATGTTAGCAAGAAACTCACGCCCATTCCCGAGGTTTGTGAGAGAGGCCCTTTTGGCAAGGGCACTGCAAGCATTGCCAAAGCTCCTCTCCTTACCCTGCAGCATGATGCAGTGGGTCAGCTCCGCTCGATCAGCCTCGCTGTGCTGCTTGGTGTTGTCATAGAGCTGTGGGAACAAAGTCCATATGAGAAAATCACATCAGCACTGAGGACGGAAAAGACACTGTGCTGCCTGCTCTCATCTCCCTGGGCATTCTCAGGAAGAGAACAGGCAGACCAAACCCAGCCTGCCTCACAGCATCCCTGGGGGGACAGGCACGGCTCTGGAACAGCCGTGAGCATGCAGGAGCCAAGGCTCAGCTGCATTAGTCAGGGGCTCAGACCTTTGCAGTCCTCCTCAGACTTAGGTAAGAGGGAAACTGCTGTGGGCACAGGGATAGGCTCCCCTTACCTGGTAGAACACGGCACTCATGACGTCCAGAAACTTGTCGTTCTGGATGACAGACTCAGTGCCCTCTAAGGCCTCCAGGAAGACAGTGAGGCTCTGCAAGAGACAAGGAGAGGAAGAAAGGGATGAAGCCACATCTAGCCACTTGGGAGTGGAAAACCTCTTTCCCAATTGTTTCTCTGCAGGGAGAAGCTCCTGCACAGGCTTTTTATCCCCCACCTCCCAGCAGCACCGAGAGTCTCTCTGCTCTCAATCGAGCCATGCTTGAGCATCATTTGCAGGCATTTCCCACCCAGCAGCCCTCTTCTCCCCCATCAGATGCAACTGGATGTGGTCCCCCCAGTTGCTAGCACAGAGCTCCTCAGGCTCTCAGGCACCCATTCCTCCTTTCTCCAAGGGCTCCCCACCTCCTCCCTGCACCCCCCGACCCCTCGTGGCACTTGCACTGGCCCCACGTCCACCCTGAGCCCTGCACAGCGTCTCACCTTGGCCACCCTGCAGGTGTCTTGGATCTCCTGACACGGGTGCACAAGCCAGAGGAGCTGCTCCCAGACGTGCTCTTGGTGCAGCTCCTCTTGCAGGAGAACATCCAGCATGGCAGCCACGGCCCCGAGGACGGCCTGTTTGTCCTGGAGAGGGATGGCAGAGGCCTGGCATCAAAGACCAAAGGTCTGCCCTTCCTACAGAGAAGGCTTTCTCTTTCCCTTCCCCTTCCCCACACCCCCACGCCCAGCAGGGGATGGGCTCGCTCTGGAGGGCAGGCAGGTTTTCCCCAGACCCTCATCCCCAGCTCTTCCTGCCACAGTGCTGTGACATGCAGCTGCTCCCTGCCACAGAGCCACTTCGGGGCCCTTTGCAGAGCCAGCCCACTCCCTCCCATCACTGCTCAGCTGCCAGCCCACTGGGCACAGACAGAGCTGCCACATGGGTGCCCTGCTGCCACCCTGGGCTGGGAGCGCAGCAAGGCTCACCTTCTCCTCCTGGCAGTCCTGCCAGTTCCTCAGCACAGAGAAGAGCAGCTCCTGAAGGTTCTCATAGATCTGCTCTTTCTCCATGGCAGGCCAGGGGCATTGGGATCCAGAGGACAAGTGAATCTTCACTCTGTCCAGCCACTGTTTCACAACTGAGAAAACAAAATTAAAGAAACATATATGAATAGTAATTGTTATTTTCTATGTTTAAAGAGAGTGAGAGAAAAGGCAGCCTGTGAGAGCCTGCAGCAGGGCGAGGTGCAAGGGCTGTCCTGAGGCCCCCTGCTCTGGAGCCAGCACTCACCAGCACAAGCGAGGCGCAGGGTCCGGCCGCTCCTCACCTGGCCCACCACACTGCGCAGGCCAGCCAGCATCAGCCGCACGAAGGGGACGCACTGTGGAGCTGCAGAGAGGAAGGAGAGGCCGCAGTCAGAGTCTGGGCAGTGAGGGAGGAGGGGCTGCAGCCCCGCATCCCCCAGCTCAACGCAGATCGCGCGCGGAGGGGAGAGGCTCCTGTCCCGGTTGTCGGAGATGTCGGGGGGCTGAGGGCGCTCTACCAGAGGTGCTGAAGAGTCGGCTCAGGGTGAGGAGCACAAACTCCTTGGACGCGTCCCCCGTGGCCTTCAGGTGGCTCTGGAGCTCGGCCATCACCAGGGTGAAGTGCGTCCGAGCCAGAGCCACCAGGACATTGCTGGCAGCTGTCTTCACGTGGCCGGTCACGCCCTGCAAAAGAGGCTCTGGTGACACGCGGCACAGGAGATCGCCCGAGGCCCTGGGAAGGGCTGAGCCATCGCCGTCCGCCAGCAGAATGCCAGTGTGGGCAGCGGCTCCCTTTGCCATCGGGAGTGACCCCTCACCTGGGCTGCCGTCAGGTCCTGGGACACCTCTGCCAGCAGCCGGTTCACCACTCCGCACAGCGGGCGGCTGTCATCTTCCCACAGGGCGCCCTCCAGCTCACGGTACGCCTGCGCTCGGTCACCCTGGGGACAAGGATCGGGCACGCTCGCTTTGCCCGCTGCCACCCATCCCGACGGGACCGTGGCACCAGGCCGGGAGGGCGAGGGAGGATGGTTGGCAGCCGGACGTCCCCGACTCACCTCCCGGTCTTGCAGGCGCCGCAGCAGCGAAGTCACGGCGCAGGCAGGGACAGGGCTCGGCACCCTGCTTCTCTCCCTGCGACGCGTACGTCTGGGCACGCAGCCCACACAGGCAAAGAGACCTGGAAGCAAAGAGCGGAGCAGCTGCCGCCGGTGTCGCTCGGAGCCAGGGCCGAGCATCCGGCCAGCTCTGGGAGGAACGCTCCTCCAGCCCCACGGTTGGCGGGGACGGGGGAGGGAGCTTTCCCCTTGCTGGGGTGCCGGGGAAACCACGGCGGGCAGCTGCGCTCAGCAGAGCGAGGACGGTGCTGCCGGCGCGGCCTGAACTGACTCTGGAGGCACACGTGCGCTCGGGCGGCGTCACGGCGTGCGGAGAGGTGGAGGGACTCACCTCGAAGGGCTCTCAGCCGCTCCATGACAGCAGGAAATCTCCAGGTAGACGCAACGCTCTCTCTGGTTCCGCTTCCTGCGGGTCCCACAAGCGGACTGAGCCACCGCTCCCACCGCTGCCACGAGGGCGCACGAGGTACCACTGTGACATCACAGCGCAGTGTCACCTCACATGGAATGGCTGGGGACCAGGCAGCACGCAGAGCAGCCCTGCAGGCCCCCAAACGCAGCATCTTCTGTGATGCACTCGGCTCTGGGGTTCCGGTTCCATGCGGAATTCCAAGCAGGGAATGACTTCAGCTGAGGGAGAGCCCCTGCCAGGGAGCAGCTGCTGGGCACCGCTGCCCGGCACTGTCTCAGTGACTGGGGACTCCATGCCGGGAGGTCCCTCTGGATCGCATCCCTCCCTTCTACTCTGCCAGCTGTACCACCTCACTGGGTATCATCAGCAAATTTGCTGAGGGTACACTTGTGTCATGGAATCATAGAATCTTGCAATGGCCTGGGTTGAAAAGGACACCATGATCACATAGTTTTAATCCCCCTGCTGTGTGCAGTCACAACCAGCAGCCCAGGCTGCCCAGAGCCATATCCAGCCTGGCCTGGGATGCTTCCAGGGATGGGGCATCCACAGCCTCCTTGGGCAACCTGTTCCAGTGCCTCACCACCCTCCGTGTGTTGTTTCTACTGCCTATGACATTGATGAAAACGCTGAAGAGCACCAGTCCCAGGATGGACCCTTAGGGGACACCACTCACGACTGGCCTCCACCCGGACTCAGAACTGGTGATAACAACCTCTGGCTGTGACCATCAGACCAATTATTTACCCACAGAATGATTCAGCCTTCAAATCCATCTCTCTCCAACTTAGAGATAAGGACGCAATGTGGGAACACGTCAAATCTCTATTGTAGAAAATGCTGGCATACAAAATAATCTCCTTTATTGAAAAGTTTACGGTTAAGAGTTCAGCCCACATGAAGATAGAAGCTTCACATCTTTTGATTGCTATCTGGAGCTCTGCTGCTACGTTTCTAATAAAATTGGAAACATGACAAACCTAGCTAGCAACACTAACCTTAGAGTCTAAATCATGAAAAAGAAAAGGGAAGGCAGCAATTTCACATTTCCACTGCTGTCGCCGTCCAAGGAGGTGACTAGGCTGCATTATTTTCAACAGCTGAAGTCATCAGGGCCCAAACTGTGTAACTGTAAAGGAAGACCAGCGTGTTCTGACTCAGACTGCTTGCTTATCTCTGTGGCTGCAAGGAAAAACTGAAATCTTCCATTCAGTTCAGCAGTCAGCTCCTCCAGCTGACACAAGGCCAAATGTTCTATTGCACTCACTCATAAATAAAGCATGGGGCAGATCTGCTAGGTTTACAAATTGCTGGAGGAGATGGTGTGTGCAGATTGCCTTTCCTTTGCCCTTTTCTACTACATGTGAGAGGAATCCAAACTGAGTTCTTCCTCTGCCTGGGGCATTTGGAACCCACACAGTCAGATCCGATACTAGGAGAAAAATTCTAAGAGTGGTGAGGTGCTGAACACCTCAATAGAAAGCAGAAAACTCTCCAAATCCTGTCCTTATTGCTTGTGTCCCACACTGAAGTTAGCTTTTCCCTTCCCACCAAGGGCCGCAGTCTTTGATTCTCTCCATCTTCCCCCATCTTGCTCCCTTGCCCGTCACAGGAAAGCTCTACTTTCTAAAGTGCACACGATGCCTTGTTTACCTGCTGCCATGCTGCTCAGTACCGTCTCTTCTCCTGCTCTGTGCTGGAATTCATTCAGACACAGCCTGATTTTCCAAGAAATCAAGCTCACAGTTCTGTTCCGACCATTACTGGATTGTGGAAGGATGCTCCCAGCAATATGCCATTCAGCAGGTAGAGCTTGTTGCTGGGAGGATGGTAAGATTTGACTCAGAAAGAAGGCTGTCACTGCAGCCAAAACCTTGTCAGAAGAGAGACGTGAGCTTGTCATTTGTCCATTGCATTCCTTGCAGGTTTGATATAGCACATGAAGATTTCGGTACATCAGCAGTGAGCTTTCACCATTCTCATCTTCACTTGTGATTGCTTGGGTGATTTACATACCAGCAGCACAAGGAGCCTTTATACTTCTTCTTCCTTTGTTTTCTTATTGGAAAATCACTGTGAGACAGGTAACATGGTTTACAAGTGTCAGTGCAATATATTTGCTTCTAGTAATGCAGATGTATTGATGCCTTGTTTTTCATCTGGCGAATGTACTTTGTAAGTTATGTACTTCTTTGTAAGCAGTAAGCAAGTACTTTTAATTACTGATACAAATTATTTTACCTGGACTTGAGCAAGGCCTTTGACATGGTCCCCCACCACATCCTTCTCTCCAAAATGGAGGGATGTGGATTTGATGGGTGGACCACTCAATGGATAAGAAACTGGTTGAAAGGCCGCAGACAGAGGGTGGCCATCAATGGCTCCATGTCCAGGTGGAGGCCGGTAACGAGCGGCGTCCCCCAGGGGTCTGTGTTGGGACCGGTGCTCTTTAACATCTTTATCAATGACATCGATGACGGAATCGAGTGCACCCTCAGCAATTTGCTGACGACACCAAGCTGAGTGGTGTGGTTGACACGGTTGAAGGACGGGATGCCATTCAGAGGGACCTCGAGAGGCTAGAAAGGTGGGCCTGGGTGAACCTGATGAGGTTCAACACGGCAAAGTGCAGAGTTTTGCACTTGGGCCGGAGGAATCCCAAGCATCCCTACAGACTGGAAGGAGAAGTCCTTGAGAGCAGCCCTGTGGAGAAGGACCTGGGGGTCTTGGTAGACGAAAAACTTAACATGAGCCAGCAGTGTGCCCTTGCGGCTCAGAAGGCAAATGGGATCCTGGGCTCCATCAGAAGAGGGGTGGCCAGCAGGGACAGGGAGGTGATTGTTCCCCTCTACTCTGCTCTTGTGAGGCCCCATCTGGAATACTGCGTCCAGGTCTGGAGCCCCCAGTACAAGAAAGACAGGGAGCTGTTGGAGAGGGTCCAGAGGAGGGCCACAAAGATGATCAGGGGACTGGAGCACCTCCCCTATGAGGACAGGCTGAAAGAGCTGGGCTTGTTCAGCCTGGAGAAAAGAAGGCTGCGGGGTGACCTCATTGCAGCCTTTCAGTACCTAAAGGGAGCCTAAAAAGAGGAGGGGAATCAACTCTTTGAAAGGGTAGATAACAGCAGGACAAGGGGAAATGGTTTTAAGCTGAGGGAAGGGAGATTTAGGTTGGACGTCAGGGGGAAATTCTTTACGGAGAGAGTGGTGAGGTACTGGAACAGCTGCCCAGGGAGGTTGTGGATGCCCCGTCCCTGGAGGTGTTCAAGGCCAGATTGGATGGGGCCCTGGGCAGCCTGGTCTAGCATTAGGTGGGATAGTTGGTGGCCCTGAGTGTGGCAGGGGGGGTGGAGATTCATGATCCTTGAGGTCCCTTCCAACCCTGGCAGTTCTGTGATTCTGTGATTCCTTGATAAAATTCCTTACTACCTTCAGTTGTATAGCCAAAGCAGTGTTTGAGCTGGTAATGTATTCTTGAACAGCACTGCTGCCTTTAGCATTTGTATGTTTAGATATGAAAAGAGAACTTGATCATTATTTCACGATGAGAGAACCTTGATTTCACACAACAGAATTACAATACTGTAAAATGCCACTGTAAGAATGTGGCTTTTCTTCTTTCTTTTTTTTTTCTTTCTTTCTTTTTTTTTTTTTTAATTGCAATGGTGAGTGTATGATTGATTCAAGATAAACATTTTTTTGTAAGTCAATCTCTATACCTGTTTTGAAAAATATGTGTTTTTATTTCTCATTATTTAAAAATTGTCAGGCGTGAAGAATCAGGAGGTCACTCATGATACAAGATCAGTAAATATCTCACGTCAAGGTTAGAGAACATTCTCTCTGTGCATTTTAACAGAGGAGCTGCATCTGTACGTAACTGTAGCTACACACGATGAGCTTTTCTTGAAGGTAGGCAGGAAATTTGGTCTGCGCTGGAACAAAAATCCAGTCCTGTTTTGACTGCTATACTTTTCACTGAGATAAAAAAATGGCATCATTCTGCAGGATGAACTAGATATACGGAATTTGGCACTGCCCTTAAATTTTGTGTAGTGAACTGAGGGACATCAGAGCTTTACAGATTTCTACATATTCTCATGGAGAAATCTAGAGAGATCACAGGACGTAACACTGAGCTTTCAAATGGATAACAAAACACTGATGTTTTTCAGAAGACCAGAAGCTGTAGAGGACCAAGTAGACTGGCTAGAAAAAGAGTGCACTGAATAATTGGCTGGATTAAATGAACTGCAGTGTATTTGCAGTGTTTATTCTGGAGTACTGCAGGACTTGACTAATTTTTGGCATCCTATGAGGAGATACTACAGCAGTTACATTCTGATTAAATCATAGAATCACAGAATGGCCTGGGTTGAAAAGGACCACAATGATCATCTAGTTTCAACCCCCAGCTCTGTGCAGGGCAGCCAACCACTAGACCAGGCTGCCCAGAGCCAAATCCAGCCTGGCCTTGAATGCATACAGGAGTGGGGCATCCACAACTTACTTGGGTTTTCACTTTCTGGTAATATTCCAGAGATGTCATGCAGCCTGGAGGAGAGGACCAAAGTTCCACCTGATGAGGACCTGCTGAAAACTGAGAGATTCTTCAGTCTGTGTTTGTCTAGTCTGAACTATGGGCAAATTGTCAGGTGGATCCTCAGGGTCCAGAAGAATGTGTGATTGCCAAAGTGAAAGACAATTTGCTGATAGTCCATGGAAACAGGAATCCTCCTGGCATCTGGCACTCAAAGACAAAGAGAACAGGAAAACCAGATGTGTTTCCCTGCCCATGGCAAACACCTGCCTTTCCATCCTTCCTGATGCCCACAGACGCCAACAGCTGATGCCCTCAAGTACAGGCAGCCTGGACTTATTTTCATTACATATCTTTGTCCTGATGTCCTTCTAGAAGCTGGAACATTTCTCCATCTCAGCAGAAGAGGGCAGGAGGGGTCCAAGGTGAGGGCACACTCTCCCCTGTTTATCTGGCACACAAAGAGAAAGAGAGGATGAAAACCAGATGTGTTTCCCTACCCAGGGCAAACACCAGACTTTCCATCCTTACAGTCCTTCCTGACATCAGCACTAATTGAAACAACATCCCACTCACCTTTGCCATGTCTGGCAGAGGTTGCAGCTCTTTCTATTGCATCCCTCTAGCTTTCAAGTCAAGAGCTCCTGTGTCACACAAGGAAAAGCAATCTTTTACCTGCTGTGCCATGCTCATGGCAGCAGCAATGCAGATGCCAGGAGCTGATGCCCACAAGGACAGCCAGCCTGGACTTATTTTCATTACATATCTTTGTCCAGATGTCCTTCTACAAGCTGGGACATTTCTCCATCTCAGCAGCAGAGGGCAGGAGGGGTCCAAGGTGAGGGCACGCTCTCCTCTATTTTTCTGGCACTCAAAGACAAAGGGAACAAGAAAACCAGATGTGTTTCCCTGCCCATGGCAAACACTGGCCTTTCCATCCTTACAGTCCTTCCTGCCTTCAGCAGAGATATTTTGCTTTCTTGTGCCACTTCATCCCTTTAGCATCTGGCATTCTAACAAAAAAGTACTTACAAGGAATTTTAATATTTTCATATTAAATGTCAGAATTAGAACCTTATATTTACCAAATATTTAAAACGTTCAACCCAGTGAGAAGTGAATTGATGTTGTATTTAGCATTCAGATAAGAACTTGTAAAGGAAGTAAAAAGTGCTGCTTTCATAAACTATAGTCTCATTGTCAAGCCTTGCACTGTCTCAGCAGATTATTACAGAATGTTCATTCAAGCAGGAATTAAGAGATGCATCTGAATTGATAACAACAACGAGTAATTAAGAAAGCTTGACTGCAGTCTGCTTGAGGATTCCAGTCTGAAGTGTGTTCCACCTGATGACAACTGGGAATGTCTTTCTCTCACCATTAGAACCATTGCACCTCTGACTAAACACATAGCTAATCACCACTGAAAACCTAGGTGCAATTTCTGCAGTGCAGAGACCAACTACGTGTTGATTAACATTCAGAGAGATTGTGCAGGTGTCCTTTTAGGAACTGGCCTACAGTATGCTAAGAGGGATGGATGTGGGGACATTAGGATAACGTGCCCTCTGCCTTTTAAGGCAGCCCCAGCAGAGCAGGTCAGCAGGCTGAAGAGCTGCGTGGGTCACCAGGGCTCAGAGACTTCACTCGGCCATCTGAAAGTTGAGGGCCTTCAGCCCAAGCTGCCCTTTTCCATGCAGGCAAGGAGGCCAAGAGAAGGTGGATCGGCACGGTTCTGGTGCAGACAGGGGCTGCAGTGTGAGCAGGCCTACACAGACAAGGCTGTGCCCACACAGAGTGACAGCAGCTTTCGCTGTGAGCAGATTCCCAGGGGGCCTGAGCCATGGCAGTTCTTGATGGCAGCATGTTCCAATCAGCCCTGGAAGTCTTCTCTGGACGTCTGTCGCATTCTGGAATCCACACTGAGGACGCAGTCGCTGTGTCAGAGCAGCTGGCAGAGTCACGGGGAACCGTGACGTAGTTGGCCCAGGGAGCAACAACAAGGCCTGCACTGCTCAGCCAGCCCAGGCCAAAGGGGAGCACGAGAGAGAGCAGAGGAGAGAGGGGGGGAAAGAGGGCCAGGAAGGAAAGGCCTGTGCCTGAATGGACGTGTAGCAGCAGCTGCTGACAGCAAACTCGGTGATGGCAGGGGCACAGCAGAGCAGTGCAATGCTGGCAGCTTCCTGTGTCTTTCACACAGGCACTGCAGACATGGCCAGCACTGGGAGATCAGCAGAACTGCTGCACACCTCTGCCAGCCCAGGCCAGAGGAGTGCAGAACAGTGAGCTGCTGCTGAGGGGAGAGAGGATGGCCTGAGAGCTGACCTGAGAGGCAGGGCTGGCTGTGTTACAGCAGCCTCTGTGTCCTCCTCCTGTGTCTGTGAGGGCCAGAGGGCCAGAAGAGAACATGCCCAGACAACGAAGCCCTGCTGTCCTCTGCTGCTCAGCTGGAGAGATGTTCCGCCTTCCTGAAGGACGCTGATCCAAAGGGAAGGAATCAAAGGAAGTCCAGGCTGGCTGTCCTTGTGGGCATCAGCTGCTGGCAGCTGCCTCTGTGCTGCCATGGGCAGGGCACAGCACACACAGTGTTTGCAGTTCCCTGTGTGACACTGGCCCTGGTGACCTGACAGCCATAGGGAGACAATGGAAAGAGCTGCCTCCCTCTGCCAGATGAGGCAAAGGGGAGAATCCCAGAATCACAGCATGGCCCGGGTTGGAAAGGAGCTCAAGGTTCATGAATCTCCAACCCTTGGCTCTCCAAGGGTGCACAGGGGGCTTTGTTCTCCCTGTGGTGCAGCTTCAGTGCCAACTCACAGCTGAGCTGGTTGGCACACTGTGACAGCCTGCCGCTCTGAAGCTCTTGGGGCAGTGCTCAGTTCTTTTTGAAGTACTCTGGAAAATGCTGCTTCTCCTTCAAGTCAATGTCTGTTTCCAGACAGACGTCTTTTTCTCCTCTGTACACACAAACTATCTTGTAACTCCCTGGCACAGTGCTCAGAAGTGATACTTCTGGAAGCACGTCAGAGAAAAGTGGCCTTGTCCCAGTGGACTTTCAGAGCAGATGAGAACAAGTCTTGGTTGACGGCTTTCTTCTGCTTCTGGAACTGCACAGGCAGGTTGTGTGTTGTCATACTTTATGCCAGAGTGCCAAACTGAAGCAGTTTCTGCAACCTCTTTTTTTCATACTTGTCACTCTTTGCTATTTCTGAGACCTTAACTTAGTCATTTTTAATGCGCTCTCATCTAAACTACTGTGTCCTCCAGTGACAGTGTTGTATGAATCAGGACTGTGGGATTTCATCAGTGAAAGGATTCTGCTCTAATGACTGTCATTCTGAAGCTGATATTGTTTCTACCGCATCAGGCTTGCATGAAGCATCTCTGATCAACAGAGAAATCAGAAAAATTGCTTTTCCTATTGCAGTTTCCTTTTAACTAGTGATGAAAGCTGTCAGTTTATTTTTGGCACCAGAAATCCTGGGATGCAACCAGGTTAGATAAGAAGTGACACTGAGTCAACAGTAAAGGAACACAGATGAGATAGCATCACACAGCTCTGGAAAAGATGTTCCAGCTCTGTGTCTACCTACACCTTCAGGAGATGAAAAGTACTGGCTTACTGAGGTGTCCTGGGTTGCAGGTTCTGTTAATCTCCATTTTTGGAAGAGCTGCTTGCAATAAATACCTTGTAAGGTGAATGAGCTTGATAGAAGTAGGGTGTGAAAGAGATGGATTTGCTGTTTCCCTGAAGGTGCAGGAGTATTGCTGTGCCTACAGTCAGTAAACAAGGCAGAAATCACTGTGTTCCTCAGAATGAAAAACAAAAGAATAAAAATCTTTTTGTGAGGGACAGCACGCCTGAATGAAGCATAAATCTAAACATTTAAAATAAGGGCTAGTGTCAAAGGGACTTGCAGTATTTCTCGTGAGGAAATATTTGATGCTTCTTTATGAAAGTCATCATAACAAAAGTGTACTGATGTCTTTGCTGAGGATTTCCTTGGTTCCAGCCTGAAGGTGTGAGCAGGCATGAGCAGGCAGTGCTGAGCTGCAGGTGAGTGCCTGTGTCCCACAGCAGGAAACCCGTGGATGTCTTCAGGGGTTTGAAATGGGCAGAGCTGAGAAACCTGTAGGCTTTCACTGAAATTGTCCTCTGCTTTATTTTGTAATCTTAGTTTCACCAGTGCTTTCCAATATTATTTTCGTATGAATGCAGATACATGGGATAGGATTAAAAGTTTTTATGGTGCTGCTGTATAATTTTCTGTGGTCATCATAAGCCAATAAAAAAAATAAATGGTAATCAGGCAATCTATTAACAACCTGTGGCACGTGTCAAAACAATGAAATTTCTTGCAGGAAGACAATATTGCTATACAATAATGTGGCTATCCAAAACTGTTCATTATACTTGATGAGCTGGAGATAATCCTGTAATGCGGGACTTTGATCTTAACCAACAATAATAAAACTTATTATCATTCTTAAATTGGCAGCTGCTATCAAAAGCCTGTGTCTTATTTCCCTTTTAGTAACACTGGCTAAATCAGAGAAACTGATAAAAGAATTTCATGATTGCAGCTTAGGGATTCTTTCCCACTTGACCAGAAGTAATCTATGTCCAAAAATGTCTGTAAATACTTTTTCTATATTATTTGGCCAGATGAATTGATATTTGAGATGAATGGCAAAAACATTTTGCGTACATAGATAAGCAATGCAAATTTGCAGGATTGTTTTAGAGAAAAAAGCTCCGGTTATCTGATCGATTCCATGCAGAAATAAGATTTACAGTAAAATTCTCATTATTATTATTCATGCATGAATAAGTTCAAAAAAGAGATGTGGGGGATGTTGTTTCAATTCCAGGTGATTGTAGGAAGGACTGTCAGGATGGAAAGGCTAGTGTCTGCCATGGGCAAAGAAACACGTCTGGTTTTCATGTTCCCTTTGTCTTTGAGTGCAAGAGGCCATGAGGACAGTGTGCCCTAAAGTTGGACCTTTTTTAACCATTGCAGCTGAGATGGAGAAGTGTTCAACCTTCTAGAAGGACATCAGGACAAAGATATGTAATGAAAATAAGTCCAGGCTGGCTGTCCTTGTGGGCATCAGCTGTTGGCATCTGCATTGGTGTTGCCATGAGCATGGTACAGCAGGTAAAAGATTGCTTTTCCTTGTGTGACAGAGGAGCTCTTGACTTGACAGCTAGAGGGATGCAATAGAAAGAGCTGCAACCTCTGCCAGACATGGCAAAGGTGAGTGGGATGTTGTTTCAATTAGTGCTGATGTCAGGAGGACTGTAGTGATGGAAATGCTGTTGTTTGCCAAGGGCAGGGAAACACATCTGGTTTTCATCTTCGCTTTGTCTTTGAGAGCCACAAAAATAGAGGAGAGTGTGCCCTAAACTTGGACCACTCCTGCCCTCTTCTGCTGAGATGGAGAAATGTTCCAGCTTCTAGAAGGACATCAGGACAAAGATATGTAATGAAAATAAGTCCAGGCTGGCTGTCCTGGGGGGCATCAGCTACTGGCATCTGCATTGCTGCTGCCATGAGCATGGCACAGCAGGTAAAAGATTGCTTTTTCTTGTGTGACAAAGGAGCTCTTCACTTGAAAGCAGGAGGGATGCAATAGAAAGAGCTGCAACCTCTGGCAGACATGGCAAAGGTGAGTGGGATGTTGTTTCAGTTGCTGCTGATGTCAGGAAGGACTTTAAGGATGGAAAGGCTGGTGTTTGCCATGGGCAGGGAAACACATCTGGTTTTCATCTTCTCTTTCTCTTTTTGTGCCAGATAAACAGGGGAGAGTGTGCCCTCACCTTGGACGCCTCCTGCCCTCTTCTGCTGAGATGGAGAAATGTCCCAGCTTCTAGAAGGACATCAGGACAAAGATATGTAATGAAAAACAGTCCAGGCTGGCTGCCCTTGTGGGCATCAGCTGCTGGCATCTGCATTGCTGCTGCCATGAGCATGGCAAAGCAGGTAAAAGGTTGCTTTTCCTTGTGTGACACAGGAGCTCTTGACTTGACAGCTAGAGGGATGCAATAGAAAGAGCTGCAACCTCTGCCAGACATGGCAAAGGTGAGTGGGATGTTGTTTCAGTTGCTGCTGATGTCAGGAAGGACTGTAAGGATGGAAAGGCTGGTGTTTGCCACGGGCAGGGAAAGACATCAGGTTTTCATTTTCATTTTCTCTTTGTGTGCCAGAAAATGAGCAGAGTGTGCCCTCACCTTGGACCCATCCTGCCTTCTTCTGCTGAGATGGAGACATGTTCCAGCTTCTAGAAGGACATCAGGAAAAAGATATGTAATGAAAATAAGTCCAGGCTGGCTGTCCTTGTGGGCATCAGCTGCTGGCATCTGCATTGGTGTTGCCATGAGCATGGCACAGCAGTTAAATGATTGCTTTTCCTTGTGTGACACAGGAGCTCTTGACTTGAAAGCTAGAGGGATGCAATAGAAAGAGCTGCAACCTCTGCCAGACATGCAAAGGTGAGTGGGATGTTGTTTCAGTTGCTGCTGATGTCAGGAAGGACTGTAAGGATGGAAAGGCTGGTGTTTGCCATGGGCAGGGAAACACATCTGGATTTCATCTTCTCTTTCTCTTTGTGTTCCAGAAAAAGAGGAGAGTGTGCCCTCACCTTGGACCCCTCCTGCCCTCTTCTGCTGAGATGGAGAAATGTCCCAGCTTCAAGAAGGACATCAGGACAAAGATATGTAATGAAAATAAGTCAAGGTTGGTTGTCCTTGTGGGCATCAGCTGCTGGAAACTGCATTGCTGCTGCCATGAGCATGGCACAGCAGGTAAAAGATTGCTTTTCCTTGTGTGACACAGGAGTTCTTGACTTGAAAGCTAGAGGGATGCAATAGAAAGAGCTGCAACCTCTGGTAGACATGGCAAAGGTGAGTGGGATGTTGTTTCAATTAGTGCTGATGTCAGGAGGACTGTAGTGATGGAAATGCTGTTGTTTGCCAAGGGCAGGGAAACACATCTGGTTTTCATCTTCGCTTTGTCTTTGAGAGCCACAAAAATAGAGGAGAGTGTGCCCTAAATTTGGACCACTCCTGCCCTCTTCTGCTGAGATGGAGAAATGTTCCAGCTTCTAGAAGGACATCAGGACAAAGATATGTAATGAAAATAAGTCCAGGCTGGCTGTCCTGGGGGGCATCAGCTACTGGCATCTGCATTGCTGCTGCCATGAGCATGGCACAGCAGGTAAAAGATTGCTTTTTCTTGTGTGACAAAGGAGCTCTTCACTTGAAAGCAGGAGGGATGCAATAGAAAGAGCTGCAACCTCTGGCAGACATGGCAAAGGTGAGTGGGATGTTGTTTCAGTTGCTGCTGATGTCAGGAAGGACTTTAAGGATGGAAAGGCTGGTGTTTGCCATGGGCAGGGAAACACATCTGGTTTTCATCTTCTCTTTCTCTTTTTGTGCCAGATAAACAGGGGAGAGTGTGCCCTCACCTTGGACGCCTCCTGCCCTCTTCTGCTGAGATGGAGAAATGTCCCAGCTTCTAGAAGGACATCAGGACAAAGATATGTAATGAAAATAAGTCCAGGCTGGTTGTCCTTGTGGGCATCAGCTGATGGCATCTGCATTGCTGCTGCCATGAGCATGGCAAAGCAGGTAAAAGATTGCTTTTCCTTGTGTGACACAGGAGCTCTTGACTTGAAAGCTAGAGGGATGCAAAAGAAAGAGCTGCAACCCCTGGCAGACATGGCAAAGGTGAGTGGGATGTTGTTTCAGTTGCTGATGATGTCAGGAGGACTGTAAGGATGGAAGGTCTGGTGTTTGCGATGGGCTGGGAAACACATCTGGATTTCATCTTCTCTTTGTGTGCCAGAAAAAGAGCAGATTGTGCCTTCACCTTGGACCCATCCTGCCCTCTTCTGCTGAGATGGAGAAATGTTCCAGCTTCTAGAAGGACATCAGGACAAAGATATGTAATGAAAATAAGTCCAGGATGGCTGTCCTTGTGGGCATCAGCTGCTGGCATCTGCACTGCTGCTGCCATGAGCATGGCACAGCAGGTAAAAGATTGCTTTTTCTTGTGTGACACAGGAGCTTTTGACTTGAAAGCTAGAGGTATGCAATAGAAAGAGATGCAACCTCTGCCAGACATGGCAAAGGTGAGTGGGATGTTGTTTCAATTAGTGCTGATGTCAGGAAGGACTGTAAGGATGGAAAGGCTGGTGTTTACCACGGGCAGGGAAACACATCTGGTTTTCATCTTCTCTTTGTGTGCCAGAAAAAGAGCAGAGTGTGCCTGCAAGTTGGACCCCTCCTGCCCTCTTCTGCTGAGATGGAGAAATGTCCCAGCTTCAAGAAGGACATCAGGACAAAGATATGTAATGAAAATAAGAGCACGCTGGCTGTCCTTGTGGGCATCAGCTGCTGGCATCTGCATTGCTGCTGCCATGAGCATGGCACAGCAGGTAAAAGATTGCTTTTCCTTGTGTGACACAGGAGTTCTTGACTTGAAAGCTAGAGGGATGCAATAGAAAGAGCTGCAACCTCTGCCAGACATGGCAAAGGTGAGTGGGATGTTGTTTCAGTTGCTGCTGATGTCAGGAAGGACTGTAAGGATGGAAAGGCTGGTGTTTGCCATGGGCAGGAAACACATCTGGTTTTCATTTTCTCTTTCTCTTTGACTGCCAGATAAACAGGGGAGAGTGTGCCCTCACCTTGGAACTCTCCTGCCCTCTTCTGCTGAGATGGAGAAATGTCCCAGCTTCTAGAAGGACATCAGGACAAAGATATGTAATGAAAATAAGAGCACGCTGGCTGTCCTTGTGGGCATCAGCTGCTGGCATCTGCATTGCTGCTGCCATGAGCATGGCACAGCAGGTAAAAGATTGCTTTTCCTTGTGTGACACAGGAGCTCTTGACTTGAAAGCTAGAGGGATGCAATAGAAAGAGCTGCAACCTCTGCCAGACATGGCAAAGGTGAGTGGGATGTTGTTTCAATTAGTGCTGATGTCAGGAAGGACTGTAAGGATGGAAATGCTGGTGTTTGGCATGGGCAGGGAAACACATCTGGATTTCATCTTCTCTTTCTCTTTGAGTGCCAGAAAAAGAGGAGAGTGTGCCCTCACCTTGGAACTCTCCTGCCCTCTTCTGCTGAGATGGAGAAATGTCCCAGCTTCAAGAAGGACATCAGGACAAAGATATGTAATGAAAATAAGTCCAGGCTGGCTGTCCTTGTAGGCATCAGCTGCTGGCATCTGCATTGGTGTTGCCATGAGCATGGCACAGCAGGTAAAAGATTGCTTTTCCTTGTGTGACACAGGAGTTCTTGACTTGAAAGCTAGAGGTATGCAATAGAAAGAGCTGCAACCTCTACCAGACATGGCAAAGGTGAGTGGGATGTTGTTTCAATTAGTGCTGATGTCAGGAAGGACTGTAAGGATGGAAAGGCTGGTGTTAGCCATGGGCAGGGAAACAATGCTGGTTTTCATCTTCTCTTTCTCTTTGAGTGCCAGAAAAATAGAGGAGAGTGTGCGTGCTTTCTACCCGTCTTGCCCTCTTCTGCTGAGATGGAGAAATGTCCCAGGTTCTAGAAGGACATCAGGACAAAGATATGTAGTGAAAATAAGTCCAGGCTGGCTGTCCTTGTGGGCATCAGCTGCTGGCTTCTGCATTGGTGTTGCCATGAGCATGGCACAGCAGGTAAGGGATTGCTTTTCCTTGTGTGACACAGGAGCTCTTGACTTGAAAGCTAGAGGGATGCAATAGAAAGAGCTGCAACCTCTGCCAGACATGGCAAAGGTGAGTGGGATGTTGTTTCAGTTGCTGCTGATGTCAGGAAGGACTGTAAGGATGGAAAGGCTGGTGTTTGCCATGGGCAGGGAAACACATCTGGATTTCATCTTCTCTTTCTCTTTGTGTTCCAGAAAAAGAGGAGAGTGTGCCCTCACCTTGGACCCCTCCTGCCCTCTTCTGCTGAGATGGAGAAATGTCCCAGCTTGTAGAAGGACATCAGGACAAAGATATGTAATGAAAATAAGTCCAGGCTGGTTGTCCTTGTGGGCATCAGCTGATGGCATCTGCATTGCTGCTGCCATGAGCATGGCAAAGCAGGTAAAAGATTGCTTTTCCTTGTGTGACACAGGAGCTCTTGACTTGAAAGCTAGAGGGATGCAAAAGAAAGAGCTGCAACCCCTGGCAGACATGGCAAAGGTGAGTGGGATGTTGTTTCAGTTGCTGATGATGTCAGGAGGACTGTAAGGATGGAAGGTCTGGTGTTTGCGATGGGCTGGGAAACACATCTGGATTTCATCTTCTCTTTGTGTGCCAGAAAAAGAGCAGATTGTGCCTTCACCTTGGACCCATCCTGCCCTCTTCTGCTGAGATGGAGAAATGTTCCAGCTTCTAGAAGGACATCAGGACAAAGATATGTAATGAAAATAAGTCCAGGATGGCTGTCCTTGTGGGCATCAGCTGCTGGCATCTGCACTGCTGCTGCCATGAGCATGGCACAGCAGGTAAAAGATTGCTTTTTCTTGTGTGACACAGGAGCTTTTGACTTGAAAGCTAGAGGTATGCAATAGAAAGAGATGCAACCTCTGCCAGACATGGCAAAGGTGAGTGGGATGTTGTTTCAATTAGTGCTGATGTCAGGAAGGACTGTAAGGATGGAAAGGCTGGTGTTTACCACGGGCAGGGAAACACATCTGGTTTTCATCTTCTCTTTGTGTGCCAGAAAAAGAGCAGAGTGTGCCTGCAAGTTGGACCCCTCCTGCCCTCTTCTGCTGAGATGGAGAAATGTCCCAGCTTCAAGAAGGACATCAGGACAAAGATATGTAATGAAAATAAGAGCACGCTGGCTGTCCTTGTGGGCATCAGCTGCTGGCATCTGCATTGCTGCTGCCATGAGCATGGCACAGCAGGTAAAAGATTGCTTTTCCTTGTGTGACACAGGAGTTCTTGACTTGAAAGCTAGAGGGATGCAATAGAAAGAGCTGCAACCTCTGCCAGACATGGCAAAGGTGAGTGGGATGTTGTTTCAGTTGCTGCTGATGTCAGGAAGGACTGTAAGGATGGAAAGGCTGGTGTTTGCCATGGGCAGGAAACACATCTGGTTTTCATTTTCTCTTTCTCTTTGACTGCCAGATAAACAGGGGAGAGTGTGCCCTCACCTTGGAACTCTCCTGCCCTCTTCTGCTGAGATGGAGAAATGTCCCAGCTTCTAGAAGGACATCAGGACAAAGATATGTAATGAAAATAAGAGCACGCTGGCTGTCCTTGTGGGCATCAGCTGCTGGCATCTGCATTGCTGCTGCCATGAGCATGGCACAGCAGGTAAAAGATTGCTTTTCCTTGTGTGACACAGGAGCTCTTGACTTGAAAGCTAGAGGGATGCAATAGAAAGAGCTGCAACCTCTGCCAGACATGGCAAAGGTGAGTGGGATGTTGTTTCAATTAGTGCTGATGTCAGGAAGGACTGTAAGGATGGAAATGCTGGTGTTTGGCATGGGCAGGGAAACACATCTGGATTTCATCTTCTCTTTCTCTTTGAGTGCCAGAAAAAGAGGAGAGTGTGCCCTCACCTTGGAACTCTCCTGCCCTCTTCTGCTGAGATGGAGAAATGTCCCAGCTTCAAGAAGGACATCAGGACAAAGATATGTAATGAAAATAAGTCCAGGCTGGCTGTCCTTGTAGGCATCAGCTGCTGGCATCTGCATTGGTGTTGCCATGAGCATGGCACAGCAGGTAAAAGATTGCTTTTCCTTGTGTGACACAGGAGTTCTTGACTTGAAAGCTAGAGGTATGCAATAGAAAGAGCTGCAACCTCTACCAGACATGGCAAAGGTGAGTGGGATGTTGTTTCAATTAGTGCTGATGTCAGGAAGGACTGTAAGGATGGAAAGGCTGGTGTTAGCCATGGGCAGGGAAACAATGCTGGTTTTCATCTTCTCTTTCTCTTTGAGTGCCAGAAAAATAGAGGAGAGTGTGCGTGCTTTCTACCCGTCTTGCCCTCTTCTGCTGAGATGGAGAAATGTCCCAGGTTCTAGAAGGACATCAGGACAAAGATATGTAGTGAAAATAAGTCCAGGCTGGCTGTCCTTGTGGGCATCAGCTGCTGGCTTCTGCATTGGTGTTGCCATGAGCATGGCACAGCAGGTAAGGGATTGCTTTTCCTTGTGTGACACAGGAGCTCTTGACTTGAAAGCTAGAGGGATGCAATAGAAAGAGCTGCAACCTCTGCCAGACATGGCAAAGGTGAGTGGGATGTTGTTTCAGTTGCTGCTGATGTCAGGAAGGACTGTAAGGATGGAAAGGCTGGTGTTTGCCATGGGCAGGGAAACACATCTGGATTTCATCTTCTCTTTCTCTTTGTGTTCCAGAAAAAGAGGAGAGTGTGCCCTCACCTTGGACCCCTCCTGCCCTCTTCTGCTGAGATGGAGAAATGTCCCAGCTTCTAGAAGGACATCAGGACAAAGATATGTAATGAAAATAAGTCCAGGCTGGCTGTCCTTGTGGGCATCAGCTGCTGGCATCTGCATTGCTGCTGCCATGAGCATGGCACAGCAGGTAAAAGATTGCTTTTCCTTGTGTGACACAGGAGCTCTTGACTTGAAAGCTAGAGGGATGCAATAGAAAGAGCTGCAACCTCTGCCAGACATGGCAAAGGTGAGTGGGATGTTGTTTCAATTAGTGCTGATGTCAGGAAGGACTGTAAGGATGGAAAGGCTGGTGTTTGCCATGGGCAGGGAAACACATCTGGATTTCATCTTCTCTTTCTCTTTGAGTGCCAGAAAAAGAGGAGAGTGTGCCCTCACCTTGGAACTCTCCTGCCCTCTGCTGCTGAGATGGAGAAATGTCCCAGCTTCTAGAAGGACATCAGGACAAAGATATGTAATGAAAATAAGTCCAGGCTGGCTGTCCTTGTGGGCATCAGCTGCTGGCATCTGCATTGGTGTTGCCATGAGCATGGCACAGCAGGTAAAAGATTGCTTTTTCTTGTGTGACTCAGGAGCTTTTGACTTGAAAGCTAGAGGTATGCAATAGAAAGAGCTGCAACCTCTGCCAGACATGGCAAAGGTGAGTGGGATGTTGTTTCCATTTCTGCTGATGTCACGAAGGACTGTAAGTATGGAAAGTCTGGTGTTTGCCATGGGCTGGGTAAAACATCTATTTTCTTGTTCTCTTAATCTTTCAGTGCTAGGTAAATAGAGGAGAGTGTGCCCTCACCTTGGAACTCTCCTGCCCTCTTCTGCTCAGAGGAAGAAATGTCCAAGCTTCTAGAAGGACATCAGGACAAAGATATGTAATGAAAATAAGTCCAGGCTGGCTGTCCTTGTGGGCATCAGCTGCTGGCATCTGCATTGCTGCTGCCATGAGCATGGCAAAGCAGGTAAAAGATTGCTTTTCCTTGTGTGACACAGGAGCTCTTGACTTGAAAGCAAGATGGATGCAATAGAAAGAGCTGCAACCTCTGCCAGACATGGCAAAGGTGAGTGGGATGTTGTTTCAGTTGCTGCTGATGTCAGGAAGGACTGTAAGGTTGGAAGGTCTGGTGTTTGCCATGGGCTGGGAAACACATCTGGTTTTCATTTTCTCTTTGTGTGCCAGAAAAAGAGCAGAGTGTGCCCTCACCTTGGAACTCTCCTGCCCTCTTCTGCTGAGATGGAGAAATGTCCCAGGTTCTAGAAGGACATCAGGACAAAGATATGTAGTGAAAATAAGTCCAGGCTGGCTGTCCTTGTGGGCATCAGCTGCTGGCATCTGCATTGCTGCTGCCATGAGCATGGCACAGCAGGTAAAAGATTGCTTTTCCTTGTGTGACACAGGAGTTCTTGACTTGAAAGCTAGAGGGATGCAATAGAAAGAGCTGCAACCTCTGCCAGACATGGCAAAGGTGAGTGGGGTGTTGTTTCCATTTCTGCTGATGTCACGAAGGACTGTAAGTATGGAAAGTCTGGTGTTTGCCATGGGCTGGGAAAAACATCTATTTTCTTGTTCTCTTAATCTTTCAGTGCTAGGTAAATAGAGGAGAGTGTGCCCTCACCTTGGAACTCTCCTGCCCTCTTCTGCTCAGAGGAAGAAATGTCCAAGCTTCTAGAAGGACATCAGGACAAAGATATGTAATGAAAATAAGTCCAGGCAGGGTGTCCTTGTGGGCATCAGCTGCTGGCATCTGCATTGCTGCTGCCATGAGCATGGCAAAGTAGGTAAAAGATTGCTTTTCCTTGTGTGACACAGGAGCTCTTGACTTGACAGCTAGAGGGATGCAATAGAAAGAGCTGCAACCTCTGCCTGACATGGCAAAGGTGAGTGGGATGTTGTTTCAATTAGTGCTGATGTCAGAAAGACTGTAAGGATGGAAAGGCTGGTGTTTGCCATGGGCTGGGAAACACATCTGGTTTTCATATTCTCTTTCTCTTTGAGTGCCAGATAAACAGGGGAGAGTGTGCCCTCATCTTGGAACTCTCCTGTCCTCTGCTGCTCAGAGGGAGAAATGTTCCAGCTTCTAGAAGGACATCAGGACAAAGATATGTAATGAAAATAAGTCCAGGCTGGCTGTCCTTGTGGGCATCAGCTGCTGGCATCTGCATTGCTGCTGCCATGAGCATGGCACAGGAGGTAAAAGATTGCTTTTCCTTGTGTGACACAGGAGCTCTTGACTTGAAAGCTAGAGGGATGCAATAGAAAGAGCTGCAACCTCTGCCAGACATGGCAAAGGTGAGTGGGATGTTGTTTCAATTAGTGCTGATGTCAGGAAGACTGTAAGGATGGAAAGGCTGGTGTTAGCCATGGGCAGGGAAACAATGCTGGTTTTCATCTTCTCTTTCTCTTTGAGTGCCAGAAAAATAGAGGAGAGTGTGCGTGCTTTCTACCCGTCTTGCCCTCTTCTGCTGAGATGGAGAAATGTCCCAGGTTCTAGAAGGACATCAGGACAAAGATATGTAGTGAAAATAAGTCCAGGCTGGCTGTCCTTGTGGGCATCAGCTGCTGGCTTCTGCATTGGTGTTGCCATGAGCATGTCACAGCAGGTAAGGGATTGCTTTTCCTTGTGGGACAGCTGTTAAGCCATTCTGATTCACCCTTTGCATCCACAGCATACAGTTTTTTCCCACACTGCTCTTTCTATCTAGCAGTGTGCATATGTGCAGTGCTACAGATGTTGGTGGTCCTTCCTGTGGCAGGGGCTTGGAGATTCCTGATCCTTGAGGTCCCTTCCAACCCAGGCTATTCTGTGTGTGTGTGTGTGACTGGCTAAACACCAACTCTTGCTAGCTCAGCAGGTATACTGCTAATTATTGAACGCCTGACAGCTGCTTATCAACACTTGGCCACTATTTCTGGACACCTGCTCATCCCTGAAGAGAGAGAAGTTTGGAAGGAGGACAGAGGGGAGTCTCTTGATGCCTGCCTGTTGCATCCCAACCTGCCCACAGAGTGAGTCAGTTCGGCCTTGTGTGGAGGCCCTGGCTTCTTTGGAGTCTGTTTTTCTTTTGCTGAGCTTCTCCTATCCAAACAGAATGGCCTTACAACATGCTTTCTGGTCCTTAATACTAAACCCATGCAATTTGTAACTATTACAGTTCTGTAAGTGAGAATTGATCACATGATTGAACAACTGTATTTCTAAAATATGTTATGAAATAACTTCTTTCTACTAATTCTAATAAAGTCTTTCTACTTTTTCAAACTGTTTCTAAGGGCAAATTACAAAACACATCGTGCTGTACTGCTTCAGAGCAATCCCACATTTGATAGCCAGTGCAGAAACAACATTCCATCCTACAGCATTAGCTAGTTCAGAGGTACCAGACGTGTATCTGGATGTGGCTGTTGTGCATAACTGGGGCTGAGGGATCAGAAGTGACAGCTCCACTCTTGGAGACCACAGAACTAAAATGGAAAGATAAAATAGTTGCAGGGCAATTGTTCTGTGTGCCTGAAGCAGGGACCGATTTATGGGGGAGAGATTTAACAGTTAAATGAGGATTACAGCTGCAAGTCTGTGAAACAGATATCAGGGGTCAATGAATGTGTTAACAGCTGTGATGAGAAGAAATGAATCCAAAGCTGTGGGCAGGGGAAGGAAATCGGGGTGGACTCACAATTTTCCCTTACAAAGAACTGCCCAAGGAGGGAGTGGAGCTGTGAAACAGCAACAATATCCCATAGCCTTAGAAGGGAGAGTGGGTCTAAAAGCTGTAACACAGACACTGGTTAAGGATGGTCTTCTGGAACCTTGTCTGTGGCCTTATAACACCCCAATCCTGTCGGCACGGAAGGCAGACGGCACGTATCGGCTGGTGCAAGATGTAAGGAAATGACTGAACCCGTTCTCAAAAGACAGCCTGCGGTTCCTAACCCCTATACCCTAATGAGTCAGATCCCACACGGACAGCAGTGGTTTGGTGTGAGAGACCTCAAAGATGCTTTCCGGACAGCCTCTGGACTCAGAGAGAAATGGCTGCGTTTGTATGAGGACACATTGTAATCCTATCGTGATTCGTGATGATACTGTAGATACTGGAACTCGTGCTAATCCTTGTCTTTGCAGCATTTGAAGCAAGCAACTGGTGCTGCTGTCATGCAGAAAGCTCCCTTCCAACCACTCAGCAAGCATTTGGATGAGACAGCTTCCTGCTGGGAGCCCTCCGACATCACTGCTGCCTCCTCCAGAACCATACCTGCAGATGCTTCAGAGCTCTTCAGCATGGACTTCCTTCCTCCCATCAGCAGCTGCTCCTGCACTGACCTTCATTCACACTGGGATACCATCTGCTTCCAGCAGGAGCTGACCTGCGAGACAGAGAAAGGAAACGTGGGATGAGCACCAATGCAGCAGCACAAGGCTGTGTCACCACCACGTCTTGCAGCCTTGGGAAGTCAGCTGCAACTGCAGCCTTGGTCAGAATTACAACGGGCACCGTAAATTAAGTGTGACCTCTGAAGTTGTTGCCATGATCAGAAATAGACGCTGAAATCGCTCACATAACTGTCGGTGGTTCCCTCCAAATTCTTTTGCTTTGGGGAACAGATGGACTCGGAATGGAAGGACACGAGAAAAATGACATCTGTTTGAGCTCAGCAGACTTGAGAGGTGGGCCTGGGTGAACCTCATGAGGTTCAGCACAGCCAAGTGCAAGGTTTGGCATTTGGGCCGGAGGAATCCCAGGCGTTCTTTTGTCATCGTGGTGGTTTCCAATAGACCCCAACAATGAGACATCAGGTCGCCGTGTGGGCTCCTGGGTGACACTGCCATTTCCCAGCCATTGCAGCCTAGGGGCAAATAAAGTAAAATCCTTCAGAAAGATCTCACACTGATTGCATATTTTACTGTTCTTTTACACAAAACAGAAGGAGAGGGCAGCAGATGCATACAGCTGCATCAACACCCAGGCTGCTAAAGGAATGGAAAGACAGAAACATCAAATATCAATGCCTTATTCTAATGCAAGGAGGGAAGCTTCTATCAATGTTACTTTTTATCATTTAAAATGAGCAGTTGGCACTCTTAAAGGAAAATCCTAGGCCCCAGGTTCTGACAGTGTGGCAATCTGGACTCAGCTGTGAATGATCCAAACAGTCTGTTCCAGATTTTAACATCCCTTCTATGCATTCACAAGTTTTCTCTCTTGACTTCCCCTTACAGCCGTTAGATGCCAGCAAAACATCCCACAAACACTCCTTAACTCTGTGCACACAGGCACCCATCCAACCAGAGCCATCAGTCATTCCCAGCCATGCGCTCTTCCTCCAATCCTGGTCAGCATCACACGGCCGTCACGCAGCTCACTTGACTCAGTTTTTCTCTTTCTGGAGGTGTCCTTGCTTCTCAGCCTTACCTTCTCGTGATGTTTATCTCGCTCTGCAGCTCCTGCTCTG
This sequence comes from Phasianus colchicus, assembly GCF_987193195.1. Lineage (NCBI taxonomy): Eukaryota > Metazoa > Chordata > Aves > Galliformes > Phasianidae > Phasianus > Phasianus colchicus. The sequence goes on from NC_143476.1 coordinate 14,675,666, forward strand.
AATAGGCTTTCTTGGATTCCCGCATGACAGGCACAAAATGCAGCCACAGCCCCTGCCACCAAGGTCAGCTCTTCAGCACACATTACCTGAGGAGCACTTGGCAACTCCTGCAACCTGAGCAGTGCCAGGAAGACTGTTTCACTTCTGCTTCTCCTGGCTCAGAAATTCATTTTCCTATCTAGAAAATGGAAAAAGAAAGGAAAGAAAAAAAATCCTGACATTAGCAGACACAATTGATACTATGGAATTCTGGAAGGCAAGGGATTTGCCCTCTATGATGAGAAGTTGAGTGCAAAGAACTCAGAAGAGCCATGAGCAGGTTGTGAACTTGTGGGTAAAATTAGGAAGTGCAGCAGTGCAGGGCTTCTGGAGGTGAGGGTCTGCTACAGCCGCCTGGAAAGAGAGCCTGTTGGTGGGAGCTGCTTACTGCAGCCAGCAGAAGCATCGCACTCACTGACTCTCATCTTGATGGGGGATTCCAGTCAGTCTGGGAAATCAGCATGGCTGGCTGCAAGCAATCTGACAGACTCCTGGAGTGCAGTGAGAATCACTCTGTGGTGCAGGCATTGGGCACAGCAAGCAGAAGGGAAGCATTGCTGGACATGGTGCACACCAGGGGTTACGACAGGAGGCGGTCAGGGCTGCAGTGACCATGCCCTCCTTGAGTTGGTGATCTCAAGGAATGCGGGCCTGGCAGGAAGCAAAGGCAGGAGCCTGAACTTCAGGAGAGCCAGCTGCAGGCTGTTCCAGGAATTCTTGGACGAGATCCTCTGGACAACTGTTTGTAGGGGCAAAGGGATGGAAAAGAGCTGGTCACTTTCTCAGAAAAAAACTTGCTCAGGTTGCACGCTGAGCTGCAGGAGAGGAAGGGGAGGAGGTGCCAGCACGGCTCTGCACGATGCTCTGCCACACTGGGCAGCTTGATCATGGCTCAGCAGTGGGATCCGACGTGGAGAAGGGGAGAAGGAAATCAAGGATGGGAGGGAGCCATCAGACACAGCCGGTGAGTGTCTGTGAAGTCTTGCAGACCCAGAGGTTCCCAGTTTTTTTCTGCTTTCGTAGCATTTGTGTGCTGCAGGGTGAGCAAAAGGTTCTGCTGCTTGATTCTTCTGCAGGAGCCGCCTAAAAGGGAAATGGCCACTGAGCTGCAGACCAAGCAGTACTGCCTGACGTTGGCCAGGGGGAGCTTCTCCTGCCGCAGTGTGCTGATGACAGGTCTGGAGATGATCTGCACGGCCAGCTCGTAGATGGGAGCCAGGAAAGGACATGATGGGAGGAGGGAGGTGTTAAGCAACATCCAAGGCATCAAAATGCATCAGAAGGCCCTGAAAAGCGTCACAAAGCCACAGCCAGGAAGCTTGGGAGTATCATGAGCAGCATCCAGGATGCGAGAGATTATTTGCTACCATGCCAAATGGTAGCAGAGCTCCCCCTGCAGACATCCCAAAGCCAGACAAAACAGGAACAAACCCGGAGCTGTGCTGCACGCACCCCACAGCCACAGCATTGCAAGCTGGGGTGCCTTGCTGTGTGCTGCATTCATCCCAGTCCGTGTGAATGAAGACTCTGGAGGCAGTCAAGGCGTTGATTGAGCACGAGTGTGCTTTTATTATTATATAAAGGACAGGAGGGTGTGAGAGGTCCACGGTGAAGATGGGACTCATCCTGTCTTGTCATGGAGAGAGTGGCTCAGAGCTCTCAGTGCTGCTGTCCGGTGCCTGGGACTGGAGGCCTGATTGAAAGTCCCCCTGCAAGAGGCTCTGCTCCTCTTCACTGATGCTGACCTGCTCCTGCATGGAGGTGCTGCTGTTGGGGCACTCACACTGTGCTTGGGATGGGCTGCACTGCAGAGACTCTGGGTTAAAATCCACACTTGTGACTGTGGTGTCTGGGAGGCTCAGGTCAGCAACTTCAGCAGAGCCAGGTGTAATGAGAGCATGGACTTCGATGAGCTCCTTCTCTCCATTCATGTTGTTAGATGGAAGGCTGCTATTGGAACTGCAGCAATCTGTGCTTCCTATGAGCTCTCCACTGATGGAAGCACACAGAGCATCCTCGCTACTTGCCCTGGATCTTATGGCTTGGCAAGGGCTCGATTCACCTAGAAAGGATACACAGGGGTTAGTGTCAAACTTTCACAAGCTGAATTACGACAGTGGTTCTTGATCAGGGGTGAAGATTTAGGCACGGGATTGAACGCTAGAAAGAGATACATGTGCAGAGCAAGCTTGAATTGTATGTTCCTGAAAAGCAGGGATTTGGAAGCTGCATTTGCACCCTTACCTGCCAGGACTACCACTGCTGTTTCTGAGGGCTGCCTGGCATTGCGCTGCAGTTGGCGTTTGCTGCCAGAGGATGGCTTCCTGAGGCTGAAGCAGCAACACCAACTGCTAGCTGGTGATTCCTCAGTCTTGCTGGGTGGATTTTGTCTGGAGAGAGAAAACAGCCAATGCTGTGAGTCGTGCGTGGTGCAGGGTGAGGGAAGAGCAGCACTGAGCTCTTGGCAGCAGTTGCTTGTTCCTAGCACTGCCTGGTTTCTGCAGGAAAACACAAAAACCCACCCAAACAATGATGCTAGGTGCTGGAAAAGAAAGTCCTCTTTACCTGTCAGATGGAAAGTTGATGATGGTGTGGAATTTGCCCTGCCCAGCTGCAGGGCTTTCTTCCACTTCAATGTCGTGGCTGCTCTCTGTCACAGGGGGAGAGCTGCTGTGGCCTCGCCTCTGTGCCTGTGCCTCCTCCAGGCTGAGCAGCTTTGTGGCAGCAGAAGAGACCCCCACAGACTTGGGCCCTGGGAGAGAATTGTGCCCTGTCAGGGAAAACCACAGGTAAGAGCGAGGATCAGAAAGCAGCAGGACAGCCACCACAGTTCTGGGGGAGGTGCTGTATTTTTCTCAGGCTTGCTTATCTGAGCCACTGGAAGAAGAGGAGCTCAAAATAACCATGTGGGCAGAGGTCTGTTTATGGCAAAGGACACGGTCATCATTAAGAGAGCTCACCCCTAGATAAAAGGGGCAGGGAACTGAGAAAGCTTCGCTGCCACACTTGCATCAAGCTTTTCCTGCGTGCAAACCATAATAATGACGGTTTCCTCCTTGTGAAGTTTGGGCTTGGACATTCTCAGCATCCAGCAACAGGATGCCATACCCTAATGGAAGTCCAGAGGTCTGCTGTCCCCTTGATGGTAAAAGAGTATCTCAAACATCCTGGAGAAGGCCTGCATTTGGTCAAGGTGTGAGGTCAAGATCAAGCTAATGTAGGAAGACACTCACCTGCTGCATCTGCAATGTCTGCTCTGGATTTGGAGCCGAAGAGGACGTCGGTGTGGTTGATGATGAATTCCACCACATCCGACTGCGTCTGCAGCTCCATGCAGGCAGCTCTTCCGCTGGCGCAGGCAGACTCGTTCTGCTGTGATCTGTAGAAAAGGCAGATTTTAGAAGTCATTTCTCCAAGACCATTTCCCCGAGTCTGAATTGTTGCAGCCAAAAGCTGTCAGCTGAGGCTCTGGAGACTTCCGCAGTGGGCAATCAGTGATGCCACTGCAGAAATTCTCCTGGATGATCAAGGACACGTCAGTCCCATCTCAACAAGACTGCAGAAATTGTCACCTAGACATTGTGCCCGTGGGGATGGAGAACAGCTCAGGCTCCTGCTCTTCTGTCAGCCACAGATTTTACAGGAGAAGAGCACATTTGATGGAGAAAAAGGGAGCACTGTTTTTTTTTTTAATGGAGAACAGATGTAAGCGTTGTGTTGAAACAGAACCAGAAGTTTACCTTAAGAGGTTTGGAGCCCACACGATGGCTAGGTTCTTGGCATGCATGTTTGTGATGGTGGAGCTCCCAGCCAGACACGCCAAGTGTCTCATCAGATACTCCAGAGTCCTGGAAAACAAGAGAGGCAAACGTTCAGCACCAACGAGCATGCCGTGCTGCAATTCAGAAAGACAGAGCCTGGAACCGCATCGTTGCCCTCTGCAATGCAGCAGGGCTGAGCTCAGCAGGCTGAGGGCAGCACTGACCTGTAGTGAGGAGCGGGCAGCTGCTGGATGACGTCCTGCATTCTGAGCAGCCGCTCCTCCTCTGTAGCGGCACCAACAGCATCCTGGAGTAGTGCAGAAAGGGAGCGAGACACCAATCAGGCTAGTACACCACTGCGAGTAAACCTCGTGGGGCTGACAGCAAAAGGGCCTCCGAGCTGGGGCACTGCTGCAGCCATCTGCCAAGAGGCCCAGGAAGAGGGAAATGAAAGACGTGGCCTTGTGCTTACCGAGAACTTGCCGTACAGCTGGTGGGTGAGCAGAGGGTTCGGGAGCTCCCTGAAGTACATCTTGCAGAGGGAGCTCACGCTGTGAATGTCCCGGACGGTGAGCTCAGGAATCTGCTCCGACTCAAATTCCTGCCTGGAGAGAGGGACGCAAACCCGGTTGAGCGAGAGGAAGGCAAGCCCAAAGCCACACCAGATGCACTCAGGCTGTGTCAGTCGCAGCACTCTTACCGCAGTCTCTGGATGTTGGACGCGACGCCGGACAGGCGGTATATCCCCTGCACCACGCCGTGCTGCTCAATGAACTCAGCGCAGCTCTGGAGGACCTGGGGGACTGAAGAACACGTGCCAGCCATCAGTGGAGCTCCTGATTCAATCGTGCTGCAGGCTGTGCTTCACATCCCATCCACTAAGCCCAGCCAGGCTTGGCTGAAGCAAATACAGATGTGCTTGTCTCTTAGGAGCATCCGCCTCACTTTATCCTTCAGCCATCAACTCCCATTACACGTGTCTCCATGGCTATCAGCCTGCCCCCTGCTAGATATGAGCTCCCTTTCATCCTCTTTAGATGCCCAGCAGAGGAAGATCTCAGGAATGGGCAGCTCCTTACCATCACGACCGGAGTGGAGAAGATGCTCTCCCAGGTCACCGCCAAACACCCTTTCCTTCTCCACCTCCCGCTCGGTCGGTTTCTTTGGGCGGGCCTTCACCAAGGAACGAAGGAAGGTGAGGATCTTGCTGCGTTTCTTGGGCACTGCACAACAAAAGGAAGAAACCAGGTCATTTCAGGTCTGGCTCCGTTGCACGAGGCCGAGCACAGCACATTCTACAGGGCACGTCAGAACGGGAAGAACATTACCAACCAGTACATACAAAAAGGGATTTTCCCCATCTCTGGAGGAGACCAAGGCCAGGTTGGATGGGGCCCTGGGCAGCCTGATCTAGTCTCACATTAAATGTGGGGGCTGGGAGACCATCCTGAGGCAGGAGGGTTGGAGCATGATGATCCCTGAGGTTCCTTTCCATCCCAAGCCATTCCATGAGAATTCTATAGTTTCCCCAAGTCCAGTCATAAACACAGGAGGATTGGGCCAAATCTCTGCCTCATGGTGTGCATGAAGAATCATCAACCCAGAGGACAATGTGGGATGGATAAAGGAGGTACTAAACATGGAACACGCCCCCAAAAAGACTTCATTTTGCTTCCCCACACCATCAAATGTAACATCCCTACCTGGCTTTGGCACTGAGTTGATGAGTGCCTCAGGAATGTTCTTATTAATGAGTTCCACACACTCCCCTGGGAAAAATCCAACCTGTAACAAGAAGAGAAGCCAACTATTGCATGCAGCACTTCTCAGGTCTGAACTGTTAAACCAAAAGCCACGTAACATTTCCCTCGGAACGTGCTTGCCTGACGTTCCATAAGACTATCCAGCAGAAAATGGCCATAGTTCAAAGCATAAAGGTAATAATTTTTCAACATTTGCAGCCAACGGCAAGGTCCCCTGACACCGACACAGGGAAACTGTTTACGTCCATTAGGCATCCTGAGCAGGCAGAGAAGCTCTAAGCTGAGATTCCTGCCTTTACTGCAGTTGCACTCTCCAGTCTGAAGCTTTTGCCTACCTGGAAGCCGAGCTTGCCTCTCCACCAGGGGGTCAGCTCCTTTGGTGGCATGTCGGTGACACACACGATGTCTCCCACCTGCAAGAGATTGCAACGTCAATCCCAGCTTCAGCACAGCTGGGAGGAAAGCACAGCTCAAATGTCTGCATTCTTCTGCACTGCCAAACATCGCCGAGCATTAAAGCACTTGCACCAGTGCAGCTCTGAAGACATTTGCCATTGTAAAATTGAGCAACAAGGAACGCCTTGAACTGCTTACCTCAAAGGAGAGTTCATCCGCTGCCTGGGCAACGTATCTCTTAATAGCATGGGCAGCAGCAATAGCTGGAACATTCACAGGTGCCACCTCATGGTCTAGCAGGGGCTTCCCCTTGTTCTCAGCCTGAAACAGAGAGCACAGGCCACGGTGAGGAGCTGGGAACCAACAAGGAGGATTTCAAGGTGAGGAGCACATCTGCAGAGAAAGCTGCAGGAAATGCACTCGGTCCTTATCATGGGCACTTCAGAAGGAACTGCAAGTCTAATAACGGCTGTTTCTCTCCCTGGTGTGCAGCAGGCACACGCCAGCAAAGATGCATCTCTCCCCATCCAGACTAATCAGCAATGGCACTGACGCAGACAGGTGGCCTTGTCCATTTTGCCCCCTCCTTTCCTGCGCTCTTTGTGCAGGAAGGCTGACTGTTTCAGATGCTAGGAGACCGTGAAGAGGGAAACCAAAGCTACGGCTGCAGTTACAAGGTGCAAACAGTGCCATTGCAAGCACCAAGCAGCTCTCTTGAGCAGCCCAACCAACAGCGAGGCCAAACAGAGCAGAGAATGATTGTTGTTTCTGCAGCCATTTCAAGGGAAAAGTCAGTAGAGGACAAACACAACAGCCGAGATGGCTCTGGTACTTTTATAAACTTGCCACGCTTGCACTACTGTCTTGCCACAGAGGAGCTCTCTTGGAAAGCAGGAGAGCACATCTGCAGCTCACTCTGCTGGCTGCAGTCAGGGAACAAAGACCAATCAGAGCTTCATACTCTACCTCTGTCCATGCCAGGTCAGGCCCACAGCTGATCTCGCTGCATGCCACAGCCATCAGCGTAGGTGTGACAAGCTGGAACTGAAAAGAAACACACTTTTATTTTCTCTGTTCACATCTCTGCTGTGCTCCCTACAGCTGTCGGGCACACTCACACAGCCCAAGCACGCCTGCTGGTGTCCCTGGTGATGCTGTGCAGCTCTGCACAAGCTGGGGCTGGGACTCTTTGCCTAAGGGATTGCTTTCCATAAAACCAGCTGGTCACAGCACCACAGACAGCATCCTTCTGAGGGCTGAGCTGCAGAGCACGTGGAGAAAACCCACACGTGACCAGCGTCCCATCAAAGCTGGATGAGGCTGTGTTACTAAACACGGGGCGTCACGGGCTGCTAAAGCATGTGGGGGGACAAAGCATGGCAGGTACCTGGCAAGAGATCAGAACGAGGGAGAGAAATCTCTCGAATCCGCAGCCGTTCCTTGTCACTTTGCTCTGATCTTCCACGAGCAAAAGCTGCAGCAGGGAAGCAGGCAGAGGGTGGAGAGAGGAGAGAGAAAGAGCAGGTCAGTTTGCTTCCACGGTTTAGCAAAGACTACAAGGGAAAAACCAAAATCTGCCCTCCCTCAACTTAAAAACTTAAGTTTTCAACTTAAAACCATTTCCCCTTGTTCTGCTGTTATCTACCCTTTCAAAGAGGTGATTCCCCTCCTCTTTTTAGGCTCCCTTTAGGTACTGAAGGCTGCCATGAGGTCACCCCACTGCCTTCTTTTCTCCAGGCTGAACAAGCCCAGCTCCCTCAGCCTGTCTTGGCAGGGGAGGTGCTCCGGTCCCCAGATCATCTCTGTGGCTCGCCTCTGGACCCTCTCCAACAGCTCCCTGTCTTTCTGGACACTGTACTGCAGCTGGGGCCTCACAAGAGCAGAGCAGGGGGGGACGATCACCTCCCTGTCCCTCATGGCCACCCCTCTGCTGATGGAGATAATGTGATCCTATGAGCTCCGCCAGCCAGCAGTTCTCAGCACTCACTGTCCCCCCGTCTCTCCCACACTGTCTCAGCTTACCTACAAGGTGCTGCACAGCACGGTGTGAAGACAAAGGGATGCAGTCGGTGCACAAGTGCAACAAGCGAGCTGCTCAGTCAGAGCTCCAGCGCTCCAATGAAGGGACGCAGCACGCACTGCTCCTCCCCTCATTCTAGCCCTTATGACATCACTGAGGGCCACCAGGCTGCTCCACCACCACGGACAGGGTGGGGAGGCAAGACCAGTCACAAGGGCAGAAGATTCCAACAGCCCAGCCCAACGTTCTGGAATCAGGGGCTGCTTGGAATTCTAGCCCAGCCAAATCCTGGAGAAGCTGGCACGGGGTCGTCATGACCAAAGCGCAGGACCTGGCGCTTGCTCTTGTTGAGCCTCGCACAACTGGCCTCAGTGCATCCCTCTGGAGGGCCTTCCTGCCCTCAGCCAGATGGACGCTTCCTCCCAGCAGCGTACCTTGCAGTGCTGGGCCCATGTCAAATCCACACTAGAGTGGGTTTTGTTACATTCAAGGGCATGTTGCAGCACCCATCTATTTCACCTGGAAGGAAATAAAGCAGGAGATGGGAGAAACACAGAACTACTGCCAGACTGCTTTATCCCTTTCTCAGCCCAACTTCCCTTGCCTCATCCCCTACCCCAACTCCTGGATGATGCCCACAGGCTGATAGTTGGATCTCAAGTCCATAGGACTCCTTTAACAGGGCTCCATCAAAAAGGCTGTCACACTTGTTCCGTACACTCACACTGACCCAGCAGTGGTATCACAGTCACTTAACACACACACAGCAACCAAACCCCGAGCATGCACATCCCTTCCTGCGTGACTGCAGCCCACAGCTCCCCTTCACACCTCCGTGGATCTCTGGTGTTTTACACTGATGCAGCCTCGCTGCAGCTCCGTGGCTGTCACACAAGGCCTGCAGGACCTCTTTCTCTGCAAACCCCGTCTGCAGGCATTGGTTCACGAGGTTCACCTCCTGCCCTCCTGAGCAAAAACAAGCACTAAGAACAAGAGCAAAGCACACTGGACTCGACCTGGCTGGATCCCCAGCCCTCAGTCCTGTCAGACGGACCCTGGTGTGGAGACTCATCCCCAAAGCCTGGCTGGACATCAGCACAGGCATCATTCTTCAAACGCCCCATCCAAGCAGCAAGGGATCAAAGCGTTGGCACAGCTGAAACAGAAATGCTGTGTGAGTTTCCTGTTAGCACTGAGCAGGAACAAATCTACCGCTGAGCAGCAGGATGTGAGACAAGCAGCAGAAGACACCCAACCTGCAGAACCAGCTCGTTTGGGGTCGGTCCAGATGTTTGTCTGCTCCCTTCCCTGGCCCAGGCCAAGCTTGTGAGCTGCTCCTCCTTGGTGCAGGGGGAAATGGTGCAGATGCCATGTGGTGGCTATGCACAGCATGCCTTGGACTTGCTTTTCCTCTCTCCATCTGCCATTAGCAAACAGCATCTCCAGCCTCCAGAGATCACTGAGTCCAACCCCTGCACAACAGTGAAAAAAAAGATATGATAAGGGGTACTTAAAGCACAGCATCTGTAATCAGATCAGACTCCTGCACTGTGAAGACTTCCATGAGTATTCCTGCAGAGTGCATCACTTAGTCTCTCTTTAGCCTTGTGTTCATGGTTTTCCTGTAAGAGCTTGTCTAAACACTGCCTATAATCGTGGTTATGCTAGAAGCATTTGGATTTATTGATCCTCAGTGTGATTTCAGTAACAAATGCAGATGCTTTTTTGTTAAGGGCAGCTTTCAATTTCTCAACTGAAATTTCAATATTGCATTAGGTGTTGACAACCACGGGGCTGCAGTACAGAGAATTACAGGGAGATTAATTTCTCCATCTCCATGCTCCTAGACATTTATGATTACAGTGATGTAGTTATATACAAAGTTGCAAGATACCAAAGCTAGAATAACCTCTTGGTGCAGCAGGATGTCTGGAGCCCAAGTGCAGAGTCTCAGTGTTGCAAAGCCTTGAAGAGGTGCACCGTATGTGCTGGGGCTGATGACACAGACACTGGAGCAAGGCCAGTGTGATGTTAGAAACTTGACCAGCAGCTGATCTGTTGTCAGCCATTTCTGGACACAAACGGGATCTGGTCGACTTAGGACATGACCTTTGGGCTGGAGAGCAACTCCCCGAGGAATCACACAGCCACTGCAGACCGTTGGCAAGAACCCCATACCAAAACAGCTCATCTGCAATCAGTTTTTAATCTGTGCAGCAGTGATTGGAACAGGCGCACGCTCTCTGGAATTGCAGGAATGTTCACAAGTGGAATGTACATCACCTGTGTGCTCCAGCTCTTCTGTGTGTATGCTAGGAGCAGTGATCCCCCTGCACCCAGGGCTGCAATAAAGTCATGTTGGGTTTCTAACCTGCCAACCAGCAGCCCAGTCTGCCCAGAGCCACATCCAGCCTGGCCTTGGATGCCTGCAGGGATGGGGATCCACCGCCTCCTTGGGCAACCTGTTCCAGTGCCTCACCACCCTCTGGCTGAAAAACTTCCTCCTCACATCCAACCTAAACCTCAACACCCCTCGTCTCAGTTTAAAGCCATTCCCCACTTGTCCCATCACTGTCCACCCTCCAAAACAAAACACCTCGGCTGTTCAACACTGAAAGAGCAAAATAACCCACAGCTCTTACTTCCACTGTATGCATTTAATTCCAAACTTAAGGTCACAGGTTAATTACTCATGTGATCCTTCCTGACAGAAGAACTACTCGTAGTGATGTGTAGGAGTAAGGAACAGTTTGAAAAGGTCATGGACATATTAGAACTTGGAGCATTTATCTTAATAGATGCCTACATTGCAAAGCATTTTGTAAAACACACGTTACAAGTACTGTGCATTGGATTACACTATATCAAACTCTAAGTAACAATACAGGTTGCTTTTAAATCTACACTTACATGTTTTCTTCTAACTCCTTGATAAAATTCCTTACTACCTTCAGTTTTAGAGCCAAAGCAGTGTTTGAGCTGGTAATGTACTCTTGAACAGCACTGCTGCCTTTAGCATTTGTATGTTTAGATCTGAAAAGAGAATTTGGTCATTATTTCATGATGAGAGAATCTTATATGACAAAACAGAATTACAAAAATCTGACAATACTGTATAATGCCAGCATAAGAATTTGGCTTTGATTTTTTTTTTCTTTTTTTTTTCTTCTTCTTTTTATTTTTATTTTTATTTATTTATTTATTTATTTTAATGGTGAGTGTACCATTAATTCAAGACAAGAATTTTGTTTGTAAGTCGATCTCTATAACTGTTCTTGGCATCATTCTGTAGGATGAACTAGATACATGGAATTTGGCACTGGCTCCCCAGGGCAGTGGTTTGGCACTGAGCTGACAAAGGCCAAAGAGCATTTGCACAATGCTCTCAGACACAGGGCTTGACCCATAGGAGGTCCGGTGTGGAACCAGGAGGTGGAATACATGATCCTCGAGGTCCCTTCCAAATACAGATATTCCATGATCCTCTAATACTTATATTCCCAAGTCCTGTACACAGTGCTCAGGTGCTTAATTGAAAGGTTCCATGAAACAGTGAGGTATCTATGTCCCTTTACCACTCAGTTATTCAATTTGCCACATGCATCTTTCATCCAGTCACATTAAAAAAACACTCAAAGTATTTCCTTCAGTCTTCCATTCTGATAGAGCTATCTGGAGCAAATAAAGAGTTGCAACTCAGAATGTCCACACCTCCCTTCCTGCACCCTGCATACTTTTTTCATTGTACTGTGATTACGTACCATTCTATTGTCACCCTCATTCTGTCATTATCTAGGAAGTTTACTGCCATTAAATTTTCCAGCAACAGATGCCCACAAGTACAGCCAGCCTGGTCTTATTTCCAATACTTATCTTTGTCCTGATGTCCTTGTAGGAGGTGGGACATTTCTCCATCTCAGCAGCAGAGGGCAGGAGGGGTCCAAGGTGAGGGCACGCTCTCCTCTATTTTTCTGGCACTCAAAGACAAAGGGAACAAGAAAACCAGATGTGGTTCCCTGCCCATGGCAAACACCAGCCTTTCCATCCTTACAGTCCTTCCTGCCATCAGCAGAGATATTTTGCTTTCTTGTGCCACTTCATCCCTTTAGCATCTGGCATTCTAACAAAAAAGTACTTACAAGGAATTTTAATATTTTCATATTAAATGTCAGAATTAGAACCATTATGTTTACCAAATATTTAAAACGTTCAACCCAGTGAGAAGTGAATTGATGTTGTATTTAGCATTCAGATAAGAACTTGTAAAGGAAGTAAAAAGTGCTGCTTTCATAAACTGTAGTCTCATTGTCAAGCCTTGCACTGTCTCAGCAGCTTATTACAGAATGTTCATTCAAGCAGGAATTAAGAGATGCGTCTGAATTGATAACAACAACGAATACTTAAGAAAGCTTGACTGCAGTCTGCTTGAGGATTCCAGTCTGAAGTGTGTTCCACCTCATGACAACTGGGAATGTCTTTCTCTCACCATTAGAACCATTGCACCTCTGACTAAACACATAGCTAATCACCACTGAAAACCTAGGTGCAATTTCTGCAGTGCAGAGACCAACTACGTGTTGATTAACATTCAGAGAGATTGTGCAGGTGTCCTTTTAGGAACTGGCCTACAGTATGCTAAGAGGGATGGATGTGGGGACATTAGGATAACGTGCCCTCTGCCTTTTAAGGCAGCCCCAGCAGAGCAGGTCAGCAGGCTGAAGAGCTGCGTGGGTCACCAGGGCTCAGAGACTTCACTCGGCCATCTGAAAGTTGAGGGCCTTCAGCCCAAGCTGCCCTTTTCCATGCAGGCAAGGAGGCCAAGAGAAGGTGGATCGGCACGGTTCTGGTGCAGACAGGGGCTGCAGTGTGAGCAGGCCTACACAGACAAGGCTGTGCCCACACAGAGTGACAGCAGCTTTCGCTGTGAGCAGATTCCCAGGGGGCCTGAGCCATGGCAGTTCTTGATGGCAGCATGTTCCAATCAGCCCTGGAAGTCTTCTCTGGACGTCTGTCGCATTCTGGAATCCACACTGAGGACGCAGTCGCTGTGTCAGAGCAGCTGGCAGAGTCACGGGGAACCGTGACGTAGTTGGCCCAGGGAGCAACAACAAGGCCTGCACTGCTCAGCCAGCCCAGGCCAAAGGGGAGCACGAGAGAGAGCAGAGGAGAGAGGGGGGGAAAGAGGGCCAGGAAGGAAAGGCCTGTGCCTGAATGGCCGTGTAGCAGCAGCTGCTGACAGCAAACTCGGTGATGGCAGGGGCACAGCAGAGCAGTGCAATGCTGGCAGCTTCCTGTGTCTTTCACACAGGCACTGCAGACATGGCCAGCACTGGGAGATCAGCAGAACTGCTGCACACCTCTGCCAGCCCAGGCCAGAGGAGTGCAGAACAGTGAGCTGCTGCTGAGGGGAGAGAGGATGGCCTGAGAGCTGACCTGAGAGGCAGGGCTGGCTGTGTTACAGCAGCCTCTGTGTCCTCCTCCTGTGTCTGTGAGGGCCAGAGGGCCAGAAGAGAACATGCCCAGACAACGAAGCCCTGCTGTCCTCTGCTGCTCAGCTGGAGAGATGTTCCGCCTTCCTGAAGGACGCTGATCCAAAGGGAAGGAATCAAAGGAAGTCCAGGCTGGCTGTCCTTGTGGGCATCAGCTGCTGGCAGCTGCCTCTGTGCTGCCATGGGCAGGGCACAGCACACACAGTGTTTGCAGTTCCCTGTGTGACACTGGCCCTGGTGACCTGACAGCCATAGGGAGACAAGAGAAAGAGCTGCCTCCCTCTGCCAGATGAGGCAAAGGTGAGAATCCCAGAATCACAGCATGGCCCGGGTTGGAAAGGAGCTCAAGGTTCATGAATCTCCAACCCTTGGCTCTCCAAGGGTGCACAGGGGGCTTTGTTCTCCCTGTGGTGCAGCTTCAGTGCCAACTCACAGCTGAGCTGGTTGGCACACTGTGACAGCCTGCCGCTCTGAAGCTCTTGGGGCAGTGCTCAGTTCTTTCTGAAGTACTCTGGAAAATGCTGCTGTCATGACTGTCATTCTAAAGCTGATATTGTTTCTACCGCATCAGGCTTGCATGAAGCATCTCTGATCAACAGAGAAATCAGAAAAATTGCTTTTCCTATTGCAGTTTCCTTTTAACTAGTGATGAAAGCTGTCAGTTTATTTTTGGCACCAGAAATCCTGGGATGCAACCAGGTTAGATAAGAAGTGACACTGAGTCAACAGTAAAGGAACATAGATGAGATAGCATCACACAGCTCTGGAAAAGATGTTCCAGCTCTGTGTCTACCTACACCTTCAGGAGATGAAAAGTACTGGCTTACTGAGGTGTCCTGGGTTGAAGGTTCTGTTAATCTCCATTTTTGGAAGAGCTGCTTGCAATAAATACCTTGTAAGGTGAATGAGCTTGATAGAAGTAGGGTGTGAAAGAGATGGATTTGCTGTTTCCCTGAAGGTGCAGGAGTATTGCTGTGCCTACAGTCAGTAAACAAGGCAGAAATCACTGTGTTCCTCAGAATGAAAAACAAAAGAATAAAAATCTTTTTGTGAGTGACAGCACGCCTGAATGAAGCACAAATCTAAACATTTAAAATAAGGGCTAGTGTCAAAGGGACTTGCAGTATTTCTCGTGAAGAAATATTTGATGCTTCTTTAGGAAAGTCATCATAACAAAAGTGTACTGATGTCTTTGCTGAGGATTTCCTTGGTTCCAGCCTGAAGGTGTGCGCAGGCATGAGCAGGCAGTGCTGAGCTGCAGGTGAGTGCCTGTGTCCCACAGCAGGAAACCCGTGGATGTCTTCAGGGGTTTGAAATGGGCAGAGCTGTAAAACCTGAAGTCTTTCACTGAAATTGTCCTCTGCTTCATTTTGTAATCTTAGTTTCACCAATGCTTTCCAATATTATTTTCGTATGAATGCAGATACATGGGATAGGATTTAAAGTTTTTATGGTGCTGCTGTATAATTTTCTGTAGTCATCATAAGCCAATATAAAAAATAAATGGTAATCAGGCAATCTATTAACAACCTGTGGCACGTGTCAAAACAAGGAAATTCCTTGCAGGAAGACAATATTGCTATATAATAATGTGGCTATCCAAAACTGTTAATTATACTTGATGAGCTGGAGATAACCCTGAAATGTGGGACTTTGATCTTAGCCAAGAATAATAAAACTTATTCTTAAATTGGCAGCTGCTATAAAAAGCCTATGTCTTATTTCCCTTTTAGTAACACTGGCTAAATCAGAGAAACTGATAAAAGAATTTCATGATTGCAGCGTAGGGATTCTTTCCCACTTGACCAGAAGAAATCTATGTCCAAAAATGTCTGGAAAAAACTTTTTGTATCTTATTTTGCCAGATGTATTTCAGATGAATGGAAAAACATTTTGCGTACATAGATAAGCAATGCAAATTTCCTGGATTGTTTTAGAGAAAAAAGCTCCGGTTATCTGATCGTTTACATGCAGAAATAAGATTTACAGTAAAATTCTCATCATTTTAATTCATGCATGAATAAGTTCAAAAAAGAGATGTGGGGGATGTTGTTTCAATTCCAGGTGATTGTAGGAAGGACTGGCAGGATGGAAAGGCTAGTGTCTGCCATGGGCAAAGAAACAAATATGGTTCTCATGTTCCCTGTGTCTTTGAGTGCAAGAGGCCATGAGAAGAGTGTGCCCTAAACTTGGACCTTTTTCGACGATTGCAGCTGAGATGGAGAAGTGTTCCACCTTCTAGAAGGACTTCAGGACAAAGATATGTAATGAAAATAAGTCCAGGCTGGCTGTCCTTGTGGGCATCAGCTGCTGGCATCTGCATTGCTGCTGCCATGAGCATGGCAAAGCAGGTAAAAGATTGCTTTTCCTTGTGTGACACAGGAGCTCTTGACTTGAAAGCTAGAGGGATGCAATAGAAAGAGCTGCAACCTCTGCCAGACATGGCAAAGGTGAGTGGGATGTTGTTTCAGTTGCTGCTGATGTCAGGAGGACTGTAAGGATGGAAAGGCTGGTGTTTGCCATGGGCAGGGAAACACATCTGGTTTTCATTTTCTCTTTGTGTGGCAGAAAAAGAGGAGAGTGTGCCTGCAACTTGGAACTCTCCTGCCCTCTGCTGCTGAGATGGAGAAATGTTCCAGCTTGTAGAAGGATATCAGGACAAAGATAAGTAATGAAAATAAGTCCAGGCTGGCTGTCCTTGTGGGCATCAGCTGCTGGCATCTGCATTGCTGCTGCCATGAGCATGGCACAGCAGGTAAAAGATTGCTTTTCCTTGTGTGACACAGGAGCTCTTGACTTGAAAGCTAGAGGGATGCAATAGAAAGAGCTGCAACCTCTGCCAGACATGGCAAAGGTGAGTGGGATGTTGTTTCTGTTGCTGCTGATGTCAGGAAGGACTGTAAGGATGGAAAGGCTGGTGTTTGCCATGGGCAGGGAAACACATCTGGTTTTCCTTTTCTCTTTCTCTTTTTGTGCCAGATAAACAGGGGAGAGTGTGCCCTCACCTTGGACCCCTCCTGCCCTCTTCTGCTGAGATGGAGAAATGTTCCAGCTTCTAGAAGGACATCAGGAGAAAGATATGTAATGAAAATAAGTCCAGGCTGGCTGTCCTTGTGGGCATCAGCTGCTGGAAACTGCATTGCTTCTGCCATGAGCATGGCAGTGCAGGTAAAAGATTGCTTTTCCTTGTGTGACACAGGAGCTCTTGACTTGAAAGCTAGAGGGATGCAATAGAAAGAGCTGCAACCTCTGCCAAACATGGCAAAGGTGAGTGGGATTTTGTTTCAGTTGCTGCTGATGTCAGGAGGACTGTAAGGATGGAAAGGCTGGTGTTTGCCATGGGCTGGGAAACACATCTGGTTTTCATTTTCTCTTTCTCTTTGAGTGCCAGATAAACAGGGGAGAGTGTGCCTGCAACTTGGAACTCTCCTGCCCTCTGCTGCTGAGATGGAGAAATATCCAAGCTTCTAGACGGACATCAGGACAAAGATATGTAATGAAAATAAGTCCAGGCTGGCTGTCCTTGTGGGCATCAGCTGCTGGCATCTGCATTGCTGCTGCCATGAGCATGGCACAGCAGGTAAAAGATTGCTTTTCCTTGTGTGACACAGGAGCTCTTGTCTTGAAAGCTAGAGGGATGCAATAGAAAGAGCTGCAACCTCTGCCAGACATGGCAAAGGTGAGTGGGATGTTGTTTCTGTTGCTGCTGATGTCAGGAGGACTGAAAGGATGGAAAGTCTGGTGTTTGCCATGGGCAGGGAAACACATCTGGTTTTCATTTTCTCTTTGTGTGTCAGAAAAAGAGGAGAGTGTGCCTGCAACTTGGAACTCTCCTGCCCTCTGCTGCTCAGAGGGAGAAAGGTTTCAGCTTCTAGAAGGACATCAGGACAAAGATATGTAATGAAAATAAGTCCAGGCTGGCTGTCCTTGTGGGCATCAGCTGCTGGCAACTGCATTGCTTCTGCCATGAGCATGGCAAAGCAGGTAAAAGATTGCTTTTCCTTGTGTGACACAGGAGCTCTTGACTTGAAAGCTAGAGGGATGCAATAGAAAGAGCTGCAACCTCTGCCAGACATGGCAAAGGTGAGTGGGATGTTGTTTCCATTGCTGCTGATGTCAGGAAGGACTGTAAGGATGGAAAGGCTGGTGTTTGCCATGGGCAGGGAAACACATCTGGTTTTCCTTTTCTCTTTCTCTTTGAGTGCCAGATAAACAGGGGAGAGTGTGCCCTCACCTTGGACCCCTCCTGCCCTCTTCTGCTGAGATGGAGAAATGTTCCAGCTTCTAGAAGGACATCAGGAGAAAGATATGTAATGAAAATAAGTCCAGGCTGGCTGTCCTTGTGGTCATCAGCTGCTGGCATCTGCATTGCTGCTGCCATGAGCATGGCAAAGCAGGTAAAAGATTGCTTTTCCTTGTGTGACACAGGAGCTCTTGACTTGAAAGCTAGAGGGATGCAATAGAAAGAGCTGCAACCTCTGCCAGACATGGCAAAGGTGAGTGGGATGTTGTTTCAATTAGTGCTGATGTCAGGAAGGACTGTAAGGATGGAAAGGCTGGTGTTTGCCATGGGCAGGGAAACACATCTGGTTTTCCTTTTCTCTTTCTCTTTTTGTGCCAGATAAACAGGGGAGAGTGTGCCCTCACCTTGGACCCCTCCTGCCCTCTTCTGCTGAGATGGAGAAATGTTCCAGCTTCTAGAAGGACATCAGGACAAGGATATGTAATGAAAATAAGTCCAGGCTGGCTGTCCTTGTGGGCATCAGCTGCTGACATCTGCATTGGTGTTGCCATGAGCATGGCAAAGCAGGTAAAAGACACAGGAGCTCTTGAATTGACAGCTAGAGGGATGCAATAGAAAGAGCTGCAACCTCTGCCAGACATGGCAAAGGTGAGTGGGATGTTGTTTCAATTAGTGCTGATGTCAGGAAGGACTGTAAGGATGGAAAGGCTGGTGTTTGCCATGGGCAGGGAAACACATCTGGTTTTCATTTTCTCTTTCTCTTTGAGTGCCAGATAAACAGGGGAGCGTGTGCCCTAACCTTGCACACCTGCTGCCCTCTTCTGCTGAGATGGAGAAATGTTCCAGCTTCTAGAAGGACATCAGGACAAAGATATGTAATGAAAATAAGTCCAGGCTGGCTGTCCTTGTGGGCATCCGCTGCTGGCATCTGCATTGCTGCTGCCATGAGCATGGCAAAGCAGGTAAAAGATTGCTTTTCCTTGACTGACACAGGAGCTCTTGACTTGACAGCTAGAGGGATGTAACAGAAAGAGATGCAACCTCTGCCAGACATGGCAAAGGTGAGTGGGATGTTGTTTCAATTAGTGCTGATGTCAGAAAGGACTGTAAGGATGGAAAGGCTGGTGTTTGCCATGGGCAGGGAAACACATCTGGTTTTCATTTTCTCTTTCTCTTTGAGTGCCAGATAAACAGGGGAGCGTGTGCCCTAACCTTGCACACCTGCTGCCCTCTTCTGCTGAGATGGAGAAATGTTCCAGCTTCTAGAAGGACATCAGGACAAAGATATGTAATGAAAATAAGTCCAGGCTGGCTGTCCTTGTGGGCATCCGCTGCTGGCATCTGCATTGCTGCTGCCATGAGCATGGCAAAGCAGGTAAAAGATTGCTTTTCCTTGACTGACACAGGAGCTCTTGACTTGACAGCTAGAGGGATGTAACAGAAAGAGATGCAACCTCTGCCAGACATGGCAAAGGTGAGTGGGATGTTGTTTCAATTAGTGCTGATGTCAGAAAGGACTGTAAGGATGGAAAGGCTGGTGTTTGCCATGGGCAGGGAAACACATCTGGTTTTCATTTTCTCTTTCTCTTTGAGTGCCAGATAAACAGGGGAGAGTGTGCCCTCACCTTGGAACTCTCCAGCCCTCTTCTGCTGAGATGGAGAAATGTTCCAGCTTCTAGAAGGACATCAGGACAAAGGTATGTAATGAAAATAAGTCCAGGCTGGCTGTCCTTGTGGGCATCAGCTGCTGGCATCTGCATTGGTGCTGCTGCAATGAGCATGGCATAGCAGGTAAAAGTTTGCTTTTCCTTGACTGACACTGGTTCTGTTGACTTGAAAGCTATACGGATGCAATAGAAAGAGCTGCAACCTCTGCCAGACATGGCAAAGGTGAGTGGGATGTTGTTTCAATTAGTGCTGATGAAAGGAAGGACTGTAAGGATTGGAAAGGCTGGTGTTTGCCATGGGCAGGGAAACACATCTGCTTTTCATTTTCTCTTTCTCTTTGAGTGCCAGATAAACAGGGGAGCGTGTGCCCTAACCTTGGACAACTCCTGCCCTCTTCTGCTGAGATGGAGAAAAGTTCCAGCTTCTAGAAGGACATCAGGACAAAGATATGTAATGAAAATAAGTCCAGGCTGGCTGTCCTTGTGGGCATCAGCTGCTGGCATCTGCATTGGTGTTGCCATGAGCATGTCACAGCAGGTAAAAGATTGCTTTTCCTTGACTGACACTGGTTCTGTTGACTTGAAAGCTAGAGGTATGCAATAGAAAGAGCTGCAACCTCTACCAGACATGGCAGGGTTGAGTGGGATTTTATTTCAGTTGCTGCTGATGTCAGGAAGGACTGTAAGGATGGAAAGGCTTGTGTTTGCCATGGGCGGGGAAACACATCTGGTTTTCATTTTCTCTTTGTGTGCCAGAAAAAGAGGACAGTGTGCCTGCAACTTGGACCCCTTCTGCCCTCTTCTGCTGAGATGGTGAAATGTCCCAGCTTCTAGAGGGACATCAGGACAAAGACATGTGTTGAAAATAAGTCCAGGCTGGCTGTCCTTGTGGGCATCAGCTGCTGGCATCTGCATTGGTTTTGCCATGAGCATGGCACAGCAGGGAAAAGATTGCTTTTCCTTGTGTGACAGCTGTTAAGCCATTCTGATTCACCCTTTGCATCCACACCATACTGTTTTTTCCCACACTGCTGTTTCTATCCAGCAATGTGCATATGTGCAGTGGTACAGAGGTTGGTGGCCCTGTATGTGGAGGGGGATGGAGATTCCTGATCCTTGAGGTCCCTTCCAACCCGGGCCATTCTGTGTGTGTGTGTGAGTGGCTAAACACCAATTGTTGCTAGCTCAGCAGGTATACTGCTAATTATTGAACGTCTGACAGCTGCTTGTCAACACTTGGCCACTCTTTCTGGACACCTGCTCATCCCTGAAGAGAGAAAATTATTGAAGGAGGACAGAAGGGAGTCTCTTGATGCCTGCCTGTTGCATCCCAACCTGCCCACAGAGTGAGTCAATTCGGCCTTGTGTGGAGGCCCTGGCTTCTTTGGAGTCTGTTTTTCTTTTGCTGAGCTTCTCCTATCCAAACAGAATGGCCTTACAACATGCTTTCTGGTCCTTAATACTAAACCCATGCAATTTGTAACTATTACAGTTCTGTAAGTGAGAATTGATCACATGATTGAACAACTGTATTTCTAAAATATGTTATGAAATAACTTCTTTTTAATAATACTAATAAAGTCTTTCTACTTTTTCAAACTGTTTCTAAGGGCAAATTACTAAACACATTGTGCTGTACTGCTTCAGAGCAATCCCACATTTGATAGCCAGTGCAGAAACAACATTCCATCCTACAGCATTAGCTAGTTCAGAGGTACCAGACGTGTATCTGGATGTGGCTGTTGTGCGTAACTGGGGCTGAGGGATCAGAAATGACAGCTCCACTCTTGGAGACCACAGAACTAAAATGGAAAGATAAAATAGTTGCAGGGCAATTGTTCTCTGTGCCTGAAGCAGTGACCGATTTATCGGGGAGAGATTTAACAGTTAAATGAGGATTACAGCTGCAAGTCTGTGAAACAGATATCAGGTGTCAATGAATGTGTTAACAGCTGGTGATGAGAAGAAATGAATCCAAAGCTGTGGGCAGGGGAAGGAAATCGGGGTGGACTCACAATTTTCCCTTACAAAGAACTGCCCAAGGAGGGAGTGGAGCTGTGAAACAGCAACAATATCCCATAGCCTTAGAAGGGAGAGTGGGTCTAAAAGCTGTAACACAGACACTGGTTAAGGATGGTCTTCTGGAACCTTGTCTGTGGCCTTATAACACCCCAATCCTGTCGGCACGGAAGGCAGACGGCACGTATCGGCTGGTGCAAGATGTAAGGAAATGACTGAACCCGTTCTCAAAAGACAGCCTGTGGTTCCTAACCCCTATACCCTAATGAGTCAGATCCCACACGGACAGCAGTGGTTTGGTGTGAGAGACCTCACAGATGCTTTCCGGACAGCCTTTGGACTCAGAGAGAAATGGCTGCGTTTGTATGAGGACACATTGTAATCCTATTGTGATTCGTGATGATACTGTAGATACTGGAACTCGTGCTAATCCTTGTCTTTGCAGCGTTTGAAGCAAGCAACTGGTGCTGCTGTCATGCAGAAAGCTCCCTTCCAACCACTCAGCAAGCATTTGGATGAGACAGCTTCCTGCTGGGGAGCCCTCCGGCATCACTGCTGCCTCCTCCAGAACCATACCTGCAGATGCTTCAGAGCTCTTCAGCATGGACTTCCTTCCTCCCATCAGCAGCTGCTCCTGCACTGACCTTCATTCACACTGGGATACCATCTGCTTCCAGCAGGAGCTGACCTGCGAGACAGAGAAAGGAAACGTGGGATGAGCACCAATGCAGAAGCACAAGGCTGTGTCACCACCACGTCTTGCAGCCTTGGGAAGTCAGCTGCAACTGCAGCCTTGGTCAGAATTCTTTTGCTTTGGGGAACGGATGGACTTGGAATGGAAGGACACGAGAAAAATGACATCTGTTTGAGCTCAGCAGACTTGAGAGGTGGGCCTGGGTGAACCTCATGAGGTTCAGCACAGCCAAGTGCAAGGTTTGGCATTTGGGCCGGAGGAATCCCAGGCGTTCTTTTGTCATCGTGGTGGTTTCCAATAGACCCCAACAATGAGACATCAGGTCGCCGTGTGGGCTCCTGGGTGACACTGCCATTTCCCAGCCATTGCAGCCTACGGGCAAATAAAGTAAAATACTTCAGAAAGATCTCACACTGATTGCATATTTTACTGTTCTTTTACACAAAACAGAAGGGGAGGGCAGCAGATGCATGCAGCTGCATCAACACCCAGGCTTCTAAAGGAATGGAAAGACAGAAACATCAAATATCAATGCCTTATTCTAATGCAAGGAGGGAAGCTTCTATCAATGTTACTTTTTATCATTGAAAATAAGCAGTTGGCACTCTTAAAGGAAAATCCTAGGCCCCAGGTTCTGGCAGTGTGGCAATCTGGACTCAGCTGTGAATGATCCAAACAGTCTGTTCCAGATTTTAACATCCCTTCTATGCATTCACAAGTTTTCTCTCTTGACTTCCCCTTACAGCCGTTAGATGCCAGCAAAACATCCCACAAACACTCCTTAACTCTGTGCACACAGGCACCCATCCAACCAGAGCCATCAGTCATTCCCAGCCATGCGCTCTTCCTCCAATCATGGTCAGCATCACACGGCCGTCACGCAGCTCACTTGACTCAGTTTTTCTCTTCTTTCTGGAGGTGTCCTTGCTTCTCAGCCTTACCTTCTCGTGATGTTTATCTCGCTCTGCAGCTCCTGCTCTGAATAGGCTTTCTTGTATTCCCGCATGACAGGCACAAAATGCAGCCACAGCCCCTGCCACCAAGGTCAGCTCTTCAGCACACATTACCTGAGGAGCACTTGGCAACTCCTGCAACCTGAGCAGTGCCAGGAAGACTGTTTCACTTCTGCTTCTCCTGGCTCAGAAATTCATTTTCCTACCTAGAAAATGGAAAAAGAAAAGAAAGAAAAAAAATCCTGACATTAGCAGACACAATTGATACTATGGAATTCTGGAAGGCAAGGGATTTGCCCTCTATGATGAGAAGTTGAGTGCAAAGAACTCAGAAGAGCCATGAGCAGGTTGTGAACTTGTGGGTAAAAGTAGGAAGTGCAGCAGTGCAGGGCTTCTGGAGGTGAGGGTCTGCTACAGCCGCCTGGAAAGAGAGCCTGTTGGTGGGAGCTGCTTACTGCAGCCAGCAGAAGCATCGCACTCACTGACTCTCATCCTGATGGGGGATTCCAGTCAGTCTGGGAAATCAGCATGGCTGGCTGCAAGCAATCTGACAGACTCCTGGAGTGCAGTGAGAATCACTCTGTGGTGCAGGCATTGGGCACAGCAAGCAGAAGGGAAGCATTGCTGGACATGGTGCACACCAGGGGTTACAACAGGAGGCGGTCAGGGCTGCAGTGACCATGCCCTCCTTGAGTTGGTGATCTCAAGGAATGCGGGCCTGGCAGGAAGCAAAGGCAGGAGCCTGAACTTCAGGAGAGCCAGCTGCAGGCTGTTCCAGGAATTCTTGGACGAGATCCTCTGGACAACTGTTTGTAGGGGCAAAGGGATGGAAAAGAGATGGTCACTTTCTCAGAAAAAAACTTGCTCAGAGCTGAAGAGCTCTCCATCCCTGCCACATGAAATCAAGCAGAGGAGGCAGGAGACCTGTTTGCTTTTTGTTGGGAGGGTGGGAAGGAGCTTTGGGTTAGGGGCACATCCTGTGCCAGAGCATCCCGATGGCACGCGTGGGATCAGCATGTCTGTCAGAGAAGCGGGTGAGGTTGCAGGAGAGGAAGGGGAGGAGGTGCCAGCACAGCTCTGCACGATGCTCTGCCACACTGGGCAGCTTGATCATGGCTCAGCAGTGGGATCCGACGAGGAGAAGGGGAGAAGGAAATCAAGGATGTGAGGGAGCCACCAAACAGTCAGTGAGTGTCTGTGAAGTCTTGCAGACCCAGAGATTCCCAGGTTGTTTCTGCTTGCGTAGCATCTTTGTGCTGCAGGGTGAGCAAAAGGTTCTGCTGCTTGATTCTTCTGCAGGAGCCGCCTAAAAGGGAAATGGCCACTGAGCTGCAGACCAAGCAGTACTGCCTGACGTTGGCCAGGGGGAGCTTCTCCTGCCGCAGTGTGCTAATGACAGGTCTGGAGATGATCTGCAGGGCCAGTTCGTAGATGGGAGCCAGGAAAGGACATGATGGGAGGAGGGAGGTGTTAAGCAACATCCAAGGCATCAAAATGCATCAGAAAGCCCTGAAAAGCATCACAAAGCCACAGCCAGGAAGCTTGGGAGTATCATGAGCAGCATCCAGGATGCGAGAGATTATTTGCTACCATGCCAAATGGTAGCAGAGCTCCCCCTGCAGACATCCCAAAGCCAGACAAAACAGGAACAACCCTAGAGCTGTGCTGCACGCACCCCACGGCCACAGCATGGCTAGCTGAGGTGCCTTGCTGTGTGCTGCATTCATCCCAGTCCGTGTGAATGAAGACTCTGGAGGCAGTCAAGGCGTTGGTTGAGCACGAGTGTGCTTTTATTATTATATAAAGGACAGGAGGGTGTGAGAGGTCCACGGTGAAGATGGGAATCATCCTGTCTTGTCATGGAGAGAGTGGCTCAGAGCTCTCAGTGCTGCTATCCGGTGCCTGGGACTGGAGGCCTGATTGAAAGTCCCCTTGCAAGAGGCTCTGCTCCTCCTCACTGATGCTGACCTGCTCCTGCATGGAGGTGCTGCTGTCAGGGCACTCACACTGTGCTTCAGATGGGCTGCACTGCAGAGACTCTTGGTTAAAATCCACACTTGTGACTGTGGTGTCTGGGAGGCTCAGGTCAGCAACTTCAGCAGAGCCAGGTGTAATGAGAGCATGGACTTCGATGAGCTCCTTCTCTCCATTCATGTTGTTAGATGGAAGGCTGCTATTGGAACTGCAGCAATTTGTGCTTCCTAAGAGCTCTCCACTGATGGAAGCACACAGAGCATCCTCGCTACTTGCCCTGGATCTTATGGCTTGGCAAGGGCTCGATTCACCTAGAAAGGATACACAGGAATTAGTGTCAAACTTTCACAAGCTGAATTACGCCAGTGGTTCTTGATCAGGGATGAAGATTTAGGCACGGGCTGGAACGCCAGAAAGAGATACAAGTGCAGAGCAAGCTTGAATTCTATGTTCCTGAAAAGCAGGGATTTGGAAACTGCATTTGCACCCTTACCTGCCAGGACTACCACTGCTGTTTCTGAGGGCTGCCTGGCATTGCGCTGCAGTTGGCGTTTGCTCCCAGAAAATGGCTTTCTGAGGCTGAAGCAGCAACACCAACTGCTAGCTGGCGATTCCTCCTTCTTGCTGGGTGGATTTTGTCTGGAGAGAGAAAACAGCCAATGCTGTGAGTCGTGCGTGGTGCAGGGTGAGGGAAGAGCAGCACTGAGCTCTTGGCAGCAGTTGCTTGTTCCTGGGACTGCCTGGTTTCTGCAGAAACACAACTTAGAAACTCGCTCTGTTTCCAGCAGTTGAGGATGGCTCCGTTCTACAGCTCAGCCCTGAAGTCTTGCTGGCTAAATTCCCCTCAACTCTGTCAAGCAAGATGCAGAGCATGTGAGCAAAGGCTCCACAGCTGTACAGCACAGCATCTGAGGGATGGCTTTGATGGAGCTGGCAGGCGTAACTGCTTTCTGAGGAACCGTGCAGCCATAAAGGAAGCTCAGAAGCATCTCTGACTCTTACATTAGCACCTCATCGGCCTCATCTCACTGCCATGTTTAATTTCCTGTGCCAGCAAGTCTGACCAACTGCTCTGCTTAGAGGAGAACTGGATTTGTTTTCAGGCACGTGGCCCTGAAATCTAGAAAACCCCACCTTAGCCTAACTTACTTTCAGCAACTTCTGGCACTAGAAATACTGGAAAAAAAAAAACACTAACACCCACCCAGACAATGATGCTAGCTGCTGGAAAAGAAAGTCCTCTTTACCTGTCAGATGGAAAGTCAACGACGGTGTGGAATTTTCCCTGCCCAGCTGCAGGGCTTTCTTCCACTACAATGTTGTGGCTGCTCTCTGTCACAGGGGGAGAGCTGCTGTGGCCTCGCCTCTGTGCCTGTGCCTCCTCCAGGCTGAGCAGCTTTGTGGCAGCAGAAGAGACCCCCACAGACTTGGGCCCTGGGAGAGAATTGTGCCCTGTCAGGGAAAACCACAGGTAAGAGTGAGGATCAGAAAGCAGCAGCACAGCCACCACAGTTCTGGGGGAGGTGCTGTATTTTTCTCAGGCTTGCTTATCTGAGCCACTGGAAGAACAGAAGCCCAAAATAACCATGTGGGCAGAAGTCTGTTTATGGCAAAGGACACGGTTATAACTAAGAGCAGCTTACTGTATCAAAACAGGCAAGGAAAAACCCAAGGAAATGGGGGCAGGGAACTGAGAAAGCTTCGCTGCCACACTTGCATCAAGCTTTTCCTGCGTGCAAACCATAATAATGACGGTTTCCTCCTTGTGAAGTTTGGGCTTGGACATTCTCAGCATCCAGCAACAGGATGCCATACCCTAATGGAAGCCCAGAGGTCTGCTGTCCTCTTGATGGTAAAAGAGTATCTCAAAGGTCCCAGAGAAGGCCTGCATTTGGTCAAGGTGTCAGGTCAAGATCAAGCTAATGGAGGAAGACACTCACCTGCTGCATCTGCGATGTCTGCTCTGGATTTGGAGCCGAAGAGGACGTCTGTGTGGTTGATGATGAATTCCACCACATCCGACTGCGTCTGCAGCTCCATGCAGGCAGCTCTTCCGCTGGCGCAGGCAGACTCGTTCTGCTGTGATCTGTAGAAAAGGCAGATTTTAGAAGTCATTTCTCCAAGACCGTTTCCCTGAGTCTGAATTGTTGCAGCCAAAAGCTGTCAGCTGAGGCTCTGGAGACTTCCGCAGTGGGCAATCAGTGATGCCACTGCAGAAATTCCCCTGGATGATCAAGGACACGTCAGTCCCATCTCAACAAGACTGCAGAAATTGTCACCTAGACATTGTGCCTGTGGGGTTGGAGAACAGCCCAGGCTCCTGCTCTTCTGTCAGCCACAGATTTTACAGGAGAAGAGCACATTTGATGGAGAAAAAGAGGACTGTTCTTTTTTAGTGGAGAACATATGAAGCGTTGTGTTGAAACAGAACCAGAAGTTTACCTTAAGAGGTTTGGAGCCCACACAATGGCTAGGTTCTTGGCATGCATGTTTGTTATCGTGGAGCTCCCAGCCAGACACGCCAAGTGTCTCATCAGGTACTCCAGTGTCCTGGAAAACAAGAGAGGCAAACGTTCAGCACCAACGAGCATGCCGTGCTGCAATTCAGAAAGCAAACCTCCATTCATGCTACTTCTTGTGATTGCTACTGTCACCGAAGATGAAGTAGATCCAACTTGACTGAGTGCCACGCTGCAGCACCAAGCCCCAGCACAGCACAGCCGCAGCCATCAGCTGCACCAAGCGTGCCCCCGTGCCCAGGAACTGACCCCATAAAGTAAGCCCATGGAGCCTTCAACCCTTCAGCATACACAGGCATCGTGTTGCCGGCGTGAGACAGAGCCTGGAACCGCATCGTTGCCCTCTGCAATGCAGCAGGGCTGAGCTCAGCAGGCTGAGGGCAGCACTGACCTGTAGTGAGGAGCGGGCAGCTGCTGGATGACGTCCTGCATTCTGAGCAGCCGCTCCTCCTCTGTAGCGGCACCAACAGCATCCTGGAGTAGTGCAGAAAGGGAGCGAGACACCAATCAGGCTAGTACACCACTGCGAGTAAACCTCGTGGGGCTGACAGCAAAAGGGCCTCCGAGCTGGGGCACTGCTGCAGCCATCTGCCAAGAGGCCCAGGAAGAGGGAAATGAAAGACGTGGCCTTGTGCTTACCGAGAACTTGCCGTACAGCTGGTGGGTGAGCAGAGGGTTCGGGAGCTCCCTGAAGTACATCTTGCAGAGGGAGCTCACGCTGTGAATGTCGCGGACGGTGAGCTCAGGAATCTGCTCCGACTCAAATTCCTGCCTGGAGAGAGGGACGCAAACCCGGTTGAGCGAGAGGAAGGCAAGCCCAAAGCCACACCAGATGCACTCAGGCTGTGTCAGTCGCAGCACTCTTACCGCAGTCTCTGGATGTTGGACGCGACGCCGGACAGGCGGTATATCCCCTGCACCACGCCGTGCTGCTCAATGAACTCAGCACAGCTCTGGAGGACCTGGGGGACTGAAGAACACGTGCCAGCCGTCAGTGGAGCTCCTGATTCAATCGTGCTGCAGGCTGTGCTTCACATCCCATCCACTAAGCCCAGCCAGGCTTGGCTGAAGCAAATACAGATGTGCTTGTCTCTTAGGAGCATCCGCCTCACTTTATCCTTCAGCCATCAACTCCCACTACACGTGTCTGCATGGCTATCAGCCTGCCCCCTGCTAGATACGAGCTCCCTTTCATCTTCTTTAGATGCCCAGCAGAGGAAGATCTCAGGAATGGGCAGCTCCTTACCATCACGACCGGAGTGGAGAAGATGCTCTCCCAGGTCACCGCCAAACACCCTTTCCTTCTCCACCTCCCGCTCGGTCGGTTTCTTTGGGCGGGCCTTCACCAAGGAATGAAGGAAGGTGAGGATCTTGCTGCGTTTCTTGGGCACTGCACAACAAAAGGAAGAAACCAGGTCATTTCAGGTCTGGCTCCGTTGGACGAGGCCGAGCACAGCACATTCTACAGAGCACGTCAGAACGGGAAGAACATTACCAACCAGTACATACAAAAAGGGGTTTTCCCCATCTCTGGAGGAGCCCAAGGCCAGGCTGGATGGGGCCCTGGGCAGCCTGATCTAGTCTCACATTAAATGTGGGGGCTGGGAGACCACCCTGAGGCGGGAGGGTTGGAGCATGATGATCCCTGAGGTCCCTTCCATCCCAAGCCATTCTATGAAGATTCTATAGTTTCCCCAAGTCCAATCATAAACACAGGAGGATTGGGCCAAATCTCTGCCTCATGGTGTGCATGAAGAATCATCAACACAGAGGACAATGTGGCATGGATAAAGGAGGTACTAAACATGGAACACACCCCCAAAAAGACTTCATTTTGCTTCCCCACACCATGAAATGTAACATCCATACCTGGCTTTGGCACTGAGTTGATGAGTGCCTCAGGAATGTTCTTATTAATGAGTTCCACACACTCCCCTGGGAAAAATCCAACCTGTAACAAGAAGAAAAGAGAGGCCAACTATTGCATGCAGCACTTCTCAGATCTGAACTGTTAAACCAAAAGCCACATAACATTTCCCTCGGAACGTGCTTGCCTGACGTTCCATAAGACTATCCAGCAGAAAATGGCCATAGTTCACAGCATAAAGGTAATAATTTTTCAACATTTGCAGCCAAAGGCAAGGTCCTCTGATACTGACACAGGGAAACTGTTTATGTCCTTTAGGCATCCTGTGCAGGCAGAGCAGCTCTAAGCTGAGATTCCTGCCTTTACTGAAGTTGCACTCTCCAGTCTGAAGCTTGTGCCTACCTGGAAGCCGAGCTTGCCTCTCCACCAGGGGGTCAGCTCCTTTGGTGGCATGTCGATGACACACACGATGTCTCCCACCTGCAAGAGATTGCAGCGTCAATCCCAGCTTCAGCACGGCTGGGAGGAAAGCACAGCTCAAATGACTGCATTCTTCTGCACTGCCAAACATGGCCGAGCATGAGAGCACTTGCACCAGTGCAGCTCTGAAGGCATTTGCCACTGTAAAATTGAACAACAAGGAACGCCTTGAACTGCTTACCTCAAAGGAGAGTTCATCCGCTGCCTGGGCAACGTATCTCTTAATAGCATGGGCAGCAGCAATAGCTGGAACATTCACAGGTGCCACCTCATGGTCCAGCAGGGGCTTCCCCTTGTTCTCAGTCTGAAACAGAGAGCACAGGCCACGGTGAGGAGCTGGGAACCAACAAGGAGGACTTCAAGGTGAGGAGCACATCTGCAGAGAAAGCTGCAGGAAATGCACTCGGTCCTTATCGTGGGCACTGCAGAAGGAACTGCAAGTCTAATAACGGCTGTTTCTCTCCCTGGTGTGCAGCAGGCACACGCCAGGCAATGCTGCCTCTCTCCCCACCCAGACTAATCAGCAATGGCACTGACGCAGACAGGTGGCCTTGTCCATTTTGCCCCCTCCTTTCCTGCGCTCTTTGTGCAGGAAGGCTGACTGTTTCAGATGCTAGGAGACCGTGAAGAGGGAAACCAAAGCTACGGCTGCAGTTACAAGGTGCAAACAGTGCCATTGCAAGCACCAAGCAGCTCTCTTGAGCAGTCCAACCAACAGCAAGGCCAAACAGAGCAGAGAATGATTGTTGTTTCTGCAGCCATTTCAAGGGAAAAGTCAGTAGAGGACAAACACAACAGCCGAGATGGCTCTCGTACTTTTATAAACTTGCCACCCTTGCACTGCTGTCTTGCCACAGAGGAGCTCTCTTGGAAAGCAGGAGAGCACATCTGCGGCTCACTCTGCTGGCTGCAGTCAGGGAACAAAGACCAATCAGAGCTTCATACTCTACCTCTGTCCATGCCAGCTCAGGCCCACAGCTGATCTCGCTGCACGCCACAGCCATCAGCGTAGGTGTGACAAGCTGGAACTGAAAAGAAACACACTTTTATTTTCTCTGTTCACATCTCTGCTGTGCTCCCTACAGCTGTCGGGCACACTCACACAGCCCAAGCACGCCTGCTGGTGTCCCTGGTGATGCTGTGCAGCTCTGCACAAGCTGGGGCTGGGACTCTTTGCCTAAGGGATTGGTTTCCTGTAGACCAGCTGGTCACAGCACCACAGACAGCATCCTTCTGAGGGCTGAGCTGCAGAGCACGTGGAGAAAACCCACACGTGACCAGCGTCCCATCAAAGCTGGATGAGGCTGTGTTACTAAACACGGGGCGTCACGGGCTGCTAAAGCATGTGGGGGGACAAACCATGGCAGGTACCTGGCAAGAGATCAGAACGAGGGAGACAAATGCCTTGAATCCGCAGCCGTTCCTTGTCACTTTGCTCTGATCTTCCACGAGCAAAAGCTGCAGCAGGGAAGCAGGCAGAGGGTGGAGAGAGGAGAGAGAAAGAGCAGGTCAGTTTGCTTCCACGGTTTAGCAAAGACTACGAGGGAAAAACCAAAATCTGCCCTCCCTCAACTTAAAAACTTAAGTTTTCAACTTAAAACCATTTCCCTTTGTCCTGCTGTTATCTACCCTTTCAAAGAGTTGATTCCCCTCCTCTTTTTAGGCTCCCTTTAGGTACTGAAGGCTGCCATGAGGTCACCCCACAGCCGTCATTTCTCCAGGCTGAACAAGCCCAGCTCCCTCAGCCTGTCTTTGTAGGGGAGGTGCTCCTGTCCCCTGATCATCTCTGTGGCTCGCCTCTGGACCCTCTCCAACAGCTCCCTGTCTTTCTGGACACTGTAGTGCAGCTGGGGCCTCACAAGAGCAGATCAGGGGGGGACGATCACCTCCCTGTCCCTCATGGCCACCCCTCTGCTGATGGAGATAATGTGAGCCTATGAGCTCCGCCAGCCAGCAGTTCTCAGCACTCACTGTCCCCCCGTCTCTCCCACACTGTCTCAGCTTACCTACAAGGTGCTGCACAGGACGGTGTGAAGACAAAGGGACGCAGTCGGTGCACAAGTGCAACAAGCGAGCTGCTCAGTCAGAGCTCCAGCGCTCCAATGAAGGGACGCAGCACGCACTGCTCCTCCCCTCATTCTAGCCCTTATGACATCACTGAGGGCCACCAGGCTGCTCCACCACGACGCACAGGGTGGGGAGGCAAGACCAGTCACAAGGGCAGAAGATTCCAACAGCCCAGCCCAACGTTCTGGAATCAGGGGCTGCTTGGAATTCTACCCCAGCCAAATCCTGGAGAAGCTGGCACGGGGTCGTCATGACCAAAGCGCAGGACCTGGCGCTTGCTCTTGTTGAGCCTCGCACAAATGGCCTCAGTGCATCCCTCTGGAGGGCCTTCCTGCCCTCAGCCAGATGGACGCTTCCTCCCAGCAGCGTACCTTGCAGTGCTGGGCCCATGTCAAATCCACACTAGAGTGGGTTTTGTTACATTCAAGGGCATGTTGCAGCACCCATCTATTTCACCTGGAAGGAAATAAAGCAGGAGATGGGAGAAACACAGAACTACTGCCAGACTGCTTTATCACCTTCTTACACCACCTTCCCTTGCCTCATCCCCTACCCCAACTCCTGGATGATGCCCACAGGCTGATAGTTGGATCTCAAATCCATAGGAATCCTTTCACAGGACTCCATCAAAAAGGCTGTCACACTTGTTCCGTACACTCACACTGACCCAGCAGTGGTATCACAGTCACTTAACACACACACAACAACCAAACCCCGAGCATGCACATCCCTTCCTGCGTGACTGCAGCCCACAGCTCCCCTTCACACCTCCGTGGATCTCTGGTGTTTTACACTGATGCAGCCTCGCTGCAGCTCCGTGGCTGTCACACAAGGCCTGCAGGACCTCTTTCTCTGCAAACCCCGTCTGCAGGCATTGGTTCACGAGGTTCACCTCCTGCCCTCCTGAGCAAAAACAAGCACTAAGAACAAGAGCAAAGCACGCTGGACTCGACCTGGCTGGATCCCCAACCCTCAGTCCTGTCAGACGGACCCTGGTGTGGAGACTCATCCCCAAAGCCTGGCTGGACATCAGCACAGGCATCATTCTTCAAACGCCCCATCCAAGCAGCAAGGGATCAAAGCGTTGGCACAGCTGAAACAGAAATGCTGTGTGAGTTTCCTGTTAGCACTGAGCAGGAACAAATCTACCGCTGAGCAGCAGGATGTGAGACAAGCAGCAGAAGACACCCAACCTGCAGAACCAGCTCGTTTGGGGTCGGTCCAGATGTCTGTCTGCTCCCTTCCCTGGCCCAGGCCAAGCTTGTGAGCTGCTCCTCCTTTGTGCAGGGGGAAATGGTGCAGATGCCATGTGGTGGCTATGCACAGCATGCCTTGGACTTGCTTTTCCTATCTCCATCTTCCATTAGCAAACAGCATCTCCAGCCTCCAGAGATCACTGAGTCCAACCCCTGCACAACAGTGAAAAAAAAGATATGATAAGGGGTACTTAAAGCACAGCATCTGTAATCAGATCAGACTCCTGCACTGTGAAGACTTCCATGAGTATTCCTGCAGAGTGCATCACTTAGTCTCTCCTAAGCCTTGTGTTCATGGTTTTCCTGTAAGAGCTTGTCTAAAACACACTGCCTATAATCGTGGTTATGCTAGAAGCATTTGGATTTCTTGATCCTCACTGTGATTTCAATAACAAATGCAGATGGTTTTTTGTTAGGGACAGCTTTCAATTTCTCAACTGAAATTTCAATATTGCATTAGGTGTTGACAACCACGGGGCTGCAGTACAGAGAATTACAGGAAGATTAATTTCTCCATCTCCATGCTCCTAGACATTTATGATTACAGTGATGTAGTTATATACAAAGTTGCAAGATACCAAAGCTAGAATAACCTCTTGGTGCAGCAGGATGTCTGGAGCCCAAGTGCAGAGTCTCAGTGTTGCAAAGCCTTGAAGAGGTGCACTGTATGTGCTGGGGCTGATGACACAGACACTGGAGCAAGGCCAGTGTGATGTTAGAAACTTGACCAGCAGCTGATCTGTTGTCAGCCATTTCTGGACACAAACGGGATCTGGTCGACTTAGGACATGACCTTTGGGCTGGAGAGCAACTCCCCGAGGAATCACACAGCCACTGCAGACCGTTGGCAAGAACCCCATACCAAAACAGCTCATCTGCAATCAGTTTTTAATCTGTGCAGCAGTGATTGGAACAGGCGCACACTCTCTGGAATTGCAGGAATGTTCACAAGTGGAATGTACATCACCTGTGTGCTCCAGCTCTTCTGTGTGCATGCTAGGAGCAGTGATCCCCCTGCACCCAGGGCTGCAATAAAGTCGTGTGGGCTTTCTAACCTGCCAACCAGCAGCCCAGGCTGCCCAGAGCCACATCCAGCCTGGCCTTGCATGCCTGCAGGGATGGGGCATCCACAGCCTCCCTGGGCAACCTGTTCCAGTGCCTCACCACCCTCTGGCTGAAAAACTTCCTCCTCACATCCAACCTCAACCTCAACACCCCCCGTCTCAGTTTAAAGCCATTCCCCACTTGTCCCATCACTGTCCACCCTCCAAAACAAAACACCTCGGCTGTTCAACACTGAAAGAGCAAAATAACCCACAGCTCTTACTTCCACTGTATGCATTTAATTCCAGACTTAAGGTCACAGGTTAATTACTCATGTGATCCTTCCTGACAGAAGAACTACTCGTAGTGATGTGTAGGAGTAAGGAACAGTTTGAAAAGGTCATGGACATATTAGAACTTGCAGCATTTATCTTAATAGATGCCTACATTGCAAAGCATTTTGTAAAACACACGTTACAAGTACTGTGCATTGGATTACACTATATCAAACTCTAAGTAACAATACAGGTTGCTTTTAAATCTACACTTACATGTTTTCTTCTAACTCCTTGATAACATTCCTTACTACCTTCAGTTTTAGAGCCAAAGCAGTGTTTGAGCTGGTAATGTACTCTTGAACAGCACTGCTGCCTTCAGCATTTGTATGTTTAGATCTGAAAAGAGAATTTGGTCATTATTTCATGATGAGAGAATCTTATATGACACAACAGAATTACAAAAATCTGACAATACTGTAAAATGCCAGCGTAAGAATGTGGCTTTGATTTAATTTTTTCTTTTTTTTTCTTCTTTTTTCTTTTTCTTCTTTTTTTTTTTTTAATGGTGAGGGTACCATTAATTCAAGACAAGAATTTTGTTTGTAAGTCGATCTCTATAACTGTTCTTGGCATCATTCTGTAGGATGAACTAGATACATGGAATTTGGCACTGGCTCCCCAGGGCAGTGGTTTGGCACTGAGCTGACAAAGGCCAAAGAGCATTTGCACAATGCTCTCAGACACAGGGCTTGACCCATAGGAGGTCCGGTGTGGAACCAGGAGGTGGAATACATGATCCTCGAGGTCCCTTCCAAATACAGATATTCCATGATCCTCTAATACTTATATTCCCAAGTCCTGTACACAGTGCTCAGATGCTTAATTGAAAGGTTCCATGAAACAGTGAGGTATCTATGTCCCTTTACCACTCAGTTATTCAATTTGCCACATGGATCTTTTATCCAGTCACATTAAAAAAACACTCAAAGTATTTCCTTCAGTCTTCCATTCTGATAGAGCTTGCTGGAGCAAATAAAGAGTTGCAACTCAGAATGTCCACACCTCCCTTCCTGCACCCTGCATACTTTTTTCATTGTACTGTGATTACATACCATTCTATTGTCACCCTCATTCTGTCATTATCTAGGCAGTTTACTGCCATTACATTTTCCAGCAACAGATGCCCACAAGTACAGCCAGCCTGGACTTATTTCCAATACTTACCTTTGTCCTGATGTCCTTGTAGGAGGTGGGACATTTCTCCATCTCAGCAGCAGAGGGCAGGAGGGGTCCAAGGTGAGGGCACGCTCTCCCCTGTTTTTCTGGCACTCAAAGACAAAGGGAACAAGAAAACCAGATGTGTTTCCCTGCCCATGGCAAACACCAGCCTTTCCATCCTTACAGTCCTTCCTGCCATCAGCAGAGATATTTTGCTTTCTTGTGCCACTTCATCCCTTTAGCATCTGGCATTCTAACAAAAAAGTACTTACAAGGAATTTTAATATTTTCATATTAAATGTCAGAATTAGAACCTCATATTTACCAAATATTTAAAACGTTCAACCCAGTGAGAAGTGAATTGATGTTGTATTTAGCATTCAGATAAGAACTTGTAAAGGAAGTAAACAGAGCTGCTTTCATAAACTATAGTCTCATTGTCAAGCCTTGCACTGTCTCAGCAGATTATTACAGAATGTTCATTCAGGCAGGAATTCAGAGATGCGTCTGAATTGATAACAACAACGAGTAATTAAGAAAGCTTGACTGCAGTCTGCTTGAGGATTCCAGTCTGAAGTGTGTTCCACCTGATGACAACTGGGAATGTCTTTCTCTCACCATTAGAACCATTGCACCTCTGACTAAACACATAGCTAATCACCACTGAAAACTAACTACATGTTGATTAACATTCAGAGAGATTGTGCAGGTGTCCTTTTAGGAACTGGCCTACAGTATGCTAAGAGGGATGGATGTGGGGACATTAGGATAACGTGCCCTCTGCCTTTTAAGGCAGCCCCAGCAGAGCAGGTCAGCAGGCTGAAGAGCTGAGTGGGTCACCAGGGCTCAGAGACTTCACTCGGCCATCTGAAAGTTGAGGGACTTCAGCCCAAGCTGCCCTTTTCCATGCAGGCAAGGAGGCCAAGAGAAGGTGGATCGGCACGGTTCTGGTGCAGACAGGGGCTGCAGTGTGAGCAGGCCTACACAGACAAGGCTGTGCCCACACAGAGTGACAGCAGCTTTCGCTGTGAGCAGATTCCCAGGGGGCCTGAGCCATGGCAGTTCTTGATGGCAGCATGTTCCAATCAGCCCTGGAAGTCTTCTCTGGACGTCTGTCGCATTCTGGAATCCACACTGAGGACGCAGTCGCTGTGTCAGAGCAGCTGGCAGAGTCACGGGGAACCGTGACGTAGTTGGCCCAGGGAGCAACAACAAGGCCTGCACTGCTCAGCCAGCCCAGGCCAAAGGGGAGCACGAGAGAGAGCAGAGGAGAGAGGGGGGAAAGAGGGCCAGGAAGGAAAGGCCTGTGCCTGAATGGCCGTGTAGCAGCAGCTGCTGACAGCAAACTCGGTGATGGCAGGGGCACAGCAGAGCAGTGCAATGCTGGCAGCTTCCTGTGTCTTTCACACAGGCACTGCAGACATGGCCAGCACTGGGAGATCAGCAGAACTGCTGCACACCTCTGCCAGCCCAGGCCAGAGGAGTGCAGAACAGTGAGCTGCTGCTGAGGGGAGAGAGGATGGCCTGAGAGCTGACCTGAGAGGCAGGGCTGGCTGTGTTACAGCAGCCTCTGTGTCCTCCTCCTGTGTCTGTGAGGGCCAGAGGGCCAGAAGAGAACATGCCCAGACAACGAAGCCCTGCTGTCCTCTGCTGCTCAGCTGGAGAGATGTTCCGCCTTCCTGAAGGACGCTGATCCAAAGGGAAGGAATCAAAGGAAGTCCAGGCTGGCTGTCCTTGTGGGCATCAGCTGCTGGCAGCTGCCTCTGTGCTGCCATGGGCAGGGCACAGCACACACAGTGTTTGCAGTTCCCTGTGTGACACTGGCCCTGGTGACCTGACAGCCAGAGGGAGACAATAGAAAGAGCTGCCTCCCTCTGCCAGATGAGGCAAAGGTGAGAATCCCAGAATCACAGCATGGCCCGGGTTGGAAAGGAGCTCAAGGTTCATGAATCTCCAACCCTTGGCTCTCCAAGGGTGCACAGGGGGCTTTGTTCTCCCTGTGGTGCAGCTTCAGTGCCAACTCACAGCTGAGCTGGTTGGCACACTGTGACAGCCTGCCGCTCTGAAGCTCTTGGGGCAGTGCTCAGTTCTTTCTGAAGTACTCTGGAAAATGCTGCTGTCATGACTGTCATTCTAAAGCTGATATTGTTTCTACCGCATCAGGCTTGCAGGAAGCATCTTTGATCAACAGAGAAATCAGAAAAATTGCTTTTCCTATTGCAGTTTCCTTTTAACTAGTGATGAAAGCTGTCAGTTTATTTTTGGCACCAGAAATCCTGGGATGCAACCAGGTTAGATAAGAAGTGACACTGAGTGCACAGTAAAGGAACATAGATGAGACAGCATCACACAGCTCTGGAAAAGATGTTCCAGCTCTGTGTCTACCTACACCTTCAGGAGATGAAAAGTACTGGCTTACTGAGGTGCCCTGGGTTGCAGGTTCTGTTAATCTCCATTTTTGGAAGAGCTGCTTGCAATAAATACCTTGTAAGGTGAATGAGCTTGATAGAAGTAGGGTGTGAAAGAGATGGATTTGCTGTTTCCCTGAAGGTGCAGGAGTATTGCTGTGCCTACAGTCAGTAAACAAGGCAGAAATCACTGTGTTCCTCAGAATGAAAAAGAATAAAAATCTTTTTGTGAGTGACAGCACGCCTGAATGAAGCACAAATGTAAACATTTAAAATAAGGGCTAGTGTCAAAGGGACTTGCAGTATTTCTCGTGAAGAAATATTTGATGCTTCTTTAGGAAAGTCATCCTAACAAAAGTGTACTGATGTCTTTGCTGAGGATTTCCTTGGTTCCAGCCTGAAGGTGTGCGCAGGCATGAGCAGGCAGTGCTGAGCTGCAGGTGAGTGCCTGTGTCCCACAGCAGGAAACCCGTGGATGTCTTCAGGGGTTTGAAATGGGCAGAGCTGTAAAACCTGAAGGCTTTCACTGAAATTGTCCTCTGCTTCATTTTGTAATCTTAGTTTCACCAATGCTTTCCAATATTATTTTCGTATGAATGCAGATACATGGGATAGGATTAAAAGTTTTTATGGTGCTGCTGTATAATTTTCTGTGGTCATCATTAGCCAATAAAAAAAATAAATGGTAATCAGGCAATCTATTAACAACCTGTGGCACGTGTCAAAACAAGGAAATTCCTTGCAGGAAGACAATATTGCTATACAATAATGTGGCTATCCAAAACTCTTAATTATACTTGATGAGCTGGAGATAATCCTGAAATGCGGGACTTTGATCTTAGCCAAGAATAATAAAAGTTATTATCATTCTTAAATTGGCAGCTGCTATCAAAAGCCTGTGTCTTATTTCCCTTTTAGTAACACTGGCTAAATCAGAGAAACTGATAAAAGAATTTCATGACTGCAGCTTAGGGATTAATTCCCACTTGACCAGAAGTAATCTATGTCCAAAAATGTCTGTAAATACTTTTTTATCTTATTTTGCCAGATGTATTGATATTTGAGATGAATGGCAAAAACATTTTGCGTACATAGATAAGCAATGCAAATTTGCTGGATTGTTTAGAGAAAAAAGCTCCGGTTATCTGATCGTTTCCATGCAGAAATAAGATTTACAGAAAAATTCTCATTATTATTATTCATGCATGAATAAGTTCAAAAAAGAGATGTGGGGGATGTTGTTTCAATTCCAGGTGATTGTGGGAAGGACTGTCAGGATGGAAAGGCTGGTGTTTGCCATGGGCAAAGAAACACTTCTGGTTTTCATGTTCCCTTTGTCTTTGAGTGCAAGAGGCCATGAGGAGAGTGTGCCCTAAACTTGGACCCTTTTTGACCATTGCAGCAGAGATGGAGAAGTGTTCAACCTTCTAGAAGGACTTCAGGACAAAGATATGTAATGAAAATAAGTCCAGGCTGGCTGTCCTTGTGGGCATCAGCTGCTGACATCTGCATAGCTGTTCCTATGGGAATGGCAGAACAGGTGGAATCTTGCATTTCCTTGTGTGACACAAGCACTGGTGAATTCAAAGCCAGAGGGGTATATTAGAAAGAGCATCACCTCCCTGCCAGATTAGGAAAAGGTGAGTGGGATGTTGTTTCAATTAGTACTGATGGCAGAAAGGACTGTAAGGATGGAAAGGCTGGTGTTTGCCATGGGCAGGGAAACACATCTGGTTTTCATATTCTCTTTCTCTTTGAGTGCCAGATAAATAGAAAAGAGTGTGCCCTCACCTTGGAACTCTCCTGCCCTCTTCTGCTGAGATGGACAAATGTCCCAGCTTCTAGAAAAACATCAAGACAAAGATATGTATAGAAAATAAGTCCAGGCTGGCTGTCCTTGTGGGCATCAGCTGCTGGCAACTGCATTGCTGCTGCCATGAGCATGGCAAAGCAGGTAAAAGGTTGCTTTTCCTTGTGTGACACAGGAGCTCTTGACTTGAAAGCTAGAGTGATGCAATAGAAAGAGCTGCAACCTCTGCCAGACATGGCAAAGGTGAGTGGGATTTTGTTTCAATTAGTGCTGATGTCAGGAAGGACTGTAAGGATGGAAAGGCTGGTGTTTGCCATGGGCAGGGAAACACATCTGGTTTTCATATTCTCTTTCTCTTTCAGTGCCAGATAAACAGGGGAGAGTGTGCCCTCACCTTGGAACTCTCCTGCCCTCTTCTGCTGAGATGGAGAAAAGTCCCAGCTTCTAGAAGGACATCAGGACAAAGATATGTAATGAAAATAAGTCCAGGCTGGCTGTCCTTGTGGGCATCAGCTGCTGGC
The DNA here is from genome assembly GCF_987193195.1 of Phasianus colchicus. NCBI lineage: Eukaryota > Metazoa > Chordata > Aves > Galliformes > Phasianidae > Phasianus > Phasianus colchicus. The sequence goes on from NC_143476.1 coordinate 14,716,152, forward strand.
ATCTGCATTGCTGCTGCCATGAGCATGGCACAGCAGGTAAAAGATTGCTTTTCCTTGTGTGACACAGGAGCTCTTGAGTTGAAAGCTAGAGTTCTGCAATAGAAAGAGCTGCAACCTCTGCCAGACATGGCAAAGGTGAGTGGGATGTTGTTTCAGTTGCTGCTGATGTCAGGAAGGACTGTAAGGATGGAAAGGCTGGTGTTTGCCATGGGCAGGGAAACACATCTGGTTTTCATTTTCTCTTTCTCTTTGAGTGCCAGATAAACAGGGAAGAGTGTGCACTCCCCTTGTAACTCTCCTGCCCTCTTCTGCTGAGATGGAGAAATTTCCCAGCTTCTCGAAGGACATCAGGAAAAAGATATGTAATGAAAAGAAGTCCAGGCTGGCTGTCCTTGTGGGCATCAGCTGCTGGCATCTGCATTGCTGCTGCCATGAGCATGGCAAAGCAGGTAAAAGATTGCTTTTCATTGTGTGACACAGGAGCTCTTGAGTTGAAAGCTAGAGGGATGCAATAGAAAGAGCTGCAACCTCTGCCAGACATGGCAAAGGTGAGTGGGATGTTGTTTCAATTAGTGCTGATGTCAGGAAGGACTGTAAGGATGGAAAGGCTGGTGTTTGCCATGGGCAGGGAAACACATCTGGTTTTCATATTCTCTTTCTCTTTGAGTGCCAGATAAACAGGGGAGAGTGTGCCCTCACCTTGGAACTCTCCTGCCCTCTGCTGCTGAGATGGAGAAATGTCCCAGCTTCTAGAAGGACATCAGGACAAAGATATGTAATGAAAATAAGTCCAGGCTGGCTGTCCTTGTGGGCTTCAGCTGCTGTCATCTGCATTGGTGTTGCCATGAACATGGCACAGCAGGTAAAAGATTGCTTTTCCTTGTGTGACACAGGAGCTCTTGACTTGAAAGCTAGAGTGATGCAATTGAAAGAGCTGCAACCTCTGCCAGACATGGCAAAGGTGAGTGGGATGTTGTTTCAATTAGTGCTGATGTCAGGAAGGACTGTATGGATGGAAAGGCTGGTGTTTGCCATGGGCAGGGAAACACATCTGGTTTTCATTTTCTCTTTCTCTTTGAGTGCCAGATAAACAGGGGAGAGTGTGCCCTCACCTTGGAACTCTCCTGCCCTCTTCTGCTGTGATGGAGAAATGTCCCAGCTTCTAGAAGGACATCAGGACAAAGATATGTAATGAAAATAAGTCCAGGCTGGTTGTCCTTGTGGGCATCAACTGCTGGCATCTGCATTGGTTTTGCCATGAGCATGGCACAGCAGGTAAAAGAATTCTTTTCCTTGTGTGACACAGGAGCTCTTGACTTGAAAGCTAGAGTGATGCAATTGAAAGAGCTGCAACCTCTGCCAGACATGGCAAAGGTGAGTGGGATTTTGTTTCAATTAGTGCTGATGTCAGGAAGGACTGTAAGGATGGAAAGGCTGGTGTTTGCCATGGGCAGGGAAACACATCTGGTTTTCATATTCTCTTTCTCTTTCAGTGCCAGATAAACAGGGGAGAGTGTGCCCTCACCTTGGAACTCTCCTGCCCTCTTCTGCTGAGATGGAGAAATGTCCCAGCTTCTAGAAGGACATCAGGACAAAGATATGTAATGAAAATAAGTCCAGGCTGGCTGTCCTTGTGGGCATCAGCTGCTGGCATCTGCATTGCTGCTGCCATGAGCATGGCACAGCAGGTAAAAGATTGCTTTTCCTTGTGTGACACAGGAGCTCTTGAGTTGAAAGCTAGAGTTCTGCAATAGAAAGAGCTGCAACCTCTGCCAGACATGGCAAAGGTGAGTGGGATGTTGTTTCAGTTGCTGCTGATGTCAGGAAGGACTGTAAGGATGGAAAGGCTGGTGTTTGCCATGGGCAGGGAAACACATCTGGTTTTCATTTTCTCTTTCTCTTTGAGTGCCAGATAAACAGGGAAGAGTGTGCACTCCCCTTGTAACTCTCCTGCCGTCTTCTGCTGAGATGGAGAAATTTCCCAGCTTCTCGAAGGACATCAGGACAAAGATATGTAATGAAAAGAAGTCCAGGCTGGCTGTCCTTGTGGGCATCAGCTGCTGGCATCTGCATTGCTGCTGCCATGAGCATGGCAAAGCAGGTAAAAGATTGCTTTTCCTTGTGTGACACAGGAGCTCTTGAGTTGAAAGCTAGAGTGATGCAATAGAAAGAGCTGCAACCTCTGCCAGACATGGCAAAGGTGAGTGGGATGTTTTTTCAATTAGTGCTGATGTCAGGAAGGACTGTATGGATGGAAAGGCTGGTGTTTGCCATGGGCAGGGAAACACATCTGGTTTTCATCTTCTCTTTCTCTTTGTGTGACAGAAAAAGAGGAGACTGTGCCCTAACCTTGGACCCCTCCTGCCCTCTGCTGCTGAGATGGAGAAATGTCCCAGCTTCTAGAAGGACATCAGGACAAAGATATGTAATGAAAATAAGTCCAGGCTGGCTGTCCTTGTGGGCTTCAGCTGCTGTCATCTGCATTGGTGTTGCCATGAACATGGCACAGCAGGTAAAAGAATGCTTTTCCTTGTGTGACACAGGAGCTCTTGACTTGAAAGCTAGAGTGATGCAATTGAAAGAGCTCCAACCTCTACCAGACATGGCAAAGGTGAATGGGATGTTGTTTCAATTAGTGCTGATGTCAGGAAGGACTGTAAGGATGGAAAGGCTGGTGTTTGCCATGGGCAGGGAAACACATCTGGTTTTCATATTCTCTTTCTCTTTGAGTGCCAGATAAACAGGGGAGAGTGTGCCCTCACCTTGGAACTCTCCTGCCCTCTTCTGCTGAGATGGAGAAATGTCCCAGCTTCTAGAAGGACATCAGGACAAAGATATGTAATGAAAATAAGTCCAGGCTGGCTGTCCTTGTGGGCATCAGCTGCTGGCATCTGCATTGCTGCTGCCATGAGCATGGCAAAGCAGGTAAAAGATTGCTTTTCCTTGTGTGACACAGGAGCTCTTGACTTGAAAGCTAGAGTGATGCAATTGAAAGAGCTGCAACCTCTGCCAGACATGGCAAAGGTGAGTGGGATGTTGTTTCAATTAGTGCTGATGTCAGGAAGGACTGTATGGATGGAAAGGCTGGTGTTTGCCATGGGCAGGGAAACACATCTGGTTTTCATTTTCTCTTTCTCTTTGAGTGCCAGATAAACAGGGGAGAGTGTGCCCTCACCTTGGAACTCTCCTGCCCTCTTCTGCTGTGATGGAGAAATGTCCCAGCTTCTAGAAGGACATCAGGACAAAGATATGTAATGAAAATAAGTCCAGGCTGGCTGTCCTTGTGGGCATCAGCTGCTGGCATCTGCATTGCTGCTGCCATGAGCATGGCAAAGCAGGTAAAAGATTGCTTTTCCTTGTGTGACACAGGAGCTCTTGACTTGAAAGCTAGAGTGATGCAATTGAAAGAGCTGCAACCTCTGCCAGACATGGCAAAGGTGAGTGGGATGTTGTTTCAGTTGCTGCTGATGTCAGGAAGGACTGTAAGGATGGAAAGGCTGGTGTTTGCCATGGGCAGGGAAACACATCTGTTTTTTGTCTTCTCTTTGTGTTCCAGAAAAAGAGGAGAGTATGCCCTCACCTTGGACACCTCCTGCCCTCTGCTGCTGAGATGGAGAAATGTCCCAGCTTCTAGAAGGACATCAGGACAAAGATATGTAATGAAAATAAGTCCAGGCTGGTTGTCCTTGTGGGCATCAGCTGCTGGCATCTGCATTGCTGCTGCCATGAGCATGGCACAGCAGGTAAAAGAATTCTTTTCCTTGTGTGACACAGGAGCTCTTGAGTTGAAAGCTAGAGTGATGCAATAGAAAGAGCTGCAACCTCTGCCAGACATGGCAAAGGTGAGTGGGATTTTGTTTCAATTAGTGCTGATGTCAGGAAGGACTGTAAGGATGGAAAGGCTGGTGTTTGCCATCGGGCAGGGAAACACATCTGGTTTTCATTTTCTCTTTCTCTTTGAGTGCCAGATAAACAGGGGAGAGTGTGCCCTCACCTTGGAACTCTCCTGCCCTCTGCTGCTGAGATGGAGAAATGTCCCAGCTTCTAGAAGGACATCAGGACAAAGATATGTAATGAAAATAAGTCCAGGCTGGCTGTCCTTGTGGGCATCAGCTGCTGGCATCTGCATTGCTGCTGCCATGAGCATGGCACAGCAGGTAAAAGATTGCTTTTCCTTGTGTGACACAGGAGCTCTTGAGTTGAAAGCTAGAGTGATGCAATTGAAAGAGCTGCAACCTCTGCCAGACATGGCAAGGGTGAGTGGGATTTTGTTTCAATTAGTGCTGATGTCAGGAAGGACTGTAAGGATGGAAAGGCTGGTGTTTGCCATGGGCAGGAAAACACATCTGGTTTTCATATTCTCTTTCTCTTTGAGTGCCAGATAAACAGGGGAGAGTGTGCCCTCACCTTGGAACTCTCCTGCCCTCTGCTGCTGAGATGGAGAAATGTCCCAGCTTCTAGAAGGACATCAGGACAAAGATATGTAATGAAAATAAGTCCAGGCTGGCTGTCCTTGTGGGCATCAGCTGCTGGCATCTGCATTGCTGCTGCCATGAGCATGGCAAAGCAGGTAAAAGATTGCTTTTCCTTGTGTGACACAGGAGCTCTTGAGTTGAAAGCTAGAGTGATGCAATAGAAAGAGCTGCAACCTCTGCCAGACATGGCAAAGGTGAGTGGGATGTTGTTTCAGTTGCTGCTGATGTCAGGAAGGACTGTAAGGATGGAAAGGCTGGTGTTTGCCATGGGCAGGGAAACACATCTGTTTTTTGTCTTCTCTTTGTGTTCCAGAAAAAGAGGAGAGTGTGCCCTCACCTTGGACACCTCCTGCCCTCTGCTGCTGAGATGGAGAAATGTCCCAGCTTCTAGAAGGACATCAGGACAAAGATATGTAATGAAAATAAGTCCAGGCTGGTTGTCCTTGTGGGCATCAGCTGCTGGCATCTGCATTGCTGCTGCCATGAGCATGGCACAGCAGGTAAAAGAATTCTTTTCCTTGTGTGACACAGGAGCTCTTGACTTGAAAGCTAGAGTGATGCAATTGAAAGAGCTGCAACCTCTGGCAGACATGGCAAAGGTGAGTGGGATTTTGTTTCAATTAGTGCTGATGTCAGGAAGGACTGTAAGGATGGAAAGGCTGGTGTTTGCCATCGGGCAGGGAAACACATCTGGTTTTCATTTTCTCTTTCTCTTTGAGTGCCAGATAAACAGGGGAGAGTGTGCCCTCACCTTGGAACTCTCCTGCCCTCTGCTGCTGAGATGGAGAAATGTCCCAGCTTCTAGAAGGACATCAGGACAAAGATATGTAATGAAAATAAGTCCAGGCTGGCTGTCCTTGTGGGCATCAGCTGCTGGCATCTGCATTGGTGTTGCCATGAGCATGGCACAGCAGGTAAAAGAATGCTTTTCCTTGTGTGACACAGGAGCTCTTGACTTGAAAGCTAGAGTTCTGCAATAGAAAGAGCTGCAACCTCTACCAGACATGGCAAAGGTGAGTGGGATGTTGTTTCAATTAGTGCTGATGTCAGGAAGGACTGTAAGGATGGAAAGGCTGGTGTTTGCCATGGGCAGGGAAACACATAAGGTTTTCATTTTCTCTTTCTCTTTGAGTGCCAGATAAACAGGGGAGAGTGTGCCCTCTGCTTGGAACGCTCCTGCCCTCTTCTGCTGAGATGGAGAAATGTTCCAGCTTCTAGAAGGACATCAGGACAAAGATATGCAATGAAAATAAGTCCAGGCTGGTTGTCCTTGTAAGCATCAGCTGCTGGCATCTGCATTGCTGCTGCCATGAGCATGGCACAGCAGGTAAAAGATTGCTTTTCCTTGTGTGACACAGGAGCTCTTGAGTTGAAAGCTAGAGTTCTGCAATAGAAAGAGCTGCAACCTCTGCCAGACATGGCAAGGGTGAGTGGGATGTTGTTTCAGTTGCTGCTGATGTCAGGAAGGACTGTAAGGATGGAAAGGCTGGTGTTTGCCATGGGCAGGGAAACACATCTGTTTTTTGTCTTCTCTTTGTGTTCCAGAAAAAGAGGAGAGTGTGCCCTCACCTTGGACCCATCCTGCCCTCTGCTGCTGAGATGGAGAAATGTCCCAGCTTCTAGAAGGACATCAGGACAAAGATATGTAATGAAAATAAGTCCAGGCTGGCTGTCCTTGTGGGCATCAGCTGCTGGCATCTGCATTGCTGCTGCCATGAGCATGGCACAGCAGGTAAAAGATTGCTTTTCCTTGTGTGACACAGGAGCTCTTGACTTGAAAGCTAGAGTGATGCAATAGAAAGAGCTGCAACCTCTGCCAGACATGGCAAAGGTGAGTGGGATGTTGTTTCAGTTGCTGCTGATGTCAGGAAGGACTGTAAGGATGGAAAGGCTGGTGTTTGCCATGGGCAGGGAAACACATCTTTTTTTTGTCTTCTCTTTGTGTTCCAGAAAAAGAGGAGAGTGTGCCCTCACCTTGGACACCTCCTGCCCTCTGCTGCTGAGATGGAGAAATATCCCAGCTTCTAGAAGGACATCAGGACAAAGATATGTAATGAAAATAAGTCCAGGCTGGTTGTCCTTGTGGGCATCAGCTGCTGGCATCTGCATTGCTGCTGCCATGAGCATGGCACAGCAGGTAAAAGAATTCTTTTCCTTGTGTGACACAGGAGCTCTTGACTTGAAAGCTAGAGTGATGCAATTGAAAGAGCTGCAACCTCTGCCAGACATGGCAAAGGTGAGTGGGATTTTGTTTCAATTAGTGCTGATGTCAGGAAGGACTGTAAGGATGGAAAGGCTGGTGTTTACCATGGGCAGCGAAACACATCTGGTTTTCATATTCTCTTTCTCTTTGAGTGCCAGATAAACAGGGGAGAGTGTGCCCTCACCTTGGAACTCTCCTGCCCTCTTCTGCTGAGATGGAGAAATGTCCCAGCTTCTAGAAGGACATCAGGACAAAGATATGTAATGAAAATAAGTCCAGGCTGGCTGTCCTTGTGGGCATCAGCTGCTGGCATCTGCATTGCTGCTGCCATGAGCATGGCACAGCAGGTAAAAGATTGCTTTTCCTTGTGTGACACAGGAGCTCTTGAGTTGAAAGCTAGAGTGATGCAATAGAAAGAGCTGCAACCTCTGCCAGACATGGCAAAGGTGAGTGGGATGTTGTTTCAGTTGCTGCTGATGTCAGGAAGGACTGTAAGGATGGAAAGGCTGGTGTTTGCCATGGGCAGGGAAACACATCTGTTTTTTGTCTTCTCTTTGTGTTCCAGAAAAAGAGGAGAGTGTGCCCTCACCTTGGAACTCTCCTGCCCTCTGCTGCTGAGATGGAGAAATGTCCCAGCTTCTAGAAGGACATCAGGACAAAGATATGTAATGAAAATAAGTCCAGGCTGGTTGTCCTTGTGGGCATCAGCTGCTGGCATCTGCATTGCTGCTGCCATGAGCATGGCACAGCAGGTAAAAGAATTCTTTTCCTTGTGTGACACAGGAGCTCTTGACTTGAAAGCTAGAGTGATGCAATTGAAAGAGCTGCAACCTCTGGCAGACATGGCAAAGGTGAGTGGGATTTTGTTTCAATTAGTGCTGATGTCAGGAAGGACTGTAAGGATGGAAAGGCTGGTGTTTGCCATCGGGCAGGGAAACACATCTGGTTTTCATTTTCTCTTTCTCTTTGAGTGCCAGATAAACAGGGGAGAGTGTGTCCTCACCTTGGAACTCTCCTGCCCTCTGCTGCTGAGATGGAGAAATGTCCCAGCTTCTAGAAGGACATCAGGACAAAGATATGTAATGAAAATAAGTCCAGGCTGGCTGTCCTTGTGGGCATCAGCTGCTGGCATCTGCATTGCTGCTGCCATGAGCATGGCACAGCAGGTAAAAGATTGCTTTTCCTTGTGTGACACAGGAGCTCTTGAGTTGAAAGCTAGAGTGATGCAATTGAAAGAGCTCCAACCTCTACCAGACATGGCAAAGGTGAATGGGATGTTGTTTCAATTAGTGCTGATGTCAGGAAGGACTGTAAGGATGGAAAGGCTGGTGTTTGCCATGGGCAGGGAAACACATCTGGTTTTCATCTTCTCTTTCTCTTTGTGTGACAGAAAAAGAGGAGAGTGTGCCCTAACCTTGGACCCCTCCTGCCCTCTGCTGCTGAGATGGAGAAATGTCCCAGCTTCTAGAAGGACATCAGGACAAAGATATGTAATGAAAATAAGTCCAGGCTGGCTGTCCTTGTGGGCATCAGCTGCTGGCATCTGCATTGGTGTTGCCATGAGCATGGCACAGCAGGTAAAAGAATGCTTTTCCTTGTGTGACACAGGAGCTCTTGACTTGAAAGCTAGAGTTCTGCAATAGAAAGAGCTGCAACCTCTACCAGACATGGCAAAGGTGAGTGGGATGTTGTTTCAATTAGTGCTGATGTCAGGAAGGACTGTAAGGATGGAAAGGCTGGTGTTTGCCATGGGCAGGGAAACACATAAGGTTTTCATTTTCTCTTTCTCTTTGAGTGCCAGATAAACAGGGGAGAGTGTGCCCTCTGCTTGGAACGCTCCTGCCCTCTTCTGCTGAGATGGAGAAATGTTCCAGCTTCTAGAAGGACATCAGGACAAAGATATGCAATGAAAATAAGTCCAGGCTGGTTGTCCTTGTAAGCATCAGCTGCTGGCATCTGCATTGCTGCTGCCATGAGCATGGCACAGCAGGTAAAAGATTGCTTTTCCTTGTGTGACACAGGAGCTCTTGAGTTGAAAGCTAGAGTTCTGCAATAGAAAGAGCTGCAACCTCTGCCAGACATGGCAAGGGTGAGTGGGATGTTGTTTCAGTTGCTGCTGATGTCAGGAAGGACTGTAAGGATGGAAAGGCTGGTGTTTGCCATGGGCAGGGAAACACATCTGTTTTTTGTCTTCTCTTTGTGTTCCAGAAAAAGAGGAGAGTGTGCCCTCACCTTGGACACCTCCTGCCCTCTGCTGCTGAGATGGAGAAATGTCCCAGCTTCTAGAAGGACATCAGGACAAAGATATGTAATGAAAATAAGTCCAGGCTGGCTGTCCTTGTGGGCATCAGCTGCTGGCATCTGCATTGCTGCTGCCATGAGCATGGCACAGCAGGTAAAAGATTGCTTTTCCTTGTGTGACACAGGAGCTCTTGACTTGAAAGCTAGAGTGATGCAATAGAAAGAGCTGCAACCTCTGCCAGACATGGCAAAGGTGAGTGGGATGTTGTTTCAGTTGCTGCTGATGTCAGGAAGGACTGTAAGGATGGAAAGGCTGGTGTTTGCCATGGGCAGGGAAACACATCTTTTTTTTGTCTTCTCTTTGTGTTCCAGAAAAAGAGGAGAGTGTGCCCTCACCTTGGACACCTCCTGCCCTCTGCTGCTGAGATGGAGAAATATCCCAGCTTCTAGAAGGACATCAGGACAAAGATATGTAATGAAAATAAGTCCAGGCTGGTTGTCCTTGTGGGCATCAGCTGCTGGCATCTGCATTGCTGCTGCCATGAGCATGGCACAGCAGGTAAAAGAATTCTTTTCCTTGTGTGACACAGGAGCTCTTGACTTGAAAGCTAGAGTGATGCAATTGAAAGAGCTGCAACCTCTGCCAGACATGGCAAAGGTGAGTGGGATTTTGTTTCAATTAGTGCTGATGTCAGGAAGGACTGTAAGGATGGAAAGGCTGGTGTTTACCATGGGCAGCGAAACACATCTGGTTTTCATATTCTCTTTCTCTTTGAGTGCCAGATAAACAGGGGAGAGTGTGCCCTCACCTTGGAACTCTCCTGCCCTCTTCTGCTGAGATGGAGAAATGTCCCAGCTTCTAGAAGGACATCAGGACAAAGATATGTAATGAAAATAAGTCCAGGCTGGCTGTCCTTGTGGGCATCAGCTGCTGGCATCTGCATTGCTGCTGCCATGAGCATGGCACAGCAGGTAAAAGATTGCTTTTCCTTGTGTGACACAGGAGCTCTTGAGTTGAAAGCTAGAGTGATGCAATAGAAAGAGCTGCAACCTCTGCCAGACATGGCAAAGGTGAGTGGGATGTTGTTTCAGTTGCTGCTGATGTCAGGAAGGACTGTAAGGATGGAAAGGCTGGTGTTTGCCATGGGCAGGGAAACACATCTGTTTTTTGTCTTCTCTTTGTGTTCCAGAAAAAGAGGAGAGTGTGCCCTCACCTTGGAACTCTCCTGCCCTCTGCTGCTGAGATGGAGAAATGTCCCAGCTTCTAGAAGGACATCAGGACAAAGATATGTAATGAAAATAAGTCCAGGCTGGTTGTCCTTGTGGGCATCAGCTGCTGGCATCTGCATTGCTGCTGCCATGAGCATGGCACAGCAGGTAAAAGAATTCTTTTCCTTGTGTGACACAGGAGCTCTTGACTTGAAAGCTAGAGTGATGCAATTGAAAGAGCTGCAACCTCTGGCAGACATGGCAAAGGTGAGTGGGATTTTGTTTCAATTAGTGCTGATGTCAGGAAGGACTGTAAGGATGGAAAGGCTGGTGTTTGCCATCGGGCAGGGAAACACATCTGGTTTTCATTTTCTCTTTCTCTTTGAGTGCCAGATAAACAGGGGAGAGTGTGTCCTCACCTTGGAACTCTCCTGCCCTCTGCTGCTGAGATGGAGAAATGTCCCAGCTTCTAGAAGGACATCAGGACAAAGATATGTAATGAAAATAAGTCCAGGCTGGCTGTCCTTGTGGGCATCAGCTGCTGGCATCTGCATTGCTGCTGCCATGAGCATGGCACAGCAGGTAAAAGATTGCTTTTCCTTGTGTGACACAGGAGCTCTTGAGTTGAAAGCTAGAGTGATGCAATTGAAAGAGCTCCAACCTCTACCAGACATGGCAAAGGTGAATGGGATGTTGTTTCAATTAGTGCTGATGTCAGGAAGGACTGTAAGGATGGAAAGGCTGGTGTTTGCCATGGGCAGGGAAACACATCTGGTTTTCATCTTCTCTTTCTCTTTGTGTGACAGAAAAAGAGGAGAGTGTGCCCTAACCTTGGACCCCTCCTGCCCTCTGCTGCTGAGATGGAGAAATGTCCCAGCTTCTAGAAGGACATCAGGACAAAGATATGTAATGAAAATAAGTCCAGGCTGGCTGTCCTTGTGGGCATCAGCTGCTGGCATCTGCATTGGTGTTGCCATGAGCATGGCACAGCAGGTAAAAGAATGCTTTTCCTTGTGTGACACAGGAGCTCTTGACTTGAAAGCTAGAGGGATGCAATAGAAAGAGCTGCAACCTCTACCAGACATGGCAAAGGTGAGTGGGATGTTGTTTCAATTAGTGCTGATGTCAGGAAGGACTGTAAGGATGGAAAGGCTGGTGTTTGCCATGGGCAGGGAAACACATCTGGTTTTCATTTTCTCTTTCTCTTTGAGTGCCAGATAAACAGGGGAGAGTGTGCCCTCTGCTTGGAACGCTCCTGCCCTCTTCTGCTGAGATGGAGAAATGTCCCAGCTTCTAGAAGGACATCAGGACAAAGATATGCAATGAAAGTAAGTCCAGGCTGGTTGTCCTTGTGGGCTTCAGCTGCTGGCATCTGCATTGGTGTTGCCATGAGCATGGCACAGCAGGTAAAAGATTGCTTTTCCTTGTGTGACACAGGAGCTCTTGAGTTGAAAGCTAGAGTTCTGCAATAGAAAGAGCTGCAACCTCTGCCAGACATGGCAAGGGTGAGTGGGATTTTGTTTCAATTAGTGCTGATGTCAGGAAGGACTGTAAGGATGGAAAGGCTGGTGTTTGCCATGGGCAGGAAAACACATCTGGTTTTCATATTCTCTTTCTCTTTGAGTGCCAGATAAACAGGGGAGAGTGTGCCCTCACCTTGGAACTCTCCTGCCCTCTTCTGCTGAGATGGAGAAATGTCCCAGCTTCCAGAAGGACATCAGGACAAAGATATGTAATGAAAATAAGTCCAGGCTGGCTGTCCTTGTGGGCATCAGCTGCTGGCATCTGCATTGCTGCTGCCATGAGCATGGCACAGCAGGTAAAAGATTGCTTTTCCTTGTGTGACACAGGAGCTCTTGAGTTGAAAGCTAGAGTGATGCAATAGAAAGAGCTGCAACCTCTGCCAGACATGGCAAAGGTGAGTGGGATGTTGTTTCAGTTGCTGCTGATGTCAGGAAGGACTGTAAGGATGGAAAGGCTGGTGTTTGCCATGGGCAGGGAAACACATCTGTTTTTTGTCTTCTCTTTGTGTTCCAGAAAAAGAGGAGAGTGTGCCCTCACCTTGGACACCTCCTGCCCTCTGCTGCTGAGATGGAGAAATGTCCCAGCTTCTAGAAGGACATCAGGACAAAGATATGTAATGAAAATAAGTCCAGGCTGGTTGTCCTTGTGGGCATCAGCTGCTGGCATCTGCATTGCTGCTGCCATGAGCATGGCACAGCAGGTAAAAGAATTCTTTTCCTTGTGTGACACAGGAGCTCTTGACTTGAAAGCTAGAGTGATGCAATTGAAAGAGCTGCAACCTCTGGCAGACATGGCAAAGGTGAGTGGGATTTTGTTTCAATTAGTGCTGATGTCAGGAAGGACTGTAAGGATGGAAAGGCTGGTGTTTGCCATCGGGCAGGGAAACACATCTGGTTTTCATTTTCTCTTTCTCTTTGAGTGCCAGATAAACAGGGGAGAGTGTGCCCTCACCTTGGAACTCTCCTGCCCTCTTCTGCTGAGATGGAGAAATGTCCCAGCTTCTAGAAGGACATCAGGACAAAGATATGTAATGAAAATAAGTCCAGGCTGGCTGTCCTTGTGGGCATCAGCTGCTGGCATCTGCATTGCTGCTGCCATGAGCATGGCACAGCAGGTAAAAGATTGCTTTTCCTTGTGTGACACAGGAGCTCTTGAGTTGAAAGCTAGAGTGATGCAATTGAAAGAGCTGCAAACTCTGCCAGACATGGCAAGGGTGAGTGGGATGTTGTTTCAGTTGCTGCTGATGTCAGGAAGGACTGTAAGGATGGAAAGGCTGGTGTTTGCCATGGGCAGGGAAACAAATCAGGTTTTCATCTTCTATTTCTCTTTGAGTGCCAGAAAAAGAGGAGTGTGTCCCCTCACCTTGGAACTCTCCTGCCCTCTGCTGCTGAGATGGAGAAATGTCCCAGCTTCTAGAAGGACATCAGCACAAAGATATGTAATGAAAAGAAGTCCAGGCTGGCTGTCCTTGTGGGCATCAGCTGCTGGCATCTGCATTGCTTCTGCCATGAGCATGGCACAGCAGGTAAAAGAATGCGTTTCCTTCTATGACACAGGAGCTCTTGACTTGAAAGCTAGAAGGATGTAATAGGAAGAGCTGCAACCTCTGCCAGACATGGCAAAGGTGAGTGGGATTTTATTTCAATTAGTGCTGATGTCAGGAAGGACTGTAAAGATGGAAAAGCTGGTGTTTGCTATGGGCAGGGAAACACATCTGGTTTTCATCTTCTCTTTGTTTTCCAGAAAAAAGAGGAGAGTTTGCCTGCAACTTGGACCCCTCCTGCCCTCTTCTGCTGAGATGGAGAAATGTTCCAGCTTGTAGAAGGACATCAGGACAAAGATATGTAATGAAAATAAGTCCAGGCTGGCTGTCCTTGTGGGCATCAGCTGCTGGCATCTGCATTGCTGCTGCCATGAGCATGGCACAGCAGGTAAAAGATTGCTTTTCCTTGTGTGACACTAGAACTCTTGACTTGACAGCTAGAGGGATGCAATAGAAAGAGCTGCAACCTCTGCCAGACATGGAAAAGGTGAGTGGGATGTTGTTTCAATGAGTGCTGATGTCAGGAAGGACTGTAAGGATGGAAAGGCTGGTGTTTGCCATGGGCAGGGAAACATATCTGGTTTTCATTTTGTGTTAATATTTCAGTGCTAGATAAATAGAGGAGAGTGTGCCCTAACCTTGGACCCCTCCTGCCCTCTTCTGCTGAGATGGAGAAATGTTCCAGCTTCTAGAAGGACATCAGGACAAAGATATGTAATGAAAATAAGTCCAGACTTTCTGTCCTTGTGGGCATCAGCTGCTGGCATCTGCATTGTTGTTGCCATGAGCATGGCACAGCAGGTAAAAGATTGCTTTTCCTTGTCGGACAGCTGTTAAGCCATTCTGATTCACCCTTTGCATCCACAGCATACAGTTTTTTCCCACACTGCTGTTTCTATCCAGCAATGTGCTTATGTGCAGTGTTACAGAGGTTGGTGGCCCTGCCTGTGGCAGGGAGTTGGAGATTCCTGATCCTTGAGGTCCCTTCCAACCCGTGCCATTATGTGTGTGTGTGTGTGACTGGCTAAACACCAATTGTTGCTAGCTCAGCAGGTATACTGCTAATTATTGAACGTCCGACAGCTGCTTCTCAACACTTGGCCACTATTTCTGGACACCTGCTCATCCCTGAAGAGAGAGAAGTTTGGAAGGAGGACAGAGGGGAGTCTCTTGATGCCTGCCTGTTGCATCCTAACTTGCCCACAGAGTGAGTCAATTCGGCCTTGTGTGGAGGCCCTGGCTTCTTTGGAGTCTGTTTTTCTTTTGCTGAGCTTCTCCTATCCAAACAGAATGGCCTTACAACATGCTTTCTGGTCCTTAATAGTATACCCATACTATTTGTAACTATTGCAGTTCTGTAAGTGAGAATTGATCACATGATTGAACAACTGTATTTCTAAAATATGTTATGAAATAACTTCTTTTTACTAATACTAATAAAGTCTTTCTACTTTTTCAAACTGTTTCTAAGGGCAAATTACAAAACACATTGTGCTGTACTGCTTCAGAGCAATCCCACATTTGATAGCCAGTGCAGAAACAACATTCCATCCTACAGCATTAGCTAGTTTAGAGGTACCAGGCGTGTATCTGGATGTGGCTGTTGTGCATAACTGGGGCTGAGGGATCAGAAATGACAGCTCCACTCTTGGAGACCACAGAACTAAAATGGAAAGATAAAATAGTTGCAGGGCAATTGTTCTCTGTGCCTGAAGCAGTGACCGATTTATCGGGGAGAGATTTAACAGTTAAATGAGGATTACAGCTGCAAGTCTGTGAAACAGATATCAGGTGTCAATGAATGTGTTAACAGCTGGTGATGAGAAGAAATGAATCCAAAGCTGTGGGCAGGGGAAGGAAATCGGGGTGGACTCACAATTTTCCCTTACAAAGAACTGCCCAAGGAGGGAGTGGAGCTGTGAAACAGCAACAATATCCCATAGCCTTAGAAGGGAGAGTGGGTCTAAAAGCTGTAACACAGACACTGGTTAAGGATGGTCTTCTGGAACCTTGTCTGTGGCCTTATAACACCCCAATCCTGTCGGCACGGAAGGCAGACGGCACGTATCGGCTGGTGCAAGATGTAAGGAAATGACTGAACCCGTTCTCAAAAGACAGCCTGTGGTTCCTAACCCCTATACCCTAATGAGTCAGATCCCACACGGACATCAGTGGTTTGGTGTGAGAGACCTCAAAGATGCTTTCCGGACAGCCTCTGGACTCAGAGAGAAATGGCTGCGTTTGTATGAGGACACATTGTAATCCTATCGTGATTCGTGATGATACTGTAGATACTGGAACTCCCGCTAATCCTTGTCTTTGCAGCATTTGAAGCAAGCAGCTGGTGCTGCTGTCATGCAGAAAGCTCCCTTCCAACCACTCAGCAAGCATTTGGATGAGACAGCTTCCTGCTGGGGAGCCCTCCGACATCACTGCTGCCTCCTCCAGAACCATACCTGCAGATGCTTCAGAGCTCTTCAGCATGGACTTCCTTCCTCCCATCAGCAGCTGCTCCTGCACTGACCTTCATTCACACTGGGATACCATCTGCTTCCAGCAGGAGCTGACCTGCGAGACAGAGAAAGGAAACGTGGGATGAGCACCAATGCAGAAGCACAAGGCTGTGTCACCACCACGTCTTGCAGCCTTGGGAAGTCAGCTGCAACTGCAGCCTTGGTCA
This sequence comes from Phasianus colchicus, assembly GCF_987193195.1. Classification (NCBI taxonomy): domain Eukaryota; kingdom Metazoa; phylum Chordata; class Aves; order Galliformes; family Phasianidae; genus Phasianus; species Phasianus colchicus. The sequence continues at coordinate 14,732,027 of NC_143476.1, forward strand.
GAATTACAACGGGCACCGTAAATTAAGTGTGACCTCTGAAGTTGTTGCCATGATCAGAAATAGACGCTGAAATCGCTCACATAACTGTCGGTGGTTCCCTCCAAATTCTTTTGCTTTGGGGAACAGATGGACTCGGAATGGAAGGACACGAGAAAAATGACATCTGTTTGAGCTCAGCAGACTTGAGAGGTGGGCCTGGGTGAACCTCATGAGGTTCAGCACAGCCAAGTGCAAGGTTTGGCATTTGGGCCGGAGGAATCCCAGGCATTCTTTTGTCATCGTGGTGGTTTCCAATAGACCCCAACAATGAGACATCAGGTCGCCGTGTGGGCTCCTGGGTGACACTGCCATTTCCCAGCCATTGCAGCCTAGGGGCAAATAAAGTAAAATACTTTGAAAATATCTCACACTGATTGCATATTTTACTGTTCTTTTACACAAAACAGAAGGGGGGGGGGGCAGCAGATGCATGCAGCTGCATCAACACCCAGGCTGCTAAAGGAATGGAAAGACAGAAACATCAAATATCAATGCCTTATTCTAATGCAAGGAGGGAAGCTTTTTTCAATGTTACTTTTTATCATTTAACATAAGCAGTTGGCACTCTTACAGGAAAATCATGGTCCCCAAGTTCTGCTAGTGTGGCAATCTGGCACAAGACTCAGCTGTGAATGATCCAAACAGTCTATTCCAGATTTTAACACCCCTCATATGCATTCACAAGTTTTCTCTCTTGACTTCCCCTTACAGCCGTTAGATGCCAGCAAAACATCCCACAAACACTCCTTACCTCTGTGCACACAGGCACCCATCCAACCAGAGCCATCAGTCATTCCCAGCCATGCGCTCTTCCTCCAATCATGGTCAGCATCACACGGCCGTCACGCAGCTCACTTGACTCAGTTTTTCTCTTCTTTCTGGAGGTGTCCTTGCTTCTCAGCCTTACCTTCTCGTGATGTTTATCTCGCTCTGCAGCTCCTGCTCTGAATAGGCTTTCTTGGATTCCCGCATGACAGGCACAAAATGCAGCCACAGCCCCTGCCACCAAGGTCAGCTCTTCAGCACACATTACCTGAGGAGCACTTGGCAACTCCTGCAACCTGAGCAGTGCCAGGAAGACTGTTTCACTTCTGCTTCTCCTGGCTCAGAAATTCATTTTCCTGCCTAGAAAATGGAAATAAATAAATAAATAAATAAATAAAATAAAAAAATCCTGACACAATTGATACTATGGAATTCTGGAAGGCAAGGGATTTGCCCTCTATGATGAGAAGTTGACTGCAAAGAACTAAGAAGAGCCATGACCAGGTTGTGAACTTGTGGGTAAAATCAGGAAGTGCAGCAGTGCAGGGCTTCTGGAGGTGAGGGTCTGCTACAGCCGCCTGGAAAGAGAGCCTGTTGGTGGGAGCTGCTTACTGCAGCCAGCAGAAGCATCGCACTCACTGACTCTCATCCTGATGGGGGATTCCAGTCAGTCTGGGAAATCAGCATGGCTGGCTGCAAGCAATCTGACAGACTCCTGGAGTGCAGTGAGAATCACTCTGTGGTGCAGGCATTGGGCACAGCAAGCAGAAGGGAAGCATTGCTGGACATGGTGCACACCAGGGGTTACGACAGGAGGCGGTCAGGGCTGCAGTGACCATGCCCTCCTTGAGTTGGTGATCTCAAGGAATGCGGGCCTGGCAGGAAGCAAAGGCAGGAGCCTGAACTTCAGGAGAGCCAGCTGCAGGCTGTTCCAGGAATTCTTGGACAAGATCCTCTGGACAACTGTTTGTAGGGGCAAAGGGATGGAAAAGAGCTGGTCACTTTCTCAGAAAAAAACTCGCTCAGGTTGCACGCTGAGCTGCAGGAGAGGAAGGGGAGGAGGTGCCAGCACGGCTCTGCACGATGCTCTGCCACACTGGGCAGCTTGATCATGGCTCAGCAGTGGGATCCGATGAGGAGAAGGGGAGAAGGAAATCAAGGATGGGAGGGAGCCATCAGGCACAGTCGGTGAGTGTCTGTGAAGTCTTGCAGACCCAGAGATTCCCAGGTTGTTTCTGCTTTCGTAGCATTTGTGTGCTGCAGGGTGAGGAAATTCTTCTGCTGCTTGATTCTTCTGCAGGAGCCGCCTAAAAGGGAAATGGCCACTGAGCTGCAGACCAAGCAGTACTGCCTGACGTTGGCCAGGGGGAGATTCTCCTGCCGCAGTGTGCTGATGACAGGTCTGGAGATGATCTGCACGGCCAGCTCGTAGGTGGGAGCCAGGAAAGGACATGATGGGAGGAGAGAGGTGTTAAAGAACAGCCAAGGCATGGAAATGCATCAGAAAGCCCTGAAAAGCATCACAAAGCCACAGCCAGGAAGCTTGGGAGTATCATGAGCAGCATCCAGGATGCGAGAGATTATTTGCTACCATGCCAAATGGTAGCAGAGCTCCCCCTGCAGACATCCCAAAGCCAGACAAAACAGGAACAAACCCGGAGCTGTGCTGCACGCACCCCACGGCCACAGCATTGCAAGCTGGGGTGCCTTGCTGTGTGCTGCATTCATCCCAGTCCGTGTGAATGAAGACTCTGGAGGCAGTCAAGGCGTTGGTTGAGCACAAGTGTGCTTTTATTATTAAATAAAGGACAGGAGGGTGTGAGAGGTCCACGGTGAAGATGGGACTCATCCTGTCTTGTCATGGAGAGAGTGGCTCAGAGCTCTCAGTGCTGCTGTCCTGTGCCTGAGACTGGAGGCCTGATTGAAAGTCCCCCTGCAAGAGGCTCTGCTCCTCCTCACTGATGCTGACCTGCTCCTGCATGGAGGTGCTGCTGTCGGGGCACTCACACTGTGCTTGGGATGGGCTGCACTGCATGGACTCCTGGTTACAATCCAGGCTGGCGACTGTGGTGTCTTGCAGGCCCAGGTCAGCAACTTCAGCAGAGCCAGGTGTAATGAGGGCATGGACTTCGATGAGCTCCTTCTCTCCATCACTGTTGTCATGTGGAAGGCTGCTGTTGGAACTGCAGCAATTTGTGCTTCCTAAGAGCTCTCCACTGATGGAAGCACAGAGAGCATCCTCGCTACTTGCCCTGGATCTTGTGGGTTGGCAAGGGCTCGATTCACCTAGAAAGGATACACAGGGGTTAGTGTCAAACTTTCACAAGCTGAATTACGACAGTGGTTGATCAGAGGTGTAGTGAAGACGTTAGGCAGGGGCTGGAATGGCAGAAGGAGATACAAGTGCAGAGCAAACTTGAATTCTATGTTCCTGAAAAGCAGGGATTTGGAAGCTGCATTTGCACCCTTACCTGCCAGGACTACCACTGCTGTTTCTGAGGGCTGCCTGGCATTGCGCTGCAGTTGGCGTTTGCTCCCAGAGGTTGGCTTTCTGAGGCTGAAACAGCAACACCAACTGCTAGCTGGTGATTCCTCCTTCTTGCTGGGTGGATTTTGTCTGGAGAGAGAAAACAGCCAATGCTGTGAGTCGTGCGTGGTGCAGGGTGAAGGAAGAGCAGCACTGAGCTCTTGGCAGCAGTTGCTTGTTCCTAGCACTGCCTGGTTTCTGCAGAAACACAACTTAGAAACTCGCTCTGTTTCCAGCAGTTGAGGATGGCTCCATTCCTATAGCTCAGCCCTGAAGTCTTGCTGGCTAAATTCCCCTCAACTCTGTCAAGCAAGATGCAGAGCATGTGAGCAAAGGCTCCACAGCTGTACAGCACAGCATCTGAGGGATGGCTTTGATGGAGCTGGCAGGTGTAACTGCTTTCTGAGGAACCGTGCAGCCATAAAGGAAGTTCAGAAGCATCTCTGACTCTTACATTAGCACCTCATCGGCCTCATCTCACTGCCATGTTTAATTTCTAGTGCCAGCAAGTCTGACCAACTGCTCTGCTTAGAGGAGAACTGGATTTGGTTTCAGGCACGTGGCCCTGACATCTGGAAAATCCCACCTTAGCCTAACTTACTTTCAGCAACTTTTGGCACTAGAAATACTGGGAAAAAAAAACCACAAAAACCCACCCAAACAATGATGCTAAGTGCTGGAAAAGAAAGTCCTCTTTACCTGTCAGATGGAAAGTCGATGACGGTGTGGAATTTGCCCTGCCCAGCTGCAGGGCTTTCTTCCACTTCAATGTCCCTGCTGCTCTCTGTCACAACAGGAGAGCTGCTGTGGCCTCGCCTCTGTGCCTGTGCCTCCTCCAGGCTGAGCAGCTTTGTGGCAGCAGAAGAGACCCCCACAGACTTGGGCCCTGGGAGAGAATTGTGCCCTGTCAGGGAAAACCACAGGTAAGAGCGAGGATCAGAAAGCAGCAGCACAGCCACCACAGTTCTGGGGGAGGTGCTGTATTTTTCTCAGGCTTGCTTATCCGAGCCACTGGAAGAAGAGGAGCTCAAAATAACCATGTGGGCAGAAGTCTGTTTATGGCAAAGGACACGGTCATCATTAAGAGCAGCTTACCCCTAGATAAAAGGGGCAGGGAACTGAGAAAGCTTCGCTGCCACACTTGCATCAAGCTTTTCCTGCGTGCAAACCATAATAATGACGGTTTCCTCCTTGTGAAGTTTGGGCTTGGACATTCTCAGCATCCAGCAACAGGATGCCATACCCTAATGGAAGCCCAGAGGTCTGCTGTCCTCTTGATGGTAAAAGAGTATCTCAAAGGTCCCAGAGAAGGCCTGCATTTGGTCAAGGTGTCAGGTCAAGATCAAGCTAATGGAGGAAGACACTCACCTGCTGCATCTGCGATGTCTGCTCTGGATTTGGAGCCGAAGAGGACGTCTGTGTGGTTGATGATGAATTCTACCACATCCGACTGCGTCTGCAGCTCCATGCAGGCAGCTCTTCCGCTGGCGCAGGCAGACTCGTTCTGCTGTGATCTGTAGAAAAGGCAGATTTTAGAAGTCATTTCTCCAAGACCGTTTCCCCGAGTCTGAATTGTTGCAGCCAAAAGCTGTCAGCTGAGGCTCTGGAGACTTCCGCAGTGGGCAATCAGTGATGCCACTGCAGAAATTCCCCTGGATGATCAAGGACACGTCAGTCCCATCTCAACAAGACTGCAGAAATTGTCACCTAGACATTGTGCCTGTGGGGTTGGAGAACAGCCCAGGCTCCTGCTCTTCTGTCAGCCACAGATTTTACAGGAGAAGAGCACATTTGATGGAGAAAAAGAGGACTGTTCTTTTTTAGTGGAGAACATATGAAGCGTTGTGTTGAAACAGAACCAGAAGTTTACCTTAAGAGGTTTGGAGCCCACACAATGGCTAGGTTCTTGGCATGCATGTTTGTTATCGTGGAGCTCCCAGCCAGACACGCCAAGTGTCTCATCAGATACTCCAGAGTACTGGAAAACAAGAGAGGCAAACGTTCAGCACCAACGAGCATGCCGTGCTGCAATTCAGAAAGCAAACCTCCATTCATGCTACTTCTTGTGATTGCTACTGTCACCGAAGATGAAGTAGATGCAACTTGACTGAGTGCCACGCTGCAGCACCAAGCCCCAGCACAGCACAGCCGCAGCCATCAGCTGCACCAAGCGTGCCCCCGTGCCCAGGAACTGACCCCATAAAGTAAGCCCATGGAGCCTTCAACCCTTCAGCATACACAGGCATCGTGTTGCCGGCGTCAGACAGAGCCTGGAACCGCATCATTGCCCTCTGCAATGCAGCAGGGCTGAGCTCAGCAGGCTGAGGGCAGCACTGACCTGTAGTGAGGAGCGGGCAGCTGCTGGATGACGTCCTGCATTCTGAGCAGCCGCTCCTCCTCTGTAGCGGCACCAACAGCATCCTGGAGTAGTGCAGAAAGGGAGCGAGACACCAATCAGGCTAGTACACCACTGCGAGTAAACCTCGTGGGGCTGACAGCAAAAGGGCCTCCGAGCTGGGGCACTGCTGCAGCCATCTGCCAAGAGGCCCAGGAAGAGGGAAATGAAAGACGTGGCCTTGTGCTTACCGAGAACTTGCCGTACAGCTGGTGGGTGAGCAGAGGGTTCAGGAGCTCCCTGAAGTACATCTTGCAGAGGGAGCTCACGCTGTGAATGTCACGGACGGTGAGCTCAGGAATCTGCTCCGACTCAAATTCCTGCCTGGAGAGAGGGACGCAAACCCGGTTGAGCGAGAGGAAGGCAAGCCCAAAGCCACACCAGATGCACTCAGGCTGTGTCAGTCGCAGCACTCTTACCGCAGTCTCTGGATGTTGGACGCGACGCCGGACAGGCGGTATATCCCCTGCACCACGCCGTGCTGCTCAATGAACTCAGCGCAGCTCTGGAGGACCTGGGGGACTGAAGAACACGTGCCAGCCGTCAGTGGAGCTCCTGATTCAATCGTGCTGCAGGCTGTGCTCCCGGGAGTCACATCCCATCCACTAAGCCCAGCCAGGCTTGGCTGAAGCAAATACAGATGTGCTTGTCTCTTAGGAGCATCCGCCTCACTTGATCCTTCAGCCATCAACTCCCATTACACGTGCCTCCACTGCTATCAGCCTGCCCCGTGCTAGATATGAGCTCCCTTTCATCTTCTTTAGATGCCCAGCAGAGGAAGATCTCAGGAATGGGCAGCTCCTTACCATCACGACCAGAGTGGAGAAGATGCTCTCCCAGGTCACCGCCAAACACCCTTTCCTTCTCCACCTCCCGCTCGGTCGGTTTCTTTGGGCGGGCCTTCACCAAGGAACGAAGGAAGGTGAGGATCTTGCTGCGTTTCTTGGGCACTGCACAACAAAAGGAAGAAACCAGGTCATTTCAGGTCTGGCTCCGTTGGACGAGGCTGAGCACAGCACATTCTACAGAGCACGTCAGAACGGGAAGAACATTACCAACCAGTACATACAAAAAGGGATTTTCCCCATCTCTGGAGGAGCCCAAGGCCAGGTTGGATGGGGCCCTGGGCAGCCTGATCTAGTCTGACAATAAATGTGGGGGCTGGCAGCACAGCCTGATGCAGGGAAGTGGAAGCCTAAGAACCTTGCAGACCGTTCCATCCCAAGCCATTCTATGAAGATTCTATAGTTTCCACAAGTCCAGTCATAAACACAGGAAGATTGCGCCAAATCCCTGCCCCATGGTGTGCATGAAGGATCATCAACCCAGAGGACAATGTGGCATGGATAAAGGAGGTACTAAACATGGAACACACCCCAAATAAGACTTCATTTTGCTTCCCCACACCATCAAATGTAACATCCCTACCTGGCTTTGGCACAGAGTTGATGAGTGCCTCAGGAATGTCCTTATTAATGATTTCCACACACTCCCCTGGGAAAAATCCAACCTGTAACAAGAAGAGAGGCCAACTATTGCATGCAGCACTTCTCAGATCTGAACTGTTAAATCAAAAGCCACGTAACATTTCCCTCAGAACGTGCTTGCCTGACGTTCCATAAGACTATCCAGCAGAAAATGGCCATAGTTCACAGCATAAAGGTAATAATTTTTCAACATTTGCAGCCAAAGGCAAGGTCCTCTGACACCGACACAGGGAAACTGTTTATGTCCATTAGGCATCCTGAGCAGGCAGAGCAGCTCTAAGCTGAGATTCCTGCCTTTACTGCAGTTGCACTCTCCAGTCTGAAGCTTGTGCCTACCTGGAAGCCGAGCTTGCCTCTCCACCAGGGGCTCAGCTCCTTTGGTGGCATGTCGATAACACAGATGATGTCTCCCACCTGCAAGAGATTGCAACGTCAATCCCAGCTTCAGCACGGCTGGGAGGAAAGCACAGCTCAAATGACTGCATTCTTCTGCACTGCCAAACATGGCCGAGCATTAAAGCACTTGCACCAGTGCAGCTCTGAAGACATTTGCCATTGTAAAATTGAACAACAAGGAACGCCTTGAACTGCTTACCTCAAAGGAGAGTTCATCCGCTGCCTGGGCAACGTGTCTCTTAACGACATGGGCAGCAGCAATAGCTGGAACATTCACAGGTGCCACCTCATGGTCCAGCAGGGGCTTCCCCTTGTTCTCAGCCTGAAACAGAGAGCACAGGCCACGGTGAGGAGCTGGGAACCAACAAGGAGGATTTCAAGGTGAGGAGCACATCTGCAGAGAAAGCTGCAGGAAATGCACTCGGTCCTTATCATGGGCACTTGAGAAGGAACTGCAAGTCTAATAACGGCTGTTTCTCTCCCTGGTGTGCAGCAGGCACACGCCAGCAAAGATGCATCTCTCCCCACCCAGACTAATCAGCAATGGCACTGACGCAGACAGGTGGCCTTGTGTATTTTGCCACATCCTTTCCTGCGCTCTTTGTGCAAGAAGGCTGACTGTTTCAGATGCTACGAGACCGTGAAGAGGGAAACCAAAGCTACGGCTGCAGTTACAAGGTGCAAACAGTGCCATTGCAAGCACCAAGCAGCTCTCCTGAGCAGTCCAACCAACAGCGAGGCCAAACAGAGCAGAGAATGATTGTTGTTTCTGCAGCCATTTCAAGGGAAAAGTCAGTAGAGGACAAACACAACAGCCGAGATGGCTCTGGTACTTTTATAAACTTGCCACGCTTGCACTACTGTCTTGCCACAGAGGAGCTCTCTTGGAAAGCAGGAGAGCACATCTGCGGCTCACTCTGCTGGCTGCAGTCAGGGAACAAAGACCAATCAGAGCTTCATACTCTACCTCTGTCCATGCCAGCTCAGGCCCACAGCTGATCTCGCTGCACGCCACAGCCATCAGCGTAGGTGTGACAAGCTGGAACTGAAAAGAAACACACTTTTATTTTCTCTGTTCACATCTCTGCTGTGCTCCCTACAGCTGTCGGGCACACTCACACAGCCCAAGCACGCCTGCTGGTGTCCCTGGTGATGCTGTGCAGCTCTGCACAAGCTGGGGCTGGGACTCTTTGCCTAAGGGATTGGTTTCCTGTAGACCAGCTGGTCACAGCACCACAGACAGCATCCTTCTGAGGGCTGAGCTGCAGAGCACGTGGAGAAAACCCACACGTGACCAGCGTCCCATCAAAGCTGGATGAGGCTGTGTTACTAAACACGGGGCGTCACGGGCTGCTAAAGCATGTGGGGGGACAAACCATGGCAGGTACCTGGCAAGAGATCAGAACGAGGGAGAGAAATCTCACGAATCCGCAGCCGTTCCTTGTCACTATGCTCTGATCTTCCACGAGCAAAAGCTGCAGCAGGGAAGCAGGCAGAGGGTGGAGAGAGGAGAGAGAAAGAGCAGGTCAGTTTGCTTCCACGGTTTAGCAAAGACTACGAGGGGAAAACCAAAATCTGCCCTCCCTCAACTTAAATCTAAAGTTTTCAACTTAAAACCATTTCCCCTTGTCCTGCTGTTATCTACCCTTTCAAAGAGTTGATTCCCCTCCTCTTTTAAGGCTCCCTTTAGGTACTGAAGGCTGCCATGAGGTCACCCTACAGCCTTCATTTCTCCAGGCTGAACAAGCCCAGCTCCCTCAGTCTGTCTTTGCAGGGGAGGTGCTCCTGTCCCCTGATCATCTCTGTGGCTCGCCTCTGGACCCTCTCCAACAGCTCCCTGTCTTTCTGGACACTGTACTGCAGATGGGGCCTCACAAGAGCAGAGCAGGGGGGGACGATCACCTCCCTGTCCCTCATGGCCACCCCTCTGCTGATGGAGATAATGTGATCCTATGAGCTCCGCCAGCCAGCAGTTCTCAGCACTCACTGTCCCCCCGTCTCTCCCACACTGTCTCAGCTTACCTACAAGGTGCTGCACAGGACGGTGTGAAGACAAAGGGACGCAGTCGGTGCACAAGTGCAACAAGCGAGCTGCTCAGTCAGAGCTCCAGCGCTCCAATGAAGGGACGCAGCACGCACTGCTCCTCCCCTCATTCTAGCCCTTATGACATCACTGAGGGCCACCAGGCTGCTCCACCACGACGCACAGGGTGGGGAGGCAAGACCAGTCACAAGGGCAGAAGATTCCAACAGCCCAGCCCAACGTTCTGGAATCAGGGGCTGCTTGGAATTCTACCCCAGCCAAATCCTGGAGAAGCTGGCACGGGGTCGTCATGACCAAAGCGCAGGACCTGGCGCTTGCTCTTGTTGAGCCTCGCACAACTGGCCTCAGTGCATCCCTCTGGAGGGCCTTCCTGCCCTCAGCCAGATGGACGCTTCCTCCCAGCAGCGTACCTTGCAGTGCTGGGCCCATGTCAAATCCACACTAGAGTGGCTTTTGTTACATTCAAGGGCATGTTGCAGCACCCATCTATTTCACCTGGAAGGAAATAAAGCAGGAGATGGGAGAAACACAGAACTGCTGCCAGACTGCTTCATCCCTTTCTCAGCCCAACTTCCCTTGCCTCATCCCCTACCCCAACTCCTGGATGATGCCCACGGGCTGATAGTTGGATCTCAAGTCCATAGGACTCCTTTCACAGGGCTCCATCAAAAAGGCTGTCACACTTGTTCCGTACACTCACACTGACCCAGCAGTGGTATCACAGTCACTTAACACACACACAACAACCAAACCCCGAGCATGCACATCCCTTCCTGCGTGACTGCAGCCCACAGCTCCCCTTCACACCTCCGTGGATCTCTGGTGTTTTACACGGATGCAGCCTCGCTGCAGCTCCGTGGCTGTCACACAAGGCCTGCAGGACCTCTTTCTCTGCAAACCCCGTCTGCAGGCATTGGTTCACGAGGTTCACCTCCTGCCCTCCTGAGCAAAAACAAGCACTAAGAACAAGAGCAAAGCATGCTGGACTCGACCTGGCTGGATCCCCAACCCTCAGTCCTGTCAGACGGACCCTGGTGTGGAGACTCATCCCCAAAGCCTGGCTGGACATCAGCACAGGCATCATTCCTCAAACACCCCATCCAAGCAGCAAGGGATCAAAGCGTTGGCACAGCTGAAACAGAAATGCTGTGTGAGTTTCCTGTTAGCACTGAGCAGGAACAAATCTACCGCTGAGCAGCAGGATGTGAGACAAGCAGCAGAAGACACCCAACCTGCAGAACCAGCTCGTTTGGGGTCGGTCCAGATGTTTGTCTGCTCCCTTCCCTGGCCCAGGCCAAGATTGTGAGCTGCTCCTCCTTTGTGCAGGGGGAAGTGGTGCAGATGCCATGTGGTGGCTATGCACAGCATGCCTTTCACTTGCTTTTCCTCTCTCCATCTTCCATCTTCCATTAGCAAACAGCATCTCCAGCCTCCAGAGATCACTGAGTCCAACCCCTGCACAACAGTGAAAAAAAAGATATGATAAGGGGTACTTAAAGCACAGCATCTGTAATCAGATCAGACTCCTGCATTGTGAATACTTCCATGAGTATTCCTGCAGAGTGCATCACTTAGTCTCTCTTTAGCCTTGTGTTCATGGTTTTCCTGTAAGAGCTTGTCTAAACACTGCCTATAATCGTGGTTATGCTAGAAGCATTTGGATTTCTTGATCCTTAGTGTGATTTCAATAACAAATGCAGATGGTTTTTTGTTAGGGACAGCTTTCAATTTCTCAAATGAAATTTCAATATTGCATTAGGTGTTGACAACCACGGGGCTGCAGTACAGAGAATTACAGGAAGATTAATTTCTCCATCTCCATGCTCCTAGACATTTATGATTACAGTGATGTAGTTATATACAAAGTTGCAAGATACCAAAGCTAGAATAACCTCTTGGTGCAGCAGGATGTCTGGAGCCCAAGTGCAGAGTCTCAGTGTTGCAAAGCCTTGAAGAGGTGCACCGTATGTGCTGGGGCTGATGACACAGACACTGGAGCAAGGCCAGTGTGATGTTAGAAACTTGACCAGCAGCTGATCTGTTGTCAGCCATTTCTGGACACAAACGGGATCTGGTCGACTTAGGACATGACCTTTGGGCTGGAGAGCAACTCCCCGAGGAATCACACAGCCACTGCAGACCGTTGGCAAGAACCCCATACCAAAACAGCTCATCTGCAATCAGTTTTTAATCTGTGCAGCAGTGATTGGAACAGGCGCACGCTCTCTGGAATTGCAGGAATGTTCACAAGTGGAATGTACATCACCTGTGTGCTCCAGCTCTTCTGTGTGCATGCTAGGAGCAGTGATCCCCCTGCACCCAGGGCTGCAATAAGGTCCTGTGGGCTTTCTAACCTGCCAACCAGCAGCCCAGGCTGCCCAGAGCCACATCCAGCCTGGCCTTGCATGCCTGCAGGGATGGGGCATCCACAGCCTCCCTGGGCAACCTGTTCCAGTGCCTCACCACCCTCTGGCTGAAAAACTTCCTCCTCACATCCAACCTCAACCTCAACACCCCCCGTCTCAGTTTAAAGCCATTCCCCACTTGTCCCATCACTGTCCACCCTCCAAAACAAAACACCTCGGCTGTTCAACACTGAAAGAGCAAAATAACCCACAGCTCTTACTTCCACTGTATGCAGTTAATTCCAAACTTAAGGTCACAGGTTAATTACTCATGTGATCCTTCCTGACAGAAGAACTACTCGTAGTGATGTGTAGGAATAAGGAACAGTTTGAAAAGGTCATGGACATATTAGAACTTGCAGCATTTATCTTAATAGATGCCTACATTGCACAGCATTTTGTAAAACACACGTTACAAGTACTGTGCACTGGATTACACTATATCAAACTCTAAGTAACAATACAGGTTGCTTTTAAATCTACACTTACATGTTTTCTTCTAACTCCTTGATAACATTCCTTACTACCTTCAGTTTCATACCCAAAGCAGTGTTTGAACAGCACTGTTGCCTTTAACATTTGTATGTTTAGATCTGAAAAGAGAATTTGGTCATTATTTCATGATGAGAGAATCTTATATGACAAAACAGAATTACAAAAATCTGACAATACTGTAACATGCCAGCGTAAGAATGTGGCTTTGATTTTTTTTTTTCTTTTTTTTTTTTAAATGGTGAGTGTACCATTAATTCAAGACAAGAATTTTGTTTGTAAGTCGATCTCTATAACTGTTCTTGGCATCATTCTGTAGGATGAACTAGATACATGGAATTTGGCACTGGCTCCCCAGGGCAGTGGTTTGGCACTGAGCTGACAAAGGCCAAAGAGCATTTGCACAATGCTCTCAGACACAGGGCTTGACCCATAGGAGGTCCGGTGTGGAACCAGGAGGTGGAATACATGATCCTCGAGGTCCCTTCCAAATACAGATATTCCATCATCCTCTAATACTTATATTCCCAAGTCCTGTACACAGTGCTCAGGTGCTTAATTGAAAGGTTCCATGAAACAGTGAGGTATCTATGTCCCTTTACCACCCAGTTATTCAATTTGCCACGTGGATCTTTTATCCAGTCACATTAAAAAACCCCTCAAAGTATTTCCTTCAGTCTTCCATTCTGATAGAGCTTTCTGGAGCAAATAAAGAGTTGCAACTCAGAATGTCCACACCTCCCTTCCTGCACCCTGCATACTTTTTTCATTGCACTGTGATTACGTACCATTCTATTGTCACCCTCATTCTGTCATTATCTAGGCAGTTTACTGCCATTACATTTTCCAGCAACAGATGCCCACAAGTACAGCCAGCCTGGACTTATTTCCAATACTTATCTTTCTCCTGATGTCCTTGTAGGAGGTGGGACATTTCTCCATCTCAGCAGCAGAGGGCAGGAGGGGTCCATGGTGAGGGCACGCTCTCCTCTCTTTTTCTGGCACTCAAAGACAAAGGGAACAAGAAAACCAGACGTGTTTCCCTGCCCATGGCAACCGCCAGCCTTTCCATCCTTACAGTCCTTCCTGCCATCAGCAGAGATATTTTGCTTTCTTGTGCCACTTCATCCCTTTAGCATCTGGCATTCTAACAAAAAAGTACTTACAAGGAATTTTAATATTTTCATATTAAATGTCAGAATTAGAACCATTATGTTTGCCAAATATTTAAAACGTTCAACCCAGTGAGAAGTGAATTGATGTTGTATTTAGCATTCAGATAAGAACTTGTAAAGGAAGTAAAAAGTGCTGCTTTCATAAACTATAGTCTCATTGTCAAGCCTTGCACTGTCTCAGCAGATTATTACAGAATGTTCATTCAGGCAGGAATTCAGAGATGCGTCTGAATTGATAACAACAACGAGTAATTAAGAAAGCTTGACTGCAGTCTGCTTGAGGATTCCAGTCTGAAGTGTGTTCCACCTGATGACAACTGGGAATGTCTTTCTCTCACCATTAGAACCATTGCACCTCTGACTAAACACATAGCTAATCACCACTGAAAACTAACTACATGTTGATTAACATTCAGAGAGATTGTGCAGGTGTCCTTTTAGGAACTGGCCTACAGTATGCTAAGAGGGATGGATGTGGGGACATTAGGATAACGTGCCCTCTGTCTTTTAAGGCAGCCCCAGCAGAGCAGGTCAGCAGGCTGAAGAGCTGCGTGGGTCACCAGGGCTCAGAGACTTCACTCGGCCATCTGAAAGTTGAGGGCCTTCAGCCCAAGCTGCCCTTTTCCATGCAGGCAAGGAGGCCAAGAGAAGGTGGATCGGCACGGTTCTGGTGCAGACAGGGGCTGCAGTGTGAGCAGGCCTACACAGACAAGGCTGTGCCCACACAGAGTGACAGCAGCTTTCGCTGTGAGCAGATTCCCAGGGGGCCTGAGCCATGGCAGTTCTTGATGGCAGCATGTTCCAATCAGCCCTGGAAGTCTTCTCTGGACGTCTGTCGCATTCTGGAATCCACACTGAGGACGCAGTCGCTGTGTCAGAGCAGCTGGCAGAGTCACGGGGAACCGTGACGTAGTTGGCCCAGGGAGCAACAACAAGGCCTGCACTGCTCAGCCAGCCCAGGCCAAAGGGGAGCACGAGAGAGAGCAGAGGAGAGAGGGGGGGAAAGAGGGCCAGGAAGGAAAGGCCTGTGCCTGAATGGACGTGTAGCAGCAGCTGCTGACAGCAAACTCGGTGATGGCAGGGGCACAGCAGAGCAGTGCAATGCTGGCAGCTTCCTGTGTCTTTCACACAGGCACTGCAGACATGGCCAGCACTGGGAGATCAGCAGAACTGCTGCACACCTCTGCCAGCCCAGGCCAGAGGAGTGCAGAACAGTGAGCTGCTGCTGAGGGGAGAGAGGATGGCCTGAGAGCTGACCTGAGAGGCAGGGCTGGCTGTGTTACAGCAGCCTCTGTGTCCTCCTCCTGTGTCTGTGAGGGCCAGAACAGAACATGCCCAGACAACGAAGCCCTGCTGTCCTCTGCTGCTCAGCTGGAGAGATGTTCCGCCTTCCTGAAGGACGCTGATCCAAAGGGAAGGAATCAAAGGAAGTCCAGGCTGGCTGTCCTTGTGGGCATCAGCTGCTGGCAGCTGCCTCTGTGCTGCCATGGGCAGGGCACAGCACACACAGTGTTTGCAGTTCCCTGTGTGACACTGGCCCTGGTGACCTGACAGCCATAGGGAGACAAGAGAAAGAGCTGCCTCCCTCTGCCAGATGAGGCAAAGGTGAGAATCCCAGAATCACAGCATGGCCCGGGTTGGAAAGGAGCTCAAGGTTCATGAATCTCCAACCCTTGGCTCTCCAAGGGTGCACAGGGGGCTTTGTTCTCCCTGTGGTGCAGCTTCAGTGCCAACTCACAGCTGAGCTGGTTGGCACACTGTGACAGCCTGCCGCTCTGAAGCTCTTGGGGCAGTGCTCAGTTCTTTCTGAAGTACTCTGGAAAATGCTGCTGTCATGACTGTCATTCTAAAGCTGATACTGTTTCTACCGCATCAGGCTTGCATGAAGCATCTCTGATCAACAGAGAAATCAGAAAAATTGCTGTTCCTATTGCAGTTTCCTTTTAACTAGTGATGAAAGCTGTCAGTTTATTTTTGGCACCAGAAATCCTGGGATGCAACCAGGTTAGATAAGAAGTGACACTGAGTCAACAGTAAAGGAACATAGATGAGACAGCATCACACAGCTCTGGAAAAGATGTTCCAGCTCTGTGTCTACCTACACCTTCAGGAGATGAAAAGTACTGGCTTACTGAGGTGTCCTGGGTTGAAGGTTCTGTTAATCTCCATTTTTGGAAGAGCTGCTTGCAATAAATACCTTGTAAGGTGAATGAGCTTGATAGAAGTAGGGTGTGAAAGAGATGGATTTGCTGTTTCCCTGAAGGTGCAGGAGTATTGCTGTGCCTACAGTCAGTAAGCAAGGCAGAAATCACTGTGTTCCTCAGAATGAAAAGCAAAAGAATAAAAATCTTTTTGTGAGTGACAGCACGCCTGAATGAAGCACAAATCTAAACATTTAAAATAAGGGCTAGTGTCAAAGGGACTTGCAGTATTTCTCGTGAAGAAATATTTGATGCTTCTTTAGGAAAGTCATCATAACAAAAGTGTACTGATGTCTTTGCTGAGGATTTCCTTGGTTCCAGCCTGAAGGTGTGCGCAGGCATGAGCAGGCAGTGCTGAGCTGCAGGTGAGTGCCTGTGTCCCACAGCAGGAAACCCGTGGATGTCTTCAGGGGTTTGAAATGGGCAGAGCAGTAAAACCTGCACGCTTTCACTGAAATTGTCCTCTGCTTTATTTTGTAATCTTAGTTTCACCAATGCTTTCCAATATGATTTTCATATGAGTGCAGATACATGGGATAGGATTTAAAGTTTTTATGGTGCTGCTGTATAATTTTCTGTAGTCATCATTAGCCAATAAAAAAAATAAATGGTAATCAGGCAATCTATTAACAACCTGTGGCACGTGTCAAAACAAGGAAATTCCTTGCAGGAAGACAATATTGCTATACAATAATGTGGCTATCCAAAACTCTTAATTATACTTGATGAGCTGGAGATAATCCTGAAATGCAGGACTTTGATCTTAGCCAAGAATAATAAAAGTTATTATCATTCTTAAATTGGCAGCTGCTATCAAAAGCCTGTGTCTTATTTCCCTTTTCGTAACACTGGCTAAATCAGAGAAACTGATAAAAGAATTTAATGATTGCAGCTTAGGGATTCTTTCCCACTTGACCAGAAGTAATCTATGTCCAAAAATGTCTGTAAATACTTTTTCTGTATTATATTGCCAGATGTATTGATATTTGAGATGAATGGCAAAAACATTTTGCGTACATAGATAAGCAATGCAAATTTCCTGGATTGTTTTAGGGAAAAAAGCTCCAGTTATCTGATCGTTTCCATGCAGAAATAAGATTTACAGTAAAATTCTCATTATTATTATTCCTGCATGAATAAGTTCAAAAAAGAGATGTGGGAGATGTTGTTTCAATTCCAGCTGATTGTAGGTAGGACTGTCAGGATGGAAAGGCTAGTGTCTGCCATGGGCAAAGAAACACTTCTGGTTTTCATGTTCTCTTTGTCTTTGAGTGCAAGAGGCCATGAGGAGAGAGTGCCCTAAACTTGGACCCTTTTTGAACATTGCAGCAGAGATAGAGAAGTGTTCAACCTTCTAGAAGGACTTCAGGACAAAGATATGTAATGAAAATAAGTCCAGGTTACTGTCCTTGTGGGCATCAGCTGCTGACATCTGCATAGTTGTTGCTATGGGAATGGCAGAACAGGTGGAATCTTGCATATCCTTGTGTGACACAAGCACTGGTGAACTCAAAGCCAGAGGGGTATAATGGAAAGAGCATCACCTCCCTGCCAGATTAGGAAAAGGTGAGTGGGATGTTGTTTCAATTAGTGCTCATGGCAGGAAGGACTGTAAGGATGGAAAGGCTGGTGTTTGCCATGGGCAGGGAAACACATCTGGTTTTCATCTTCTCTTTTTCTTTGTGTGCCAGAAAAAGAGGAGAGTGTGCCCTAACCTTGGACCCCTCCTGCCATCTTCTGCTGAGATGGAGAAATGGCCCAGCTTCTAGAAGGACATCAGGACAAAGATATGTAATGAAAATAAGTCCAGGCTGGCTGTCCTTGTGGGCATCAGCTGCTGGCATCTGCATTGCTGCTGCCATGAGCATGGCACAGCAGGTAAAAGATTGCTTTTCCTTGTGTGACACAGGAGCTCTTGACTTGACAGCTAGAGGGATGCAATAGAAAGAGCTGCAACCTCTGCCAGACATGGCAAAAGTGAGTGGGATGTTGTTTCAATTAGTGCTGATGACAGGAAGGACTGTAAGGATGGAAAGGCTGGTGTTTGCCATGGGCAGGGAAACACATCTGGTTTTCATCTTCTCTTTCTCTTTCAGTGCCAGATAATCAGGGGAGAGTGTGCCTGCAACTCTTACCCCTCCTGCCCTCTTCTGCTGAGATGGTGAAATGTTCCAGCTTCTAGAAAGACATCAGGACAAAGATATGTAATGAAAATAAGTCCAGGCTGGCTGTCCTTGTGGGCATCAGCTGCTGGCATCTGCATTGCTGCTGCCATGAGCATGGCAAAGCAGGTAAAAGATTGCTTTTCCTTGTGTGACACAGGAGCTCTTGACTTGAAATCTAGAGGGATGCAATAGAAAGAGCTGCAACCTCTGCCAGACATGGCAAAGGTGAGTGGGATGTTGTTTCAATTAGTGCTGATGACAGGAAGGACTGTAAGGCTGGAAAGGCTGGTGTTTGCCATGGGCAGGGAAACACATCTGGTTCTCATCTTCTCTTTGTGTGCCAGAAAAAAAAGAGAGTGTGCCTACAAATTGGACCCCTCCTGCCCTCTGCAGCTCATAGGGAGAAATGTACCAGCTTCTAGAAGGACATCAGGACAAAGATATGTAATGAAAATAAGTCCAGGCTGGCTGTCCTTGTGGGCATCAGCTGCTGGCATCTGCATTGCTGCTGCCATGAGCATGGCACAGCAGGTAACAGATTGCTTTTCCTTGTGTGACACAGGAGCTCCTGACTTGAAAGCAAGAGGGATGCAATAGAAAGAGCTGCAACCTCTGCCAGACATGGCAAAGGTGAGTGGGATGTTGTTTCCATTGCTGCTGATGACAGGAAGGACTGTAAGGATGGAAAGTCTGGTGTTTGCCATGGGCTGGGAAACACATCTGGTTTTCATCTTCTCTTTCTCTTTCAGTGCCAGATAATCAGGGGAGAGTGTGCCTGCAACTCTTACCCCTCCTGCCCTCTTCTGCTGAGATGGAGAAATGTTCCAGCTTCTAGAAAGACATCAGGACAAAGATATGTAATGAAAATAAGTCCAGGCTGGCTGTCCTTGTGGGCATCAGCTGCTGGCATCTGCATTGCTGCTGCCATGAGCATGGCACAGCAGGTAAAAGATTGCTTTTCCTTGTGTGACACAGGAGCTCTTGACTTGACAGCTAGAGGGATGTAATAGAAAGAGCTGCAACCTTTGCCAGACATGGCAAAGGTGAGTGGGATGTTGTTTCAATTAGTGCTGATGACAGGAAGGACTGTAAGGATGGAAAGGCTGGTGTTTGCCATGGGCAGGGAAACACATCTGGTTCTCATCTTCTCTTTGTGTGCCAGAAAAAAAAGAGAGTGTGCCTGCAACTTGGACCCCTCCTGCCCTCTGCAGCTCATAGGGAGAAATGTACCAGCTTCTAGAAGGACATCAGGACAAAGATATGTAATGAAAATAAGTCCAGGCTGGCTGTCCTTGTGGGCATCAGCTGCTGGCATCTGCATTGCTGCTGCCATGAGCATGGCAAAGCAGGTAAAAGATTGCTTTTCCTTGTGTGACACAGGAGCTCTTGACTTGAAAGCAAGAGGGATGCAATAGAAAGAGCTGCAACCTTTGCCAGACATGGCAAAGGTGAGTGGGATGTTGTTTCCATTGCTGCTGATGTCAGGAAGGACTGTAAGGATGGAAAGGCTGGTGTTTGCCATGGGCAGGGAAACACATCTGGTTTTCATCTGCTCTTTGTGTACCAGAAAAAAAGGAGAGTGTGCCTGCAACTTGGACCCCTCCTGCCCTCTGCTGCTCATAGGGAGAAATGTGCCAGCTTCTAGAAGGACATCAGGACAAAGATATGTAATGAAAATAAGTCCAGGCTGGCTGTCCTTGTGGGCATCAGCTGCTGGCATCTGCATTGGTGCTGCCATGAGCAAGGCACAGCAGGTATAAGATTGCTTTTCCTTGTGTGACACAGGAGCTCTTGACTTGACAGCTAGAGGGATGTAATAGAAAGAGCTGCAACCTCTGCCAGACATGGCAAAGGTGAGTGGGATGTTGTTTCAATTAGTGCTGATGACAGGAAGGACTGTAAGGATGGAAAGGCTGGTGTTTGCCATGGGCAGGGAAACACATCTGGTTTTCATCTTCTCTTTCTCTTTCAGTGCCAGATAATCAGGGGACAGCGTGCCTGCAAATCTTACCCCTCCTGCCCTCTTCTGCTGAGATGCTGAAATGTTCCAGCTTCTAGAAAGACATCAGGACAAAGATATGTAATGAAAATAAGTCCAGGCTGGCTGTCCTTGTGGGCATCAGCTGCTGGCATCTGCATTGCTGCTGCCATGAGCATGGCAAAGCAGGTAAAAGATTGCTTTTCCTTGTGTGACACAGGAGCTCTTGACTTGAAATCTAGAGGGATGCAATAGAAAGAGCTGCAATCTCTGCCAGACATGGCAAAGGTGAGTGGGATGTTGTTTCAGTTATTGCTCATGTCAGGAAGGACTGTAAGGATGGAAAGGCTGGTGTTTGCCATGGGCAGGGTAAGACGTCTGGTTTTCATTTTCTCTTTCTCTTTGAGTGCCAGATAAACAGGGGAGAGTGTGCCCTCACCTTGGAACTCCCCTGCCCTCTTCTGCTGAGATGGAGAAATGTTCCAGGTTCTAGAAGGACATCAGGACAAAGATATGTAATGAAAATAAGTCCAGGCTGGCTGTCCTTGTGGGCATCAGCTGCTGGCATCTGCATTGCTGCTGCCATGAGCATGGCACAGCAGGTAAAAGATTGCTTTTCCTTGTGTGACACAGGAGCTCTTGACTTGACAGCTAGAGGGATGCAATAGAAAGAGCTGCAACCTCTGCCAGACATGGCAAAGGTGAGTGGGATGTTGTTTCAATTAGTGCTGATGTCAGGAAGGACTGTAAGGATGGAAAGGCTGGTGTTTGCCATGGGCAGGGAAACACATCTGGTTTTCATCTTCTCTTTGTGTGCCAGAAAAAAAGGAGAGTGTGCCTGCAACTTGGACCCCTCCTGCCCTCTGCTGCTCATAGGGAGAAATGTTCCAGCTTCTCGAAGGACATCAGGACAAAGATATGTAATGAAAATAAGTCCAGGCTGGCTGTCCTTGTGGGCATCAGCTGCTGGCATCTGCATTGCTGCTGCCATGAGCATGGCACAGCAGGTAAAAGATTGCTTTTCCTTGTGTGACACAGGAGCTCTTGACTTGACAGCTAGAGGGATGCAATAGAAAGAGCTGCAACCTCTGCCAGACATGGCAAAAGTGAGTGGGATGTTGTTTCAATTAGTGCTGATGACAGGAAGGACTGTAAGGATGGAAAGGCTGGTGTTTGCCATGGGCAGGGAAACACATCTGGTTTTCATCTTCTCTTTCTCTTTCAGTGCCAGATAATCAGGGGAGAGTGTGCCTGCAACTCTTACCCCTCCTGCCCTCTTCTGCTGAGATGGTGAAATGTTCCAGCTTCTAGAAAGACATCAGGACAAAGATATGTAATGAAAATAAGTCCAGGCTGGCTGTCCTTGTGGGCATCAGCTGCTGGCATCTGCATTGCTGCTGCCATGAGCATGGCAAAGCAGGTAAAAGATTGCTTTTCCTTGTGTGACACAGGAGCTCTTGACTTGAAATCTAGAGGGATGCAATAGAAAGAGCTGCAACCTCTGCCAGACATGGCAAAGGTGAGTGGGATGTTGTTTCAGTTATTGCTCATGTCAGGAAGGACTGTAAGGATGGAAAGGCTGGTGTTTGCCATGGGCAGGGTAAGACGTCTGGTTTTCATTTTCTCTTTCTCTTTGAGTGCCAGATAAACAGGGGAGAGTGTGCCCTCACCTTGGAACTCTCCTGCCCTCTGCTGCTAAGAGGGAGAAATTTCCATGCTTCTAGAAGGACATCAGGACAAAGATATGTAATGAAAATAAGTCCAGGCTGGCTGTCCTTGTGGGCATCAGCTGCTGGCATCTGCATTGCTGCTGCCATGAGCATGGCACAGCAGGTAAAAGATTGCTTTTCCTTGTGTGACACAGGAGCTCTTGACTTGACAGCTAGAGGGATGCAATAGAAAGAGCTGCAACCTCTGCCAGACATGGCAAAGGTGAGTGGGATGTTGTTTCAATTAGTGCTGATGTCAGGAAGGACTGTAAGGATGGAAAGGCTGGTGTTTGCCATGGGCAGGGAAACACATCTGGTTTTCATCTTCTATTTCTCTTTCAGTGCCAGATAATCAGGGGAGAGTGTGCCCTCACCTTGGACCCATCCTGCCATCTTCTGCTGTGATGGAGAAATGTTCCAGCTTCTAGAAGGACATCAGGACAAAGATATGTAATGAAAATAAGTCCAGGCTGGCTGTCCTTGTGGACATCAGCTGCTGGCATCTGCATTGCTGCTGCCATGAGCATGGCAAAGCAGGTAAAATATTGCTTTTCCTTGTATGACACAGGAGCTCCTGACTTGAAAGCAAGAGGGATGCAATAGAAAGAGCTGCAACCTTTGCCAGACATGGCAAAGGTGAGAGGGATGTTGTTTCCATTGCTGCTGATGTCAGGAAGGACTGTAAGGATGGAAAGGCTGGTGTTTGCCATGGGCTGGGAAACACATCTGGTTTTCATCTTCTCTTTGTGTGCCAGAAAAAAAGGAGAGTGTGCCTGCAAGCTGGAACCCTCCTGCCCTCTGCTGCTCATAGGGAGAAATGTGCCAGCTTCTCGAAGGACATCAGGACAAAGATATGTAATGAAAATAAGTCCAGGCTGGTTGTCCTTGTGGGCATCAGTTGCAGGCATCTGCATTGCTGCTGCCAAGAGCATGGCACAGCAGGTAAAAGATTGCTTTTCCTTGTGTGACACAGGAGCTCTTGACTTGAAAGCTAGAGGGATGCAATAGAAAGAGCTGCAACCTCTGGCAGACATGGCGAAGGTGAGTGGGATGTTGTTTCAGTTGCTGCTGATGTCAGGAAGGACTGTAAGGATGGAAAGTCTGGTGTTTGCCATGGGCAGGGAAACACATCTGGTTTCCAATAGACCCCAACAATGAGACATCAGGTCGCCGTGTGGGCTCCTGGGTGACACTGCCATTTCCCAGCCATTGCAGCCTAGGGGCAAATAAAGTAAAATACTTCAGAAAGATCTCACACTGATTGCATATTTTACTGTTCTTTTACACAAAACAGAAGGGGAGGGCAGCAGATGCATGCAGCTGCATCAACACCCAGGCTGCTAAAGGAATGGAAAGACAGAAACATCAAATATCAATACGTAATTCTAATGCAAGGAGGGAAGCTTTTTTCAATGTTACTTTTTATCATTTAAAATTTGCAATGGGCACTCTTAAAGGAAAATCCTAGGCCCCAGGTTCTGACAGTGTGGCAATCTGGCATGGACTCAGCTGTGACTGATCCAAACAGTCTGTTCCAGATTTTAACATCCCTTCTATGCATTCACAAGCTTTCTCTCTTGACTTCCCCTTACAGCCGTTAGATGCCAGCAAAACATCCCACAAACACTCCTTAACTCTGTGCACACAGGCACCCATCCAACCAGAGCCATCAGTCATTCCCAGCCATGCGCTCTTCCTCCAATCATGGTCAGCATCACACGGCCGTCACGCAGCTCACTTGACTCAGTTTTTCTCTTCTTTCTGGAGGTGTCCTTGCTTCTCAGCCTTACCTTCTCGTGATGTTTATCTCGCTCTGCAGCTCCTGCTCTGAATAGGCTTTCTTGTATTCCCGCATGACAGGCACAAAATGCAGCCACAGCCCCTGCCACCAAGGTCAGCTCTTCAGCACACATTACCTGAGGAGCACTTGGCAACTCATGCAACCTGAGCAGTGCCAGGAAGACTGTTTCACTTCTGCTTCTCCTGGCTCAGAAATTCATTTTCCTACCTAGAAAATGGAAAAAGAAAAGAAAGAAAAAAAATCCTGACATTAGCAGACACAATTGATACTA
This sequence comes from Phasianus colchicus, assembly GCF_987193195.1. Lineage (NCBI taxonomy): Eukaryota > Metazoa > Chordata > Aves > Galliformes > Phasianidae > Phasianus > Phasianus colchicus. The sequence continues at coordinate 14,755,877 of NC_143476.1, forward strand.
TGGAATTCTGGAAGGCAAGGGATTTGCCCTCTATGATGAGAAGTTGAGTGCAAAGAACTCAGAAGAGCCATGAGCAGGTTGTGAACTTGTGGGTAAAAGTAGGAAGTGCAGCAGTGCAGGGCTTCTGGAGGTGAGGGTCTGCTACAGCCGCCTGGAAAGAGAGCCTGTTGGTGGGAGCTGCTTACTGCAGCCAGCAGAAGCATCGCACTCACTGACTCTCATCCTGATGGGGGATTCCAGTCAGTCTGGGAAATCAGCATGGCTGGCTGCAAGCAATCTGACAGACTCCTGGAGTGCAGTGAGAATCACTCTGTGGTGCAGGCATTGGGCACAGCAAGCAGAAGGGAAGCATTGCTGGACATGGTGCACACCAGGGGTTACAACAGGAGGCGGTCAGGGCTGCAGTGACCATGCCCTCCTTGAGTTGGTGATCTCAAGGAATGCGGGCCTGGCAGGAAGCAAAGGCAGGAGCCTGAACTTCAGGAGAGCCAGCTGCAGGCTGTTCCAGGAATTCTTGGACGAGATCCTCTGGACAACTGTTTGTAGGGGCAAAGGGATGGAAAAGAGATGGTCACTTTCTCAGAAAAAACCTTCCTCAGGTTGCAGGCTGAGCTGCAGGAGAGGAAGGGGAGGAGGTGCCAGCACGGCTCTGCACGATGCTCTGCCACACTGGGCAGCTTGATCATGGCTCAGCAGTGGGATCCGACGAGGAGAAGGGGAGAAGGAAATCAAGGATGGGAGGGAGCCATCAGACACAGTCGGTGAGTGTCTGTGAAGTCTTGCAGACCGAGAGATTCCCAGGTTGTTTCTGCTTTTGCAGCATTTGTGTGGTGCAGGGTGAGCAAAAGGTTCTGCTGCTTGATTCTTCTGCAGGAGCCGCCTAAAAGGGAAATGGCCACTGAGCTGCAGACCAAGCAGTACTGCCTGACGTTGGCCAGGGGGAGCTTCTCCTGCCGCAGTGTGCTAATGACAGGTCTGGAGATGATCTGCAGGGCCAGTTCGTAGATGGGAGCCAGGAAAGGACATGATGGGAGGAGGGAGGTGTTAAGCAACATCCAAGGCATGAAAATGCATCAGAAAGCCCTGAAAAGCATCACAAAGCCACAGCCAGGAAGCTTGGGAGTATCATGAGCAGCATCCAGGATGCGAGAGATTATTTGCTACCATGCCAAATGGTAGCAGAGCTCCCCCTGCAGACATCCCAAAGCCAGACAAAACAGGAACAACCCTAGAGCTGTGCTGCACGCACCCCACGGCCACAGCATGGCTAGCTGAGGTGCCTTGCTGTGTGCTGCATTCATCCCAGTCCGTGTGAATGAAGACTCTGGAGGCAGTCAAGGCGTTGATTGCGCACAAGTGTGCTTTTATTATTGTATAAAAGACAGGAGGGTGTGAGAGGTCCATGATGAAGATGGGACTCATCCTGTCTTGTCATGGAGAGAGTGGCTCAGAGCTCTCAGTGCTGCTGTCCGGTGCCTGGGACTGGAGGCCTGATTGAAAGTCCTCCTGCAAGAGGCTCTGCTCCTCCTCACTGATGCTGACCTGCTCCTGCATGGAGGTGCTGCCGTTGGGGCACTCACACTGCTCTTGGGATGGCCTGCACTGCAGAGACTCCTGGTTACAATCCAGGCTGGTGACTGTGGTGTCTGGCAGGCCCAGGTCAGCAACTTCAGCAGAGCCAGGTGTAATGAGGGCATGGACTTCGATGAGCTCCTTCTCTCCATCACTGTTGTCATGTGGAAGGCTGCTGTTGGAACTGCAGCAATTTGTGCTTCCTAAGAGCTCTCCACTGATGGAAGCACAGAGAGCATCCTCGCTACTTGCCCTGGATCTTGTGGGTTGGCAAGGGCTCGATTCACCTAGAAAGGATACACAGGGGTTAGTGTCAAACTTTCACAAGCTGAATTACGACAGTGGTTCTTGATCAGGGGTGAACTGAAGATGTTGGGCAGGGGCTGGAACGCCAGAAAGAGATACAAGTGCAGAGCAAGCTTGAATTCTATGCTCCTGAAAAGCAGGGATTTGGAAGCTGCATTTGCACCCTTACCTGCCAGGACTACCACTGCTGTTTCTGAGGGCTGCCTGGCATTGCGCTGCAGTTGGCGTTTGCTCCCAGAGGATGGCTTTCTGAGCCTGAAGCAGCAACACCAACTGCTAGGTGGTGATTCCTCACTCTTGCTCGGTGGATTTTGCCTGGAGAGAGAAAACAGCCAACGCTGTGAGTCGTGCGTGGTGCAGGGTGAGGGAAGAGCTGCACTGAGCTCTTGGCAGCAGTTGCTTGTTCCTAGCACTGCCTGGTTTCTGCAGAAAAACAGAAAAACCCACCCAAACAATGATGCTAGGTGCTGGAAAAGAAAGTCCTCTTTACCTGTCAGATGGAAAGTCGATGACGGTATGGAATATGCCCTGCCCAGCTGCAGGGCTTTCTTCCACTTCAATGTCCCTGCTGCTCTCTGTCACAGGGGGAGAGCTGCTGTGGCCTCGCCTCTGTGCCTGTGCCTCCTCCAGGCTGAGCAGCTTTGTGGCAGCAGAAGAGACCCCCACAGACTTGGGCCCTGGGAGAGAATTGTGCCCTGTCAGGGAAAACCACAGGTAAGAGCGAGGATCAGAAAGCAGCAGCACAGCCACCACAGTTCTGGAGGAGGTGCTGTATTTTTCTCAGGCTTGCTTATCCGAGCCACTGGAAGAAGAGGAGCCCAAAATAACCATGTGGGCAGAGGTGTGTTTATGGCAAAGGAAACGGTCATCATTAAGAGCAGCTTACTGTATCAAAATAGGCAAGGAAAAACCCAAGGAAATGGGGGCAGGGAACTGAGAAAGCTTTGCTGCAACGCTTGCATCAAGCTTCTCCTGCATGCAAACCATAATAATGACAGTTTCCTCCTTGTAAATTTTGGGCTTGGACATTCTCAGCATCCAGCAACAGGATGCCATACCCTAATGGAAGCCCAGAGGTCTGCTGTCCCCTTGATGGTAAAAGAGTATCTCAAAGGTCCCGGAGAAGGCCTGCATTTGGTCAAGGTGTCAGGTCAAGATAAAGCTAATGGAGGAAGACACTCACCTGCTGCATTTGCAATGTCTGCTCTGGATTTGGAGCCGAAGAGGACGTCTGTGTGGTTGATGATGAATTCCACCACATCTGACTGTGTCTGCAGCTCCATGCAGGCAGCTCTTCCGCTGGCGCAGGCAGACTCGTTCTGCTGTGATCTGTAGAAAAGGCAGATTTTAGAAGTCATTTCTCCAAGACCGTTTCCCCGAGTCTGAATTGTTGCAGCCAAAAGCTGTCAGCTGAGGCTCTGGAGACTTCCGCAGTGGGCAATCAGTGATGCCACTGCAGAAATTCCCCTGGATGAACAAGGACACGTCAGTCCCATCTCAAAAAGACTGCAGAAATTGTCACCTAGACATTGTGCCCGTGGGGATGGAGAACAGCCCAGGCTCCTGCTCTGCTGTCAGCCACAGATTTTACAGGAGAAGAGCACATTTGATGGAGAAAAAGGGAGGACTGTTTTTTTTTTTTACTGGAGAACAGATGAAGCGTTGTGTTGAAACAGAACCAGCAGTTTACCTTAAGAGGTTTGGAGCCCACACAATGGCTAGGTTCTTGGCATGCATGTTTGTGATGGTGGAGCTCCCAGCCAGACACGCCAAGTGTCTCATCAGGAACTCCAGTGTCCTGGAAAACAAGAGAGGCAAACGTTCAGCACCAACGAGCATGCCGTGCTGCAATTCAGAAAGCAAACCTCCATTCATGCTACTTCTTGTGATTGCTACTGTCACCGAAGGTGAAGTAGATCCAACTTGACTGAGTGCCACGCTGCAGCACCAAGCCCCAGCACAGCACAGCCGCAGCCATCAGCTGCACCAAGCGTGCCCCCGTGCCCAGGAACTGACCCCATAAAGTAACCCCATGGAGCCTTCAACCCTTCAGCATACACAGGCATCGTGTTGCCGGCGTGAGACAGAGCCTGGAACCGCATCGTTGCCCTCTGCAATGCAGCAGGGCTGAGCTCAGCAGGCTGAGGGCAGCACTGACCTGTAGTGAGGAGCGGGCAGCTGCTGGATGACGTTCTGCATTCTGAGCAGCCGCTCCTCCTCTGTAGCGGCACCAACAGCATCCTGGAGTAGTGCAGAAAGGGAGCGAGACACCAATCAGGCTAGTACACCACTGCGAGTAAACCTCGTGGGGCTGACAGCAAAAGGGCCTCCGAGCTGGGGCACTGCTGCAGCCATCTGCCAAGAGGCCCAGGAAGAGGGAAATGAAAGACGTGGCCTTGTGCTTACCGAGAACGTGCCGTACAGCTGGTGGGTGAGCAGAGGGTTCGGGAGCTCCCTGAAGTACATCTTGCAGAGGGAGCTCACGCTGTGAATGTCACGGACGGTGAGCTCAGGAATCTGCTCCGACTCAAATTCCTGCCTGGAGAGAGGGACGCAAACCTGGTTGAGCGAGAGGAAGGCAAGCCCAAAGCCACACCAGATGCACTCAGGCTGTGTCAGTCGCAGCACTCTTACCGCAGTCTCTGGATGTTGGACGCGACGCCGGACAGGCGGTATATCCCCTGCACCACGCCGTGCTGCTCAATGAACTCAGCGCAGCTCTGGAGGACCTGGGGGACTGAAGAACACGTGCCAGCCGTCAGTGGAGCTCCTGATTCAATCGTGCTGCAGGCTGTGCTCCCGGGAGTCACATCCCATCCACTAAGCCCAGCCAGGCTTGGCTGAAGCAAATACAGATGTGCTTGTCTCTTAGGAGCATCCGCCTCACTTTATCCTTCAGCCATCAACTCCCATTACACGTGTCTGCATGGCTATCAGCCTGCCCCCTGCTAGATATGAGCTCCCTTTCATCTTCTTTAGATGCCCAGCAGAGGAAGATCTCAGGAATGGGCAGCTCCTTACCATCACGACCGGAGTGGAGAAGATGCTCTCCCAGGTCACCGCCAAACACCCTTTCCTTCTCCACCTCCCGCTCGGTCGGTTTCTTTGGGCGGGCCTTCACCAAGGAACGAAGGAAGGTGAGGATCTTGCTGCGTTTCTTGGGCACTGCACAACAAAAGGAAGAAACCAGGTCATTTCAGGTTTGGCTCCGTTGGACGAGGCCGAGCACAGCACATTCTACAGAGCACGTCAGAACGGGAAGAACATTACCAACCAGTACATACAAAAAGGGATTTTCCCCATCTCTGGAGGAGCCCAAGGCCAGGTTGGATGGGGCCCTGGGCAGCCTGATCTAGTCTCACATTAAATGTGGGGGCTGGGAGACCATCCTGAGGCGGGAGGGTTGGAGCATGATGATCTCCGAAATCCCTTCCATCCAAAGCCATTCTATGAAGATTCTATAGTTTCCCCAAGTCCAATCATAAACACAGGAGGATTGGGCCAAATCTCTGCCCCATGGCGTGCATGAAGAATCATCAACCCAGAGGACAATGTGGCATGGATAAAGGAGGTACTAAACATGGAACACACCCCAAAAAAGACTTCATTTTGCTTCCCCACACCATGAAATGTAACATCCATACCTGGCTTTGGCACAGAGTTGATGAGTGCCTCAGGAATGTTCTTATTAATGAGTTCCACACACTCCCCTGGGAAAAATCCAACCTGTAACAAGAAGAAAAGAGAGGCCAACTATTGCATGCAGCACTTCTCAGATCTGAACTGTTAAACCAAAAGCCAGATAACATTTCCCTCGGAACGTGCTTGCCTGACGTTCCATAAGACTATCCAGCAGAAAATGGCCATAGTTCACAGCATGAAGGTAATAATTTTTCAACATTTGCAGCCAAAGGCAAGGTCCTCTGACACCGACACAGGGAAACTGTTTATGTCCTTTAGGCATCCTGTGCAGGCAGAGCAGCTTTAAGCTGAGATTCCTGCCTCTACTGAAGTTGCACTCTCCAATCTGAAGCTTGTGCCTACCTGGAAGCCGAGCTTGCCTCTCCACCAGGGGGTCAGCTCCTTTGGTGGCATGTCGATGACACACACGATGTCTCCCACCTGCAAGAGATTGCAACATCAATCCCAGCTTCAGCACGGCTGGGAGGAAAGCACAGCTCAAATGTCTGCATTCTTCTGCACTGCCAAACATCGCCGAGCATTAAAGCACTTGCACCAGTGCAGCTCTGAAGGCATTTGCCATTGTAAAATTGAGCAACAAGGAACGCCTTGAACTGCTTACCTCAAAGGAGAGTTCATCTGCTGCCTGGGCAACGTGTCTCTTAATAGCATGGGCAGCAGCAATAGCTGGAACATTCACAGGTGCCACCTCATGGTCCAGCAGGGGCTTCCCCTTGTTCTCAGTCTGAAACAGAGAGCACAGGCCACGGTGAGGAGCTGGGAACCAATAAGGAGGATTTCAAGGTGAGGAGCACATCTGCAGAGAAAGCTGCAGGAAATGCACTCGGTCCTTATCATGGGCACTTCAGAAGGAACTGCAAGTCTAATAATGGCTGTTTCTCTCCCTGGTGTGCAGCAGGCACACGCCAGCAAAGATGCAACTCTCCCCACCCAGGCTAATCAGCAATGGCACTGACGCAGACAGGTGGCCTTGTCCATTTTGCCCCATCCTTTCCTGCGCTCTTTGTGCAGGAAGGCTGACTGTTTAAGATGCTAGGAGACCGTGAAGAGGGAAACCAAAGCTACGGCTGCAGTTACAAGGTGCAAACAGTGCCATTGCAAGCACCAAGCAGCTCTCTTGAGCAGTCCAACCAACAGCAAGGCCAAACAGAGCAGAGAATGATTGTTGTTTCTGCAGCCATTTCAAGGGAAAAGTCAGTAGAGGACAAACCCCACAGCCGAGATGGCTCTGGTACTTTTATAAACTTGCCACTCTTGCACTGCTGTCTTGCCACAGAGGAGCTCTCTTGGAAAGCAGGAGAGCACATCTGCGGCTCACTCTGCTGGCTGCAGTCAGGGAACAAAGACCAATCAGAGCTTCATACTCTACCTCTGTCCATGCCAGCTCAGGCCCACAGCTGATCTCGCTGCACGCCACAGCCATCAGCGTAGGTGTGACAAGCTGGAACTGAAAAGAAACACACTTTTATTTTCTCTGTTCACATCTCTGCTGTGCTCCCTACAGCTGTCGGGCACACTCACACAGCCCAAGCACGCCTGCTGGTGTCCCTGGTGATGCTGTGCAGCTCTGCACAAGCTGGGGCTGGGACTCTTGGCCTAAGGGACTGGTTTACTTAAGACCAGCTGGTCACAGCACCACAGACAGCATCCTTCTGAGGGCTGAGCTGCAGAGCACGTGGAGAAAACCCACACGTGACCAGCGTCCCATCAAAGCTGGATGAGGCTGTGTTACTAAACACGGGGCGTCACGGGCTGCTAAAGCATGTGGGGGGACAAAGCATGGCAGGTACCTGGCAAGAGATCAGAACGAGGGAGACAAATCTCACGAATCCGCAGCCGTTCCTTGTCACTTTGCTCTGATCTTCCACGAGCAAAAGCTGCAGCAGGGTAGCAGGCAGAGGGTGGAGAGAGGAGAGAGAAAGAGCAGGTCAGTTTGCTTCCACGGTTTAGCAAAGACTACGAGGGAAAAACCAAAATCTGCCCTCCCTCATCTTAAAACCTTAAGTTTTCAACTTAAAACCATTTCCCCTTGTCCTGCTGTTATCTACCCTTTCAAAGAGTTGATTCCCCTCCTCTTTGTAGGCTCCCTTTAGGTACTAAAGGCTGCCATGAGGTCACCCCACAGCCTTCATTTCTCCAGGCTGAACAAGCCCAGCTCCCTCAGCCTGTCTTTGCAGGGGAGGTGCTCCTGTCCCCTGATCATCTCTGTGGCTCGCCTCTGGACCCTCTCCAACAGCTCCCTGTCTTTCTGGACACTGTACTGCAGCTGGGGCCTCACAAGAGCAGAGCTTGAGAGAGGGGGACGATCACCTCCCTGTCCCTCATGGCCACCCCTCTGCTGATGGAGATAATGTGATCCTATGAGCTCCGCCAGCCAGCAGTTCTCAGCACTCACTGTCCCCCCGTCTCTCCCACACTGTCTCAGCTTACCTACAAGGTGCTGCACAGGACGGTGTGAAGACAAAGGGACGCAGTCGGTGCACAAGTGCAACAAGCGAGCTGCTCAGTCAGAGCTCCAGCGCTCCAATGAAGGGACGCAGCACGCACTGCTCCTCCCCTCATTCTAGCCCTTATGACATCACTGAGGGCCACCAGGCTGCTCCACCACGACGCACAGGGTGGGGAGGCAAGACCAGTCACAAGGGCAGAAGATTCCAACAGCCCAGCCCAACGTTCTGGAATCAGGGGCTGCTTGGAATTCTACCCCAGCCAAATCCTGGAGAAGCTGGCACGGGGTCGTCATGACCAAAGCGCAGGACCTGGCGCTTGCTCTTGTTGAGCCTCGCACAACTGGCCTCAGTGCATCCCTCTGGAGGGCCTTCCTGCCCTCAGCCAGATGGACGCTTCCTCCCAGCAGCGTACCTTGCAGTGCTGGGCCCATGTCAAATCCACACTAAAGTGGGTTTTGTTACATTCAAGGGCATGTTGCAGCACCCATCTATTTCACCTGGAAGGAAATAAAGCAGGAGATGGGAGAAACACAGAACTGCTGCCAGACTGCTTCATCCCTTTCTCAGCCCAACTTCCCTTGCCTCATACCCTACCCCAACTCCTGGATGATGCCCACAGGCTGACAGTTGGATCTCAAGTCCAGAGGACTCCTTTCACAGGGCTCCATCAAAAAGGCTGTCACACTTGTTCCGTACACTCACACTGACCCAGCAGTGGTATCACAGTCACTTAACACACACACAACAACCAAACCCCGAGCATGCACATCCCTTCCTGCGTGACTGCAGCCCACAGCTCCCCTTCACACCTCCGTGGATCTCTGGTGTTTTACACGGATGCAGCCTCGCTGCAGCTCCGTGGCTGTCACACAAGGCCTGCAGGACCTCTTTCTCTGCAAACCCCGTCTGCAGGCATTGGTTCACGAGGTTCACCTCCTGCCCTCCTGAGCAAAAACAAGCACTAAGAACAAGAGCAAAGCACGCTGGACTCGACCTGGCTGGATCCCCAACCCTCAGTCCTGTCAGACGGACCCTGGTGTGGAGACTCATCCCCAAAGCCTGGCTGGACATCAGCACAGGCATCCTTCTTCAAACGCCCCATCCAAGCAGCAAGGGATCAAAGCGTTGGCACAGCTGAAACAGAAATGCTGTGTGAGTTTCCTGTTAGCACTGAGCAGGAACAAATCTACCGCTGAGCAGCAGGATGTGAGACAAGCAGCAGAAGACACCCAACCTGCAGAACCAGCTCGTTTGGGGTCGGTCCAGATGTTTGTCTGCTCCCTTCCCTGGCCCAGGCCAAGCTTGTGAGCTGCTCCTCCTTTGTGCAGGGGGAAATGGTGCAGATGCCATGTGGTGGCTATGCACAGCATGCCTTGCACTTGCTTTTCCTCTCTCCATCTGCCAATAGCAAACAGCATCTCCAGCCTCCAGAGATCACTGAGTCCAACCCCTGCACAACAGTGAAAAAAAAGATATGATAAGGGGTACTTAAAGCACAGCATCTGTAATCAGATCAGACTCCTGCACTGTGAAGACTTCCATGAGTATTCCTGCAGAGTGCATCACTTAGTCTCTCTTTAGCCTTGTGTTCATGGTTTTCCTGTAAGAGCTTGTCTAAACACTGCCTAGAATCGTGGTTATGCTAGAAGCATTTGGATTTATTGATCCTCAGTGTGATTTCAATAACAAATGCAGATGTTTTTTTGTTAGGGACAGCTTTCAATTTCTCAAATGAAATTTCAATATTGCATTAGGTGTTGACAACCACGGGGCTGCAGTACAGAGAATTACAGGGAGATTAATTTCTCCATCTCCATTCTCCTAGACATTTATGATTACAGTGATGTAGTTATATACAAAGTTGCAAGATACCAAAGCTAGAATAACCTCTTGGTGCAGCAGGATGTCTGGAGCCCAAGTGCAGAGTCTCAGTGTTGCAAAGCCTTGAAGAGGTGCACCGTATGTGCTGGGGCTGATGACACAGACACTGGAGCAAGGCCAGTGTGATGTTAGAAACTTGACCAGCAGCTGATCTGTTGTCAGCCATTTCTGGACACAAACGGGATCTGGTCGACTTAGGACATGACCTTTGGGCTGGAGAGCAACTCCCCGAGGAATCACACAGCCACTGCAGACCGTTGGCAAGAACCCCATACCAAAACAGCTCATCTGCAATCAGTTTTTAATCTGTGCAGCAGTGATTGGAACAGGCGCACGCTCTCTGGAATTGCAGGAATGTTCACAAGTGGAATGTACATCACCTGTGTGCTCCAGCTCTTCTGTGTGCATGCTAGGAGCAGTGATCCCCCTGCACCCAGGGCTGCAATAAAGTCCTGTGGGCTTTCTAAGCTGCCCACCAGCAGCCCAGGCTGCCCAGAGCCACATCCAGCCTGGCCTTGCATGCCTGCAGGGATGGGGCATCCACAGCCTCCCTGGGCAACCTGTTCCAGTGCCTCACCACCCTCTGGCTGAAAAACTTCCTCCTCACATCCAACCTCAACCTCAACACCCCCCGTCTCAGTTTAAAGCCATTCCCCACTTGTCCCATCACTGTCCACCCTCCAAAACAAAACACCTCGGCTGTTCAACACTGAAAGAGCAAAATAACCCACAGCTCTTACTTCCACTGTATGCATTTAATTCCAAACTTAAGGTCACAGGTTAATTACTCAGGTGATCCTTCCTGACAGAAGAACTACTCGTAGTGATGTGTAGGAGTAAGGAACAGTTTGAAAAGGTCATGGACATATTAGAACTTGCAGCATTTATCTTAATAGATGCCTACATTGCACAGCATTTTGTAAAACACACGTTACAAGTACTGTGCATTGGATTACACTATATCAAACTCTAAGTAACAATACAGGTTGCTTTTAAATCTACACTTACATGTTTTCTTCTAACTCCTTGATAACATTCCTTACTACCTTCAGTTTTATAGCCAAAGCAGTGTTTGAGCTGGTAATGTACTCTTGAACAGCACTGCTGCCTTTAGCATTTGTATGTTTAGATCTGAAAAGAGAACTTGGTCATTATTTCATGATGCGAGAATCTTATATGACAAAACAGAATTACAAAATTCTGACAATACTGTAAAATGCCAGCGTAAGAATGTGGCTTTGATTTTTTTTTTCTTTTTTTTTTCTTCTTTTTCTCTTTTTTTTTTTTTTTTTTTTTAATGGTGAGTGTACCATTAATTCAGGACAAGAATTTTGTTTGTAAGTCGATCTCTATAACTGTTCTTGGCATCATTCTGTAGGATGAACTAGATACATGGAATTTGGCACTGGCTCCCCAGGGCAGTGGTTTGGCACTGAGCTGACAAAGGCCAAAGAGCATTTGCACAAGGCTCTCAGACACAGGGCTTGACCCATAGGAGGTCCGGTGTGGAACCAGGAGGTGGAATACATGATCCTCGAGGTCCCTTCCAAATACAGATATTCCATCATCCTCTAATACTTATATTCCCAAGTCCTGTACACAGTGCTCAGATGCTTAATCGAAAGGTTCCATGAAACAGTGAGGTATCTATGTCCCTTTACCACTCAGTTATTCAATTTGCCACATGGATCTTTCATCCAGTCACATTAAAAAACCCCTCAAAGTATTTCCTTCAGTCTTCCATTCTGATAGAGCTTTCTGGAGCAAATAAAGAGTTGCAACTCAGAATGTCCACACCTCCCTTCCTGCACCCTGCATACTTTTTTCATTGCACTGTGATTATGTACCATTCTATTGTCACCCTCATTCTGTCATTATCTAGGCAGTTTACTGACATTAAATTTTCCAGCAACAGATGCCCACAAGTACAGCCAGCCTGGACTTATTTCCAATACTTACCTTTGTCCTGATGTCCTTGTAGGAGGTGGGACATTTCTCCAACTCAGCAGCAGAGGGCAGGAGGGGTCCAAGGTGAGGGCACGCTCTCCTCTATTTTTCTGGCACTCAAAGACAAAGGGAACAAGAAAACCAGATGTGTTTCCCTGCCCATGGCAAACACCAGCCTTTCCATCCTTACAGTCCTTCCTGCCATCAGCAGAGATATTTTGCTTTCTTGTGCCACTTCATCCCTTTAGCATCTGGCATTCTAACAAAAAAGTACTTACAAGGAATTTTAATATTTTCATATTAAATGTCAGAATTAGAACCTCATATTTACCAAATATTTAAAACGTTCAAGCCAGGGAGAAGTGAATTGATGTTGTATTTAGCATTCAGATAAGAACTTGTAAAGGAAGTAAAAAGTGCTGCTTTCATAAACTATAGTCTCATTGTCAGGCCTTGCACTGTCTCAGCAGATTATTACAGAATGTTCATTCAAGCAGGAATTAAGAGATGCGTCTGAATTGATAACAACAACGAATAATTAAGAAAGCTTGACTGCAGTCTGCTTCAGGATTCCAGTCTGAAGTGTGTTCCACCTGATGACAACTGGGAATGTCTTTCTCTCACCATTAGAACCATTGCACCTCTGACTAAACACATAGCTAATCACCACTGAAAACCAAGGTGCAATTTCTGCAGTGCACAGACCAACTACGTGTTGATTAACATTCAGAGAGATTGTGCAGGTGTCCTTTTAGGAACTGGCCTACAGTATGCTAAGAGGGATGGATGTGGGGACATTAGGATAACGTGCCCTCTGCCTTTTAAGACAGCCCCAGCAGACCAGGTCAGCAGGCTGAAGAGCTGCGTGGGTCACCAGGGCTCAGAGACTTCACTCGGCCATCTGCAAGTGGAGGGACTTCAGCCCAAGCTGCCCTTTTCCATGCAGGCAAGGAGGCCAAGAGAAGGTGGATCGGCACGGTTCTGGTGCAGACAGGGGCTGCAGTGTGAGCAGGCCTACACAGACAAGGCTGTGCCCACACAGAGTGACAGCAGCTTTCGCTGTGAGCAGATTCCCAGGGGGCCTGAGCCATGGCAGTTCTTGATGGCAGCATGTTCCAATCAGCCCTGGAAGTCTTCTCTGGACGTCTGTCGCATTCTGGAATCCACACTGAGGACGCAGTCGCTGTGTCAGAGCAGCTGGCAGAGTCACGGGGAACCGTGACGTAGTTGGCCCAGGGAGCAACAACAAGGCCTGCACTGCTCAGCCAGCCCAGGCCAAAGGGGAGCACGAGAGAGAGCAGAGGAGAGAGGGGGGGAAAGAGGGCCAGGAAGGAAAGGCCTGTGCCTGAATGGACGTGTAGCAGCAGCTGCTGACAGCAAACTCGGTGATGGCAGGGGCACAGCAGAGCAGTGCAATGCTGGCAGCTTCCTGTGTCTTTCACACAGGCACTGCAGACATGGCCAGCACTGGGAGATCAGCAGAACTGCTGCACACCTCTGCCAGCCCAGGCCAGAGGAGTGCAGAACAGTGAGCTGCTGCTGAGGGGAGAGAGGATGGCCTGAGAGCTGACCTGAGAGGCAGGGCTGGCTGTGTTACAGCAGCCTCTGTGTCCTCCTCCTGTGTCTGTGAGGGCCAGAACAGAACATGCCCAGACAACGAAGCCCTGCTGTCCTCTGCTGCTCAGCTGGAGAGATGTTCCGCCTTCCTGAAGGACGCTGATCCAAAGGGAAGGAATCAAAGGAAGTCCAGGCTGGCTGTCCTTGTGGGCATCAGCTGCTGGCAGCTGCCTCTGTGCTGCCATGGGCAGGGCACAGCACACACAGTGTTTGCAGTTCCCTGTGTGACACTGGCCCTGGTGACCTGACAGCCATAGGGAGACAAGAGAAAGAGCTGCCTCCCTCTGCCAGATGAGGCAAAGGTGAGAATCCCAGAATCACAGCATGGCCCGGGTTGGAAAGGAGCTCAAGGTTCATGAATCTCCAACCCTTGGCTCTCCAAGGGTGCACAGGGGGCTTTGTTCTCCCTGTGGTGCAGCTTCAGTGCCAACTCACAGCTGAGCTGGTTGGCACACTGTGACAGCCTGCCGCTCTGAAGCTCTTGGGGCAGTGCTCAGTTCTTTCTGAAGTACTCTGGAAAATGCTGCTGTCATGACTGTCATTCTAAAGCTGATATTGTTTCTACCGCATCAGGCTTGCAGGAAGCATCTTTGATCAACAGAGAAATCAGAAAAATTGCTTTTCCTATTGCAGTTTCCTTTTAACTAGTGATGAAAGCTGTCAGTTTATTTTTGGCACCAGAAATCCTGGGATGCAACCAGGTTAGATAAGAAGTGACACTGAGTCAACAGTAAAGGAACATAGATGAGACAGCATCACACAGCTCTGGAAAAGATGTTCCAGCTCTGTGTCTACCTACACCTTCAGGAGATGAAAAGTACTGGCTTACTGAGGTGTCCTGGGTTGAAGGTTCTGTTAATCTCCATTTTTGGAAGAGCTGCTTGCAATAAATACCTTGTAAGGTGAATGAGCTTGATAGAAGTAGGGTGTGAAAGAGATGGATTTGCTGTTTCCCTGAAGGTGCAGGAGTATTGCTGTGCCTACAGTCAGTAAGCAAGGCAGAAATCACTGTGTTCCTCAGAATGAAAAGCAAAAGAATAAAAATCTTTTTGTGAGTGACAGCACGCCTGAATGAAGCACAAATCTAAACATTTAAAATAAGGGCTAGTGTCAAAGGGACTTGCAGTATTTCTCGTGAAGAAATATTTGATGCTTCTTTAGGAAAGTCATCATAACAAAAGTGTACTGATGTCTTTGCTGAGGATTTCCTTGGTTCCAGCCTGAAGGTGTGCGCAGGCATGAGCAGGCAGTGCTGAGCTGCAGGTGAGTGCCTGTGTCCCACAGCAGGAAACCCGTGGATGTCTTCAGGGGTTTGAAATGGGCAGAGCAGTAAAACCTGCACGCTTTCACTGAAATTGTCCTCTGCTTTATTTTGTAATCTTAGTTTCACCAATGCTTTCCAATATGATTTTCATATGAGTGCAGATACATGGGATAGGATTTAAAGTTTTTATGGTGCTGCTGTATAATTTTCTGTAGTCATCATAAGCCAATATAAAAAATAAATGGTAATCAGGCAATCTATTAACAACCTGTGGCACGTGTCAAAACAAGGAAATTCCTTGCAGGAAGACAATATTGCTATATAATAATGTGGCTATCCAAAACTGTTAATTATACTTGATGAGCTGGAGATAACCCTGAAATGTGGGACTTTGATCTTAGCCAAGAATAATAAAACTTATTCTTAAATTGGCAGCTGCTATAAAAAGCCTATGTCTTATTTCCCTTTTAGTAACACTGGCTAAATCAGAGAAACTGATAAAAGAATTTCATGATTGCAGCGTAGGGATTCTTTCCCACTTGACCAGAAGAAATCTATGTCCAAAAATGTCTGGAAAAAACTTTTTGTATCTTATTTTGCCAGATGTATTTCAGATGAATGGAAAAACATTTTGCGTACATAGATAAGCAATGCAAATTTCCTGGATTGTTTTAGAGAAAAAGCTCCGGTTATCTGATCGTTTACATGCAGAAATAAGATTTACAGTAAAATTCTCATTATTTTAATTCATGCATGAATAAGTTCAAAAAAGAGATGTGGGGGATGTTGTTTCAATTCCAGGTGATTGTAGGAAGGACTGGCAGGATGGAAAGGCTAGTGTCTGCCACGGGCAAAGAAACAAATATGGTTCTCATGTTCCCTGTGTCTTTGAGTGCAAGAGGCCATGAGAAGAGTGTGCCCTAAACTTGGACCTTTTTCGACGATTGCAGCTGAGATGGAGAAGTGTTCCACCTTCTAGAAGGACTTCAGGACAAAGATATGTAATGAAAATAAGTCCAGGCTGGCTGTCCTTGTGGGCATCAGCTGCTGGCATCTGCATTGCTGCTGCCATGAGCATGGCAAAGCAGGTAAAAGATTGCTTTTCCTTGTGTGACACAGGAGCTCTTGACTTGAAAGTTAGAGGGATGCAATAGAAAGAGCTGCAACCTCTGCCAGACATGGCAAAGGTGAGTGGGATGTTGTTTCAGTTGCTGCTGATGTCAGGAGGACTGTAAGGATGGAAAGGCTGGTGTTTGCCATGGGCAGGGAAACACATCTGGTTTTCATTTTCTCTTTGTGTGGCAGAAAAAGAGGAGAGTGTGCCTGCAACTTGGAACTCTCCTGCCCTCTGCTGCTGAGATGGAGAAATGTTCCAGCTTGTAGAAGGATATCAGGACAAAGATAAGTAATGAAAATAAGTCCAGGCTGGCTGTCCTTGTGGGCATCAGCTGCTGGCATCTGCATTGCTGCTGCCATGAGCATGGCACAGCAGGTAAAAGATTGCTTTTCCTTGTGTGACACAGGAGCTCTTGACTTGAAAGCTAGAGGGATGCAATAGAAAGAGCTGCAACCTCTGCCAGACATGGCAAAGGTGAGTGGGATGTTGTTTCTGTTGCTGCTGATGTCAGGAAGGACTGTAAGGATGGAAAGGCTGGTGTTTGCCATGGGCAGGGAAACACATCTGGTTTTCCTTTTCTCTTTCTCTTTTTGTGCCAGATAAACAGGGGAGAGTGTGCCCTCACCTTGGACCCCTCCTGCCCTCTTCTGCTGAGATGGAGATATGTTCCAGCTTCTAGAAGGACATCAGGAGAAAGATATGTAATGAAAAGAAGTCCAGGCTGGCTGTCCTTGTGGGCATCAGCTGCTGGCATCTGCATTGCTGCTGCCATGAGCATGGCAAAGCAGGTAAAAGATTGCTTTTCCTTGTGTGACACAGGAGCTCTTGACTTGAAAGCTAGAGGGATGCAATAGAAAGAGCTGCAACCTCTGCCAGACATGGCAAAGGTGAGTGGGATGTTGTTTCCATTGCTGCTGATGTCAGGAAGGACTGTAAGGATGGAAAGGCTGGTGTTTGCCATGGGCAGGGAAACACATCTGGTTTTCATTTTCTCTTTCTCTTTTTGTGCCAGATAAACAGGGGAGAGTGTGCCCTCACCTTGGACCCCTCCTGCCCTCTTCTGCTGAGATGGAGAAATGTTCCAGGTTCTAGAAGGACATCAGGAGAAAGATATGTAATGAAAATAAGTCCAGGCTGGCTGTCCTTGTGGGCATCAGCTGCTGGAAACTGCATTGCTTCTGCCATGAGCATGGCAGTGCAGGTAAAAGATTGCTTTTCCTTGTGTGACACAGGAGCTCTTGACTTGAAAGCTAGAGGGATGCAATAGCAAGAGCTGCAACCTCTGCCAAACATGGCAAAGGTGAGTGGGATTTTGTTTCAGTTGCTGCTGATGTCAGGAGGACTGTAAGGATGGAAAGTCTGGTGTTTGCCATGGGCTGGGAAACACATCTGGTTTTCATTTTCTCTTTCTCTTTGAGTGCCAGATAAACAGGGGAGAGTGTGCCTGCAACTTGGAACTCTCCTGCCCTCTGCTGCTAAGAGGGAGAAATGTCCCAGCTTCTAGAAGGACATCAGGACAAAGATATGGAATAAAAATAAGTCCAGGCTGGCTGTCCTTGTGGTCATCAGCTGCTGGCAACTGCCTTGCTGCTGCCATGAGCATGGCAAAGCAGGTAAAAGATTGCTTTTCCTTGTGTGACACAGGAGCTCTTGACTTGAAAGCTAGAGGGATGCAATAGAAAGAGCTTCAACCTCTGCCAAACATGGCAAAGGTGAGTGGGATGTTGTTTCAGTTGCTGCTGATGTCAGGAGGACTGTAAGGATGGAAAGTCTGGTGTTTGCCATGGGCAGGGAAACACATCTGGTTTTCATTTTCTCTTTGTGTGGCAGAAAAAGAGGAGAGTGTGCCTGCAACTTGGAACTCTCCTGCCCTCTGCTGCTGAGATGGAGAAATGTTCCAGCTTGTAGAAGGACATCAGGACAAAGATATGTAATGTAAATAAGTCCAGGCTGGCTGTCCTTGTGGGCATCAGCTGCTGGCATCTGCATTGCTGCTGCCATGAGCATGGCAGTGCAGGTAAAAGATTGCTTTTCCTTGTGTGACACAGGAGCTCTTGACTTGAAAGCTAGAGGGATGCAATAGAAAGAGCTGCAACCTCTGCCAGACATGGCAAAGGTGAGTGGGATGTTGTTTCTGTTGCTGCTGATGTCAGGAAGGACTGTAAGGATGGAAAGGCTGGTGTTTGCCATGGGCAGGGTAAGACGTCTGGTTTTCATTTTCTCTTTCTCTTTTTGTGCCAGATAAACAGGGGAGAGTGTGCCCTCACCTTGGACCCCTCCTGCCCACTTCTGCTGAGATGGAGAAATGTTCCAGCTTCTAGAAGGACATCAGGAGAAAGATATGTAATGAAAATAAGTCCAGGCTGGCTGTCCTTGTGGGCATCAGCTGCTGGCATCTGCATTGCTGCTGCCATGAGCATGGCAAAGCAGGTAAAAGATTGCTTTTCCTTGTGTGACACAGGAGCTCTTGACGTGAAAGCTAGAGGGATGCAATAGAAAGAGCTGCAACCTCTGCCAGACATGGCAAAGGTGAGTGGGATTTTGTTTCAGTTGCTGCTGATGTCAGGAGGACTGTAAGGATGGAAAGTCTGGTGTTTGCCATGGGCAGGGAAACACATCTGGTTTTCATTTTCTCTTTGTGTGGCAGAAAAAGAGGAGAGTGTGCCTGCAACTTGGAACTCTCCTGCCCTCTGCTGCTGAGATGGAGAAATGTTCCAGCTTGTAGAAGGACATCAGGACAAAGATAAGTAATGTAAATAAGTCCAGGCTGGCTGTCCTTGTGGGCATCAGCTGCTGGCATCTGCATTGCTGCTGCCATGAGCATGGCAAAGCAGGTAAAAGATTGCTTTTCCTTGTGTGACACAGGAGCTCTTGACTTGAAAGCTAGAGGGATGCAATAGAAAGAGCTGCAACCTCTGCCAGACATGGCAAAGGTGAGTGGGATGTTGTTTCTGTTGCTGCTGATGTCAGGAAGGACTGTAAGGATGGAAAGGCTGGTGTTTGCCATGGGCAGGGAAACACATCTGGTTTTCATTTTCTCTTTCTCTTTGAGTGCCAGATAAACAGGGGAGAGTGTGCCCTCACCTTGGACCCCTCCTGCCCTCTTCTGCTGAGATGGAGAAATGTTCCAGCTTCTAGAAGGACATCAGGAGAAAGATATGTAATGAAAATAAGTCCAGGCTGGCTGTCCTTGTGGGCATCAGCTGCTGGAAACTGCATTGCTTCTGCCATGAGCATGGCAGTGCAGGTAAAAGATTGCTTTTCCTTGTGTGACACAGGAGCTCTTGACTTGAAAGCTAGAGGGATGCAATAGAAAGAGCTGCAACCTCTGCCAGACATGGCAAAGGTGAGTGGGATTTTGTTTCAGTTGCTGCTGATGTCAGGAGGACTGTAAGGATGGAAAGGCTGGTGTTTGCCATGGGCTGGGAAACACATCTGGTTTTCATTTTCTCTTTCTCTTTGAGTGCCAGATAAACAGGGGAGAGTGTGCCTGCAACTTGGAACTCTCCTGCCCTCTGCTGCTGAGATGGAGAAATATCCAAGCTTCTAGACGGACATCAGGACAAAGATATGTAATGAAAATAAGTCCAGGCTGGCTGTCCTTGTGGGCATCAGCTGCTGGCATCTGCATTGCTGCTGCCATGAGCATGGCACAGCAGGTAAAAGATTGCTTTTCCTTGTGTGACACAGGAGCTCTTGACTTGAAAGCTAGAGGGATGCAATAGAAAGAGCTGCAACCTCTGCCAGACATGGCAAAGGTGAGTGGGATTTTGTTTCAGTTGCTGCTGATGTCAGGAGGACTGTAAGGATGGAAAGGCTGGTGTTTGCCATGGGCTGGGAAACACATCTGGTTTTCATTTTCTCTTTCTCTTTGAGTGCCAGATAAACAGGGGAGAGTGTGCCTGCAACTTGGAACTCTCCTGCCCTCTGCTGCTGAGATGGAGAAATATCCAAGCTTCTAGACGGACATCAGGACAAAGATATGTAATGAAAATAAGTCCAGGCTGGCTGTCCTTGTGGGCATCAGCTGCTGGCATCTGCATTGCTGCTGCCATGAGCATGGCACAGCAGGTAAAAGATTGCTTTTCCTTGTGTGACACAGGAGCTCTTGTCTTGAAAGCTAGAGGGATGCAATAGAAAGAGCTGCAACCTCTGCCAGACATGGCAAAGGTGAGTGGGATGTTGTTTCTGTTGCTGCTGATGTCAGGAGGACTGAAAGGATGGAAAGGCTTGTGTTTGCCATGGGCAGGGAAACACATCTGGTTTTCATTTTCTCTTTGTGTGTCATAAAAAGAGGAGAGTGTGCCTGCAACTTGGAACTCTCCTGCCCTCTGCTGCTCAGAGGGAGAAAGGTTTCAGCTCCTAGAAGGACATCAGGACAAAGATATGTAATGAAAATAAGTCCAGGCTGGCTGTCCTTGTGGTCATCAGCTGCTGGCAACTGCATTGCTTCTGCCATGAGCATGGCAAAGCAGGTAAAAGATTGCTTTTCCTTGTGTGACACAGGAGCTCTTGACTTGAAAGCTAGAGGGATGCAATAGAAAGAGCTGCAACCTCTGCCAGACATGGCAAAGGTGAGTGGGATGTTGTTTCCATTGCTGCTGATGTCAGGAAGGACTGTAAGGATGGAAAGGCTGGTGTTTGCCATGGGCAGGGAAACACATCTGGTTTTCCTTTTCTCTTTCTCTTTTTGTGCCAGATAAACAGGGGAGAGTGTGCCCTCACCTTGGACCCCTCCTGCCCTCTTCTGCTGAGATGGAGAAATGTTCCAGCTTCTAGAAGGACATCAGGAGAAAGATATGTAATGAAAATAAGTCCAGGCTGGCTGTCCTTGTGGTCATCAGCTGCTGGCATCTGCATTGCTGCTGCCATGAGCATGGCAAAGCAGGTAAAAGATTGCTTTTCCTTGTGTGACACAGGAGCTCTTGACTTGAAAGCTAGAGGGATGCAATAGAAAGAGCTGCAACCTCTGCCAGACATGGCAAAGGTGAGTGGGATGTTGTTTCAATTAGTGCTGATGTCAGGAAGGACTGTAAGGATGGAAAGGCTGGTGTTTGCCATGGGCAGGGAAACACATCTGGTTTTCCTTTTCTCTTTCTCTTTTTGTGCCAGATAAACAGGGGAGAGTGTGCCCTCACCTTGGACCCCTCCTGCCCTCTTCTGCTGAGATGGAGAAATGTTCCAGCTTCTAGAAGGACATCAGGAGAAAGATATGTAATGAAAATAAGTCCAGGCTGGCTGTCCTTGTGGTCATCAGCTGCTGGCATCTGCATTGCTGCTGCCATGAGCATGGCAAAGCAGGTAAAAGATTGCTTTTCCTTGTGTGACACAGGAGCTCTTGACTTGAAAGCTAGAGGGATGCAATAGAAAGAGCTGCAACCTCTGCCAGACATGGCAAAGGTGAGTGGGATTTTGTTTCAGTTGCTGCTGATGTCAGGAGGACTGTAAGGATGGAAAGGCTGGTGTTTGCCATGGGCTGGGAAACACATCTGGTTTTCATTTTCTCTTTCTCTTTGAGTGCCAGATAAACAGGGGAGAGTGTGCCTGCAACTTGGAACTCTCCTGCCCTCTGCTGCTGAGATGGAGAAATATCCAAGCTTCTAGACGGACATCAGGACAAAGATATGTAATGAAAATAAGTCCAGGCTGGCTGTCCTTGTGGGCATCAGCTGCTGGCATCTGCATTGCTGCTGCCATGAGCATGGCACAGCAGGTAAAAGATTGCTTTTCCTTGTGTGACACAGGAGCTCTTGTCTTGAAAGCTAGAGGGATGCAATAGAAAGAGCTGCAACCTCTGCCAGACATGGCAAAGGTGAGTGGGATGTTGTTTCTGTTGCTGCTGATGTCAGGAGGACTGAAAGGATGGAAAGGCTTGTGTTTGCCATGGGCAGGGAAACACATCTGGTTTTCATTTTCTCTTTGTGTGTCATAAAAAGAGGAGAGTGTGCCTGCAACTTGGAACTCTCCTGCCCTCTGCTGCTCAGAGGGAGAAAGGTTTCAGCTCCTAGAAGGACATCAGGACAAAGATATGTAATGAAAATAAGTCCAGGCTGGCTGTCCTTGTGGTCATCAGCTGCTGGCAACTGCATTGCTTCTGCCATGAGCATGGCAAAGCAGGTAAAAGATTGCTTTTCCTTGTGTGACACAGGAGCTCTTGACTTGAAAGCTAGAGGGATGCAATAGAAAGAGCTGCAACCTCTGCCAGACATGGCAAAGGTGAGTGGGATGTTGTTTCCATTGCTGCTGATGTCAGGAAGGACTGTAAGGATGGAAAGGCTGGTGTTTGCCATGGGCAGGGAAACACATCTGGTTTTCCTTTTCTCTTTCTCTTTTTGTGCCAGATAAACAGGGGAGAGTGTGCCCTCACCTTGGACCCCTCCTGCCCTCTTCTGCTGAGATGGAGAAATGTTCCAGCTTCTAGAAGGACATCAGGAGAAAGATATGTAATGAAAATAAGTCCAGGCTGGCTGTCCTTGTGGTCATCAGCTGCTGGCATCTGCATTGCTGCTGCCATGAGCATGGCAAAGCAGGTAAAAGATTGCTTTTCCTTGTGTGACACAGGAGCTCTTGACTTGAAAGCTAGAGGGATGCAATAGAAAGAGCTGCAACCTCTGCCAGACATGGCAAAGGTGAGTGGGATGTTGTTTCAATTAGTGCTGATGTCAGGAAGGACTGTAAGGATGGAAAGGCTGGTGTTTGCCATGGGCAGGGAAACACATCTGGTTTTCCTTTTCTCTTTCTCTTTTTGTGCCAGATAAACAGGGGAGAGTGTGCCCTCACCTTGGACCCCTCCTGCCCTCTTCTGCTGAGATGGAGAAATGTTCCAGCTTCTAGAAGGACATCAGGACAAGGATATGTAATGAAAATAAGTCCAGGCTGGCTGTCCTTGTGGGCATCAGCTGCTGACATGTGCATTGGTGTTGCCATGAGCATGGCAAAGCAGGTAAAAGACACAGGAGCTCTTGAATTGACAGCTAGAGGGATGCAATAGAAAGAGCTGCAACCTCTGCCAGACATGGCAAAGGTGAGTGGGATGTTGTTTCAATTAGTGCTGATGTCAGGAAGGACTGTAAGGATGGAAAGGCTGGTGTTTGCCATGGGCAGGGAAACACATCTGGTTTTCATTTTCTCTTTCTCTTTGAGTGCCAGATAAACAGGGGAGCGTGTGCCCTAACCTTGCACACCTGCTGCCCTCTTCTGCTGAGATGGAGAAATGTTCCAGCTTCTAGAAGGACATCAGGACAAAGATATGTAATGAAAATAAGTCCAGGCTGGCTGTCCTTGTGGGCATCCGCTGCTGGCATCTGCATTGCTGCTGCCATGAGCATGGCAAAGCAGGTAAAAGATTGCTTTTCCTTGACTGACACAGGAGCTCTTGACTTGACAGCTAGAGGGATGTAACAGAAAGAGATGCAACCTCTGCCAGACATGGCAAAGGTGAGTGGGATGTTGTTTCAATTAGTGCTGATGTCAGAAAGGACTGTAAGGATGGAAAGGCTGGTGTTTGCCATGGGCAGGGAAACACATCTGGTTTTCATTTTCTCTTTCTCTTTGAGTGCCAGATAAACAGGGGAGAGTGTGCCCTCACCTTGGAACTCTCCAGCCCTCTTCTGCTGAGATGGAGAAATGTTCCAGCTTCTAGAAGGACATCAGGACAAAGGTATGTAATGAAAATAAGTCCAGGCTGGCTGTCCTTGTGGGCATCAGCTGCTGGCATCTGCATTGGTGCTGCTGCAATGAGCATGGCATAGCAGGTAAAAGTTTGCTTTTCCTTGACTGACACTGGTTCTGTTGACTTGAAAGCTATACGGATGCAATAGAAAGAGCTGCAACCTCTGCCAGACATGGCAAAGGTGAGTGGGATGTTGTTTCAATTAGTGCTGATGAAAGGAAGGACTGTAAGGATTGGAAAGGCTGGTGTTTGCCATGGGCAGGGAAACACATCTGCTTTTCATTTTCTCTTTCTCTTTGAGTGCCAGATAAACAGGGGAGCGTGTGCCCTAACCTTGGACAACTCCTGCCCTCTTCTGCTGAGATGGAGAAAAAATCCAGCTTCTAGAAGGACATCAGGACAAAGATATGTAATGAAAATAAGTCCAGGCTGGCTGTCCTTGTGGGCATCAGCTGCTGGCATCTGCATTGGTGTTGCCATGAGCATGTCACAGCAGGTAAAAGATTGCTTTTCCTTGACTGACACTGGTTCTGTTGACTTGAAAGCTAGAGGTATGCAATAGAAAGAGCTGCAACCTCTACCAGACATGGCAGGGTTGAGTGGGATTTTATTTCAGTTGCTGCTGATGTCAGGAAGGACTGTAAGGATGGAAAGGCTTGTGTTTGCCATGGGCAGGGAAACACATCTGGTTTTCATTTTCTCTTTGTGTGCCAGAAAAAGAGGACAGTGTGCCTGCAACTTGGACCCCTTCTGCCCTCTTCTGCTGAGATGGTGAAATGTCCCAGCTTCTAGAGGGACATCAGGACAAAGACATGTGTTGAAAATAAGTCCAGGCTGGCTGTCCTTGTGGGCATCAGCTGCTGGCATCTGCATTGGTTTTGCCATGAGCATGGCACAGCAGGGAAAAGATTGCTTTTCCTTGTGTGACAGCTGTTAAGCCATTCTGATTCACCCTTTGCATCCACACCATACTGTTTTTTCCCACACTGCTGTTTCTATCCAGCAATGTGCATATGTGCAGTGGTACAGAGGTTGGTGGCCCTGTATGTGGAGGGGGATGGAGATTCCTGATCCTTGAGGTCCCTTCCAACCCGGGCCATTCTGTGTGTGTGTGTGAGTGGCTAAACACCAATTGTTGCTAGCTCAGCAGGTATACTGCTAATTATTGAACGTCTGACAGCTGCTTGTCAACACTTGGCCACTCTTTCTGGTCACCTGCTCATCCCTGAAGAGAGAAAATTATTGAAGGAGGACAGAAGGGAGTCTCTTGATGCCTGCCTGTTGCATCCCAACCTGCCCACAGAGTGAGTCAATTCAGCCTTGTGTGGAGGCCCTGGCTTCTTTGGAGTCTGTTTTTCTTTTGCTGAGCTTCTCCTATCCAAACAGAATGGCCTTACAACATGCTTTCTGGTCCTTAATACTAAACCCATGCAATTTGTAACTATTACAGTTCTGTAAGTGAGAATTGATCACATGATTGAACAACTGTATTTCTAAAATATATTATGAAATAACTTCTTTTTACTAATACTAATAAAGTCTTTCTACTTTTTCAAACTGTTTCTAAGGGCAAATTACTAAACACATTGTGCTGTACTGCTTCAGAGCAATCCCACATTTGATAGCCAGTGCAGAAACAACATTCCATCCTACAGCATTAGCTAGTTCAGAGGTACCAGACGTGTATCTGGATGTGGCTGTTGTGCGTAACTGGGGCTGAGGGATCAGAAATGACAGCTCCACTCTTGGAGACCACAGAACTAAAATGGAAAGATAAAATAGTTGCAGGGCAATTGTTCTCTGTGCCTGAAGCAGTGACCGATTTATCGGGGAGAGATTTAACAGTTAAATGAGGATTACAGCTGCAAGTCTGTGAAACAGATATCAGGTGTCAATGAATGTGTTAACAGCTGGTGATGAGAAGAAATGAATCCAAAGCTGTGGGCAGGGGAAGGAAATCGGGGTGGACTCACAATTTTCCCTTACAAAGAACTGCCCAAGGAGGGAGTGGAGCTGTGAAACAGCAACAATATCCCATAGCCTTAGAAGGGAGAGTGGGTCTAAAAGCTGTAACACAGACACTGGTTAAGGATGGTCTTCTGGAACCTTGTCTGTGGCCTTATAACACCCCAATCCTGTCGGCACGGAAGGCAGACGGCACGTATCGGCTGGTGCAAGATGTAAGGAAATGACTGAACCCGTTCTCAAAAGACAGCCTGTGGTTCCTAACCCCTATACCCTAATGAGTCAGATCCCACACGGACAGCAGTGGTTTGGTGTGAGAGACCTCACAGATGCTTTCCGGACAGCCTTTGGACTCAGAGAGAAATGGCTGCGTTTGTATGAGGACACATTGTAATCCTATTGTGATTCGTGATGATACTGTAGATACTGGAACTCGTGCTAATCCTTGTCTTTGCAGCGTTTGAAGCAAGCAACTGGTGCTGCTGTCATGCAGAAAGCTCCCTTCCAACCACTCAGCAAGCATTTGGATGAGACAGCTTCCTGCTGGGGAGCCCTCCGGCATCACTGCTGCCTCCTCCAGAACCATACCTGCAGATGCTTCAGAGCTCTTCAGCATGGACTTCCTTCCTCCCATCAGCAGCTGCTCCTGCACTGACCTTCATTCACACTGGGATACCATCTGCTTCCAGCAGGAGCTGACCTGCGAGACAGAGAAAGGAAACGTGGGATGAGCACCAATGCAGAAGCACAAGGCTGTGTCACCACCACGTCTTGCAGCCTTGGGAAGTCAGCTGCAACTGCAGCCTTGGTCAGAATTCTTTTGCTTTGGGGAACGGATGGACTTGGAATGGAAGGACACGAGAAAAATGACATCTGTTTGAGCTCAGCAGACTTGAGAGGTGGGCCTGGGTGAACCTCATGAGGTTCAGCACAGCCAAGTGCAAGGTTTGGCATTTGGGCCGGAGGAATCCCAGGCGTTCTTTTGTCATCGTGGTGGTTTCCAATAGACCCCAACAATGAGACATCAGGTCGCCGTGTGGGCTCCTGGGTGACACTGCCATTTCCCAGCCATTGCAGCCTACGGGCAAATAAAGTAAAATACTTCAGAAAGATCTCACACTGATTGCATATTTTACTGTTCTTTTACACAAAACAGAAGGGGAGGGCAGCAGATGCATGCAGCTGCATCAACACCCAGGCTTCTAAAGGAATGGAAAGACAGAAACATCAAATATCAATGCCTTATTCTAATGCAAGGAGGGAAGCTTCTATCAATGTTACTTTTTATCATTTAAAATAAGCAGTTGGCACTCTTAAAGGAAAATCCTAGGCCCCAGGTTCTGGCAGTGTGGCAATCTGGACTCAGCTGTGAATGATCCAAACAGTCTGTTCCAGATTTTAACATCCCTTCTATGCATTCACAAGTTTTCTCTCTTGACTTCCCCTTACAGCCGTTAGATGCCAGCAAAACATCCCACAAACACTCCTTAACTCTGTGCACACAGGCACCCATCCAACCAGAGCCATCAGTCATTCCCAGCCATGCGCTCTTCCTCCAATCATGGTCAGCATCACACGGCCGTCACGCAGCTCACTTGACTCAGTTTTTCTCTTCTTTCTGGAGGTGTCCTTGCTTCTCAGCCTTACCTTCTCGTGATGTTTATCTCGCTCTGCAGCTCCTGCTCTGAATAGGCTTTCTTGTATTCCCGCATGACAGGCACAAAATGCAGCCACAGCCCCTGCCACCAAGGTCAGCTCTTCAGCACACATTACCTGAGGAGCACTTGGCAACTCATGCAACCTGAGCAGTGCCAGGAAGACTGTTTCACTTCTGCTTCTCCTGGCTCAGAAATTCATTTTCCTACCTAGAAAATGGAAAAAGAAAAGAAAGAAAAAAAATCCTGACATTAGCAGACACAATTGATACTATGGAATTCTGGAAGGCAAGGGATTTGCCCTCTATGATGAGAAGTTGAGTGCAAAGAACTCAGAAGAGCCATGAGCAGGTTGTGAACTTGTGGGTAAAAGTAGGAAGTGCAGCAGTGCAGGGCTTCTGGAGGTGAGGGTCTGCTACAGCCGCCTGGAAAGAGAGCCTGTTGGTGGGAGCTGCTTACTGCAGCCAGCAGAAGCATCGCACTCACTGACTCTCATCCTGATGGGGGATTCCAGTCAGTCTGGGAAATCAGCATGGCTGGCTGCAAGCAATCTGACAGACTCCTGGAGTGCAGTGAGAATCACTCTGTGGTGCAGGCATTGGGCACAGCAAGCAGAAGGGAAGCATTGCTGGACATGGTGCACACCAGGGGTTACAACAGGAGGCGGTCAGGGCTGCAGTGACCATGCCCTCCTTGAGTTGGTGATCTCAAGGAATGCGGGCCTGGCAGGAAGCAAAGGCAGGAGCCTGAACTTCAGGAGAGCCAGCTGCAGGCTGTTCCAGGAATTCTTGGACGAGATCCTCTGGACAACTGTTTGTAGGGGCAAAGGGATGGAAAAGAGATGGTCACTTTCTCAGAAAAAAACTTGCTCAGAGCTGAAGAGCTCTCCATCCCTGCCACATGAAATCAAGCAGAGGAGGCAGGAGACCTGTTTGCTTTTTGTTGGGAGGGTGGGAAGGAGCTTTGGGTTAGGGGCACATCCTGTGCCAGAGCATCCCGATGGCACGCGTGGGATCAGCATGTCTGTCAGAGAAGCGGGTGAGGTTGCAGGAGAGGAAGGGGAGGAGGTGCCAGCACGGCTCTGCACGATGCTCTGCCACACTGGGCAGCTTGATCATGGCTCAGCAGTGGGATCCGACGAGGAGAAGGGGAGAAGGAAATCAAGGATGTGAGGGAGCCACCAAACAGTCAGTGAGTGTCTGTGAAGTCTTGCAGACCCAGAGATTCCCAGGTTGTTTCTGCTTGCGTAGCATCTTTGTGCTGCAGGGTGAGCAAAAGGTTCTGCTGCTTGATTCTTCTGCAGGAGCCGCCTAAAAGGGAAATGGCCACTGAGCTGCAGACCAAGCAGTACTGCCTGACGTTGGCCAGGGGGAGCTTCTCCTGCCGCAGTGTGCTGATGACAGGTCTGGAGATGATCTGCAGGGCCAGTTCGTAGATGGGAGCCAGGAAAGGACATGATGGGAGGAGGGAGGTGTTAAGCAACATCCAAGGCATCAAAATGCATCAGAAAGCCCTGAAAAGCATCACAAAGCCACAGCCAGGAAGCTTGGGAGTATCATGAGCAGCATCCAGGATGCGAGAGATTATTTGCTACCATGCCAAATGGTAGCAGAGCTCCCCCTGCAGACATCCCAAAGCCAGACAAAACAGGAACAACCCTAGAGCTGTGCTGCACGCACCCCACGGCCACAGCATGGCTAGCTGAGGTGCCTTGCTGTGTGCTGCATTCATCCCAGTCCGTGTGAATGAAGACTCTGGAGGCAGTCAAGGCGTTGGTTGAGCACGAGTGTGCTTTTATTATTATATAAAGGACAGGAGGGTGTGAGAGGTCCACGGTGAAGATGGGAATCATCCTGTCTTGTCATGGAGAGAGTGGCTCAGAGCTCTCAGTGCTGCTATCCGGTGCCTGGGACTGGAGGCCTGATTGAAAGTCCCCTTGCAAGAGGCTCTGCTCCTCCTCACTGATGCTGACCTGCTCCTGCATGGAGGTGCTGCTGTCAGGGCACTCACACTGTGCTTCAGATGGGCTGCACTGCAGAGACTCTTGGTTAAAATCCACACTTGTGACTGTGGTGTCTGGGAGGCTCAGGTCAGCAACTTCAGCAGAGCCAGGTGTAATGAGAGCATGGACTTCGATGAGCTCCTTCTCTCCATTCATGTTGTTAGATGGAAGGCTGCTATTGGAACTGCAGCAATTTGTGCTTCCTAAGAGCTCTCCACTGATGGAAGCACACAGAGCATCCTCGCTACTTGCCCTGGATCTTATGGCTTGGCAAGGGCTCGATTCACCTAGAAAGGATACACAGGAATTAGTGTCAAACTTTCACAAGCTGAATTACGCCAGTGGTTCTTGATCAGGGATGAAGATTTAGGCACGGGCTGGAACGCCAGAAAGAGA
Source organism: Phasianus colchicus (assembly GCF_987193195.1). Classification (NCBI taxonomy): domain Eukaryota; kingdom Metazoa; phylum Chordata; class Aves; order Galliformes; family Phasianidae; genus Phasianus; species Phasianus colchicus. Next base: position 14,785,423 of record NC_143476.1, read on the forward strand.
TACAAGTGCAGAGCAAGCTTGAATTCTATGTTCCTGAAAAGCAGGGATTTGGAAACTGCATTTGCACCCTTACCTGCCAGGACTACCACTGCTGTTTCTGAGGGCTGCCTGGCATTGCGCTGCAGTTGGCGTTTGCTCCCAGAAAATGGCTTTCTGAGGCTGAAGCAGCAACACCAACTGCTAGCTGGCGATTCCTCCTTCTTGCTGGGTGGATTTTGTCTGGAGAGAGAAAACAGCCAATGCTGTGAGTCGTGCGTGGTGCAGGGTGAGGGAAGAGCAGCACTGAGCTCTTGGCAGCAGTTGCTTGTTCCTGGGACTGCCTGGTTTCTGCAGAAACACAACTTAGAAACTCGCTCTGTTTCCAGCAGTTGAGGATGGCTCCGTTCTACAGCTCAGCCCTGAAGTCTTGCTGGCTAAATTCCCCTCAACTCTGTCAAGCAAGATGCAGAGCATGTGAGCAAAGGCTCCACAGCTGTACAGCACAGCATCTGAGGGATGGCTTTGATGGAGCTGGCAGGCGTAACTGCTTTCTGAGGAACCGTGCAGCCATAAAGGAAGCTCAGAAGCATCTCTGACTCTTACATTAGCACCTCATCGGCCTCATCTCACTGCCATGTTTAATTTCCTGTGCCAGCAAGTCTGACCAACTGCTCTGCTTAGAGGAGAACTGGATTTGTTTTCAGGCACGTGGCCCTGAAATCTAGAAAACCCCACCTTAGCCTAACTTACTTTCAGCAACTTCTGGCACTAGAAATACTGGAAAAAAAAAAACACTAACACCCACCCAGACAATGATGCTAGCTGCTGGAAAAGAAAGTCCTCTTTACCTGTCAGATGGAAAGTCAACGACGGTGTGGAATTTGCCCTGCCCAGCTGCAGGGCTTTCTTCCACTACAATGTTGTGGCTGCTCTCTGTCACAGGGGGAGAGCTGCTGTGGCCTCGCCTCTGTGCCTGTGCCTCCTCCAGGCTGAGCAGCTTTGTGGCAGCAGAAGAGACCCCCACAGACTTGGGCCCTGGGAGAGAATTGTGCCCTGTCAGGGAAAACCACAGGTAAGAGTGAGGATCAGAAAGCAGCAGCACAGCCACCACAGTTCTGGGGGAGGTGCTGTATTTTTCTCAGGCTTGCTTATCTGAGCCACTGGAAGAACAGAAGCCCAAAATAACCATGTGGGCAGAAGTCTGTTTATGGCAAAGGACACGGTTATAACTAAGAGCAGCTTACTGTATCAAAACAGGCAAGGAAAAACCCAAGGAAATGGGGGCAGGGAACTGAGAAAGCTTCGCTGCCACACTTGCATCAAGCTTTTCCTGCGTGCAAACCATAATAATGACGGTTTCCTCCTTGTGAAGTTTGGGCTTGGACATTCTCAGCATCCAGCAACAGGATGCCATACCCTAATGGAAGCCCAGAGGTCTGCTGTCCTCTTGATGGTAAAAGAGTATCTCAAAGGTCCCAGAGAAGGCCTGCATTTGGTCAAGGTGTCAGGTCAAGATCAAGCTAATGGAGGAAGACACTCACCTGCTGCATCTGCGATGTCTGCTCTGGATTTGGAGCCGAAGAGGACGTCTGTGTGGTTGATGATGAATTCCACCACATCCGACTGCGTCTGCAGCTCCATGCAGGCAGCTCTTCCGCTGGCGCAGGCAGACTCGTTCTGCTGTGATCTGTAGAAAAGGCAGATTTTAGAAGTCATTTCTCCAAGACCGTTTCCCCGAGTCTGAATTGTTGCAGCCAAAAGCTGTCAGCTGAGGCTCTGGAGACTTCCGCAGTGGGCAATCAGTGATGCCACTGCAGAAATTCCCCTGGATGATCAAGGACACGTCAGTCCCATCTCAACAAGACTGCAGAAATTGTCACCTAGACATTGTGCCTGTGGGGTTGGAGAACAGCCCAGGCTCCTGCTCTTCTGTCAGCCACAGATTTTACAGGAGAAGAGCACATTTGATGGAGAAAAAGAGGACTGTTCTTTTTTAGTGGAGAACATATGAAGCGTTGTGTTGAAACAGAACCAGAAGTTTACCTTAAGAGGTTTGGAGCCCACACAATGGCTAGGTTCTTGGCATGCATGTTTGTTATCGTGGAGCTCCCAGCCAGACACGCCAAGTGTCTCATCAGATACTCCAGAGTACTGGAAAACAAGAGAGGCAAACGTTCAGCACCAACGAGCATGCCGTGCTGCAATTCAGAAAGCAAACCTCCATTCATGCTACTTCTTGTGATTGCTACTGTCACCGAAGATGAAGTAGATGCAACTTGACTGAGTGCCACGCTGCAGCACCAAGCCCCAGCACAGCACAGCCGCAGCCATCAGCTGCACCAAGCGTGCCCCCGTGCCCAGGAACTGACCCCATAAAGTAAGCCCATGGAGCCTTCAACCCTTCAGCATACACAGGCATCGTGTTGCCGGCGTCAGACAGAGCCTGGAACCGCATCGTTGCCCTCTGCAATGCAGCAGGGCTGAGCTCAGCAGGCTGAGGGCAGCACTGACCTGTAGTGAGGAGCGGGCAGCTGCTGGATGACGTCCTGCATTCTGAGCAGCCGCTCCTCCTCTGTAGCGGCACCAACAGCATCCTGGAGTAGTGCAGAAAGGGAGCGAGACACCAATCAGGCTAGTACACCACTGCGAGTAAACCTCGTGGGGCTGACAGCAAAAGGGCCTCCGAGCTGGGGCACTGCTGCAGCCATCTGCCAAGAGGCCCAGGAAGAGGGAAATGAAAGACGTGGCCTTGTGCTTACCGAGAACTTGCCGTACAGCTGGTGGGTGAGCAGAGGGTTCGGGAGCTCCCTGAAGTACATCTTGCAGAGGGAGCTCACGCTGTGAATGTCACGGACGGTGAGCTCAGGAATCTGCTCCGACTCAAATTCCTGCCTGGAGAGAGGGACGCAAACCCGGTTGAGCGAGAGGAAGGCAAGCCCAAAGCCACACCAGATGCACTCAGGCTGTGTCAGTCGCAGCACTCTTACCGCAGTCTCTGGATGTTGGACGCGACGCCGGACAGGCGGTATATCCCCTGCACCACGCCGTGCTGCTCAATGAACTCAGCGCAGCTCTGGAGGACCTGGGGGACTGAAGAACACGTGCCAGCCGTCAGTGGAGCTCCTGATTCAATCGTGCTGCAGGCTGTGCTTCACATCCCATCCACTAAGCCCAGCCAGGCTTGGCTGAAGCAAATACAGATGTGCTTGTCTCTTAGGAGCATCCGCCTCACTTTATCCTTCAGCCATCAACTCCCACTACACGTGTCTGCATGGCTATCAGCCTGCCCCCTGCTAGATACGAGCTCCCTTTCATCTTCTTTAGATGCCCAGCAGAGGAAGATCTCAGGAATGGGCAGCTCCTTACCATCACGACCGGAGTGGAGAAGATGCTCTCCCAGGTCACCGCCAAACACCCTTTCCTTCTCCACCTCCCGCTCGGTCGGTTTCTTTGGGCGGGCCTTCACCAAGGAATGAAGGAAGGTGAGGATCTTGCTGCGTTTCTTGGGCACTGCACAACAAAAGGAAGAAACCAGGTCATTTCAGGTCTGGCTCCGTTGGATGAGGCCGAGCACAGCACATTCTACAGAGCACGTCAGAACGGGAAGAACATTACCAACCAGTACATACAAAAAGGGGTTTTCCCCATCTCTGGAGGAGCCCAAGGCCAGGCTGGATGGGGCCCTGGGCAGCCTGATCTAGTCTCACATTAAATGTGGGGGCTGGGAGACCACCCTGAGGCGGGAGGGTTGGAGCATGATGATCCCTGAGGTCCCTTCCATCCCAAGCCATTCTATGAAGATTCTATAGTTTCCCCAAGTCCAATCATAAACACAGGAGGATTGGGCCAAATCTCTGCCTCATGGTGTGCATGAAGAATCATCAACACAGAGGACAATGTGGCATGGATAAAGGAGGTACTAAACATGGAACACACCCCCAAAAAGACTTCATTTTGCTTCCCCACACCATCAAATGTAACATCCATACCTGGCTTTGGCACTGAGTTGATGAGTGCCTCAGGAATGTTCTTATTAATGAGTTCCACACACTCCCCTGGGAAAAATCCAACCTGTAACAAGAAGAAAAGAGAGGCCAACTATTGCATGCAGCACTTCTCAGATCTGAACTGTTAAACCAAAAGCCACATAACATTTCCCTCGGAACGTGCTTGCCTGACGTTCCATAAGACTATCCAGCAGAAAATGGCCATAGTTCACAGCATAAAGGTAATAATTTTTCAACATTTGCAGCCAAAGGCAAGGTCCTCTGATACTGACACAGGGAAACTGTTTATGTCCTTTAGGCATCCTGTGCAGGCAGAGCAGCTCTAAGCTGAGATTCCTGCCTTTACTGAAGTTGCACTCTCCAGTCTGAAGCTTGTGCCTACCTGGAAGCCGAGCTTGCCTCTCCACCAGGGGGTCAGCTCCTTTGGTGGCATGTCGATGACACACACGATGTCTCCCACCTGCAAGAGATTGCAGCGTCAATCCCAGCTTCAGCACGGCTGGGAGGAAAGCACAGCTCAAATGACTGCATTCTTCTGCACTGCCAAACATGGCCGAGCATGAGAGCACTTGCACCAGTGCAGCTCTGAAGGCATTTGCCACTGTAAAATTGAACAACAAGGAACGCCTTGAACTGCTTACCTCAAAGGAGAGTTCATCCGCTGCCTGGGCAACGTATCTCTTAATAGCATGGGCAGCAGCAATAGCTGGAACATTCACAGGTGCCACCTCATGGTCCAGCAGGGGCTTCCCCTTGTTCTCAGTCTGAAACAGAGAGCACAGGCCACGGTGAGGAGCTGGGAACCAACAAGGAGGACTTCAAGGTGAGGAGCACATCTGCAGAGAAAGCTGCAGGAAATGCACTCGGTCCTTATCGTGGGCACTGCAGAAGGAACTGCAAGTCTAATAACGGCTGTTTCTCTCCCTGGTGTGCAGCAGGCACACGCCAGGCAATGCTGCCTCTCTCCCCACCCAGACTAATCAGCAATGGCACTGACGCAGACAGGTGGCCTTGTCCATTTTGCCCCCTCCTTTCCTGCGCTCTTTGTGCAGGAAGGCTGACTGTTTAAGATGCTAGGAGACCGTGAAGAGGGAAACCAAAGCTACGGCTGCAGTTACAAGGTGCAAACAGTGCCATTGCAAGCACCAAGCAGCTCTCTTGAGCAGTCCAACCAACAGCAAGGCCAAACAGAGCAGAGAATGATTGTTGTTTCTGCAGCCATTTCAAGGGAAAAGTCAGTAGAGGACAAACACAACAGCCGAGATGGCTCTCGTACTTTTATAAACTTGCCACCCTTGCACTGCTGTCTTGCCACAGAGGAGCTCTCTTGGAAAGCAGGAGAGCACATCTGCGGCTCACTCTGCTGGCTGCAGTCAGGGAACAAAGACCAATCAGAGCTTCATACTCTACCTCTGTCCATGCCAGCTCAGGCCCACAGCTGATCTCGCTGCACGCCACAGCCATCAGCGTAGGTGTGACAAGCTGGAACTGAAAAGAAACACACTTTTATTTTCTCTGTTCACATCTCTGCTGTGCTCCCTACAGCTGTCGGGCACACTCACACAGCCCAAGCACGCCTGCTGGTGTCCCTGGTGATGCTGTGCAGCTCTGCACAAGCTGGGGCTGGGACTCTTTGCCTAAGGGATTGGTTTCCTGTAGACCAGCTGGTCACAGCACCACAGACAGCATCCTTCTGAGGGCTGAGCTGCAGAGCACGTGGAGAAAACCCACACGTGACCAGCGTCCCATCAAAGCTGGATGAGGCTGTGTTACTAAACACGGGGCGTCATGGGCTGCTAAAGCATGTGGGGGGACAAACCATGGCAGGTACCTGGCAAGAGATCAGAACGAGGGAGACAAATGCCTTGAATCCGCAGCCGTTCCTTGTCACTTTGCTCTGATCTTCCACGAGCAAAAGCTGCAGCAGGGAAGCAGGCAGAGGGTGGAGAGAGGAGAGAGAAAGAGCAGGTCAGTTTGCTTCCACGGTTTAGCAAAGACTACGAGGGAAAAACCAAAATCTGCCCTCCCTCAACTTAAAAACTTAAGTTTTCAACTTAAAACCATTTCCCTTTGTCCTGCTGTTATCTACCCTTTCAAAGAGTTGATTCCCCTCCTCTTTTTAGGCTCCCTTTAGGTACTGAAGGCTGCCATGAGGTCACCCCACTGCCTTCTTTTCTCCAGGCTGAACAAGCCCAGCTCCCTCAGCCTGTCTTTGTAGGGGAGGTGCTCCTGTCCCCTGATCATCTCTGTGGCTCGCCTCTGGACCCTCTCCAACAGCTCCCTGTCTTTCTGGACACTGTAGTGCAGCTGGGGCCTCACAAGAGCAGATCAGGGGGGGACGATCACCTCCCTGTCCCTCATGGCCACCCCTCTGCTGATGGAGATAATGTGAGCCTATGAGCTCCGCCAGCCAGCAGTTCTCAGCACTCACTGTCCCCCCGTCTCTCCCACACTGTCTCAGCTTACCTACAAGGTGCTGCACAGGACGGTGTGAAGACAAAGGGACGCAGTCGGTGCACAAGTGCAACAAGCGAGCTGCTCAGTCAGAGCTCCAGCGCTCCAATGAAGGGACGCAGCACGCACTGCTCCTCCCCTCATTCTAGCCCTTATGACATCACTGAGGGCCACCAGGCTGCTCCACCACGACGCACAGGGTGGGGAGGCAAGACCAGTCACAAGGGCAGAAGATTCCAACAGCCCAGCCCAACGTTCTGGAATCAGGGGCTGCTTGGAATTCTACCCCAGCCAAATCCTGGAGAAGCTGGCACGGGGTCGTCATGACCAAAGCGCAGGACCTGGCGCTTGCTCTTGTTGAGCCTCGCACAAATGGCCTCAGTGCATCCCTCTGGAGGGCCTTCCTGCCCTCAGCCAGATGGACGCTTCCTCCCAGCAGCGTACCTTGCAGTGCTGGGCCCATGTCAAATCCACACTAGAGTGGGTTTTGTTACATTCAAGGGCATGTTGCAGCACCCATCTATTTCACCTGGAAGGAAATAAAGCAGGAGATGGGAGAAACACAGAACTGCTGCCAGACTGCTTTATCACCTTCTTACACCACCTTCCCTTGCCTCATCCCCTACCCCAACTCCTGGATGATGCCCACAGGCTGATAGTTGGATCTCAAATCCATAGGAATCCTTTCACAGGACTCCATCAAAAAGGCTGTCACACTTGTTCCGTACACTCACACTGACCCAGCAGTGGTATCACAGTCACTTAACACACACACAACAACCAAACCCCGAGCATGCACATCCCTTCCTGCGTGACTGCAGCCCACAGCTCCCCTTCACACCTCCGTGGATCTCTGGTGTTTTACACTGATGCAGCCTCGCTGCAGCTCCGTGGCTGTCACACAAGGCCTGCAGGACCTCTTTCTCTGCAAACCCCGTCTGCAGGCATTGGTTCACGAGGTTCACCTCCTGCCCTCCTGAGCAAAAACAAGCACTAAGAACAAGAGCAAAGCACGCTGGACTCGACCTGGCTGGATCCCCAACCCTCAGTCCTGTCAGACGGACCCTGGTGTGGAGACTCATCCCCAAAGCCTGGCTGGACATCAGCACAGGCATCCTTCTTCAAACGCCCCATCCAAGCAGCAAGGGATCAAAGCGTTGGCACAGCTGAAACAGAAATGCTGTGTGAGTTTCCTGTTAGCACTGAGCAGGAACAAATCTACCGCTGAGCAGCAGGATGTGAGACAAGCAGCAGAAGACACCCAACCTGCAGAACCAGCTCGTTTGGGGTCGGTCCAGATGTTTGTCTGCTCCCTTCCCTGGCCCAGGCCAAGCTTGTGAGCTGCTCCTCCTTTGTGCAGGGGGAAATGGTGCAGATGCCATGTGGTGGCTATGCACAGCATGCCTTGCACTTGCTTTTCCTCTCTCCATCTGCCAATAGCAAACAGCATCTCCAGCCTCCAGAGATCACTGAGTCCAACCCCTGCACAACAGTGAAAAAAAAGATATGATAAGGGGTACTTAAAGCACAGCATCTGTAATCAGATCAGACTCCTGCACTGTGAAGACTTCCATGAGTATTCCTGCAGAGTGCATCACTTAGTCTCTCTTTAGCCTTGTGTTCATGGTTTTCCTGTAAGAGCTTGTCTAAAACACACTGCCTAGAATCGTGGTTATGCTAGAAGCATTTGGATTTCTTGATCCTCACTGTGATTTCAATAACAAATGCAGATGTTTTTTTGTTAGGGACAGCTTTCAATTTCTCAACTGAAATTTCAATATTGCATTAGGTGTTGACAACCACGGGGCTGCAGTACAGAGAATTACAGGAAGATTAATTTCTCCATCTCCATGCTCCTAGACATTTATGGTTACAGTGATGTAGTTATATACAAAGTTGCAAGATACCAAAGCTAGAATAACCTCTTGGTGCAGCAGGATGTCTGGAGCCCAAGTGCAGAGTCTCAGTGTTGCAAAGCCTTGAAGAGGTGCACTGTATGTGCTGGGGCTGATGACACAGACACTGGAGCAAGGCCAGTGTGATGTTAGAAACTTGACCAGCAGCTGATCTGTTGTCAGCCATTTCTGGACACAAACGGGATCTGGTCGACTTAGGACATGACCTTTGGGCTGGAGAGCAACTCCCCGAGAAATCACACAGCCACTGCAGACCGTTGGCAAGAACCCCATACCAAAACAGCTCATCTGCAATCAGTTTTTAATCTGTGCAGCAGTGATTGGAACAGGCGCACGCTCTCTGGAATTGCAGGAATGTTCACAAGTGGAATGTACATCACCTGTGTGCTCCAGCTCTTCTGTGTGCATGCTAGGAGCAGTGATCCCCCTGCACCCAGGGCTGCAATAAAGTCGTGTGGGCTTTCTAACCTGCCAACCAGCAGCCCAGGCTGCCCAGAGCCACATCCAGCCTGGCCTTGCATGCCTGCAGGGATGGGGCATCCACAGCCTCCCTGGGCAACCTGTTCCAGTGCCTCACCACCCTCTGGCTGAAAAACTTCCTCCTCACATCCAACCTCAACCTCAACACCCCCCGTCTCAGTTTAAAGCCATTCCCCACTTGTCCCATCACTGTCCACCCTCCAAAACAAAGCACCTCGGCTGTTCTACACTGAAAGAGCAAAATAACCCACAGCTCTTACTTCCACTGTATGCATTTAATTCCAGACTTAAGGTCACAGGTTAATTACTCATGTGATCCTTCCTGACAGAAGAACTACTCGTAGTGATGTGTAGGAGTAAGGAACAGTTTGAAAAGGTCATGGACATATTAGAACTTGCAGCATTTATCTTAATAGATGCCTACATTGCAAAGCATTTTGTAAAACACACGTTACAAGTACTGTGCATTGGATTACACTATATCAAACTCTAAGTAACAATACAGGTTGCTTTTAAATCTACACTTCCATGTTTTCTTCTAACTCCTTGATAAAATTCCTTACTACCTTCAGTTTTAGAGCCAAAGCAGTGTTTGAGCTGGTAATGTACTCTTGAACAGCACTGCTGCCTTCAGCATTTGTATGTTTAGATCTGAAAAGAGAATTTGGTCATTATTTCATGATGAGAGAATCTTATATGACACAACAGAATTACAAAAATCTGACAATACTGTAAAATGCCAGCGTAAGAATGTGGCTTTGATTTAATTTTTTCTTTTTTTTTCTTCTTTTTTCTTTTTCTTCTTTTTTTTTTTTAATGGTGAGGGTACCATTAATTCAAGACAAGAATTTTGTTTGTAAGTCGATCTCTATAACTGTTCTTGGCATCATTCTGTAGGATGAACTAGATACATGGAATTTGGCACTGGCTCCCCAGGGCAGTGGTTTGGCACTGAGCTGACAAAGGCCAAAGAGCATTTGCACAATGCTCTCAGACACAGGGCTTGACCCATAGGAGGTCCGGTGTGGAACCAGGAGGTGGAATACATGATCCTCGAGGTCCCTTCCAAATACAGATATTCCATGATCCTCTAATACTTATATTCCCAAGTCCTGTACACAGTGCTCAGATGCTTAATTGAAAGGTTCCATGAAACAGTGAGGTATCTATGTCCCTTTACCACTCAGTTATTCAATTTGCCACATGGATCTTTTATCCAGTCACATTAAAAAAACACTCAAAGTATTTCCTTCAGTCTTCCATTCTGATAGAGCTTTCTGGAGCAAATAAAGAGTTGCAACTCAGAATGTCCACACCTCCCTTCCTGCACCCTGCATACTTTTTTCATTGTACTGTGATTACATACCATTCTATTGTCACCCTCATTCTGTCATTATCTAGGCAGTTTACTGCCATTACATTTTCCAGCAACAGATGCCCACAAGTACAGCCAGCCTGGACTTATTTCCAATACTTACCTTTGTCCTGATGTCCTTGTAGGAGGTGGGACATTTCTCCATCTCAGCAGCAGAGGGCAGGAGGGGTCCAAGGTGAGGGCACGCTCTCCCCTGTTTTTCTGGCACTCAAAGACAAAGGGAACAAGAAAATCAGATGTGTTTCCCTGCCCATGGCAAACACCAGACTTTCCATCCTTACAGTCCTTCCTGCCATCAGCAGCAACTGAAACAAAATCCCACTCACCTTTGCCATGTCTGGCAGAGGTTGCAGCTCTTTCTATTGCATCCCTCTAGCTTTCAACTCAAGAGCTCCTGTGTCACTCAAGGAAAAGCAATCTTTTACCTGCTTTGCCATGCTCATGGCAGCAGCAATGCAGATGCCAGCAGCTGATGCCCACAAGGACAGCCAGCCTGGACTTATTTTCATTACATATCTTTGTCCTGATGTCCTTCTAGAAGCTGGGCCATTTCTCCATCTCAGCAGAAGAGGGCAGGTGGGGTCGAAGTTGAGGGCACGGTATCCTCTGTTTTTCTGGCACTCAAAGACAAAGGGAACAAGAAAACCAGATGTGTTTCCCTGCCCATGGCAAACACCAGCCTTTCCATCCTTACAGTCCTTCCTGCCATCAGCAGAGATATTTTGCTTTCTTGTGCCACTTCATCCCTTTAGCATCTGGCATTCTAACAAAAAAGTACTTACAAGGAATTTTAATATTTTCATATTAAATGTCAGAATTAGAACCTCATATTTACCAAATATTTAAAACGTTCAACCCAGTGAGAAGTGAATTGATGTTGTATTTAGCATTCAGATAAGAACTTGTAAAGGAAGTAAACAGAGCTGCTTTCATAAACTATAGTCTCATTGTCAAGCCTTGCACTGTCTCAGCAGATTATTACAGAATGTTCATTCAGGCAGGAATTCAGAGATGCGTCTGAATTGATAACAACAACGAGTAATTAAGAAAGCTTGACTGCAGTCTGCTTGAGGATTCCAGTCTGAAGTGTGTTCCACCTGATGACAACTGGGAATGTCTTTCTCTCACCATTAGAACCATTGCACCTCTGACTAAACACATAGCTAATCACCACTGAAAACTAACTACATGTTGATTAACATTCAGAGAGATTGTGCAGGTGTCCTTTTAGGAACTGGCCTACAGTATGCTAAGAGGGATGGATGTGGGGACATGAGGATCACGTGCCCTCTGCCTTTTAAGGCAGCCCCAGCAGAGCAGGTCAGCAGGCTGAAGAGCTGAGTGGGTCACCAGGGCTCAGAGACTTCACTCGGCCATCTGAAAGTTGAGGGCCTTCAGCCCAAGCTGCCCTTTTCCATGCAGGCAAGGAGGCCAAGAGAAGGTGGATCGGCACGGTTCTGGTGCAGACAGGGGCTGCAGTGTGAGCAGGCCTACACAGACAAGGCTGTGCCCACACAGAGTGACAGCAGCTTTCGCTGTGAGCAGATTCCCAGGGGGCCTGAGCCATGGCAGTTCTTGATGGCAGCATGTTCCAATCAGCCCTGGAAGTCTTCTCTGGACGTCTGTCGCATTCTGGAATCCACACTGAGGACGCAGTCGCTGTGTCAGAGCAGCTGGCAGAGTCACGGGGAACCGTGACGTAGTTGGCCCAGGGAGCAACAACAAGGCCTGCACTGCTCAGCCAGCCCAGGCCAAAGGGGAGCACGAGAGAGAGCAGAGGAGAGAGGGGGGAAAGAGGGCCAGGAAGGAAAGGCCTGTGCCTGAATGGACGTGTAGCAGCAGCTGCTGACAGCAAACTCGGTGATGGCAGGGGCACAGCAGAGCAGTGCAATGCTGGCAGCTTCCTGTGTCTTTCACACAGGCACTGCAGACATGGCCAGCACTGGGAGATCAGCAGAACTGCTGCACACCTCTGCCAGCCCAGGCCAGAGGAGTGCAGAACAGTGAGCTGCTGCTGAGGGGAGAGAGGATGGCCTGAGAGCTGACCTGAGAGGCAGGGCTGGCTGTGTTACAGCAGCCTCTGTGTCCTCCTCCTGTGTCTGTGAGGGCCAGAGGGCCAGAAGAGAACATGCCCAGACAACGAAGCCCTGCTGTCCTCTGCTGCTCAGCTGGAGAGATGTTCCGCCTTCCTGAAGGACGCTGATCCAAAGGGAAGGAATCAAAGGAAGTCCAGGCTGGCTGTCCTTGTGGGCATCAGCTGCTGGCAGCTGCCTCTGTGCTGCCATGGGCAGGGCACAGCACACACAGTGTTTGCAGTTCCCTGTGTGACACTGGCCCTGGTGACCTGACAGCCATAGGGAGACAAGAGAAAGAGCTGCCTCCCTCTGCCAGATGAGGCAAAGGTGAGAATCCCAGAATCACAGCATGGCCCGGGTTGGAAAGGAGCTCAAGGTTCATGAATCTCCAACCCTTGGCTCTCCAAGGGTGCACAGGGGGCTTTGTTCTCCCTGTGGTGCAGCTTCAGTGCCAACTCACAGCTGAGCTGGTTGGCACACTGTGACAGCCTGCCGCTCTGAAGCTCTTGGGGCAGTGCTCAGTTCTTTCTGAAGTACTCTGGAAATGCTGCTTCTCCTTCACCAAGTCTGTTTCCAGACAGACGTCTTTTTCTCCTCTGTACACACAAACAGTATCTTGTAACTCCCTGGCACAGTGCTCAGAAGTGATACTTCTGGAAGCACGTCAGAGAAAAGTGGCCTTGTCCCAGTGGACTTTCAGAGCAGATGAGAACAAGTCTTGGTTGACGGCTTTCTTCTGCTTCTGGAACTGCACAGGCAGGTTGTGTGTTGTCATACTTTATGCCAGAGTGCCAAACTGAAGCAGTTTCTGCAACTTCTTTTTTTCATACTTGTCACTCTTTGCTGAGACCTTAACTTAGTCATTTTTAATGCGCTCTCATCTAAACTACTGTGTCCTCCAGTGTCACTGTTGTATGAATCAGGACTGTGGGATTTCATCAGTGAAAGGATTCTGCTCTAATGACTGTCATTCTAAAGCTGATATTGTTTCCACCGCATCAGGCTTGCATGAAGCATCTTTGATCAACAGAGAAATCAGAAAAATGGCTTTTCCTATTGCAGTTTCCTTTTAACTAGTGATGAAAGCTGTCAGTTTATTTTTGGCACCAGAAATCCTGGGATGCAACCAGGTTAGATAAGAAGTGACACTGAGTGCACAGTAAAGGAACATAGATGAGACAGCATCACACAGCTCTGGAAAAGATGTTCCAGCTCTGTGTCTACCTACACCTTCAGGAGATGAAAAGTACTGGCTTACTGAGGTGTCCTGGGTTGCAGGTTCTGTTAATCTCCATTTTTGGAAGAGCTGCTTGCAATAAATACCTTGTAAGGTGAATGAGCTTGATAGAAGTAGGGTGTGAAAGAGATGGATTTGCTGTTTCCCTGAAGGTGCAGGAGTATTGCTGTGCCTACAGTCAGTAAACAAGGCAGAAATCACTGTGTTCCTCAGAATGAAAAAGAATAAAAATCTTTTTGTGAGTGACAGCACGCCTGAATGAAGCACAAATGTAAACATTTAAAATAAGGGCTAGTGTCAAAGGGACTTGCAGTATTTCTCGTGAAGAAATATTTGATGCTTCTTTAGGAAAGTCATCCTAACAAAAGTGTACTGATGTCTTTGCTGAGGATTTCCTTGGTTCCAGCCTGAAGGTGTGCGCAGGCATGAGCAGGCAGTGCTGAGCTGCAGGTGAGTGCCTGTGTCCCACAGCAGGAAACCCGTGGATGTCTTCAGGGGTTTGAAATGGGCAGAGCTGTAAAACCTGAAGGCTTTCACTGAAATTGTCCTCTGCTTCATTTTGTAATCTTAGTTTCACCAATGCTTTCCAATATTATTTTCGTATGAATGCAGATACATGGGATAGGATTTAAAGTTTTTATGGTGCTGCTGTATAATTTTCTGTGGTCATCATTAGCCAATAAAAAAAATAAATGGTAATCAGGCAATCTATTAACAACCTGTGGCACGTGTAAAACAATGAAATTCCTTGCAGGAAGACAATATTGCTATACAATAATGTGGCTATCCAAAACTCTTAATTATACTTGATGAGCTGGAGATAATCCTGAAATGCGGGACTTTGATCTTAGCCAAGAATAATAAAAGTTATTATCATTCTTAAATTGGCAGCTGCTATCAAAAGCCTGTGTCTTATTTCCCTTTTAGTAACACTGGCTAAATCAGAGAAACTGATAAAAGAATTTCATGACTGCAGCTTAGGGATTAATTCCCACTTGAGAAGAAGTAATCTATGTCAAAAAATGTCTGTAAATACTTTTTTATCTTATTTTGCCAGATGTATTGATATTTGAGATGAATGGCAAAAACATTTTGCGTACATAGATAAGCAATGCAAATTTGCTGGATTGTTTAGAGAAAAAAGCTCCGGTTATCTGATCGTTTCCATGCAGAAATAAGATTTACAGAAAAATTCTCATTATTATTATTCATGCATGAATAAGTTCAAAAAAGAGATGTGGGGGATGTTGTTTCAATTCCAGGTGATTGTGGGAAGGACTGTCAGGATGGAAAGGCTGGTGTTTGCCATGGGCAAAGAAACACTTCTGGTTTTCATGTTCCCTTTGTCTTTGAGTGCAAGAGGCCATGAGGAGAGTGTGCCCTAAACTTGGACCCTTTTTGACCATTGCAGCAGAGATGGAGAAGTGTTCAACCTTCTAGAAGGACTTCAGGACAAAGATATGTAATGAAAATAAGTCCAGGCTGGCTGTCCTTGTGGGCATCAGCTGCTGACATCTGCATAGCTGTTCCTATGGGAATGGCAGAACAGGTGGAATCTTGCATTTCCTTGTGTGACACAAGCACTGGTGAATTCAAAGCCAGAGGGGTATATTAGAAAGAGCATCACCTCCCTGCCAGATTAGGAAAAGGTGAGTGGGATGTTGTTTCAATTAGTACTGATGGCAGAAAGGACTGTAAGGATGGAAAGGCTGGTGTTTGCCATGGGCAGGGAAACACATCTGGTTTTCATATTCTCTTTCTCTTTGAGTGCCAGATAAATAGAAAAGAGTGTGCCCTCACCTTGGAACTCTCCTGCCCTCTTCTGCTGAGATGGACAAATGTCCCAGCGTCTAGAAAAACATCAAGACAAAGATATGTATAGAAAATAAGTCCAGGCTGGCTGTCCTTGTGAGCATCAGCTGCTGGCATCTGCATTGCTGCTGCCATGAGCATGGCAAAGCAGGTAAAAGATTGCTTTTCCTTGTGTGACAAAGGTTCTGTTGACTTGAAAGCTAGAGGGATGCAATAGAAAGAGCTGCAACCTCTGCCAGACATGGCAAAGGTGAGTGGGATGTTGTTTCAGTTGCTGCTGATGTCAGGAAGGACTGTAAGGATGGAAAGGCTGGTGTCTGCCATGGGCAAAGAAACACATCTGGTTTTCATTTTCTCTTTCTGTACCAGAGAAAGAGGAGAGTGTGCCCTCAGCTTGGAACTCTCCTGCCCTCTTCTGCTGAGAAGGTAAAATGTTCCAGCTTCTAGAAGGACATCAGGACAAAGATATCTAATGAAAATAAGTCCAGGCTGGCTGTCCTTGTGGGCATCAGTTGCTGGCATCTGGACTTCTGTGCCATGAGCATGGCAAAGCAGGTAAAAGATTGCTTTTCCTTGTGTGACACAGGAGCTCTTGACTTGAAAGCTAGAGGGATGCAATAGAAAGAGCTGCAACCTCTGCCAGAAATGGCAAAGGTGAGTGGGATATTGTTTCAATTAGTGCTGATGTCAGGAGGACTGTAAGGATGGAAAGTCTGGTGTTTGCCATGGGCAGGGAAACACATCTGGTTTTCATTTTCTCTTTCTCTTTGAGTGCCAGATAAACAGGGGAGAGTGTGCCCTCACGTTGAACCCATCCTGCCCTCTTCTGCTGAGATGGAGAAATGTTCCAGCTTGTAGAAGGACATCAGGACTAAGATATGTAATGAAAATAAGTCCAGGCTGGCTGTCCTTGTGGGCATCAGCTGCTGGCATCTGCATTGCTGCTGCCATGAGCATGGCAAAGCAGGTAAAAGGTTGCTTTTCCTTGTGTGACACAGGAGCTCTTGACTTGAAAGCTAGAGGGATGCAATAGAAAGAGCTGCAACCTCTGCCAGACATGGCAAAGGTGAGTGGGATGTTGTTTCAATTACTGCAGATGTCAGGAAGACTTTAAGGATGGAAAGGCTGGTGTTTGCCGTGGGCTGGGAAACACATCTGGTTTTCATTTTCTCTTTCTCTTTGAGTGCCAGATAAACAGGGGAGAGTGTGCCCTCACCTTGGAACTCTCCTGCCCTCTGCTGCTGAGATGGAGAAATGTCCCAGCTTCTAGAAGGACATCAGGACAAAGATATGTAATGAAAATAAGTCCAGGCTGGCTGTCCTTGTGGGCATCAGCTGCTGGCATCTGCATTGCTGCTGCCATGAGCATGGCACAGCAGGTAAAAGATTGCTTTTCCTTGTGTGACACAGGAGCTCTTGTCTTGAAAGCTAGAGGGATGCAATAGAAAGAGCTGCAACCTCTGGCAGACATGGCAAAGGTGAGTGGGATGTTGTTTCAATTAGTGCTGATGTCAGGAGGACAGTAAGGATGGAATGGCTGTTGTTTGGCATGGGCAGCGAATGACATCTGGTTTTCATCTTCTCTTTGTTTTCCAGAAAAAGAGGAGAGTGCGCCTGCAACTTGGACCCCTCCTGCACTCTGCTGCTCATAGGGAGAAATGTCCCTGATTCTAGAAGGAGTTCAGGAGAAAGATATGAAATGAAAATAAGTCCAGGCTGGCTGTCCTTGTGGGCATCAGCTGCTGGCATCTGCATTGCTGCTGCCATGAGCATGGCACAGCAGGTAAAAGATTGCTTTTCCTTGTGTGACACTAGAACTCTTGACTTGACAGCTAGAGGGATGCAATAGAAAGAGCTGCAACCTCTGCCAGACATGGCAAGGGTGAGTGGGATTTTTTTCAGTTGCTGCTGATGTCAGGAAGGACTGTAAGGATGGAAAGGCTGGTGTTTGCCATGGGCAGGGAAACAAATCTGGTTTTCATTTTCTCTTTCTCTTTGAGTGCCAGATAAACAGGGGAGAGTGTGCCCTCAGCTTGGAACTCTCCTGCCCTCTTCTGCTGAGATGGAAAATTTCCCAGCTTCTAGAAGGACATCAGGACAAAGATATGTAATGAAAATAAGTCCAGGCTGGCTGTCCTTGTGGGCTTCAGCTGCTGGCATCTGCATTGGTGTTGCCATGAGCATGGCACAGCAGGTAAAAGATTGCTTTTCCTTGTGTGACACAGGAGCTCTTGACTTGAAAGCTAGAGTGATGCAATAGAAAGAGCTGAAACCTCTGCCAGACATGACAATGGTGAGTGGGATGTTGTTTCAATTAGTGCTGATGTCAGGAAGGACTGTAAGGATGGAAAGGCTGGTGTTTGCCATGGGCAGGGAAACACATCTGGTTTTCATTTTCTCTTTCTCTTTGAGTGCCAAATAAACAGGGGAGAGTGTGCACTCCCCTTGTAACTCTCCTGCCCTCTTCTGCTGAGATGGAGAAATTTCCCAGCTTCTCGAAGGACATCAGGACAAAGATATGTAATGAAAAGAAGTCCAGGCTGGCTGTCCTTGTGGGCATCAGCTGCTGGCATCTGCATTGCTGCTGCCATGAGCATGGCAAAGCAGGTAAAAGATTGCTTTTCATTGTGTGACACAGGAGCTCTTGAGTTGAAAGCTAGAGTTCTGCAATAGAAAGAGCTGCAACCTCTGCCAGACATGGCAAAGGTGAGTGGGATGTTGTTTCAATTAGTGCTGATGTCAGGAAGGACTGTAAGGATGGAAAGGCTGGTGTTTGCCATGGGCAGGGAAACACATCTGGTTTTCATCTTCTCTTTCTCTTTGTGTGACAGAAAAAGAGGAGACTGTGCCCTAACCTTGGACCCCTCCTGCCCTCTGCTGCTGAGATGGAGAAATGTCCCAGCTTCTAGAAGGACATCAGGACAAAGATATGTAATGAAAATAATTCCAGGCTGGCTGTCCTTGTGGGCATCAGCTGCTGTCATCTGCATTGGTGTTGCCATGAACATGGCACAGCAGGTAAAAGATTGCTTTTCCTTGTGTGACACAGGAGCTCTTGACTTGAAAGCTAGAGGGATGCAATAGAAAGAGCTGCAACCTCTGCCAGACATGGCAAGGGTGAGTGGGATTTTGTTTCAATTAGTGCTGATGTCAGGAAGGACTGTAAGGATGGAAAGGCTGGTGTTTGCCATGGGCAGGGAAACACATCTGGTTTTCATATTCTCTTTCTCTTTGAGTGCCAGATAAACAGGGGAGAGTGTGCCCTCACCTTGGAACTCTCCTGCCCTCTTCTGCTGAGATGGAGAAATGTCCCAGCTTCTAGAAGGACATCAGGACAAAGATATGTAATGAAAATAAGTCCAGGCTGGCTGTCCTTGTGGGCATCAGCTGCTGGCATCTGCATTGCTGCTGCCATGAGCATGGCAAAGCAGGTAAAAGATTGCTTTTCCTTGTGTGACACAGGAGCTCTTGACTTGAAAGCTAGAGTGATGCAATAGAAAGAGCTGCAACCTCTGCCAGACATGGCAAAGGTGAGTGGGATGTTGTTTCAATTAGTGCTGATGTCAGGAAGGACTGTATGGATGGAAAGGCTGGTGTTTGCCATGGGCAGGGAAACACATCTGGTTTTCATTTTCTCTTTCTCTTTGAGTGCCAGATAAACAGGGGAGAGTGTGCCCTCACCTTGGAACTCTCCTGCCCTCTTCTGCTGTGATGGAGAAATGTCCCAGCTTCTAGAAGGACATCAGGACAAAGATATGTAATGAAAATAAGTCCAGGCTGGCTGTCCTTGTGGGCATCAGCTGCTGGCATCTGCATTGCTGCTGCCATGAGCATGGCAAAGCAGGTAAAAGATTGCTTTTCCTTGTGTGACACAGGAGCTCTTGACTTGAAAGCTAGAGGGATGCAATAGAAAGAGCTGCAACCTCTGCCAGACATGGCAAAGGTGAGTGGGATGTTGTTTCAATTAGTGCTGATGTCAGGAAGGACTGTAAGGATGGAAAGGCTGGTGTTTGCCATGGGCAGGGAAACACATCTGGTTTTCATTTTCTCTTTCTCTTTGAGTGCCAGATAAACAGGGGAGAGTGTGCCCTCACCTTGGAAATCTCCTGCCCTCTGCTGTTGAGATGGAGAAAGGTCCCAGCTTCTAGAAGGACATCAGGACAAAGATATGTAATGAAAATAAGTCCAGGCTGGTTGTCCTTGTGGGCATCAGCTGCTGGCATCTGCATTGGTTTTGCCATGAGCATGGCACAGCAGGTAAAAGATTGCTTTTCCTTGTGTGACACAGGAGCTCTTGAGTTGAAAGCTAGAGTTCTGCAATAGAAAGAGCTGCAACCTCTGCCAGACATGGCAAAGGTGAGTGGGATGTTGTATCAGTTGCTGCTGATGTCAGGAAGGACTGTAAGGATGGAAAGGCTGGTGTTTGCCATGGGCAGGGAAACACATCTGGTTTTCATTTTCTCTTTCTCTTTGAGTGACAGATAAACAGGGAAGAGTGTGCACTCCCCTTGTAACTCTCCTGCCCTCTTCTGCTGAGATGGAGAAATTTCCCAGCTTCTCGAAGGACATCAGGACAAAGATATGTAATGAAAAGAAGTCCAGGCTGGCTGTCCTTGTGGGCATCAGCTGCTGGCATCTGCATTGCTGCTGCCATGAGCATGGCAAAGCAGGTAAAAGATTGCTTTTCATTGTGTGACACAGGAGCTCTTGAGTTGAAAGCTAGAGTTCTGCAATTGAAAGAGCTGCAACCTCTGCCAGACATGGCAAAGGTGAGTGGGATGTTGTTTCAATTAGTGCTGATGTCAGGAAGGACTGTAAGGATGGAAAGGCTGGTGTTTGCCATGGGCAGGGAAACACATCTGGTTTTCATCTTCTCTTTCTCTTTGTGTGACAGAAAAAGAGGAGACTGTGCCCTAACCTTGGACCCCTCCTGCCCTCTGCTGCTGGGATGGAGAAATGTCCCAGCTTCTAGAAGGACATCAGGACAAAGATATGTAATGAAAATAAGTCCAGGCTGGCTGTCCTTGTGGGCTTCAGCTGCTGTCATCTGCATTGGTGTTGCCATGAACATGGCACAGCAGGTAAAAGAATGCTTTTCCTTGTGTGACACAGGAGCTCTTGACTTGAAAGCTAGAGTGATGCAATTGAAAGAGCTCCAACCTCTACCAGACATGGCAAAGGTGAATGGGATGTTGTTTCAATTAGTGCTGATGTCAGGAAGGACTGTAAGGATGGAAAGGCTGGTGTTTGCCATGGGCAGGGAAACACATCTGGTTTTCATATTCTCTTTCTCTTTGAGTGCCAGATAAACAGGGGAGAGTGTGCCCTCACCTTGGAACTCTCCTGCCCTCTTCTGCTGTGATGGAGAAATGTCCCAGCTTCTAGAAGGACATCAGGACAAAGATATGTAATGAAAATAAGTCCAGGCTGGCTGTCCTTGTGGGCATCAGCTGCTGGCATCTGCATTGCTGCTGCCATGAGCATGGCAAAGCAGGTAAAAGATTGCTTTTCCTTGTGTGACACAGGAGCTCTTGACTTGAAAGCTAGAGTGATGCAATAGAAAGAGCTGCAACCTCTGCCAGACATGGCAAAGGTGAGTGGGATGTTGTTTCAATTAGTGCTGATGTCAGGAAGGACTGTATGGATGGAAAGGCTGGTGTTTGCCATGGGCAGGGAAACACATCTGGTTTTCATTTTCTCTTTCTCTTTGAGTGCCAGATAAACAGGGGAGAGTGTGCCCTCACCTTGGAACTCTCCTGCCCTCTTCTGCTGTGATGGAGAAATGTCCCAGCTTCTAGAAGGACATCAGGACAAAGATATGTAATGAAAATAAGTCCAGGCTGGCTGTCCTTGTGGGCATCAGCTGCTGGCATCTGCATTGCTGCTGCCATGAGCATGGCAAAGCAGGTAAAAGATTGCTTTTCCTTGTGTGACACAGGAGCTCTTGACTTGAAAGCTAGAGTGATGCAATTGAAAGAGCTGCAACCTCTGCCAGACATGGCAAAGGTGAGTGGGATGTTGTTTCAGTTGCTGCTGATGTCAGGAAAGACTGTAAGGATGGAAAGGCTGGTGTTTGCCATGGGCAGGGAAACACATCTGGTTTTCATCTTCTCTTTCTCTTTGTGTTCCAGAAAAAGAGGAGAGTGTGCCCTAACCTTGGACCCCTCCTGCCCTCTGCTGCTGAGATGGAGAAATGTCCCAGCTTCTAGAAGGACATCAGGACAAAGATATGTAATGAAAATAAGTCCAGGCTGGCTGTCCTTGTGGGCATCAGCTGCTGTCATCTGCATTGGTGTTGCCATGAGCATGGCACAGCAGGTAAAAGAATGCTTTTCCTTGTGTGACACAGGAGCTCTTGACTTGAAAGCTAGAGTTCTGCAATAGAAAGAGCTGCAACCTCTACCAGACATGGCAAAGGTGAGTGGGATGTTGTTTCAATTAGTGCTGATGTCAGGAAGGACTGTAAGGATGGAAAGGCTGGTGTTTGCCATGGGCAGGGAAACACATAAGGTTTTCATTTTCTCTTTCTCTTTGAGTGCCAGATAAACAGGGGAGAGTGTGCCCTCTGCTTGGAACGCTCCTGCCCTCTGCTGCTGAGATGGAGAAATGTTCCAGCTTCTAGAAGGACATCAGGACAAAGATATGCAATGAAAATAAGTCCAGGCTGGTTGTCCTTGTGGGCATCAGCTGCTGGCATCTGCATTGGTGTTGCCATGAGCATGGCACAGCAGGTAAAAGATTGCTTTTCCTTGTGTGACACAGGAGCTCTTGAGTTGAAAGCTAGAGTTCTGCAATAGAAAGAGCTGCAACCTCTGCCAGACATGGCAAGGGTGAGTGGGATTTTGTTTCAATTAGTGCTGATGTCAGGAAGGACTGTAAGGATTGAAAGGCTGGTGTTTGCCATGGGCAGGAAAACACATCTGGTTTTCATATTCTCTTTCTCTTTGAGTGCCAGATAAACAGGGGAGAGTGTGCCCTCACCTTGGAACTCTCCTGCCCTCTTCTGCTGAGATGGAGAAATGTCCCAGCTTCTAGAAGGACATCAGGACAAAGATATGTAATGAAAATAAGTCCAGGCTGGCTGTCCTTGTGGGCATCAGCTGCTGGCATCTGCATTGGTGTTGCCATGAGCATGGCACAGCAGGTAAAAGATTGCTTTTCCTTGTGTGACCCAGGAGCTCTTGACTTGAAAGCTAGAGTGATGCAATAGAAAGAGCTGCAACCTCTGCCAGACATGGCAAAGGTGAGTGGGATGTTGTTTCAGTTGCTGCTGATGTCAGGAAGGACTGTAAGGATGGAAAGGCTGGTGTTTGCCATGGGCAGGGAAACACATCTGTTTTTTGTCTTCTCTTTGTGTTCCAGAAAAAGAGGAGAGTGTGCCCTCACCTTGGACACCTCCTGCCCTCTGCTGCTGAGATGGAGAAATATCCCAGCTTCTAGAAGGACATCAGGACAAAGATATGTAATGAAAATAAGTCCAGGCTGGCTGTCCTTGTGGGCATCAGCTGCTGGCATCTGCATTGCTGCTGCCATGAGCATGGCACAGCAGGTAAAAGAATTCTTTTCCTTGTGTGACACAGGAGCTCTTGAGTTGAAAGCTAGAGTGATGCAATAGAAAGAGCTGCAACCTCTGCCAGACATTGCAAAGGTGAGTGGGATTTTGTTTCAATTAGTGCTGATGTCAGGAAGGACTGTAAGGATGGAAAGGCTGGTGTTTACCATGGGCAGCGAAACACATCTGGTTTTCATATTCTCTTTCTCTTTGAGTGCCAGATAAACAGGGGAGAGTGTGCCCTCACCTTGGAACTCTCCTGCCCTCTTCTGCTGAGATGGAGAAATGTCCCAGCTTCTAGAAGGACATCAGGACAAAGATATGTAATGAAAATAAGTCCAGGCTGGCTGTCCTTGTGGGCATCAGCTGCTGGCATCTGCATTGCTGCTGCCATGAGCATGGCACAGCAGGTAAAAGATTGCTTTTCCTTGTGTGACACAGGAGCTCTTGAGTTGAAAGCTAGAGTTCTGCAATAGAAAGAGCTGCAACCTCTGCCAGACATGGCAAAGGTGAGTGGGATGTTGTTTCAGTTGCTGCTGATGTCAGGAAGGACTGTAAGGATGGAAAGGCTGGTGTTTGCCATGGGAAGGGAAACACATCTGTTTTTTGTCTTCTCTTTGTGTTCCAGAAAAAGAGGAGAGTGTGCCCACACCTTGGACACCTCCTGCCCTCTGCTGCTGAGATGGAGAAATGTCCCAGCTTCTAGAAGGACATCAGGACAAAGATATGTAATGAAAATAAGTCCAGGCTGGCTGTCCTTGTGGGCATCAGCTGCTGGCATCTGCATTGCTGCTGCCATGAGCATGGCACAGCAGGTAAAAGATTGCTTTTCCTTGTGTGACACAGGAGCTCTTGAGTTGAAAGCTAGAGTGATGCAATTGAAAGAGCTGCAAACTCTGCCAGACATGGCAAGGGTGAGTGGGATTTTTTTCAGTTGCTGCTGATGTCAGGAAGGACTGTAAGGATGGAAAGGCTGGTGTTTGCCATGGGCAGGGAAACACATCTGGTTTTCATCTTCTCTTTCTCTTTGTGTGACAGAAAAAGAGGAGAGTGTGCCCTAACCTTGGACCCCTCCTGCCCTCTGCTGCTGAGATGGAGAAATGTCCCAGCTTCTAGAAGGACATCAGGACAAAGATATGTAATGAAAATAAGTCCAGGCTGGCTGTCCTTGTGGGCATCAGCTGCTGGCATCTGCATTGGTGTTGCCATGAGCATGGCACAGCAGGTAAAAGAATGCTTTTCCTTGTGTGACACAGGAGCTCTTGACTTGAAAGCTAGAGTTCTGCAATAGAAAGAGCTGCAACCTCTACCAGACATGGCAAAGGTGAGTGGGATGTTGTTTCAATTAGTGCTGATGTCAGGAAGGACTGTAAGGATGGAAAGGCTGGTGTTTGCCATGGGCAGGGAAACACATCTGGTTTTCATTTTCTCTTTCTCTTTGAGTGCCAGATAAACAGGGGAGAGTGTGCCCTCTGCTTGGAACGCTCCTGCCCTCTTCTGCTGAGATGGAGAAATGTTCCAGCTTCTAGAAGGACATCAGGACAAAGATATGCAATGAAAATAAGTCCAGGCTGGTTGTCCTTGTGGGCTTCAGCTGCTGGCATCTGCATTGGTGTTGCCATGAGCATGGCACAGCAGGTAAAAGATTGCTTTTCCTTGTGTGACACAGGAGCTCTTGAGTTGAAAGCTAGAGTTCTGCAATAGAAAGAGCTGCAACCTCTGCCAGACATGGCAAGGGTGAGTGGGATTTTGTTTCAATTAGTGCTGATGTCAGGAAGGACTGTAAGGATTGAAAGGCTGGTGTTTGCCATGGGCAGGAAAACACATCTGGTTTTCATATTCTCTTTCTCTTTGAGTGCCAGATAAACAGGGGAGAGTGTGCCCTCACCTTGGAACTCTCCTGCCCTCTTCTGCTGAGATGGAGAAATGTCCCAGCTTCTAGAAGGACATCAGGACAAAGATATGTAATGAAAATAAGTCCAGGCTGGCTGTCCTTGTGGGCATCAGCTGCTGGCATCTGCATTGCTGCTGCCATGAGCATGGCACAGCAGGTAAAAGATTGCTTTTCCTTGTGTGACACAGGAGCTCTTGAGTTGAAAGCTAGAGTGATGCAATAGAAAGAGCTGCAACCTCTGCCAGACATGGCAAAGGTGAGTGGGATGTTGTTTCAGTTGCTGCTGATGTCAGGAAGGACTGTAAGGATGGAAAGGCTGGTGTTTGCCATGGGCAGGGAAACACATCTGTTTTTTGTCTTCTCTTTGTGTTCCAGAAAAAGAGGAGAGTGTGCCCTCACCTTGGACACCTCCTGCCCTCTGCTGCTGAGATGGAGAAATGTCCCAGCTTCTAGAAGGACATCAGGACAAAGATATGTAATGAAAATAAGTCCAGGCTGGTTGTCCTTGTGGGCATCAGCTGCTGGCATCTGCATTGGTGCTGCCATGAGCATGGCACAGCAGGTAAAAGAATTCTTTTCCTTGTGTGACACAGGAGCTCTTGAGTTGAAAGCTAGAGTGATGCAATTGAAAGAGCTGCAACCTCTGGCAGACATGGCAAAGGTGAGTGGGATTTTGTTTCAATTAGTGCTGATGTCAGGAAGGACTGTAAGGATGGAAAGGCTGGTGTTTGCCATCGGGCAGGGAAACACATCTGGTTTTCATTTTCTCTTTCTCTTTGAGTGCCAGATAAACAGGCGAGAGTGTGCCCTCACCTTGGAACTCTCCTGCCCTCTGCTGCTGAGATGGAGAAACGTCCCAGCTTCTAGAAGGACATCAGGACAAAGATATGTAATGAAAATAAGTCCAGGCTGGCTGTCCTTGTGGGCATCAGCTGCTGGCATCTGCATTGCTGCTGCCATGAGCATGGCACAGCAGGTAAAAGATTGCTTTTCCTTGTGTGACACAGGAGCTCTTGAGTTGAAAGCTAGAGTGATGCAATTGAAAGAGCTGCAAACTCTGCCAGACATGGCAAGGGTGAGTGGGATTTTTTTCAGTTGCTGCTGATGTCAGGAAGGACTGTAAGGATGGAAAGGCTGGTGTTTGCCATGGGCAGGGAAACACATCTGGTTTTCATCTTCTCTTTCTCTTTGTGTGACAGAAAAAGAGGAGAGTGTGCCCTCACCTTGGACACCTCCTGCCCTCTGCTGCTGAGATGGAGAAATGTCCCAGCTTCTAGAAGGACATCAGGACAAAGATATGTAATGAAAATAAGTCCAGGCTGGCTGTCCTTGTGGGCATCAGCTGCTGGCATCTGCATTGGTGTTGCCATGAGCATGGCACAGCAGGTAAAAGAATGCTTTTCCTTGTGTGACACAGGAGCTCTTGACTTGAAAGCTAGAGTTCTGCAATAGAAAGAGCTGCAACCTCTACCAGACATGGCAAAGGTGAGTGGGATGTTGTTTCAATTAGTGCTGATGTCAGGAAGGACTGTAAGGATGGAAAGGCTGGTGTTTGCCATGGGCAGGGAAACACATCTGGTTTTCATTTTCTCTTTCTCTTTGAGTGCCAGATAAACAGGGGAGAGTGTGCCCTCTGCTTGGAACGCTCCTGCCCTCTTCTGCTGAGATGGAGAAATGTTCCAGCTTCTAGAAGGACATCAGGACAAAGATATGCAATGAAAATAAGTCCAGGCTGGTTGTCCTTGTGGGCTTCAGCTGCTGGCATCTGCATTGGTGTTGCCATGAGCATGGCACAGCAGGTAAAAGATTGCTTTTCCTTGTGTGACACAGGAGCTCTTGAGTTGAAAGCTAGAGTTCTGCAATAGAAAGAGCTGCAACCTCTGCCAGACATGGCAAGGGTGAGTGGGATTTTGTTTCAATTAGTGCTGATGTCAGGAAGGACTGTAAGGATTGAAAGGCTGGTGTTTGCCATGGGCAGGAAAACACATCTGGTTTTCATATTCTCTTTCTCTTTGAGTGCCAGATAAACAGGGGAGAGTGTGCCCTCACCTTGGAACTCTCCTGCCCTCTTCTGCTGAGATGGAGAAATGTCCCAGCTTCTAGAAGGACATCAGGACAAAGATATGTAATGAAAATAAGTCCAGGCTGGCTGTCCTTGTGGGCATCAGCTGCTGGCATCTGCATTGCTGCTGCCATGAGCATGGCACAGCAGGTAAAAGATTGCTTTTCCTTGTGTGACACAGGAGCTCTTGAGTTGAAAGCTAGAGTGATGCAATAGAAAGAGCTGCAACCTCTGCCAGACATGGCAAAGGTGAGTGGGATGTTGTTTCAGTTGCTGCTGATGTCAGGAAGGACTGTAAGGATGGAAAGGCTGGTGTTTGCCATGGGCAGGGAAACACATCTGTTTTTTGTCTTCTCTTTGTGTTCCAGAAAAAGAGGAGAGTGTGCCCTCACCTTGGACACCTCCTGCCCTCTGCTGCTGAGATGGAGAAATGTCCCAGCTTCTAGAAGGACATCAGGACAAAGATATGTAATGAAAATAAGTCCAGGCTGGTTGTCCTTGTGGGCATCAGCTGCTGGCATCTGCATTGGTGCTGCCATGAGCATGGCACAGCAGGTAAAAGAATTCTTTTCCTTGTGTGACACAGGAGCTCTTGAGTTGAAAGCTAGAGTGATGCAATTGAAAGAGCTGCAACCTCTGGCAGACATGGCAAAGGTGAGTGGGATTTTGTTTCAATTAGTGCTGATGTCAGGAAGGACTGTAAGGATGGAAAGGCTGGTGTTTGCCATCGGGCAGGGAAACACATCTGGTTTTCATTTTCTCTTTCTCTTTGAGTGCCAGATAAACAGGCGAGAGTGTGCCCTCACCTTGGAACTCTCCTGCCCTCTGCTGCTGAGATGGAGAAACGTCCCAGCTTCTAGAAGGACATCAGGACAAAGATATGTAATGAAAATAAGTCCAGGCTGGCTGTCCTTGTGGGCATCAGCTGCTGGCATCTGCATTGCTGCTGCCATGAGCATGGCACAGCAGGTAAAAGATTGCTTTTCCTTGTGTGACACAGGAGCTCTTGAGTTGAAAGCTAGAGTGATGCAATTGAAAGAGCTGCAAACTCTGCCAGACATGGCAAGGGTGAGTGGGATTTTTTTCAGTTGCTGCTGATGTCAGGAAGGACTGTAAGGATGGAAAGGCTGGTGTTTGCCATGGGCAGGGAAACACATCTGGTTTTCATCTTCTCTTTCTCTTTGTGTGACAGAAAAAGAGGAGAGTGTGCCCTCACCTTGGACACCTCCTGCCCTCTGCTGCTGAGATGGAGAAATGTCCCAGCTTCTAGAAGGACATCAGGACAAAGATATGTAATGAAAATAAGTCCAGGCTGGCTGTCCTTGTGGGCATCAGCTGCTGGCATCTGCATTGGTGTTGCCATGAGCATGGCACAGCAGGTAAAAGAATGCTTTTCCTTGTGTGACACAGGAGCTCTTGACTTGAAAGCTAGAGTTCTGCAATAGAAAGAGCTGCAACCTCTACCAGACATGGCAAAGGTGAGTGGGATGTTGTTTCAATTAGTGCTGATGTCAGGAAGGACTGTAAGGATGGAAAGGCTGGTGTTTGCCATGGGCAGGGAAACACATCTGGTTTTCATTTTCTCTTTCTCTTTGAGTGCCAGATAAACAGGGGAGAGTGTGCCCTCTGCTTGGAACGCTCCTGCCCTCTTCTGCTGAGATGGAGAAATGTTCCAGCTTCTAGAAGGACATCAGGACAAAGATATGCAATGAAAATAAGTCCAGGCTGGTTGTCCTTGTGGGCTTCAGCTGCTGGCATCTGCATTGGTGTTGCCATGAGCATGGCACAGCAGGTAAAAGATTGCTTTTCCTTGTGTGACACAGGAGCTCTTGAGTTGAAAGCTAGAGTTCTGCAATAGAAAGAGCTGCAACCTCTGCCAGACATGGCAAAGGTGAGTGGGATGTTGTTTCAGTTGCTGCTGATGTCAGGAAGGACTGTAAGGATGGAAAGGCTGGTGTTTGCCATGGGCAGGGAAACACATCTGTTTTTTGTCTTCTCTTTGTGTTCCAGAAAAAGAGGAGAGTGTGCCCTCACCTTGGAACTCTCCTGCCCTCTTCTGCTGAGATGGAGAAATGTCCCAGCTTCTAGAAGGACATCAGGACAAAGATATGTAATGAAAATAAGTCCAGGCTGGCTGTCCTTGTGGGCATCAGCTGCTGGCATCTGCATTGCTGCTGCCATGAGCATGGCACAGCAGGTAAAAGATTGCTTTTCCTTGTGTGACCCAGGAGCTCTTGACTTGAAAGCTAGAGTGATGCAATAGAAAGAGCTGCAACCTCTGCCAGACATGGCAAAGGTGAGTGGGATGTTGTTTCAGTTGCTGCTGATGTCAGGAAGGACTGTAAGGATGGAAAGGCTGGTGTTTGCCATGGGCAGGGAAACACATCTGTTTTTTGTCTTCTCTTTGTGTTCCAGAAAAAGAGGAGAGTGTGCCCTCACCTTGGACACCTCCTGCCCTCTGCTGCTGAGATGGAGAAATATCCCAGCTTCTAGAAGGACATCAGGACAAAGATATGTAATGAAAATAAGTCCAGGCTGGTTGTCCTTGTGGGCATCAGCTGCTGGCATCTGCATTGCTGCTGCCATGAGCATGGCACAGCAGGTAAAAGAATTCTTTTCCTTGTGTGACACAGGAGCTCTTGAGTTGAAAGCTAGAGTGATGCAATTGAAAGAGCTGCAAACTCTGCCAGACATGGCAAGGGTGAGTGGGATTTTTTTCAGTTGCTGCTGATGTCAGGAAGGACTGTAAGGATGGAAAGGCTGGTGTTTGCCATGGGCAGGGAAACACATCTGGTTTTCATCTTCTCTTTCTCTTTGTGTGACAGAAAAAGAGGAGAGTGTGCCCTAACCTTGGACCCCTCCTGCCCTCTGCTGCTGAGATGGAGAAATGTCCCAGCTTCTAGAAGGACATCAGGACAAAGATATGTAATGAAAATAAGTCCAGGCTGGCTGTCCTTGTGGGCATCAGCTGCTGGCATCTGCATTGGTGTTGCCATGAGCATGGCATAGCAGGTAAAAGAATGCTTTTCCTTGTGTGACACAGGAGCTCTTGACTTGAAAGCTAGAGTTCTGCAATAGAAAGAGCTGCAACCTCTACCAGACATGGCAAAGGTGAGTGGGATGTTGTTTCAATTAGTGCTGATGTCAGGAAGGACTGTAAGGATGGAAAGGCTGGTGTTTGCCATGGGCAGGGAAACACATCTGGTTTTCATTTTCTCTTTCTCTTTGAGTGCCAGATAAACAGGGGAGAGTGTGCCCTCTGCTTGGAACGCTCCTGCCCTCTTCTGCTGAGATGGAGAAATGTTCCAGCTTCTAGAAGGACATCAGGACAAAGATATGCAATGAAAATAAGTCCAGGCTGGTTGTCCTTGTGGGCTTCAGCTGCTGGCATCTGCATTGGTGTTGCCATGAGCATGGCACAGCAGGTAAAAGATTGCTTTTCCTTGTGTGACACAGGAGCTCTTGAGTTGAAAGCTAGAGTTCTGCAATAGAAAGAGCTGCAACCTCTGCCAGACATGGCAAGGGTGAGTGGGATTTTGTTTCAATTAGTGCTGATGTCAGGAAGGACTGTAAGGATTGAAAGGCTGGTGTTTGCCATGGGCAGGAAAACACATCTGGTTTTCATATTCTCTTTCTCTTTGAGTGCCAGATAAACAGGGGAGAGTGTGCCCTCACCTTGGAACTCTCCTGCCCTCTTCTGCTGAGATGGAGAAATGTCCCAGCTTCTAGAAGGACATCAGGACAAAGATATGTAATGAAAATAAGTCCAGGCTGGCTGTCCTTGTGGGCATCAGCTGCTGGCATCTGCATTGCTGCTGCCATGAGCATGGCACAGCAGGTAAAAGATTGCTTTTCCTTGTGTGACACAGGAGCTCTTGAGTTGAAAGCTAGAGGGATGCAATAGAAAGAGCTGCAACCTCTGCCAGACATGGCAAAGGTGAGTGGGATGTTGTTTCAGTTGCTGCTGATGTCAGGAAGGACTGTAAGGATGGAAAGGCTGGTGTTTGCCATGGGCAGGGAAACACATCTGGTTTTCATCTTCTCTTTCTCTTTGTGTGACAGAAAAAGAGGAGAGTGTGCCCTCACCTTGGACACCTCCTGCCCTCTGCTGCTGAGATGGAGAAATGTTCCAGCTTCTAGAAGGACATCAGGACAAAGATATGTAATGAAAATAAGTCCAGGCTGGCTGTCCGTGTGGGCATCAGCTGCTGGCATCTGCATTGGTGTTGCCATGAGCATGGCACAGCAGGTAAAAGATTGCTTTTCCTTGTGTGACACAGGAGCTCTTGAGTTGAAAGCTAGAGTGATGCAATTGAAAGAGCTGCAACCTCTGCCAGACATGGCAAAGGTGAGTGGGATGTTGTTTCAGTTGCTGCTGATGTCAGGAAGGACTGTAAGGATGGAAAGGCTGGTGTTTGCCATGGGCAGGGAAACAAATCAGGTTTTCATCTTCTATTTCTCTTTGAGTGCCAGAAAAAGAGGAGTGTGTCCCCTCACCTTGGAACTCTCCTGCCCTCTGCTGCTGAGATGGAGAAATGTCCCAGCTTCTAGAAGGACATCAGCACAAAGGTATGTAATGAAAATAAGTCCAGGCTGGCTGTCCTTTTGGGCATCAGCTGCTGGCATCTGCATTGCTTCTGCCATGAGCATGGCACAGCAGGTAAAAGAATGCGTTTCCTTCTGTGACACAGGAGCTCTTGACTTGAAAGCTAGAAGGATGTAATAGGAAGAGCTGCAACCTCTGCCAGACATGGCAAAGGTGAGTGGGATTTTATTTCAATTAGTGCTGATGTCAGGAAGGACTGTAAAGATGGAAAAGCTGGTGTTTGCTATGGGCAGGGAAACACATCTGGTTTTCATCTTCTCTTTGTTTTCCAGAAAAAAGAGGAGAGTTTGCCTGCAACTTGGAACCCTCCTGCCCTCTTCTGCTGAGATGGAGAAATGTTCCAGCTTGTAGAAGGACATCAGGACAAAGATATGTAATGAAAATAAGTCCAGGCTGGCTGTCCTTGTGGGCATCAGCTGCTGGCATCTGCATTGCTGCTGCCATGAGCATGGCACAGCAGGTAAAAGATTGCTTTTCCTTGTGTGACACTAGAACTCTTGACTTGACAGCTAGAGGGATGCAATAGAAAGAGCTGCAACCTCTGCCAGACATGGCAAAGGTGAGTGGGATGTTGTTTCAATGAGTGCTGATGTCAGGAAGGACTGTAAGGATGGAAAGGCTGGTGTTTGCCATGGGCAGGGAAACATATCTGGTTTTCATTTTGTGTTAATATTTCAGTGCTAGATAAATAGAGGAGAGTGTGCCCTAACCTTGGACCCCTCCTGCCCTCTTCTGCTGAGATGGAGAAATGTTCCAGCTTCTAGAAGGACATCAGGACAAAGATATGTAATGAAAATAAGTCCAGACTTTCTGTCCTTGTGGGCATCAGCTGCTGGCATCTGCATTGTTGTTGCCATGAGCATGGCACAGCAGGTAAAAGATTGCTTTTCCTTGTCGGACAGCTGTTAAGCCATTCTGATTCACCCTTTGCATCCACAGCATACAGTTTTTTCCCACACTGCTGTTTCTATCCAGCAATGTGCTTATGTGCAGTGGTACAGAGGTTGGTGGCCCTTCCTGTGGCAGGGAGTTGGAGATTCCTGATCCTTGAGGTCCCTTCCAACCCGTGCCATTATGTGTGTGTGTGTGTGACTGGCTAAACACCAATTGTTGCTAGCTCAGCAGGTATACTGCTAATTATTGAACGTCCGACAGCTGCTTCTCAACACTTGGCCACTATTTCTGGACACCTGCTCATCCCTGAAGAGAGAGAAGTTTGGAAGGAGGACAGAGGGGAGTCTCTTGATGCCTGCCTGTTGCATCCCAACTTGCCCACAGAGTGAGTCAATTCGGCCTTGTGTGGAGGCCCTGGCTTCTTTGGAGTCTGTTTTTCTTTTGCTGAGCTTCTCCTATCCAAACAGAATGGCCTTACAACATGCTTTCTGGTCCTTAATAGTATACCCATACTATTTGTAACTATTGCAGTTCTGTAAGTGAGAATTGATCACATGATTGAACAACTGTATTTCTAAAATATGTTATGAAATAACTTCTTTTTACTAATACTAATAAAGTCTTTCTACTTTTTCAAACTGTTTCTAAGGGCAAATTACAAAACACATTGTGCTGTACTGCTTCAGAGCAATCCCACATTTGATAGCCAGTGCAGAAACAACATTCCATCCTACAGCATTAGCTAGTTTAGAGGTACCAGACGTGTATCTGGATGTGGCTGTTGTGCATAACTGGGGCTGAGGGATCAGAAATGACAGCTCCACTCTTGGAGACCACAGAGTTAAAATGGAAAGATAAAATAGTTGCAGGGCAATTGTTCTCTGTGCCTGAAGCAGGGACCGATTTATGGGGGAGAGATTTAACAGTTAAATGAGGATTACAGCTGCAAGTCTGTGAAATAGATATCAGGTGTCAATGGATGTGTTATCAGCTGTGATGAAGAAGAAATGAATCCAAAGCTGTGGGCAGGGGAAGGAAATCGGGGTGGACTCACAATTTTCCCTTACAAATAACTGTTCAAGGAGGGAGTGGAGCTCTGTAACAGCAACAATATCCCATAGCCTTAGAAGGGAGAGTGGGTCTAAAAGCTGTAACACAGACAGTGCTTAAGGATGGTCTTCTGGAACCTTGTCTGTGGCCTTATAACACCCCAATCCTGTCGGCACGGAAGGCAGACGGCACGTATCGGCTGCTGCAAGATGTAAGGAAATGACTGAACCCGTTCTCAAAAGACAGCCTGTGGTTCCTAACCCCTATACCCTAATGAGTCAGATCCCACACGGACATCAGTGGTTTGGTGTGAGAGACCTCAAAGATGCTTTCCGGACAGCCTCTGGACTCAGAGAGAAATGGCTGCGTTTGTATGAGGACACATTGTAATCCTATCGTGATTCGTGATGATACTGTAGATACTGGAACTCGTGCTAATCCTTGTCTTTGCAGCATTTGAAGCAAGCAGCTGGTGCTGCTGTCATGCAGAAAGCTCCCTTCCAACCACTCAGCAAGCATTTGGATGAGACAGCTTCCTGCTGGGGAGCCCTCCGACATCACTGCTGCCTCCTCCAGAACCATACCTGCAGATGCTTCAGAGCTCTTCAGCATGGACTTCCTTCCTCCCATCAGCAGCTGCTCCTGCACTGACCTTCATTCACACTGGGATACCATCTGCTTCCAGCAGGAGCTGACCTGCGAGACAGAGAAAGGAAACGTGGGATGAGCACCAATGCAGAAGCACAAGGCTGTGTCACCACCACGTCTTGCAGCCTTGGGAAGTCAGCTGCAACTGCAGCCTTGGTCAGAATTACAACGGGCACCGTAAATTAAGTGTGACCTCTGAAGTTGTTGCCATGATCAGAAATAGACGCTGAAATCGCTCACATAACTGTCGGTGGTTCCCTCCAAATTCTTTTGCTTTGGGGAACAGATGGACTCGGAACGGAAGGACACGAGAAAAATGACATCTGTTTGAGCTCAGCAGACTTGAGAGGTGGGCCTGGGTGAACCTCATGAGGTTCAGCACAGCCAAGTGCAAGGTTTGGCATTTGGGCCGGAGGAATCCCAGGCATTCTTTTGTCATCGTGGTGGTTTCCAATAGACCCCAACAATGAGACATCAGGTCGCCGTGTGGGCTCCTGGGTGACACTGCCATTTCCCAGCCATTGCAGCCTAGGGGCAAATAAAGTAAAATACTTTGAAAATATCTCACACTGATTGCATATTTTACTGTTCTTTTACACAAAACAGAAGGGGGGGGGGCAGCAGATGCATGCAGCTGCATCAACACCCAGGCTGCTAAAGGAATGGAAAGACAGAAACATCAAATATCAATGCCTTATTCTAATGCAAGGAGGGAAGCTTTTTTCAATGTTACTTTTTATCATTTAACATAAGCAGTTGGCACTCTTACAGGAAAATCATGGTCCCCAAGTTCTGCTAGTGTGGCAATCTGGCACAAGACTCAGCTGTGAATGATCCAAACAGTCTATTCCAGATTTTAACACCCCTCATATGCATTCACAAGTTTTCTCTCTTGACTTCCCCTTACAGCCGTTAGATGCCAGCAAAACATCCCACAAACACTCCTTACCTCTGTGCACACAGGCACCCATCCAACCAGAGCCATCAGTCATTCCCAGCCATGCGCTCTTCCTCCAATCATGGTCAGCATCACACGGCCGTCACGCAGCTCACTTGACTCAGTTTTTCTCTTCTTTCTGGAGGTGTCCTTGCTTCTCAGCCTTACCTTCTCGTGATGTTTATCTCGCTCTGCAGCTCCTGCTCTGAATAGGCTTTCTTGTATTCCCGCATGACAGGCACAAAATGCAGCCACAGCCCCTGCCACCAAGGTCAGCTCTTCAGCACACATTACCTGAGGAGCACTTGGCAACTCCTGCAACCTGAGCAGTGCCAGGAAGACTGTTTCACTTCTGCTTCTCCTGGCTCAGAAATTCATTTTCCTACCTAGAAAATGGAAAAAAAAGAAAAGAAAGAAAAAAGATCCTGACATAAAGCAGACACAATTGATACTATGGAATTCTGGAAGGCAAGGGATTTGCCCCCTATGATGAGAAGTTGAGTGCAAAGAACTAAGAAGAGCCATGAGCAGGTTGTGAACTTGTGGGTAAAATTAGGAAGTGCAGCAGTGCAGGGCTTCTGGAGGTGAGGGTCTGCTACAGCCGCCTGGAAAGAGAGCCTGTTGGTGGGAGCTGCTTACTGCAGCCAGCAGAAGCATCGCACTCACTGACTCTCATCCTGATGGGGGATTCCAGTCAGTCTGGGAAATCAGCATGGCTGGCTGCAAGCAATCTGACAGACTCCTGGAGTGCAGTGAGAATCACTCTGTGGTGCAGGCATTGGGCACAGCAAGCAGAAGGGAAGCATTGCTGGACATGGTGCACACCAGGGGTTACGACAGGAGGCGGTCAGGGCTGCAGTGACCATGCCCTCCTTGAGTTGGTGATCTCAAGGAATGCGGGCCTGGCAGGAAGCAAAGGCAGGAGCCTGAACTTCAGGAGAGCCAGCTGCAGGCTGTTCCAGGAATTCTTGGACGAGATCCTCTGGACAACTGTTTGTAGGGGCAAAGGGATGGAAAAGAGCTGGTCACTTTCTCAGAAAAAAACTTGCTCAGGTTGCAGGCTGAGCTGCAGGAGAGGAAGGGGAGGAGGTGCCAGCACGGCTCTGCACGATGCTCTGCCACACTGGGCAGCTTGATCATGGCTCAGCAGTGGGATCAGACGAGGAGAAGGGGAGAAGGAAATCAAGGATGGGAGGGAACCATCAGACACAGTCAATAAGTGTCTGTGAAGTCTTGCAAACCAGAGATTCCCAGGTTGTTTCTGCTTTTGCAGCATTTGTGTGGTGCAGGGTGAGCAAAAGGTTCTGCTGCTTGATTCTTCTGCAGGAGCCGCCTAAAAGGGAAATGGCCACTGAGCTGCAGACCAAGCAGTACTGCCTGACGTTGGCCAGGGGGAGCTTCTCCTGCCGCAGTGTGCTGATGACAGGTCTGGAGATGATCTGCAGGGCCAGTTCGTAGATGGGAGCCAGGAAAGGACATGATGGGAGGAGGGAGGTGTTAAGCAACATCCAAGGCATCAAAATGCATCAGAAAGCCCTGAAAAGCGTCACAAAGCCACAGCCAGGAAGCTTGGGAGTATCATGAGCAGCATCCAGGATGCGAGAGATTATTTGCTACCATGCCAAATGGTAGCAGAGCTCCCCCTGCAGACATCCCAAAGCCAGACAAAACAGGAACAAACCCGGAGCTGTGCTGCACGCACCCCACAGCCACAGCATTGCAAGCTGGGGTGCCTTGCTGTGTGCTGCATTCATCCCAGTCCGTGTGAATGAAGACTCTGGAGGCAGTCAAGGCGTTGATTGAGCACGAGTGTGCTTTTATTATTATATAAAGGACAGGAGGGTGTGAGAGGTCCACGGTGAAGATGGGACTCATCCTGTCTTGTCATGGAGAGAGTGGCTCAGAGCTCTCAGTGCTGCTGTCCGGTGCCTGGGACTGGAGGCCTGATTGAAAGTCCTCCTGCAAGAGGCTCTGCTCCTCTTCACTGACACTGACCTGCTCCTGCATGGAGGTGCTGCTGTTGGGGCACTCACACTGCTCTTGGGATGGGCTGCACTGCAGACACACTGGGTGACAGACCACACTTGTGACTGTGGTGTCTGGGAGGCTCAGGTCACCAACTTCAGCAGAGCCAGGTGTAATGAGAGCATGGACTTCGATGAGCTCCTTCTCTCCATTAATGTTGTCAGATGGAAGGCTGCTGTTGGAAGTGCAGCAATTTGTGCTTGCTAAGAGCTCTCCACTGATGGAAGCACAGAGAGCATCCTCGCTGCTTGCCCTGGATCTTATGGGTTGGCAAGGGCTCGATTCACCTAGAAAGGATACACAGGGATTAGTGTCAAACTTTCACAAGCTGAATTACGACAGTGGTTCTTGATCAGGGGTGAACTGAAAATGCTAGGCAGGGGCTGGAATGCCAGAAGGAGATACAAGTGCAGAGCAAGCTTGAATTCGATGTTCCTGAAAAGCAGGGATTTGGAAGCTGCATTTGCACCCTTACCTGCCAGGACTACCACTGCTGTTTCTGAGGGCTGCCTGGCATTGCGCTGCAGTTGGCGTTTGCTGCCAGAGGATGGCTTTCTGAGGCTGAAGCAGCAACACCAACTGCTAGCTGGTGATTCCTCACTCTTGCTGGGTGGATTTTGTCTGGAGAGAGAAAACAGCCAATGCTGTGAGTCGTGCGTGGTGCAGGGTGAGGGAAGAGCTGCACTGAGCTCTTGGCAGCAGTTGCTTGTTCCTAGCTCTGCCTGGTTTCTGCAGAAACACAGAAAAACCCACCCAAACAATGATGCTAGGTGCTGGAAAAGAAAGTCCTCTTTACCTGTCAGATGGAAAGTCGATGATGGTGTGGAATTTGCCCTGCCCAGCTGCAGGGCTTTCTTCCACTTCCATGTCCCGGCTGCTCTCTGTCACAGGGGGACAGCTGCTGTGGCCTCGCCTCTGTGCCTGTGCCTCCTCCAGGCTGAGCAGCTTTGTGGCAGCAGAAGAGACCCCCACAGACTTGGGCCCTGGGAGAGAATTGTGCCCTGTCAGGGAAAACCACAGGTAAGAGCGAGGATCAGAAAGCAGCAGCACAGCCACCACAGTTCTGGGGGAGGTGCTGTATTTTTCTCAGGCTTGCTTATCCCAGCCACTGGAAGAAGAGGAGCTCAAAATAACCATGTGGGCAGAGGTGTGTTTATGGCAAAGGACATGGTCATCATTAAGAGCAGCTTACTGTATCAAAATAGGCAAGGAAAAACCCAAGGAAATGGGGGCAGGGAACTGAGAAAGCTTCGCTGCCACACTTGCATCAAGCTTTTCCTGCATGCAAACATAATAATGACGGTTTCCTCCTTGTGAAATTTGGGCTTGGACATTCTCAGCATCCAGCAACAGGATGCCAGATTCTAATGGAAGCCCAGAGCTCTGCTGTCCCCTCGAAAGCAAAAGCATTTTTCAGAGGTCCCGGAGAAGGCCTGCATTTGATCAAGGTGTGAGGTCAAGATCAAGCTAATGGAGGAAGACACTCACCTGCTGCATCTGCGATGTCTGCTCTGGATTTGGAGCCGAAGAGGACGTCTGTGTGGTTGATGATGAATTCCACCACATCTGACTGTGTCTGCAGCTCCATGCAGGCAGCTCTTCCGCTGGCGCAGGCAGACTCGTTCTGCCGTGATCTGTAGAAAAGGCAGATTTTAGAAGTCATTTCTCCAAGACCGTTTCCCTGAGTCTGAATTGTTGCAGCCAAAAGCTGTCAGCTGAGGCTCTGGAGACTTCCGCAGTGGGCAATCAGTGATGCCAGTGCAGAAATTCCCCTGGATGATCAAGGACACGTCAGTCCCATCTCAACAAGACTGCAGAAACTGTCACCTAGACATTGTGCCCGTGGGGTTGGAGAACAGCCCAGGCTCCCCCTCTTCTGTCAGCCACAGATTTCACAGGAGAAGAGCACATTTGATGGAGAAAAAGGGAGGACTGTTTTTTTTTTTTACTGGAGAACAGATGAAGTGTTGTGTTGAAACAGAACCAGAAGTTTACCTTAAGAGGTTTGGAGCCCACACAATGGCTAGGTTCTTGGCATGCATGTTTGTGATGGTGGAGCTCCCAGCCAGACACGCCAAGTGTCTCATCAGGAACTCCAGTGTCCTGGAAAACAAGAGAGGCAAACGTTCAGCACCAACGAGCATGCTGTGCTGCAATTCAGAAAGCAAAGCTCCATTCATGCTACTTCTTGTGAGTGCTACTGTCACCGAAGATGAAGTAGATCCAACTTGACTGAGTGCCACGCTGCAGCACCAAGCCCCAGCACAGCACAGCCGCAGCCATCAGCTGCACCAAGCGTGCCCCCGTGCCCAGGAACTGACCCCATAAAGTAACCCCATGGAGCCTTCAACCCTTCAGCATACACAAGCATCGTGTTGCCGGCGTGAGACAGAGCCTGGAACCGCATCGTTGCCCTCTGCAATGCAGTAGGGCTGAGCTCAGCAGGCTGAGGGCAGCACTGACCTGTAGTGAGGAGCGGGCAGCTGCTGGATGACGTCCTGCATTCTGAGCAGCCGCTCCTCCTCTGTAGCGGCGCCAACAGCATCCTGGAGTAGTGCAGAAAGGGAGCGAGACACCAATCAGGCTAGTACACCACTGCGAGTAAACCTCGTGGGGCTGACAGCAAAAGGGCCTCCGAGCTGGGGCACTGCTGCAGCCATCTGCCAAGAGGCCCAGGAAGAGGGAAATGAAAGACGTGGCCTTGTGCTTACCGAGAACTTGCCGTACAGCTGGTGGGTGAGCAGAGGGTTCGGGAGCTCCCTGAAGTACATCTTGCAGAGGGAGCTCACGCTGTGAATGTCACGGACGGTGAGCTCAGGAATCTGCTCCGACTCAAATTCCTGCCTGGAGAGAGGGACGCAAACCCGGTTGAGCGAGAGGAAGGCAAGCCCAAAGCCACACCAGATGCACTCAGGCTGTGTCAGTCGCAGCACTCTTACCGCAGTCTCTGGATGTTGGACGCGACGCCGGACAGGCGGTATATCCCCTGCACCACGCCGTGCTGCTCAATGAACTCAGCGCAGCTCTGGAGGACCTGGGGGACTGAAGAACACGTGCCAGCCGTCAGTGGAGCTCCTGATTCAATCGTGCTGCAGGCTGTGCTTCACATCCCATCCACTAAGCCCAGCCAGGCTTGGCTGAAGCAAATACAGATGTGCTTGTCTCTTAGGAGCATCCGCCTCACTTTATCCTTCAGCCATCAACTCCCATTACACGTGTCTCCACGGCTATCAGCCTGCCCCCTGCTAGATGTGAGCTCCCTTTCATCTTCTTTAGATGCCCAGCAGAGGAAGATCTCAGGAATGGGCAGCTCCTTACCATCACGACCGGAGTGGAGAAGATGCTCTCCCAGGTCACCGCCAAACACCCTTTCCTTCTCCACCTCCCGCTTGGTCGGTTTCTTTGGGCGGGCCTTCACCAAGGAACAAAGGAAGGTGAGGATCTTGCTGCGTTTCTTGGGCACTGCACAACAAAAGGAAGAAACCAGGTCATTTCAGGTCTGGCTCCGTTGGACGAGGCCGAGCACAGCACATTCTACAGGGCACGTCAGAACGGGAAGAACATTACCAACCAGTACATACAAAAAGGGATTTTCCCCATCTCTGGAGGAGCCCAAGGCCAGGCTGGATGGGGCCCTGGGCAGCCTGATCTAGTCTCACATTAAATGTGGGGGCTGGGAGACCATCCTGAGGCAGGAGGGTTGGAGCATGATGATCCCTGAGGTTCCTTTCCATCCCAAGCCATTCCATGAGTATTCTATAGTTTCCCCAAGTCCAGTCATAAACCCAGGAGGATTGGGCCAAATCTCTGCCCCATGGTGTGCATGAAGAATCATCAACCCAGAGGACAATGTGGGATGGATAAAGGAGGTACTAAACATGGAACATACCCCCAAAAAGACTTCATTTTGCTTTCCCACACCATCAAATGTAACATCCATACCTGGCTTTGGCACAGAATTGATGAGTGCCTCAGGAATGTTCTTATTAATG
Organism: Phasianus colchicus; assembly: GCF_987193195.1. Classification (NCBI taxonomy): domain Eukaryota; kingdom Metazoa; phylum Chordata; class Aves; order Galliformes; family Phasianidae; genus Phasianus; species Phasianus colchicus. The sequence continues at coordinate 14,826,418 of NC_143476.1, forward strand.
AGTTCCACACACTCCCCTGGGAAAAATCCAACCTATAACAAGAAGAGAGGCCAACTATTGCATGCAGAACTTCTCAGGTCTGAACTGTTAAACCAAAAGCCACATAACATTTCCCTCGGAACGTGCTTGCCTGACGTTCCATAAGACTATCCAGCAGAAAATGGCCATAGTTCACAGCATAAAGGTAATAATTTTTCAACATTAGCAGCCAAAGGCAAGGTCCCTTGACACCGACACAGGGAAACTGTTTATGTCCACTAGGCATCCTGTGCAGGCAGAGCAGCTCTAAGCTGAGATTCCTGCCTTTACTGAAGTTGCACTCTCCAGTCTGAAGCTTGTGCCTACCTGGAAGCCGAGCTTGCCTCTCCACCAGGGGGTCAGCTCCTTTGGTGGCATGTCGATGACACAGATGATGTCTCCCACCTGCAAGAGATTGCAACGTCAATCCCAGCTTCAGCACGGCTGGGAGGAAAGCACAGCTCAAATGACTGCATTCTTCTGCACTGCCAAACATCGCCGAGCGTGAGAGCACTTGCACCAGCGCAGCTGTGAAGGCATTTGCCACTGTAAAATAGAGCATGGAACGCCTTGAACTGCTTACCTCAAAGGAGAGTTCATCCGCTGCCTGGGCAATGTGTCTCTTAATAGCATGGGCAGCAGCAATAGCTGGAATGTTCACAGGTGCCACCTCATGGTCCAGCAGGGGCTTCCCCTTGTTCTCAGTCTGAAACAGAGAGCACAGGCCACAGTGAGGAGCTGGGAACCAACAAGGAGGATTTCAAGGTGAGGAGCACATCTGCAGAGAAAGCTGCAGGAAATGCACTCGGTCCTTATCATGGGCACTTCAGAAGGAACTGCAAGTCTAATAACGGCTGTTTCTCTCCCTGGTGTGCAGCAGGCACACGCCAGCAAAGATGCATCTCTCCCCATCCAGACTAATCAGCAATGGCACTGACACAGACAGGTGGCCTTGTGTATTTTGCCACATCCTTTCCTGCGCTCTTTGTGCAGGAAGGCTGACTGTTTAAGATGCTAGGAGACCGTGAAGAGGGAAACCAAAGCTACAGCTGCAGTTACAAGGTGCAAACAGTGCCATTGCAAGCACCAAGCAGCTCTCTTGAGCAGTCCAACCAACAGCGAGGCCAAACAGAGCAGAGAATGATTGTTGTTTCTGCAGCCATTTCAAGGGAAAAGTCAGTAGAGGACAAACACAACACCCGAGATGGCTCTGGTACTTTTAAAAACTTGCCACGCTTGCACTACTGTCTTGCCACAGAGGAGCTCTCTTGGAAAGCAGGAGAGCACATCTGCGGCTCACTCTGCTGGCTGCAGTCAGGGAACAAAGACCAATCAGAGCTTCATACTCTACCTCTGTCCATGCCAGGTCAGGCCCACAGCTGATCTCGCTGCACGCCACAGCCATCAGCGTAGGTGTGACAAGCTGGAACTGAAAAGAAACACACTTTTATTTTCTCTGTTCACATCTCTGCTGTGCTCCCTACAGCTGTCGGGCACACTCACACAGCCCAAGCACGCCTGCTGGTGTCCCTGGTGATGCTGTGCAGCTCTGCACAAGCTGGGGCTGGGACTCTTTGCCTAAGGGATTGCTTTCCATAAAACCAGCTGGTCACAACCCACAGACAGCATCCTTCTGAGGGCTGAGCTGCAGAGCACGTGGAGAAAACCCACACGTGACCAGCGTCTCATCAAAGCTGGATGAGGCTGTGTTACTAAACACGGGGCGTCACGGGCTGCTAAAGCATGTGGGGGGACAAACCATGGCAGGTACCTGGCAAGAGATCAGAACAAGGGAGAGAAATCTCACGAATCCGCAGCCTTTCCTTGTCACTTTGCTCTGATCTTCCACGAGCAAAAGCTGCAGCAGGGAAGCAGGCAGAGGGTGGAGAGAGGAGAGAGAAAGAGCAGGTCAGTTTGCTTCCACGGTTTAGCAAAGACTACGAGGGAAAAACCAAAATCTGCCCTCCCTCAACTTAAAAACTTAAGTTTTCAACTTAAAACCATTTCCCTTTGTCCTGCTGTTATCTACCCTTTCAAAGAGTTGATTCCCCTCCTCTTTTTAGGCTCCCTTTAGGTACTGAAGGCTGCCATGAGGTCACCCCACTGCCTTCTTTTCTCCAGGCTGAACAAGCCCAGCTCCCTCAGCCTGTCTTTGCAGGGGAGGTGCTCCAGTCCCCTGATCATCTCTGTGGCTCGCCTCTGGACCCTCTCCAACAGCTCCCTGTCTTTCTGGACACTGTACTGCAGATGGGGCCTCACAAGAGCAGAGCAGGGGGGGACGATCACCTCCCTGTCCCTCATGGCCACCCCTCTGCTGATGGAGATAATGTGATCCTATGAGCTCCGCCAGCCAGCAGTTCTCAGCACTCACTGTCCCCCCGTCTCTCCCACACTGTCTCAGCTTACCTACAAGGTGCTGCACAGGACGGTGTGAAGACAAAGGGACGCAGTCGGTGCACAAGTGCAACAAGCGAGCTGCTCAGTCAGAGCTCCAGCGCTCCAATGAAGGGACGCAGCACGCACTGCTCCTCCCCTCATTCTAGCCCTTATGACATCACTGAGGGCCACCAGGCTGCTCCACCACGACGCACAGGGTGGGGAGGCAAGACCAGTCACAAGGGCAGAAGATTCCAACAGCCCAGCCCAACGTTCTGGAATCAGGGGCTGCTTGGAATTCTACCCCAGCCAAATCCTGGAGAAGCTGGCACGGGGTCGTCATGACCAAAGCGCAGGACCTGGCGCTTGCTCTTGTTGAGCCTCGCACAACTGGCCTCAGTGCATCCCTCTGGAGGGCCTTCCTGCCCTCAGCCAGATGGACGCTTCCTCCCAGCAGCGTACCTTGCAGTGCTGGGCCCATGTCAAATCCACACTAGAGTGGCTTTTGTTACATTCAAGGGCATGTTGCAGCACCCATCTATTTCACCTGGAAGGAAATAAAGCAGGAGATGGGAGAAACACAGAACTACTGCCAGACTGCTTTATCCCTTTCTTAGCCCAACTTCCCTTGCCTCATCCCCTACCCCAACTCCTGGATGATGCCCACGGGCTGATAGTTGGATCTCAAGTCCATAGGACTCCTTTCACAGGGCTCCATCAAAAAGGCTGTCACACTTGTTCCGTACACTCACACTGACCCAGCAGTGGTATCACAGTCACTTAACACACACACAACAACCAAACCCCGAGCATGCACATCCCTTCCTGCGTGACTGCAGCCCACAGCTCCCCTTCACACCTCCGTGGATCTCTGGTGTTTTACACGGATGCAGCCTCGCTGCAGCTCCGTGGCTGTCACACAAGGCCTGCAGGACCTCTTTCTCTCCAAACCCCGTCTGCAGGCATTGGTTCACGAGGTTCACCTCCTGCCCTCCTGAGCAAAAACAAGCACTAAGAACAAGAGCAAAGCACACTGGACTCGACCTGGCTGGATCCCCAACCCTCAGTCCTTTCAGTCGTACCCTGGTGTGGAGACTCATCCCCAAAGCCTGGCTGGACATCAGCACAGGCATCATTCTTCAAACGCCCCATCCAAGCAGCAAGGGATCAAAGCGTTGGCACAGCTGAAACAGAAATGCTGTGTGAGTTTCCTGTTAGCACTGAGCAGGAACAAATCTACCGCTGAGCAGCAGGATGTGAGACAAGCAGCAGAAGACACCCAACCTGCAGAACCAGCTCGTTTGGGGTCGGTCCAGATGTTTGTCTGCTCCCTTCCCTGGCCCAGGCCAAGCTTGTGAGCTGCTCCTCCTTGGTGCAGGGGGAAATGGTGCAGATGCCATGTGGTGGCTATGCACAGCATGCCTTTTACTTGCTTTTCCTATCTCCATCTTCCATTAGCAAACAGCATCTCCAGCCTCCAGAGATCACTGAGTCCAACCCCTGCACAACAGTGAAAAAAAAGATATGATAAGGGGTACTTAAAGCACAGCATCTGTAATCAGATCAGACTCCTGCACTGTGAAGACTTCCATGAGTATTCCTGCAGAGTGCATCACTTAGTCTCTCTTTAGCCTTGTGTTCATGGTTTTCCTGTAAGAGCTTGTCTAAACACTGCCTATAATCGTGGTTATGCTAGAAGCATTTGGATTTATTGATCCTCAGTGTGATTTCAGTAACAAATCCAGATGCTTTTTTGTTAAGGGCAGCTTTCAATTTCTCAACTGAAATTTCAATATTGCATTAGGTGTTGACAACCACGGGGCTGCAGTACAGAGAATTACAGGGAGATTAATTTCTCCATCTCCATTCTCCTAGACATTTATGATTACAGTGATGTAGTTATATACAAAGTTGCAAGATACCAAAGCTAGAATAACCTCTTGGTGCAGCAGGATGTCTGGAGCCCAAGTGCAGAGTCTCAGTGTTCCAAAGCCTTGAAGAGGTGCACCGTATGTGCTGGGGCTGATGACACAGACACTGGAGCAAGGCCAGTGTGATGTTAGAAACTTGACCAGCAGCTGATCTGTTGTCAGCCATTTCTGGACACAAACGGGATCTGGTCGACTTAGGACATGACCTTTGGGCTGGAGAGCAACTCCCCGAGGAATCACACAGCCACTGCAGACCGTTGGCAAGAACCCCATACCAAAACAGCTCATCTACAATCAGTTTTTAATCTGTGCAGCAGTGATTGGAACAGGCGCACGCTCTCTGCAATTGCAGGAATGTTCACAAGTGGAATGGACATCACCTGTGTGCTCCAGCTCTTCTGTGTGCATGCTAGGAGAAGTGATCCCCCTGCACCCAGGGCTGCAATAAAGTCCTGTGGGCTTTCTAACCTGCCCACCAGCAGCCCAGGCTGCCCAGAGCCACATCCAGCCTGGCCGTGGATGCCTGCAGGGATGGGGCATCCACAGCCTCCCTGGGCAACCTGTTCCAGTGCCTCACCACCCTCTGGCTGAAAAACTTCCTCCTCACATCCAACCTAAACCTCAACACCCCTCGTCTCAGTTTAAAGCCATTCCCCACGTGTCCCATCACTGTCCACCCTCCAAAACAAAGCACCTCGGCTGTTCAACACTGAAAGAGCAAAATAACCCACAGCTCTTACTTCCACTGTATGCAGTTAATTCCAAACTTAAGGTCACAGGTTAATTACTCATGTGATCCTTCCTGACAGAAGAACTACTCGTAGTGATGTGTAGGAGTAAGGAACTGTTTGAAAAGGTCATGGACATATTAGAACTTGCAGCATTTTTCTTAATAGATGCCTACATTGCAAAGCATTTTGTAAAACACACGTTACAAGTACTGTGCATTGGATTACACTATATCAAACTCTAAGTAACAATACAGGTTGCTTTTAAATCTACACTTACATGCTAACTCCTTGATAAAATTCCTGACTGCCTTCAGTTTTATAGCCAAAGCAGTGTTTGAGCTGGTAATGTACTCTTGAACAGCACTGCTGCCTTCAGCATTTGTATGTTTAGATCTGAAAAGAGAACTTGGTCATTATTTCACGATGAGAGAATCTTATATGACAAAACAGAATTACAAAAATCTGACAATACTGTAAAATGCCAGCGTAAGAATGTGGCTTTGATTTTTTTTTTTCTTTTTTTTTTTTTAAATGGTGAGTGTACCATTAATTCAAGACAAGAATTTTGTTTGTAAGTCGATCTCTATAACTGTTCTTGGCATCATTCTGTAGGATGAACTAGATACATGGAATTTGGCACTGGCTCCCCAGGGCAGTGGTTTGGCACTGAGCTGACAAAGGCCAAAGAGCATTTGCACAATGCTCTCAGACACAGGGCTTGACCCATAGGAGGTCCGGTGTGGAACCAGGAGGTGGAATACATGATCCTCGAGGTCCCTTCCAAATACAGATATTCCATGATCCTCTAATACTTATATTCCCAAGTCCTGTACACAGTGCTCAGATGCTTAATTGAAAGGTTCCATGAAACAGTGAGGTATCTATGTCCCTTTACCACTCAGTTATTCAATTTGCCACATGGATCTTTTATCCAGTCACATTAAAAAACCCCTCAAAGTATTTCCTTCAGTCTTCCATTCTGATAGAGCTTTCTGGAGCAAATAAAGAGTTGCAACTCAGAATGTCCACACCTCCCTTCCTGCACCCTGCATACTTTTTTCATTGCACTGTGATTACGTACCATTCTATTGTCACCCTCATTCTGTCATTATCTAGGCAGTTTACTGCCATTAAATTTTCCAGCAACAGATGCCCACAAGTACAGCCAGCCTGGACTTATTTCCAATACTTATCTTTGTCCTGATGTCCTTGTAGGAGCTGGGACATTTCTCCATCTCAGCAGCAGAGGGCAGGAGGGGTCCAAGGTGAGGGCACGCTCTCCTCTATTTTTCTGGCACTCAAAGACAAAGGGAACAAGAAAACCAGATGTGTTTCCCTGCCCATGGCAAACACCAGCCTTTCCATCCTTACAGTCCTTCCTGCCATCAGCAGAGATATTTTGCTTTCTTGTGCCACTTCATCCCTTTAGCATCTGGCATTCTAACAAAAAAGTACTTACAAGGAATTTTAATATTTTCATATTAAATGTCAGAATTAGAACCATTATGTTTACCAAATATTTAAAACGTTCAACCCAGTGAGAAGTGAATTGATGTTGCATTTAGCATTCAGATAAGAACTTGTAAAGGAAGTAAAAAGTGCTCCTTTCATAAACTGTAGTCTCATTGTCAAGCCTTGCACTGTCTCAGCAGATTATTACAGAATGTTCATTCAGGCAGGAATTAAGAGATGTGTCTGAATTGATAACAACAACGAATAATTAAGAAAGCTTGACTGCAGTCTGCTTGAGGATTCCAGTCTGAAGTGTGTTCCACCTGATGACAACTGGGAATGTCTTTCTCTCACCATTAGAACCATTGCACCTCTGACTAAACACATAGCTAATCACCACTGAAAACCTAGGTGCAATTTCTGCAGTGCAGAGACCAACTACGTGTTGATTAACATTCAGAGAGATTGTGCAGGTGTCCTTTTAGGAACTGGCCTACAGTATGCTAAGAGGGATGGATGTGGGGACATTAGGATAACGTGCCCTCTGCCTTTTAAGGCAGCCCCAGCAGAGCAGGTCAGCAGGCTGAAGAGCTGCGTGGGTCACCAGGGCTCAGAGACTTCACTCGGCCATCTGAAAGTTGAGGGCCTTCAGCCCAAGCTGCCCTTTTCCATGCAGGCAAGGAGGCCAAGAGAAGGTGGATCGGCACGGTTCTGGTGCAGACAGGGGCTGCAGTGTGAGCAGGCCTACACAGACAAGGCTGTGCCCACACAGAGTGACAGCAGCTTTCGCTGTGAGCAGATTCCCAGGGGGCCTGAGCCATGGCAGTTCTTGATGGCAGCATGTTCCAATCAGCCCTGGAAGTCTTCTCTGGACGTCTGTCGCATTCTGGAATCCACACTGAGGACGCAGTCGCTGTGTCAGAGCAGCTGGCAGAGTCACGGGGAACCGTGACGTAGTTGGCCCAGGGAGCAACAACAAGGCCTGCACTGCTCAGCCAGCCCAGGCCAAAGGGGAGCACGAGAGAGAGCAGAGGAGAGAGGGGGGGAAAGAGGGCCAGGAAGGAAAGGCCTGTGCCTGAATGGACGTGTAGCAGCAGCTGCTGACAGCAAACTCGGTGATGGCAGGGGCACAGCAGAGCAGTGCAATGCTGGCAGCTTCCTGTGTCTTTCACACAGGCACTGCAGACATGGCCAGCACTGGGAGATCAGCAGAACTGCTGCACACCTCTGCCAGCCCAGGCCAGAGGAGTGCAGAACAGTGAGCTGCTGCTGAGGGGAGAGAGGATGGCCTGAGAGCTGACCTGAGAGGCAGGGCTGGCTGTGTTACAGCAGCCTCTGTGTCCTCCTCCTGTGTCTGTGAGGGCCAGAGGGCCAGAAGAGAACATGCCCAGACAACGAAGCCCTGCTGTCCTCTGCTGCTCAGCTGGAGAGATGTTCCGCCTTCCTGAAGGACGCTGATCCAAAGGGAAGGAATCAAAGGAAGTCCAGGCTGGCTGTCCTTGTGGGCATCAGCTGCTGGCAGCTGCCTCTGTGCTGCCATGGGCAGGGCACAGCACACACAGTGTTTGCAGTTCCCTGTGTGACACTGGCCCTGGTGACCTGACAGCCATAGGGAGACAAGAGAAAGAGCTGCCTCCCTCTGCCAGATGAGGCAAAGGTGAGAATCCCAGAATCACAGCATGGCCCGGCTTGGAAAGGAGCTCAAGGTTCATGAATCTCCAACCCTTGGCTCTCCAAGGGTGCACAGGGGGCTTTGTTCTCCCTGTGGTGCAGCTTCAGTGCCAACTCACAGCTGAGCTGGTTGGCACACTGTGACAGCCTGCCGCTCTGAAGCTCTTGGGGCAGTGCTCAGTTCTTTCTGAAGTACTCTGGAAAATGCTGCTTCTCCTTCACCAAGTCTGTTTCCTGACAGACGTCTTTTTCTCCTTTGTACACACAAACAGCATCTTGGTAACTCCCTGGCACAGTGCTCAGAAGTGATACTTCTGGAAGCACGTCAGAGAAAAGTGGCCTTGTCCCAGTGGACTTTCAGAGCAGATGAGAACAAGTCTTGGTTGACGGCTTTCTTCTGCTTCTGGAACTGCACAGGCAGGTTGTGTGTTGTCATACTTTATGCCAGAGTGCCAAACTGAAGCAGTTTCTGCAACTTCTTTTTTTCATACTTGTCACTCTTTGCTGAGACCTTAACTTAGTCATTTTTAATGCGCTCTCATCTAAACTACTGTGTCCTCCAGTGTCAGTGTTGTATGAATCAGGACTGTGGGATTTCATCAGTGAAAGGATTCTGCTCTAATGACTGTCATTCTAAAGCTGATATTGTTTCTACCGCATCAGGCTTGCATGAAGCATCTCTGATCAACAGAGAAATCAGAAAAATTGCTTTTCCTATTGCAGTTTCCTTTTAACTAGTGATGAAAGCTGTCAGTTTATTTTTGGCACCAGAAATCCTGGGATGCAACCAGGTTAGATAAGAAGTGAAACTGAGTGCACAGTAAAGGAACACAGATGAGATAGCATCACACAGCTCTGGAAAAGATGTTCCAGCTCTGTGTCTACCTACACCTTCAGGAGATGAAAAGTACTGGCTTACATAGGTGTCCTGGGTTGCAGGTTCTGTTAATCTCCATTTTTGGAAGAGCTGCTTGCAATAAATACCTTGTAAGGTGAATGAGCTTGATAGAAGTAGGGTGTGAAAGAGATGGATTTGCTGTTTCCCTGAAGGTGCAGGAGTATTGCTGTGCCTACAGTCAGTAAACAAGGCAGAAATCACTGTGTTCCTCAGAATGAAAAGCAAAAGAATAAAAATCTTTTTGTGAGTGACAGCACGCCTGAATGAAGCATAAATCTAAACATTTAAAATAAGGGCTAGTGTCAAAGGGACTTGCAGTATTTCTCGTGAAGAAATATTTGATGCTTCTTTAGGAAAGTCATCATAACAAAAGTGTACTGATGTCTTTGCTGAGGATTTCCTTGGTTCCAGCCTGAAGGTGTGCGCAGGCATGAGCAGGCAGTGCTGAGCTGCAGGTGAGTGCCTGTGTCCCACAGCAGGAAACCCGTGGGTGTCTTCAGGGGGTTGAAATGGGCAGAGCTGTGAAACCTGCAGGCTTTCACTGAAATTGTCCTCTGCTTTATTTTGTAATCTTAGTTTCACCAATGCTTTCCAATATTATTTTCATATGAATGCAGATACATGGGATAGGATTTAAAGTTTTTATGGTGCTCCTGTATAATTTTCTGTGGTCATCATAAGCCAATAAAAAAAATAAATGGTAATCAGGCAATCTATTAACAACCTGTGGCACGTGTAAAACAATGAAATTCCTTGCAGGAAGACAATATTGCCATATAATAATGTGGCTATCCAAAACTGTTAATTATACTTGATGAAATGGAGATAAACCTGAAATGCAGGACTTTGATCTTAGCCAAGAATAATAAAACTTATTATCATTCTTAAATTGGCAGCTGCTATCAAAAGCCTGTGTCTTATTTCCCTTTTAGTAACACTTGCTAAATCAGAGAAACTGATAAAAGAATATCATGATTGCAGCTTAGGGATTCTTTCCCACTTGACCAGAAGTAATCTATGTCCAAAAATGTCTGTAAATACTTTTTCTATCTTATTTTGCCAGATGTATTGATATTTGAGATGAAAAAACGCAAAAACATTTTGCGTACATAGATAAGCAGTGCAAATTTGCAGGATTGTTTTAGAGAAAAAAGCTCCGGTTATCAGATCGTTTCCATGCAGAAATAAGATTTACAGAAAAATTCTCTTTATTATTATTCACGCATGAATAAGTACAAAAAAGAGATGTGGGGAATGTTCTTTCAATTCAAGCTGATTGTAGGAAGGACTGTCAGGATGGAAAGGCTAGTGTCTGCCATGGGCAAAGAAACACTTCTGGTTTTCATCTTCTCTTTGCCTTTGAGTGCAAGAGGCCATGAGGAGAGAGTGCCCTAAACTTGGACCCTTTTTGACCATTGCAGCAGAGATGGAGAAGTGTTCAACCTTCTAGAAGGACTTCAGGACAAAGATATGTAATGAAAATAAGTCCAGGTTGGCTGTCCTTGTGGGCATCAGCTGCTCGCATCTGCATAGTTGTTGCTATGGGAATGGCAGAACAGCTGGAATGTTGCATTTCCTTGTGTGACACAAGCACTGGTGAATTCAAAGCCAGAGGGGGATAATAGAAAGAGCATCACCTCCCTTCCAGATTAGGCAAAGGTGAGTGGGATGTTGTTTCAATTATTGCTGAAGTCAGGAAGATTGTAAGGATGGAAAGGCTGGTATTTGCCATGGGCTGGGAAGCACATCTGGTTTTCATTTTCTCTTTCTCTTTGAGTGCCAGATAAAGAGCAGAGTGTGCCCTCACCTTGGACCCATCCTGCCCTCTGCTGCTCAGAGGGTGAAATGTCTAAGCTTCGAAAAGGACATCAGTACAAAGATGAGTAATGAAAATAAGTCCAGGCTGGCTGTCCTTGTGGGCATCAGCTGCTGGCATCTGGACTTCTGCTGCCATGAGCATGGCACGGCAGGTAAAAGATTGCGTTTCCTTGAGTGACACAGGAGCTCTTGATTGAAAGCTAGAGGGATGCAATAGAAAGAGCTGCAACCTCTGCCAGACATGGCAAAGGTGAGTGGGATGTTGTTTCAATTAGTGCTGATGTCAGGAGGACTGTAAGGATCGAAAGTCTGGTGTTTGCCATGGGCAGGGAAACACATCTGGTTTTCATTTTCTCTTTGTATTCCAGAAAAAGAGGAGAGTGTGCCCTCACCTTGGACCCCTCCTGCCCTCTTCTGCTGAGATGGAAAAATGTTCCAGCTTCTAGAAGGACATCAGGACAAAGATATGTAATGTAAAAAAGTCCAGGCTGGCTTTCCTTGTGGGCATCAGCTGCTGGCATCTGCATTGCTGCTGCCATGAGCATGGCACAGCAGGTAAAAGATTGCTTTTCCTTGTGTGACACAGGAGCTCTTGACTTGAAAGCTAGAGGGATGCAATAGAAAGAGCTGCAACCTCTGCCAGACATGGCAAAGGTGAGTGGGATGTTGTTTCAATTATTGCTGAAGTCAGGAAGATTGTAAGGATGGAAAGGCTGGTGTTTGCCATGGGCTGGGAAGCACATCTGGTTTTCATTTTCTCTTTCTCTTTGAGTGCCAGATAAAGAGCAGAGTGTGCCCTCACCTTGGACCCCTCCTGCCCTCTTCTGCTGAGGTGGAGAAATGTTCCAGCTTCTAGAAGGACATCAGGACAAGGATATATAATGTAAATAAGTCCAGGCTGGCTGTCCTTGTGGGCATCAGCTGCTGGCATCTGCATTGCTGCTGCCATGAGCATTGCACAGCAGGTAAAAGATTCTTTTCTTTGAGTGACACAGGAGCTCTTGACTTGAAAGCTAGAGGGATGCAATAGAAAGAGCTGCAACCTCTGCCAGACATGGCAAAGGTGAGTGGGATGTTGTTTCAATTAGTGCAGATGTCAGGAAGGACTGTAAGGATGGAAAGGCTGGTGTTTGTCATGGGCAGGGAAATACATCTGGTTTTCATTTTGTCTTTCTCTTTGAGTGCCAGATAAAGAGCAGAGTGTGCCCTCACCTTGGACCCATCCTGCCCTCTGCTGCTCAGAGGGTGAAATGTCCAAGCTTCGAAAAGGACATCAGGACAAAGATATGTAATGAAGATAAGTCCAGGCTGGCTTTCCTTGTGGGCATCAGCTGCTGGCATCTGCATTGCTGCTGCCATGAGCATGGCACAGCAGGTAAAAGATTGCTTTTCCTTGTGTGACACAGGAGCTCTTGACTTGAAAGCTAGAGGGATGCAATAGAAAGAGCTGCAACCTCTGCCAGACATGGCAAAGGTGAGTGGGATGTGGTTTCAATTAGTGCTGATGTCAGGATGGACTGTAAGGATCGAAAGTCTGGTGTTTGCCATGGGCAGGGAAACAATGCTGGTTTTCATCTTCTCTTTCTCTTTGAGCGCCAGAAAAATAGAGGAGAGTGTGCATGCTTTCTACCCCTCTTGCCCTCTTCTGCTGAGATGGAGAAATGTCCCAGGTTCTACAAGGACATCAGGACAAAGATATGTAGTGAAAATAAGTCCAGGCTGGCTGTCCTTGTGGGCATCAGCTGCTAGCTTCTGCATTGGTGTTGCCATGAGCATGTCACAGCAGGTAAGGGATTGCTTTTCCTTGTGGGACAGCTTTTAAGCCATTCTGATTCACCCTTTGCATCCACAGCATACAGTTTTTTCCCACACTGCTGTTTCTATCCAGCAGTGTGCATATGTGCAGTGCTACAGATGTTGGTGGTCCTGCCTGTGGCAGGGGGTTGGAGATTCCTGATCCTTGAGGTCCCTTCCAACCCGGGCCATTCTGTGTGTGTGTGTGTGACTGGCTAAACACCAATTGTTGCTAGCTCAGCAGGTATACTGCTAATTATTGAACGCCTGACAGCTGCTTATCAACACTTGGCCACTATTTCTGGACAGCTGCTCATCCCTGAAGAGAGAGAAGTTTGGAAGGAGGACAGAGGGGAGTCTCTTGATGCCTGCCTGTTGCATCCCAACCTGCCCACAGAGTGAGTCACTTCGGCCTTGTGTGGAGGCCCTGGCTTCTTTGGAGTCTGTTTTTCTTTTGCTGAGCTTCTCCTATCCAAACAGAATGGCCTTACAACATGCTTTCTGGTCCTTAATACTAAACCCATGCAATTTGTAACTATTACAGTTCTGTAAGTGAGAATTGATCACATGATTGAACAACTGTATTTCTAAAATATGTTATGAAATAACTTCTTTTTACTAATACTAATACTAATAAAGTCTTTCTACTTTTTCAAACTGTTTCTAAGGGCAAATTACAAAACACATCGTGCTGTACTGCTTCAGAGCAATCCCACATTTGATAGCCAGTGCAGAAACAACATTCCATCCTACAGCATTAGCTAGTTCAGAGGTACCAGACGTGTATCTGGAGGTGGCTGTTGTGCATAACTGGGGCTGAGGGATCAGAAGTGACAGCTCCACTCTTGGAGACCACAGAACTAAAATGGAAAGATAAAATAGTTGCAGGGCAATTGTTCTGTGTGCCTGAAGCAAAGACCGATTTATGGGGGAGAGATTTAACAGTTAAATGAGGATTACAGCTGCAAGTCTGTGAAACAGATATCAGGGGTCAATGAATGTGTTAACAGCTGTGATGAAGAAGAAATGAATCCAAAGGTGTGGGCAGGGGAAGGAAATCGGGGTGGACTCACAATTTTCCCTTACAAATAACTGCCCAAGGAGGGAGTGGAGCTGTGAAACAGCAACAATATCCCATAGCCTTAGAAGGGAGAGTGGGTCTAAAAGCTGTAACACAGACAGTGCTTAAGGATGGTCTTCTGGAACCTTGTCTGTGGCCTTATAACACCCCAATCCTGTCGGCACGGAAGGCAGACGGCACGTATCGGCTGGTGCAAGATGTAAGGAAATGACTGAACCCGTTCTCAAAAGACAGCCTGTGGCTCCTAACCCCTATACCCTAATGAGTCAGATCCCACACGGACAGCAGTGGTTTGGTGTGAGAGACCTCACAGATGCTTTCCGGACAGCCTTTGGACTCAGAGAGAAATGGCTGCGTTTGTATGAGGACACATTGTAATCCTATCATGATTCGTGATGATACTGTAGATACTGGAACTCCTGCTAATCCTTGTCTTGGCAGCATTTGAAGCAAGCAACTGGTGCTGCTGTCATGCAGAAAGCTCCCTTCCAACCACTCAGCAAGAATTTGGATGAGACAGCTTCCTGCTGGGAGCCCTCCGACATCACTGCTGCCTCCTCCAGAACCATACCTGCAGATGCTTCAGAGCTCTTCAGCATGGACTTCCTTCCTCCCATCAGCAGCTGCTCCTGCACTGACCTTCATTCACACTGGGATACCATCTGCTTCCAGCAGGAGCTGACCTGCGAGACAGAGAAAGGAAACGTGGGATGAGCACCAATGCAGAAGCACAAGGCTGTGTCACCACCACGTCTTGCAGCCTTGGGAAGTCAGCTGCAACTGCAGCCTTGGTCAGAATTACAACGGGCACCGTAAATTAAGTGTGACCTCTGAAGTTGTTGCCATGATCAGAAATAGACGCTGAAATCGCTCACATAACTGTCGGTGGTTCCCTCCAAATTCTTTTGCTTTGGGGAACAGATGGACTCGGAATGGAAGGACACGAGAAAAAGGACATCTGTTTGAGCTCAGCAGACTTGAGAGGTGGGCCTGGGTGAACCTCATGAGGTTCAGCACAGCCAAGTGCAAGGTTTGGCATTTGGGCCGGAGGAATCCCAGGCATTCTTTTGTCATCGTGGTGGTTTCCAATAGACCCCAACAATGAGACATCAGGTCGCCGTGTGGGCTCCTGGGTGACACTGCCATTTCCCAGCCATTGCAGCCTAGGGGCAAATAAAGTAAAATACTTCAGAAAGATCTCACACTGATTGCATATTTTACTGTTCTTTTACACAAAACAGAAGGAGAGGGCAGCAGATGCATACAGCTGCATCAACACCCAGGCTGCTAAAGGAATGGAAAGACAGAAACATCAAATATCAATGCCTTATTCTAATGCAAGGAGGGAAGCTTCTATCAATGTTACTTTTTATCATTTAAAATGAGCAGTTGGCACTCTTAAAGGAAAATCCTAGGCCCCAGGTTCTGGCAGTGTGGCAATCTGGACTCAGCTGTGACTGATCCAAACAGTCTGTTCCAGATTTTAACATCCCTTCTATGCATTCACAAGTTTTCTCTCTTGACTTCCCCTTACAGCCGTTAGATGCCAGCAAAACATCCCACAAACACTCCTTACCTCTGTGCACACAGGCACCCATCCAACCAGAGCCATCAGTCATTCCCAGCCATGCGCTCTTCCTCCAATCATGGTCAGCATCACACGGCCGTCACGCAGCTCACTTGACTCAGTTTTTCTCTTCTTTCTGGAGGTGTCCTTGCTTCTCAGCCTTACCTTCTCGTGATGTTTATCTCGCTCTGCAGCTCCTGCTCTGAATAGGCTTTCTTGTATTCCCGCATGACAGGCACAAAATGCAGCCACAGCCCCTGCCACCAAGGTCAGCTCTTCAGCACACATTACCTGAGGAGCACTTGGCAACTCCTGCAACCTGAGCAGTGCCAGGAAGACTGTTTCACTTCTGCTTCTCCTGGCTCAGAAATTCATTTTCCTACCTACAAAATGGAAAAAGAAAAGAAAGAAAAAAAATCCTGACATTAGCAGACACAATTGATACTATGGAATTCTGGAAGGCAAGGGATTTGCCCTCTATGATGAGAAGTTGAGTGCAAAGAACTCAGAAGAGCCATGAGCAGGTTGTGAACTTGTGGGTAAAATTAGGAAGTGCAGCAGTGCAGGGCTTCTGGAGGTGAGGGTCTGCTACAGCCGCCTGGAAAGAGAGCCTGTTGGTGGGAGCTGCTTACTGCAGCCAGCAGAAGCATCGCACTCACTGACTCTCATCCTGATGGGGGATTCCAGTCAGTCTGGGAAATCAGCATGGCTGGCTGCAAGCAATCTGACAGACTCCTGGAGTGCAGTGAGAATCACTCTGTGGTGCAGGCATTGGGCACAGCAAGCAGAAGGGAAGCATTGCTGGACATGGTGCACACCAGGGGTTACGACAGGAGGCGGTCAGGGCTGCAGTGACCATGCCCTCCTTGAGTTGGTGATCTCAAGGAATGCGGGCCTGGCAGGAAGCAAAGGCAGGAGCCTGAACTTCAGGAGAGCCAGCTGCAGGCTGTTCCAGGAATTCTTGGACGAGATCCTCTGGACAACTGTTTGTAGGGGCAAAGGGATGGAAAAGAGCTGGTCACTTTCTCAGAAAAAAACTTGCTCAGGTTGCAGGCTGAGCTGCAGGAGAGGAAGGGGAGGAGGTGCCAGCACGGCTCTGCACGATGCTCTGCCACACTGGGCAGCTTGATCATGGCTCAGCAGTGGGATCAGACGAGGAGAAGGGGAGAAGGAAATCAAGGATGGGAGGGAACCATCAGACACAGTCAATAAGTGTCTGTGAAGTCTTGCAAACCAGAGATTCCCAGGTTGTTTCTGCTTTTGCAGCATTTGTGTGGTGCAGGGTGAGCAAAAGGTTCTGCTGCTTGATTCTTCTGCAGGAGCCGCCTAAAAGGGAAATGGCCACTGAGCTGCAGACCAAGCAGTACTGCCTGACGTTGGCCAGGGGAGCTTCTCCTGCCGCGGTGTGCTGATGACAGGTCTGGAGATGATCTGCAGGGCCAGTTCGTAGATGGGAGCCAGGAAAGGACATGATGGGAGGAGGGAGGTGTTAAGCAACATCCAAGGCATGAAAATGCATCAGAAGGCCCTGAAAAGCATCACAAAGCCACAGCCAGGAAGCTTGGGAGTATCATGAGCAGCATCCAGGATGCGAGAGATTATTTGCTACCATGCCAAATGGTAGCAGAGCTCCCCCTGCAGACATCCCAAAGCCAGACAAAACAGGAACAAACCCGGAGCTGTGCTGCACGCACCCCACAGCCACAGCATTGCAAGCTGGGGTGCCTTGCTGTGTGCTGCATTCATCCCAGTCCGTGTGAATGAAGACTCTGGAGGCAGTCAAGGCGTTGATTGAGCACGAGTGTGCTTTTATTATTATATAAAGGACAGGAGGGTGTGAGAGGTCCACGGTGAAGATGGGACTCATCCTGTCTTGTCATGGAGAGAGTGGCTCAGAGCTCTCAGTGCTGCTGTCCGGTGCCTGGGACTGGAGGTCTGATTGAAAGTCCCCCTGCAAAAGGCTCTGCTCCTCTTCACTGATGCTGACCTGCTCCTGCATGGAGGTGCTGCTGTCGGGGCACTCACACTGTGCTTCAGATGGGCTGCACTGCAGAGACTCTGGGTTAAAATCCACACTTGTGACTGTGGTGTCTGGGAGGCTCAGGTCAGCAACTTCAGCAGAGCCAGGTGTAATGAGAGCATGGACTTCGATGAGCTCCTTCTCTCCATTAATGTTGTTAGATGGAAGGCTGCTATTAGAACTGCAGCAATTTGTGCTTCCTATGAGCTCTCCACTGATGGAAGCACACAGAGCATCCTCGCTACTTGCCCTGGATCTTATGGCTTGGCAAGGGCTCGATTCACCTAGAAAGGATACACAGGGGTTAGTGTCAAACTTTCACAAGCTGAATTACGTCAGTGGTACTTGATCAGGGGTGAAGATTTAGGCACGGGATTGAACGCTAGAAAGAGATACATGTGCAGAGCAAGCTTGAATTGTATGTTCCTGAAAAGCAGGGATTTGGAAGCTGCATTTGCACCCTTACCTGCCAGGACTACCACTGCTGTTTCAGAGGGCTGCCTGGCATTGCGCTGCAGTTGGCGTTTGCTGCCAGAGGATGGCTTCCTGAGGCTGAAGCAGCAACACCAACTGCTAGCTGGTGATTCCTCCTTCTTGCTGGGTGGATTTTGTCTGGAGAGAGAAAACAGCCAATGCTGTGAGTCGTGCGTGGTGCAGGGTGAGGGAAGAGCAGCACTGAGCTCTTGGCAGCAGTTGCTTGTTCCTAGCACTGCCTGGTTTCTGCAGGAAAACACAAAAACCCACCCAAACAATGATGCTAGGTGCTGGAAAAGAAAGTCCTCTTTACCTGTCAGATGGAAAGTCAACGACGGTGTGGAATTTGCCCTGCCCAGCTGCAGGGCTTTCTTCCACTTCAATGTCCCGGCTGCTCTCTGTTACCACAGAAGAGGTGCTGTGGCCTCGCCTCTGTGCCTGTGCCTCCTCCAGGCTGAGCAGCTTTGTGGCAGCAGAAGAGACCCCCACAGACTTGGGCCCTGGGAGAGAATTGTGCCCTGTCAGGGAAAACCACAGGTAAGAGCGAGGATCAGAAAGCAGCAGCACAGCCACCACAGTTCTGGGGGAGGTGCTGTATTTTTCTCAGGCTTGCTTATCCGAGCCACTGGAAGAAGAGGAGCCCAAAATAACCATGTGGGAAGAGGTGTGTTTATGGCAAAGGACACGGTCATCATTAAGAGCAGCTTACTGTATCAAAATAGGCAAGGAAAAACCCAAGGAAATGGGGGCAGGGAACTGAGAAAGCTTCGCTGCCACACTTGCATCAAGCTTTTCCTGCGTGCAAACCATAATAATGACGGTTTCCTCCTTGTGAAGTTTGGGCTTGGACATTCTCAGCATCCAGCAACAGGATGCCATACCCTAATGGAAGTCCAGAGGTCTGCTGTTCCCTTGATGGTAAAAGAGTATCTCAAACATCCTGGAGAAGGCCTGCATTTGGTCAAGGTGTCAGGTCAAGATCAAGCTAATGGAGGAAGACACTCACCTGCTGCATCTGCGATGTCTGCTCCGGATTTGGAGCCGAAGAGGACGTCGGTGTGGTTGATGATGAATTCCACCACATCCGACTGCGTCTGCAGCTCCATGCAGGCAGCTCTTCCGCTGGCGCAGGCAGACTCGTTCTGCTGTGATCTGTAGAAAAAACAGATTTTAGAAGTCATTTCTCCAAGACCGTTTCCCCGAGTCTGAATTGTTGCAGCCAAAAGCTGTCAGCTGAGGCTCTGGAGACTTCCGCAGTGGGCAATCAGTGATGCCACTGCAGAAATTCCCCTGGATGATCAAGGACACGTCAGTCCCATCTCAACAAGACTGCAGAAATTGTCACCTAGACATTGTGCCCGTGGGGATGGAGAACAGCTCAGGCTCCTGCTCTTCTGTCAGCCACAGATTTTACAGGAGAAGAGCACATTTGATGGAGAAAAAGGGAGCACTGTTTTTTTTTTTAATGGAGAACAGATGTAAGCGTTGTGTTGAAACAGAACCAGCAGTTTACCTTAAGAGGTTTGGAGCCCACACAATGGCTAGGTTCTTGGCATGCATGTTTGTGATGGTGGAGCTCCCAGCCAGACACGCCAAGTGTCTCATCAGGAACTCCAGTGTCCTGGAAAACAAGAGAGGCAAACGTTCAGCACCAACGAGCATGCCGTGCTGCAATTCAGAAAGCAAACCTCCATTCATGCTACTTCTTGTGATTGCTACTGTCACCGAAGATGAAGTAGATCCAACCTGACTGAGTGCCACGCTGCAGCACCAAGCCCCAGCACAGCACAGCCGCAGCCATCAGCTGCACCAAGCGTGCCCCCGTGCCCAGGAACTGACCCCATAAAGTAAGCCCATGGAGCCTTCAACCCTTCAGCATACACAGGCATCGTGTTGCCGGTGTGAGACAGAGCCTGGAACCGCATCGTTGCCCTCTGCAATGCAGTAGGGCTGAGCTCAGCAGGCTGAGGGCAGCACTGACCTGTAGTGAGGAGCGGGCAGCTGCTGGATGACGTCCTGCATTCTGAGCAGCCGCTCCTCCTCTGTAGCGGCACCAACAGCATCCTGGAGTAGTGCAGAAAGGGAGCGAGACACCAATCAGGCTAGTACACCACTGCGAGTAAACCTCGTGGGGCTGACAGCAAAAGGGCCTCCGAGCTGGGGCACTGCTGCAGCCATCTGCCAAGAGGCCCAGGAAGAGGGAAATGAAAGACGTGGCCTTGTGCTTACCGAGAACTTGCCGTACAGCTGGTGGGTGAGCAGAGGGTTCGGGAGCTCCCTGAAGTACATCTTGCAGAGGGAGCTCACGCTGTGAATGTCGCGGACGGTGAGCTCAGGAATCTGCTCCGACTCAAATTCCTGCCTGGAGAGAGGGACGCAAACCCGGTTGAGCGAGAGGAAGGCAAGCCCAAAGCCACACCAGATGCACTCAGGCTGTGTCAGTCGCAGCACTCTTACCGCAGTCTCTGGATGTTGGACGCGACGCCGGACAGGCGGTATATCCCCTGCACCACGCCGTGCTGCTCAATGAACTCAGCGCAGCTCTGGAGGACCTGGGGGACTGAAGAACACGTGCCAGCCGTCAGTGGAGCTCCTGATTCAGTCGTGCTGCAGGCTGTGCTTCACATCCCATCCACTAAGCCCAGCCAGGCTTGGCTGAAGCAAATACAGATGTGCTTGTCTCTTAGGAGCATCCGCCTCACTTTATCCTTCAGCCATCAACTCCCATTACACGTGTCTCCACGGCTATCAGCCTGCCCCCTGCTAGATATGAGCTCCCTTTCATCTTCTTTAGATGCCCAGCAGAGGAAGATCTCAGGAATGGGCAGCTCCTTACCATCACGACCGGAGTGGAGAAGATGCTCTCCCAGGTCACCGCCAAACACCCTTTCCTTCTCCACCTCCCGCTCGGTCGGTTTCTTTGGGCGGGCCTTCACCAAGGAACGAAGGAAGGTGAGGATCTTGCTGCGTTTCTTGGGCACTGCACAACAAAAGGAAGAAACCAGGTCATTTCAGGTCTGGCTCCGTTGGACGAGGCCGAGCACAGCACATTCTACAGAGAACGTCAGAACGGGAAGAACATTACCAACCAGTACATACAAAAAGGGATTTTCCCCATCTCTGGAGGAGCCCAAGGCCAGGCTGGATGGGGCCCTGGGCAGCCTGGTCTAATCTGACATTAAATGTGGGGGCTGGCAGCACAGCCTGATGCAAGGAAGTGGAAGCTTGAGGATCCTTAAGGACCCGACCATCCCAAGCCATTCTATGAAGATTCTATAGTTTCCCCAAGTCCAATCATAAACACAGGAGGATTGGGCCAAATCTCTGCCCCATGGTGTGCATGAAGAATCATCAACCCAGAGGACAATGTGGGATGGATAAAGGAGGTACTAAACATGGAACGCACCCCCAAAAAGACTTCATTTTGCTTCCCCACACCATCAAATGTAACATCCCTACCTGGCTTTGGCACTGAGTTGATGAGTGCCTCAGGAATGTTCTTATTAATGAGTTCCACACACTCCCCTGGGAAAAATCCAACCTGTAACAAGAAGAGAAGCCAACTATTGCATGCAGCACTTCTCAGGTCTGAACTGTTAAACCAAAAGCCACATAACATTTCCCTCGGAACGTGCTTGCCTGACGTTCCATAAGACTATCCAGCAGAAAATGGCCATAGTTCAAAGCATAAAGGTAATAATTTTTCAACATTTGCAGCCAACGGCAAGGTCCCCTGACACCGACACAGGGAAACTGTTTACGTCCATTAGGCATCCTGTGCATGCAGAACAGCTCTAAGCTAAGATTCCTGCCTTTACTGAAGTTGCACTCTCCAGTCTGAAGCTTGTGCCTACCTGGAAGCCGAGCTTGCCTCTCCACCAGGGGGTCAGCTCCTTTGGTGGCATGTCGATGACACACACGATGTCTCCGACCTGCAAGAGATTGCAACGTCAATCCCAGCTTCAGCACGGCTGGGAGGAAAGCACAGCTCAAATGTCTGCATTCTTCTGCACTGCCAAACATCGCCGAGCATTAAAGCACTTGTACCAGTGCAGCTCTGAAGACATTTGCCATTGTAAAATTGAGCAACAAGGAACGCCTTGAACTGCTTACCTCAAAGGAGAGTTCATCCGCTGCCTGGGCAACGTATCTCTTAATAGCATGGGCAGCAGCAATAGCTGGAACATTCACAGGTGCCACCTCATGGTCTAGCAGGGGCTTCCCCTTGTTCTCAGCCTGAAACAGAGAGCACAGGCCACGGTGAGGAGCTGGGAACCAACAAGGAGGATTTCAAGGTGAGGAGCACATCTGCAGAGAAAGCTGCAGGAAATGCACTCGGTCCTTATCATGGGCACTTCAGAAGGAACTGCAAGTCTAATAACGGCTGTTTCTCTCCCTGGTGTGCAGCAGGCACACGCCAGCAAAGATGCATCTCTCCCCATCCAGACTAATCAGCAATGGCACTGACGCAGACAGGTGGCCTTGTGTATTTTGCCACATCCTTTCCTGCGCTCTTTGTGCAGGAAGGCTGACTGTTTAAGATGCTAGGAGACCGTGAAGAGGGAAACCAAAGCTACGGCTGCAGTTACAAGGTGCAAACAGTGCCATTGCAAGCACCAAGCAGCTCTCTTGAGCAGTCCAACCAACAGCGAGGCCAAACAGAGCAGAGAATGATTGTTGTTTCTGCAGCCATTTCAAGGGAAAAGTCAGTAGAGGACAAACACAACACCCGAGATGGCTCTGGTACTTTTAAAAACTTGCCACGCTTGCACTACTGTCTTGCCACAGAGGAGCTCTCTTGGAAAGCAGGAGAGCACATCTGCGGCTCACTCTGCTGGCTGCAGTCAGGGAACAAAGACCAATCAGAGCTTCATACTCTACCTCTGTCCATGCCAGGTCAGGCCCACAGCTGATCTCGCTGCACGCCACAGCCATCAGCGTAGGTGTGACAAGCTGGAACTGAAAAGAAACACACTTTTATTTTCTCTGTTCACATCTCTGCTGTGCTCCCTACAGCTGTCGGGCACACTCACACAGCCCAAGCACGCCTGCTGGTGTCCCTGGTGATGCTGTGCAGCTCTGCACAAGCTGGGGCTGGGACTCTTTGCCTAAGGGATTGCTTTCCATAAAACCAGCTGGTCACAGCACCACAGACAGCATCCTTCTGAGGGCTGAGCTGCAGAGCACGTGGAGAAAACCCACACGTGACCAGCGTCCCATCAAAGCTGGATGAGGCTGTGTTACTAAACACGGGGCGTCACGGGCTGCTAAAGCATGTGGGGGGACAAACCATGGCAGGTACCTGGCAAGAGATCAGAACGAGGGAGAGAAATCTCACGAATCCGCAGCCTTTCCTTGTCACTTTGCTCTGATCTTCCACGAGCAAAAGCTGCAGCAGGGAAGCAGGCAGAGGGTGGAGAGAGGAGAGAGAAAGAGCAGGTCAGTTTGCTTCCACGGTTTAGCAAAGACTACGAGGGAAAAACCAAAATCTGCCCTCCCTCAACTTAAAAACTTAAGTTTTCAACTTAAAACCATTTCCCCTTGCCATGAGGTCTCCCCACAGCCTCCATTTCTCCAGGCTGAACAAGCCCAGCTCCCTCAGCCTGTCTTTGCAGGGGAGGTGCTCCTGTCCCCTGATCATCTCTGTGGCTCGCCTCTGGACCCTCTCCAACAGCTCCCTGTCTTTCTGGACACTGTACTGCAGCTGGGGCCTCACAAGAGCAGAGCAGGGGGGGACGATCACCTCCCTGTCCCTCATGGCCACCCCTCTGCTGATGGAGATAATGTGATCCTATGAGCTCTGCCAGCCAGCAGTTCTCAGCACTCACTGTCCCCCCGTCTCTCCCACACTGTCTCAGCTTACCTACAAGGTGCTGCACAGGACGGTGTGAAGACAAAGGGACGCAGTCGGTGCACAAGTGCAACAAGCGAGCTGCTCAGTCAGAGCTCCAGCGCTCCAATGAAGGGACGCAGCACGCACTGCTCCTCCCCTCATTCTAGCCCTTATGACATCACTGAGGGCCACCAGGCTGCTCCACCACGACGGACAGGGTGGGGAGGCAAGACCAGTCACAAGGGCAGAAGATTCCAACAGCCCAGCCAACGTTCTGGAATCAGGGGCTGCTTGGAATTCTACCCCAGCCAAATCCTGGAGAAGCTGGCACGGGGTCGTCATGACCAAAGCGCAGGACCTGGCGCTTGCTCTTGTTGAGCCTCGCACAACTGGCCTCAGTGCATCCCTCTGGAGGGCCTTCCTGCCCTCAGCCAGATGGACGCTTCCTCCCAGCAGCGTACCTTGCAGTGCTGGGCCCATGTCAAATCCACACTAGAGTGGGTTTTGTTACATTCAAGGGCATGTTGCAGCACCCATCTATTTCACCTGGAAGGAAATAAAGCAGGAGATGGGAGAAACACAGAACTACTGCCAGACTGCTTTATCCCTTTCTTAGCCCAGCTTCCCTTGCCTCATCCCCTACCCCAACTCCTGGATGATGCCCACGGGCTGATAGTTGGATCTCAAGTCCATAGGACTCCTTTCACAGGGCTCCATCAAAAAGGCTGTCACACTTGTTCCGTACACTCACACTGACCCAGCAGTGGTATCACAGTCACTTAACGCACACACAACAACCAAACCCCGAGCATGCACATCCCTTCCTGCGTGACTGCAGCCCACAGCTCCCCTTCACACCTCCGTGGATCTCTGGTGTTTTACACGGATGCAGCCTCGCTGCAGCTCCGTGGCTGTCACACAAGGCCTGCAGGACCTCTTTCTCTCCAAACCCCGTCTGCAGGCATTGGTTCACGAGGTTCACCTCCTGCCCTCCTGAGCAAAAACAAGCACTAAGAACAAGAGCAAAGCACACTGGACTCGACCTGGCTGGATCCCCAACCCTCAGTCCTGTCAGTCGTACCCTGGTGTGGAGACTCATCCCCAAAGCCTGGCTGGACATCAGCACAGGCATCATTCTTCAAACGCCCCATCCAAGCAGCAAGGGATCAAAGCGTTGGCACAGCTGAAACAGAAATGCTGTGTGAGTTTCCTGTTAGCACTGAGCAGGAACAAATCTACCGCTGAGCAGCAGGATGTGAGACAAGCAGCAGAAGACACCCAACCTGCAGAACCAGCTCGTTTGGGGTCGGTCCAGATGTTTGTCTGCTCCCTTCCCTGGCCCAGGCCAAGCTTGTGAGCTGCTCCTCCTTGGTGCAGGGGGAAATGGTGCAGATGCCATGTGGTGGCTATGCACAGCATGCCTTTTACTTGCTTTTCCTATCTCCATCTTCCATTAGCAAACAGCATCTCCAGCCTCCAGAGATCACTGAGTCCAACCCCTGCACAACAGTGAAAAAAAAGATATGATAAGGGGTACTTAAAGCACAGCATCTGTAATCAGATCAGACTCCTGCACTGTGAAGACTTCCATGAGTATTCCTGCAGAGTGCATCACTTAGTCTCTCTTTAGCCTTGTGTTCATGGTTTTCCTGTAAGAGCTTGTCTAAACACTGCCTATAATCGTGGTTATGCTAGAAGCATTTGGATTTATTGATCCTCAGTGTGATTTCAGTAACAAATCCAGATGCTTTTTTGTTAAGGGCAGCTTTCAATTTCTCAACTGAAATTTCAATATTGCATTAGGTGTTGACAACCACGGGGCTGCAGTACAGAGAATTACAGGGAGATTAATTTCTCCATCTCCATTCTCCTAGACATTTATGATTACAGTGATGTAGTTATATACAAAGTTGCAAGATACCAAAGCTAGAATAACCTCTTGGTGCAGCAGGATGTCTGGAGCCCAAGTGCAGAGTCTCAGTGTTCCAAAGCCTTGAAGAGGTGCACCGTATGTGCTGGGGCTGATGACACAGACACTGGAGCAAGGCCAGTGTGATGTTAGAAACTTGACCAGCAGCTGATCTGTTGTCAGCCATTTCTGGACACAAACGGGATCTGGTCGACTTAGGACATGACCTTTGGGCTGGAGAGCAACTCCCCGAGGAATCACACAGCCACTGCAGACCGTTGGCAAGAACCCCATACCAAAACAGCTCATCTGCAATCAGTTTTTAATCTGTGCAGCAGTGATTGGAACAGGCGCACGCTCTCTGCAATTGCAGGAATGTTCACAAGTGGAATGTACATCACCTGTGTGCTCCAGCTCTTCTGTGTGCATGCTAGGAGCAGTGATCCCCCTGCACCCAGGGCTGCAATAAAGTCCTGTGGGCTTTCTAACCTGCCCACCAGCAGCCCAGGCTGCCCAGAGCCACATCCAGCCTGGCCGTGGATGCCTGCAGGGATGGGGCATCCACAGCCTCCCTGGGCAACCTGTTCCAGTGCCTCACCACCCTCTGGCTGAAAAACTTCCTCCTCACATCCAACCTAAACCTCAACACCCCTCGTCTCAGTTTAAAGCCATTCCCCACTTGTCCCATCACTGTCCACCCTCCAAAACAAAACACCTCGGCTGTTCAACACTGAAAGAGCAAAATAACCCACAGCTCTTACTTCCACTGTATGCATTTAATTCCAAACTTAAGGTCACAGGTTAATTACTCATGTGATCCTTCCTGACAGAAGAACTACTCGTAGTGATGTGTAGGAGTAAGGAACAGTTTGAAAAGGTCATGGACATATTAGAACTTGCAGCATTTATCTTAATAGATGCCTACATTGCAAAGCATTTTGTAAAACACACGTTACAAGTACTGTGCATTGGATTACACTATATCAAACTCTAAGTAACAATACAGGTTGCTTTTAAATCTACACTTACATGCTAACTCCTTGATAAAATTCCTGACTGCCTTCAGTTTTATAGCCAAAGCAGTGTTTGAGCTGGTAATGTACTCTTGAACAGCACTGCTGCCTTCAGCATTTGTATGTTTAGATCTGAAAAGAGAACTTGGTCATTATTTCACGATGAGAGAATCTTATATGACAAAACAGAATTACAAAAATCTGACAATACTGTAAAATGCCAGCGTAAGAATGTGGCTTTGATTTTTTTTTTTTTTTTTTTTAATGGTGAGTGTACCATTAATTCATGACAAGAATTTTGTTTGTAAGTCGATCTCTATAACTGTTCTTGGCATCATTCTGTAGGATGAACTAGATACATGGAATTTGGCACTGGCTCCCCAGGGCAGTGGTTTGGCACTGAGCTGACAAAGGCCAAAGAGCATTTGCACAATGCTCTCAGACACAGGGCTTGACCCATAGGAGGTCCGGTGTGGAACCAGGAGGTGGAATACATGATCCTCGAGGTCCCTTCCAAATAAAGATATTCCATGATCCTCTAATACTTATATTCCCAAGTCCTGTACACAGTGCTCAGATGCTTAATTGAAAGGTTCCATGAAACAGTGAGGTATCTATGTCCCTTTACCACCCAGTTATTCAATTTGCCACGTGGGTCTTTTATCCAGTCACATTAAAAAACCCCTCAAAGTATTTCCTTCAGTCTTCCATTCTGATAGAGCTTTCTGGAGCAAATAAAGAGTTGCAACTCAGAATGTCCACACCTCCCTTCCTGCACCTGCATACTTTTTTCATTGCACTGTGATTACGTACCATTCTATTGTCACCCTCATTCTGTCATTATCTAGGCAGTTTACTGCCATTATATTTTCCAGCAAAAGATGCCCACAAGTACAGCCAGCCTGGACTTATTTTCATTACATATCTTTGTCCTGATGTCCTTCTACAAGCTGGAACATTTCTCCATCTCAGCAGAAGAGGGCAGGAGGGGTCCAAGGTGAGGGCACGCTCTCCTCTATTTTTCTGGCACTCAAAGACAAAGGGAACAAGAAAACCAGCAGTGTTTCCCTGCCCATGGCAAACACCAGCCTTTCCATCCTTACAGTCCTTCCTGCCATCAGCAGAGATATTTTGCTTTCTTGTGCCACTTCATCCCTTTAGCATCTGGCATTCTAACAAAAAAGTACTTACAAGGAATTTTAATATTTTCATATTAAATGTCAGAATTAGAACCATTATGTTTACCAAATATTTAAAACGTTCAACCCAGTGAGAAGTGAATTGATGTTGTATTTAGCATTCAGATAAGAACTTGTAAAGGAAGTAAAAAGTGCTGCTTTCATAAACTATAGTCTCATTGTCAGGCCTTGCACTGTCTCAGCAGATTATTACAGAATGTTCATTCAAGCAGGAATTAAGAGATGCGTCTGAATTGATAACAACAACGAATAATTAAGAAAGCTTGACTGCAGCCTGCTTGAGGATTCCAGTCTGAAGTGTGTTCCACCTGATGACAACTGGGAATGTCTTTCTCTCACCATTAGAACCATTGCACCTCTGACTAAACACATAGCTAATCACCACTGAAAACCTAGGTGCAATTTCTGCAGTGCAGAGACCAACTACGTGTTGATTAACATTCAGAGAGATTGTGCAGGTGTCCTTTTAGGAACTGGCCTACAGTATGCTAAGAGGGATGGATGTGGGGACATTAGGATAACGTGCCCTCTGCCTTTTAAGGCAGCCCCAGCAGAGCAGGTCAGCAGGCTGAAGAGCTGCGTGGGTCACCAGGGCTCAGAGACTTCACTCGGCCATCTGAAAGTTGAGGGCCTTCAGCCCAAGCTGCCCTTTTCCATGCAGGCAAGGAGGCCAAGAGAAGGTGGATCGGCACGGTTCTGGTGCAGACAGGGGCTGCAGTGTGAGCAGGCCTACACAGACAAGGCTGTGCCCACACAGAGTGACAGCAGCTTTCGCTGTGAGCAGATTCCCAGGGGGCCTGAGCCATGGCAGTTCTTGATGGCAGCATGTTCCAATCAGCCCTGGAAGTCTTCTCTGGACGTCTGTCGCATTCTGGAATCCACACTGAGGACGCAGTCGCTGTGTCAGAGCAGCTGGCAGAGTCACGGGGAACCGTGACGTAGTTGGCCCAGGGAGCAACAACAAGGCCTGCACTGCTCAGCCAGCCCAGGCCAAAGGGGAGCACGAGAGAGAGCAGAGGAGAGAGGGGGGAAAGAGGGCCAGGAAGGAAAGGCCTGTGCCTGAATGGCCGTGTAGCAGCAGCTGCTGACAGCAAACTCGGTGATGGCAGGGGCACAGCAGAGCAGTGCAATGCTGGCAGCTTCCTGTGTCTTTCACACAGGCACTGCAGACATGGCCAGCACTGGGAGATCAGCAGAACTGCTGCACACCTCTGCCAGCCCAGGCCAGAGGAGTGCAGAACAGTGAGCTGCTGCTGAGGGGAGAGAGGATGGCCTGAGAGCTGACCTGAGAGGCAGGGCTGGCTGTGTTACAGCAGCCTCTGTGTCCTCCTCCTGTGTCTGTGAGGGCCAGAGGGCCAGAAGAGAACATGCCCAGACAACGAAGCCCTGCTGTCCTCTGCTGCTCAGCTGGAGAGATGTTCCACCTTCCTGAAGGACGCTGATCCAAAGGTAAGGAATCAAAGGAAGTCCAGGCTGGCTGTCCTTGTGGGCATCAGCTGCTGGCAGCTGCCTCTGTGCTGCCATGGGCAGGGCACAGCACACACAGTGTTTGCAGTTCCCTGTGTGACACTGGCCCTGGTGACCTGACAGCCAGAGGGAGACAAGAGAAAGAGCTGCCTCCCTCTGCCAGATGAGGCAAAGGTGAGAATCCCAGAATCACAGCATGGCCCGGGTTGGAAAGGAGCTCAAGGTTCATGAATCTCCAACCCTTAGCTCTCCAAGGGTGCACAGGGGGCTTTGTTCTCCCTGTGGTGCAGCTTCAGTGCCAACTCACAGCTGAGCTGGTTGGCACACTGTGACAGCCTGCCGCTCTGAAGCTCTTGGGGCAGTGCTCAGTTCTTTCTGAAGTACTCTGGAAAATGCTGCTTCTCCTTCACCAAGTCTGTTTCCAGACAGACGTCTTTTTCTCCTCTGTACACACAAACAGGATCTTGTAACTCCCTGGCACAGTGCTCAGAAGTGATACTTCTGGAAGCACGTCAGAGAAAAGTGGCCTTGTCCCAGTGGACTTTCAGAGCAGATGAGAACAAGTCTTGGTTGACGGCTTTCTTCTGCTTCTGGAACTGCACAGGCAGGTTGTGTGTTGTCATACTTTATGCCAAAGTGCCAAACTGAAGCAGTTTCTGCAACCTCTTTTTTTCATACTTGTCACTCTTTGCTGAGACCTTAACTTAGTCATTTTTAATGCGCTCTCATCTAAACTACTGAGTCCTCCAGTGTCAGTGTTGTATGAATCAGGACTGTGGGATTTCATCAGTGAAAGGATTCTGCTCTAATGACTGTCATTCTAAAGCTGATATTGTTTCTACCGCATCAGGCTTGCAGGAAGCATCTTTGATCAACAGAGAAATCAGAAAAATTGCTTTTCCTATTGCAGTTTCCTTTTAACTAGTGATGAAAGCTGTCAGTTTATTTTTGGCACCAGAAATCCTGGGATGCAACCAGGTTAGATAAGAAGTGACACTGAGTCAACAGTAAAGGAACATAGATGAGATAGCATCACACAGCTCTGGAAAAGATGTTCCAGCTCTGTGTCTACCTACACCTTCAGGAGATGAAAAGTACTGGCTTACTGAGGTGTCCTGGGTTGAAGGTTCTGTTAATCTCCATTTTTGGAAGAGCTGCTTGCAATAAATACCTTGTAAGGTGAATGAGCTTGATAGAAGTAGGGTGTGAAAGAGATGGATTTGCTGTTTCCCTGAAGGTGCAGGAGTATTGCTGTGCCTACAGTCAGTAAACAAGGCAGAAATCACTGTGTTCCTCAGAATGAAAAGCAAAAGAATAAAAATCTTTTTGGGAGTGACAGCACGCCTGAATGAAGCACAAATCTAAACATTTAAAATAAGGGCTAGTGTCAAAGGGACTTGCAGTATTTCTCGTGAAGAAATATTTGATGCTTCTTTATGAAAGTCATCATAACAAAAGTGTACTGATGTCTTTGCTGAGGATTTCCTTGGTTCCAGCCTGAAGGTGTGCGCAGGCATGAGCAGGCAGTGCTGAGCTGCAGGTGAGTGCCTGTGTCCCACAGCAGGAAACCCATGGATGTCTTCAGGGGTTTGAAATGGGCAGAGCTGTGAAACCTGCAGGCTTTCACTGAAATTGTCCTCTGCTTTATTTTGTAATCTTAGTTTCACCAATGCTTTCCAATATTATTTTCGTATGAGTGCAGATACATGGGATAGGATTTAAAGTTTTTATGGTGCTGCTGTATAATTTTCTGTGGTCATCATAAGCCAATAAAAAAAATAAATGGTGATTAGGCAATCTATTAACAATCTGTGGCACGTGTCAAAACAATGAAATTTCTTGCAGGAAGACAATATTGCTATACAATAATGTGGCTATCCAAAACTGTTAATTATACTTGATGAGCAGGAGATAATCCTGAAATGCAGGACTTTGATCTTAGCCAAGAAAAATAAACCGTATTATCATTCTTAAATTGGCAGCTGCTATCAAAAGCCTGTGTCTTATTTCCCTTTTAGTAACACTGGCTAAATCAGAGAAAGTGATAAAAGAATTTCATGATTGCAGCTTAGGGATTCTTTCCCACTTGACCAGAAGTAATCAATGTCCAAAAATGTCTGTAAATACTTTTTCTATCTTATTTTGCCAGATGTATTGATATTTGAGATGAAAAAACGCAAAAACATTTTGCGTACATAGATAAGCAGTGCAAATTTCCTGGATTGTTTTAGAGAAAAAAGCTCTGGTTATCAGATCGTTTCCATGCAGAAATAAGATTTACAGAAAAATTCTCATTATTATTATTCATGCATGAATAAGTTCGAAAAAGAGATGTGGGGGATGTTGTTTCAATTCCAGGTGATAGTAGGAAGGACTGTCAGGATGGAAAGGCTAGTGTCTGCATGGGAAAAGAAACACTTCTGGTTTTCATGTTCCCTTTGTCTTTGAGTGCAAGAGGCCATGAGGAGAGAGTGCCCTAAACTTGGACCCTTTTTGACCATTGCAGCAGAGATGGAGAAGTGTTCAACCTTCTAGAAGGACTTCAGGACAAAGATATGTAATGAAAATAAGTCCAGGCTGGCTGTCCTTGTGGGCATCAGCTGCAGGCATCTGCATTGCTGCTGCCAAGAGCCTGGCACAGCAGGTAAAAGATTGCTTTTCCTTGTGTGACACAGGAGCTCTTGACTTGAAAGCTAGAGGGATGCAATAGAAAGAGCTGCAACCTCTGCCAGACATGGCAAAGGTGAGTGGGATGTTGTTTCAATTAGTGCTGAAGTCAGGAAGACTGTAAGGATGGAAAGGCTGGTGTTTGCCATGGGCTGGGAAACACGTCCGGTTTTCATTTTCTCTTTCTCTTTGTGTGCCTTATAAACAGGGGAGAGTGTGCCCTCACGTTGGAACCATCCTGCCCTCTTCTGCTGAGATGGAGAAATGTTCCAGCTTGTAGAAGGACATCAGGACAAAGATATGTAATGAAAATAAGTCCAGGCTGGCTGTCCTTGTGGGCATCAGCTGCTGGCATCTGCATTGCTGCTGCCATGAGCATGGCACAGCAGGTAAAAGATTGCTTTTCCTTGTGTGACACAGGAGCTCTTGACTTGAAAGCTAGAGGGATGCAATAGAAAGAGCTGCAACCTCTGCCAGACATGGCAAAGGTGAGTGGGATGTTGTTTCAATTAGAGCTGATGTCAGGAAGGACAGTAAGGATGGAAAGGCTGTTGTTTGCCATGGGCAGGGAAAGACATCTGGTTTTCATCTTCTCTTTGTCTTTTTTTCCAGAAAAATAGGAGAGTGTGCCCTCACCTTGGACCCCTCCTGCCCTCTGCTGCTCAGAGGGAGAAATGTCCAAGCTTCTAGAAGGACATCAGGACAATGATATGTAATGAAAATAAGTCCAGGCTGGCTGTCCTTGTGGGCATCAGCTGCTGGCATCTGCATTGCTGCTGGCATGAGCATGGCAAAGCAGGTAAAAGGTTGCTTTTCCTTGTGTGACACAGGAGCTCTTGACTTGAAAGCTAGAGGGATGCAATAGAAAGAGCTGCAACCTCTGCCAGACATGGCAAAGGTGAGTGGGATGTTGTTTCAATTAGTGCTGATGTCAGGAAGTCTGTAAGGATGGAAAGGCTGGTGTTTGCCATGGGCTGGGAATCTCATCTGGTTTTCATTTTCTCTTTCTCTTTGAGTGCCAGATAAACAGGGGAGAGTGTGCCCTCACCTTGAACCCCTACTGCCCTCTGCTGCTCAGAGGGAGAATGGCCAAGCTTGTAGAAGGACATCAGGACAAAGATATGTAATGAAAATAAGTCCAGGCTGGCTGTCCCTTTGGGCATCAGCTGCAGGCATCTCCATTGCTGCTGCCATGAGCATGGCAAAGCAGGTAAAAGGTTGCTTTTCCTTGTGTGACACAGGAGCTCTTGACTTGACAGCTAGAGGGATGCAATAGAAAGAGCTGCAACCTCTGCCTGACATGGCAAAGGTGAGTGGGATGTTGTTTCAATTAGTGCTGAAGTCAGGAAGACTGTAAGGATGGAAAGGCTGGTGTTTGCCATGGGCAGGGAAACACATCTTGTTTTCATTTTCTCTTTCTCTTTGAGTGCCAGATAAAGAGCAGAGTGTGCCCTCACCTTGGAACCCTCCTGCCCTCTTCTGCTGAGATGGTGAAATGTTCTAGCTTGTAGAAGGACATCAGGACAAAGATATGTAATGGAAATAAGTCCAGGCTGTCTGTCCTTGTGGGCATCAGCTGCAGGCATCTGCATTGCTGATGCCATGAGCATGGCAAAGCAGGTAAAAGATTGCTTTTCCTTGTGTGACACAGGAGCTCTTGACTTGAAAGCTAGAGGGATGCAATAGAAAGAGCTGCAACCTCTGCCTGACATGGCAAAGGTGAGTGGGATGTTGTTTCAGTTGCTGCTAATGTCAGGAAGGACTGTAAGGATGGAAAGGCTGGTGTTTGCCATGGGCAGGGAAACAATGCTGGTTTTCATCTTCTCTTTCTCTTTGAGTGCCAGAAAAATAGAGGAGAGTGTGCATGCTTTCTACCCCTCTTTCCCTCTTCTGCTGAGATGGAGAAATGTCCCAGGTTCTACAAGGACATCAGGACAAAGATATGTAGTGAAAATAAGTCCAGGCTGGCTGTCCTTGTGGGCATCAGCTGGTAGCTTCTGCATTGGTGTTGCCATGAGCATGTCACAGCAGGTAAGGGATTGCTTTTCCTTGTGGGACAGCTGTTAAGCCATTCTGATTCACCCTTTCCATCCACAGCATACAGTTTTTTCCCACACTGCTGTTTCTATCCAGCAGTGTGCATATGTGCAGTGCTACAGATGTTGGTGGTCCTGCCTGTGGCAGGGGGTTGGAGATTCCTGATCCTTGAGGTCCCTTCCAACCCGGGCCATTCTGTGTGTGTGTGTGTGACTGGCTAAACACCAATTGTTGCTAGCTCAGCAGGTATACTGCTAATTATTGAACGCCTGACAGCTGCTTATCAACACTTGGCCACTATTTCTGGACAGCTGCTCATCCCTGAAGAGAGAGAAGTTTGGAAGGAGGACAGAGGGGAGTCTCTTGATGCCTGCCTGTTGCATCCCAACCTGCCCACAGAGTGAGTCACTTCGGCCTTGTGTGGAGGCCCTGGCTTCTTTGGAGTCTGTTTTTCTTTTGCTGAGCTTCTCCTATCCAAACAGAATGGCCTTACAACATGCTTTCTGGTCCTTAATGCTATACCCATGCAATTTGTAACTATTACAGTTCTGTAAGTGAGAATTGATCACATGACTGAACAACTGTATTTCTAAAATATGTTATGAAATAACTTCTTTTTACTAATACTAATACTAATAAAGTCTTTCTACTTTTTCAAACTGTTTCTAAGGGCAAATTACAAAACACATCGTGCTGTACTGCTTCAGAGCAATCCCACATTTGATAGCCAGTGCAGAAACAACATTCCATCCTACAGCATTAGCTAGTTCAGAGGTACCAGACGTGTATCTGGATGTGGCTGTTGTGCATAACTGGGGCTGAGGGATCAGAAGTGACAGCTCCACTCTTGGAGACCACAGAACTAAAATGGAAAGATAAAATAGTTGCAGGGCAATTGTTCTGTGTGCCTGAAGCAGGGACCGATTTATGGGGGAGAGATTTAACAGTTAAATGAGGATTACAGCTGCAAGTCTGTGAAACAGATATCAGGGGTCAATGAATGTGTTAACAGCTGTGATGAAGAAGAAATGAATCCAAAGGTGTGGGCAGGGGAAGGAAATCGGGGTGGACTCACAATTTTCCCTTACAAAGAACTGCCCAAGGAGGGAGTGGAGCTGTGAAACAGCAACAATATCCCATAGCCTTAGAAGGGAGAGTGGGTCTAAAAGCTGTAACACAGACACTGGTTAAGGATGGTCTTCTGGAACCTTGTCTGTGGCCTTATAACACCCCAATCCTGTCGGCACGGAAGGCAGACGGCACGTATCGGCTGCTGCAAGATGTAAGGAAATGACTGAACCCGTTCTCAAAAGACAGCCTGTGGTTCCTAACCCCTATACCCTAATGAGTCAGATCCCACACGGACAGCAGTGGTTTGGTGTGAGAGACCTCAAAGATGCTTTCCGGACAGCCTTTGGACTCAGGGAGAAATGGCTGCGTTTGTATGAGGACACATTGTAATCCTATCATGATTCGTGATGATACTGTAGATACTGGAACTCGTGCTAATCCTTGTCTTTGCAGCATTTGAAGCAAGCAACTGGTGCTGCTGTCATGCAGAAAGCTCCCTTCCAACCACTCAGCAAGCATTTGGATGAGACAGCTTCCTGCTGGGAGCCCTCCGACATCACTGCTGCCTCCTCCAGAACCATACCTGCAGATGCTTCAGAGCTCTTCAGCATGGACTTCCTTCCTCCCATCAGCAGCTGCTCCTGCACTGACCTTCATTCACACTGGGATACCATCTGCTTCCAGCAGGAGCTGACCTGCGAGACAGAGAAAGGAAACGTGGGATGAGCACCAATGCAGAAGCACAAGGCTGTGTCACCACCACGTCTTGCAGCCTTGGGAAGTCAGCTGCAACTGCAGCCTTGGTCAGAATTACAACGGGCACCGTAAATTAAGTGTGACCTCTGAAGTTGTTGCCATGATCAGAAATAGACGCTGAAATCGCTCACATAACTGTCGGTGGTTCCCTCCAAATTCTTTTGCTTTGGGGAACAGATGGACTCGGAATGGAAGGACACGAGAAAAATGACATCTGTTTGAGCTCAGCAGACTTGAGAGGTGGGCCTGGGTGAACCTCATGAGGTTCAGCACAGCCAAGTGCAAGGTTTGGCATTTGGGCCGGAGGAATCCCAGGCATTCTTTTGTCATCGTGGAGGTTTCCAATACACCCCAGCAATGAGACATCAGGTCGCCGTGTGTGGCAATCTGGACTCAGCTGTGACTGATCCAAACAGTCTGTTCCAGATTTTAACATCCCTTATATGCATTCACAAGCTTTCTCTCTTGACTTCCCCTTACAGCCGTTAGATGCCAGCAAAACATCCCACAAACACTCCTTACCTCTGTGCACACAGGCACCCATCCAACCAGAGCCATCAGTCATTCCCAGCCATGCGCTCTTCCTCCAATCATGGTCAGCATCACACGGCCGTCACGCAGCTCACTTGACTCAGTTTTTCTCTTCTTTCTGGAGGTGTCCTTGCTTCTCAGCCTTACCTTCTCGTGATGTTTATCTCGCTCTGCAGCTCCTGCTCTGAATAGGCTTTCTTGGATTCCCGCATGACAGGCACAAAATGCAGCCACAGCCCCTGCCACCAAGGTCAGCTCTTCAGCACACATTACCTGAGGAGCACTTGGCAACTCCTGCAACCTGAGCAGTGCCAGGAAGACTGTTTCACTTCTGCTTCTCCTGGCTCAGAAATTCATTTTCCTACCTACAAAATGGAAAAAGAAAAGAAAGAAAAAAAATCCTGACATTAGCAGACACAATTGATACTATGGAATTCTGGAAGGCAAGGGATTTGCCCTCTATGATGAGAAGTTGAGTGCAAAGAACTCAGAAGAGCCATGAGCAGGTTGTGAACTTGTGGGTAAAAGTAGGAAGTGCAGCAGTGCAGGGCTTCTGGAGGTGAGGGTCTGCTACAGCCGCCTGGAAAGAGAGCCTGTTGGTGGGAGCTGCTTACTGCAGCCAGCAGAAGCATCGCACTCACTGACTCTCATCCTGATGGGGGATTCCAGTCAGTCTGGGAAATCAGCATGGCTGGCTGCAAGCAATCTGACAGACTCCTGGAGTGCAGTGAGAATCACTCTGTGGTGCAGGCATTGGGCACAGCAAGCAGAAGGGAAGCATTGCTGGACATGGTGCACACCAGGGGTTACGACAGGAGGCGGTCAGGGCTGCAGTGACCATGCCCTCCTTGAGTTGGTGATCTCAAGGAATGCGGGCCTGGCAGGAAGCAAAGGCAGGAGCCTGAACTTCAGGAGAGCCAGCTGCAGGCTGTTCCAGGAATTCTTGGACGAGATCCTCTGGACAACTGTTTGTAGGGGCAAAGGGATGGAAAAGAGCTGGTCACTTTCTCAGAAAAAAACTTGCTCAGGTTGCAGGCTGAGCTGCAGGAGAGGAAGGGGAGGAGGTGCCAGCACGGCTCTGCACGATGCTCTGCCACACTGGGCAGCTTGATCACGGCTCACCAGTGGGATCAGACGAGGAGAAGGGGAGAAGGAAATCAAGGATGGGAGGGAACCATCAGACACAGTCAATAAGTGTCTGTGAAGTCTTGCAAACCAGAGATTCCCAGGTTGTTTCTGCTTTTGCAGCATTTGTGTGGTGCAGGGTGAGCAAAAGGTTCTGCTGCTTGATTCTTCTGCAGGAGCCGCCTAAAAGGGAAATGGCCACTGAGCTGCAGACCAAGCAGTACTGCCTGACGTTGGCCAGGGGAGCTTCTCCTGCCGCAGTGTGCTGATGACAGGTCTGGAGATGATCTGCAGGGCCAGTTCGTAGATGGGAGCCAGGAAAGGACATGATGGGAGGAGGGAGGTGTTAAGCAACATCCAAGGCATGAAAATGCATCAGAAGGCCCTGAAAAGCATCACAAAGCCACAGCCAGGAAGCTTGGGAGTATCATGAGCAGCATCCAGGATGCGAGAGATTATTTGCTACCATGCCAAATGGTAGCAGAGCTCCCCCTGCAGACATCCCAAAGCCAGACAAAACAGGAACAAACCCGGAGCTGTGCTGCACGCACCCCACAGCCACAGCATTGCAAGCTGGGGTGCCTTGCTGTGTGCTGCATTCATCCCAGTCCGTGTGAATGAAGACTCTGGAGGCAGTCAAGGCGTTGATTGAGCACGAGTGTGCTTTTATTATTATATAAAGGACAGGAGGGTGTGAGAGGTCCACGGTGAAGATGGGACTCATCCTGTCTTGTCATGGAGAGAGTGGCTCAGAGCTCTCAGTGCTGCTGTCCGGTGCCTGGGACTGGAGGCCTGATTGAAAGTCCCCCTGCAAGAGGCTCTGCTCCTCTTCACTGATGCTGACCTGCTCCTGCATGGAGGTGCTGCTGTCGGGGCACTCACACTGTGCTTCAGATGGGCTGCACTGCAGAGACTCTGGGTTAAAATCCACACTTGTGACTGTGGTGTCTGGGAGGCTCAGGTCAGCAACTTCAGCAGAGCCAGGTGTAATGAGAGCATGGACTTCGATGAGCTCCTTCTCTCCATTAATGTTGTCAGATGGAAGGCTGCTATTAGAACTGCAGCAATTTGTGCTTCCTATGAGCTCTCCACTGATGGAAGCACACAGAGCATCCTCGCTACTTGCCCTGGATCTTATGGCTTGGCAAGGGCTCGATTCACCTAGAAAGAATACACAGGGGTTAGTGTCAAACTTTCACAAGCTGAATTACGACAGTGGTACTTGATCAGGGGTGAAGATTTAGGCACGGGATTGAACGCTAGAAAGAGATACATGTGCAGAGCAAGCTTGAATTGTATGTTCCTGAAAAGCAGGGATTTGGAAGCTGCATTTGCACCCTTACCTGCCAGGACTACCACTGCTGTTTCAGAGGGCTGCCTGGCATTGCGCTGCAGTTGGCGTTTGCTGCCAGAGGATGGCTTCCTGAGGCTGAAGCAGCAACACCAACTGCTAGCTGGTGATTCCTCATTCTTGCTGGGTGGATTTTGTCTGGAGAGAGAAAACAGCCAATGCTGTGAGTCGTGCGTGGTGCAGGGTGAGGGAAGAGCAGCACTGAGCTCTTGGCAGCAGTTGCTTGTTCCTAGCACTGCCTGGTTTCTGCAGGAAAACACAAAAACACACCCAAACAATGATGATGGGTGCTGGAAAAGAAAGTCCTCTTTACCTGTCAGATGGAAAGTCAACGACGGTGTGGAATTTGCCCTGCCCAGCTGCAGGGCTTTCTTCCACTTCAATGTCCCGGCTGCTCTCTGTTACCACAGAAGAGGTGCTGTGGCCTCGCCTCTGTGCCTGTGCCTCCTCCAGGCTGAGCAGCTTTGTGGCAGCAGAAGAGACCCCCACAGACTTGGGCCCTGGGAGAGAATTGTGCCCTGTCAGGGAAAACCACAGGTAAGAGCGAGGATCAGAAAGCAGCAGCACAGCCACCACAGTTCTGGGGGAGGTGCTGTATTTTTCTCAGGCTTGCTTATCCGAGCCACTGGAAGAAGAGGAGCCCAAAATAACCATGTGGGAAGAGGTGTGTTTATGGCAAAGGACACGGTCATCATTAAGAGCAGCTTACTGTATCAAAATAGGCAAGGAAAAACCCAAGGAAATGGGGGCAGGGAACTGAGAAAGCTTCGCTGCCACACTTGCATCAAGCTTTTCCTGCGTGCAAACCATAATAATGACGGTTTCCTCCTTGTGAAGTTTGGGCTTGGACATTCTCAGCATCCAGCAACAGGATGCCATACCCTAATGGAAGTCCAGAGGTCTGCTGTCCCCTTGATGGTAAAAGAGTATCTCAAACATCCTGGAGAAGGCCTGCATTTGGTCAACGTGTCAGGTCAAGATCAAGCTAATGGAGGAAGACACTCACCTGCTGCATCTGCAATGTCTGCTCTGGATTTGGAGCCGAAGAGGACGTCGGTGTGGTTGATGATGAATTCCACCACATCCGACTGCGTCTGCAGCTCCATGCAGGCAGCTCTTCCGCTGGCGCAGGCAGACTCGTTCTGCTGTGATCTGTAGAAAAGGCAGATTTTAGAAGTCATTTCTCCAAGACCGTTTCCCCGAGTCTGAATTGTTGCAGCCAAAAGCTGTCAGCTGAGGCTCTGGAGACTTCCGCAGTGGGCAATCAGTGATGCCACTGCAGAAATTCCCCTGGATGATCAAGGACACGTCAGTCCCATCTCAACAAGACTGCAGAAATTGTCACCTAGACATTGTGCCCGTGGGGATGGAGAACAGCTCAGGCTCCTGCTCTTCTGTCAGCCACAGATTTTACAGAAGAAGAGCACATTTGATGGAGAAAAAGGGAGCACTGTTTTTTTTTTTAATGGAGAACAGATGTAAGCGTTGTGTTGAAACAGAACCAGAAGTTTACCTTAAGAGGTTTGGAGCCCACACAATGGCTAGGTTCTTGGCATGCATGTTTGTTATACTGGAGCTCCCAGCCAGACACGCCAAGTGTCTCATCAGATACTCCAGAGTCCTGGAAAACAAGAGAGGCAAACGTTCAGCACCAACGAGCATGCCGTGCTGGAATTCAGAAAGACAAAGGCTGGAACCGCATCGTTGCCCTCTGCAATGCAGCAGGGCTGAGCTCAGCAGGCTGAGGGCAGCACTGACCTGTAGTGAGGAGCGGGCAGCTGCTGGATGACGTCCTGCATTCTGAGCAGCCGCTCCTCCTCTGTAGCGGCACCAACAGCATCCTGGAGTAGTGCAGAAAGGGAGCGAGACACCAATCAGGCTAGTACAGCACTGCGAGTAAACCTCGTGGGGCTGACAGCAAAAGGGCCTCAGAGCTGGGGCACTGCTGCAGCCATCTGCCAAGAGGCCCAGGAAGAGGGAAATGAAAGACGTGGCCTTGTGCTTACCGAGAACTTGCCGTACAGCTGGTGGGTGAGCAGAGGGTTCGGGAGCTCCCTGAAGTACATCTTGCAGAGGGAGCTCACGCTGTGAATGTCACGGACGGTGAGCTCAGGAATCTGCTCCGACTCAAATTCCTGCCTGGAGAGAGGGACGCAAACCCGGTTGAGCGAGAGGAAGGCAAGCCCAAAGCCACACCAGATGCACTCAGGCTGTGTCAGTCGCAGCACTCTTACCGCAGCCTCTGGATGTTGGACGCGACGCCGGACAGGCGGTATATCCCCTGCACCACGCCGTGCTGCTCAATGAACTCAGCGCAGCTCTGGAGGACCTGGGGGACTGAAGAACACGTGCCAGCCGTCAGTGGAGCTCCTGATTCAATCGTGCTGCAGGCTGTGCTTCACATCCTATCCACTAAGCCCAGCCAGGCTTGGCTGAAGCAAATACAGATGTGCTTGTCTCTTAGGAGCATCCGCCTCACTTTATCCTTCAGCCATCAACTCCCATTACACGTGTCTCCACGGCTATCAGCCTGCCCCCTGCTAGATATGAGCTCCCTTTCATCTTCTTTAGATGCCCAGCAGAGGAAGATCTCAGGAATGGGCTGCTCCTTACCATCACGACCGGAGTGGAGAAGATGCTCTCCCAGGTCACCGCCAAACACCCTTTCCTTCTCCACCTCCCGCTCGGTCGGTTTCTTTGGGCGGGCCTTCACCAAGGAACAAAGGAAGGTGAGGATCTTGCTGCGTTTCTTGGGCACTGCACAACAAAAGGAAGAAACCAGGTCATTTCAGGTCTGGCTCCGTTGGACGAGGCCGAGCACAGCACATTCTACAGGGCACGTCAGAACGGGAAGAACATTACCAACCAGTACATACAAAAAGGGATTTTCCCCATCTCTGGAGGAGCCCAAGGCCAGGCTGGATGGGGCCCTGGGCAGCCTGATCTAGTCTCACATTAAATGTGGGGGCTGGGAGACCATCCTGAGGCAGGAGGGTTGGAGCATGATGATCCCTGAGGTTCCTTTCCATCCCAAGCCATTCCATGAGTATTCTATAGTTTCCCCAAGTCCAGTCATAAACCCAGGAGGATTGGGCCAAATCTCTGCCCCATGGTGTGCATGAAGAATCATCAACCCAGAGGACAATGTGGGATGGATAAAGGAGGTACTAAACATGGAACATACCCCCAAAAAGACTTCATTTTGCTTTCCCACACCATCAAATGTAACATCCATACCTGGCTTTGGCACAGAATTGATGAGTGCCTCAGGAATGTTCTTATTAATGAGTTCCACACAGTCCCCTGGGAAAAATCCAACCTGTAACAAGAAGAGAGGCCAACTATTGCATGCAGCACTTCTCAGATCTGAACTGTTAAACCAAAAGCCACATAACATTTCCCTCGGAACGTGCTTGTGTGACGTTCCATAAGACTATCCAGCAGAAAATGGCCATAGTTCACAGCATAAAGGTAATAATTTTTCAACATTTGCAGCCAAAGGCAAGGTCCCCTGACACCGACACAGGGAAACTGTTTACGTCCATTAGGCATCCTGTGCATGCAGAGCAGCTCTAAGCTGAGATTCCTGCCTTTACTGCAGTTGCACTCTCCAGTCTGAAGCTTGTGCCTACCTGGAAGCCGAGCTTGCCTCTCCACCAGGGGGTCAGCTCCTTTGGTGGCATGTCGATGACACACACGATGTCTCCCACCTGCAAGAGATTGCAACGTCAATCCCAGCTTCAGCACGGCTGGGAGGAAAGCACAGCTCAAATGACTGCATTCTTCTGCACTGCCAAACATCGCCGAGCGTGAGAGCACTTGCACCAGCGCAGCTGTGAAGGCATTTGCCACTGTAAAATAGAGCATGGAACGCCTTGAACTGCTTACCTCAAAGGAGAGTTCATCCGCTGCCTGGGCAATGTGTCTCTTAATAGCATGGGCAGCAGCAATAGCTGGAATGTTCACAGGTGCCACCTCATGGTCCAGCAGGGGCTTCCCCTTGTTCTCAGTCTGAAACAGAGAGCACAGGCCACAGTGAGGAGCTGGGAACCAACAAGGAGGATTTCAAGGTGAGGAGCACATCTGCAGAGAAAGCTGCAGGAAATGCACTCGGTCCTTATCGTGGGCACTTCAGAAGGAACTGCAAGTCTAATAACGGCTGTTTCTCTCCCTGGTGTGCAGCAGGCACACGCCAGCAAAGATGCATCTCTCCCCATCCAGACTAATCAGCAATGGCACTGACGCAGACAGGTGGCCTTGTGTATTTTGCCACATCCTTTCCTGCGCTCTTTGTGCAGGAAGGCTGACTGTTTAAGATGCTAGGAGACCGTGAAGAGGGAAACCAAAGCTACGGCTGCAGTTACAAGGTGCAAACAGTGCCATTGCAAGCACCAAGCAGCTCTCTTGAGCAGTCCAACCAACAGCGAGGCCAAACAGAGCAGAGAATGATTGTTGTTTCTGCAGCCATTTCAAGGGAAAAGTCAGTAGAGGACAAACCCCACAGCCGAGATGGCTCTGGTACTTTTAAAAACTTGCCACGCTTGCACTACTGTCTTGCCACAGAGGAGCTCTCTTGGAAAGCAGGAGAGCACATCTGCGGCTCACTCTGCTGGCTGCAGTCAGGGAACAAAGACCAATCAGAGCTTCATACTCTACCTCTGTCCATGCCAGGTCAGGCCCACAGCTGATCTCGCTGCACGCCACAGCCATCAGCGTAGGTGTGACAAGCTGGAACTGAAAAGAAACACACTTTTATTTTCTCTGTTCACATCTCTGCTGTGCTCCCTACAGCTGTCGGGCACACTCACACAGCCCAAGCACGCCTGCTGGTGTCCCTGGTGATGCTGTGCAGCTCTGCACAAGCTGGGGCTGGGACTCTTTGCCTAAGGGATTGCTTTCCATAAAACCAGCTGGTCACAGCACCACAGACAGCATCCTTCTGAGGGCTGAGCTGCAGAGCATGTGGAGAAAACCCACACGTGACCAGCGTCCCATCAAAGCTGGATGAGGCTGTGTTACTAAACACGGGACGTCACGGGCTGCTAAAGCATGTGGGGGGACAAACCATGGCAGGTACCTGGCAAGAGATCAGAACGAGGGAGAGAAATCTCACGAATCCGCAGCCGTTCCTTGTCACTTTGCTCTGATCTTCCACGAGCAAAAGCTGCAGCAGGGAAGCAGGCAGAGGGTGGAGAGAGGAGAGAGAAAGAGCAGGTCAGTTTGCTTCCACGGTTTAGCAAAGACTACAAGGGAAAAACCAAAATCTGCCCTCCCTCAACTTAAAAACTTAAGTTTTCAACTTAAAACCATTTCCCCTTGTCCTGCTGATATCTACCCTTTCAAAGAGTTGATTCCCCTCCTCTTTTTAGGCTCCCTTTAGGTACTGAAGGCTGCCATGAGGTCACCCCACTGCCTTCTTTTCTCCAGGCTGAACAAGCCCAGCTCCCTCAGCCTGTCTTTGCAGGGGAGGTGCTCCAGTCCCCTGATCATCTCTGTGGCTCGCCTCTGGACCCTCTCCAACAGCTCCCTGTCTTTCTGGACACTGTACTGCAGATGGGGCCTCACAAGAGCAGAGCAGGGGGGGACGATCACCTCCCTGTCCCTCATGGCCACCCCTCTGCTGATGGAGATAATGTGATCCTATGAGCTCCGCCAGCCAGCAGTTCTCAGCACTCACTGTCCCCCCGTCTCTCCCACACTGTCTCAGCTTACCTACAAGGTGCTGCACAGGACGGTGTGAAGACAAAGGGACGCAGTCGGTGCACAAGTGCAACAAGCGAGCTGCTCAGTCAGAGCTCCAGCGCTCCAATGAAGGGACGCAGCACGCACTGCTCCTCCCCTCATTCTAGCCCTTATGACATCACTGAGGGCCACCAGGCTGCTCCACCACGACGCACAGGGTGGGGAGGCAAGACCAGTCACAAGGGCAGAAGATTCCAACAGCCCAGCCCAACGTTCTGGAATCAGGGGCTGCTTGGAATTCTACCCCAGCCAAATCCTGGAGAAGCTGGCACGGGGTCGTCATGACCAAAGCGCAGGACCTGGCGCTTGCTCTTGTTGAGCCTCGCACAACTGGCCTCAGTGCATCCCTCTGGAGGGCCTTCCTGCCCTCAGCCAGATGGACGCTTCCTCCCAGCAGCGTACCTTGCAGTGCTGGGCCCAT
Organism: Phasianus colchicus; assembly: GCF_987193195.1. Classification (NCBI taxonomy): domain Eukaryota; kingdom Metazoa; phylum Chordata; class Aves; order Galliformes; family Phasianidae; genus Phasianus; species Phasianus colchicus. The sequence goes on from NC_143476.1 coordinate 14,871,371, forward strand.
GTCAAATCCACACTAGAGTGGCTTTTGTTACATTCAAGGGCATGTTGCAGCACCCATCTATTTCACCTGGAAGGAAATAAAGCAGGAGATGGGAGAAACACAGAACTACTGCCAGACTGCTTTATCCCTTTCTTAGCCCAACTTCCCTTGCCTCATCCCCTACCCCAACTCCTGGATGATGCCCACGGGCTGATAGTTGGATCTCAAGTCCATAGGACTCCTTTCACAGGGCTCCATCAAAAAGGCTGTCACACTTGTTCCGTACACTCACACTGACCCAGCAGTGGTATCACAGTCACTTAACGCACACACAACAACCAAACCCCGAGCATGCACATCCCTTCCTGCGTGACTGCAGCCCACAGCTCCCCTTCACACCTCCGTGGATCTCTGGTGTTTTACACGGATGCAGCCTCGCTGCAGCTCCGTGGCTGTCACACAAGGCCTGCAGGACCTCTTTCTCTGCAAACCCCGTCTGCAGGCATTGGTTCACGAGGTTCACCTCCTGCCCTCCTGAGCAAAAACAAGCACTAAGAACAAGAGCAAAGCACACTGGACTCGACCTGGCTGGATCCCCAACCCTCAGTCCTGTCAGTCGTACCCTGGTGTGGAGACTCATCCCCAAAGCCTGGCTGGACATCAGCACAGGCATCATTCTTCAAACGCCCCATCCAAGCAGCAAGGGATCAAAGCGTTGGCACAGCTGAAACAGAAATGCTGTGTGAGTTTCCTGTTAGCACTGAGCAGGAACAAATCTACCGCTGAGCAGCAGGATGTGAGACAAGCAGCAGAAGACACCCAACCTGCAGAACCAGCTCGTTTGGGGTCGGTCCAGATGTTTGTCTGCTCCCTTCCCTGGCCCAGGCCAAGCTTGTGAGCTGCTCCTCCTTGGTGCAGGGGGAAATGGTGCAGATGCCATGTGGTGGCTATGCACAGCATGCCTTTTACTTGCTTTTCCTATCTCCATCTTCCATTAGCAAACAGCATCTCCAGCCTCCAGAGATCACTGAGTCCAACCCCTGCACAACAGTGAAAAAAAAGATATGATAAGGGGTACTTAAAGCACAGCATCTGTAATCAGATCAGACTCCTGCACTGTGAAGACTTCCATGAGTATTCCTGCAGAGTGCATCACTTAGTCTCTCTTTAGCCTTGTGTTCATGGTTTTCCTGTAAGAGCTTGTCTAAACACTGCCTATAATCGTGGTTATGCTAGAAGCATTTGGATTTATTGATCCTCAGTGTGATTTCAGTAACAAATCCAGATGCTTTTTTGTTAAGGGCAGCTTTCAATTTCTCAACTGAAATTTCAATATTGCATTAGGTGTTGACAACCACGGGGCTGCAGTACAGAGAATTACAGGGAGATTAATTTCTCCATCTCCATTCTCCTAGACATTTATGATTACAGTGATGTAGTTATATACAAAGTTGCAAGATACCAAAGCTAGAATAACCTCTTGGTGCAGCAGGATGTCTGGAGCCCAAGTGCAGAGTCTCAGTGTTCCAAAGCCTTGAAGAGGTGCACCGTATGTGCTGGGGCTGATGACACAGACACTGGAGCAAGGCCAGTGTGATGTTAGAAACTTGACCAGCAGCTGATCTGTTGTCAGCCATTTCTGGACACAAACGGGATCTGGTCGACTTAGGACATGACCTTTGGGCTGGAGAGCAACTCCCCGAGGAATCACACAGCCACTGCAGACCGTTGGCAAGAACCCCATACCAAAACAGCTCATCTGCAATCAGTTTTTAATCTGTGCAGCAGTGATTGGAACAGGCGCACGCTCTCTGCAATTGCAGGAATGTTCACAAGTGGAATGGACATCACCTGTGTGCTCCAGCTCTTCTGTGTGCATGCTAGGAGAAGTGATCCCCCTGCACCCAGGGCTGCAATAAAGTCCTGTGGGCTTTCTAACCTGCCCACCAGCAGCCCAGGCTGCCCAGAGCCACATCCAGCCTGGCCGTGGATGCCTGCAGGGATGGGGCATCCACAGCCTCCCTGGGCAACCTGTTCCAGTGCCTCACCACCCTCTGGCTGAAAAACTTCCTCCTCACATCCAACCTAAACCTCAACACCCCTCGTCTCAGTTTAAAGCCATTCCCCACGTGTCCCATCACTGTCCACCCTCCAAAACAAAACACCTCGGCTGTTCAACACTGAAAGAGCAAAATAACCCACAGCTCTTACTTCCACTGTATGCAGTTAATTCCAAACTTAAGGTCACAGGTTAATTACTCATGTGATCCTTCCTGACAGAAGAACTACTCGTAGTGATGTGTAGGAGTAAGGAACAGTTTGAAAAGGTCATGGACATATTAGAACTTGCAGCATTTTTCTTAATAGATGCCTACATTGCAAAGCATTTTGTAAAACACACGTTACAAGTACTGTGCATTGGATTACACTATATCAAACTCTAAGTAACAATACAGGTTGCTTTTAAATCTACACTTACATGCTAACTCCTTGATAAAATTCCTGACTGCCTTCAGTTTTATAGCCAAAGCAGTGTTTGAGCTGGTAATGTACTCTTGAACAGCACTGCTGCCTTCAGCATTTGTATGTTTAGATCTGAAAAGAGAACTTGGTCATTATTTCACGATGAGAGAATCTTATATGACAAAACAGAATTACAAAAATCTAACAATACTGTAAAATGCCAGCGTAAGAATGTGGCTTTGATTTTTTTTTTTCTTTTTTTTTTTTTAAATGGTGAGTGTACCATTAATTCAAGACAAGAATTTTGTTTGTAAGTCGATCTCTATAACTGTTCTTGGCATCATTCTGTAGGATGAACTAGATACATGGAATTTGGCACTGGCTCCCCAGGGCAGTGGTTTGGCACTGAGCTGACAAAGGCCAAAGAGCATTTGCACAATGCTCTCAGACACAGGGCTTGACCCATAGGAGGTCCGGTGTGGAACCAGGAGGTGGAATACATGATCCTCGAGGTCCCTTCCAAATACAGATATTCCATGATCCTCTAATACTTATATTCCCAAGTCCTGTACACAGTGCTCAGATGCTTAATTGAAAGGTTCCATGAAACAGTGAGGTATCTATGTCCCTTTACCACTCAGTTATTCAATTTGCCACATGGATCTTTTATCCAGTCACATTAAAAAAACACTCAAAGTATTTCCTTCAGTCTTCCATTCTGATAGAGCTTTCTGGAGCAAATAAAGAGTTGCAACTCAGAATGTCCACACCTCCCTTCCTGCACCCTGCATACTTTTTTCATTGCACTGTGATTACGTACCATTCTATTGTCACCCTCATTCTGTCATTATCTAGGCAGTTTACTGCCATTAAATTTTCCAGCAACAGATGCCCACAAGTACAGCCAGCCTGGACTTATTTCCAATACTTATCTTTGTCCTGATGTCCTTGTAGGAGCTGGGACATTTCTCCATCTCAGCAGCAGAGGGCAGGAGGGGTCCAAGGTGAGGGCACGCTCTCCTCTATTTTTCTGGCACTCAAAGACAAAGGGAACAAGAAAACCAGATGTGTTTCCCTGCCCATGGCAAACACCAGCCTTTCCATCCTTACAGTCCTTCCTGCCATCAGCAGAGATATTTTGCTTTCTTGTGCCACTTCATCCCTTTAGCATCTGGCATTCTAACAAAAAAGTACTTACAAGGAATTTTAATATTTTCATATTAAATGTCAGAATTAGAACCATTATGTTTACCAAATATTTAAAACGTTCAACCCAGTGAGAAGTGAATTGATGTTGTATTTAGCATTCAGATAAGAACTTGTAAAGGAAGTAAAAAGTGCTCCTTTCATAAACTGTAGTCTCATTGTCAAGCCTTGCACTGTCTCAGCAGATTATTACAGAATGTTCATTCAGGCAGGAATTAAGAGATGTGTCTGAATTGATAACAACAACGAATAATTAAGAAAGCTTGACTGCAGTCTGCTTGAGGATTCCAGTCTGAAGTGTGTTCCACCTGATGACAACTGGGAATGTCTTTCTCTCACCATTAGAACCATTGCACCTCTGACTAAACACATAGCTAATCACCACTGAAAACCTAGGTGCAATTTCTGCAGTGCAGAGACCAACTACGTGTTGATTAACATTCAGAGAGATTGTGCAGGTGTCCTTTTAGGAACTGGCCTACAGTATGCTAAGAGGGATGGATGTGGGGACATTAGGATAACGTGCCCTCTGCCTTTTAAGGCAGCCCCAGCAGAGCAGGTCAGCAGGCTGAAGAGCTGCGTGGGTCACCAGGGCTCAGAGACTTCACTCGGCCATCTGAAAGTTGAGGGCCTTCAGCCCAAGCTGCCCTTTTCCATGCAGGCAAGGAGGCCAAGAGAAGGTGGATCGGCACGGTTCTGGTGCAGACAGGGGCTGCAGTGTGAGCAGGCCTACACAGACAAGGCTGTGCCCACACAGAGTGACAGCAGCTTTCGCTGTGAGCAGATTCCCAGGGGGCCTGAGCCATGGCAGTTCTTGATGGCAGCATGTTCCAATCAGCCCTGGAAGTCTTCTCTGGACGTCTGTCGCATTCTGGAATCCACACTGAGGACGCAGTCGCTGTGTCAGAGCAGCTGGCAGAGTCACGGGGAACCGTGACGTAGTTGGCCCAGGGAGCAACAACAAGGCCTGCACTGCTCAGCCAGCCCAGGCCAAAGGGGAGCACGAGAGAGAGCAGAGGAGAGAGGGGGGGAAAGAGGGCCAGGAAGGAAAGGCCTGTGCCTGAATGGCCGTGTAGCAGCAGCTGCTGACAGCAAACTCGGTGATGGCAGGGGCACAGCAGAGCAGTGCAATGCTGGCAGCTTCCTGTGTCTTTCACACAGGCACTGCAGACATGGCCAGCACTGGGAGATCAGCAGAACTGCTGCACACCTCTGCCAGCCCAGGCCAGAGGAGTGCAGAACAGTGAGCTGCTGCTGAGGGGAGAGAGGATGGCCTGAGAGCTGACCTGAGAGGCAGGGCTGGCTGTGTTACAGCAGCCTCTGTGTCCTCCTCCTGTGTCTGTGAGGGCCAGAGGGCCAGAAGAGAACATGCCCAGACAACGAAGCCCTGCTGTCCTCTGCTGCTCAGCTGGAGAGATGTTCCGCCTTCCTGAAGGACGCTGATCCAAAGGGAAGGAATCAAAGGAAGTCCAGGCTGGCTGTCCTTGTGGGCATCAGCTGCTGGCAGCTGCCTCTGTGCTGCCATGGGCAGGGCACAGCACACACAGTGTTTGCAGTTCCCTGTGTGACACTGGCCCTGGTGACCTGACAGCCAGAGGGAGACAATAGAAAGAGCTGCCTCCCTCTGCCAGATGAGGCAAAGGTGAGAATCCCAGAATCACAGCATGGCCCGGGTTGGAAAGGAGCTCAAGGTTCATGAATCTCCAACCCTTAGCTCTCCAAGGGTGCACGGGGGGCTTTGTTTTCCCTGTGGTGCAGCTTCAGTGCCAACTCACAGCTGAGCTGGTTGGCACACTGTGACAGCCTGCCGCTCTGAAGCTCTTGGGGCAGTGCTCAGTTCTTTCTGAAGTACTCTGGAAAATGCTGCTTCTCCTTCACCAAGTCTGTTTCCAGACAGACGTCTTTTTCTCCTCTGTACACACAAACAGGATCTTGTAACTCCCTGGCACAGTGCTCAGAAGTGATACTTCTGGAAGCACGTCAGAGAAAAGTGGCCTTGTCCCAGTGGACTTTCAGAGCAGATGAGAACAAGTCTTGGTTGACGGCTTTCTTCTGCTTCTGGAACTGCACAGGCAGGTTGTGTGTTGTCATACTTTATGCCAAAGTGCCAAACTGAAGCAGTTTCTGCAACCTCTTTTTTTCATACTTGTCACTCTTTGCTGAGACCTTAACTTAGTCATTTTTAATGCGCTCTCATCTAAACTACTGAGTCCTCCAGTGTCAGTGTTGTATGAATCAGGACTGTGGGATTTCATCAGTGAAAGGATTCTGCTCTAATGACTGTCATTCTAAAGCTGATATTGTTTCTACCGCATCAGGCTTGCAGGAAGCATCTTTGATCAACAGAGAAATCAGAAAAATTGCTTTTCCTATTGCAGTTTCCTTTTAACTAGTGATGAAAGCTGTCAGTTTATTTTTGGCACCAGAAATCCTGGGATGCAACCAGGTTAGATAAGAAGTGAAACTGAGTGCACAGTAAAGGAACATAGATGAGATAGCATCACACAGCTCTGGAAAAGATGTTCCAGCTCTGTGTCTACCTACACCTTCAGGAGATGAAAAGTACTGGCTTACTGAGGTGTCCTGGGTTGCAGGCTCTGTTAATCTCCATTTTTGGAAGAGCTGCTTGCAATAAATACCTTGTAAGGTGAATGAGCTTGATAGAAGTAGGGTGTGAAAGAGATGGATTTGCTGTTTCCCTGAAGGTGCAGGAGTATTGCTGTGCCTACAGTCAGTAAACAAGGCAGAAATCACTGTGTTCCTCAGAATGAAAAAGAATAAAAATCTTTTTGGGAGTGACAGCACGCCTGAATGAAGCACAAATCTAAACATTTAAAATAAGGGCTAGTGTCAAAGGGACTTGCAGTATTTCTCGTGAAGAAATATTTGATGCTTCTTTATGAAAGTCGTCATAACAAAAGTGTACTGATGTCTCTGCTGAGGATTTCCTTGGTTCCAGCCTGAAGGTGAGCGCAGGCATGAGCAGGCAGTGCTGAGCTGCAGGTGAGTGCCTGTGTCCCACAGCAGGAAACCCGTGGATGTCTTCAGGGGGTTGAAATGGGCAGAGCTGTGAAACCTGCAGGCTTTCACTGAAATTGTCCTCTGCTTTATTTTGTAATCTTAGTTTCACCAATGCTTTCCAATATTATTTTCGTATGAGTGCAGATACATGGGATAGGATTTAAAGTTTTTATGGTGCTGCTGTATAATTTTCTGTGGTCATCATAAGCCAATAAAAAAAATAAATGGTGATTAAGCAATCTATTAACAACCTGTGGCACGTGTCAAAACAATGAAATTCCTTGCAGGAAGACAATATTGCTATACAATAATGTGGCTATCCAAAACTGTTAATTATACTTGATGAGCTGGATATAATCCTGAAATGCGGGACTTTGATCTTAGCCAAGAAAAATAAACCGTATTATCATTCTTAAATTGGCAGCTGCTATCAAAAGCCTGTGTCTTATTTCCCTTTTAGTAACACTGGCTAAATCAGAGAAAGTGATAAAAGAATTTCATGATTGCAGCTTAGGGATTCTTTCCCACTTGACCAGAAGTAATCAATGTCCAAAAATGTCTGTAAATACTTTTTCTATCTTATTTTGCCAGATGAATTGATATTTGAGATGAATGGCAAAAACATTTTGCGCACATAGATAAGCAATGCAAATTTGCAGGATTGTTTTAGAGAAAAAAGCTCCGGTTATCTGATCGTTTCCATGCAGAAATAAGATTTACAGAAAAATTGTCATTATTATTATTCATGCATGAACAAGTTCAAAAAAGAGATGTGGGGGATGATGTTTCAATTCCAGCTGATTGTAGGAAGGACTGTCAGGATGGAAAGGCTAGTGTCTGCCATGGGCAAAGAAACACTTCTGGTTTTCATGTTCCCTTTGTCTTTGAGTGCAAGAGGCCATGAGGAGAGTGTGCCCTAAACTTGGACCTTTTTTGACCATTGCAGCTGAGATGGAGAAGAGTTCAACTTTCTAGAAGGACTTCAGGACAAAGATATGTAATGAAAATAAGTCCAGGTTGGCTGTCCTTGTGGGCATCAGCTGCTCGCATCTGCATAGTTGTTGCTATGGGAATGGCAGAACAGCTGGAATGTTGCATTTCCTTGTGTGACACAAGCACTGGTGAATTCAAAGCAAGAGGGGTATATTAGAAAGAGCATCACCTCCCTGCCAGATTAGGAAAAGGTGAGTGGGATGTTGTTTCAATTAGTGCTGATGGCAGGAAGGACTGTAAGGATGGAAAGTCTGGTGTTTGCCATGGGCAGGGAAACACATTTGCTTTTCATTTTGTCTTAATCTTTCAATGCTAGATAAATAGAAAAGAGTGTGCCCTCACCTAGGAACTCTCCTGCCCTCTTCTGCTGCGACGGAGAAATGTTCCAGCTTGTCGAAGGACATCAGGACAAGGATAGGTAATGAAAATAAGTCCAGGCTGGCAGTCCTTGTGGGCATCAGCTGCTGGCATCTGCATTGCTGCTGCCAAGAGCATGGCACAGCAGGTAAAAGATTGCTTTTCCTTGTGTGACACAGGAGCTCTTGACTTGAAAGCTAGAGGGATGCAATAGAAAGAGCTGCAACCTCTGCCAGACATGGCAAAGGTGAGTGGGATGTTGTTTCAATTAGTGCTGATGTCAGGAAGGACTGTATGGATGGAAAGTCTGGTGTTTGCCATGGGCAGGGAAACACATCTGGTTTTCATTTTCTCTTTCTCTTTGAGTGCCAGAAAAAGAGGAGAGTGTGCCTACAACTTGGACCCCTCCTGCCCTCTTCTGCTGAGATTGAGAAATGTTCCAGCTTCTAGAAGGACATCAGGACAAAGATATGTAATGAAAATAAGTCCAGGCTGGCTGTCCTTGTGGGCATCAGCTGCTGGCATCTGCACTGCTGCTGCCATGAGCATGGCAAAGCAGGTAAAAGATTGCTTTTCCTTGTGTGACCCAGGAGCTCTTGACTTGAAAGCTAGAGGGATGCAATAGAAAGAGCTGCAACCTCTGCCAGACATGGCAAAGGTGAGTGGGATGTTGTTTCAATTAGTGCTGAAGTCAGGAAGACTGTAAGGATGGAAAGGCTGGTGTTTGCCATGGGCTGGGAAACACATCTGGATTTCATTTTCTCTTTGTGTGCCGGAAAAAGAGCAGAGTGTGCCCTCACCTTGGACCCCTACTGCCCTCTGCTGCTCGGAGGGAGAATGGCCAAGCTTGTAGAAGGACATCAGGACAAAGATATGTAATGAAAATAAGTCCAGGCTGGCTGTCCTTGTGGGCATCAGCTGCTGGCATCAGCACTGCTGCTGCCATGAGCATGGCAAAGCAGGTAAAAGGTTTCTTTTCCTTGTGTGACACAGGATCTCTTGACTTGAAAGCTAGAGGGATGCAATAGAAAGAGCTGCAACCTCTGCCAGACATGGCAAAGGTGAGTGGGATGTTGTTTCAATTATTGCTGAAGTCAGGAAGGACTGTCAGGATGGAAAGGCTGGTGTTTGCCATGGGCAGGGAAACACATCTATTTTCATTTTCTCTTTCTCTTTGAGTGCCAGATAAACAGGGGAGAGTGTGCCCTCACCTTGGACCCATCCTGCCCTCTTCTGCTGAGATGGAGAAATGTTCCAGCTTGTAGAAGGACATCAGGACAAAGATATGTAATGGAAATAAGTCCAGGCTGTCAGTCCTTGTGGGCATCAGCTGCTGGCATCTGCATTGCTGCTGCCATGAGCATGGCACAGCAGGTAAAAGATTGCTTTTCCTTGAGTGACACAGGAGCTCTTGTCTTGAAAGCTAGAGGGATGCAATAGAAAGAGCTGCAACCTCTGCCAGACATGGCAAAGGTGAGTGGGATGTTGTTTCAATTAGTGCTGATGTCAGGAGGACTGTAAGGATGGAAAGTCTGGTGTTTGCCATGGGCAGGGAAACACATCTATTTTCATTTTCTCTTTGTGTGCCAGAAAAAGAGGAGAGTGTGCCTGCAACTTGGACCCATCCTGCCCTCTGCTGCTCAGAGGGAGAAATGTTCCAGCTTGTCGAAGGACATCAGGACAAAGATATGTAATGAAAATAAGTCCAGGCTGGCTGTCCGTGTGGGCATCAGCTGCTGGCATCTGCATTGCTGCTGCCATGAGCATGGCAAAGCAGGTAAAAGATTGCTTTTCCTTGTGTGACACAGGGGCTCTTGACTTGAAAGCTAGAGGGATGCAATAGAAAGAGCTGCTACCTCTGCCAGACATGGCAAAGGTGAGTGGGATGTTGTTTCAATTAGTGCTGAAGTCAGGAAGACTGTAAGGATGGAAAGGCTGGTGTTTGCCATGGGCTGGGAAACACATCTGGTTTTCATTTTCTCTTTGTGTGCCAGAAAAAGAGGAGAGTGTGCCCTCACCTTGGACCCATCCTGCCCTCCTCTGCTGAGATGGAGAAATGTTCCAGCTTCTAGAAGGACATCAGGACAAAGACATGTAATGAAAATTAGTCCAGGCTGGCTGTCCTTGTGGGCATCAGCTGCAGGCATCTGCATTGCTGCTGCCATGAGCATGGCACAGCAGGTAAAAGATTGCTTTTCCTTGTGTGACACAGGAGCTCTTGACTTCACAGCTAGAAGGATGCAATAGAAAGAGCTGCAACCTCTGCCAGACATGGCAAAGGTGAGTGGGATGTTGTTTCAATTAGTGCTGATGTCAGGAAGGACTGTATGGATGGAAAGTCTGGTGTTTGCCATGGGCATGGAAGCACATCTGGTTTTCATTTTCTCTTTCTCTTTGAGTGCCAGATAAACAGGGGAGAGTGTGCCCTCACCTTGGAGCTCTCCTGCCCTCTGCTGCTCAGAGGGAGAATGGCCAAGCTTCTAGAAGGACATGAAGACAAAGATATGTAATGAAAATAAGTCCAGGCTGGCTGTCCTTGTGGGCATCAGCTGCTGGCATCTGCACTGCTGCTGCCATGAGCATGGCAAAGCAGGTAAAAGATTGCTTTTCCTTGTGTGACACAGGAGCTCTTGACTTGAAAGCTATAGGGAAGCAATAGAAAGAGCTGCAACCTCTGCCAGACATGGCAAAGGGGAGTGGGATGTTGTTTCAATTCGTGCTGATGTCAGGAAGGACTGTCAGGATGGAAAGGCTGGTGTTTGCCATGGGCAGGGAAACACATCTAGTTTCATTTTCTCTTTCTCTTTGAGTGCCAGATAAACAGGGGAGAGTGTGCCCTCACCTTGAACCCCTACTGCCCTCTGCTGCTCAGAGGGAGAATGGCCAAGCTTCTAGAAGGACATCAGGACAAAGATATGTAATGAAAATAAGTCCAGGCTGGCTGTCCTTGTGGGCATCAGCTGCTGGCATCTGCATTGCTGCTGCCATGAGCATGGCACAGCAGGTAAAAGATTGCTTGTCCTTGTGTGACACAGGAGCTCTTGACTTGAAAGCTAGAGGGAAGCAATAGAAAGAGCTGCAACCTCTGCCAGACATGGCAAAGGGGAGTGGGATGTTGTTTCAATTCGTGCTGATGTCAGGAAGGACTGTCAGGATGGAAAGGCTGGTGTTTGCCATGGGCAGGGAAACACATCTATTTTCATTTTCTCTTTCTCTTTGAGTGCCAGATAAACAGGGGAGAGTGTGCCCTCACCTTGAACCCCTACTGCCCTCTGCTGCTCAGAGGGAGAATGGCCAAGCTTCTAGAAGGACATCAGGACAAAGATATGTAATGAAAATAAGTCCAGGCTGGCTGTCCTTGTGGGCATCAGCTGCTGGCATCTGCATTGCTGCTGCATTGAGCATGGCAAAGCAGGTAAAAGATTGCTTTTCCTTGTGTGACACAGGAGCTCTTGACTTGAAAGCTAGAGGGATGCAATAGAAAGAGCTGCAACCTCTGCCAGACATGGCAAAGGTGAGTGGGATGTTGTTTCCATTGCTGCTGATGTCAGGAAGGACTGTAAGGATGGAAAGGCTGGTGTTTGCCATGGGCAGGGAAACACATCTGGTTTTCATTTTCTCTTTCTCTTTGAGTGCCAGATAAACAGGGGAGAGTGTGCCCTCACCTTGGACCCTTACTGCTCTCTGCTGCTCAGAGGGAGAATGGCCAAGCTTCTAGAAGGACATCAGGACAAAGATATGTAATGAAAATAAGTCCAGGCTGGCTGTCCTTGTGGGCATCAGCTGCTGGCATCTGCATTGCTGCTGCCATGAGCATGGCAAAGCAGGTAAAAGATTGCTTTTCCTTGAGTGACACAGGAGCTCTTGACTTGAAAGCTAGAGGGATGCAATAGAAAGAGCTGCAACCTCTGCCAGACATGGCAAAGGTGAGTGGGATGTTGTTTCAATTAGTGCAGATGTCAGGAAGGACTGTAAGGATGGAAAGGCTGTTGTTTGCCATGGGCAGGGAAAGACATCTTTCTTTTCATCTTCTCTTTGTCTTTTTTTCCAGAAAAATAGGAGAGTGTGCCCTCACCTTCAACCCCTTTTGCCCTCCTCTGCTCAGAGGGAGTAATGTCCAAGCTTCTAGAAGGACATCAGGACAAAGATATGTAATGAAAATAAGTCCAGGCTGGCTGTCCTTGTGGGCATCAGCTGCTGGCATCTGCACTGCTGCTGCCATGAGCATGGCAAAGCAGGTAAAAGATTGCTTTTCCTTGTGTGACACAGGAGCTCTTGAGTTGAAAGCTAGAGGGATGCAATAGAAAGAGCTGCAACCTCTGCCAGACATGGCAAAGGTGAGTGGGATGTTGTTTCAATTAGTGCTGCTGATGTCAGGAAGGACTGTAAGGATGAAAAGACTGGTGTTTGGCATGGGCAGGGAAACACATCTGGTTTTCATTTTGTCTTAATCTTTCAGTGCTAGATAAATAGAGGAGTGTGTGCCCTCACCTTGGACCCCTCCTGCCCTTTTCTGCTGAGATGGAGATATGTTCCAGCTTCTAGAAGGACATCAGGACAAAGATATGGAATGAAAATAAGTCCAGGCTGGCTGTCCTTGTGGGCATCAGCTGCTGGCATCTGCATTGCTGCTGCCAAGAGCATGGCAAAGCAGGTAAAAGATTGCTTTTCCTTGTGTGACACAGGAGCTCTTGACTTGAAAGGTAAAGGGATGGAATAGAAAGACCTGCAACCACTGCCAGACATGGCAAAGGTGAGTGGGATGTTGTTTCCATTGCTGCTGATGTCAGGAAGGACTGTAAGGATGGAAAGGCTGGTGTTTGCCATGGGCAGGGAAACACATCTGGTTTTCATTTTCTCTTTCTCTTTGAGTGCCAGATAAACAGGGGAGAGTGTGCCCTCACCTTGGAGCTCTCCTGCCCTCTGCTGCTCAGAGGGAGAATGGCCAAGCTTCTAGAAGGACATCAAGACAAAGATATGTAATGAAAATAAGTCCAGGCTGGCTGTCCTTGTGGGCATCAGCTGCTGGCATCTGCATTGCTGCTGCCATGAGCATGGCACAGCAGGTAAAAGATTGCTTGTCCTTGTGTGACACAGGAGCTCTTGACTTGAAAGCTAGAGGGAAGCAATAGAAAGAGCTGCAACCTCTGCCAGACATGGCAAAGGGGAGTGGGATGTTGTTTCAATTCGTGCTGATGTCAGGAAGGACTGTCAGGATGGAAAGGCTGGTGTTTGCCATGGGCAGGGAAACACATCTATTTTCATTTTCTCTTTCTCTTTGAGTGCCAGATAAACAGGGGAGAGTGTGCCCTCACCTTGAACCCCTACTGCCCTCTGCTGCTCAGAGGGAGAATGGCCAAGCTTCTAGAAGGACATCAGGACAAAGATATGTAATGAAAATAAGTCCAGGCTGGCTGTCCTTGTGGGCATCAGCTGCTGGCATCTGCATTGCTGCTGCCATGAGCATGGCACAGCAGGTAAAAGATTGCTTGTCCTTGTGTGACACAGGAGCTCTTGACTTGAAAGCTAGAGGGATGCAATAGAAAGAGCTGCAACCTCTGCCAGACATGGCAAAGGTGAGTGGGATGTTGTTTCAATTAGTGCTGCTGATGTCAGGAAGGACTGTAAGGATGGAAAGACTGGTGTTTGGCATGGGCAGGGAAACACATCTGGTTTTCATTTTGTCTTAATCTTTCATTGCTAGATAAATAGAGGACTGTGTGCCCTCACCTTGGACCCCTCCTGCCCTTTTCTGCTGAGATGGAGATATGTTCCAGCTTCTAGAAGGACATCAGGACAAAGATATGGAATGAAAATAAGTCCAGGCTGGCTGTCCTTGTGGGCATCAGCTGCTGGCATCTGCATTGCTGCTGCCAAGAGCATGGCAAAGCAGGTAAAAGATTGCTTTTCCTTGAGTGACACAGGAGCTCTTGACTTGAAAGCTAGAGGGATGCAATAGAAAGAGCTGCAACCTCTGCCAGACATGGCAAAGGTGAGTGGGATGTTGTTTCAATTAGTGCAGATGTCAGGAAGGACTGTAAGGATGGAAAGGATGTTGTTTGCCATGGGCAGGGAAAGACATCTGGTTTTCATCTTCTCTTTGTCTTTTTTTCCAGAAAAATAGGAGAGTGTGCCCTCACCTTGGACCCCTCCTGCCCTCTGCTGCTCAGAGGGAGAAATGTCCAAGCTTCTAGAAGGACATCAGGACAAAGATATGTAATGAAAATAAGTCCAGGCTGGCTGTCCTTGTGGGCATCAGCTGCTGGCATCTGCATTGCTGCTGCATTGAGCATGGCAAAGCAGGTAAAAGATTGCTTTTCCTTGTGTGACACAGGAGCTCTTGACTTGAAAGCTAGAGGGATGCAATAGAAAGAGCTGCAACCTCTGCCAGACATGGCAAAGGTGAGTGGGATGTTGTTTCCATTGCTGCTGATGTCAGGAAGGACTGTAAGGATGGAAAGGCTGGTGTTTGCCATGGGCAGGGAAACACATCTGGTTTTCATTTTCTCTTTCTCTTTGAGTGCCAGATAAACAGGGGAGAGTGTGCCCTCACCTTGGACCCTTACTGCCCTCTGCTGCTCAGAGGGAGAATGGCCAAGCTTCTAGAAGGACATCAGGACAAAGATATGTAATGAAAATAAGTCCAGGCTGGCTGTCCTTGTGGGCATCAGCTGCTGGCATCTGCATTGCTGCTGCCATGAGCATGGCAAAGCAGGTAAAAGATTGCTTTTCCTTGAGTGACACAGGAGCTCTTGACTTGAAAGCTAGAGGGATGCAATAGAAAGAGCTGCAACCTCTGCCAGACATGGCAAAGGTGAGTGGGATGTTGTTTCAATTAGTGCAGATGTCAGGAAGGACTGTAAGGATGGAAAGGCTGTTGTTTGCCATGGGCAGGGAAAGACATCTTTCTTTTCATCTTCTCTTTGTCTTTTTTTCCAGAAAAATAGGAGAGTGTGCCCTCACCTTCAACCCCTTTTGCCCTCCTCTGCTCAGAGGGAGAAATGTCCAAGCTTCTAGAAGGACATCAGGACAAAGATATGTAATGAAAATAAGTCCAGGCTGGCTGTCCTTGTGGGCATCAGCTGCTGGCATCTGCACTGCTGCTGCCATGAGCATGGCAAAGCAGGTAAAAGATTGCTTTTCCTTGTGTGACACAGGAGCTCTTGAGTTGAAAGCTAGAGGGATGCAATAGAAAGAGCTGCAACCTCTGCCAGACATGGCAAAGGTGAGTGGGATGTTGTTTCAATTAGTGCTGCTGATGTCAGGAAGGACTGTAAGGATGAAAAGACTGGTGTTTGGCATGGGCAGGGAAACACATCTGGTTTTCATTTTGTCTTAATCTTTCAGTGCTAGATAAATAGCGGAGTGTGTGCCCTCACCTTGGACCCCTCCTGCCCTTTTCTGCTGAGATGGAGATATGTTCCAGCTTCTAGAAGGACATCAGGACAAAGATATGGAATGAAAATAAGTCCAGGCTGGCTGTCCTTGTGGGCATCAGCTGCTGGCATCTGCATTGCTGCTGCCAAGAGCATGGCAAAGCAGGTAAAAGATTGCTTTTCCTTGTGTGACACAGGAGCTCTTGACTTGAAAGGTAAAGGGATGGAATAGAAAGACCTGCAACCACTGCCAGACATGGCAAAGGTGAGTGGGATGTTGTTTCCATTGCTGCTGATGTCAGGAAGGACTGTAAGGATGGAAAGGCTGGTGTTTGCCATGGGCAGGGAAACAGATCTGGTTTTCATTTTCTCTTTCTCTTTGAGTGCCAGATAAACAGGGGAGAGTGTGCCCTCACCTTGGAGCTCTCCTGCCCTCTGCTGCTCAGAGGGAGAATGGCCAAGCTTCTAGAAGGACATCAAGACAAAGATATGTAATGAAAATAAGTCCAGGCTGGCTGTCCTTGTGGGCATCAGCTGCTGGCATCTGCATTGCTGCTGCGATGAGCATGGCAAAGCAGGTAAAAGATTGCTTTTCCTTGAGTGACACAGGAGCTCTTGACTTGAAAGCTAGAGGGATGCAATAGAAAGAGCTGCAACCTCTGCCAGACATGGCAAAGGTGAGTGGGATGTTGTTTCCATTGCTGCTGATGTCAGGAAGGACTGTCAGGATGGAAAGGCTGGTGTTTGCCATGGGCAGGGAAACACATTTATTTTCTCTTTCTCTTTGTGTGCCAGAAAAAGAGGAGAGTGTGCCCTCACCTTGGACCCCCCCTGCCCTCTTCTGCTGAGATGGAGAAATGTTCCAGCTTCTAGAAGGACATCAGGACAAAGATATGTAATGAAAATAAGTCCAGGCTGGCTGTCCTTGTTGGCATCAGCTGCTGGCATCTGCATTGGTGTTGCCATGAGCATGGCACAGCTGGTAAAAGATTGCTTTTCCTTGTGTGACACAGGAGCTCTTGACTTGAAAGCTAGAGGGATGCAATAGAAAGAGCTGCAACCTCTGCCAGACATGGCAAAGGTGAGTGGGATGTTGTTTCCATTGCTGCTGATGTCAGGAAGGACTGTAAGGATGGAAAGGCTGGTGTTTGCCATGGGCAGGGAAACACATCTGGTTTTCATTTTCTCTTTCTCTTTGAGTGCCAGATAAACAGGGGAGAGTGTGCCCTCACCTTGGAACTCTCCTGCTCTCTTCTGCTTAGAGGGAAAAATGTCCAAGCTTGTAGAAGGACATTAGGACAAAGATATGTAATGAAAATAAGTCCAGGATGGCTGTCCTTGTGGGCATCAGCTGCTGGCATCAGCATTGCTGCTGCCATGAGCATGGCACAGCAGGTTAAAGATTGCTTTTCCTTGTGTGACACAGGAGCTCTTGACTTGACAGCTAGAGGGATGTAACAGATAGAGCTGAAACCTCTGCCAGACATGGCAAAGGTGAGTCGGATGTTGTTTCCATTGCTGCTGATGTCAGGAAGGACTGTCAGGATGGAAAGGCTGGTGTTTGCCATGGGCAGGGAAACGTATCTGGTTTTCATTTTCTCTTTCTCTTTGAGAGCCAGAAAAACAGGGGAGAGTGTGCCCTCACCTTGGAACTCTCCTGCCCTCTGCTGCTCAGAGGGAGAAATGTCCAAGCTTCTAGAAGGACATCAGGACAAAGATATGTAATGAAAATAAGTCCAGGCTGGCTGTCCTTGTGGGCATCAGCTGCTGGCATCTGCACTGCTGCTGCCATGAGCATGGCAAAGCAGGTAAAAGATTGCTTGTCCTTGTGTGACACAGGAGCTCTTGACTTGAAAGCTAGAGGGATGCAATAGAAAGAGCTGCAACCTCTGCCAGAAATGGCAAAGGTGAGTGGGATGTTGTTTCAATTAGTGCTGCTGATGTCAGGAAGGACTGTAAGGATGGAAAGACTGGTGTTTGGCATGGGCAGGGAAACACATCTGGTTTTCATTTTGTCTTAATCTTTCAGTGCTAGATAAATAGAGGAGTGTGTGCCCTCACCTTCGACCCCTCCTGCCCTTTTCTGCTGAGATGGAGATATGTTCCAGCTTCTAGAAGGACATCAGGACAAAGATATGGAATGAAAATAAGTCCAGGCTGGCTGTCCTTGTGGGCATCAGCTGCTGGCATCTGCATTGCTGCTGGCATGAGCATGGCAAAGCAGGTAAAAGATTGCTTTTCCTTGAGTGACACAGGAGCTCTTGACTTGAAAGCTAGAGGGATGCAATAGAAAGAGCTGCAACCTCTGCCAGACATGGCAAAGGTGAGTGGGATGTTGTTTCAATTAGTGCAGATGTCAGGAAGGACTGTAAGGATGGAAAGGCTGGTGTTTGCCATGGGCAGGGAAAGACATCTGGTTTTCATCTTCTCTTTGCCTTTTTTCCAGAAAAATAGGAGAGTGTGCCCTCACCTTGGACCCCTCCTGCCCTCTGCTGCTCAGAGGGAGAAATGTCCAAGCTTGTAGAAGGACATCAGGACAAAGATATGTAATGAAAATAAGTCCAGGCTGGCTGTCCTTGTGGGCATCAGCTGCTGGCATCTGCATTGCTGCTGCCATGAGCATGGCAAAGCAGGTAAAAGATTGCTTTTCCTTGTGTGACACAGGAGCTCTTGACTTAAAAGCTAGAGGGATGCAATAGAAAGAGCTGCAACCTCTGTCAGACATGGCAAAGGTGAGTGGGATGTTGTTTCCATTGCTGCTGATGTCAGGAAGTACTGTAAGGATGGAAAGGCTGGTGTTTGCCATGGGCAGGGAAACACATCTGGTTTTCATTTTCTCTTTCTCTTTGAGTGCCAGATAAACAGGGGAGAGTGTGCCCTCACCTTGGACCCCTACTGCTCTCTGCTGCTCAGAGGGAGAATGGCCAAGCTTCTAGAAGGACATCAGGACAAAGATATGTAATGAAAATAAGTCCAGGCTGGCTGTCCTTGTGGGCATCAGCTGCTGGCATCTGCATTGCTGCTGCCACGAGCATGGCAAAGCAGGTTAAAGATTGCTTTTCCTTGAGTGACACAGGAGCTCTTGACTTGAAAGCTAGAGGGATGCAATAGAAAGAGCTGCAAACTCTGCCAGACATGGCAAAGGTGAGTGGGATGTTGTTTCAATTAGTGCTGCTGATGTCAGGAAGGACTGTAAGGATGGAAAGACTGGTGTTTGCCATGGGCAGGGAAACACATCTGGTTTTCATTTTGTCTTAATCTTTCAGTGCTAGATAAATAGAGGAATGTGTGCCCTCACCTTGGACCCCTCCTGCCCTTTTCTGCTGAGATGGAGAAATGTTCCAGCTTCTAGAAGGACATCAGGACAAAGATATGGAATGAAAATAAGTCCAGGCTGGCTGTCCTTGTGGGCATCAGCTGCTGGCATCTGCATTGCTGCTGGCATGAGCATGGCAAAGCAGGTAAAAGATTGCTTTTCCTTGTGTGACACAGGAGCTCTTGACTTGAAAGGTAAAGGGATGGAATAGAAAGAGCTGCAACCACTGCCAGACATGGCAAAGGTGAGTGGGATGTTGTTTCCATTGCTGCTGATGTCAGGAAGGACTGTAAGGATGGAAAGGCTGGTGTTTGCCATGGGCAGGGAAACACATCTGGTTTTCATTTTCTCTTTCTCTTTGAGTGCCAGATAAACAGGGGAGAGTGTGCCCTCACCTTGGAGCTCTCCTGCCCTCTGCTGCTCAGAGGGAGAATGGCCAAGCTTCTAGAAGGACATCAAGACAAAGATATGTAATGAAAATAAGTCCAGGCTGGCTGTCCTTGTGGGCATCAGCTGCTGGCATCTGCATTGCTGCTGCGATGAGCGTGGCAAAGCAGGTAAAAGATTGCTTTTCCTTGAGTGACACAGGAGCTCTTGACTTGAAAGCTAGAGGGATGCAATAGAAAGAGCTGCAACCTCTGCCAGACATGGCTAACTTGAGTGGGATGTTCTTTCAATTAGTGCTGAAGTCAGGAAGACTGTAAGGATGGAAAGGCTGGTGTTTGCCATGGGCTGGGAAACACATCTGGTTTTCATTTTCTCTTTGTGTGCCAGAAAAAGAGGAGAGTGTGCCCTCACCTTGGATCCCTCCTGCCCTCTTCTGCTGAGGTGGAGAAATGTTCCAGCTTCTAGAAGGACATCAGGACAAAGATATGTAATGAAAATAAGTCCAGCCTGGCTGTCCTTGTGGGCATCAGCTGCTGGCATCTGCACTGCTGCTGCCATGAGCATGGCAAAGAAGGTAAAAGATTGCTTTTCCTTGAGTGACCCAGGAGCTCTTGACTTGAAAGCTAGAGGGATGCAACAGAAAGAGCTGCAACCTCTGCCAGACATGGCAAAGGTGAGTGGGATGTTGTTTCAGTTGCTGCTGATCTCAGGAGGACTGTAAGGATGGAAAGGCTGGTGTTTGCCATGGGCAGGGAAACTCATCTGGTTTTCATTTTCTCTTTCTCTTTGAATGCCAGATAAACAGGGGAGAGTGTGCCCTCACCTTGGAGCTCTCCTGCCCTCTGCTGCTCAGAGGGAGAAATGTCCAAGCTTCTAGTAGGACATCAAGACAAAGATATGTAATAAAAATAAGTCCAGGCTGGCAGTACTTGTGCGCATCAGCTGCTGGCATCTGCATTGGTGTTGCCATGAGCATGGCACAGCAGGTAAAAGATTGCTTTTCCTTGTGTGACACAGGAGCTCTTGACTTGAAAGCTAGAGGGATGCAATAGAAAGAGCTGCAACCTCTGCCAGCCATGGCAAAGGTGAGTGGGATGTTGTTTCCATTGCTGCTGATGTCAGGAAGTACTGTAAGGACGGAAAGGCTGGTGTTTGCCATGGGCAGCGAAACACATCTGGTTTTCATTTTCTCTTTCTCTTTGAGTGCCAGATAAACAGGGGAGTGTGTGCCCTCACCTTGGACCCATCTTGCCCTCTTCTGCTGAGATGGAGAAATGTTCCAGCTTGTAGAAGGACATCAGGACAAAGATATGTAATGAAAATAAGTCCAGGATGGCTGTCCTTATGGGCATCAGCTGCTGGCATCTGCATTGCTGCTGCCATGAGCATGGCACAGCAGGTAAAAGGTTGCTTTTCCTTGTGTGACACAGGAGCTCTTGACTTGAAAGCTAGAGGGATGCAATAGAAAGAGCTGCAACCTCTGCCAGACATGGCAAAGGTGAGTGGGATGTTGTTTCCATTGCTGCTGATGTCAGGAAGGACTGTAAGGATGGAAAGGCTGGTGTTTGTCATGGGCAGGGAAACACATCTGGTTTTCATTTTCTCTTTCTCTTTGAGTGCCAGATAAACACGGGAGAGTGTGCACTCACCTTGGAACTCTCCTGCCCTTTTCTGCTGAGATGGTGAAATGTTCCAGCTTCTAGAAGGACATCAGGACAAAGATATGTAATGAAAATAAGTCCAGGCTGGCTGTCCTTGTGGGCATCAGCTGCTGGCATCTGGACTTCTGTGCCATGAGCATGGCAAAGCAGGTAAAAGATTGCTTTTCCTTGTGTGACACAGGAGCTCTTGACTTGAAAGCTAGAGGGATGCAATAGAAAGAGCTGCAACCTCTGCCAGACATGGCAAAGGTGAGTGGGATGTTGTTTCAATTAGTGCTGATGTCAGGAAGGACTGTAAGGATGGAGAGGCTGGTGTTTGCCATGGGCAGGGAAACACATCAGGTTTTCATTTACCCTTTGTGTGCCAGATAAAGAGCAGAGTGTGCCCTCACCTTGGACCCCTCCTGCCCTCTTCTGCTGAGATGGAGAAATGTTCCAGCTTCTAGAAGGACATCAGGACAAAGATATGTAATGAATATAAGTCCAGGCTGGCTGTACTTGTGGGCATCAGCTGCTGGCATCTGGACGTCTGCAGCCATGAGCCTGGCAAAGCTAGTAAAAGATTGCTTTTCCTTGTGTCACAGGAGCTCTTGACTTGAAAGCTAGAGGAATGCAATAGAAAGAGCTGCAACCTCTGCCAGACATGGCAAAGGTGAGTGGGATGTTGTTTCAATTAGTGCTGATGTCAGGAAGGACTGGAAGGATGGAAAGGCTGGTGTTTGCCATGGGCAGGGAAATACATCTGGTTTTCATTTTCTCTTTCTCTTTGAGTGCCAGATAAAGAGCAGAGTGTGCCCTCACCTTGGACCCATCCTGCCCTCTTCTGCTCAGAGGGTGAAATGTCCAATCTTCGAAAAGGACATCAGGACAAGGATATGTAATGAAAATAAGTCCAGGCTGGCTGTCCTTGTGGGCATCAGCTGCTGGCATCTGCATTGCTGCTGCCATGAGCATGGCACAGCAGGTAAAAGATTGCGTTTCCTTGTGTGACACAGGAGCTCTTGACTTGAAAGCTAGAGGGATGCAATAGAAAGAGCTGCAACCTCTGCCAGACATGGCAAAGGTGAGTGGGATGTTGTTTCAGTTGCTGCTGATGTCAGGAGGACTGTAAAGATGCAAAGTCTGGTGTTCGCAATGGGCAGGGAAACACATCTGGTTTTCATTTTCTCTTTGTGTGGCAGAAAAAGAGGAGAGTGTGCCTGCAACTTCTAACTCTCCTGCCCTCTGCTGCTCAGAGTGAGAAATGTCCCAGCTTCTAGAAGGACATCAGGACAAAGATATGTAATGAAAATAAGTCCAGGCTGGCTGTCCTTGTGGGCATCAGCTGCTGGCATCTGCATTGCTGCTGCCATGAGCATGGCACAGCAGGTAAAAGATTGCTTTTCCTTGTGTGACACAGGAGCTCTTGACTTGACAGCTAGAGGGATGCAATAGAAAGAGCTGCAACCTCTGCCAGACATGGCAAGGGTGAGTGGGATGTTGTTTCAATTATTGCTGAAGTCAGGAAGACTTTAAGGATGGAAAGTCTGGTGTTTGCCATGGGCAGGGAAACACATCTGGTTTTCATTTTATCTTTGTGTACCAGAAAAAGAGCAGAGTGTGCCCTCACCTTGGACCCCTCCTGCCCTCTTCTGCTGAGATGGTGAAATATTCCAGCTTCTAGAAGGACATCAGGACAAAGATATGTAATGAAAATAAGTCCAGGCTGGCTGTCCTTGTGGGCATCAGCTGCTGGCATCTGCATTGCTGCTGCCATGAGCATGGCACAGGAGGTAAAAGATTGCTTTTCCTTGTGTGACACAGGAGCTCTTGACTTGAAAGCTAGAGGGATGCAATAGAAAGAGCTGCAACCTCTGCCAGACATGGCAAAGGTGAGTGGGATGTTGTTTCAATTAGTGCTGATGTCAGGAAGGACTGGAAGGATGGAAAGTCTGGTGTTTGCCATGGGGAGGGAAACACATCTGGTTTTCATTTTCTCTTTCTCTTTGAGTGCCAGATAAAGAGCAGAGTGTGCCCTCACCTTGGACCCCTCCTGCCCTCTTCTGCTGAGATGGAGAAATGTTCCAGCTTCTAGAAGGACATCAGGACAAAGATGCGTAATGAACATAAGTCCAGGCTGGCTTTCCTTGTAAGCATCAGCTGCTGGCATCTGCATTGCTGCTGCCATGAGCATGGCAAAGCTAGTAAAAGATTGCTTTTCCTTGTGTCACAGGAGCTCTTGACTTGACAGCTAGAGGAATGCAATAGAAAGAGCTGCAACCTCTGCCAGACATGGCAAAGGTGAGTGGGATGTTGTTTCAATTAGTGCTGATGTCAGGAAGGACTGTAAGGATGGAAAGGCTGGTGTTTGTCATGGGCAGGGAAATACATCTGGTTTTCATTTTCTCTTTGTCTTTGTGTGCCAGAAAAAGAGCAGAGTGTTCCCTCACCTTGGACCCATCCTGCCCTCTGCTGCTCATAGGGTGAAATGTCCAATCTTCGAAAAGGACATCAGGACAAAGATATGTAATGAAAATAAGTCCAGGCTGGCTGTCCTTGTGGGCATCAGCTGCTGGCATCTGCATTGCTGCTGCCATGAGCATGGCACAGCAGGTAAAAGATTGCTTTTCCTTGTGTGACACAGGAGCTCTTGACTTCAAAGCTAGAGGGATGCAATAGAAAGAGCTGCAACCTCTGCCAGACATGGCAAAGGTGAGTGGGATGTTGTTTCAGTTGCTGCTGATGTCAGGAAGGACTGTAAGGATGGAAAGGCTGGTGTTTGCCATGGGCTGGGAAACACATCTTGTTTTCATCTTCTCTTTGTCTTTGTGTGCCAGAAAAAGAGGAGAGTGTGCCCTCACCTTGGAACTCTCCTGCCCTCTTCTGCTGAGATGGAGAAATGTTCCAGCTTGTAGAAGGACATCAGGACAAGGATATGTAATGAAAATAAGTCCAGGCTGGCTGTCCTTGTGGGCATCAGCTGCTGGCATCTGCATTGCTGCTGCCATGAGCATGGCACAGCAGGTAAAAGATTGCTTTTCCTTGTGTGACACAGGAGCTCTTGACTTGATAGCTAGAGGGATGCAATAGAAAGAGCTGCAACCTCTGCCAGACATGGCAAAGGTGAGTGGGATGTTGTTTCAATTAGTGCTGATGTCAGGAAGGACTTTAAAGATGGAAAGTCTGGTGTTTGCCATGGGGAGGGAAACACATCTGGTTTTCATTTTCTCTTTCTCTTTGAGTGCCAGATAAAGAGCAGAGTGTGCCCTCACCTTGGACCCCTCCTGCCCTCTTCTGCTGAGATGGAGAAATGTTCCAGCTTGTAGAAGGACATCAGGACAAAGATATGTAATGAAAATAAGTCCAGGCTGGCTGTCCTTGTGGGCATCAGCTGCTGGCATCTGCATTGCTGCTGCCATGAGCATGGCACAGGAGGTAAAAGATTGCTTTTCCTTGTGTGACACAGGAGCTCTTGACTTGAAAGCTAGAGGGATGCAATAGAAAGAGCTTCAACCTCTGCCAGACATGGCAAAGGTGAGTGGGATGTTGTTTCAATTAGTGCTGATGTCAGGAAGGACTGTAAGGATGGAAAGGCTGGTGTTTGTCATGGGCAGGGAAATACATCTGGTTTTCATTTTCTCTTTCTCTTTGAGTGCCAGATAAAGAGCAGAGTGTGCCCTCACCTTGGACCCATCCTGCCCTCTTCTGCTCAGAGGGTGAAATGTCCAATCTTCGAAAAGGACATCAGGACAAAGATATGTAATGAAAATAAGTCCAGGCTGGCTGTCCTTGTGGGCATCAGCTGCTGGCATCTGCATTGCTGCTGCCATGAGCATGGCACAGCAGGTAAAAGATTGCTTTTCCTTGTGTGACACAGGAGCTCTTGACTTGAAAGCTAGAGGGATGCAATAGAAAGAGCTGCAACCTCTGCCAGACATGGCAAAGGTGAGTGGGATGTTGTTTCAATTAGTGCTGATGTCAGGAAGGACTGGAAGGATGGAAAGACTGGTGTTTGCCATGGGCAGGGAAACACATCTGGTTTTCATTTTCTCTTTCTCTTTGAGTGCCAGAAAAAGAGCAGAGTGTGCCCTCACCTTGGACCCCTCCTGCCCTCTTCTGCTGAGATGGGGAAATGTTCCAGCTTCTAGAAGGACATCAGGACAAAGATATGTAATGAAAATAAGTCCAGGCTGGCTGTCCTTGTGGGCATCAGCTGCTGGCATCTGCATTGCTGCTGCCATGAGCATGGCACAGCAGGTAAAAGATTGCGTTTCCTTGTGTGACACAGGAGCTCTTGACTTGAAAGCTAGAGGGATGCAATAGAAAGAGCTGCAACCTCTGCCAGACATGGCAAAGGTGAGTGGGATGTTGTTTCAGTTGCTGTTGATGTCAGGAGGACTGTAAGGATGCAAAGTCTGGTGTTTGCAATGGGCAGGGAAACACATCTGGTTTTCATTTTCTCTTTGTGTGGCAGAAAAAGAGGAGAGTGTGCCTGCAACTTCTAACTCTCCTGCCCTCTGCTGCTCTGAGTGAGAAATGTCCCAGCTTCTAGAAGGACATCAGGACAAAGATATGTAATGAAAATAAGTCCAGGCTGGCTGTCCTTGTGGGCATCAGCTGCTGGCATCTGCATTGCTGCTGCCATGAGCATGGCACAGCAGGTAAAAGATTGCTTTTCCTTGTGTGACACAGGAGCTCTTGACTTGAAAGCTAGAGGGATGCAATAGAAAGAGCTGCAACCTCTGCCAGACATGGCAAAGGTGAGTGGGATGTTGTTTCAGTTAGTGCTGATGTCAGGAAGGACTGTAAGGATGGAAAGGCTGGTGTTTGCCATGGGCAGGGAAACACATCTGGTTTTCATTTTCTCTTTCTCTTTGTGTGCCAGATAAAGAGCAGAGTGTGCCCTCGCCTTGGACCCATCCTGCCCTCTGCTGCTCAGAGGGAGAAATATTCCAGCTTGTAGAAGGACATCAGGATAAGGATATGTAATGAAAATAAGTCCAGGCTGGCTGTCCTTGTGGGCATCAGCTGCTGGCATCTGCATTGCTGCTGCCATGAGCATGGCACAGCAGGTAAAAGATTGCTTTTCCTTGTGTGACATAGGAGCTCTTGACTTGACAGCTAGAGGGATGCAATAGAAAGAGCTGCAACCTCTGCCAGACATGGCAAAGGTGAGTGGGATGTTGTTTCAATTAGTGCTGATGTCAGGAAGGACTGGAAGGATGGAAAGTCTGGTGTTTGCCATGGGCAGGGAAATACATCTGGTTTTCATTTTCTCTTTCTCTTTGAGTGCCAGATAAAGAGCAGAGTGTGCCCTCACCTTGGACCCCTCCTGCCCTCTTCTGCTGAGATGGAGAAATGTTCCAGCTTGTAGAAGGACATCAGGACATGGATATGTAATGAAAATAAGTCCAGGCTGGCTGTCCTTGTGGGCATCAGCTGCTGGCATCTGCATTGCTGCTGCCATGAGCATGGCACAGCAGGTAAAAGATTGCTTTTCCTTGTGTGACACAGGAGCTCTTGACTTGAAAGCTAGAGGGATGCAATAGAAAGAGCTGCAACCTCTGCCAGACATGGCAAAGGTGAGTGGGATGTTGTTTCAGTTGCTGCTGATGTCAGGAAGGACTGTAAGGATGGAAAGGCTGGTGTTTGCCATGGGCTGGGAAACACATCTGGTTTTCATTTTCTCTTTCTCTTTGAGTGCCAGATAAAGAGCAGAGTGTGCCCTCACCTTGGACCCCTCCTGCCCTTTTCTGCTGAGATGGTGAAATATTCCAGCTTCTAGAAGGACATCAGGACAAAGATATGTAATGAAAATAAGTCCAGGCTGGCTGTCCTTGTGGGCATCAGCTGCTGGCATCTGCATTGCTGCTGCCATGAGCATGGCACAGGAGGTAAAAGATTGCTTTTCCTTGTGTGACACAGGAGCTCTTGACTTGAAAGCTAGAGGGATGCAATAGAAAGAGCTGCAACCTCTGCCAGACATGGCAAAGGTGAGTGGGATGTTGTTTCAATTAGTGCTGATGTCAGGAAGGACTGGAAGGATGGAAAGTCTGGTGTTTGCCATGGGGAGGGAAACACATCTGGTTTTCATTTTCTCTTTCTCTTTGAGTGCCAGATAAAGAGCAGAGTGTGCCCTCACCTTGGACCCCTCCTGCCCTCTTCTGCTGAGATGGAGAAATGTTCCAGCTTCTAGAAGGACATCAGGACAACGATGCGTAATGAACATAAGTCCAGGCTGGCTTTCCTTGTGGGCATCAGCTGCTGGCATCTGCATTGCTGCTGCCATGAGCATGGCAAAGCTAGTAAAAGATTGCTTTTCCTTGTGTCACAGGAGCTCTTGACTTGACAGCTAGAGGAATGCAATAGAAAGAGCTGCAACCTCTGCCAGACATGGCAAAGGTGAGTGGGATGTTGTTTCAATTAGTGCTGATGTCAGGAAGGACTGTAAAGATGGAAAGTCTGGTGTTTGCCATGGGCTGGGAAACACATCTGGTTTTCATTTTCTCTTTCTCTTTGAGTGCCAGATAAAGAGCAGAGTGTGCCCTCACCTTGGACCCCTCCTGCCCTCTTCTGCTGAGATGGAGAAATGTTCCAGCTTGTAGAAGGACATCAGGACAAGGATATGTAATGAAAATAAGTCCAGGCTGGCTGTCCTTGTGGGCATCAGCTGCTGGCATCTGCATTGCTGCTGCCATGAGCATGGCACAGCAGGTAAAAGATTGCTTTTCCTTGTGTGACACAGGAGCTCTTGACTTGAAAGCTAGAGGGATGCAATAGAAAGAGCTGCAACCTCTGCCAGACATGGCAAAGGTGAGTGGGATGTTGTTTCAATTATTGCTGATGTCAGGAAGGACTGTAAGGATGGAAAGTCTGGTGTTTGCCATGGGCAGGGAAACACATCTGGTTTTCATTTTCTCTTTGTGTACCAGAAAAAGAGCAGAGTGTGCCCTCACCTTGGACCCCTCCTGCCCTCTTCTGCTGAGATGGTGAAATATTCCAGCTTCTAGAAGGACATCAGGACAAAGATATGTAATGAAAATAAGTCCAGGCTGGCTGTCCTTGTGGGCATCAGCTGCTGGCATCTGCATTGCTGCTGCCATGAGCATGGCACAGGAGGTAAAAGATTGCTTTTCCTTGTGTGACACAGGAGCTCTTGACTTGAAAGCTAGAGGGATGCAATAGAAAGAGCTGCAACCTCTGCCAGACATGGCAAAGGTGAGTGGGATGTTGTTTCAATTAGTGCTGATGTCAGGAAGGACTGGAAGGATGGAAAGGCTGGTGTTTGCCATGGGCAGGGAAACACATCTGGTTTTCATTTTCTCTTTCTCTTTGAGTGCCAGAAAAAGAGCAGAGTGTGCCCTCACCTTGGACCCCTCCTGCCCTCTTCTGCTGAGATGGAGAAATGTTCCAGCTTCTAGAAGGACATCAGGACAAAGATATGTAATGAAAATAAGTCCAGGCTGGCTGTCCTTGTGGGCATCTGCTGCTGGCATCTGCATTGCTGCTGCCATGAGCATGGCACAGGAGGTAAAAGATTGCTTTTCCTTGTGTGACACAGGAGCTCTTGACTTGAAAGCTAGAGGGATGCAATAGAAAGAGCTGCAACCTCTGCCAGACATGGCAAAGGTGAGTGGGATGTTGTTTCAATTAGTGCTGATGTCAGGAAGGACTGGAAGGATGGAAAGTCTGGTGTTTGCCATGGGGAGGGAAACACATCTGGTTTTCATTTTCTCTTTCTCTTTGAGTGCCAGATAAAGAGCAGAGTGTGCCCTCACCTTGGACCCCTCCTGCCCTCTTCTGCTGAGATGGAGAAATGTTCCAGCTTCTAGAAGGACATCAGGACAAAGATGCGTAATGAACATAAGTCCAGGCTGGCTGTCCTTGTGGGCATCAGCTGCTGGCATCTGCATTGCTGCTGCCATGAGCATGGCAAAGCTAGTAAAAGATTGCTTTTCCTTGTGTCACAGGAGCTCTTGACTTGAAAGCTAGAGGAATGCAATAGAAAGAGCTGCAACCTCTGCCAGACATGGCAAAGGTGAGTGGGATGTTGTTTCAATTAGTGCTGATGTCAGGAAGGACTGTAAAGATGGAAAGTCTGGTGTTTGCCATGGGGAGGGAAACACATCTGGTTTTCATTTTCTCTTTCTCTTTGAGTGCCAGTTAAAAGCAGAGTGTGCCCTCACCTTGGACCCCTCCTGCCCTTTTCTGCTGAGATGGAGAAATGTTCCAGCTTGTAGAAGGACATCAGGACAAAGATATGTAATGAAAATAAGTCCAGGCTGGCTGTCCTTGTGGGCATCAGCTGCTGGCATCTGCATTGCTGCTGCCATGAGCATGGCACAGCAGGTAAAAGATTGCTTTTCCTTGTGTGACACAGGAGCTCTTGACTTGAAAGCTAGAGGGATGCAATAGAAAGAGCTGCAACCTCTGCCAGACATGGCAAAGGTGAGTGGGATGTTGTTTCAGTTGCTGCTGATGTCAGGAAGGACTTTAAGGATGGAAAGTCTGGTGTTTGCCATGGGCAGGGAAACACATCTTGTTTTTCTTTTCTCTTTGTGTGCCAGAAAAAGAGCAGAGTGTGCCCTCACCTTGGACCCATCCTGCCCTCTTCTGCTCAGAGGGTGAAATGTCCAATCTTCGAAAAGGACATCAGGACAAAGATATGTAATGAAAATAAGTCCAGGCTGGCTGTACTTGTGGGCATCAGCTGCTGGCATCTGGACTTCTGCTGCCATGAGCATGGCACAGCAGGTAAAAGATTGCTTTTCCTTGTGTGACACAGGAGCTCTTGACTTGAAAGCTAGAGGGATGCAATAGAAAGAGCTGCAACCTCTGCCAGACATGGCAAAGGTGAGTGGGATGTTGTTTCAGTTGCTGCTGATGTCAGGAAGGACTGTAAGGATGGAAAGTCTGGTGTTTGCCATGGGCAGGGAAACACATCTGGTTTTCATTTTCTCTTTGTGTACCAGAAAAAGAGCAGAGTGTGCCCTCACCTTGGACCCCTCCTGCCCTCTTCTGCTGAGATGGTGATATATTCCAGCTTCTAGAAGGACATCAGGACAAAGATATGTAATGAAAATAAGTCCAGGCTGGCTGTCCTTGTGGGCATCAGCTGCTGACATCTGGACGTCTGCAGCCATGAGCATGGCACAGCAGGTAAAAGATTGCGTTTCCTTGTGTGACACAGGAGCTCTTGACTTGAAAGCTAGAGGGATGCAATAGAAAGAGCTGCAACCTCTGCCAGACATGGCAAAGGTGAGTGGGATGTTGTTTCAGTTGCTGTTGATGTCAGGAGGACTGTAAGGATGCAAAGTCTGGTGTTTGCAATGGGCAGGGAAACACATCTGGTTTTCATTTTCTCTTTGTGTGGCAGAAAAAGAGGAGAGTGTGCCTGCAACTTCTAACTCTCCTGCCCTCTGCTGCTCAGAGTGAGAAATGTCCCAGCTTCTAGAAGGACATCAGGACAAAGATATGTAATGAAAATAAGTCCAGGCTGGCTGTCTTTGTGGGCATCAGCTGCTGGCATCTGCATTGCTGCTGCCATGAGCATGGCACAGCAGGTAAAAGATTGCTTTTCCTTGTGTGACATAGGAGCTCTTGACTTGAAAGCTAGAGGGATGCAATAGAAAGAGCTGCAACCTCTGCCAGACATGGCAAAGGTGAGTGGGATGTTGTTTCAGTTGCTGCTGATGTCAGGAAGGACTGTAAGGATGGAAAGGCTGGTGTTTGCCATGGGCTGGGAAACACATCTTGTTTTCATCTTCTCTTTGTCTTTGTGTGCCAGAAAAAGAGGAGAGTGTGCCCTTACCTTGGAACTCTCCTGCCCTCTTCTGCTGAGATGGAGAAATGTTCCAGCTTGTAGAAGGACATCAGGA
Source organism: Phasianus colchicus (assembly GCF_987193195.1). NCBI lineage: Eukaryota > Metazoa > Chordata > Aves > Galliformes > Phasianidae > Phasianus > Phasianus colchicus. Next base: position 14,901,987 of record NC_143476.1, read on the forward strand.
CAAGGATATGTAATGAAAATAAGTCCAGGCTGGCTGTCCTTGTGGGCATCAGCTGCTGGCATCTCCATTGCTGCTGCCATGACCATGGCACAGCAGGTAAAAGATTGCTTTTCCTTGTGTGACATAGGAGCTCTTGACTTGACAGCTAGAGGGATGCAATAGAAAGAGCTGCAACCTCTGCCAGACATGGCAAAGGTGAGTGGGATGTTGTTTCAATTAGTGCTGATGTCAGGAAGGACTGTAAAGATGGAAAGTCTGGTGTTTGCCATGGGGAGGGAAACACATCTGGTTTTCATTTTCTCTTTCTCTTTGAGTGCCAGATAAAGAGCAGAGTGTGCCCTCACCTTGGACCCCTCCTGCCCTCTTCTGCTGAGATGGAGAAATGTTCCAGCTTGTAGAAGGACATCAGGACAAGGATATGTAATGAAAATAAGTCCAGGCTGGCTGTCCTTGTGGGCATCAGCTGCTTGCATCTGCATTGCTGCTGCCATGAGCATGGCACAGCAGGTAAAAGATTGCTTTTCCTTGTGTGACACAGGAGCTCTTGACTTGAAAGCTAGAGGGATGCAATAGAAAGAGCTGCAACCTCTGCCAGACATGGCAAAGGTGAGTGGGATGTTGTTTCAATTATTGCTGATGTCAGGAAGGACTGTAAGGATGGAAAGTCTGGTGTTTGCCATGGGCAGGGAAACACATCTGGTTTTCATTTTCTCTTTGTGTACCAGAAAAAGAGCAGAGTGTGCCCTCACCTTGGACCCCTCCTGCCCTCTTCTGCTGAGATGGTGAAATATTCCAGCTTCTAGAAGGACATCAGGACAAAGATATGTAATGAAAATAAGTCCAGGCTGGCTGTCCTTGTGGGCATCAGCTGCTGGCATCTGCATTGCTGCTGCCATGAGCATGGCACAGGAGGTAAAAGATTGCTTTTCCTTGTGTGACACAGGAGCTCTTGACTTGAAAGCTAGAGGGATGCAATAGAAAGAGCTGCAACCTCTGCCAGACATGGCAAAGGTGAGTGGGATGTTGTTTCAGTTGCTGCTGATGTCAGGAAGGACTGTAAGGATGGAAAGTCTGGTGTTTGCCATGGGCAGGGAAACACATCTGGTTTTCATTTTCTCTTTGTGTACCAGAAAAAGAGCAGAGTGTGCCCTCACCTTGGACCCCTCCTGCCCTCTTCTGCTGAGATGGTGAAATATTCCAGCTTCTAGAAGGACATCAGGACAAAGATATGTAATGAAAATAAGTCCAGGCTGGCTGTCCTTGTGGGCATCAGCTGCTGGCATCTGCATTGCTGCTGCCATGAGCATGGCACAGGAGTTAAAAGATTGCTTTTCCTTGTGTGACACAGGAGCTCTTGACTTGAAAGCTAGAGGGATGCAATAGAAAGAGCTGCAACCTCTGCCAGACATGGCAAAGGTGAGTGGGATGTTGTTTCAATTAGTGCTGATGTCAGGAAGGACTGGAAGGATGGAAAGGCTGGTGTTTGCCATGGGCAGGGAAACACATCTGGTTTTCATTTTCTCTTTCTCTTTGAGTGCCAGAAAAAGAGCAGAGTGTGCCCTCACCTTGGACCCCTCCTGCCCTCTTCTGCTGAGATGGAGAAATGTTCCAGCTTCTAGAAGGACATCAGGACAAAGATATGTAATGAAAATAAGTCCAGGCTGGCTGTCCTTGTGGGCATCAGCTGCTGGCATCTGGACGTCTGCAGCCATGAGCATGGCACAGCAGGTAAAAGATTGCTTTTCCTTGTGTGACACAGGAGCTCTTGACTTGAAAGCTAGAGGGATGCAATAGAAAGAGCTGCAACCTCTGCCAGACATGGCAAAGGTGAGTGGGATGTTGTTTCAGTTGCTGTTGATGTCAGGAGGACTGTAAGGATGCAAAGTCTGGTGTTAGCAATGGGCAGGGAAACACATCTGGTTTTCATTTTCTCTTTGTGTGGCAGAAAAAGAGGAGAGTGTGCCTGCAACTTCTAACTCTCCTGCCCTCTGCTGCTCAGAGTGAGAAATGTCCCAGCTTCTAGAAGGACATCAGGACAAAGATATGTAATGAAAATAAGTCCAGGCTGGCTGTCCTTGTGGGCATCAGCTGCTGGCATCTGCATTGCTGCTGCCATGAGCATGGCAAAGCTAGTAAAAGATTGCTTTTCCTTGTGTCACAGGAGCTCTTGACTTGACAGCTAGAGGAATGCAATAGAAAGAGCTGCAACCTCTGCCAGACATGGCAAAGGTGAGTGGGATGTTGTTTCAATTAGTGCTGATGTCAGGAAGGACTGTAAAGATGGAAAGTCTGGTGTTTGCCATGGGCAGGGAAACACATCTGGTTTTCATTTTCTCTTTGTGTACCAGAAAAAGAGCAGAATGTGCCCTCACCTTGGACCCCTCCTGCCCTCTTCTGCTGAGATGGTGAAATATTCCAGCTTCTAGAAGGACATCAGGACAAAGATATGTAATGAAAATAAGTCCAGGCTGGCTGTCCTTGTGGGCATCAGCTGCTGGCATCTGCATTGCTGCTGCCATGAGCATGGCACAGGAGGTAAAAGATTGCTTTTCCTTGTGTGACACAGGAGCTCTTGACTTGAAAGCTAGAGGGATGCAATAGAAAGAGCTGCAACCTCTGCCAGACATGGCAAAGGTGAGTGGGATGTTGTTTCAATTAGTGCTGATGTCAGGAAGGACTGGAAGGATGGAAAGGCTGGTGTTTGCCATGGGCAGGGAAACACATCTGGTTTTCATTTTCTCTTTCTCTTTGAGTGCCAGAAAAAGAGCAGAGTGTGCCCTCACCTTGGACCCCTCCTGCCCTCTTCTGCTGAGATGGAGAAATGTTCCAGCTTGTAGAAGGACATCAGGACAAGGATATGTAATGAAAATAAGTCCAGGCTGGCTGTCCTTGTGGGCATCAGCTGCTGGCATCTGGACGTCTGCAGCCATGAGCATGGCACAGCAGGTAAAAGATTGCGTTTCCTTGTGTGACACAGGAGCTCTTGACTTGAAAGTTAGAGGGATGCAATAGAAAGAGCTGCAACCTCTGCCAGACATGGCAAAGGTGAGTGGGATGTTGTTTCAGTTGCTGTTGATGTCAGGAGGACTGTAAGGATGCAAAGTCTGGTGTTTGCAATGGGCAGGGAAACACATCTGGTTTTCATTTTCTCTTTGTGTGGCAGAAAAAGAGGAGAGTGTGCCTGCAACTTCTAACTCTCCTGCCCTCTGCTGCTCAGAGTGAGAAATGTCCCAGCTTCTAGAAGGACATCAGGACAAAGATATGTAATGAAAATAAGTCCAGGCTGGCTGTCCTTGTGGGCATCAGCTGCTGGCATCTGCATTGCTGCTGCCATGAGCATGGCACAGGAGGTAAAAGATTGCTTTTCCTTGTGTGACACAGGAGCTCTTGACTTGAAAGCTAGAGGGATGCAATAGAAAGAGCTGCAACCTCTGCCAGACATGGCAAAGGTGAGTGGGATGTTGTTTCAATTAGTGCTGATGTCAGGAAGGACTGTAAAGATGGAATGTCTGGTGTTTGCCATGGGGAGGGAAACACATCTGGTTTTCATTTTCTCTTTCTCTTTGAGTGCCAGTTAAAGAGCAGAGTGTGCCCTAACCTTGGACCCCTTCTGCCCTCTTCTGCTGAGATGGTGAAATATTCCAGCTTGTAGAAGGACATCAGGACAAGGATATATAATGAAAATAAGTCCAGGCTGGCTGTCCTTGTGGGCATCAGCTGCTGGCATCTCCATTGCTGCTGCCATGAGCATGGCACAGCAGGTAAAAGATTGCTTTTCCTTGTGTGACACAGGAGCTCTTGACTTGACAGCTAGAGGGATGCAATACAAAGAGCTGAAACCTCTGCCAGACATGGCAAAGGTGAGTGGGATGTTGTTTCAATTAGTGCTGATGTCAGGAAGGACTGGAAGGATGGAAAGGCTGGTGTTTGCCATGGGCAGGGAAACACATCTGGTTTTCATTTTCTCTTTCTCTTTGAGTGCCAGAAAAAGAGCAGAGTGTGCCCTCACCTTGGACCCCTCCTGCCCTCTTCTGCTGAGATGGAGAAATGTTCCAGCTTGTAGAAGGACATCAGGACAAGGATATGTAATGAAAATAAGTCCAGGCTGGCTGTCCTTGTGGGCATCATCTGCTGGCATCTGGACGTCTGCAGCCATGAGCATGGCACAGCAGGTAAAAGATTGCTTTTCCTTGTGTGACACAGGAGCTCTTGACTTGAAAGTTAGAGGGATGCAATAGAAAGAGCTGCAACCTCTGCCAGACATGGCAAAGGTGAGTGGGATGTTGTTTCAGTTGCTGTTGATGTCAGGAGGACTGTAAGGATGCAAAGTCTGGTGTTTGCAATGGGCAGGGAAACACATCTGGTTTTCATTTTCTCTTTGTGTGGCAGAAAAAGAGGAGAGTGTGCCTGCAACTTCTAACTCTCCTGCCCTCTGCTGCTCAGAGTGAGAAATGTCCCAGCTTCTAGAAGGACATCAGGACAAAGATATGTAATGAAAATAAGTCCAGGCTGGCTGTCCTTGTGGGCATCAGCTGCTGGCATCTGCATTGCTGCTGCCATGAGCATGGCACAGCAGGTAAAAGATTGCTTTTCCTTGTGTGACACAGGAGCTCTTGACTTGAAAGCTAGAGGGATGCAATAGAAAGAGCTGCAACCTCTGCCAGACATGGCAAAGGTGAGTGGGATGTTGTTTCAATTAGTGCTGATGTCAGGAAGGACTGTAAAGATGGAATGTCTGGTGTTTGCCATGGGGAGGGAAACACATCTGGTTTTCATTTTCTCTTTCTCTTTGAGTGCCAGTTAAAGAGCAGAGTGTGCCCTAACCTTGGACCCCTTCTGCCCTCTTCTGCTGAGATGGTGAAATATTCCAGCTTGTAGAAGGACATCAGGACAAGGATATATAATGAAAATAAGTCCAGGCTGGCTGTCCTTGTGGGCATCAGCTGCTGGCATCTCCATTGCTGCAGCCATGAGCATGGCACAGCAGGTAAAAGATTGCTTTTCCTTGTGTGACACAGGAGCTCTTGACTTGACAGCTAGAGGGATGCAATACAAAGAGCTGAAACCTCTGCCAGACATGGCAAAGGTGAGTGGGATGTTGTTTCAATTAGTGCTGATGTCAGGAAGGACTGGAAGGATGGAAAGGCTGGTGTTTGCCATGGGCAGGGAAACACATCTGGTTTTCATTTTCTCTTTCTCTTTGAGTGCCAGAAAAAGAGCAGAGTGTGCCCTCACCTTGGACCCCTCCTGCCCTCTTCTGCTGAGATGGAGAAATGTTCCAGCTTGTAGAAGGACATCAGGACAAGGATATGTAATGAAAATAAGTCCAGGCTGGCTGTCCTTGTGGGCATCAGCTGCTGGCATCTGGACGTCTGCAGCCATGAGCATGGCACAGCAGGTAAAAGATTGCGTTTCCTTGTGTGACACAGGAGCTCTTGACTTGAAAGTTAGAGGGATGCAATAGAAAGAGCTGCAACCTCTGCCAGACATGGCAAAGGTGAGTGGGATGTTGTTTCAGTTGCTGTTGATGTCAGGAGGACTGTAAGGATGCAAAGTCTGGTGTTTGCAATGGGCAGGGAAACACATCTGGTTTTCATTTTCTCTTTGTGTGGCAGAAAAAGAGGAGAGTGTGCCTGCAACTTCTAACTCTCCTGCCCTCTGCTGCTCAGAGTGAGAAATGTCCCAGCTTCTAGAAGGACATCAGGACAAAGATATGTAATGAAAATAAGTCCAGGCTGGCTGTCCTTGTGGGCATCAGCTGCTGGCATCTGGACTTCTGCTGCCATGAGCATGGCACAGCAGGTAAAAGATTGCTTTTCCTTGTGTGACACAGGAGCTCTTGACTTGAAAGCTAGAGGGATGCAATAGAAAGAGCTGCAACCTCTGCCAGACATGGCAAAGGTGAGTGGGATGTTGTTTCAATTAGTGCTGATGACAGGAAGGACTGTAAGGATGGAAAGGCTGGTGTTTGCCATGGGCAGGGAAAAATATCTGGTTTTCATTTTCTCTTTCTCTTTGAGTGCCAGATAAAGAGCAGAGTGTGCCCTCACCTTGGACCCATCCTGCCCTCTGCTGCTCAGAGGGAGAAATGTCCAAGCTTCTAGAAGGAAATCAGGAGAAAGTTATGTAATGAAAATAAGTCCAGGCTGGCTGTCCTTGTGGGCATCAGCTGCTGGCATCTGCATTGCTGCTGCCATGAGCATGGCACAGCAGGTAAAAGATTGCTTTTCCTTGTGTGACACAGGAGCTCTTGACTTGAAAGCTAGAGGGATGCAATAGAAAGAGCTGCAACCTCTGCCAGACATGGCAAAGGTGAGTGGGATGTTGTTTCAATTAGTGCTGATGACATGAAGGACTATAAGGATGGAAAGGCTGGTGTTTGCCATGGGCAGGGAAACACAGCTGATTTTCATTTTCTCTTTCTCTTTGAGTGCCAGAAAAATAGAGGAGAGTGTGCATGCTTTCTACCCCTCTTGCCCTCTTCTGCTGAGATGGAGAAATGTCCCAGGTTCTACAAGGACATCAGGACAAAGATATGTAGTGAAAATAAGTCCAGGCTGGCTGTCCTTGTGGGCATCAGCTGCTAGCTTCTGCATTGGTGTTGCCATGAGCATGTCACAGCAGGTAAGGGATTGCTTTTCCTTGTGGGACAGCTGTTAAGCCATTCTGATTCACCCTTTGCATCCACAGCATACAGTTTTTTCCCACACTGCTGTTTCTATCCAGCAATGTGCATATATGCAGTGCTACAGATGTTGGTGGTCCTGCCTGTGGCAGGGAGTTGGAGATTCCTGATCCTTGAGGTCCCTTCCAACCCGGGCCATTCTGTGTGTGTGTGTGTGACTGGCTAAACACCAATTGTTGCTAGCTCAGCAGGTATACTGCTAATTATTGAACGCCTGACAGCTGCTTATCAACACTTGGCCACTATTTCTGGACAGCTGCTCATCCCTGAAGAGAGAGAAGTTTGGAAGGAGGACAGAGGGGAGTCTCTTGATGCCTGCCTGTTGCATCCCAACCTGCCCACAGAGTGAGTCACTTCGGCCTTGTGTGGAGGCCCTGGCTTCTTTGGAGTCTGTTTTTCTTTTGCTGAGCTTCTCCTATCCAAACAGAATGGCCTTACAACATGCTTTCTGGTCCTTAATGCTATACCCATGCAATTTGTAACTATTACAGTTCTGTAAGTGAGAATTGATCACATGATTGAACAACTGTATTTCTAAAATATGTTATGAAATAACTTCTTTTTACTAATACTAATAAAGTCTTTCTACTTTTTCAAACTGTTTCTAAGGTCAAATTACAAAACACATTGTGCTGTACTGCTTCAGAGCAATCCCACATTTGATAGCCAGTGCAGAAACAACATTCCATCCTACAGCATTAGCTAGTTCAGAGGTACCAGACGTGTATCTGGATGTGGCTGTTGTGCATAACTGGGGCTGAGGGATCAGAAGTGACAGCTCCACTCTTGGAGACCACAGAACTAAAATGGAAAGATAAAATAGTTGCAGGGCAATTGTTCTGTGTGCCTGAAGCAGGGACCGATTTATGGGGGAGAGATTTAACAGTTAAATGAGGATTACAGCTGCAAGTCTGTGAAACAGATATCAGGGGTCAATGAATGTGTTAACAGCTGTGATGAAGAAGAAATGAATCAAAAGGTGTGGGCAGGGGAAGGAAATCGGGGTGGACTCACAATTTTCCCTTACAAAGAACTGCCCAAGGAGGGAGTGGAGCTGTGAAACAGCAACAATATCCCATAGCCTTAGAAGGGAGAGTGGGTCTAAAAGCTGTAACACAGACAGTGCTTAAGGATGGTCTTCTGGAACCTTGTCTGTGGCCTTATAACACCCCAATCCTGTCGGCACGGAAGGCAGACGGCACGTATCGGCTGCTGCAAGATGTAAGGAAATGACTGAACCCGTTCTCAAAAGACAGCCTGTGGTTCCTAACCCCTATACCCTAATGAGTCAGATCCCACACGGACAGCAGTGGTTTGGTGTGAGAGACCTCAAAGATGCTTTCCGGACAGCCTTTGGACTCAGAGAGAAATGGCTGCGTTTGTATGAGGACACATTGTAATCCTATCGTGATTCGTGATGATACTGTAGATACTGGAACTCGTGCTAATCCTTGTCTTTGCAGCATTTGAAGCAAGCAACTGGTGCTGCTGTCATGCAGAAAGCTCCCTTCCAACCACTCAGCAAGCATTTGGATGAGACAGCTTCCTGCTGGGAGCCCTCCGACATCACTGCTGCCTCCTCCAGAACCATACCTGCAGATGCTTCAGAGCTCTTCAGCATGGACTTCCTTCCTCCCATCAGCAGCTGCTCCTGCACTGACCTTCATTCACACTGGGATACCATCTGCTTCCAGCAGGAGCTGACCTGCGAGACAGAGAAAGGAAACGTGGGATGAGCACCAATGCAGAAGCACAAGGCTGTGTCACCACCACGTCTTGCAGCCTTGGGAAGTCAGCTGCAACTGCAGCCTTGGTCAGAATTACAACGGGCACCGTAAATTAAGTGTGACCTCTGAAGTTGTTGCCATGATCAGAAATAGACGCTGAAATCGCTCACATAACTGTCGGTGGTTCCTTCCAAATTCTTTTGCTTTGGGGAACAGATGGATTCGGAATGGAAGGACACGAGAAAAATGACATCTGTTTGAGCTCAGCAGACTTGAGAGGTGGGCCTGGGTGAACCTCATGAGGTTCAGCACAGCCAAGTGCAAGGTTTGGCATTTGGGCCGGAGGAATCCCAGGCATTCTTTTGTCATCGTGGTGGTTTCCAATAGACCCCAACAATGAGACATCAGGTCGCCGTGTGGGCTCCTGGGTGACACTGCCATTTCCCAGCCATTGCAGCCTAGGGGCAAATAAAGTAAAATACTTCAGAAAGATCTCACACTGATTGCATATTTTACTGTTCTTTTACACAAAACAGAAGGAGAGGGCAGCAGATGCATACAGCTGCATCAACACCCAGGCTGCTAAAGGAATGGAAAGACAGAAACATCAAATATCAATGCCTTATTCTAATGCAAGGAGGGAAGCTTCTATCAATGTTACTTTTTATCATTTAAAATGAGCAGTTGGCACTCTTAAAGGAAAATCCTAGGCCCCAGGTTCTGACAGTGTGGCAATCTGGACTCAGCTGTGAATGATCCAAACAGTCTGTTCCAGATTTTAACACCCCTCATATGCATTCACAAGTTTTCTCTCTTGACTTCCCCTTACAGCCGTTAGATGCCAGCAAAACATCCCACAAACACTCCTTACCTCTGTGCACACAGGCACCCATCCAACCAGAGCCATCAGTCATTCCCAGCCATGCGCTCTTCCTCCAATCATGGTCAGCATCACACGGCCGTCACGCAGCTCACTTGACTCAGTTTTTCTCTTCTTTCTGGAGGTGTCCTTGCTTCTCAGCCTTACCTTCTCGTGATGTTTATCTCGCTCTGCAGCTCCTGCTCTGAATAGGCTTTCTTGGATTCCCGCATGACAGGCACAAAATGCAGCCACAGCCCCTGCCACCAAGGTCAGCTCTTCAGCACACATTACCTGAGGAGCACTTGGCAACTCCTGCAACCTGAGCAGTGCCAGGAAGACTGTTTCACTTCTGCTTCTCCTGGCTCAGAAATTCATTTTCCTACCTAGAAAATGGAAAAAGAAAAGAAAGAAAAAAAATCCTGACATTAGCAGACACAATTGATACTATGGAATTCTGGAAGGCAAGGGATTTGCCCTCTATGATGAGAAGTTGAGTGCAAAGAACTCAGAAGAGCCATGAGCAGGTTGTGAACTTGTGGGTAAAATTAGGAAGTGCAGCAGTGCAGGGCTTCTGGAGGTGAGGGTCTGCTACAGCCGCCTGGAAAGAGAGCCTGTTGGTGGGAGCTGCTTACTGCAGCCAGCAGAAGCATCGCACTCACTGACTCTCATCCTGATGGGGGATTCCAGTCAGTCTGGGAAATCAGCATGGCTGGCTGCAAGCAATCTGACAGACTCCTGGAGTGCAGTGAGAATCACTCTGTGGTGCAGGCATTGGGCACAGCAAGCAGAAGGGAAGCATTGCTGGACATGGTGCACACCAGGGGTTACGACAGGAGGCGGTCAGGGCTGCAGTGACCATGCCCTCCTTGAGTTGGTGATCTCAAGGAATGCGGGCCTGGCAGGAAGCAAAGGCAGGAGCCTGAACTTCAGGAGAGCCAGCTGCAGGCTGTTCCAGGAATTCTTGGACGAGATCCTCTGGACAACTGTTTGTAGGGGCAAAGGGATGGAAAAGAGCTGGTCACTTTCTCAGAAAAAAACTTGCTCAGGTTGCAGGCTGAGCTGCAGGAGAGGAAGGGGAGGAGGTGCCAGCACGGCTCTGCACGATGCTCTGCCACACTGGGCAGCTTGATCATGGCTCAGCAGTGGGATCAGACGAGGAGAAGGGGAGAAGGAAATCAAGGATGGGAGGGAACCATCAGACACAGTCAATAAGTGTCTGTGAAGTCTTGCAAACCAGAGATTCCCAGGTTGTTTCTGCTTTTGCAGCATTTGTGTGGTGCAGGGTGAGCAAAAGGTTCTGCTGCTTGATTCTTCTGCAGGAGCCGCCTAAAAGGGAAATGGCCACTGAGCTGCAGACCAAGCAGTACTGCCTGACGTTGGCCAGGGGAGCTTCTCCTGCCGCAGTGTGCTGATGACAGGTCTGGAGATGATCTGCAGGGCCAGTTCGTAGATGGGAGCCAGGAAAGGACATGATGGGAGGAGGGAGGTGTTAAGCAACATCCAAGGCATGAAAATGCATCAGAAGGCCCTGAAAAGCATCACAAAGCCACAGCCAGGAAGCTTGGGAGTATCATGAGCAGCATCCAGGATGCGAGAGATTATTTGCTACCATGCCAAATGGTAGCAGAGCTCCCCCTGCAGACATCCCAAAGCCAGACAAAACAGGAACAAACCCGGAGCTGTGCTGCACGCACCCCACAGCCACAGCATTGCAAGCTGGGGTGCCTTGCTGTGTGCTGCATTCATCCCAGTCCGTGTGAATGAAGACTCTGGAGGCAGTCAAGGCGTTGATTGAGCACGAGTGTGCTTTTATTATTATATAAAGGACAGGAGGGTGTGAGAGGTCCACGGTGAAGATGGGACTCATCCTGTCTTGTCATGGAGAGAGTGGCTCAGAGCTCTCAGTGCTGCTGTCCGGTGCCTGGGACTGGAGGCCTGATTGAAAGTCCCCCTGCAAGAGGCTCTGCTCCTCTTCACTGATGCTGACCTGCTCCTGCATGGAGGTGCTGCTGTCGGGGCACTCACACTGTGCTTCAGATGGGCTGCACTGCAGAGACTCTGGGTTAAAATCCACACTTGTGACTGTGGTGTCTGGGAGGCTCAGGTCAGCAACTTCAGCAGAGCCAGGTGTAATGAGAGCATGGACTTCGATGAGCTCCTTCTCTCCATTACTGATGTCAGATGGAAGGCTGCTATTAGAACTGCAGCAACTTGTGCTTCCTATGAGCTCTCCACTGATGGAAGCACACAGAGCATCCTCGCTACTTGCCCTGGATCTTATGGCTTGGCAAGGGCTCGATTCACCTAGAAAGGATACACAGGGGTTAGTGTCAAACTTTCACAAGCTGAATTACGACAGTGGTACTTGATCAGGGGTGAAGATTTAGGCACGGGATTGAACGCTAGAAAGAGATACATGTGCAGAGCAAGCTTGAATTGTATGTTCCTGAAAAGCAGGGATTTGGAAGCTGCATTTGCACCCTTACCTGCCAGGACTACCACTGCTGTTTCAGAGGGCTGCCTGGCATTGCGCTGCAGTTGGCGTTTGCTGCCAGAGGATGGCTTCCTGAGGCTGAAGCAGCAACACCAACTGCTAGCTGGTGATTCCTCATTCTTGCTGGGTGGATTTTGTCTGGAGAGAGAAAACAGCCAATGCTGTGAGTCGTGCGTGGTGCAGGGTGAGGGAAGAGCAGCACTGAGCTCTTGGCAGCAGTTGCTTGTTCCTAGCACTGCCTGGTTTCTGCAGGAAAACACAAAAACCCACCCAAACAATGATGCTGGGTGCTGGAAAAGAAAGTCCTCTTTACCTGTCAGATGGAAAGTCAACGACGGTGTGGAATTTGCCCTGCCCAGCTGCAGGGCTTTCTTCCACTTCCATGTCCCGGCTGCTCTCTGTTACCACAGAAGAGGTGCTGTGGCCTCGCCTCTGTGCCTGTGCCTCCTCCAGGCTGAGCAGCTTTGTGGCAGCAGAAGAGACCCCCACAGACTTGGGCCCTGGGAGAGAATTGTGCCCTGTCAGGGAAAACCACAGGTAAGAGCGAGGATCAGAAAGCAGCAGCACAGCCACCACAGTTCTGGGGGAGGTGCTGTATTTTTCTCAGGCTTGCTTATCCCAGCCACTGGAAGAAGAGGAGCCCAAAATAACCAGGTGGGCAGAGGTGTGTTTATGGCAAAGGACACGGTCATCATTAAGAGCAGCTTACTGTATCAAAATAGGCAAGGAAAAACCCAAGGAAATGGGGGCAGGGAACTGAGAAAGCTTCGCTGCCACACTTGCATCAAGCTTTTCCTGCGTGCAAACCATAATAATGACGGTTTCCTCCTTGTGAAGTTTGGGCTTGGACATTCTCAGCATCCAGCAACAGGATGCCATACCCTAATGGAAGTCCAGAGGTCTGCTGTCCCCTTGATGGTAAAAGAGTATCTCAAACATCCTGGAGAAGGCCTGCATTTGGTCAAGGTGTCAGGTCAAGATCAAGCTAATGGAGGAAGACACTCACCTGCTGCATCTGCAATGTCTGCTCCGGATTTGGAGCAGAAGAGGACGTCGGTGTGGTTGATGATGAATTCCACCACATCCGACTGCGTCTGCAGCTCCATGCAGGCAGCTCTTCCGCTGGCGCAGGCAGACTCGTTCTGCTGTGATCTGTAGAAAAGGCAGATTTTAGAAGTCATTTCTCCAAGACCGTTTCCCCGAGTCTGAATTGTTGCAGCCAAAAGCTGTCAGCTGAGGCTCTGGAGACTTCCGCAGTGGGCAATCAGTGATGCCACTGCAGAAATTCCCCTGGATGATCAAGGACACGTCAGTCCCATCTCAACAAGACTGCAGAAATTGTCACCTAGACATTGTGCCCGTGGGGATGGAGAACAGCTCAGGCTCCTGCTCTTCTGTCAGCCACAGATTTTACAGGAGAAGAGCACATTTGATGGAGAAAAAGGGAGCACTGTTTTTTTTTTTAATGGAGAACAGATGTAAGCGTTGTGTTGAAACAGAACCAGCAGTTTACCTTAAGAGGTTTGGAGCCCACACAATGGCTAGGTTCTTGGCATGCATGTTTGTGATGGTGGAGCTCCCAGCCAGACACGCCAAGTGTCTCATCAGGAACTCCAGTGTCCTGGAAAACAAGAGAGGCAAACGTTCAGCACCAACGAGCATGCCGTGCTGCAATTCAGAAAGCAAACCTCCATTCATGCTACTTCTTGTGATTGCTACTGTCACCGAAGATGAAGTAGATCCAACCTGACTGAGTGCCACGCTGCAGCACCAAGCCCCAGCACAGCACAGCCGCAGCCATCAGCTGCACCAAGCATGCCCCCGTGCCCAGGAACTGACCCCATAAAGTAAGCCCATGGAGCCTTCAACCCTTCAGCATACACAGGCATCGTGCTGCCGGCGTGAGACAGAGCCTGGAACCGCATCGTTGCCCTCTGCAATGCAGTAGGGCTGAGCTCAGCAGGCTGAGGGCAGCACTGACCTGTAGTGAGGAGCGGGCAGCTGCTGGATGACGTCCTGCATTCTGAGCAGCCGCTCCTCCTCTGTAGCGGCACCAACAGCATCCTGGAGTAGTGCAGAAAGGGAGCGAGACACCAATCAGGCTAGTACACCACTGCGAGTAAACCTCGGGCTGACAGCAAAAGGGCCTCCGAGCTGGGGCACTGCTGCAGCCATCTGCCAAGAGGCCCAGGAAGAGGGAAATGAAAGACGTGGCCTTGTGCTTACCGAGAACTTGCCGTACAGCTGGTGGGTGAGCAGAGGGTTCGGGAGCTCCCTGAAGTACATCTTGCAGAGGGAGCTCACGCTGTGAATGTCCCGGACGGTGAGCTCAGGAATCTGCTCCGACTCAAATTCCTGCCTGGAGAGAGGGACGCAAACCCAGTTGAGCGAGAGGAAGGCAAGCCCAAAGCCACACCAGATGCACTCAGGCTGTGTCAGTCGCAGCACTCTTACCGCAGTCTCTGGATGTTGGACGCGACGCCGGACAGGCGGTATATCCCCTGCACCACGCCGTGCTGCTCAATGAACTCAGCGCAGCTCTGGAGGACCTGGGGGACTGAAGAACACGTGCCAGCCGTCAGTGGAGCTCCTGATTCAATCGTGCTGCAGGCTGTGCTTCACATCCCATCCACTAAGCCCAGCCAGGCTTGGCTGAAGCAAATACAGATGTGCTTGTCTCTTAGGAGCATCCTCCTCACTTTATCCTTCAGCCATCAACTCCCATTACACGTGTCTCCACGGCTATCAGCCTGCCCCCTGCTAGATATGAGCTCCCTTTCATCTTCTTTAGATGCCCAGCAGAGGAAGATCTCAGGAATGGGCAGCTCCTTACCATCACGACCGGAGTGGAGAAGATGCTCTCCCAGGTCACCGCCAAACACCCTTTCCTTCTCCACCTCCCGCTCGGTCAGTTTCTTTGGGCGGGCCTTCACCAAGGAACGAAGGAAGGTGAGGATCTTGCTGCGCTTCTTGGGCACTGCACAACAAAAGGAAGAAACCAGGTCATTTCAGGTCTGGCTCCGTTGGATGAGGCCGAGCACAGCACATTCTACAGAGAACGTCAGAACGGGAAGAACATTACCAACCAGTACATACAAAAAGGGATTTTCCCCATCTCTGGAGGAGCCCAAGGCCAGGTTGGATGGGGCCCTGGGCAGCCTGGTCTAATCTGACATTAAATGTGGGGGCTGGCAGCACAGCCTGATGCAAGGAAGTGGAAGCTTGAGGATCCTTAAGGACCCTACCATCCCAAGCCATTCTATGAAGATTCTATAGTTTCCCCAAGTCCAATCATAAACACAGGAGGATTGGGCCAAATCTCTGCCCCATGGTGTGCATGAAGAATCATCAACCCAGAGGACAATGTGGGATGGATAAAGGAGGTACTAAACATGGAACGCACCCCCAAAAAGACTTCATTTTGCTTCCCCACACCATCAAATGTAACATCCCTACCTGGCTTTGGCACAGAGTTGATGAGTGCCTCAGGAATGTTCTTATTAATGAGTTCCACACACTCCCCTGGGAAAAATCCAACCTGTAACAAGAAGAGAAGCCAACTATTGCATGCAGCACTTCTCAGGTCTGAACTGTTAAACCAAAAGCCACATAACATTTCCCTCGGAACGTGCTTGCCTGACGTTCCATAAGACTATCCAGCAGAAAATGGCCATAGTTCAAAGCATAAAGGTAATAATTTTTCAACATTTGCAGCCAACGGCAAGGTCCCCTGACACCGACACAGGGAAACTGTTTACGTCCATTAGGCATCCTGTGCATGCAGAGCAGCTCTAAGCTAAGATTCCTGCCTTTACTGCAGTTGCACTCTCCAGTCTGAAGCTTGTGCCTACCTGGAAGCCGAGCTTGCCTCTCCACCAGGGAGTCAGCTCCTTTGGTGGCATGTCGATGACACACACGATGTCTCCGACCTGCAAGAGATTGCAACGTCAATCCCAGCTTCAGCACGGCTGGGAGGAAAGCACAGCTCAAATGTCTGCATTCTTCTGCACTGCCAAACATCGCCGAGCATTAAAGCACTTGCACCAGTGCAGCTCTGAAGACATTTGCCATTGTAAAATTGAGCAACAAGGAACGCCTTGAACTGCTTACCTCAATGGAGAGTTCATCCGCTGCCTGGGCAACGTATCTCTTAATAGCATGGGCAGCAGCAATAGCTGGAACATTCACAGGTGCCACCTCATGGTCTAGCAGGGGCTTCCCCTTGTTCTCAGCCTGAAACAGAGAGCACAGGCCACGGTGAGGAGCTGGGAACCAACAAGGAGGATTTCAAGGTGAGGAGCACATCTGCAGAGAAAGCTGCAGGAAATGCACTCGGTCCTTATCATGGGCACTTCAGAAGGAACTGCAAGTCTAATAACGGCTGTTTCTCTCCCTGGTGTGCAGCAGGCACACGCCAGCAAAGATGCATCTCTCCCCATCCAGACTAATCAGCAATGGCACTGACGCAGACAGGTGGCCTTGTGTATTTTGCCACATCCTTTCCTGCGCTCTTTGTGCAGGAAGGCTGACTGTTTAAGATGCTAGGAGACCGTGAAGAGGGAAACCAAAGCTACGGCTGCAGTTACAAGGTGCAAACAGTGCCATTGCAAGCACCAAGCAGCTCTCTTGAGCAGTCCAACCAACAGCGAGGCCAAACAGAGCAGAGAATGATTGTTGTTTCTGCAGCCATTTCAAGGGAAAAGTCAGTAGAGGACAAACACAACACCCGAGATGGCTCTGGTACTTTTATAAACTTGCCACTCTTGCACTACTGTCTTGCCACAGAGGAGCTCTCTTGGAAAGCAGGAGAGCACATCTGCGGCTCACTCTGCTGGCTGCAGTCAGGGAACAAAGACCAATCAGAGCTTCATACTCTACCTCTGTCCATGCCAGGTCAGGCCCACAGCTGATCTCGCTGCACGCCACAGCCATCAGCGTAGGTGTGACAAGCTGGAACTGAAAAGAAACACACTTTTATTTTCTCTGTTCACATCTCTGCTGTGCTCCCTACAGCTGTCGGGCACACTCACACAGCCCAAGCACGCCTGCTGGTGTCCCTGGTGATGCTGTGCAGCTCTGCACAAGCTGGGGCTGGGACTCTTTGCCTAAGGGATTGCTTTCCATAAAACCAGCTGGTCACAGCACCACAGACAGCATCCTTCTGAGGGCTGAGCTGCAGAGCATGTGGAGAAAACCCACACGTGACCAGCGTCCCATCAAAGCTGGATGAGGCTGTGTTACTAAACACGGGACGTCACGGGCTGCTAAAGCATGTGGGGGGACAAAGCATGGCAGGTACCTGGCAAGAGATCAGAACGAGGGAGAGAAATCTCACGAATCCGCAGCCGTTCCTTGTCACTTTGCTCTGATCTTCCACGAGCAAAAGCTGCAGCAGGGAAGCAGGCAGAGGGTGGAGAGAGGAGAGAGAAAGAGCAGGTCAGTTTGCTTCCACGGTTTAGCAAAGACTACAAGGGAAAAACCAAAATCTGCCCTCCCTCAACTTAAAAACTTAAGTTTTCAACTTAAAACCATTTCCCCTTGTCCTGCTGATATCTACCCTTTCAAAGAGTTGATTCCCCTCCTCTTTTTAGGCTCCCTTTAGGTACTGAAGGCTGCCATGAGGTCACCCCACTGCCTTCTTTTCTCCAGGCTGAACAAGCCCAGCTCCCTCAGCCTGTCTTGGCAGGGGAGGTGCTCCTGTCCCCTGATCATCTCTGTGGCTCGCCTCTGGACCCTCTCCAACAGCTCCCTGTCTTTCTGGACACTGTAGTGCAGCTGGGGCCTCACAAGAGCAGAGCAGGGGGGGACGATCACCTCCCTGTCCCTCATGGCCACCCCTCTGCTGATGGAGATAATGTGATCCTATGAGCTCCGCCAGCCAGCAGTTCTCAGCACTCACTGTCCCCCCGTCTCTCCCACACTGTCTCAGCTTACCTACAAGGTGCTGCACAGGACGGTGTGAAGACAAAGGGACGCAGTCGGTGCACAAGTGCAACAAGCGAGCTGCTCAGTCAGAGCTCCAGCGCTCCAATGAAGGGACGCAGCACGCACTGCTCCTCCCCTCATTCTAGCCCTTATGACATCACTGAGGGCCACCAGGCTGCTCCACCACGACGCACAGGGTGGGGAGGCAAGACCAGTCACAAGGGCAGAAGATTCCAACAGCCCAGCCCAACGTTCTGGAATCAGGGGCTGCTTGGAATTCTACCCCAGCCAAATCCTGGAGAAGCTGGCACGGGGTCGTCATGACCAAAGCGCAGGACCTGGCGCTTGCTCTTGTTGAGCCTCGCACAACTGGCCTCAGTGCATCCCTCTGGAGGGCCTTCCTGCCCTCAGCCAGATGGACGCTTCCTCCCAGCAGCGTACCTTGCAGTGCTGGGCCCATGTCAAATCCACACTAGAGTGGGTTTTGTTACATTCAAGGGCATGTTGCAGCACCCATCAATTTCACCTGGAAGGAAATAAAGCAGGAGATGGGAGAAACACAGAACTACTGCCAGACTGCTTTATCCCTTTCTTAGCCCAACTTCCCTTGCCTCATCCCCTACCCCAACTCCTGGATGATGCCCACGGGCTGATAGTTGGATCTCAAGTCCATAGGACTCCTTTCACAGGGCTCCATCAAAAAGGCTGTCACACTTGTTCCGTACACTCACACTGACCCAGCAGTGGTATCACAGTCACTTAACACACACACAACAACCAAACCCCGAGCATGCACATCCCTTCCTGCGTGACTGCAGCCCACAGCTCCCCTTCACACCTCCGTGGATCTCTGGTGTTTTACACGGATGCAGCCTCGCTGCAGCTCCATGGCTGTCACACAAGGCCTGCAGGACCTCTTTCTCTGCAAACCCCGTCTGCAGGCATTGGTTCACGAGGTTCACCTCCTGCCCTCCTGAGCAAAAACAAGCACTAAGAACAAGAGCAAAGCACACTGGACTCGACCTGGCTGGATCCCCAACCCTCAGTCCTGTCAGTCGTACCCTGGTGTGGAGACTCATCCCCAAAGCCTGGCTGGACATCAGCACAGGCATCCTTCTTCAAACGCCCCATCCAAGCAGCAAGGGATCAAAGCGTTGGCACAGCTGAAACAGAAATGCTGTGTGAGTTTCCTGTTAGCACTGAGCAGGAACAAATCTACCGCTGAGCAGCAGGATGTGAGACAAGCAGCAGAAGACACCCAACCTGCAGAACCAGCTTGTTTGGGGTCGGTCCAGATGTTTGTCTGCTCCCTTCCCTGGCCCAGGCCAAGCTTGTGAGCTGCTCCTCCTTTGTGCAGGGGGAAATGGGGCAGATGCCATGTGGTGGCTATGCACAGCATGCCTTTCACTTGCTTTTCCTCTCTCCATCTGCCATTAGCAAACAGCATCTCCAGCCTCCAGAGATCACTGAGTCCAACCCCTGCACAACAGTGAAAAAAAAGATATGATAAGGGGTACTTAAAGCACAGCATCTGTAATCAGATCAGACTCCTGCACTGTGAAGACTTCCATGAGTATTCCTGCAGAGTGCATCACTTAGTCTCTCTTTAGCCTTGTGTTCATGGTTTTCCTGTAAGAGCTTGTCTAAACACTGCCTATAATCGTGGTTATGCTAGAAGCATTTGGATTTATTGATCCTCAGTGTGATTTCAGTAACAAATCCAGATGCTTTTTTGTTAAGGGCAGCTTTCAATTTCTCAACTGAAATTTCAATATAGCATTAGGTGTTGACAACCACGGGGCTGCAGTACAGAGAATTACAGGGAGATTAATTTCTCCACCTCCATGCTCCTAGACATTTATGATTACAGTGATGTAGTTATATACAAAGTTGCAAGATACCAAAGCTAGAATAACCTCTTGGTGCAGCAGGATGTCTGGAGCCCAAGTGCAGAGTCTCAGTGTTGCAAAGCCTTGAAGAGGTGCACCGTATGTGCTGGGGCTGATGACACAGACACTGGAGCAAGGCCAGTGTGATGTTAGAAACTTGACCAGCAGCTGATCTGTTGTCAGCCATTTCTGGACACAAACGGGATCTGGTCGACTTAGGACATGACCTTTGGGCTGGAGAGCAACTCCCCGAGGAATCACACAGCCACTGCAGACCGTTGGCAAGAACCCCATACCAAAACAGCTCATCTGCAATCAGTTTTTAATCTGTGCAGCAGTGATTGGAACAGGCGCACGCTCTCTGCAATTGCAGGAATGTTCACAAGTGGAATGTACATCACCTGTGTGCTCCAGCTCTTCTGTGTGCATGCTAGGAGCAGTGATCCCCCTGCACCCAGGGCTGCAATAAAGTCCTGTGGGCTTTCTAACCTGCCCACCAGCAGCCCAGGCTGCCCAGAGCCACATCCAGCCTGGCCTTGGATGCCTGCAGGGATGGGGCATCCACAGCCTCCCTGGGCAACCTGTTCCAGTGCCTCACCACCCTCTGGCTGAAAAACTTCCTCCTCACATCCAACCTAAACCTCAACACCCCTCGTCTCAGTTTAAAGCCATTCCCCACTTGTCCCATCACTGTCCACCCTCCAAAACAAAACACCTCGGCTGTTCAACACTGAAAGAGCAAAATAACCCACAGCTCTTACTTCCACTGTATGCATTTAATTCCAAACTTAAGGTCACAGGTTAATTACTCATGTGATCCTTCCTGACAGAAGAACTACTCGTAGTGATGTGTAGGAGTAAGGAACTGTTTGAAAAGGTCATGGACATATTAGAACTTGCAGCATTTATCTTAATAGATCCCTACATTGCAAAGCATTTTGTAAAACACACGTTACAAGTACTGTGCATTGGATTACACTATATCAAACTCTAAGTAACAATACAGGTTGCTTTTAAATCTACACTTACATGCTAACTCCTTGATAAAATTCCTGACTGCCTTCAGTTTTATAGCCAAAGCAGTGTTTGAGCTGGTAATGTACTCTTGAACAGCACTGCTGCCTTCAGCATTTGTATGTTTAGATCTGAAAAGAGAACTTGGTCATTATTTCACGATGAGAGAATCTTATATGACACAACAGAATTACAAAAATCTGACAATACTGTAAAATGCCAGCGTAAGAATGTGGCTTTGTTTTTTTTTTTTCTTTTTTTTTCTTCTTTTTTCTTTTTCTTCTTTTTTTTTTTTTTTTTTTTTTTTTTTAAATGGTGAGTGTACCATTAATTCAAGACAAGAATTTTGTTTGTAAGTCGATCTCTATAACTGTTCTTGGCATCATTCTGTAGGATGAACTAGATACATGGAATTTGGCACTGGCTCCCCAGGGCAGTGGTTTGGCACTGAGCTGACAAAGGCCAAAGAGCATTTGCACAATGCTCTCAGACACAGGGCTTGACCCATAGGAGGTCCGGTGTGGAACCAGGAGGTGGAATACATGATCCTCGAGGTCCCTTCCAAATAAAGATATTCCATGATCCTGTAATACTTATATTCCCAAGTCCTGTACGCAGTGCTCAGATGCTTAATTGAAAGGTTCCATGAAACAGTGAGGTATCTATGTCCCTTTACCACTCAGTTATTCAATTTGCCACATGGATCTTTTATCCAGTCACATTAAAAAAACACTCAAATATTTCCTTCAGTCTGCCATTCTGATAGAGCTTTCTGGAGCAAATAAAGAGTTGCAACTCAGAATGTCCACACCTCCCTTCCTGCACCCTGCATACTTTTTTCATTGCACTGTGATTACGTACCATTCTATTGTCACCCTCATTCTGTCATTATCTAGGCAGTTTACTGCCATTAAATTTTCCAGCAACAGATGCCCACAAGTACAGCCAGCCTGGACTTATTTCCAATACTTATCTTTGTCCTGATGTCCTTGTAGGAGCTGGGACATTTCTCCATCTCAGCAGCAGAGGGCAGGAGGGGTCCAAGGTGAGGGCACGCTCTCCTCTATTTTTCTGGCACTCAAAGACAAAGGGAACAAGAAAACCAGATGTGTTTCCCTGCCCATGGCAAACACCAGCCTTTCCATCCTTACAGTCCTTCCTGCCATCAGCAGAGATATTTTGCTTTCTTGTGCCACTTCATCCCTTTAGCATCTGGCATTCTAACAAAAAAGTACTTACAAGGAATTTTAATATTTTCATATTAAATGTCAGAATTAGAACCATTATGTTTACCAAATATTTAAAACGTTCAACCCAGTGAGAAGTGAATTGATGTTGCATTTAGCATTCAGATAAGAACTTGTAAAGGAAGTAAAAAGTGCTCCTTTCATAAACTGTAGTCTCATTGTCAAGCCTTGCACTGTCTCAGCAGATTATTACAGAATGTTCATTCAGGCAGGAATTAAGAGATGTGTCTGAATTGATAACAACAACGAATAATTAAGAAAGCTTGACTGCAGTCTGCTTGAGGATTCCAGTCTGAAGTGTGTTCCACCTGATGACAACTGGGAATGTCTTTCTCTCACCATTAGAACCATTGCACCTCTGACTAAACACATAGCTAATCACCACTGAAAACCTAGGTGCAATTTCTGCAGTGCACAGACCAACTACGTGTTGATTAACATTCAGAGAGATTGTGCAGGTGTCCTTTTAGGAACTGGCCTACAGTATGCTAAGAGGGATGGATGTGGGGACATTAGGATAACGTGCCCTCTGCCTTTTAAGGCAGCCCCAGCAGAGCAGGTCAGCAGGCTGAAGAGCTGCGTGGGTCACCAGGGCTCAGAGACTTCACTCGGCCATCTGAAAGTTGAGGGCCTTCAGCCCAAGCTGCCCTTTTCCATGCAGGCAAGGAGGCCAAGAGAAGGTGGATCGGCACGGTTCTGGTGCAGACAGGGGCTGCAGTGTGAGCAGGCCTACACAGACAAGGCTGTGCCCACACAGAGTGACAGCAGCTTTCGCTGTGAGCAGATTCCCAGGGGGCCTGAGCCATGGCAGTTCTTGATGGCAGCATGTTCCAATCAGCCCTGGAAGTCTTCTCTGGACGTCTGTCGCATTCTGGAATCCACACTGAGGACGCAGTCGCTGTGTCAGAGCAGCTGGCAGAGTCACGGGGAACCGTGACGTAGTTGGCCCAGGGAGCAACAACAAGGCCTGCACTGCTCAGCCAGCCCAGGCCAAAGGGGAGCACGAGAGAGAGCAGAGGAGAGAGGGGGGGAAAGAGGGCCAGGAAGGAAAGGCCTGTGCCTGAATGGACGTGTAGCAGCAGCTGCTGACAGCAAACTCGGTGATGGCAGGGGCACAGCAGAGCAGTGCAATGCTGGCAGCTTCCTGTGTCTTTCACACAGGCACTGCAGACATGGCCAGCACTGGGAGATCAGCAGAACTGCTGCACACCTCTGCCAGCCCAGGCCAGAGGAGTGCAGAACAGTGAGATGCTGCTGAGGGGAGAGAGGATGGCCTGAGAGCTGACCTGAGAGGCAGGGCTGGCTGTGTTACAGCAGCCTCTGTGTCCTCCTCCTGTGTCTGTGAGGGCCAGAGGGCCAGAAGAGAACATGCCCAGACAACGAAGCCCTGCTGTCCTCTGCTGCTCAGCTGGAGAGATGTTCCGCCTTCCTGAAGGACGCTGATCCAAAGGGAAGGAATCAAAGGAAGTCCAGGCTGGCTGTCCTTGTGGGCATCAGCTGCTGGCAGCTGCCTCTGTGCTGCCATGGGCAGGGCACAGCACACACAGTGTTTGCAGTTCCCTGTGTGACACTGGCCCTGGTGACCTGACAGCCATAGGGAGACAAGAGAAAGAGCTGCCTCCCTCTGCCAGATGAGGCAAAGGTGAGAATCCCAGAATCACAGCATGGCCCGGCTTGGAAAGGAGCTCAAGGTTCATGAATCTCCAACCCTTGGCTCTCCAAGGGTGCACAGGGGGCTTTGTTCTCCCTGTGGTGCAGCTTCAGTGCCAACTCACAGCTGAGCTGGTTGGCACACTGTGACAGCCTGCCGCTCTGAAGCTCTTGGGGCAGTGCTCAGTTCTTTCTGAAGTACTCTGGAAAATGCTGCTTCTCCTTCACCAAGTCTGTTTCCTGACAGACGTCTTTTTCTCCTTTGTACACACAAACAGGATCTTGGTAACTCCCTGGCACAGTGCTCAGAAGTGATACTTCTGGAAGCACGTCAGAGAAAAGTGGCCTTGTCCCAGTGGACTTTCAGAGCAGATGAGAACAAGTCTTGGTTGACGGCTTTCTTCTGCTTCTGGAACTGCACAGGCAGGTTGTGTGTTGTCATACTTTATGCCAGAGTGCCAAACTGAAGCAGTTTCTGCAACTTCTTTTTTTCATACTTGTCACTCTTTGCTGAGACCTTAACTTAGTCATTTTTAATGCGCTCTCATCTAAACTACTGTGTCCTCCAGTGTCAGTGTTGTATGAATCAGGACTGTGGGATTTCATCAGTGAAAGGATTCTGCTCTAATGACTGTCATTCTAAAGCTGATATTGTTTCTACCGCATCAGGCTTGCATGAAGCATCTCTGATCAACAGAGAAATCAGAAAAATTGCTTTTCCTATTGCAGTTTCCTTTTAACTAGTGATGAAAGCTGTCAGTTTATTTTTGGCACCAGAAATCCTGGGATGCAACCAGGTTAGATAAGAAGTGAAACTGAGTGCACAGTAAAGGAACACAGATGAGATAGCATCACACAGCTCTGGAAAAGATGTTCCAGCTCTGTGTCTACCTACACCTTCAGGAGATGAAAAGTACTGGCTTACATAGGTGTCCTGGGTTGCAGGTTCTGTTAATCTCCATTTTTGGAAGAGCTGCTTGCAATAAATACCTTGTAAGGTGAATGAGCTTGATAGAAGTAGGGTGTGAAAGAGATGGATTTGCTGTTTCCCTGAAGGTGCAGGAGTATTGCTGTGCCTACAGTCAGTAAACAAGGCAGAAATCACTGTGTTCCTCAGAATGAAAAGCAAAAGAATAAAAATCTTTTTGTGAGTGACAGCACGCCTGAATGAAGCATAAATCTAAACATTTAAAATAAGGGCTAGTGTCAAAGGGACTTGCAGTATTTCTCGTGAAGAAATATTTGATGCTTCTTTAGGAAAGTCATCATAACAAAAGTGTACTGATGTCTTTGCTGAGGATTTCCTTGGTTCCAGCCTGAAGGTGTGCGCAGGCATGAGCAGGCAGTGCTGAGCTGCAGGTGAGTGCCTGTGTCCCACAGCAGGAAACCCGTGGATGTCTTCAGGGGGTTGAAATGGGCAGAGCTGTGAAACCTGCAGGCTTTCACTGAAATTGTCCTCTGCTTTATTTTGTAATCTTAGTTTCACCAATGCTTTCCAATATTATTTTCATATGAATGCAGATACATGGGATAGGATTTAAAGTTTTTATGGTGCTGCTGTATAATTTTCTGTGGTCATCATAAGCCAATAAAAAAAATAAATGGTAATCAGGCAATCTATTAACAACCTGTGGCACGTGTAAAACAATGAAATTCCTTGCAGGAAGACAATATTGCCATATAATAATGTGGCTATCCAAAACTGTTAATTATACTTGATGAAATGGAGATAAACCTGAAATGCAGGACTTTGATCTTAGCCAAGAATAATAAAACTTATTATCATTCTTAAATTGGCAGCTGCTATCAAAAGCCTGTGTCTTATTTCCCTTTTAGTAACACTTGCTAAATCAGAGAAACTGATAAAAGAATATCATGATTGCAGCTTAGGGATTCTTTCCCACTTGACCAGAAGTAATCTATGTCCAAAAATGTCTGTAAATACTTTTTCTATCTTATTTTGCCAGATGTATTGATATTTGAGATGAAAAAACGCAAAAACATTTTGCGTACATAGATAAGCAGTGCAAATTTGCAGGATTGTTTTAGAGAAAAAAGCTCCGGTTATCAGATCGTTTCCATGCAGAAATAAGATTTACAGAAAAATTCTCTTTATTATTATTCACGCATGAATAAGTACAAAAAAGAGATGTGGGGGATGTTCTTTCAATTCAAGCTGATTGTAGGAAGGACTGTCAGGATGGAAAGGCTAGTGTCTGCCATGGGCAAAGAAACACTTCTGGTTTTCATCTTCTCTTTGCCTTTGAGTGCAAGAGGCCATGAGGAGAGAGTGCCCTAAACTTGGACCCTTTTTGACCATTGCAGCAGAGATGGAGAAGTGTTCAACCTTCTAGAAGGACTTCAGGACAAAGATATGTAATGAAAATAAGTCCAGGTTGGCTGTCCTTGTGGGCATCAGCTGCTCGCATCTGCATAGTTGTTGCTATGGGAATGGCAGAACAGCTGGAATGTTGCATTTCCTTGTGTGACACAAGCACTGGTGAATTCAAAGCCAGAGGGGGATAATAGAAAGAGCATCACCTCCCTTCCAGATTAGGCAAAGGTGAGTGGGATGTTGTTTCAATTATTGCTGAAGTCAGGAAGATTGTAAGGATGGAAAGGCTGGTATTTGCCATGGGCTGGGAAGCACATCTGGTTTTCATTTTCTCTTTCTCTTTGAGTGCCAGATAAAGAGCAGAGTGTGCCCTCACCTTGGACCCATCCTGCCCTCTGCTGCTCAGAGGGTGAAATGTCTAAGCTTCGAAAAGGACATCAGTACAAAGATGAGTAATGAAAATAAGTCCAGGCTGGCTGTCCTTGTGGGCATCAGCTGCTGGCATCTGGACTTCTGCTGCCATGAGCATGGCACGGCAGGTAAAAGATTGCGTTTCCTTGAGTGACACAGGAGCTCTTGATTGAAAGCTAGAGGGATGCAATAGAAAGAGCTGCAACCTCTGCCAGACATGGCAAAGGTGAGTGGGATGTTGTTTCAATTAGTGCTGATGTCAGGAGGACTTTAAGGATGGAAAGGCTGGTGTTTGCCATGGGCAGGGAAACACATCTGGTTTTCATTTTCTCTTTGTATTCCAGAAAAAGAGGAGAGTGTGCCCTCACCTTGGACCCCTCCTGCCCTCTTCTGCTGAGATGGAAAAATGTTCCAGCTTCTAGAAGGACATCAGGACAAAGATATGTAATGTAAAAAAGTCCAGGCTGGCTTTCCTTGTGGGCATCAGCTGCTGGCATCTGCATTGCTGCTGCCATGAGCATGGCACAGCAGGTAAAAGATTGCTTTTCCTTGTGTGACACAGGAGCTCTTGACTTGAAAGCTAGAGGGATGCAATAGAAAGAGCTGCAACCTCTGCCAGACATGGCAAAGGTGAGTGGGATGTTGTTTCAATTATTGCTGAAGTCAGGAAGATTGTAAGGATGGAAAGGCTGGTGTTTGCCATGGGCTGGGAAGCACATCTGGTTTTCATTTTCTCTTTCTCTTTGAGTGCCAGATAAAGAGCAGAGTGTGCCCTCACCTTGGACCCCTCCTGCCCTCTTCTGCTGAGGTGGAGAAATGTTCCAGCTTCTAGAAGGACATCAGGACAAGGATATATAATGTAAATAAGTCCAGGCTGGCTGTCCTTGTGGGCATCAGCTGCTGGCATCTGCATTGCTGCTGCCATGAGCATTGCACAGCAGGTAAAAGATTCTTTTCTTTGAGTGACACAGGAGCTCTTGACTTGAAAGCTAGAGGGATGCAATAGAAAGAGCTGCAACCTCTGCCAGACAAGGCAAGGGTGAGTGGGATGTTGTTTCAATTAGTGCTGATGTTAGGAGGACAGTAAGGATGGAAAGGCTGGTGTTTGCCATGGGGAGGGAAACACATCTGGTTTTCATTTTCTCTTTCTCTTTGCGTGCCAGATAAACAGCAGAATGTGCCCTCACCTTTGACCCCTCCTGCCCTCTTCTGCTGAGGTGGAGAAATGTTCCAGCTTCTAGAAGGACATCAGGACAAGGATATATAATGTAAATAAGTCCAGGCTGGCTTTCCTTGTGGGCATCAGCTGCTGGCATCTGCATTGCTGCTGCCATGAGCATGGCAAAGCAGGTAAAAGATTGCTTTTCCTTGTGTCACAGGAGCTCTTGACTTGAAAGCTAGAGGGATGCAATAGAAAGAGCTGCAACCTCTGCCAGACATGGCAAAGGTGAGTGGGATGTTGTTTCAATTAGTGCTGATGTCAGGAAGGACTGTAAGGATGGAAAGGCTGGTGTTTGTCATGGGCAGGGAAATACATCTGGTTTTCATTTTCTCTTTCTCTTTGAGTGCCAGATAAAGAGCAGAGTGTGCCCTCACCTTGGACCCATCCTGCCCTCTGCTGCTCAGAGGGTGAAATGTCCAAGCTTCGAAAAGGACATCAGGACAAAGATATGTAATGAAGATAAGTCCAGGCTGGCTTTCCTTGTGGGCATCAGCTGCTGGCATCTGCATTGCTGCTGCCATGAGCATGGCACAGCAGGTAAAAGATTGCTTTTCCTTGTGTGACACAGGAGCTCTTGACTTGAAAGCTAGAGGGATGCAATAGAAAGAGCTGCAACCTCTGCCAGACATGGCAAAGGTGAGTGGGATGTTGTTTCAATTAGTGCTGAAGTCAGGAAGACTGTAAGGATGGAAAGGCTGGTGTTTGCCATGGGCTGGGAAACACATCTGGTTTTCATTTTCTCTTTCTCTTTGAGTGCCAGATAAAGAGGAGAGTGTGCCCTCACCTTGGACCCCTCCTGCCCTCTTCTGCTGAGATGGAGAAATGTTCCAGCTTCTAGAAGGACATCAGGACAAAGATATGTAATGAAAATAAGTCTAAGTCCAGGCTGGCTGTCCTTGTGGGCATCAGCTGCTGGCATCTGGACTTCTGCTGCCATGAGCATGGCACAGCAGGTAAAAGATTGCTTTTCCTTGTGTGACACAGGAGCTCTTGTCTTGAAAGCTAGAGGGATGCAGTAGAAAGAGCTGCAACCTCTGCCAGACGTGGCAAAGGTGAGTGGGATGTTGTTTCAATTATTCCTGAAGTCAGGAAGATTGTAAGGATGGAAAGTCTGGTGTTTGCCATGGGCTGGGAAACACATCTTATTTTCATTTTCTATTTCTCTTTGAGTGCCGGATAAAGAGCAGAGTGTGCCCTCACCTTGGACCCATCCAGCTCTCTGCTGCTCAGAGGGAGAAATGTCCAAGCTTCTAGAAGGACATCAGGACAAAGATATGTAATGAAAATAAGTCCAGGCTGGCTGTCCTTGTGGGCATCAGCTGCTGGCATCTGCATTGCTGCTGCCATGAGCATGGCACAGCAGGTAAAAGATTGCTTTTCCTTGTGTGACACAGGAACTCTTCACTTGAAAGCTAGAGGGATGCAACAGAAAGAGCTGCAACCTCTGCCAGACATGGCAAAGGTGAGTGGGATGTTGTTTCAGTTGCTGCTGATGTCAGGAAGGACTGTAAGGATGGAAAGTCTGGTGTTTGCAATGGGCAGGGAAACACATCTGGTTGTCATTTTCTCTTTCTCTTTGAGTGCCAGATAAAGAGCAGAGTGTGCCCTCACCTTGGACCCCTCCTGCTCTCTGCTGCTCAGAGGGAGAAATGTCCAAGCTTCTAGAAGAAAATCAGGACAAAGATATGTAATGAAAATAAGTCCAGGCTGGCTGTCCTTGTGGGCATCAGCTGCTGGCATCTGCATTGCTGCTGCCATGAGCATGGCACAGGAGGTAAAAGATTGCTTTTCCTTGTGTGACACAGGAGCTCTTGACTTGAAAGCTAGAGGGATGCAATAGAAAGAGCTGCAACCTCTGCCAGACATGGCAAAGGTGAGTGGGATGTTGTTTCAATTAGTGCTGATGTCAGGAAGGACTGTAAGGATGGAAAGGCTGGTGTTTGCCATGGGCAGGGAAACACATCAGGTTTTCATTTACCCTTTGTGTGCCAGATAAAGAGCAGAGTGTGCCCTCACCTTGGACCCCTCCTGCCCTCTTCTGCTGAGATGGAGAAATGTTCCAGCTTCTAGAAGGACATCAGGACAAAGATATGTAATGAAAATAAGTCCAGGCTGGCTGTCCTTGTGGGCATCAGCTGCTGGCATCTGCATTGCTGCTGCCATGAGCATGGCACAGCAGGTAAAAGATTGCGTTTCCTTGTGTGACACAGGAGCTCTTGACTTGAAAGCTAGAGGGATGCAATAGAAAGAGCTGCAACCTCTGCCAGACATGGCAAAGGTGAGTGGGATGTTGTTTCAGTTGCTGCTGATGTCAGGAGGACTGTAAAGATGCAAAGTCTGGTGTTCGCAATGGGCAGGGAAACACATCTGGTTTTCATTTTCTCTTTGTGTGGCAGAAAAAGAGCAGAGTGTGCCCTCACCTTGGACCCCTCCTGCCCTCTTCTGCTGAGATGGTGAAATATTCCAGCTTCTAGAAGGACATCAGGACAAAGATATGTAATGAAAATAAGTCCAGGCTGGCTGTCCTTGTGGGCATCAGCTGCTGGCATCTGCATTGCTGCTGCCATGAGCATGGCACAGGAGGTAAAAGATT
Source organism: Phasianus colchicus (assembly GCF_987193195.1). Classification (NCBI taxonomy): domain Eukaryota; kingdom Metazoa; phylum Chordata; class Aves; order Galliformes; family Phasianidae; genus Phasianus; species Phasianus colchicus. The sequence goes on from NC_143476.1 coordinate 14,932,041, forward strand.
GCTTTTCCTTGTGTGACACAGGAGCTCTTGACTTGAAAGCTAGAGGGATGCAATAGAAAGAGCTGCAACCTCTGCCAGACATGGCAAAGGTGAGTGGGATGTTGTTTCAATTAGTGCTGATGTCAGGAAGGACTGTAAGGATGGAAAGGCTGGTGTTTGCCATGGGCAGGGAAACACATCAGGTTTTCATTTACCCTTTGTGTGCCAGATAAAGAGCAGAGTGTGCCCTCACCTTGGACCCCTCCTGCCCTCTTCTGCTGAGATGGAGAAATGTTCCAGCTTCTAGAAGGACATCAGGACAAAGATATGTAATGAATATAAGTCCAGGCTGGCTGTACTTGTGGGCATCAGCTGCTGGCATCTGGACGTCTGCAGCCATGAGCCTGGCAAAGCTAGTAAAAGATTGCTTTTCCTTGTGTCACAGGAGCTCTTGACTTGAAAGCTAGAGGAATGCAATAGAAAGAGCTGCAACCTCTGCCAGACATGGCAAAGGTGAGTGGGATGTTGTTTCAATTAGTGCTGATGTCAGGAAGGACTGGAAGGATGGAAAGGCTGGTGTTTGCCATGGGCAGGGAAATACATCTGGTTTTCATTTTCTCTTTCTCTTTGAGTGCCAGATAAAGAGCAGAGTGTGCCCTCACCTTGGACCCATCCTGCCCTCTTCTGCTCAGAGGGTGAAATGTCCAATCTTCGAAAAGGACATCAGGACAAGGATATGTAATGAAAATAAGTCCAGGCTGGCTGTCCTTGTGGGCATCAGCTGCTGGCATCTGCATTGCTGCTGCCATGAGCATGGCACAGCAGGTAAAAGATTGCGTTTCCTTGTGTGACACAGGAGCTCTTGACTTGAAAGCTAGAGGGATGCAATAGAAAGAGCTGCAACCTCTGCCAGACATGGCAAAGGTGAGTGGGATGTTGTTTCAGTTGCTGCTGATGTCAGGAGGACTGTAAAGATGCAAAGTCTGGTGTTCGCAATGGGCAGGGAAACACATCTGGTTTTCATTTTCTCTTTGTGTGGCAGAAAAAGAGGAGAGTGTGCCTGCAACTTCTAACTCTCCTGCCCTCTGCTGCTCAGAGTGAGAAATGTCCCAGCTTCTAGAAGGACATCAGGACAAAGATATGTAATGAAAATAAGTCCAGGCTGGCTGTCCTTGTGGGCATCAGCTGCTGGCATCTGCATTGCTGCTGCCATGAGCATGGCACAGCAGGTAAAAGATTGCTTTTCCTTGTGTGACACAGGAGCTCTTGACTTGACAGCTAGAGGGATGCAATAGAAAGAGCTGCAACCTCTGCCAGACATGGCAAGGGTGAGTGGGATGTTGTTTCAATTAGTGCTGAAGTCAGGAAGACTTTAAGGATGGAAAGTCTGGTGTTTGCCATGGGCAGGGAAACACATCTGGTTTTCATTTTCTCTTTGTGTACCAGAAAAAGAGCAGAGTGTGCCCTCACCTTGGACCCCTCCTGCCCTCTTCTGCTGAGATGGTGAAATATTCCAGCTTCTAGAAGGACATCAGGACAAAGATATGTAATGAAAATAAGTCCAGGCTGGCTGTCCTTGTGGGCATCAGCTGCTGGCATCTGCATTGCTGCTGCCATGAGCATGGCACAGGAGGTAAAAGATTGCTTTTCCTTGTGTGACACAGGAGCTCTTGACTTGAAAGCTAGAGGGATGCAATAGAAAGAGCTGCAACCTCTGCCAGACATGGCAAAGGTGAGTGGGATGTTGTTTCAATTAGTGCTGATGTCAGGAAGGACTGGAAGGATGGAAAGTCTGGTGTTTGCCATGGGGAGGGAAACACATCTGGTTTTCATTTTCTCTTTCTCTTTGAGTGCCAGATAAAGAGCAGAGTGTGCCCTCACCTTGGACCCCTCCTGCCCTCTTCTGCTGAGATGGAGAAATGTTCCAGCTTCTAGAAGGACATCAGGACAAAGATGCGTAATGAACATAAGTCCAGGCTGGCTTTCCTTGTAAGCATCAGCTGCTGGCATCTGCATTGCTGCTGCCATGAGCATGGCAAAGCTAGTAAAAGATTGCTTTTCCTTGTGTCACAGGAGCTCTTGACTTGACAGCTAGAGGAATGCAATAGAAAGAGCTGCAACCTCTGCCAGACATGGCAAAGGTGAGTGGGATGTTGTTTCAATTAGTGCTGATGTCAGGAAGGACTGTAAGGATGGAAAGGCTGGTGTTTGTCATGGGCAGGGAAATACATCTGGTTTTCATTTTCTCTTTGTCTTTGTGTGCCAGAAAAAGAGCAGAGTGTTCCCTCACCTTGGACCCATCCTGCCCTCTGCTGCTCAGAGGGTGAAATGTCCAATCTTCGAAAAGGACATCAGGACAAAGATATGTAATGAAAATAAGTCCAGGCTGGCTGTCCTTGTGGGCATCAGCTGCTGGCATCTGCATTGCTGCTGCCATGAGCATGGCACAGCAGGTAAAAGATTGCTTTTCCTTGTGTGACACAGGAGCTCTTGACTTCAAAGCTAGAGGGATGCAATAGAAAGAGCTGCAACCTCTGCCAGACATGGCAAAGGTGAGTGGGATGTTGTTTCAGTTGCTGCTGATGTCAGGAAGGACTGTAAGGATGGAAAGGCTGGTGTTTGCCATGGGCTGGGAAACACATCTTGTTTTCATCTTCTCTTTGTCTTTGTGTGCCAGAAAAAGAGGAGAGTGTGCCCTCACCTTGGAACTCTCCTGCCCTCTTCTGCTGAGATGGAGAAATGTTCCAGCTTGTAGAAGGACATCAGGACAAGGATATGTAATGAAAATAAGTCCAGGCTGGCTGTCCTTGTGGGCATCAGCTGCTGGCATCTGCATTGCTGCTGCCATGAGCATGGCACAGCAGGTAAAAGATTGCTTTTCCTTGTGTGACACAGGAGCTCTTGACTTGACAGCTAGAGGGATGCAATAGAAAGAGCTGCAACCTCTGCCAGACATGGCAAGGGTGAGTGGGATGTTGTTTCAATTAGTGCTGAAGTCAGGAAGACTTTAAGGATGGAAAGTCTGGTGTTTGCCATGGGCAGGGAAACACATCTGGTTTTCATTTTCTCTTTGTGTACCCGAAAAAGAGCAGAGTGTGCCCGCACCTTGGACCCCTCCTGCCCTCTGCTGCTCAGAGGGAGAAATATTCCAGCTTCTAGAAGGACATCAGGACAAAGATATGTAATGAAAATAAGTCCAGGCTGGCTGTCCTTGTGGGCATCAGCTGCTGGCATCTGCATTGCTGCTGCCATGAGCATGGCACAGGAGGTAAAAGATTGCTTTTCCTTGTGTGACACAGGAGCTCTTGACTTGAAAGCTAGAGGGATGCAATAGAAAGAGCTGCAACCTCTGCCAGACATGGCAAAGGTGAGTGGGATGTTGTTTCAATTAGTGCTGATGTCAGGAAGGACTGTAAGGATGGAAAGGCTGGTGTTTGCCATGGGCAGGGAAACACATCAGGTTTTCATTTACCCTTTGTGTGCCAGATAAAGAGCAGAGTGTGCCCTCACCTTGGACCCCTCCTGCCCTCTTCTGCTGAGATGGAGAAATGTTCCAGCTTCTAGAAGGACATCAGGACAAAGATATGTAATGAATATAAGTCCAGGCTGGCTGTACTTGTGGGCATCAGCTGCTGGCATCTGGACGTCTGCAGCCATGAGCCTGGCAAAGCTAGTAAAAGATTGCTTTTCCTTGTGTCACAGGAGCTCTTGACTTGAAAGCTAGAGGAATGCAATAGAAAGAGCTGCAACCTCTGCCAGACATGGCAAAGGTGAGTGGGATGTTGTTTCAATTAGTGCTGATGTCAGGAAGGACTGGAAGGATGGAAAGGCTGGTGTTTGCCATGGGCAGGGAAATACATCTGGTTTTCATTTTCTCTTTCTCTTTGAGTGCCAGATAAAGAGCAGAGTGTGCCCTCACCTTGGACCCATCCTGCCCTCTTCTGCTCAGAGGGTGAAATGTCCAATCTTCGAAAAGGACATCAGGACAAGGATATGTAATGAAAATAAGTCCAGGCTGGCTGTCCTTGTGGGCATCAGCTGCTGGCATCTGCATTGCTGCTGCCATGAGCATGGCACAGCAGGTAAAAGATTGCGTTTCCTTGTGTGACACAGGAGCTCTTGACTTGAAAGCTAGAGGGATGCAATAGAAAGAGCTGCAACCTCTGCCAGACATGGCAAAGGTGAGTGGGATGTTGTTTCAGTTGCTGCTGATGTCAGGAGGACTGTAAAGATGCAAAGTCTGGTGTTCGCAATGGGCAGGGAAACACATCTGGTTTTCATTTTCTCTTTGTGTGGCAGAAAAAGAGGAGAGTGTGCCTGCAACTTCTAACTCTCCTGCCCTCTGCTGCTCAGAGTGAGAAATGTCCCAGCTTCTAGAAGGACATCAGGACAAAGATATGTAATGAAAATAAGTCCAGGCTGGCTGTCCTTGTGGGCATCAGCTGCTGGCATCTGCATTGCTGCTGCCATGAGCATGGCACAGCAGGTAAAAGATTGCTTTTCCTTGTGTGACACAGGAGCTCTTGACTTGACAGCTAGAGGGATGCAATAGAAAGAGCTGCAACCTCTGCCAGACATGGCAAGGGTGAGTGGGATGTTGTTTCAATTATTGCTGAAGTCAGGAAGACTTTAAGGATGGAAAGTCTGGTGTTTGCCATGGGCAGGGAAACACATCTGGTTTTCATTTTATCTTTGTGTACCAGAAAAAGAGCAGAGTGTGCCCTCACCTTGGACCCCTCCTGCCCTCTTCTGCTGAGATGGTGAAATATTCCAGCTTCTAGAAGGACATCAGGACAAAGATATGTAATGAAAATAAGTCCAGGCTGGCTGTCCTTGTGGGCATCAGCTGCTGGCATCTGCATTGCTGCTGCCATGAGCATGGCACAGGAGGTAAAAGATTGCTTTTCCTTGTGTGACACAGGAGCTCTTGACTTGAAAGCTAGAGGGATGCAATAGAAAGAGCTGCAACCTCTGCCAGACATGGCAAAGGTGAGTGGGATGTTGTTTCAATTAGTGCTGATGTCAGGAAGGACTGGAAGGATGGAAAGTCTGGTGTTTGCCATGGGGAGGGAAACACATCTGGTTTTCATTTTCTCTTTCTCTTTGAGTGCCAGATAAAGAGCAGAGTGTGCCCTCACCTTGGACCCCTCCTGCCCTCTTCTGCTGAGATGGAGAAATGTTCCAGCTTCTAGAAGGACATCAGGACAAAGATGCGTAATGAACATAAGTCCAGGCTGGCTTTCCTTGTAAGCATCAGCTGCTGGCATCTGCATTGCTGCTGCCATGAGCATGGCAAAGCTAGTAAAAGATTGCTTTTCCTTGTGTCACAGGAGCTCTTGACTTGACAGCTAGAGGAATGCAATAGAAAGAGCTGCAACCTCTGCCAGACATGGCAAAGGTGAGTGGGATGTTGTTTCAATTAGTGCTGATGTCAGGAAGGACTGTAAGGATGGAAAGGCTGGTGTTTGTCATGGGCAGGGAAATACATCTGGTTTTCATTTTCTCTTTGTCTTTGTGTGCCAGAAAAAGAGCAGAGTGTTCCCTCACCTTGGACCCATCCTGCCCTCTGCTGCTCATAGGGTGAAATGTCCAATCTTCGAAAAGGACATCAGGACAAAGATATGTAATGAAAATAAGTCCAGGCTGGCTGTCCTTGTGGGCATCAGCTGCTGGCATCTGCATTGCTGCTGCCATGAGCATGGCACAGCAGGTAAAAGATTGCTTTTCCTTGTGTGACACAGGAGCTCTTGACTTCAAAGCTAGAGGGATGCAATAGAAAGAGCTGCAACCTCTGCCAGACATGGCAAAGGTGAGTGGGATGTTGTTTCAGTTGCTGCTGATGTCAGGAAGGACTGTAAGGATGGAAAGGCTGGTGTTTGCCATGGGCTGGGAAACACATCTTGTTTTCATCTTCTCTTTGTCTTTGTGTGCCAGAAAAAGAGGAGAGTGTGCCCTCACCTTGGAACTCTCCTGCCCTCTTCTGCTGAGATGGAGAAATGTTCCAGCTTGTAGAAGGACATCAGGACAAGGATATGTAATGAAAATAAGTCCAGGCTGGCTGTCCTTGTGGGCATCAGCTGCTGGCATCTGCATTGCTGCTGCCATGAGCATGGCACAGCAGGTAAAAGATTGCTTTTCCTTGTGTGACACAGGAGCTCTTGACTTGATAGCTAGAGGGATGCAATAGAAAGAGCTGCAACCTCTGCCAGACATGGCAAAGGTGAGTGGGATGTTGTTTCAATTAGTGCTGATGTCAGGAAGGACTTTAAAGATGGAAAGTCTGGTGTTTGCCATGGGCAGGGAAACACATCTGGTTTTCATTTTCTCTTTCTCTTTGAGTGCCAGATAAAGAGCAGAGTGTGCCCTCACCTTGGACCCCTCCTGCCCTCTTCTGCTGAGATGGAGAAATGTTCCAGCTTGTAGAAGGACATCAGGACAAAGATATGTAATGAAAATAAGTCCAGGCTGGCTGTCCTTGTGGGCATCAGCTGCTGGCATCTGCATTGCTGCTGCCATGAGCATGGCACAGGAGGTAAAAGATTGCTTTTCCTTGTGTGACACAGGAGCTCTTGACTTGAAAGCTAGAGGGATGCAATAGAAAGAGCTTCAACCTCTGCCAGACATGGCAAAGGTGAGTGGGATGTTGTTTCAATTAGTGCTGATGTCAGGAAGGACTGTAAGGATGGAAAGGCTGGTGTTTGTCATGGGCAGGGAAATACATCTGGTTTTCATTTTCTCTTTCTCTTTGAGTGCCAGATAAAGAGCAGAGTGTGCCCTCACCTTGGACCCATCCTGCCCTCTTCTGCTCAGAGGGTGAAATGTCCAATCTTCGAAAAGGACATCAGGACAAAGATATGTAATGAAAATAAGTCCAGGCTGGCTGTCCTTGTGGGCATCAGCTGCTGGCATCTGCATTGCTGCTGCCATGAGCATGGCACAGCAGGTAAAAGATTGCTTTTCCTTGTGTGACACAGGAGCTCTTGACTTGAAAGCTAGAGGGATGCAATAGAAAGAGCTGCAACCTCTGCCAGACATGGCAAAGGTGAGTGGGATGTTGTTTCAATTAGTGCTGATGTCAGGAAGGACTGGAAGGATGGAAAGACTGGTGTTTGCCATGGGCAGGGAAACACATCTGGTTTTCATTTTCTCTTTCTCTTTGAGTGCCAGAAAAAGAGCAGAGTGTGCCCTCACCTTGGACCCCTCCTGCCCTCTTCTGCTGAGATGGGGAAATGTTCCAGCTTCTAGAAGGACATCAGGACAAAGATATGTAATGAAAATAAGTCCAGGCTGGCTGTCCTTGTGGGCATCAGCTGCTGGCATCTGCATTGCTGCTGCCATGAGCATGGCACAGCAGGTAAAAGATTGCGTTTCCTTGTGTTACACAGGAGCTCTTGACTTGAAAGCTAGAGGGATGCAATAGAAAGAGCTGCAACCTCTGCCAGACATGGCAAAGGTGAGTGGGATGTTGTTTCAGTTGCTGTTGATGTCAGGAGGACTGTAAGGATGCAAAGTCTGGTGTTTGCAATGGGCAGGGAAACACATCTGGTTTTCATTTTCTCTTTGTGTGGCAGAAAAAGAGGAGAGTGTGCCTGCAACTTCTAACTCTCCTGCCCTCTGCTGCTCTGAGTGAGAAATGTCCCAGCTTCTAGAAGGACATCAGGACAAAGATATGTAATGAAAATAAGTCCAGGCTGGCTGTCCTTGTGGGCATCAGCTGCTGGCATCTGCATTGCTGCTGCCATGAGCATGGCACAGCAGGTAAAAGATTGCTTTTCCTTGTGTGACACAGGAGCTCTTGACTTGAAAGCTAGAGGGATGCAATAGAAAGAGCTGCAACCTCTGCCAGACATGGCAAAGGTGAGTGGGATGTTGTTTCAGTTAGTGCTGATGTCAGGAAGGACTGTAAGGATGGAAAGGCTGGTGTTTGCCATGGGCAGGGAAACACATCTGGTTTTCATTTTCTCTTTCTCTTTGTGTGCCAGATAAAGAGCAGAGTGTGCCCTCGCCTTGGACCCATCCTGCCCTCTGCTGCTCAGAGGGAGAAATATTCCAGCTTGTAGAAGGACATCAGGATAAGGATATGTAATGAAAATAAGTCCAGGCTGGCTGTCCTTGTGGGCATCAGCTGCTGGCATCTGCATTGCTGCTGCCATGAGCATGGCACAGCAGGTAAAAGATTGCTTTTCCTTGTGTGACATAGGAGCTCTTGACTTGACAGCTAGAGGGATGCAATAGAAAGAGCTGCAACCTCTGCCAGACATGGCAAAGGTGAGTGGGATGTTGTTTCAATTAGTGCTGATGTCAGGAAGGACTGGAAGGATGGAAAGTCTGGTGTTTGCCATGGGCAGGGAAATACATCTGGTTTTCATTTTCTCTTTCTCTTTGAGTGCCAGATAAAGAGCAGAGTGTGCCCTCACCTTGGACCCCTCCTGCCCTCTTCTGCTGAGATGGAGAAATGTTCCAGCTTGTAGAAGGACATCAGGACATGGATATGTAATGAAAATAAGTCCAGGCTGGCTGTCCTTGTGGGCATCAGCTGCTGGCATCTGCATTGCTGCTGCCATGAGCATGGCACAGCAGGTAAAAGATTGCTTTTCCTTGTGTGACACAGGAGCTCTTGACTTGAAAGCTAGAGGGATGCAATAGAAAGAGCTGCAACCTCTGCCAGACATGGCAAAGGTGAGTGGGATGTTGTTTCAGTTGCTGCTGATGTCAGGAAGGACTGTAAGGATGGAAAGGCTGGTGTTTGCCATGGGCTGGGAAACACATCTGGTTTTCATTTTCTCTTTCTCTTTGAGTGCCAGATAAAGAGCAGAGTGTGCCCTCACCTTGGACCCCTCCTGCCCTTTTCTGCTGAGATGGTGAAATATTCCAGCTTCTAGAAGGACATCAGGACAAAGATATGTAATGAAAATAAGTCCAGGCTGGCTGTCCTTGTGGGCATCAGCTGCTGGCATCTGCATTGCTGCTGCCATGAGCATGGCACAGGAGGTAAAAGATTGCTTTTCCTTGTGTGACACAGGAGCTCTTGACTTGAAAGCTAGAGGGATGCAATAGAAAGAGCTGCAACCTCTGCCAGACATGGCAAAGGTGAGTGGGATGTTGTTTCAATTAGTGCTGATGTCAGGAAGGACTGGAAGGATGGAAAGTCTGGTGTTTGCCATGGGGAGGGAAACACATCTGGTTTTCATTTTCTCTTTCTCTTTGAGTGCCAGATAAAGAGCAGAGTGTGCCCTCACCTTGGACCCCTCCTGCCCTCTTCTGCTGAGATGGAGAAATGTTCCAGCTTCTAGAAGGACATCAGGACAACGATGCGTAATGAACATAAGTCCAGGCTGGCTTTCCTTGTGGGCATCAGCTGCTGGCATCTGCATTGCTGCTGCCATGAGCATGGCAAAGCTAGTAAAAGATTGCTTTTCCTTGTGTCACAGGAGCTCTTGACTTGACAGCTAGAGGAATGCAATAGAAAGAGCTGCAACCTCTGCCAGACATGGCAAAGGTGAGTGGGATGTTGTTTCAATTAGTGCTGATGTCAGGAAGGACTGTAAAGATGGAAAGTCTGGTGTTTGCCATGGGCTGGGAAACACATCTGGTTTTCATTTTCTCTTTCTCTTTGAGTGCCAGATAAAGAGCAGAGTGTGCCCTCACCTTGGACCCCTCCTGCCCTCTTCTGCTGAGATGGAGAAATGTTCCAGCTTGTAGAAGGACATCAGGACAAGGATATGTAATGAAAATAAGTCCAGGCTGGCTGTCCTTGTGGGCATCAGCTGCTGGCATCTGCATTGCTGCTGCCATGAGCATGGCACAGCAGGTAAAAGATTGCTTTTCCTTGTGTGACACAGGAGCTCTTGACTTGAAAGCTAGAGGGATGCAATAGAAAGAGCTGCAACCTCTGCCAGACATGGCAAAGGTGAGTGGGATGTTGTTTCAATTATTGCTGATGTCAGGAAGGACTGTAAGGATGGAAAGTCTGGTGTTTGCCATGGGCAGGGAAACACATCTGGTTTTCATTTTCTCTTTGTGTACCAGAAAAAGAGCAGAGTGTGCCCTCACCTTGGACCCCTCCTGCCCTCTTCTGCTGAGATGGTGAAATATTCCAGCTTCTAGAAGGACATCAGGACAAAGATATGTAATGAAAATAAGTCCAGGCTGGCTGTCCTTGTGGGCATCAGCTGCTGGCATCTGCATTGCTGCTGCCATGAGCATGGCACAGGAGGTAAAAGATTGCTTTTCCTTGTGTGACACAGGAGCTCTTGACTTGAAAGCTAGAGGGATGCAATAGAAAGAGCTGCAACCTCTGCCAGACATGGCAAAGGTGAGTGGGATGTTGTTTCAATTAGTGCTGATGTCAGGAAGGACTGGAAGGATGGAAAGGCTGGTGTTTGCCATGGGCAGGGAAACACATCTGGTTTTCATTTTCTCTTTCTCTTTGAGTGCCAGAAAAAGAGCAGAGTGTGCCCTCACCTTGGACCCCTCCTGCCCTCTTCTGCTGAGATGGAGAAATGTTCCAGCTTCTAGAAGGACATCAGGACAAAGATATGTAATGAAAATAAGTCCAGGCTGGCTGTCCTTGTGGGCATCTGCTGCTGGCATCTGCATTGCTGCTGCCATGAGCATGGCACAGGAGGTAAAAGATTGCTTTTCCTTGTGTGACACAGGAGCTCTTGACTTGAAAGCTAGAGGGATGCAATAGAAAGAGCTGCAACCTCTGCCAGACATGGCAAAGGTGAGTGGGATGTTGTTTCAATTAGTGCTGATGTCAGGAAGGACTGGAAGGATGGAAAGTCTGGTGTTTGCCATGGGGAGGGAAACACATCTGGTTTTCATTTTCTCTTTCTCTTTGAGTGCCAGATAAAGAGCAGAGTGTGCCCTCACCTTGGACCCCTCCTGCCCTCTTCTGCTGAGATGGAGAAATGTTCCAGCTTCTAGAAGGACATCAGGACAAAGATGCGTAATGAACATAAGTCCAGGCTGGCTGTCCTTGTGGGCATCAGCTGCTGGCATCTGCATTGCTGCTGCCATGAGCATGGCAAAGCTAGTAAAAGATTGCTTTTCCTTGTGTCACAGGAGCTCTTGACTTGAAAGCTAGAGGAATGCAATAGAAAGAGCTGCAACCTCTGCCAGACATGGCAAAGGTGAGTGGGATGTTGTTTCAATTAGTGCTGATGTCAGGAAGGACTGTAAAGATGGAAAGTCTGGTGTTTGCCATGGGGAGGGAAACACATCTGGTTTTCATTTTCTCTTTCTCTTTGAGTGCCAGTTAAAAGCAGAGTGTGCCCTCACCTTGGACCCCTCCTGCCCTTTTCTGCTGAGATGGAGAAATGTTCCAGCTTGTAGAAGGACATCAGGACAAAGATATGTAATGAAAATAAGTCCAGGCTGGCTGTCCTTGTGGGCATCAGCTGCTGGCATCTGCATTGCTGCTGCCATGAGCATGGCACAGCAGGTAAAAGATTGCTTTTCCTTGTGTGACACAGGAGCTCTTGACTTGAAAGCTAGAGGGATGCAATAGAAAGAGCTGCAACCTCTGCCAGACATGGCAAAGGTGAGTGGGATGTTGTTTCAGTTGCTGCTGATGTCAGGAAGGACTTTAAGGATGGAAAGTCTGGTGTTTGCCATGGGCAGGGAAACACATCTTGTTTTTCTTTTCTCTTTGTGTGCCAGAAAAAGAGCAGAGTGTGCCCTCACCTTGGACCCATCCTGCCCTCTTCTGCTCAGAGGGTGAAATGTCCAATCTTCGAAAAGGACATCAGGACAAAGATATGTAATGAAAATAAGTCCAGGCTGGCTGTCCTTGTGGGCATCAGCTGCTGGCATCTGCATTGCTGCTGCCATGAGCATGGCACAGCAGGTAAAAGATTGCTTTTCCTTGTGTGACATAGGAGCTCTTGACTTGAAAGCTAGAGGGATGCAATAGAAAGAGCTGCAACCTCTGCCAGACATGGCAAAGGTGAGTGGGATGTTGTTTCAGTTGCTGCTGATGTCAGGAAGGACTGTAAGGATGGAAAGGCTGGTGTTTGCCATGGGCTGGGAAACACATCTTGTTTTCATCTTCTCTTTGTCTTTGTGTGCCAGAAAAAGAGGAGAGTGTGCCCTTACCTTGGAACTCTCCTGCCCTCTTCTGCTGAGATGGAGAAATGTTCCAGCTTGTAGAAGGACATCAGGACAAGGATATGTAATGAAAATAAGTCCAGGCTGGCTGTCCTTGTGGGCATCAGCTGCTGGCATCTCCATTGCTGCTGCCATGACCATGGCACAGCAGGTAAAAGATTGCTTTTCCTTGTGTGACATAGGAGCTCTTGACTTGACAGCTAGAGGGATGCAATAGAAAGAGCTGCAACCTCTGCCAGACATGGCAAAGGTGAGTGGGATGTTGTTTCAATTAGTGCTGATGTCAGGAAGGACTGTAAAGATGGAAAGTCTGGTGTTTGCCATGGGGAGGGAAACACATCTGGTTTTCATTTTCTCTTTCTCTTTGAGTGCCAGATAAAGAGCAGAGTGTGCCCTCACCTTGGACCCCTCCTGCCCTCTTCTGCTGAGATGGAGAAATGTTCCAGCTTGTAGAAGGACATCAGGACAAGGATATGTAATGAAAATAAGTCCAGGCTGGCTGTCCTTGTGGGCATCAGCTGCTGGCATCTGCATTGCTGCTGCCATGAGCATGGCACAGCAGGTAAAAGATTGCTTTTCCTTGTGTGACACAGGAGCTCTTGACTTGAAAGCTAGAGGGATGCAATAGAAAGAGCTGCAACCTCTGCCAGACATGGCAAAGGTGAGTGGGATGTTGTTTCAATTATTGCTGATGTCAGGAAGGACTGTAAGGATGGAAAGTCTGGTGTTTGCCATGGGCAGGGAAACACATCTGGTTTTCATTTTCTCTTTGTGTACCAGAAAAAGAGCAGAGTGTGCCCTCACCTTGGACCCCTCCTGCCCTCTTCTGCTGAGATGGTGAAATATTCCAGCTTCTAGAAGGACATCAGGACAAAGATATGTAATGAAAATAAGTCCAGGCTGGCTGTCCTTGTGGGCATCAGCTGCTGGCATCTGCATTGCTGCTGCCATGAGCATGGCACAGGAGGTAAAAGATTGCTTTTCCTTGTGTGACACAGGAGCTCTTGACTTGAAAGCTAGAGGGATGCAATAGAAAGAGCTGCAACCTCTGCCAGACATGGCAAAGGTGAGTGGGATGTTGTTTCAGTTGCTGCTGATGTCAGGAAGGACTGTAAGGATGGAAAGTCTGGTGTTTGCCATGGGCAGGGAAACACATCTGGTTTTCATTTTCTCTTTGTGTACCAGAAAAAGAGCAGAGTGTGCCCTCACCTTGGACCCCTCCTGCCCTCTTCTGCTGAGATGGTGAAATATTCCAGCTTCTAGAAGGACATCAGGACAAAGATATGTAATGAAAATAAGTCCAGGCTGGCTGTCCTTGTGGGCATCAGCTGCTGGCATCTGCATTGCTGCTGCCATGAGCATGGCACAGGAGTTAAAAGATTGCTTTTCCTTGTGTGACACAGGAGCTCTTGACTTGAAAGCTAGAGGGATGCAATAGAAAGAGCTGCAACCTCTGCCAGACATGGCAAAGGTGAGTGGGATGTTGTTTCAATTAGTGCTGATGTCAGGAAGGACTGGAAGGATGGAAAGGCTGGTGTTTGCCATGGGCAGGGAAACACATCTGGTTTTCATTTTCTCTTTCTCTTTGAGTGCCAGAAAAAGAGCAGAGTGTGCCCTCACCTTGGACCCCTCCTGCCCTCTTCTGCTGAGATGGAGAAATGTTCCAGCTTCTAGAAGGACATCAGGACAAAGATATGTAATGAAAATAAGTCCAGGCTGGCTGTCCTTGTGGGCATCAGCTGCTGGCATCTGGACGTCTGCAGCCATGAGCATGGCACAGCAGGTAAAAGATTGCTTTTCCTTGTGTGACACAGGAGCTCTTGACTTGAAAGCTAGAGGGATGCAATAGAAAGAGCTGCAACCTCTGCCAGACATGGCAAAGGTGAGTGGGATGTTGTTTCAGTTGCTGTTGATGTCAGGAGGACTGTAAGGATGCAAAGTCTGGTGTTTGCAATGGGCAGGGAAACACATCTGGTTTTCATTTTCTCTTTGTGTGGCAGAAAAAGAGGAGAGTGTGCCTGCAACTTCTAACTCTCCTGCCCTCTGCTGCTCAGAGTGAGAAATGTCCCAGCTTCTAGAAGGACATCAGGACAAAGATATGTAATGAAAATAAGTCCAGGCTGGCTGTCCTTGTGGGCATCAGCTGCTGGCATCTGCATTGCTGCTGCCATGAGCATGGCACAGGAGGTAAAAGATTGCTTTTCCTTGTGTGACACAGGAGCTCTTGACTTGAAAGCTAGAGGGATGCAATAGAAAGAGCTGCAACCTCTGCCAGACATGGCAAAGGTGAGTGGGATGTTGTTTCAATTAGTGCTGATGTCAGGAAGGACTGTAAAGATGGAATGTCTGGTGTTTGCCATGGGGAGGGAAACACATCTGGTTTTCATTTTCTCTTTCTCTTTGAGTGCCAGTTAAAGAGCAGAGTGTGCCCTAACCTTGGACCCCTTCTGCCCTCTTCTGCTGAGATGGTGAAATATTCCAGCTTGTAGAAGGACATCAGGACAAGGATATATAATGAAAATAAGTCCAGGCTGGCTGTCCTTGTGGGCATCAGCTGCTGGCATCTCCATTGCTGCTGCCATGAGCATGGCACAGCAGGTAAAAGATTGCTTTTCCTTGTGTGACACAGGAGCTCTTGACTTGACAGCTAGAGGGATGCAATACAAAGAGCTGAAACCTCTGCCAGACATGGCAAAGGTGAGTGGGATGTTGTTTCAATTAGTGCTGATGTCAGGAAGGACTGGAAGGATGGAAAGGCTGGTGTTTGCCATGGGCAGGGAAACACATCTGGTTTTCATTTTCTCTTTCTCTTTGAGTGCCAGAAAAAGAGCAGAGTGTGCCCTCACCTTGGACCCCTCCTGCCCTCTTCTGCTGAGATGGAGAAATGTTCCAGCTTGTAGAAGGACATCAGGACAAGGATATGTAATGAAAATAAGTCCAGGCTGGCTGTCCTTGTGGGCATCAGCTGCTGGCATCTGGACGTCTGCAGCCATGAGCATGGCACAGCAGGTAAAAGATTGCTTTTCCTTGTGTGACACAGGAGCTCTTGACTTGAAAGTTAGAGGGATGCAATAGAAAGAGCTGCAACCTCTGCCAGACATGGCAAAGGTGAGTGGGATGTTGTTTCAGTTGCTGTTGATGTCAGGAGGACTGTAAGGATGCAAAGTCTGGTGTTTGCAATGGGCAGGGAAACACATCTGGTTTTCATTTTCTCTTTGTGTGGCAGAAAAAGAGGAGAGTGTGCCTGCAACTTCTAACTCTCCTGCCCTCTGCTGCTCAGAGTGAGAAATGTCCCAGCTTCTAGAAGGACATCAGGACAAAGATATGTAATGAAAATAAGTCCAGGCTGGCTGTCCTTGTGGGCATCAGCTGCTGGCATCTGCATTGCTGCTGCCATGAGCATGGCACAGCAGGTAAAAGATTGCTTTTCCTTGTGTGACACAGGAGCTCTTGACTTGAAAGCTAGAGGGATGCAATAGAAAGAGCTGCAACCTCTGCCAGACATGGCAAAGGTGAGTGGGATGTTGTTTCAATTAGTGCTGATGTCAGGAAGGACTGTAAAGATGGAATGTCTGGTGTTTGCCATGGGGAGGGAAACACATCTGGTTTTCATTTTCTCTTTCTCTTTGAGTGCCAGTTAAAGAGCAGAGTGTGCCCTAACCTTGGACCCCTTCTGCCCTCTTCTGCTGAGATGGTGAAATATTCCAGCTTGTAGAAGGACATCAGGACAAGGATATATAATGAAAATAAGTCCAGGCTGGCTGTCCTTGTGGGCATCAGCTGCTGGCATCTCCATTGCTGCAGCCATGAGCATGGCACAGCAGGTAAAAGATTGCTTTTCCTTGTGTGACACAGGAGCTCTTGACTTGACAGCTAGAGGGATGCAATACAAAGAGCTGAAACCTCTGCCAGACATGGCAAAGGTGAGTGGGATGTTGTTTCAATTAGTGCTGATGTCAGGAAGGACTGGAAGGATGGAAAGGCTGGTGTTTGCCATGGGCAGGGAAACACATCTGGTTTTCATTTTCTCTTTCTCTTTGAGTGCCAGAAAAAGAGCAGAGTGTGCCCTCACCTTGGACCCCTCCTGCCCTCTTCTGCTGAGATGGAGAAATGTTCCAGCTTGTAGAAGGACATCAGGACAAGGATATGTAATGAAAATAAGTCCAGGCTGGCTGTCCTTGTGGGCATCAGCTGCTGGCATCTGGACGTCTGCAGCCATGAGCATGGCACAGCAGGTAAAAGATTGCGTTTCCTTGTGTGACACAGGAGCTCTTGACTTGAAAGTTAGAGGGATGCAATAGAAAGAGCTGCAACCTCTGCCAGACATGGCAAAGGTGAGTGGGATGTTGTTTCAGTTGCTGTTGATGTCAGGAGGACTGTAAGGATGCAAAGTCTGGTGTTTGCAATGGGCAGGGAAACACATCTGGTTTTCATTTTCTCTTTGTGTGGCAGAAAAAGAGGAGAGTGTGCCTGCAACTTCTAACTCTCCTGCCCTCTGCTGCTCAGAGTGAGAAATGTCCCAGCTTCTAGAAGGACATCAGGACAAAGATATGTAATGAAAATAAGTCCAGGCTGGCTGTCCTTGTGGGCATCAGCTGCTGGCATCTGGACTTCTGCTGCCATGAGCATGGCACAGCAGGTAAAAGATTGCTTTTCCTTGTGTGACACAGGAGCTCTTGACTTGAAAGCTAGAGGGATGCAATAGAAAGAGCTGCAACCTCTGCCAGACATGGCAAAGGTGAGTGGGATGTTGTTTCAATTAGTGCTGATGACATGAAGGACTATAAGGATGGAAAGGCTGGTGTTTGCCATGGGCAGGGAAACACAGCTGATTTTCATTTTCTCTTTCTCTTTGAGTGCCAGAAAAATAGAGGAGAGTGTGCATGCTTTCTACCCCTCTTGCCCTCTTCTGCTGAGATGGAGAAATGTCCCAGGTTCTACAAGGACATCAGGACAAAGATATGTAGTGAAAATAAGTCCAGGCTGGCTGTCCTTGTGGGCATCAGCTGCTAGCTTCTGCATTGGTGTTGCCATGAGCATGTCACAGCAGGTAAGGGATTGCTTTTCCTTGTGGGACAGCTGTTAAGCCATTCTGATTCACCCTTTGCATCCACAGCATACAGTTTTTTCCCACACTGCTGTTTCTATCCAGCAATGTGCATATATGCAGTGCTACAGATGTTGGTGGTCCTGCCTGTGGCAGGGAGTTGGAGATTCCTGATCCTTGAGGTCCCTTCCAACCCGGGCCATTCTGTGTGTGTGTGTGTGACTGGCTAAACACCAATTGTTGCTAGCTCAGCAGGTATACTGCTAATTATTGAACGCCTGACAGCTGCTTATCAACACTTGGCCACTATTTCTGGACAGCTGCTCATCCCTGAAGAGAGAGAAGTTTGGAAGGAGGACAGAGGGGAGTCTCTTGATGCCTGCCTGTTGCATCCCAACCTGCCCACAGAGTGAGTCACTTCGGCCTTGTGTGGAGGCCCTGGCTTCTTTGGAGTCTGTTTTTCTTTTGCTGAGCTTCTCCTATCCAAACAGAATGGCCTTACAACATGCTTTCTGGTCCTTAATGCTATACCCATGCAATTTGTAACTATTACAGTTCTGTAAGTGAGAATTGATCACATGATTGAACAACTGTATTTCTAAAATATGTTATGAAATAACTTCTTTTTACTAATACTAATAAAGTCTTTCTACTTTTTCAAACTGTTTCTAAGGTCAAATTACAAAACACATTGTGCTGTACTGCTTCAGAGCAATCCCACATTTGATAGCCAGTGCAGAAACAACATTCCATCCTACAGCATTAGCTAGTTCAGAGGTACCAGACGTGTATCTGGATGTGGCTGTTGTGCATAACTGGGGCTGAGGGATCAGAAGTGACAGCTCCACTCTTGGAGACCACAGAACTAAAATGGAAAGATAAAATAGTTGCAGGGCAATTGTTCTGTGTGCCTGAAGCAGGGACCGATTTATGGGGGAGAGATTTAACAGTTAAATGAGGATTACAGCTGCAAGTCTGTGAAACAGATATCAGGGGTCAATGAATGTGTTAACAGCTGTGATGAAGAAGAAATGAATCAAAAGGTGTGGGCAGGGGAAGGAAATCGGGGTGGACTCACAATTTTCCCTTACAAAGAACTGCCCAAGGAGGGAGTGGAGCTGTGAAACAGCAACAATATCCCATAGCCTTAGAAGGGAGAGTGGGTCTAAAAGCTGTAACACAGACAGTGCTTAAGGATGGTCTTCTGGAACCTTGTCTGTGGCCTTATAACACCCCAATCCTGTCGGCACGGAAGGCAGACGGCACGTATCGGCTGCTGCAAGATGTAAGGAAATGACTGAACCCGTTCTCAAAAGACAGCCTGTGGTTCCTAACCCCTATACCCTAATGAGTCAGATCCCACACGGACAGCAGTGGTTTGGTGTGAGAGACCTCAAAGATGCTTTCCGGACAGCCTTTGGACTCAGAGAGAAATGGCTGCGTTTGTATGAGGACACATTGTAATCCTATCGTGATTCGTGATGATACTGTAGATACTGGAACTCGTGCTAATCCTTGTCTTTGCAGCATTTGAAGCAAGCAACTGGTGCTGCTGTCATGCAGAAAGCTCCCTTCCAACCACTCAGCAAGCATTTGGATGAGACAGCTTCCTGCTGGGAGCCCTCCGACATCACTGCTGCCTCCTCCAGAACCATACCTGCAGATGCTTCAGAGCTCTTCAGCATGGACTTCCTTCCTCCCATCAGCAGCTGCTCCTGCACTGACCTTCATTCACACTGGGATACCATCTGCTTCCAGCAGGAGCTGACCTGCGAGACAGAGAAAGGAAACGTGGGATGAGCACCAATGCAGAAGCACAAGGCTGTGTCACCACCACGTCTTGCAGCCTTGGGAAGTCAGCTGCAACTGCAGCCTTGGTCAGAATTACAACGGGCACCGTAAATTAAGTGTGACCTCTGAAGTTGTTGCCATGATCAGAAATAGACGCTGAAATCGCTCACATAACTGTCGGTGGTTCCTTCCAAATTCTTTTGCTTTGGGGAACAGATGGATTCGGAATGGAAGGACACGAGAAAAATGACATCTGTTTGAGCTCAGCAGACTTGAGAGGTGGGCCTGGGTGAACCTCATGAGGTTCAGCACAGCCAAGTGCAAGGTTTGGCATTTGGGCCGGAGGAATCCCAGGCATTCTTTTGTCATCGTGGTGGTTTCCAATAGACCCCAACAATGAGACATCAGGTCGCCGTGTGGGCTCCTGGGTGACACTGCCATTTCCCAGCCATTGCAGCCTAGGGGCAAATAAAGTAAAATACTTCAGAAAGATCTCACACTGATTGCATATTTTACTGTTCTTTTACACAAAACAGAAGGAGAGGGCAGCAGATGCATACAGCTGCATCAACACCCAGGCTGCTAAAGGAATGGAAAGACAGAAACATCAAATATCAATGCCTTATTCTAATGCAAGGAGGGAAGCTTCTATCAATGTTACTTTTTATCATTTAAAATGAGCAGTTGGCACTCTTAAAGGAAAATCCTAGGCCCCAGGTTCTGACAGTGTGGCAATCTGGACTCAGCTGTGACTGATCCAAACAGTCTGTTCCAGATTTTAACATCCCTTCTATGCATTCACAAGTTTTCTCTCTTGACTTCCCCTTACAGCCGTTAGATGCCAGCAAAACATCCCACAAACACTCCTTAACTCTGTGCACACAGGCACCCATCCAACCAGAGCCATCAGTCATTCCCAGCCATGCGCTCTTCCTCCAATCATGGTCAGCATCACACGGCCGTCACGCAGCTCACTTGACTCAGTTTTTCTCTTCTTTCTGGAGGTGTCCTTGCTTCTCAGCCTTACCTTCTCGTGATGTTTATCTCGCTCTGCAGCTCCTGCTCTGAATAGGCTTTCTTGGATTCCCGCATGACAGGCACAAAATGCAGCCACAGCCCCTGCCACCAAGGTCAGCTCTTCAGCACACATTACCTGAGGAGCACTTGGCAACTCCTGCAACCTGAGCAGTGCCAGGAAGACTGTTTCACTTCTGCTTCTCCTGGCTCAGAAATTCATTTTCCTACCTAGAAAATGGAAAAAGAAAAGAAAGAAAAAAAATCCTGACATTAGCAGACACAATTGATACTATGGAATTCTGGAAGGCAAGGGATTTGCCCTCTATGATGAGAAGTTGAGTGCAAAGAACTAAGAAGAGCCATGAGCAGGTTGTGAACTTGTGGGTAAAATTAGGAAGTGCAGCAGTGCAGGGCTTCTGGAGGTGAGGGTCTGCTACAGCCGCCTGGAAAGAGAGCCTGTTGGTGGGAGCTGCTTACTGCAGCCAGCAGAAGCATCGCACTCACTGACTCTCATCCTGATGGGGGATTCCAGTCAGTCTGGGAAATCAGCATGGCTGGCTGCAAGCAATCTGACAGACTCCTGGAGTGCAGTGAGAATCACTCTGTGGTGCAGGCATTGGGCACAGCAAGCAGAAGGGAAGCATTGCTGGACATGGTGCACACCAGGGGTTACGACAGGAGGCGGTCAGGGCTGCAGTGACCATGCCCTCCTTGAGTTGGTGATCTCAAGGAATGCGGGCCTGGCAGGAAGCAAAGGCAGGAGCCTGAACTTCAGGAGAGCCAGCTGCAGGCTGTTCCAGGAATTCTTGGACGAGATCCTCTGGACAACTGTTTGTAGGGGCAAAGGGATGGAAAAGAGCTGGTCACTTTCTCAGAAAAAAACTTGCTCAGGTTGCAGGCTGAGCTGCAGGAGAGGAAGGGGAGGAGGTGCCAGCACGGCTCTGCACGATGCTCTGCCACACTGGGCAGCTTGATCATGGCTCAGCAGTGGGATCAGACGAGGAGAAGGGGAGAAGGAAATCAAGGATGGGAGGGAACCATCAGACACAGTCAATAAGTGTCTGTGAAGTCTTGCAAACCAGAGATTCCCAGGTTGTTTCTGCTTTTGCAGCATTTGTGTGGTGCAGGGTGAGCAAAAGGTTCTGCTGCTTGATTCTTCTGCAGGAGCCGCCTAAAAGGGAAATGGCCACTGAGCTGCAGACCAAGCAGTACTGCCTGACGTTGGCCAGGGGAGCTTCTCCTGCCGCAGTGTGCTGATGACAGGTCTGGAGATGATCTGCAGGGCCAGTTCGTAGATGGGAGCCAGGAAAGGACATGATGGGAGGAGGGAGGTGTTAAGCAACATCCAAGGCATGAAAATGCATCAGAAGGCCCTGAAAAGCATCACAAAGCCACAGCCAGGAAGCTTGGGAGTATCATGAGCAGCATCCAGGATGCGAGAGATTATTTGCTACCATGCCAAATGGTAGCAGAGCTCCCCCTGCAGACATCCCAAAGCCAGACAAAACAGGAACAAACCCGGAGCTGAGCTGCATGCACCCCACAGCCACAGCATTGCAAGCTGGGGTGCCTTGCTGTGTGCTGCATTCATCCCAGTCCGTGTGAATGAAGACTCTGGAGGCAGTCAAGGCGTTGATTGAGCACGAGTGTGCTTTTATTATTATATAAAGGACAGGAGGGTGTGAGAGGTCCACGGTGAAGATGGGACTCATCCTGTCTTGTCATGGAGAGAGTGGCTCAGAGCTCTCAGTGCTGCTGTCCGGTGCCTGGGACTGGAGGCCTGATTGAAAGTCCCCCTGCAAGAGGCTCTGCTCCTCTTCACTGATGCTGACCTGCTCCTGCATGGAGGTGCTGCTGTCGGGGCACTCACACTGTGCTTCAGATGGGCTGCACTGCAGAGACTCTGGGTTAAAATCCACACTTGTGACTGTGGTGTCTGGGAGGCTCAGGTCAGCAACTTCAGCAGAGCCAGGTGTAATGAGAGCATGGACTTCGATGAGCTCCTTCTCTCCATTACTGATGTCAGATGGAAGGCTGCTATTAGAACTGCAGCAACTTGTGCTTCCTATGAGCTCTCCACTGATGGAAGCACACAGAGCATCCTCGCTACTTGCCCTGGATCTTATGGCTTGGCAAGGGCTCGATTCACCTAGAAAGGATACACAGGGGTTAGTGTCAAACTTTCACAAGCTGAATTACGACAGTGGTACTTGATCAGGGGTGAAGATTTAGGCACGGGATTGAACGCTAGAAAGAGATACATGTGCAGAGCAAGCTTGAATTCTATGTTCCTGAAAAGCAGGGATTTGGAAGCTGCATTTGCACCCTTACCTGCCAGGACTACCACTGCTGTTTCAGAGGGCTGCCTGGCATTGCGCTGCAGTTGGCGTTTGCTGCCAGAGGATGGCTTCCTGAGGCTGAAGCAGCAACACCAACTGCTAGCTGGTGATTCCTCAGTCTTGCTGGGTGGATTTTGTCTGGAGAGAGAGAACAGCCAATGCTGTGAGTCGTGCGTGGTGCAGGGTGAGGGAAGAGCAGCACTGAGCTCTTGGCAGCAGTTGCTTGTTCCTAGCACTGCCTGGTTTCTGCAGGAAAACACAAAAACCCACCCAAACAATGATGCTAGGTGCTGGAAAAGAAAGTCCTCTTTACCTGTCAGATGGAAAGTCAACGACGGTGTGGAATTTGCCCTGCCCAGCTGCAGGGCTTTCTTCCACTTCAATGTCCCTGCTGCTCTCTGTTACCACAGAAGAGGTGCTGTGGCCTCGCCTCTGTGCCTGTGCCTCCTCCAGGCTGAGCAGCTTTGTGGCAGCAGAAGAGACCCCCACAGACTTGGGCCCTGGGAGAGAATTGTGCCCTGTCAGGGAAAACCACAGGTAAGAGCGAGGATCAGAAAGCAGCAGCACAGCCACCACAGTTCTGGGGGAGGTGCTGTATTTTTCTCAGGCTTGCTTATCCGAGCCACTGGAAGAAGAGGAGCTCAAAATAACCATGTGGGAAGAGGTGTGTTTATGGCAAAGGACACGGTCATCATTAAGAGCAGCTTACTGTATCAAAATAGGCAAGGAAAAACCCAAGGAAATGGGGGCAGGGAACTGAGAAAGCTTCGCTGCCACACTTGCATCAAGCTTTTCCTGCGTGCAAACCATAATAATGACGGTTTCCTCCTTGTGAAGTTTGGGCTTGGACATTCTCAGCATCCAGCAACAGGATGCCATACCCTAATGGAAGTCCAGAAGTCTGCTGTCCCCTTGATGGTAAAAGAGTATCTCAAACATCCTGGAGAAGGCCTGCATTTGGTCAAGGTGTCAGGTCAAGATCAAGCTAATGGAGGAAGACACTCACCTGCTGCATCTGCAATGTCTGCTCCGGATTTGGAGCCGAAGAGGACGTCGGTGTGGTTGATGATGAATTCCACCACATCCGACTGCGTCTGCAGCTCCATGCAGGCAGCTCTTCCGCTGGCGCAGGCAGACTCGTTCTGCTGTGATCTGTAGAAAAGGCAGATTTTAGAAGTCATTTCTCCAAGACCGTTTCCCCGAGTCTGAATTGTTGCAGCCAAAAGCTGTCAGCTGAGGCTCTGGAGACTTCCGCAGTGGGCAATCAGTGATGCCACTGCAGAAATTCCCCTGGATGATCAAGGACACGTCAGTCCCATCTCAACAAGACTGCAGAAATTGTCACCTAGACATTGTGCCCGTGGGGATGGAGAACAGCTCAGGCTCCTGCTCTTCTGTCAGCCACAGATTTTACAGGAGAAGAGCACATTTGATGGAGAAAAAGGGAGCACTGTTTTTTTTTTTAATGGAGAACAGATGTAAGCGTTGTGTTGAAACAGAACCAGCAGTTTACCTTAAGAGGTTTGGAGCCCACACAATGGCTAGGTTCTTGGCATGCATGTTTGTGATGGTGGAGCTCCCAGCCAGACACGCCAAGTGTCTCATCAGGAACTCCAGTGTCCTGGAAAACAAGAGAGGCAAACGTTCAGCACCAACGAGCATGCCGTGCTGCAATTCAGAAAGCAAACCTCCATTCATGCTACTTCTTGTGATTGCTACTGTCACCGAAGATGAAGTAGATCCAACCTGACTGAGTGCCACGCTGCAGCACCAAGCCCCAGCACAGCACAGCCGCAGCCATCAGCTGCACCAAGCGTGCCCCCGTGCCCAGGAACTGACCCCATAAAGTAAGCCCATGGAGCCTTCAACCCTTCAGCATACACAGGCATCGTGTTGCCGGCGTGAGACAGAGCCTGGAACCGCATCGTTGCCCTCTGCAATGCAGTAGGGCTGAGCTCAGCAGGCTGAGGGCAGCACTGACCTGTAGTGAGGAGCGGGCAGCTGCTGGATGACGTCCTGCATTCTGAGCAGCCGCTCCTCCTCTGTAGCGGCACCAACAGCATCCTGGAGTAGTGCAGAAAGGGAGCGAGACACCAATCAGGCTAGTACACCACTGCGAGTAAACCTCGGGCTGACAGCAAAAGGGCCTCCGAGCTGGGGCACTGCTGCAGCCATCTGCCAAGAGGCCCAGGAAGAGGGAAATGAAAGACGTGGCCTTGTGCTTACCGAGAACTTGCCGTACAGCTGGTGGGTGAGCAGAGGGTTCGGGAGCTCCCTGAAGTACATCTTGCAGAGGGAGCTCACGCTGTGAATGTCGCGGACGGTGAGCTCTGGAATCTGCTCCGACTCAAATTCCTGCCTGGAGAGAGGGACGCAAACCCGGTTGAGCGAGAGGAAGGCAAGCCCAAAGCCACACCAGATGCACTCAGGCTGTGTCAGTCGCAGCACTCTTACCGCAGTCTCTGGATGTTGGACGCGACGCCGGACAGGCGGTATATCCCCTGCACCACGCCGTGCTGCTCAATGAACTCAGCGCAGCTCTGGAGGACCTGGGGGACTGAAGAACACGTGCCAGCCGTCAGTGGAGCTCCTGATTCAAGTCCTGCTGCAGGCTGTGCTTCACATCCCATCCACTAAGCCCAGCCAGGCTTGGCTGAAGCAAATACAGATGTGCTTGTCTCTTAGGAGCATCCGCCTCACTTTATCCTTCAGCCATCAACTCCCATTACACGTGTCTCCACGGCTATCAGCCTGCCCCCTGCTAGATATGAGCTCCCTTTCATCTTCTTTAGATGCCCAGCAGAGGAAGATCTCAGGAATGGGCAGCTCCTTACCATCACGACCGGAGTGGAGAAGATGCTCTCCCAGGTCACCGCCAAACACCCTTTCCTTCTCCACCTCCCGCTCGGTCGGTTTCTTTGGGCGGGCCTTCACCAAGGAACGAAGGAAGGTGAGGATCTTGCTGCGTTTCTTGGGCACTGCACAACAAAAGGAAGAAACCAGGTCATTTCAGGTCTGGCTCCGTTGGACGAGGCCGAGCACAGCACATTCTACAGAGAACGTCAGAACGGGAAGAACATTACCAACCAGTACATACAAAAAGGGATTTTCCCCATCTCTGGAGGAGCCCAAGGCCAGGTTGGATGGGGCCCTGGGCAGCCTGGTCTAATCTGACATTAAATGTGGGGGCTGGCAGCACAGCCTGATGCAAGGAAGTGGAAGCTTGAGGATCCTTAAGGACCCTACCATCCCAAGCCATTCTATGAAGATTCTATAGTTTCCCCAAGTCCAATCATAAACACAGGAGGATTGGGCCAAATCTCTGCCCCATGGTGTGCATGAAGAATCATCAACCCAGAGGACAATGTGGGATGGATAAAGGAGGTACTAAA
Source organism: Phasianus colchicus (assembly GCF_987193195.1). NCBI lineage: Eukaryota > Metazoa > Chordata > Aves > Galliformes > Phasianidae > Phasianus > Phasianus colchicus. Next base: position 14,957,717 of record NC_143476.1, read on the forward strand.
CATGGAACGCACCCCCAAAAAGACTTCATTTTGCTTCCCCACACCATCAAATGTAACATCCCTACCTGGCTTTGGCACTGAGTTGATGAGTGCCTCAGGAATGTTCTTATTAATGAGTTCCACACACTCCCCTGGGAAAAATCCAACCTGTAACAAGAAGAGAAGCCAACTATTGCATGCAGCACTTCTCAGGTCTGAACTGTTAAACCAAAAGCCACATAACATTTCCCTCGGAACGTGCTTGCCTGACGTTCCATAAGACTATCCAGCAGAAAATGGCCATAGTTCAAAGCATAAAGGTAATAATTTTTCAACATTTGCAGCCAACGGCAAGGTCCCCTGACACCGACACAGGGAAACTGTTTACGTCCATTAGGCATCCTATGCAGGCAGAGCAGCTCTAAGCTAAGATTCCTGCCTTTACTGCAGTTGCACTCTCCAGTCTGAAGCTTGTGCCTACCTGGAAGCCGAGCTTGCCTCTCCACCAGGGAGTCAGCTCCTTTGGTGGCATGTCGATGACACACACGATGTCTCCGACCTGCAAGAGATTGCAACGTCAATCCCAGCTTCAGCACGGCTGGGAGGAAAGCACAGCTCAAATGTCTGCATTCTTCTGCACTGCCAAACATCGCCGAGCATTAAAGCACTTGCACCAGTGCAGCTCTGAAGACATTTGCCATTGTAAAATTGAGCAACAAGGAACGCCTTGAACTGCTTACCTCAATGGAGAGTTCATCCGCTGCCTGGGCAACGTATCTCTTAATAGCATGGGCAGCAGCAATAGCTGGAACATTCACAGGTGCCACCTCATGGTCTAGCAGGGGCTTCCCCTTGTTCTCAGCCTGAAACAGAGAGCACAGGCCACGGTGAGGAGCTGGGAACCAACAAGGAGGATTTCAAGGTGAGGAGCACATCTGCAGAGAAAGCTGCAGGAAATGCACTCGGTCCTTATCATGGGCACTTCAGAAGGAACTGCAAGTCTAATAACGGCTGTTTCTCTCCCTGGTGTGCAGCAGGCACACGCCAGCAAAGATGCATCTCTCCCCATCCAGACTAATCAGCAATGGCACTGACGCAGACAGGTGGCCTTGTGTATTTTGCCACATCCTTTCCTGCGCTCTTTGTGCAGGAAGGCTGACTGTTTAAGATGCTAGGAGACCGTGAAGAGGGAAACCAAAGCTACGGCTGCAGTTACAAGGTGCAAACAGTGCCATTGCAAGCACCAAGCAGCTCTCTTGAGCAGTCCAACCAACAGCGAGGCCAAACAGAGCAGAGAATGATTGTTGTTTCTGCAGCCATTTCAAGGGAAAAGTCAGTAGAGGACAAACACAACACCCGAGATGGCTCTGGTACTTTTATAAACTTGCCACTCTTGCACTACTGTCTTGCCACAGAGGAGCTCTCTTGGAAAGCAGGAGAGCACATCTGCGGCTCACTCTGCTGGCTGCAGTCAGGGAACAAAGACCAATCAGAGCTTCATACTCTACCTCTGTCCATGCCAGGTCAGGCCCACAGCTGATCTCGCTGCACGCCACAGCCATCAGCGTAGGTGTGACAAGCTGGAACTGAAAAGAAACACACTTTTATTTTCTCTGTTCACATCTCTGCTGTGCTCCCTACAGCTGTCGGGCACACTCACACAGCCCAAGCACGCCTGCTGGTGTCCCTGGTGATGCTGTGCAGCTCTGCACAAGCTGGGGCTGGGACTCTTTGCCTAAGGGATTGCTTTCCATAAAACCAGCTGGTCACAGCACCACAGACAGCATCCTTCTGAGGGCTGAGCTGCAGAGCATGTGGAGAAAACCCACACGTGACCAGCGTCCCATCAAAGCTGGATGAGGCTGTGTTACTAAACACGGGACGTCACGGGCTGCTAAAGCATGTGGGGGGACAAAGCATGGCAGGTACCTGGCAAGAGATCAGAACGAGGGAGAGAAATCTCACGAATCCGCAGCCGTTCCTTGTCACTTTGCTCTGATCTTCCACGAGCAAAAGCTGCAGCAGGGAAGCAGGCAGAGGGTGGAGAGAGGAGAGAGAAAGAGCAGGTCAGTTTGCTTCCACGGTTTAGCAAAGACTACAAGGGAAAAACCAAAATCTGCCCTCCCTCAACTTAAAAACTTAAGTTTTCAACTTAAAACCATTTCCCCTTGTCCTGCTGATATCTACCCTTTCAAAGAGTTGATTCCCCTCCTCTTTTTAGGCTCCCTTTAGGTACTGAAGGCTGCCATGAGGTCACCCCACTGCCTTCTTTTCTCCAGGCTGAACAAGCCCAGCTCCCTCAGCCTGTCTTGGCAGGGGAGGTGCTCCTGTCCCCTGATCATCTCTGTGGCTCGCCTCTGGACCCTCTCCAACAGCTCCCTGTCTTTCTGGACACTGTAGTGCAGCTGGGGCCTCACAAGAGCAGAGCAGGGGGGGACGATCACCTCCCTGTCCCTCATGGCCACCCCTCTGCTGATGGAGATAATGTGATCCTATGAGCTCCGCCAGCCAGCAGTTCTCAGCACTCACTGTCCCCCCGTCTCTCCCACACTGTCTCAGCTTACCTACAAGGTGCTGCACAGGACGGTGTGAAGACAAAGGGACGCAGTCGGTGCACAAGTGCAACAAGCGAGCTGCTCAGTCAGAGCTCCAGCGCTCCAATGAAGGGACGCAGCACGCACTGCTCCTCCCCTCATTCTAGCCCTTATGACATCACTGAGGGCCACCAGGCTGCTCCACCACGACGGACAGGGTGGGGAGGCAAGACCAGTCACAAGGGCAGAAGATTCCAACAGCCCAGCCCAACGTTCTGGAATCAGGGGCTGCTTGGAATTCTACCCCAGCCAAATCCTGGAGAAGCTGGCACGGGGTCGTCATGACCAAAGCGCAGGACCTGGCGCTTGCTCTTGTTGAGCCTCGCACAACTGGCCTCAGTGCATCCCTCTGGAGGGCCTTCCTGCCCTCAGGCAGATGGACGCTTCCTCCCAGCAGCGTACCTTGCAGTGCTGGGCCCATGTCAAATCCACACTAGAGTGGGTTTTGTTACATTCAAGGGCATGTTGCAGCACCCATCAATTTCACCTGGAAGGAAATAAAGCAGGAGATGGGAGAAACACAGAACTACTGCCAGACTGCTTTATCCCTTTCTTAGCCCAACTTCCCTTGCCTCATCCCCTACCCCAACTCCTGGATGATGCCCACGGGCTGATAGTTGGATCTCAAGTCCATAGGACTCCTTTCACAGGGCTCCATCAAAAAGGCTGTCACACTTGTTCCGTACACTCACACTGACCCAGCAGTGGTATCACAGTCACTTAACACACACACAACAACCAAACCCCGAGCATGCACATCCCTTCCTGCGTGACTGCAGCCCACAGCTCCCCTTCACACCTCCGTGGATCTCTGGTGTTTTACACGGATGCAGCCTCGCTGCAGCTCCATGGCTGTCACACAAGGCCTGCAGGACCTCTTTCTCTGCAAACCCCGTCTGCAGGCATTGGTTCACGAGGTTCACCTCCTGCCCTCCTGAGCAAAAACAAGCACTAAGAACAAGAGCAAAGCACACTGGACTCGACCTGGCTGGATCCCCAACCCTCAGTCCTGTCAGTCGTACCCTGGTGTGGAGACTCATCCCCAAAGCCTGGCTGGACATCAGCACAGGCATCCTTCTTCAAACGCCCCATCCAAGCAGCAAGGGATCAAAGCGTTGGCACAGCTGAAACAGAAATGCTGTGTGAGTTTCCTGTTAGCACTGAGCAGGAACAAATCTACCGCTGAGCAGCAGGATGTGAGACAAGCAGCAGAAGACACCCAACCTGCAGAACCAGCTCGTTTGGGGTCGGTCCAGATGTTTGTCTGCTCCCTTCCCTGGCCCAGGCCAAGCTTGTGAGCTGCTCCTCCTTTGTGCAGGGGGAAATGGGGCAGATGCCATGTGGTGGCTATGCACAGCATGCCTTTCACTTGCTTTTCCTCTCTCCATCTGCCATTAGCAAACAGCATCTCCAGCCTCCAGAGATCACTGAGTCCAACCCCTGCACAACAGTGAAAAAAAAGATATGATAAGGGGTACTTAAAGCACAGCATCTGTAATCAGATCAGACTCCTGCACTGTGAAGACTTCCATGAGTATTCCTGCAGAGTGCATCACTTAGTCTCTCTTTAGCCTTGTGTTCATGGTTTTCCTGTAAGAGCTTGTCTAAACACTGCCTATAATCGTGGTTATGCTAGAAGCATTTGGATTTATTGATCCTCAGTGTGATTTCAGTAACAAATCCAGATGCTTTTTTGTTAAGGGCAGCTTTCAATTTCTCAACTGAAATTTCAATATTGCATTAGGTGTTGACAACCACGGGGCTGCAGTACAGAGAATTACAGGGAGATTAATTTCTCCATCTCCATTCTCCTAGACATTTATGATTACAGTGATGTAGTTATATACAAAGTTGCAAGATACCAAAGCTAGAATAACCTCTTGGTGCAGCAGGATGTCTGGAGCCCAAGTGCAGAGTCTCAGTGTTGCAAAGCCTTGAAGAGGTGCACCGTATGTGCTGGGGCTGATGACACAGACACTGGAGCAAGGCCAGTGTGATGTTAGAAACTTGACCAGCAGCTGATCTGTTGTCAGCCATTTCTGGACACAAACGGGATCTGGTCGACTTAGGACATGACCTTTGGGCTGGAGAGCAACTCCCCGAGGAATCACACAGCCACTGCAGACCGTTGGCAAGAACCCCATACCAAAACAGCTCATCTGCAATCAGTTTTTAATCTGTGCAGCAGTGATTGGAACAGGCGCACGCTCTCTGCAATTGCAGGAATGTTCACAAGTGGAATGGACATCACCTGTGTGCTCCAGCTCTTCTGTGTGCATGCTAGGAGCAGTGATCCCCCTGCACCCAGGGCTGCAATAAAGTCCTGTGGGCTTTCTAACCTGCCCACCAGCAGCCCAGGCTGCCCAGAGCCACATCCAGCCTGGCCTTGGATGCCTGCAGGGATGGGGCATCCACAGCCTCCCTGGGCAACCTGTTCCAGTGCCTCACCACCCTCTGGCTGAAAAACTTCCTCCTCACATCCAACCTAAACCTCAACACCCCTCGTCTCAGTTTAAAGCCATTCCCCACTTGTCCCATCACTGTCCACCCTCCAAAACAAAACACCTCAGCTGTTCAACACTGAAAGAGCAAAATAACCCACAGCTCTTACTTCCACTGTATGCAGTTAATTCCAAACTTACGGTCACAGGTTAATTACTCATGTGATCCTTCCTGACAGAAGAACTACTCATAGTGATGTGTAGGAGTAAGGAACTGTTTGAAAAGGTCATGGACATATTAGAACTTGCAGCATTTATCTTAATAGATGCCTACATTGCAAAGCATTTTGTAAAACACACGTTACAAGTACTGTGCATTGGATTACACTATATCAAACTCTAAGTAACAATACAGGTTGCTTTTAAATCTACACTTACATGCTAACTCCTTGATAAAATTCCTGACTGCCTTCAGTTTTATAGCCAAAGCAGTGTTTGAGCTGGTAATGTACTCTTGAACAGCACTGCTGCCTTCAGCATTTGTATGTTTAGATCTGAAAAGAGAACTTGGTCATTATTTCACGATGAGAGAATCTTATATGACAAAACAGAATTACAAAAATCTGACAATACTGTAAAATGCCAGCGTAAGAATGTGGCTTTGATTTTTTTTTTTTTTTTTTTTTAATGGTGAGTGTACCATTAATTCATGACAAGAATTTTGTTTGTAAGTCGATCTCTATAACTGTTCTTGGCATCATTCTGTAGGATGAACTAGATACATGGAATTTGGCACTGGCTCCCCAGGGCAGTGGTTTGGCACTGAGCTGACAAAGGCCAAAGAGCATTTGCACAATGCTCTCAGACACAGGGCTTGACCCATAGGAGGTCCGGTGTGGAACCAGGAGGTGGAATACATGATCCTCGAGGTCCCTTCCAAATAAAGATATTCCATGATCCTGTAATACTTATATTCCCAAGTCCTGTACGCAGTGCTCAGATGCTTAATTGAAAGGTTCCATGAAACAGTGAGGTATCTATGTCCCTTTACCACTCAGTTATTCAATTTGCCACATGGATCTTTTATCCAGTCACATTAAAAAAACACTCAAATATTTCCTTCAGTCTGCCATTCTGATAGAGCTTTCTGGAGCAAATAAAGAGTTGCAACTCAGAATGTCCACACCTCCCTTCCTGCACCCTGCATACTTTTTTCATTGCACTGTGATTACGTACCATTCTATTGTCACCCTCATTCTGTCATTATCTAGGCAGTTTACTGCCATTAAATTTTCCAGCAACAGATGCCCACAAGTACAGCCAGCCTGGACTTATTTCCAATACTTATCTTTGTCCTGATGTCCTTGTAGGAGCTGGGACATTTCTCCATCTCAGCAGCAGAGGGCAGGAGGGGTCCAAGGTGAGGGCACGCTCTCCTCTATTTTTCTGGCACTCAAAGACAAAGGGAACAAGAAAACCAGATGTGTTTCCCTGCCCATGGCAAACACCAGCCTTTCCATCCTTACAGTCCTTCCTGCCATCAGCACAGACATTTTGCTTTCTTGTGCCACTTCATCCCTTTAGCATCTGGCATTCTAACAAAAAAGTACTTACAAAGAATTTTAATATTTTCATATTAAATGTCAGAATTAGAACCATTATGTTTACCAAATATTTAAAACGTTCAACCCAGTGAGAAGTGAATTGATGTTGCATTTAGCATTCAGATAAGAACTTGTAAAGGAAGTAAAAAGTGCTGCTTTCATAAACTATAGTCTCATTGTCAAGCCTTGCACTGTCTCAGCAGATTATTACAGAATGCTCATTCAAGCAGGAATTAAGAGATGCGTCTGAATTGATAAGAACAACGAATAATTAAGAAAGCTTGACTGCAGTCTGCTTGAGGATTCCAGTCTGAAGTGTGTTCCACCTGATGACAACTGGGAATGTCTTTCTCTCACCATTAGAACCATTGCACCTCTGACTAAACACATAGCTAATCACCACTGAAAACCTAGGTGCAATTTCTGCAGTGCACAGACCAACTACGTGTTGATTAACATTCAGAGAGATTGTGCAGGTGTCCTTTTAGGAACTGGCCTACAGTATGCTAAGAGGGATGGATGTGGGGACATTAGGATAACGTGCCCTCTGCCTTTTAAGGCAGCCCCAGCAGAGCAGGTCAGCAGGCTGAAGAGCTGCGTGGGTCACCAGGGCTCAGAGACTTCACTCGGCCATCTGAAAGTTGAGGGCCTTCAGCCCAAGCTGCCCTTTTCCATGCAGGCAAGGAGGCCAAGAGAAGGTGGATCGGCACGGTTCTGGTGCAGACAGGGGCTGCAGTGTGAGCAGGCCTACACAGACAAGGCTGTGCCCACACAGAGTGACAGCAGCTTTCGCTGTGAGCAGATTCCCAGGGGGCCTGAGCCATGGCAGTTCTTGATGGCAGCATGTTCCAATCAGCCCTGGAAGTCTTCTCTGGACGTCTGTCGCATTCTGGAATCCACACTGAGGACGCAGTCGCTGTGTCAGAGCAGCTGGCAGAGTCACGGGGAACCGTGACGTAGTTGGCCCAGGGAGCAACAACAAGGCCTGCACTGCTCAGCCAGCCCAGGCCAAAGGGGAGCACGAGAGAGAGCAGAGGAGAGAGGGGGGGAAAGAGGGCCAGGAAGGAAAGGCCTGTGCCTGAATGGCCGTGTAGCAGCAGCTGCTGACAGCAAACTCGGTGATGGCAGGGGCACAGCAGAGCAGTGCAATGCTGGCAGCTTCCTGTGTCTTTCACACAGGCACTGCAGACATGGCCAGCACTGGGAGATCAGCAGAACTGCTGCACACCTCTGCCAGCCCAGGCCAGAGGAGTGCAGAACAGTGAGCTGCTGCTGAGAGGAGAGAGGATGGCCTGAGAGCTGACCTGAGAGGCAGGGCTGGCTGTGTTACAGCAGCCTCTGTGTCCTCCTCCTGTGTCTGTGAGGGCCAGAGGGCCAGAAGAGAACATGCCCAGACAACGAAGCCCTGCTGTCCTCTGCTGCTCAGCTGGAGAGATGTTCCACCTTCCTGAAGGACGCTGATCCAAAGGTAAGGAATCAAAGGAAGTCCAGGCTGGCTGTCCTTGTGGGCATCAGCTGCTGGCAGCTGCCTCTGTGCTGCCATGGGCAGGGCACAGCACACACAGTGTTTGCAGTTCCCTGTGTGACACTGGCCCTGGTGACCTGACAGCCATAGGGAGACAATAGAAAGAGCTGCCTCCCTCTGCCAGATGAGGCAAAGGTGAGAATCCCAGAATCACAGCATGGCCCGGGTTGGAAAGGAGCTCAAGGTTCATGAATCTCCAACCCTTAGCTCTCCAAGGGTGCACAGGGGGCTTTGTTCTCCCTGTGGTGCAGCTTCAGTGCCAACTCACAGCTGAGCTGGTTGGCACACTGTGACAGCCTGCCGCTCTGAAGCTCTTGGGGCAGTGCTCAGTTCTTTCTGAAGTACTCTGGAAAATGCTGCTTCTCCTTCACCAAGTCTGTTTCCAGACAGACGTCTTTTTCTCCTCTGTACACACAAACAGGATCTTGTAACTCCCTGGCACAGTGCTCAGAAGTGATACTTCTGGAAGCACGTCAGAGAAAAGTGGCCTTGTCCCAGTGGACTTTCAGAGCAGATGAGAACAAGTCTTGGTTGACGGCTTTCTTCTGCTTCTGGAACTGCACAGGCAGGTTGTGTGTTGTCATACTTTATGCCAAAGTGCCAAACTGAAGCAGTTTCTGCAACCTCTTTTTTTCATACTTGTCACTCTTTGCTGAGACCTTAACTTAGTCATTTTTAATGCGCTCTCATCTAAACTACTGAGTCCTCCAGTGTCAGTGTTGTATGAATCAGGACTGTGGGATTTCATCAGTGAAAGGATTCTGCTCTAATGACTGTCATTCTAAAGCTGATATTGTTTCTACCGCATCAGGCTTGCATGAAGCATCTCTGATCAACAGAGAAATCAGAAAAATTGCTTTTCCTATTGCAGTTTCCTTTTAACTAGTGATGAAAGCTGTCAGTTTATTTTTGGCACCAGAAATCCTGGGATGCAACCAGGTTAGATAAGAAGTGAAACTGAGTGCACAGTAAAGGAACACAGATGAGATAGCATCACACAGCTCTGGAAAAGATGTTCCAGCTCTGTGTCTACCTACACCTTCAGGAGATGAAAAGTACTGGCTTACATAGGTGTCCTGGGTTGCAGGTTCTGTTAATCTCCATTTTTGGAAGAGCTGCTTGCAATAAATACCTTGTAAGGTGAATGAGCTTGATAGAAGTAGGGTGTGAAAGAGATGGATTTGCTGTTTCCCTGAAGGTGCAGGAGTATTGCTGTGCCTACAGTCAGTAAACAAGGCAGAAATCACTGTGTTCCTCAGAATGAAAGGCAAAAGAATAAAAATCTTTTTGGGAGTGACAGCACGCCTGAATGAAGCACAAATCTAAACATTTAAAATAAGGGCTAGTGTCAAAGGGACTTGCAGTATTTCTCGTGAAGAAATATTTGATGCTTCTTTAGGAAAGTCATCATAACAAAAGTGTATTGATGTCTTTGCTGAGGATTTCCTTGGTTCCAGCCTGAAGGTGTGCGCAGGCATGAGCAGGCAGTGCTGAGCTGCAGGTGAGTGCCTGTGTCCCACAGCAGGAAACCCGTGGATGTCTTCAGGGGTTTGAAATGGGCAGAGCAGTAAAACCTGCACGCTTTCACTGAAATTGTCCTCTGCTTTATTTTGTAATCTTAGTTTCACCAATGCTTTCCAATATGATTTTCATATGAGTGCAGATACATGGGATAGGATTTAAAGTTTTTATGGTGCTGCTGTATAATTTTCTGTGGTCATCATAAGCCAATAAAAAAAATAAATGGTAATCAGGCAATCTATTAACAACCTGTGGCACGTGTCAAAACAATGAAATTCCTTGCAGGAAGACAATATTGCTATATAATAATGTGGCTATCCAAAACTGTTAATTATACTTGATGAGCTGGAGATAATCCTGAAATGCAGGACTTTGATCTTAGCCAAGAAAAATAAACCGTATTATCATTCTTAAATTGGCAGCTGCTATCAAAAGCCTGTGTCTTATTTCCCTTTTAGTAACACTGGCTAAATCAGAGAAAGTGATAAAAGAATTTCATGATTGCAGCTTAGGGATTCTTTCCCACTTGACCAGAAGTAATCAATGTCCAAAAATGTCTGTAAATACTTTTTCTATCTTATTTTGCCAGATGTATTGATATTTGAGATGAATGGCAAAAACATTTTGCGTACATAGATAAGCAATGCAAATTCGCTGGATTGTTTTAGAGAAAAAAGATCTGGTTATCAGATCGTTTCCATGCAGAAATAAGATTTACAGAAAAATTCTCATTATTATTATTCATGCATGAATAAGTTCAAAAAAGAGATGTGGGGGATGTTGTTTCAATTCCAGCTGATTGTAGGAAGGACTGTCAGGATGGAAAGGCGAGTGTCTGCATGGGAAAAGAAACACTTCTGGTTTGCATGTTCCCTTTGTCTTTGAGTGGAAGAGGCCATGAGGAGAGAGTGCCCTAAACTTGGACCCTTTTTGACCATTGCAGCAGAGATGGAGAAGTGTTCAACCTTCTAGAAGGACTTCAGGACAAAGATATGTAATGAAAATAAGTCCAGGTTGGCTGTCCTTGTGGGCATCAGCTGCTCGCATCTGCATAGTTGTTGCTATGGGAATGGCAGAACAGCTGGAATGTTGCATTTCCTTGTGTGACACAAGCACTGGTGAATTCAAAGCAAGAGGGGTATAATAGAAAGAGCATCACCTCCCTTCCAGATTAGGAAAAGGTGAGTGGGATGCTGTTTCAATTAGTGCTGATGGCAGGAAGGACTGTAAGGATGGAAAGTCTGGTGTTTGCCATGGGCAGGGAAACACATTTGCTTTTCATTTTGTCTTAATCCTTCAATGCTAGATAAATAGAAAAGAGTGTGCCCTCACCTTGGAACTCTCCTGCCCTCTTCTGCTGCGACGGAGAAATGTTCCAGCTTGTAGAAGGACATCAGGACAAAGATATGTAATGAAAATAAGTCCAGGCTGGCTGCCCTTGTGGGCATCAGCTGCTGGCAACTGCATTGCTGCTGCCATGAGCATGGCATAGCAGGTAAAAGATTGCTTTTCCTTGTGTGAAACAGGAGCTCTTGACTTGAAAGCTAGAGGGATGCAATAGAAAGAGCTGCAACCTCTGCCAGACATGGCAAAAGTGAGTGGGATGTTGTTTCAATTAGTGCTGATGTCAGGAAGACTTTAAGGATGGAAAGGCTGGTGTTTGCCATAAGCTGGGAAACACATCTTGTTTTCATTTTCTCTTTCTCTTTGAGTGCCAGATAAAGAGGGGAGAGTGTGCCCTCACCTTGGAACTCTCCTGCCTTCTTCTGCTCAGAGGGAGAAATGTCCAAGCTTCTAGAAGGACATCAGGACAAAGATATGTAATGAAAATAAGTCCAGGCTGGCTGTCCTTGTGGGCATCAGCTGCTGGCATCTGCATTGCTGCTGCCATGAGCATGGCACAGCAGGTAAAAGATTGCTTTTCCTTGTGTGAAACAGGAGCTCTTGACTTGAAAGCTAGAGGGATGCAATAGAAAGAGCTGCAACCTCTGCCTGACATGGCAAAGGTGAGTGGGATGTTGTTTCAGTTGCTGCTGATGTCAGGAAGGACTGTAAGGATGGAAATGCTGGTGATTGCCATGGGCAGGGAAGCACATTTGGTTTTCATTTTCTCTTTCTCTTTGAGTGCCAGATAAACAGGGGAGAGTGTGCCCTCACCTTGGAACTCTCCTGCCCCCTGCTGCTCAGAGGGAGAATGGCCAAGCTTATAGAAGGACATCAGGACAAAGATATGTAATGAAAATAAGTCCAGGCTGGCTGTCCCTTTGGGCATCAGCTGCAGGCATCTCCATTGCTGCTGCCATGAGCATGGCAAAGTAGGTAAAAGGTTGCTTTTCGTTGTGTGACACAGGAGCTCTTGACTTGAAAGCTAGAGGGATGCAATAGAAAGAGCTGCAAACTCTGCCTGACATGGCAAAGGTGAGTGGGATGTTGTTTCAATTAGTGCTGATGTCAGGAAGGACTGTAAGGATGGAAAGGCTGGTGTTTGCCATGGGCTGGGAAAAACATCTATTTTCATTTTCTCTTAATCTTTCAGTGCTAGGTAAATAGAGGAGAGTGTGCCCTCACCTTGGAACTCTCCTGCCCTCTGCTGCTCAGAGGGAGAAATGTCCAAGCTTCTAGAAGGACATCAGGACAAAGATATGTAATGAAAATAAGTCCAGGCTGGCTGCCCTTGTGGGCATCAGCTGCTGGCAACTGCATTGCTGCTGCCATGAGCATGGCATAGCAGGTAAAAGATTGCTTTTCCTTGTGTGAAACAGGAGCTCTTGACTTGAAAGCTAGAGGGATGCAATAGAAAGAGCTGCAACCTCTGCCTGACATGGCAAAGGTGAGTGGGATGTTGTTTCAGTTGCTGCTGATGTCAGGAAGGACTGTAAGGATGGAAATGCTGGTGATTGCCATGGGCAGGGAAGCACATTTGGTTTTCATTTTCTCTTTCTCTTTGAGTGCCAGATAAACAGGGGAGAGTGTGCCCTCACCTTGGAACTCTCCTGCCCCCTGCTGCTCAGAGGGAGAATGGCCAAGCTTGTAGAAGGACATCAGGACAAAGATATGTAATGAAAATAAGTCCAGGCTGGCTGTCCCTTTGGGCATCAGCTGCAGGCATCTCCATTGCTGCTGCCATGAGCATGGCAAAGTAGGTAAAAGGTCGCTTTTCGTTGTGTGACACAGGAGCTCTTGACTTGAAAGCTAGAGGGATGCAATAGAAAGAGCTGCAAACTCTGCCTGACATGGCAAAGGTGAGTGGGATGTTGTTTCAATTAGTGCTGAAGTCAGGAAGACTGTAAGGATGGAAAGGCTGGTGTTTGCCATGGGCTGGGAAACACATCTTGTTTTCATTTTCTCTTTCTCTTTGAATGCCAGATAAACAGGGGAGAGTGTGCCCTCACCCTGGATCCATCCTGCCCTCTTCTGCTGAGATGGAGAAATGTGCCAGCTTCTAGAAGGACATCAGGACAAAGATATGTAATGAAAATAAGTCCAGGCTGTCTGTCCCTGTGGGCATCAGCTGCAGGCATCTGCATTGCTGCTGCCATGAGCATGGCAAAGCAGGTAAAAGGTTGCTTTTCCTTGTGTGACACAGGAGCTCTTGACTTGAAAGCTAGAGGGATGCAATAGAAAGAGCTGCAACCTCTGCCAGACATGGCAAAGGTGAGTGGGATGTTGTTTCAATTAGTGCTGATGTCAGCAGGACTGTAAGGATGGAAAGGCTGGTGTTTGCCATGGGCTGGGAAACACATCTTGTTTTCATTTTCTCTTTCTCTTTGAGTGCCAGATAAACAGGGGAGAGTGTGCCCTCACCTTGGAACCCTCCTGCCCTCTTCTGCTGCGATGGAGAGATGTTCCAGCTTCTAGAAGGACATCAGGACAAAGATATGTAATGAAAATAAGTCCAGGCTGGCTGTCCTTGTGGGCATCAGCTGCAGGCATCTGCATTACTGCTGCCATGAGCATGGCACAGCAGGTAAAAGATTGCTTTTCCTTGTGTGACACAGGAGCTCTTGACTTGAAAGCTAGAGGGATGCAATAGAAAGAGCTGCAACCTCTGACTGACATGGCAAAGGTGAGTGGGATGTTGTTTCAATTAGTGCTGATGTCAGGAAGGACTGTAAGGATGGAAAGGCTGGTGTTTGCCATGGGCAGGGAAAAACATCTATTTTCATTTTCTCTTAATCTTTCAGTGCTAGGTAAATAGAGGAGAGTGTGCCCTCACCTTGGAACTCTCCTGCCCTCTGCTGCTCAGAGGGAGAAATGTCCAAGCTTCTAGAAGGACATCAGGACAAAGATATGTAATGAAAATAAGTCCCGGCGGGCTGCCCTTGTGGGCATCAGCTGCTGGCAACTGCATTGCTGCTGCCATGAGCATGGCACAGCAGGTAAAAGATTGCTTTTCCTTGTGTGAAACAGGAGCTCTTGACTTGAAAGCTAGAGGGATGCAATAGAAAGAGCTGCAACCTCTGCCTGACATGGCAAAGGTGAGTGGGATGTTGTTTCAGTTGCTGCTGATGTCAGGAAGGACTGTAAGGATGGAAATGCTGGTGATTGCCATGGGCAGGGAAGCACATTTGGTTTTCATTTTCTCTTTCTCTTTGAGTGCCAGATAAACAGGGGAGAGTGTGCCCTCACCTTGGAACTCTCCTGCCCCCTGCTGCTCAGAGGGAGAATGGCCAAGCTTGTAGAAGGACATCAGGACAAAGATATGTAATGAAAATAAGTCCAGGCTGGCTGTCCCTTTGGGCATCAGCTGCAGGCATCTCCATTGCTGCTGCCATGAGCATGGCAAAGTAGGTAAAAGGTTGCTTTTCGTTGTGTGACACAGGAGCTCTTGACTTGAAAGCTAGAGGGATGCAATAGAAAGAGCTGCAAACTCTGCCTGACATGGCAAAGGTGAGTGGGATGTTGTTTCAATTAGTGCTGAAGTCAGGAAGACTGTAAGGATGGAAAGGCTGGTGTTTGCCATGGGCTGGGAAACACATCTTGTTTTCATTTTCTCTTTCTCTTTGAATGCCAGATAAACAGGGGAGAGTGTGCCCTCACCCTGGATCCATCCTGCCCTCTTCTGCTGAGATGGAGAAATGTGCCAACTTCTAGAAGGACATCAGGACAAAGATATGTAATGAAAATAAGTCCAGGCTGGCTGCCCTTGTGGGCATCAGCTGCTGGCAACTGCATTGCTGCTGCCATGAGCATGGCACAGCAGGTAAAAGATTGCTTTTCCTTGTGTGAAACAGGAGCTCTTGACTTGAAAGCTAGAGGGATGCAATAGAAAGAGCTGCAACCTCTGCCTGACATGGCAAAGGTGAGTGGGATGTTGTTTCAGTTGCTGCTGATGTCAGGAAGGACTGTAAGGATGGAAATGCTGGTGATTGCCATGGGCAGGGAAGCACATTTGGTTTTCATTTTCTCTTTCTCTTTGAGTGCCAGATAAACAGGGGAGAGTGTGCCCTCACCTTGGAACTCTCCTGCCCCCTGCTGCTCAGAGGGAGAATGGCCAAGCTTGTAGAAGGACATCAGGACAAAGATATGTAATGAAAATAAGTCCAGGCTGGCTGTCCCTTTGGGCATCAGCTGCAGGCATCTCCATTGCTGCTGCCATGAGCATGGCAAAGTAGGTAAAAGGTTGCTTTTCGTTGTGTGACACAGGAGCTCTTGACTTGAAAGCTAGAGGGATGCAATAGAAAGAGCTGCAAACTCTGCCTGACATGGCAAAGGTGAGTGGGATGTTGTTTCAATTAGTGCTGAAGTCAGGAAGACTGTAAGGATGGAAAGGCTGGTGTTTGCCATGGGCTGGGAAACACATCTTGTTTTCATTTTCTCTTTCTCTTTGAATGCCAGATAAACAGGGGAGAGTGTGCCCTCACCCTGGATCCATCCTGCCCTCTTCTGCTGAGATGGAGAAATGTGCCAGCTTCTAGAAGGACATCAGGACAAAGATATGTAATGAAAATAAGTCCAGGCTGTCTGTCCCTGTGGGCATCAGCTGCAGGCATCTGCATTGCTGCTGCCATGAGCATGGCAAAGCAGGTAAAAGGTTGCTTTTCCTTGTGTGACACAGGAGCTCTTGACTTGAAAGCTAGAGGGATGCAATAGAAAGAGCTGCAACCTCTGCCAGACATGGCAAAGGTGAGTGGGATGTTGTTTCAATTAGTGCTGATGTCAGGAGGACTGTAAGGATGGAAAGGCTGGTGTTTGCCATGGGCTGGGAAACACATCTTGTTTTCATTTTCTCTTTCTCTTTGAGTGCCAGATAAACAGGGGAGAGTGTGCCCTCACCTTGGAACCCTCCTGCCCTCTTCTGCTGCGATGGAGAGATGTTCCAGCTTCTAGAAGGACATCAGGACAAAGATATGTAATGAAAATAAGTCCAGGCTGGCTGTCCTTGTGGGCATCAGCTGCAGGCATCTGCATTACTGCTGCCATGAGCATGGCACAGCAGGTAAAAGATTGCTTTTCCTTGTGTGACACAGGAGCTCTTGACTTGAAAGCTAGAGGGATGCAATAGAAAGAGCTGCAACCTCTGACTGACATGGCAAAGGTGAGTGGGATGTTGTTTCAATTAGTGCTGATGTCAGGAAGGACTGTAAGGATGGAAAGGCTGGTGTTTGCCATGGGCAGGGAAAAACATCTATTTTCATTTTCTCTTAATCTTTCAGTGCTAGGTAAATAGAGGAGAGTGTGCCCTCACCTTGGAACTCTCCTGCCCTCTGCTGCTCAGAGGGAGAAATGTCCAAGCTTCTAGAAGGACATCAGGACAAAGATATGTAATGAAAATAAGTCCCGGCGGGCTGCCCTTGTGGGCATCAGCTGCTGGCAACTGCATTGCTGCTGCCATGAGCATGGCACAGCAGGTAAAAGATTGCTTTTCCTTGTGTGAAACAGGAGCTCTTGACTTGAAAGCTAGAGGGATGCAATAGAAAGAGCTGCAACCTCTGCCTGACATGGCAAAGGTGAGTGGGATGTTGTTTCAGTTGCTGCTGATGTCAGGAAGGACTGTAAGGATGGAAATGCTGGTGATTGCCATGGGCAGGGAAGCACATTTGGTTTTCATTTTCTCTTTCTCTTTGAGTGCCAGATAAACAGGGGAGAGTGTGCCCTCACCTTGGAACTCTCCTGCCCCCTGCTGCTCAGAGGGAGAATGGCCAAGCTTGTAGAAGGACATCAGGACAAAGATATGTAATGAAAATAAGTCCAGGCTGGCTGTCCCTTTGGGCATCAGCTGCAGGCATCTCCATTGCTGCTGCCATGAGCATGGCAAAGTAGGTAAAAGGTTGCTTTTCGTTGTGTGACACAGGAGCTCTTGACTTGAAAGCTAGAGGGATGCAATAGAAAGAGCTGCAAACTCTGCCTGACATGGCAAAGGTGAGTGGGATGTTGTTTCAATTAGTGCTGAAGTCAGGAAGACTGTAAGGATGGAAATGCTGGTGTTTGCCATGGGCTGGGAAACACATCTTGTTTTCATTTTCTCTTTCTCTTTGAATGCCAGATAAACAGGGGAGAGTGTGCCCTCACCCTGGATCCATCCTGCCCTCTTCTGCTGAGATGGAGAAATGTGCCAGCTTCTAGAAGGACATCAGGACAAAGATATGTAATGAAAATAAGTCCAGGCTGTCTGTCCCTGTGGGCATCAGCTGCAGGCATCTGCATTGCTGCTGCCATGAGCATGGCAAAGCAGGTAAAAGGTTGCTTTTCCTTGTGTGACACAGGAGCTCTTGACTTGAAAGCTAGAGGGATGCAATAGAAAGAGCTGCAACCTCTGACTGACATGGCAAAGGTGAGTGGGATGTTGTTTCAGTTGCTGCTGATGTCAGGAGGACTGTAAGGATGGAAAGGCTGGTGTTTGCCATGGGCTGGGAAACACATCTTGTTTTCATTTTCTCTTTCTCTTTGAGTGCCAGATAAACAGGGGAGAGTGTGCCCTCACCTTGGAACCCTCCTGCCCTCTTCTGCTGCGATGGAGAGATGTTCCAGCTTCTAGAAGGACATCAGGACAAAGATATGTAATGAAAATAAGTCCAGGCTGGCTGTCCTTGTGGGCATCAGCTGCTGGCATCTGCATTGCTGCTGCCAAGAGCCTGGCACAGCAGGTAAAAGATTGCTTTTCCTTGTGTGACACAGGAGCTCTTGACTTGAAAGCTAGAGGGATGCAATAGAAAGAGCTGCAACCTCTGCCAGACATGTCTAACTTGAGTGGGATGTTGTTTCAATTAGAGCTGATGTCAGGAAGACTGTAAGGATGGAAAGGCTGGTGTTTGCCATGGGCTGGGAAAAACATCTATTTTCATTTTCTCTTAATCTTTCAGTGCTAGGTAAATAGAGGACAGTGTGCCCTCACCTTGGAACCCTCCTGCGCTCTTCTGCTGCGATGGAGAGATGTTCCAGATTCTAGAAGGACATCAGGACAAAGATATGTAATGAAAATAAGTCCCGGCGGGCTGCCCTTGTGGGCTTCAGCTGCTGGCATCTGCATTGCTGCTGCCATGAGCATGGCAAAGCAGGTAAAAGCTTGCTTTTCCTTGTGTGACACAGGAGCTCTTGACTTGAAAGCTAGAGGGATGCAATAGAAAGAGCTGCAACCTCTGCCAGACATGGCAAAGGTGAGTGGGATGTTGTTTCAGTTGCTGCTGATGTCAGGAAGGACTGTAAGGATGGAAATGCTGGTGATTGCCATGGGCAGGGAAGCACATTTGGTTTTCATTTTCTCTTTCTCTTTGAGTGCCAGATAAACAGGGGAGAGTGTGCCCTCACCTTGGAACTCTCCTGCCCCCTGCTGCTCAGAGGGAGAATGGCCAAGCTTGTAGAAGGACATCAGGACAAAGATATGTAATGAAAATAAGTCCAGGCTGGCTGTCCCTTTGGGCATCAGCTGCAGGCATCTCCATTGCTGCTGCCATGAGCATGGCAAAGTAGGTAAAAGGTTGCTTTTCGTTGTGTGACACAGGAGCTCTTGACTTGAAAGCTAGAGGGATGCAATAGAAAGAGCTGCAAACTCTGCCTGACATGGCAAAGGTGAGTGGGATGTTGTTTCAATTAGTGCTGAAGTCAGGAAGACTGTAAGGATGGAAATGCTGGTGTTTGCCATGGGCTGGGAAACACATCTTGTTTTCATTTTCTCTTTCTCTTTGAATGCCAGATAAACAGGGGAGAGTGTGCCCTCACCCTGGATCCATCCTGCCCTCTTCTGCTGAGATGGAGAAATGTGCCAGCTTCTAGAAGGACATCAGGACAAAGATATGTAATGAAAATAAGTCCAGGCTGTCTGTCCCTGTGGGCATCAGCTGCAGGCATCTGCATTGCTGCTGCCATGAGCATGGCAAAGCAGGTAAAAGGTTGCTTTTCCTTGTGTGACACAGGAGCTCTTGACTTGAAAGCTAGAGGGATGCAATAGAAAGAGCTGCAACCTCTGACTGACATGGCAAAGGTGAGTGGGATGTTGTTTCAGTTGCTGCTGATGTCAGGAGGACTGTAAGGATGGAAAGGCTGGTGTTTGCCATGGGCTGGGAAACACATCTTGTTTTCATTTTCTCTTTCTCTTTGAGTGCCAGATAAACAGGGGAGAGTGTGCCCTCACCTTGGAACCCTCCTGCCCTCTTCTGCTGCGATGGAGAGATGTTCCAGCTTCTAGAAGGACATCAGGACAAAGATATGTAATGAAAATAAGTCCAGGCTGGCTGTCCTTGTGGGCATCAGCTGCTGGCATCTGCATTGCTGCTGCCAAGAGCCTGGCACAGCAGGTAAAAGATTGCTTTTCCTTGTGTGACACAGGAGCTCTTGACTTGAAAGCTAGAGGGATGCAATAGAAAGAGCTGCAACCTCTGCCAGACATGTCTAACTTGAGTGGGATGTTGTTTCAATTAGAGCTGATGTCAGGAAGACTGTAAGGATGGAAAGGCTGGTGTTTGCCATGGGCTGGGAAAAACATCTATTTTCATTTTCTCTTAATCTTTCAGTGCTAGGTAAATAGAGGACAGTGTGCCCTCACCTTGGAACCCTCCTGCGCTCTTCTGCTGCGATGGAGAGATGTTCCAGATTCTAGAAGGACATCAGGACAAAGATATGTAATGAAAATAAGTCCCGGCGGGCTGCCCTTGTGGGCTTCAGCTGCTGGCATCTGCATTGCTGCTGCCATGAGCATGGCAAAGCAGGTAAAAGCTTGCTTTTCCTTGTGTGACACAGGAGCTCTTGACTTGAAAGCTAGAGGGATGCAATAGAAAGAGCTGCAACCTCTGCCAGACATGGCAAAGGTGAGTGGGATGTTGTTTCAGTTGCTGCTGATGTCAGGAAGGACTGTAAGGATGGAAATGCTGGTGATTGCCATGGGCAGGGAAGCACATTTGGTTTTCATTTTCTCTTTCTCTTTGAGTGCCAGATAAACAGGGGAGAGTGTGCCCTCACCTTGGAACTCTCCTGCCCCCTGCTGCTCAGAGGGAGAATGGCCAAGCTTGTAGAAGGACATCAGGACAAAGATATGTAATGAAAATAAGTCCAGGCTGGCTGTCCCTTTGGGCATCAGCTGCAGGCATCTCCATTGCTGCTGCCATGAGCATGGCAAAGTAGGTAAAAGGTTGCTTTTCGTTGTGTGACACAGGAGCTCTTGACTTGAAAGCTAGAGGGATGCAATAGAAAGAGCTGCAAACTCTGCCTGACATGGCAAAGGTGAGTGGGATGTTGTTTCAATTAGTGCTGAAGTCAGGAAGACTGTAAGGATGGAAATGCTGGTGTTTGCCATGGGCTGGGAAACACATCTTGTTTTCATTTTCTCTTTCTCTTTGAATGCCAGATAAACAGGGGAGAGTGTGCCCTCACCCTGGATCCATCCTGCCCTCTTCTGCTGAGATGGAGAAATGTGCCAGCTTCTAGAAGGACATCAGGACAAAGATATGTAATGAAAATAAGTCCAGGCTGTCTGTCCCTGTGGGCATCAGCTGCAGGCATCTGCATTGCTGCTGCCATGAGCATGGCAAAGCAGGTAAAAGGTTGCTTTTCCTTGTGTGACACAGGAGCTCTTGACTTGAAAGCTAGAGGGATGCAATAGAAAGAGCTGCAACCTCTGACTGACATGGCAAAGGTGAGTGGGATGTTGTTTCAGTTGCTGCTGATGTCAGGAGGACTGTAAGGATGGAAAGGCTGGTGTTTGCCATGGGCTGGGAAACACATCTTGTTTTCATTTTCTCTTTCTCTTTGAGTGCCAGATAAACAGGGGAGAGTGTGCCCTCACCTTGGAACCCTCCTGCCCTCTTCTGCTGCGATGGAGAGATGTTCCAGCTTCTAGAAGGACATCAGGACAAAGATATGTAATGAAAATAAGTCCAGGCTGGCTGTCCTTGTGGGCATCAGCTGCTGGCATCTGCATTGCTGCTGCCAAGAGCCTGGCACAGCAGGTAAAAGATTGCTTTTCCTTGTGTGACACAGGAGCTCTTGACTTGAAAGCTAGAGGGATGCAATAGAAAGAGCTGCAACCTCTGACTGACATGGCAAAGGTGAGTGGGATGTTGTTTCAGTTGCTGCTGATGTCAGGAGGACTGTAAGGATGGAAAGGCTGGTGTTTGCCATGGGCTGGGAAACACATCTTGTTTTCATTTTCTCTTTCTCTTTGAGTGCCAGATAAACAGGGGAGAGTGTGCCCTCACCTTGGAACCCTCCTGCCCTCTTCTGCTGCGATGGAGAGATGTTCCAGCTTCTAGAAGGACATCAGGACAAAGATATGTAATGAAAATAAGTCCAGGCTGGCTGTCCTTGTGGGCATCAGCTGCTGGCATCTGCATTGCTGCTGCCAAGAGCCTGGCACAGCAGGTAAAAGATTGCTTTTCCTTGTGTGACACAGGAGCTCTTGACTTGAAAGCTAGAGGGATGCAATAGAAAGAGCTGCAACCTCTGCCAGACATGTCTAACTTGAGTGGGATGTTGTTTCAATTAGAGCTGATGTCAGGAAGACTGTAAGGATGGAAAGGCTGGTGTTTGCCATGGGCTGGGAAAAACATCTATTTTCATTTTCTCTTAATCTTTCAGTGCTAGGTAAATAGAGGACAGTGTGCCCTCACCTTGGAACCCTCCTGCGCTCTTCTGCTGCGATGGAGAGATGTTCCAGATTCTAGAAGGACATCAGGACAAAGATATGTAATGAAAATAAGTCCCGGCGGGCTGCCCTTGTGGGCTTCAGCTGCTGGCATCTGCATTGCTGCTGCCATGAGCATGGCAAAGCAGGTAAAAGCTTGCTTTTCCTTGTGTGACACAGGAGCTCTTGACTTGAAAGCTAGAGGGATGCAATAGAAAGAGCTGCAACCTCTGCCAGACATGGCAAAGGTGAGTGGGATGTTGTTTCAGTTGCTGCTGATGTCAGGAGGACTGTAAGGATGGAAAGGCTGGTGTTTGACATGGGCAGGGAAACACATCTGGTTTTCATTTTTTCTTTCTCTTTGAGTGCCAGATAAACAGGGGAGAGTGTGCCCTAACCTTGGAACTCTCCTGCCCCCTGCTGCTCAGAGGGAGAATGGCCAAGCTTGTAGAAGGACATCAGGACAAAGATATGTAATGAAAATAAGTCCAGGCTGGCTGTCCCTTTGGGCATCAGCTGCAGGCATCTCCATTGCTGCTGCCATGAGCATGGCAAAGTAGGTAAAAGGTTGCTTTTCCTTGTGTGACACAGGAGCTCTTGACTTGAAAGCTAGAGGGATGCAATAGAAAGAGCTGCAACCTCTGCCAGACATGGCAAAGGTGAGTGGGATGTTGTTTCAGTTGCTGCCAATGTCAGGAAGGACTGTAAGGATGGAAAGTCTCGTGTTTGCCATGGGCAGGGAAACACATCTGGTTTTCATTTTCTCTTTCTCTTTGAGTGCCAGATAAACGGGGGAGAGTGTGCCCTCACCCTGGATCCATCCTGCCCTCTTCTGCTGAGATGGAGAAATGTTCCAGCTTCTAGAAGGACGTCAGGACAAAGATATGTAATGAAAATAAGTCCAGGCTGGCTGTCCTTGTGGGCATCAGCTGCTGGCATCTGCATTGCTGCTGCCAAGAGCCTGGCACAGCAGGTAAAAGATTGCTTTTCCTTGTGTGACACAGGAGCTCTTGACTTGAAAGCTAGAGGGATGCAATAGAAAGAGCTGCAACCTCTGCCAGACATGTCTAACTTGAGTGGGATGTTGTTTCAATTAGAGCTGATGTCAGGAAGACTGTAAGGATGGAAAGGCTGGTGTTTGCCATGGGCTGGGAAAAACATCTATTTTCATTTTCTCTTAATCTTTCAGTGCTAGGTAAATAGAGGACAGTGTGCCCTCACCTTGGAACCCTCCTGCGCTCTTCTGCTGCGATGGAGAGATGTTCCAGATTCTAGAAGGACATCAGGACAAAGATATGTAATGAAAATAAGTCCCGGCGGGCTGCCCTTGTGGGCTTCAGCTGCTGGCATCTGCATTGCTGCTGCCATGAGCATGGCAAAGCAGGTAAAAGCTTGCTTTTCCTTGTGTGACACAGGAGCTCTTGACTTGAAAGCTAGAGGGATGCAATAGAAAGAGCTGCAACCTCTGCCAGACATGGCAAAGGTGAGTGGGATGTTGTTTCAGTTGCTGCTGATGTCAGGAAGGACTGTAAGGATGGAAATGCTGGTGATTGCCATGGGCAGGGAAGCACATTTGGTTTTCATTTTCTCTTTCTCTTTGAGTGCCAGATAAACAGGGGAGAGTGTGCCCTCACCTTGGAACTCTCCTGCCCCCTGCTGCTCAGAGGGAGAATGGCCAAGCTTGTAGAAGGACATCAGGACAAAGATATGTAATGAAAATAAGTCCAGGCTGGCTGTCCCTTTGGGCATCAGCTGCAGGCATCTCCATTGCTGCTGCCATGAGCATGGCAAAGTAGGTAAAAGGTTGCTTTTCGTTGTGTGACACAGGAGCTCTTGACTTGAAAGCTAGAGGGATGCAATAGAAAGAGCTGCAAACTCTGCCTGACATGGCAAAGGTGAGTGGGATGTTGTTTCAATTAGTGCTGAAGTCAGGAAGACTGTAAGGATGGAAATGCTGGTGTTTGCCTTGGGCTGGGAAACACATCTTGTTTTCATTTTCTCTTTCTCTTTGAATGCCAGATAAACAGGGGAGAGTGTGCCCTCACCCTGGATCCATCCTGCCCTCTTCTGCTGAGATGGAGAAATGTGCCAGCTTCTAGAAGGACATCAGGACAAAGATATGTAATGAAAATAAGTCCAGGCTGTCTGTCCCTGTGGGCATCAGCTGCAGGCATCTGCATTGCTGCTGCCATGAGCATGGCAAAGCAGGTAAAAGGTTGCTTTTCCTTGTGTGACACAGGAGTTCTTGACTTGAAAGCTAGAGGGATGCAATAGAAAGAGCTGCAACCTCTGACTGACATGGCAAAGGTGAGTGGGATGTTGTTTCAGTTGCTGCTGATGTCAGGAGGACTGTAAGGATGGAAAGGCTGGTGTTTGCCATGGGCTGGGAAACACATCTTGTTTTCATTTTCTCTTTCTCTTTGAGTGCCAGATAAACAGGGGAGAGTGTGCCCTCACCTTGGAACCCTCCTGCCCTCTTCTGCTGCGATGGAGAGATGTTCCAGCTTCTAGAAGGACATCAGGACAAAGATATGTAATGAAAATAAGTCCAGGCTGGCTGTCCTTGTGGGCATCAGCTGCTGGCATCTGCATTGCTGCTGCCAAGAGCCTGGCACAGCAGGTAAAAGATTGCTTTTCCTTGTGTGACACAGGAGCTCTTGACTTGAAAGCTAGAGGGATGCAATAGAAAGAGCTGCAACCTCTGACTGACATGGCAAAGGTGAGTGGGATGTTGTTTCAGTTGCTGCTGATGTCAGGAGGACTGTAAGGATGGAAAGGCTGGTGTTTGCCATGGGCTGGGAAACACATCTTGTTTTCATTTTCTCTTTCTCTTTGAGTGCCAGATAAACAGGGGAGAGTGTGCCCTCACCTTGGAACCCTCCTGCCCTCTTCTGCTGCGATGGAGAGATGTTCCAGCTTCTAGAAGGACATCAGGACAAAGATATGTAATGAAAATAAGTCCAGGCTGGCTGTCCTTGTGGGCATCAGCTGCTGGCATCTGCATTGCTGCTGCCAAGAGCCTGGCACAGCAGGTAAAAGATTGCTTTTCCTTGTGTGACACAGGAGCTCTTGACTTGAAAGCTAGAGGGATGCAATAGAAAGAGCTGCAACCTCTGCCAGACATGTCTAACTTGAGTGGGATGTTGTTTCAATTAGAGCTGATGTCAGGAAGACTGTAAGGATGGAAAGGCTGGTGTTTGCCATGGGCTGGGAAAAACATCTATTTTCATTTTCTCTTAATCTTTCAGTGCTAGGTAAATAGAGGACAGTGTGCCCTCACCTTGGAACCCTCCTGCGCTCTTCTGCTGCGATGGAGAGATGTTCCAGATTCTAGAAGGACATCAGGACAAAGATATGTAATGAAAATAAGTCCCGGCGGGCTGCCCTTGTGGGCTTCAGCTGCTGGCATCTGCATTGCTGCTGCCATGAGCATGGCAAAGCAGGTAAAAGCTTGCTTTTCCTTGTGTGACACAGGAGCTCTTGACTTGAAAGCTAGAGGGATGCAATAGAAAGAGCTGCAACCTCTGCCAGACATGGCAAAGGTGAGTGGGATGTTGTTTCAGTTGCTGCTGATGTCAGGAGGACTGTAAGGATGGAAAGGCTGGTGTTTGACATGGGCAGGGAAACACATCTGGTTTTCATTTTTTCTTTCTCTTTGAGTGCCAGATAAACAGGGGAGAGTGTGCCCTAACCTTGGAACTCTCCTGCCCCCTGCTGCTCAGAGGGAGAATGGCCAAGCTTGTAGAAGGACATCAGGACAAAGATATGTAATGAAAATAAGTCCAGGCTGGCTGTCCCTTTGGGCATCAGCTGCAGGCATCTCCATTGCTGCTGCCATGAGCATGGCAAAGTAGGTAAAAGGTTGCTTTTCCTTGTGTGACACAGGAGCTCTTGACTTGAAAGCTAGAGGGATGCAATAGAAAGAGCTGCAACCTCTGCCAGACATGGCAAAGGTGAGTGGGATGTTGTTTCAGTTGCTGCCAATGTCAGGAAGGACTGTAAGGATGGAAAGTCTCGTGTTTGCCATGGGCAGGGAAACACATCTGGTTTTCATTTTCTCTTTCTCTTTGAGTGCCAGATAAACGGGGGAGAGTGTGCCCTCACCCTGGATCCATCCTGCCCTCTTCTGCTGAGATGGAGAAATGTTCCAGCTTCTAGAAGGACGTCAGGACAAAGATATGTAATGAAAATAAGTCCAGGCTGTCTGTCCCTGTGGGCATCAGCTGCAGGCATCTGCATTGCTGCTGCCATGAGCATGGCAAAGCACGTAAAAGATTGCTTTTCCTTGTGTGACACAGGAGCTCTTGACTTGAAAGCTAGAGGGATGCAATAGAAAGAGCTGCAACCTCTGCCTGACATGGCAAAGGTGAGTGGGATGTTGTTTCAATTAGTGCTGATGTCAGGAAGACTGTAAGGATGGAAAGGCTGGTGTTTGCCATGGGCTGGGAAACACATCTTGTTTTCATTTTCTCTTTCTCTTTGAGTGCCAGATAAACAGGGGAGAGTGTGCCCTCACCGTGGAACTCTCCTGCCCTCTTCTGCTGAGATGGAGAAATGTCCCAGCTTGTAGAAGGTCATCAGGACAATGATATGTAACGAAAATAAGTGCAGGCTGGCTGTCCTTGTGGGCATCAGCTGCTGTCATCTGCATTGCTGTTGCCATGAGCATTGCACAGCAGGTAAAAGATTGCTTTTCCTTGTGTGACACAGGAGCTCTTGACTTGAAGGCAAGAGGGATGTAATAGAAAGAGCTGCAACCTCTGCCAGACATGGCAAAGGTGAGTGGGATGTTGTTTCAATTAGTGCAGATGTCAGGAAGGACTGTAATGATGGAAAGGCTGTTTTTTTCCTTGGGAGGGAAACTCATCTGTTTTCATCTTCTCTTTCTCTTTGAGTGCCTGAAAAATAGAGGAGAGTGTGCCATCAGCTCCGACCCCAAATGCCCTCTGCTACTGAGATGGAGAAATGTCCCACCTTCTAGAAGGGCTTCAGGACAAAGATATGTAATGAAAATAAGTCCAGGCTGGCTGTCCTTGTGGGCATCAGCTGCTGGCATCTGCATTGCTGCTGCCATGGGCATGGCACAGCAGGTAAAAGATTGCTTTTCCTTGTGTGACTCAGGCTCTGTTGACTTGAAAGCAAGAGGGATGCAATAGAAAGAGGTTCAACCTCTGCCAGACATGGCAAGGGTGAGTGGGATTTTGTTTCAGTTGCTGCTGATGTCAGGAAGGACTGTAAGGATGGAAAGGCTGGTGTTTGCCATGGGCAGGGAAACACATCTGGTTTTCCTCTTCTCTTTGTCTTTGAGTGCCAGAGGCCAGGATGATTCCTATTTCCATGGACTATCAGCAAATTGTCTTTCACTTTGGCGATCACACATTCTTCTGGACCGTGAGGTTCCAGCTGACAATTTGCCAATAGTTGAAACTTGACAAACACAGACTGAAGAATCTCTCAGTTTTCAGCAGGTCCTCATCAGGTGTCACTTTGGTTCCTCTCCTCCAGGCTGTATGATATTTCTGGAATATTACTAGGGAGGAAAAACCCAAGGAAGTTTTGGATGCCCCACTCCTGTATGCATTCAAGGGAAGGCTGGATTTTGCTCTGGGCAGCCTGGTCTAGTGATTGGGTTCCCAGCACAGAGCTGGGGGTTGAAACTAGATGATCATTGTGGCCCTTTTCAACCCAGGCCATTGTGTGATTCTATGATTTAATCAGAATGTAAATGCTGTAGTATCTCCTCATAGGATGCCAAAAATTAGTCAAGTCCTGCAGTACTCCAGGAATAAACACTGCAAATACACTGCAGTTCATTTAATCCAGCCAGTTATTCAGTGCACTCTTTTTCTAGCCAGGCTACTTGGTCCTCTACAGCTTCTGGTCTTCTGAAATACATCAGTGTTTTGTTATTCATTTGGAAGCTCAGTGTTACGTCCTGTGATCTCTCTAGATTTCTCCATGAGAATATGTAGAAATCTGTAAAGCTCTAATGTCCCTCAGTTCACTACACAAAATTTAAGGGCAGTGCCAAATTCCGTATATCTAGCTCATCCTGCAGAATGATGCCATTTTTTTTATCTCAGTGAAAAGTATAGCAGTCAAAACAGGACTGGATTTTTGTTCCAGGGCAGACCAAATTTCCTGCCTACCTTCAAGAAAAACTCATCATGTGTAGCTACAGTTACTTAAAGATGCAGCTCCTCTGTTAAAATGTACAGAGAGAATGTTCTCTAACCTTGATATGAGATATTTACTGATCTTGTATCATGAGTGACCTCGTGATTCTTCACGCCTGACAATTTTTAAATAATGAGAAATAAAAACACATATTTTTCAAAACAGGTATAGAGATTGACTTACAAAAAAATGTTTATCTTGAATCAATCATACACTCACCATTGAGAAAAAAAAAAAAAAAAAAGGAAAAAAAAAAAAAGAAAGAAGAAAAGCCACATTCTTACAGTGGCATTTCACAGTATTGTAATTCTGTTGTGTGAAATCAAGGTTCTCTCATCGTGAAATAATGACCAAGTTCTCTTTTCAGATCTAAACATACAAATGCTAAAGGCAGCAGTGCTGTTCAAGAATACATTACCAGCTCAAACACTGCTTTGGCTATAAAACTGAAGGTAGTAAGGAATTTTATCAATGAATCACAGAATTGCCAGGGTTGGAAGGGACCTCAAGGGTCATGAATCTCCAACCCCCCTGCCACACGCAGGGCCACCAACCATTCCACCTAATGCTAGACCAGGCTGCCCAGGGCCCCATCCAATCTGGCCTTGAACACCTCCAGGGACGGGGCATCCACAACCTCCCTGGGCAGCATGTTCCATTACCTCACCACTCTCTCCGTAAAGAATTTCCCCCTGACGTCCAACCTAAATCTCCCTTCCCTCAGCTTAAAACCATTTCCTTTTGTCCTGCTGTCACTCACCCTTTCAAAGAGTTGATTTCCCTCCTGTTTGTAGGCTCCCTTTAGGTACTGAAAGGCTGCCATGAGGTCACCCCACAGCCTTCTTTTCTCCAGGCTGAACAAGCCCAGCTCCCTCAGCCTGTCCTCATAGGGGAGGTGCTCCAGTCCCCTGATCATCTTCGTGGCCCTCCTCTGGACCCTCTCCAACAGCTCCCTGTCTTTCTTGTACTGGGGGCTCCAGACCTGGACGCAGTATTCCAGATGGGGCCTCACAAGAGCAGAGTAGAGGGGAACAATCACCTCCCTGTCCCTGCTGGCCACCCCTCTTCTGATGGAGCCCAGGATCCCATTTGCCTTCCGAGCCGCAAGGGCACACTGCTGGCTCATGTTAAGTTTTTCGTCTATCAAGACCCCCAGGTCCTTCTCCACAGGGCTGCTCTCAAGGACCTCTCCTTCCAGTCTGTAGGGATGCCTGGGATTCCTCCGGCCCAATGCAAAACTCTGCACTTTGCCGTGTTGAACCTCATCAGGTTCACCCGGGCCCACCTTTCTAGCCTCTTGAGGTCCCTCTGAATGGCATCCTGTCCTTCAACCGTGTCAACCACACCACTCAGCTTGGTGTCGCCAGCAAATTGCTGAGGGTGCACTCGATTCCGTCATCAATGTCATTGATAAAGATGTTAAAGAGCACCGGTCCCAAGACAGACCCCTGGGGGACGCCGCTCGTTACCGGCCTCCACCTGGACATGGAGCCATTGATCACCACCCTCTGTCTGCGGCCTTTCAACCAGTTTCTTATCCATCGAGTGGTCCACCCATCAAATCCCTTCATGCTTTCTGGCACTGGCCACAGCTCCTTCATCTCTGTGACTCTGATGAAATTTGGTTGCATTGCTACCTTTTTTGCTCACATCTAGCAAATAGCATTCTTCAAAACACCTCTGTTCTGTAGTCACTGAGGTTTGTGTGACTGTACTCACTTCCATCAGTTTATAATATTTGATTCTAGTTGTCATTTTGGTCAGGAATGGCACATGCTGAGAGGTTCTTTTGGATGGCTGGTGATAATTCATTGTTGTTAAGGACCAACAAAAAGTTTTGTATTTAGCCTTACAGTCAAGACAGATTTAATTCATACCGTGCACTATTTTGGGATAACTGTAGCATATAGATTCCTATTAAAACTGAGGGTTGTGTGAGAACCTCTGCATTTCATTTTGCCTTAATCTAACCAGAGGCATCCCCAAATCTGGCCATCCCTTCCACTCTCACACACAGGATGTGATAGCTGCCTGCAAAGCTGTGAGGTTAACCAAGGATAATGCAAAGCATGTGCAAAGAACTAAGAGGAATACAGCCTGTCCACAAGAACACCACGTTATAAACCAAAATTACAGGGATCACTGCATTTCCTAGGGAAGCAGGACCAAGTGTGTGAATCTCACCTACCAGCACTGCCTGTGGAGGGCAAAGAGGGGATCTGCCCATTGGCTGCTCCCAGAGTCAGAGCTGTTCTCCTACTTGCCTGCAAAGCTACCTTCCCTCATCTTCCCCCTGTCCTTATCCATGTTTATACTATTTGCTGTTCCACAGGTGAAGCTGGAATCACTCCAGTGATTACATGGCTTTGTTCTGATTGGTGTAAACTTTCCTCACAGCGCTTTAAAAGGTACGGGTTAAAAACATTTGGTGTGCATGCTCAGTGAGAGGCTGTCACCCCTTGGAGGCTGGTAGCTTTCGGGATGGAGATGTGTTTTGATGTTATAATGAGCAGAATTCCCCAAAGGCATTTTGTAAAAAAGGTGAGTCTTCGGCTCTGAGAGAGGCAGGGAAGCACTTTGGCACCACCAGGTCCTCATCCCAGCATCCTTATTCTGTTTGTACGTCCTGATGTTGCTGACTCCTCAAGTTGCCCGGGGAGCTGCAACAGATCACAGAACTCTGATGCAGTCCCTGCTCTGCTGCACCCTCCATGCCACCTGGTGGCACACAGGCTGCGCTCTGCTTCTGTACCCTTATGAACAGCCTGCACCTGAATTTCCAGTGAGCAAAGCTCAGTGAATTAAAGTCTCCCTTCTTTGAGCCAATTCTGCACTAACAGCATGAATTGAACGCCTGCTGTTACCTTGCATCAGAGCACCAGCCCATCTATTAGCTTCACTCACGTTCTGACAGGTGCGATAAAAAGCAATCACAGTGCAACAAACCCTCCTGCATTGCGTGTGTTTTCTAGGTACTGGTCAATAGTGGCAGCATCTGGTTCAGCTTCTCAGTTACACCTGAAAGATATGGAAACATTTATGTTCAGATATAGAACATCTGATCTGTTTACATTCAGTTTTTGTTTCAGGTCAGATGGGTTACTCTGCCAATTCCTGCAAAAGAAGAAAGAATTATTGATGGGGAGCAGAGTGCTTTTGCAGGCCCTTTCTTGGCTGCCCTTAATGTCCAAAACATATTTTCAATAATAGACCTTTAGAGCATTACTTTAGGCATGAATTGAAGCAGTGGATTTCAGAAGACACACATTTCCAGTCACAAGCCAAATAAGTGTCTGTGTTTTGTGATTACAGAACTCTGCCAAATGCAGAACAATGCTTTTACCAGTTGTTTTACTCCTCCATCTACATTTTAACCATGTAAGCCAATGTTAGTGTTTTTGGTTTGTTTGTTTGTTGTTTTTTTTTTTTTTCCCCTATTTTATAGCACTCTGGAGACATCCACGACAGTGAAATCATTAAAACATAAAAAATGCAGAATTTCAGCAAATAACCACAACACTTCTTTGTAATTCTTCTGGTTTCTTTTCTTTCCCAGAAGCTTCAGAATACTGATTTCTGTGTGACAGAGTTATCCTCCTACCATTTCAGCCTCTACATCATTTGTTTGCCAAACAGAAAACAAGAATTCCTAATTGCTGGTTGGATTTCTTTTTCTCCCAAAGGTTTTACAAAGATTGTAAATGGCATGCATGCAAATTTAAAACATCTGCAATTATTCACTTTCATTTTTTTCCTTTGCATAACATCTTTTCCTATGTTCTGACATCATGTATTACTTTCTAGAGTAGTATCATTCTTCCTACCTTGCTAATCTTTCCTTATGTGACTGAGTTATCAGGTCCTGCTGCTCCACCTCCAGAGCTTTCTATAAAGGAGCTCTGTGAATAGTTCTACAAATCGAGTCCTAAACAGAGATCTGCAGACTGTGTCACAAAGTATGTGATGAAAGCATCTCTAAATGCACTCTTTGAACACATACTGCTTCAGCACAACCAAATGAGCATCAGAATATTGGCTTTGAGAGCTGCTGCTACTCAGATACATATATGTATATAAAATATATCAGGGCTGCTCCAAAAGTAACGCCTCCTGTTTTCTGATGCAGGCCCATGATATCAGAGGTGCCTGTTGGTGGTACGGCAGCAGAGGCTGAACCTTCCTACAAATACTGCATTACGTTTTGTTGGCGTGCCAGCAGATGGCAGCAGAGCTGCAGTTTCCATCGAAATCAGTAGCAGGCATTACTTTTGGAGCAATGTGTGCGTGACATTCAGCATTTTGGTCTCTTATCTACTTATCTGTTGGTAAAATGTGTCAGTGTTTCAAAAACATGTCTAAAGACAGAACTAGCTATGCCAAGGATGAATACACAGCTAGAAAGCCTATTTCTTCCTCCATTAGTTTTGGGCTTGTTATGATACATCCTTCATGAGACAAGTGCTCACAGCAGAGTTCTGGGAGTGTCTATTTCTTCATTTTCTCTCCGTTTCCTAGTACCCAGAGCAGCTATTTTCTCAAATCAGTACATTTGGACTACATGTTGTCTTCCATCTGACCACTATGCACTGAACAATCAAGACTTAACCAAGAGGAAATCAGCTTCTCCATGCTCGTGCATGACCTGAGATTTGAGCTGTCCTTTTCAAGACATTCACAGATGTCACTTACAGTCAGGATTCTGGTGCAGACCTGCTTAAACAGCAAAGCAAGGTGTGCTTAAATGCCTGCTTATCGATGCCTCTAATAGAATGCATTCCTACATTTAAATATGCACAAAAATGTTTATGGATTTTTAATTGTTTGTATGTATTCACGTATATTTCATGGATTTATAATATATAATTACATATAAATTATGTAATTAAGTGTAATTTATATAATTATATAATTAATGTATTTATAGTATATGCATACATGTACTAATTCTTTCCACCTTGTACTGACCAGGGATAACTACATACTGGAAAATACTCACAAGTCTGCCAGCAGACTGCTGCTCACAAGGTCACATCCAACCCCGCAGTTCAGGTGGACAATGCAGTCGTGACAGCAGCAGTAGAGGAGCTACTAAGGTGGAAACTCGACCAGCAGTCACATTTCAGCTTGGATCCATCTCTAGAAGAGAGACACCAGTGATACTATCAACACAGAATTAATGCATGGGCAGTCACTGCAATGGTCTGTGATGGCAGCTGAGCTCCAGGTGTGAAAGGTTTATCTATTGCATTTCTTAATTAATTATTATGTGAATATTACTTACAGGTTTTGAATTGCAGATTTTGGTTTCAGCTGTTCAGAAGGTCAGTGCTCCCAAACACTGAACCTACAAGCAGAAACTGTGAGATGGTTTTGATACCTCCTGTGGGCTCTCTGTACATGGAAACAAACCAACAAATGGGCCCTGCAGGTAAACACAAACCTGCTTTTAGCACCATCCATCCCTGTGCCGAACATCAGAGGGGATCTGCTCTGTGTCCCACATGCAGAAAGGCAGTCTCTTGTAGGCATCTGGAGAACTAGATGCTCCAGGAAATCCATCCATTCCTTCTTTCTGCTTAAAAAAGTTCTTTTGGCTTAAAAATGGTCTTCTCAACATGACAGCCGGGTAACTTGTGTCACTATTTCATTCATTTTGCCCTTCCTTTTGCTCTCCTTTTCGTGCTGAGTCAAAGTAAATTTCACTAATTAGCCTGAATGTGTATCTGTGTCAAACGGAGGCAGAACAGAGATCAGGAGAAGGAAGAGATGCAGAAGCTGGCTAAATTCCCAGCAGAATTAACTTTCTGTTTCTAATGATCAGTGAGAAATTAGCTGGTAACACATCTGAGGAGCTGCCAATCTGGGTTTGTCCAGCTAGCTCAGCACAGGTGATACCAGCAAGCAAGCAATGACATAAAAATACTCAGCATGAAGTGCCTTTTGCAAAGAGTTGCCAGAGCATTTCAGATCAGTACAGACTGTTGGGAAGTTTCTATCAGTGCTGTACTATTTCATCAAGGATTAATGTAAGTGCAGTGCCATCATTGCCCTCCATTTACTGAAGGTGCCTCCACACATTCTGGTTGTTGGCAGACACTCAAAGATGTGGAAGGTTTGATAGGTAAAAGTGAAGCTCCCTCCTTTTCCATGACAGCTCTTTGTTCCTTAAACATTCGTATGTGATGTGTTATACTTTTAAGATGTTTATTTTTTATTTTTCAGATTGTAGAGATTGATGGTTGTGTTTGTTTGTTTTTCCCATAACTAAATGTCTTAAAGAAACACAAATAGTTTGAAAACCATTCTTCCCAGAATGCATCTTCCAGGTAACAGGAATAACAGTTCTTATTTAACCTGGAGCTAGAAAGGATGGATAAGGGAACTGGCAGCTCTACACTTTCTTATTTAAAGAAAATATATATATATATATAGCTGAAAGGAATCATGTAGTATGTAATGCAGCTATCAATATATCTGGGTGCTTTTTTTTTTTTTTTGGTCATTTACTGATCTTTCTTGTATTTCAGATTGATCAAGCAATCCACCAGCTTTGCAGAATTATGCCTACCCCGCAAGCCAGAAATGCTTCAAACCCATCAGAAGACATCTGTAAATACCTTGGCACAGCCCTTCTCCAGATCAGCCCAGTGAGGGCTGAAATAACTCATGATTCCAGCTGACAACGTGCTGCTTTCTAACAGACCTTTTTCAGGAAGGGTTCTTTCCTTTGTCATTTGGCACAAACCTTTTCCTGCAAAAAATTAAAAATAAATTTCACTGCCGGAAAGATGTGGAGATCATCAACACTGCGTTGCCTCTTGCTCCCAAAACATGCTGACATGACTAAAAGGTCACAGCACTTCTATGGTACATTGCTTCATCAACACACTCACATTCACACTCTTAACATAAAATGAAAGAAGTTTGTGTCATGGTTCTCCAGAGTGCAGAATTCTGTACTTAGCTGCTAAAAATGAGTGTCTCACAGCTGAACCTTGGCAGAAATCCATCAGGGGAAGAAGGGCCTTGAGGCTCTGCAGCAATGTGGAAGGCTGAGTTCCTCTCCAGTGCTGTTTTCTAAGCCAGAGTCCAAACCAAGAGAGCTTGCAGCACTGGAGAATGAGCTACAAACGGCCATTTGAAGCATCTCTTCAAGCACTTCTCATCTGCCCAGAACAGAAGGCCACAATCAGTGTTAATTCTTTTTCAGGCAGCATGGGATTTCTGTCTGCCTTGGTATGCAGCAAAGACACTGGACTTTGGTTTTTAATGCACCCAGAAATGGCATCCTCTTACTGAACCTGTCAAAATTATTAGAAGTACCTCATGTTAATAAGGATTCCCTAATCTTTCAAAGTCTCTGCTTTACAAAGTTATACATATAGAAAAAAAAAAAAACAAACCCAAAACATATTTGTTAAATAGAATGTTTTCTACATTTTTTTTCTTTAAATCTCTCCTATGGTTTAAAATCTGTCCCTTAAACCTTCCTTATGATTTTGTAGCATGCAGGTTATGCATTTGGAACAAAGCAAATTCTCACTTGCATAATCCCAAAGGCTGATGTCAGCCTGTTTGCAGCCTCGACCTTGCATGGAGATGATCTCTACTCATAAGGGTCACTGGAAATCACAGCAGATGCCCTGGGAGGTGTTTGTGTGTCCCCATTGACTTCCATTACTCTTTTAAAGTAATGAAGAGGTAAGAAGGATAAGTGTGAACAGCCATGCAACAAATAAAACTGGAAAAGACAAAAGACCCCAGAAGCTCTGTTGGCCCCTTGCATCAGAGCCAGAAAGAGTCTGGAAGACAGTGAACTGTTACCTATACACAAGAAAGAGAAATAAAACAGCCCAGAAAAGTAGATTCTTCTGGCTATTCAGATATATGTTCTTTCCCTGTATTCCTTCTTTTCTCTTAACGCTAAAACTGTCGATAAATAAACACAAATATTAGCTTAGACAAAACAATTCTGGACATCGCCAGGCCATGATCACGTGTCAGCAGTTCCAAGGATAATCTCAAGCTTTCAGGTGAAGAGAACTGGAATAGACTGCTTTTATTTCTTGCTTTTATTTATATTTCATAGGCAAAGATATCTTCTGGGACAATAAGTAGGGATAATAAATGGAATACTTTGTATCAGTAGTTAAAAGTACTTGCTTACTGCTTACAAAGAAGTACATAACTTACAAAGTACATTCGCCAGATGAAAAACAAGGCATCAGTACATCTGCATTACTAGAAGCAAATATATTGCACTGACACTTGTAAACCATTTTACTTGTCTCACAGTATTTTTCCAATAAGAAAACAAAGGAAGAAGAAGTATAAAGGCTCCTTGTGCTTTTGTAAATCACAAAAGCAATCACAACTGAAGATGAGAATGGTGAAAGCTCACTGCTGATGTACCGAAATCTTCATGATCTTCATCAAACCTGCAAGGAATGCAATAGACAAATGACAAGCTCACGTCTCTCTTCTGACAAGGTTTTGGCTGCAGTGACAGCCTTCTTTCTGAGTCAAATCTTACCATCCTCCCAGCAACAAGCTCTACCTGCTGAATGGCATATTGCTGGGAGCATCCTTCCACAATCCAGTAATGGTCGGAACAGAACTGTGAGCTTGATTTCTTGGAAAATCAGGCTGTGTCTGAATATATTCCAGCACAGAGCAGGAGAAGAGATGGTACTGAGCAGCATGGCAGCAGGTAAACAAGGCATCGTGTGCACTTTAGAAAGTAAAGCTTTCCTGTGACGGGCAAGGAAGCAAGATGGGGGAAGATGGAGGGAATCAAAGACTGCGGCCCTTGGTGGGAAGGGAAAAGCTAACTTCAGTGTGGGACACAAGCAATAAGAACAGGATTTGGAGAGTTTTCTGCTTTCTATTGAGGTGTTCAAAGTAGCAAATAAGTGTTCAAATGCTGGCACAAAGCAGGAGCAAAGTGTGTGGTCACGCTTGCCGAAGCAGCAGCTCACTGCCAGGGACCCTGACAAGGAAGTCTTGGGAGGAGGCTTTGGATGTGATGCCCCCAGACAGAGAGTGCCTGCGGCAGAGTCTTTGCAAATGTCAGGCGAGCTGAAGAGGGCACATGTCTTGTGGAGGCTGCGGAGAAGGAGCTCAGACCATGCTTCAGGCATAGGACAGGCTGGAGGAAATAAGAATACTGTCTTCTCGGTGTGCTGCTTTTTGCTCTTCCCAAACTGAAAAAAGTCCCCAGCACACCCTCCTCTCTGGTGACACCTTCCTTACCGCCGTTTGGAGGAAGCCAGAGGTGCAGCCATGAGCAGAAACAGGACGTGCTTCGTTCTCAGGGCAATCACAGAATCACAGAATTGTTTCTGTTGGAAAAGACCAAGTGCAGCCATCAGCCCACCACCAGCATGTCCACAACCACAGCCCTCAGTGCCAGACCCACATGTCCCTTGAGCACCTCCAGGGGCAATGACTCCACCGCCTCCCTGGCAGCCCATTCCAGCACCTCACCACTCTTTCTTAGAATTTTTCTCCTAGTATCGGATCTGACTGTGTGGGTTCCAAATGCCCCAGGCAGAGGAAGAACTCAGTTTGGATTCCTCTCACATGTAGTAGAAAAGGGCAAAGGAAAGGCAATCTGCACACACCATCTCCTCCAGCAATTTGTAAACCTAGCAGATCTGCCCCATGCTTTATTTATGAGTGAGTGCAATAGAACATTTGGCCTTGTGTCAGCTGGAGGAGCTGACTGCTGAACTGAATGGAAGATTTCAGTTTTTCCTTGCAGCCACAGAGATAAGCAAGCAATCTGAGTCAGAACACGCTGGTCTTCCTTTACAGTTAAACAGTTTGGGCCCTGATGACTTCAGCTGTTGAAAATAATGCAGCCTAGTCACCTCCTTTGATGGCGACAGCAGTGGAAATGTGAAATTGCTGCCTTCCCTTTTCTTTTTCATGATTTAGACTCTAAGGTTAGTGTTGCTAGCTAGGTTTGTCATGTTTCCAATTTTATTAGAAACGTAGCAGCAGAGCTCCAGATAGCAATCAAAAGATGTGAAGCTTCTATCTTCATGTGGGCTGAACTCTTAACCGTAAACTTTTCAATAAAGGAGATTATTTTGTATGCCAGCATTTTCTACAATAGAGATTTGACGTGTTCCCACATTGCGTCCTTATCTCTAAGTTGGAGAGAGATGGATTTGAAGGCTGAATCATTCTGTGGGTAAATAATTGGTCTGATGGTCACAGCCAGAGGTTGTTATCACCAGTTCTGAGTCCGGGTGGAGGCCAGTCGTGAGTGGTGTCCCCTAAGGGTCCATCCTGGGACTGGTGCTCTTCAGCGTTTTCATCAATGTCATAGGCAGTGGAAACAACACATGGAGGGTGGTGAGGCACTGGAACAGGTTGCCCAAGGAGGCTGTGGATGCCCCATCCCTGGAAGCATCCCAGGCCAGGCTGGATGTGGCTCTGGGCAGCCTGGTCTGCTGGTTGGGACTGCACACAGCAGGGGGATTAAAACTATGTGATCATGGTGTCCTTTTCAACCCAGGCCATTCCATGATTCTATGATTCCATGACACAAGTGTACCCTCAGCAAATTTGCTGATGATACCCAGTGCGGTGGTACAGCTGGCAGAGTAGAAGGGAGGGATGCGATCCAGAGGGACCTCCCGGCATGGAGTCCCCAGTCACTGAGACAGTGCCGGGCAGCGGTGCCCAGCAGCTGCTCCCTGGCAGGGGCTCTCCCTCAGCTGAGATCATTCCCTGCTTGGAATTCCGCATGGAACCGGAACCCCAGAGCCGAGTGCATCACAGAACATGCTGTGTTTGGGGGCCTGCAGGGCTGCCCTGCGTGCTGCCTGGTCCCCAGCCATTCCCTGTGAGGTGACACTGCGCTGTGATGTCACAGTGGTACCTCGTGCGCCCTCGTGGCAGCGGTGGGAGCGGTGGCTCAGTCCGCTTGTGGGACCCGCAGGAAGCGGAACCAGAGAGAGCGTTGCGTCTACCTGGAGATTTCCTGCTGTCATGGAGCGGCTGAGAGCCCTTCGAGGTGAGTCCCTCCACCTCTCCGCACGCCGTGACGCCGCCCGAGCGCACGTGTGCCTCCAGAGTCAGTTCAGGCCGCGCCGGCAGCACCGTCCTCGCTCTGCTGAGCGCAGCTGCCCGCCGTGGTTTCCCCGGCACCCCAGCAAGGGGAAAGCTCCCTCCCCCGTCCCCGCCAACCGTGGGGCTGGAGGAGTGTTCCTCCCAGAGCCGGCCAGATGCTCGGCCCTGGCTCCGAGTGACACCAGCGGCAGCTGCTCCGCTCTTTGCTTCCAGGTCTCTTTGCCTGTGTGGGCTGCGTGCCCAGACGTACGCGTCGCAGGGAGAGAAGCAGGGTGCCGAGCCCTGTCCCTGCCTGCGCCGTGACTTCGCTGCTGCGGCGCCTGCAAGACCGGGAGGTGAGTCGGGGACGTCTGGCCGTGAACCATCCTCCCTCGCCTTCCCGGCCCGATGCCACGGTCCCGTCGGGATGGGTGGCAGCGGGCAAAGCGAGCGTGCCCAATCCTTGTCCCCAGGGTGACCGAGCGCAGGCGTACCGTGAGCTGGAGGGCGCCCTGTGGGAAGATGACAGCCGCCCGCTGTGCGGAGTGGTGAACCGGCTGCTGGCAGAGGTGTCCCAGGACCTGACGGCAGCCCAGGTGAGGGGTCACTCCCGATGGCAAAGGGAGCCGCTGCCCACACTGGCGTTCTGCTGGTGGACGGCGATGGCTCAGCCCTTCCCAGGGCCTCGGGCGATCTCCTGTGCCGCGTGTCACCAGAGCCTCTTTTGCAGGGCGTGACCGGCCACGTGAAGACAGCTGCCGGCAACGTCCTGGTGGCTCTGGCTCGGACGCACTTCACCCTGGTGATGGCCGAGCTCCAGAGCCACCTGAAGGCCACGGGGGACGCGTCCAAGGAGTTTGTGCTCCTCACCCTGAGCCGACTCTTCAGCACCTCTGGTAGAGCGCCCTCAGCCCCCCGACATCTCCGACAACCGGGACAGGAGCCTCTCCCCTCCGCGCGCGATCTGCGTTGAGCTGGGGGATGCGGGGCTGCAGCCCCTCCTCCCTCACTGCCCAGACTCTGACTGTGGCCTCTCCTTCCTCTCTGCAGCTCCACAGTGCGTCCCCTTCGTGCGGCTGATGCTGGCTGGCCTGCGCAGTGTGGTGGGCCAGGTGAGGAGCGGCCGGACCCTGCGCCTCGCTTGTGCTGGTGAGTGCTGGCTCCAGAGCAGGGGGCCTCAGGACAGCCCTTGCATCCTGCCCTGCTGCAGGCTCTCACAGGCTGCCTTTTCTCTCACTCTCTTTAAACACAGAAAATAACAATTACTATTCATATATGTTTCTTTAATTTTGTTTTCTCAGTTGTGAAACAGTGGCTGGAAGGAGTGAAGACTCACTTGTCCTCTGGATCCCAATGCCCCTGGCCTGCCATGGAGAAAGAGCAGATCTACGAGAACCTTCAGGAGCTGCTCTTCTCTGTGCTGAGGAACTGGCAGGACTGCCAGGAGGAGGAGGTGAGCCTTGCTGCACTCCCAGCCCAGGGTGGCAGTGGGGGCACCCATGTGGCAGCTCTGTCTGTGCCCAGTGGGCTGGCAGCTGAGCAGTGATGGGAGGGAGTGGGCTGGCTCTGCAAAGGGCCTCGAAGTGGCTCTGTGGCAGGGAGCAGCTGCATGTCACAGCACTGTGGCAGGAAGAGCTGGGGATGAGGGTCTGGGGAAAACCTGCCTGCCCTCCAGAGCGAGCCCATCCCCTGCTGGGCGTGGGGGTGTGGGGAAGGGGAAGGGAAAGAGAAAGCCTTCTCTGTAGGAAGGGCAGACCTTTGGTCTTTGATGCCAGGCCTCTGCCATCCCTCTCCAGGACAAACAGGCCGTCCTCGGGGCCGTGGCTGCCATGCTGGATGTTCTCCTGCAAGAGGAGCTGCACCAAGAGCACGTCTGGGAGCAGCTCCTCTGGCTCGTGCACCCGTGTCAGGAGATCCAAGACACCTGCAGGGTGGCCAAGGTGAGACGCTGTGCAGGGCTCAGGGTGGACGTGGGGCCAGTGCAAGTGCCACGAGGGGTCAGGGGGTGCAGGGAGGAGGTGGGGAACCCTTGGAGAAAGGAGGAATGGGTGCCTGAGAGCCTGAGGAGCTCTGTGCTAGCAACTGGGGGGACCACATCCAGTTGCATCTGATGGGGGAGAAGAGGGCTGCTGGGTGGGAAATGCCTGCAAATGATGCCCAAACACAGCTTGTTTGAGAGCAGAGAGACTCTCGGTGCTGCTGGGAGGTGGGGGATAAAAAGCCTGTGCAGGAGCTTCTCCCTGCAGAGAAACAATTGGGAAAGAGGTTTTCCACTCCCAAGTGGCTAGATGTGGCTTCATCCCTTTCTTCCTCTCCTTGTCTCTTGCAGAGCCTCACTGTCTTCCTGGAGGCCTTAGAGGGCATTGAGTCTGTCATCCAGAAGGACAGGTTTCTGGACGTCACGAGTGCCGTGTTCTACCAGGTAAGGGGAGCCTATCCCTGTGCCCACAGCAGTTTCCCTCTTACCTAAGTCTGAGGAGGACTGCAAAGGTCTGAGCCCCTGACTAATGCAGCTCAGCCTTGGCTCCTGCATGCTCACGGCTGTTCCAGAGCCATGCCTGTCCCCCCAGGGATGCTGTGAGGCAGGCTGGCTTTGGTCTGCCTGTCCTCTTCCTGAGAATGCCCAGGGAGATGAGAGCAGGCAGCACAGTGTCTTTTCCGTCCTCAGTGCTGATGTGATTTTCTCATATGGACTTTGTTCCCACAGCTCTATGACAACACCAAGCAGCACAGCGAGGCTGATCGTGCACAGCTGACCCACTGCATCCTGCTGCAGGGTAAGGAGAGGAGCTTTGGCAATGCTTGCAGTGCCCTTGCCAAAAGGGCCTCTCTCACAAACCTCAGGAATGGGCGTGAGTTTCTTGCTAACATACTGTGGGAATTCCTCCCTGCAGCCCGGATCTGCCCAGAGGAAATGGTCCTGTTTCTGCAGTCACAGCTGGGCGAGGACTGGGAGGCTGGACGCGTGGCAGCACTGGGTCTGCTCGGTGCTCTGGCTCGCTCTGATGGTCAGTACCACAGGCTGGGACTTCCAGGGATCCCCTCTGCCATCGGGGTTGTGGCTCCGCTCATGCTTCTGTGCATCTCTTGCAGAGCCCGTGATGATGGAGAAGCTGCCCCAAGTTGCTGAGGCTGTGCAGTGTCTGTGCAGCGACCTCAGGATCCGGGTGAGCTGCTTTGGGAATAGAAAGTGTTGTTGGGGTGGTGATGCTGCTGCCAACACGGGCAGGGCTGGGATGACTAGAGAGGTGCTGGGGCATTGACCATACGGTCGCGATGGCTCCTGTGGGGAGAGCAGGCAGAGTGGAGCGGGCAGGTCCCTGTGCTGTGCATGGAAAGTGCACAGCCTGGTGCTACGGCCTGGCCCTCACCTCAGGAGCCAAGGCTTCTCCTCTGCTCCTGTTGTCTCTGCTTGTGCCCAAAGGGCTGCCCCGATGAGCAGGTGGCTTCCCTTTGCCTTCTGACCAGAAAAATCACACCCACAATTGACCCCTGGCAGGTGAGGACGGCAGTTCTGCATTTCATCAAGGACCTGCTCAGTTCGAACACCCGGAGCTGCTCAGCCTGGGATGTGGTGGGGCACATCTTCACTGAGTTCAGCCGCACCGCTGGAAGAAGGGTAAGGACAGTGGGCAGCATCTTCTTTGGGAAGACCTGTGCTGCTCAGAGGGTGGCACAGAAGCACCGCTGGGGCCGCACCTGAGCCTCCTGAGAGGCTCCTGAGAACTGAGGTAACCGGGTTTCAACACCATTGTTTTGCAGGCAGCTGGAGACCTTTCTGCCCGGGAAGCCCAGGAAGAAGGAGCTCTGCAGGAGCTGTGCATGGACATCCTGGGGTCTCTGGACGTCTCTGCGACAGGGATGTCCAAAGTAAGTCACATCTGCCCTGCTGCTGCTCCTTGCCTTCGCACCACCTGTTCCTCATCCCACCACCCCAGGTCTCTCCTCCAGCGTGCTCTGAAGCACGCAAGGCTCAGGGAAATTCACAGAGTCCTCTTCGTCTCTGAGCGGAGGCAGGAATGCTGACACGCTCAACTGCCTCGTTCCCGACAGCTCCTGTGGCCACGGCTGCTGCTGTTCGTGGTGCCAGCCCAGCACACCGGCATGCTGATCCCGGTCTCGCGCTGTGTCCGAGCCCTGGCCGAGAGAGAGGATCTGACAGGACGGCGAGTAGAGGAGCTGGATCCCCATTTCCTCAGCTCCATGTTTCAAGGTAGGAGCAGAAGCTCCGCCAGTGAGCTCTGCTGACCTGTGCTACCACCCAGAAGGGACAGCGGAGCTGCACGTGGCTGGGCACGGAGCGTCTTGGAGTCTGACTCAGCACTTTTTTCTCCTCACAGGCCCACGACTGACTCCCCAGACACTGCTGGCGCGCCTGCTGGTGAGTAGATGCTCCAGAGCCCAGTGCCACCAGCCCCCGGGAGGAAGCAGCACGGCCACGGGCAGAGCTGTTGGCTGCTCCTTGCCCGCCAGGGCAGAGCTGTTGGCTGCTTCCATCCTGGGGGGAAGCCGCTGCTCTTGCTGCAGAAGTGACCCTGCTTCTCCTTGCTCTCGCTCAGGTGCTGGCAGGGAGCCCTGTTGCAGGCAGCGAACTCCAGGCCGCTGCCTTACAGCTGATGCAAAACCTCCACAGCAGGTTCCACAGAGCTGTGGGGGCCATGTGGGCCGCTGAGATCCCCCTGCTGCTGCAGTGTCTCCAAGGTAAAGTGCTGGTGGGGAGGGAGAGGCGGAGGCAGGGAAGGGGGGGAGTGAAAATGCAGCTCTCTCTGCAGGGTGGCAGAGGGGAAGCATTGCCTGCAGCCCAGTGCTTGCTCTGCTGCTGTTCCCATTCCAGGGAGACAGCGCTGAGGCCCGGGGATCTTTTCCCCGCGGGGATCTGCCCCTTCCAGGACACGGATGGGCCCTTCACGTCCCCTCAGTTAGTTCTGTGTTCCTGCGGGGACAGTGTTTGTGGGGAGGGACAAGTCAGTTTGTGGAGGGGGTGCGGGTCCCAGCTTGGCAGTGTCAAGTGCCCAGGCCAAGCCAGGTTTGCAGCAGCTCTTCTTCTGTGCCTTGATCCCAAGTAAGGGTCTTTTTCTTCCTGTTGCTGTGCAGGGAAAGATGAGAGCTTCCTGGACGCTGCAGGGTGGGAGCGCCGTCTGCTGAAGGTACAGCACTGCTGGGTGCAGAGAAGTGCTTGCCTGCCCCAAGTAGCCCCGCTCCCATATGAGCCACCACGGGACAGGAACAGCCTCTTCAGTGCTTCTGAGGAGCCTTTGAGGCGCTGCCTCTTCCGCTCTGTCCCAAGCCCAAGGGGGGTCTTAGGAGAAGGGGGGCAGGCGGCTTTAAGGGAGGGAATGCTGGGGGAGCTGGGAGAGGAACTGTTCTTCCAGACACCTCTCCCCAGAGGGCTGCAGCAATTGGGAGTGAGGGAAGAGGCAAAGGGCAAGGGAACATCGTCTTCTCCTGTTCTCCAACAGTTCCTCAGGGCGTCAATGGACACCATACGGGATGAGGCCTGGATCGAGGCCCTGAGCTGTGAGCTGAGCCGGTGGCTGAGCAGCTCTGCCAGCAGCTCTGCAGAAAAGGTGAGTTCCCCCCGGCTCCACCCAGCGGTGCAGCTGCAGGTGTCCAACTGGGGCTGGGGCTGCGGCTGGTGCTCTGCCCACGCGGGATGCTGGTGCTGCTTCCCCAGTCTGTGCCCCCAGAGGGCCTTTCCCTGCAATCTGCCCAGGGATGGATAAAGCTCGGCCCTGCAGCTGCTCTCAGCGACTCCCAGGGAGCGTGGGTCCTTCCCACTTGGCCCTTCCCCAACAGGTTAAGCTGCTGCCGCATCTCAACTTCTTCCTTCCCTTCCCCTGCAGTCTTTCCTGTACAAGGCTCTGGGCACAGTGCTGGGAGCCTGTAAGGGAGTCCTCCACGTCCAGGAGAAGCTGCTGCAGCA
The DNA here is from genome assembly GCF_987193195.1 of Phasianus colchicus. Lineage (NCBI taxonomy): Eukaryota > Metazoa > Chordata > Aves > Galliformes > Phasianidae > Phasianus > Phasianus colchicus. The sequence goes on from NC_143476.1 coordinate 15,002,597, forward strand.
CCTGGAGGAAGCAAACGCGGAGGACCCATGTGAGGCCCAGGTGAGCCCTGCTCTCCTGCAGCTCCTGCGAGCATCCCCGCTCCGTCCCTGGGGCAGAGGGCTTCTCCTGGCCCTGCTCCGCGCCTTTCCATCTCCTCCCTGCTGCCCTTTTCCTCAGGAGAGGATCTGTAGATTCAGGCCTGTGCCAACTGCCCCTTGTTCCTTTGTGCAGGGAATGGTCTCTCTTCTGAGCCACGCGGCTGAGAGTAACTTCCAAGCAGTCCTGGCCACGCTCACCACGTTTGCGTCCAGGCTGTGCAAAGGCCGCAACGCGAGGATTTCCAGGCGCAAGAAGGTAAAGCGTTACGGGTTTCCATCTTGGCATTCTTCTGCCTTATTTTCTGCCCTGGAGCCCAGGTGCATCGCGGGGCACTGGGGGCCGTTGAGCGAGTGTCTCAAGGCATTTCTTCCCACACAGATGGAGCTGGACAGCACGAGAGCTCAGGCCACACGCAGCGCTCTCGTGCTCGCCCACGGCAGCTTGGCACTGCGTGCCTCCAAGGAACAGCTGCTCGCCCACCTGGAGGGAGACATCGTGGGCAACATCCTGATGCTCTACAGCTGCAGCTGCCGGGTGAGAGTCAAAGCGTGCCAGGGTGTCCGAGCGCCCAGCTGCAGCCCCTCCACATGGGGGGATGCTGAGATGGGCCTTCCCTTTCCTAAGGTCCCTCGGGGAATGGTTTGTGCCCAGATGAAGATCCAAGCCCTTCCCTTAGCGTTGCCCCCACATGTCCCCTTGCAGCCCTTGTCCCGTCCCACAATTCAAAGAATGTTCTTCTCTCTTGGGTCTCAGGACTTGCAGAACAACCTCGCGCTGGTGCAGAGCATCACCGACTTCAGCTCTGCCTTCCAAGCAGTCGTGGGTGATTCTGCATGCTTTAACCCCTCCTTGAAGGGAAAGCTTCTGGAGATCCTGATGGTGAGTGCCTAGAGGCAGGGCTGTCTGCAGAGGACTTCTGGGCTGCACCACGAGGCCCACTTCCCTGGGGGCATACAGGTCTCCATCAGCCACACATCTTCAGCTGGTGGGGACCTTGGGTGCTGGAGGCAGCGGCTGGGCAGCGAGCTAGGTGCACCAGCTGTCGAGCTGCTGCATCCTGCAGTGCTTCCATGGGGAACATGGGAGTGATGAGGCTGGTGTGTGGCAGTCGTGCCTGTCTCAGGGCTGGGTAGAACAGCTCTCGTGTGCCCCCTGCCCACCTTGACAGTGTTTCTCTGGGACTTGCAGGACCTGCTGAAGAAATATTATTCAGGCATCCCAGTCTCCCCAGTGCCCCTCAAGGTGGTTCTGGCCCTGGAGCAGTTGAGGTAAGGTCCTCATTTTGGGTAGCTCCTGAAGGTCTGGAGGGGATAGGGGGTCTGGAGAGGGTAGGGGGTGAGGAGTGAAGGCTGGGCTGTTGTGCCCGGTGAAGCTGAGGTTCTGGGCAGGGAGAAAGGCCCTGGTGCTTCTGTCCCCTGGCAGGGAAGAGAAGGGAGAGTTGGGGTCTTCTTCTCTTCAGAGCAGGAGGTGGTTCACTGCTGCCGGGGAGGAGGTGGGCGCTGCTGGAACTGAAGACGGTGCTCAGCAGCAGGAGCTGGGGGTATTGGCTTGGTAGCTGTCAGTTAGGAGAAAGTCAGATGTTGTCTGAAGCAGTCTGGAGAGCACTGCTAAAGGCCCTTTCTGATTTCTCTTCCTTTTTTTCTCCTGTCAGCAAGCTGAAGCCCTCTTTCGAAGGCAAGGACATGCGGGAGATGTTGGTCCTGTGCTGCAAGAACATCGTGACGCACCCTTCAGCAGAGATGATGCTGAAGATCAGGAAGTCACAGCACGCAGCGCAGTACCTGCAGGTAACCTGCCGTAACTTTCCCGGCCACCTCTCGGTCAAACCCGACCTCAGCACACACAACCTATGTTTTGGCAGCAGCTGTGATGCTAAACCTCATTCCCCTCTTCTGCTTTCAGCTTCAGCAAACGTCCCTGAAAGCTCTGGGCCGGCTCATGGCGGTTCTGCTCCAGACAGAACCCACCGGCAGCTTCTTTCACAACATAGTCCATGTGAGTATGTGTGGGGCAAGGGAGAAAGCATGGTGCCTGTCAATAGTGGGGGCAGAAATCTGGGGACTGAGAGGGTGATCAGAGGGGAGCAATCTCCTGCTGACGTGCCAGCTCACTGCGAGCTCAGAAATGGGCAGAGCGATGGGCCCTGCAGGGGAAAGGCAGGAGCCAGCCCCTGGCAGGCCACAGCCGAGGAAAAGCTCCCGGGTTGGCAGGCAGGATGACTGCAGAGAGCGGGGGCAGCAGTGCCGGTGCTCAGTGAGGCTGGAGGCCACGTGGAGCCACAGGGCTGCCTTGGGGGAAAGTGCTGGGGAAGGAGGGACAGGGAGAGGGGTGGCAGGAGGGAAAGCAAAGATGTCCTCAGTGAGACAGATGCTCTACCCCAGGTCCTGCAGAAATCCTTGGTGTCGCAGAACGTGTGGGAGCGCAAGAGGGCCCTGCAGACCTGCTCCCAGCTTCTGGCTGTTTGCGAAAAGCTTCAAGTGAGTAAAGAGCCCCACCGCATGCCCCCTGCTCCCTCCCCAGAGCCCCTGAGCTGGAAGGCGAGCTCCGCCCAGCTGTGCATGCTGTGCCACGGCGTGAGGAAGGCACAGGCGGAGAAGCCAGGGAGAGCCGGGGCTGCCTACAGCTTTCTTCCTGCCTCTCACCCCTGCAGAGAGCAGATGCCTGCGAGCACTTTGGCTCCCTGGTGGGATTGCTGGCGCCTCTGACGTGCGACCCCATGCCCGCATCCCGCCAGTTGGCTGCCACGTGTCTGAGCTCCCTTCTCCGAATCCAAGGTGAGCAGAGCAGGTTGCACCAGCCCTCTGCCCTCCTCCGTAGCACTGCCAGAGCCCCATGGGCTGGGCCCTGTTTACCGGAGGGAGAGGCACCGTGCACAGCTCTCTTCTCGTCCCCACCCTGTCCTCTGTCTCTGCCCCTTGGAGAGCGGTTCCATTTCCAGAAGCATGACTTCCCTTTTCTCCCTGGGCTCTTTCCAGCCAAAGCAGCCAACAGAGTCGTGGAGACAAGAGACATCGGGAGCCTGTCTGAGGGACTGCATGCCTGCAGCACTGTCTCTCAGCTCCAGACCGCGTCCAAAATGGCCATGGTAAGTGGACCCAGAAAGGGGTGGTGGGATCTCTGTGCGGAGGCTTCTGCACGACTCTGTGCTGCTCCCAGCCTTTCACACTGTTTCCAAAATGAGCTGTCACCCTGAGACCGCTGTTCTCAGCAAGTAGCAGGAGGCTCTGAGCTATGGCTGGCCTTCGGGCATGCAGTGCAAGGGGCTGACTCCATGATGTGCTTGTGTGTGTCTGTGTGTGTGTGTGCACTTGCGTGCATGTGTGACTGTGGCTGCTGGGAGGTAGGCTTTGCATGTCAGCAGACACCATGGGTGCAGAAGCTGAGCAAAGGCTCAGCCGCCTTCCGTGTAAATAGCAGGGTACGGACAGCAGGAGCGTTGTGAATGGCCGGCAAGCCACTGAGCTAAGAATGCCCTCCAGCCTGCTTTGTGCTCTGAAGAGCTGCGCAGAGCAGTGATGGGATCTCTCCTGCTTCTCATCTCTCTGCAGATCGTGTGCAGAAACTTCCCTGTCGAACGCACCGTCGACTTCATGATGGCCATCAAGGAGACCATCCGGAAAGCCACAGGAGTGCGCGTGCGTGCTGCTGGGAAGTGGATGACCACCTTTCTGCAGATGCACGGGAAGGACATCTGTTGGAACGTAAGAGACTTTCTTCCACGTGTCTTGGTTTGTTTCTGGCTGTTGCACCATGCCCTGTGCCGTTTGCCTCTGGTACTAAATAAGCACAGCCTGAGCACAGAGCCAGGGCTTGGACAGAGTGGCTGGTTTGAAATTTAGGCTTAGGCGTTGGCAGCATGTCAAGGGAGCAGGCACTGCTCACGCGCTGAATGTCCCTGGTTAGGCCCTGCAGAGTCCAGGATGCAGCAAGTCCTTCCTTCTCCCCTTCTTCTTCCAGGTGCCACCCATCCTCCACATCCTGCGCAGCTGCGCGTCATCTACGCAGCAGAGCACGTTCGTGCCCTTCCTGTGCCAGGCGGTGGTCATCCTCACCCGCTGTCACACTGAGGCCGTGATGAACAACTTCTCCCGGCTGCTTGGACCCACAGACAGGTACTGGCACTCCTGCCTTTGCTGTTGTTGAGGTCAGAGTTGTAGCTTGCCTCTGCCAGAGGGATCCAAGGAGGAGGCAGCTTTTCTTTTTTCCTCTCAAAGTCTGTGTGAGCTGAAAATTACTCATTCACAACTTGAGACTCTCCAATTTCTAGTGAGACGTGGAAGAGAATAAGAGAGTTCTGCCTTCAACGGTGGAGCCAGTAGAAGAAAAAGGAAAAAAAGAAAAGGAAAAGAAAGGAAAAAAGCGAAGCGAAGTGAAGCGAAGCGAAGCAAGAAAGCAAGCAAGAAAGAAAGAAAGAAAGGAAAGGAGAGAAGGGGAGTAGAAGGGAGAGGAGAGGAGGGAAACGGGAAAGGAGAGGGAATGAGGAGGAAAAGGGGAGGGAAGGAAAAATGGAATGAAAAAGGGAAATTTAAAATACGCGGAGAGGAGAGGAAAAAGGGAAGGGAAAAGGGAAGGGAAAAGGGAAGGAAAAAGGGAAGGGAAAAGGGAAGGGAAAAGGGAAGGAGGGGAAAGGAGAAGAGAAGAGAAGAGAAGAGAAGAGAAGAGAAGAGAAGAGAAGAGAAGAGAAGAGAAGAGAAGAGAAGAGAAGAGAAGAGAAGAGAAGAGAAGAGAAAGGAGATGAAAGGAGAGAAGGGGAGGAGAAGGAAGAGGAGAGGAGGGAAAAGGGAAAGGAGAGGGAATGAGGAGGAAAAGGGGAGGGAAGGAAAAAGGGAATGAAAAAGAGAAATTTAAAATAAGAGGAGAGGAAAAAGGGAAGGAGATGAAAGGAGAAGAGGAGAGGAGAGAAAATTGTATCGTTTATTAAAAATAAATAAATGCCAGAATCCTGGCTGAGATGTGAAAAGTGTAATTTTTGTACCACTCTTCCTATTGATTGCTGCTATCTCTTCTCCATACAAATTACAGAATCACAGAATCACCGAATGACAGGGATTGGAAGGAAGCTGGGAAGCTCATCTAGTCCAATCCCCTGCCTTAGCAGAACTCCTAGATTAGGTCACTCAGGAATGCATTCAGGCAGGTTTTGAGTAATGTCTCCAGAGAAGGAGACCCCACAGCATCTCCAGGCAACCTGCTCCAGTGCTCCATCACCCTTACCATAAAGAAGTTCTTCTGCATGTTAGTACAAAATGTCCTATGTACAAGTTTTAGGCCATTACTCCTTGTGCTATTGCTAAACATCAAGAAGAGCCTGACTTCACCCATTTGCCTCCCATTTTCCTTTAGATATTTATAAATATTTACCAGATCCCTTCTCAGTGTCCTTTTCCCCAGGCTGAACAGAGTGCAGTTACTCAGCCTTTCCTCATATGGGAAGCCCCCAATCATCCTTGTGGTCGTCCTCTGCTGGACTCTTTCTAGGAAGTCCCTGTCTTTTAACTTAGCTTAATTGAGGTGCCCAGAACTGGACACAGTAGTGTAAATGTGGCCTCACCAGTGCAGAGTAGAGGGGGAGGATCACCTCCCTCGATGTGCTGGTCATGCTTTTTTGATGCCAACATGCAGTTAGGTGATTCCACATGTGCCATTTTAACTTTCTGTCAGTTTCCAAGAAAATTGTTTCAGAGACTGAGATTTTGAGGGACTGTTATATGCTTGCATCCTGTGCAAGAAGGTGGTATTAATGCCTAATTCACCTAAGTGTGATTTCGGCTTTCTTGAGTATGTTGTTACTACTACTTTTAAGTTGTTTAGGATAATATCAGTGCTTGAGGAGATAATGGGTTTTTGGTTGTTACTGTTGTTTAGGAGTTTATTGTTCCTGTGCATTTTATGGCATGTGTTTCTCAAAGCTTTTAATCATTATTTTACCATTTTATTTATCATCATTTATGCACTAATAAAAAGCACTAATGGGATTTTTATGAATGTTGGAGAGGAGAGGAGAGGAGAGGAGAGGAGAGGAGAGGAGAGGAGAGGAGAGGAGAGGAGAGGAGAGGAGAGGAGAGGAGAGGAGAGGAGAGGAGAGGAGAGAGATGGAAACAGCTGTTTTTGTCAAAGAGTCACAGAGGAAAAGGTCATGAGCAAGAAAGTGCCTTTCAGCCCTAACAGCAACCTCAGCTTCATGCACTCAGCATGTGGCCGACCTGAAGGATGAGGTGGAGAGGCTGAGGAGCATTAAGGAATGTGAGAGGGAGATGGATTGCTGGTACCAAAACCTACCAGCCCCTAGATCTCAGCAACCAGATGAGGCTCTGCACAGAGTAAGTCACCCCCTGCAAACAGGTGCCAGAGGCCTTGCAAACAGGTGCCAGAGGGGAACCTACATGCAGACAGTGTTCTTCCTGCAGTGAACCCACTATTCTCTCCACCCCCCCCAGAAACAATGGCAAAGAACTGCGGGATGTAGGCAGTGGCATAAGGCCCCTGCTCGGCGACGCAGGCGTGCCATCCCGGTGAGTCCCCAGCCCCCCCCAGCTGCCCCTGCAAAAACAGGTACAGTGCTCTGCAGGGACAGTGGTGGTGATGATGGTTCTCCCCAGTTGGTGGTGCTCCCCAAGTCTTTGCCTAGCATTAAAACTTCATCGACTAGGAAAAAATGATGGGTCATTGTTATTGGTGACTCTCAGCTGAAGGGAGCAGAAGGGCCAATATGAAGACCAAACCCTCTACGCAGGGAGGTCTGCTGCCTCCTGGGAGCCTGGGTTAAGGATGTGAGGAAGAAACCTCCTTCCTAGTCTGGCCCACTGATTACTATCCCTTGCTGTTTTTTCAGGTTGGTAGTGATGATTTAGGCAGAACTTCCCTAAGGACTCTGAAAAAGGATCTCAGAGCCTTGGGGAGACAGGTAAAGGGTTCAGGAGCACAAGATGTGTTCTCCTCTATCCCTCCAGCTATAGGGAATAATGAGGGACTCAATATAATGGGCCAATGGATTAGTACCTGGCTCAGAGCTTGGTGTGCCTGGCAAGGGTTTGGGTTTGTTTTACCTTGGCTCTGTTTACATGATACTGTGCTGACTAGCAGCTGATAGGTCTAATGGGACCTTCTGGACCCTTTTGCCAGAGATGTATAGCCAATCCTGATTAATCCATTTTATTTTAACAGAGTTAGAAGGATGGATGAGATGCAAGGCCTGGTGGGTGGCAGCCTCAAATATTAGGAGCTGCAAGGCCTGCTCATGTTTTGGGGCCCATTCCCATGAGGCTCATTTCCACAGTAAATCATGTAACAGTTGTGCAATAATAGAGAAATTGGAGATATGCTTTCTGCAGAAAACCAAAAGACTGAGAACATGTTGTAACTCCTTTTTATTTTCTGACACTTTAAGTTGGTCCAAGCCTGAGAGGGTATCCTGTGGAATGCAGGCCCTATCACCTTTCCACCAAATGCCCCAAAATTTTACCTCACCAGCTGGCGACTGAATTTTGTCTGGAGGAATGGTAAGACTCGGCTTTTGTAAGCATTTGATTATTTTGTCATGCATTGTTTTTAGTGATGTCAATGGCTCACTTCCTACAAGGATATCATCCGTAGCTCCTGAGGCTAATCTATTAATTCAGCCTTGCAGATGGTGAAAAAAGGGCTGCCTTCTCTCCATTAACAAGTATCACCTGAAGTTCTCCCTTCTGAGAACTAAATGGATGATCTCATTGGATTCTTGTGTGATTAATAATTTCACTGTCATGGTTTTGGTTGGGAAAGTGTTAATTTTCTTCTCAGAAACTTGTATGTGTTTTGGATTTTTGATGAAAACAATGTTGATAACACACTGATAGTTTTCACTGTAGCAGAGTCAGTTAATTTTCTACTTCTTGTGCTGCCCTGCCAGATAGGAAGCTGGGTTAGGGATATTGCCTATAAGGAGCTGGTAGGGGATATTGTCAGGACAGCTGACCCAAGGGCAGCTGACCAGAGAGATAGTCCATACCATATCGCATCATAGTCCAATAAAAGCTAGGATAAAGAGGGAGAAAAAGGGAGACATTTGAGGTGATGACTTTTGCCTTCCCGAAAAGCCATTATTTGTGATGAGTCCCACTTTTTTTGGAAGTAGCTGAACATTTGCTTGCAGATGGAAAGCAGAGGATGAATTCTTTGTTTTTCTTCACTTGCACATGCAGCTTTAACTTTATTTGGTAAACTGTATTATCTCAGCCTGTGTATTTTTGAACTTCTATCTTTCCAGTTCTCTTCCCATACCAGCTGAGAAAAGTGATTGAGTGGTTGTGTGGTGCTAAGTTGCTTATGGGGTTAAACCACAACATTGACTCCTACCTCTCAGCCATGAGCCATTCCAGAGAACAGCAGACCTTACAGGAGTAAAATTGTTTCTACTCCCGAGCCAGTTTTAGATGCAAAAGCCACTACTAGTCAAATAGCTTTTCCTTAAGCAGAGCTATTTGGACAGTATGACACTTCTAAACTGAGCTTTAACCTTACGTGAAAATTACCTGTTGAGAAATTCACTTCCATGCACACAGAAATTATAGCAATAAAGGGATTTTTTGGAACTTTTTTGATGCAATTTGAATTGGGAAAGGAAAAAAAAAAAATACATGAATCAAAAAGTGTTTCAAAGCAATAACTACATAGCTGCAAAGAGTCAGGATCCCTAGCAGGTTGACTAGTACAAGAGAATTACATTATAATAAGCATCTGCACTGATTTCTCCCCCACTTCCTCCTTTTGGAATACGTCTCTCTAATCTCTGCAGAACAGCCCAGCATTTTTGTACTTGAATCCCTACCACTTCTTTGTCTACACAGATAGGAGTGATGAATATGGGGATGAAGACCAGTTGAACTGATCTGGAAGGAAAATTCTGAATTCTGCCCTTAGGCTTCTGTGATACAGTGACAGATTTCATATAAAGATAAAAGATAATAAAAACAAACCAAATATGTTCAACTGATGAATCTTTTCAGTTTTACAAAGACTGTCTTGAGAGGTATTACTACAGTTGCTCAAATAGCTTCATTTTGCACTATTTAAGGCACTTCATACACTCATTTTCTTAGTAGCATTATATTATTATTCTGGTTACTAGCCTTGTGGGCTGTTTCAAACTCTGTTTGAAGCTCCAGAAACTACGTGACTGAACAAAGATCAGAGCAATCACGAAGATGAATGCAGGCTAAGCAATGAATGGATTGAGAACAGCCCCACAAAGAAGAACTTACGTATTCTGGTTGATAAAAATCTTAACATGAACTGGCACTTTCTGCTTACATTGCAGAAAGCCAGTCATATCCTTGGCTTTATCAAAAGAAGTGTGGCCAGCAGGTCAAGGAGGTGATTGTCCCTTACTACTGCATGCTCTTGAGGCCACATCTGGAGTCCAGTTCTGCAGCCCCCAGATAAAAGAGACATGAAGCTGTTAGAGTGGGTCCAGACAAGGGCCCTTCTCCTATGAAGAAAGGCTGAGGTAGGGTTGTTTAGCCAAGTGATGAGAAGGATCCAAGGAGACTTTACTGAAGCCTTTCAGTACGTAAAGTGGGCTTATAAGAAAGACAGAGATAGACTTTTGACAAGGGGCAATGGTTTTAAATTGGAATAGAACAGATTTAGATTAGATATAAAGAAGAAATTCTTCACTATGAGAGCAGTGAGGTACTGTAACAGGTTGCCCAGAGAAACTGTGGATCCTCCATCCCTGGAAGTAATCAAGGCCAGTTTAGGTGAGGCTTTGGGCAGCCTGATCTAGTAAGAAATGTTGGACTGGCTCTTTAAAGGTACCTTCTGAACCAAACATTTCTATAATTCTATGATTCTATGGTTCTATTGTTCTAAATACAATTTAAAATTCTGAACCTAAAATTGTGGGCTGATTTTTTGCAGATTAGCAACCTGCAGACAGCTAAGCTCTACACAGTCTCTTACTAACCCACAATAGGATGAGAGAATCAGAAGGGCAAAAGTGGTAAAACTCACAAGATATAAAGATAATTTAAGTGCAAGGGGAAAAAACATCCAAGTGATGCAAGAACAATCACTCACAATCTATTTTTCAAGTTACAGTAACCCTGCAAAATTGTTCCCTTTGCCCACCATAGCAAATAGTTTAAGTACTCTTATACGATTTGATGTACAATGCACGTAGCTTTACTTGCTCTGTTTATAAAAATAGATACCGCTGTATTCTTTTCTGATGTGTGTTCCTGCTGCACTTCTGCTTTTGGAGACAGTAGTTAAAAAATAAAGAATTGCCTCTGAATTGCCTGTATTACAAATGTGGTACTAATTTTTGTAGTTTTTGTTGAAACAGTAATTTTGAAAAAAAAAAACCTGAAATAATGTAGATGTGGATCTATGTTACTATTGTCTTTCATTTCTGTCAACAGTACATAGTATCAATCAATGAATGAATAAATGAAGAAAAGCCAAGGGTGTACAATATCCCACGAGGGATAGGGATATTTTCTTACTTCAGAAATTAAAAACACAATGTCCTGTGCACCAGAAGATGTGCACTAATACACTCCAAAGAGCTCCACACATAGGAACACAGAAGTTATGTACCTTAAAAGAACCAATGTTTTACACTACACCACTCATAGAAAGACAACTTGAGGCTTTTATGGGATTGGACTCTCCATTGATACGTTTGTCCTCAGTTTAGGAGTATTAAAAGGCCTGGTGTAGTAGGGTCTGTTCCAAAGACATGTTCCAGAACTAAGTCTTCAATAAATCCAAGACGGGTTGGGAGGAGCCTGATTGTGCTACCAAAAAAAGTCTTTATTTTTTAAACTAGTAGGACAGTTGAAATAGGTCAGCCTTTCTTTTCCTTAGAGGTCCAACTTCATCTATCCTTTGCAACAAAAACAAATGCATTTCCAAATAATATTATTACAATCATATTTCACCACTCTAATGGAAAGTGTAGCGCCCTAAAAGCTCTTGCAGATTGAAGTCAGATGAAACCATGGAGCTAAAAGACAGTCCTCAAAATCACTTTCTTCATTTCAAATCTACAGTGAGCACAGAGGGTGAGTGTCAAAAAGAAACTGGCTCCCTAATTTCTCTGCTTTCCTATTTAAATTTCTTTCACAGATACTCCATTTGATACACAGTTTGATATAATTTAATAGTATCAGTGTGACTGGTGCTGAATTTAATTTCCACATCTGTAACTATTCTGTGTTCAGCTTTGTATTTTCAAATACAAGGGAAAGACAATGACAAATAGAAGTGAGTCCCAGAAAGGGTGACCTCGATGATCAAGATACAGGATACTAACTGAGCCCGACAGAGAGCCGAGATAGTTCAGTCTGGAGAAGTGTAACAGGGAAATCTCACTGCAGTCTTCAGCTTTTTAATGGAACAAGACTCGTCCTGAACATACACAGTGGTAAGAGGAGAGGCGGCAGATACAAACTGCAACAAGAGAAATTCAGATTAAGCATTGGGAGTTTTGCTCCGTGATGGTGATCAAAGACGGGAAGAGAGGCCCCAGGGATTCTCCACCTATGGAGGTATCAGAACACAGCATGACACAGTCCATCTAACTAGGTTAGTCACAGGGAGGTTGTTGGAGTAGATGGCATCTAGTTTTTCCTTTTTCGTAGTTTCATCTGAGATGGAACTGTTTTCTTCAGAATGTCTGTTATGATGTTAAGTTTTGGTTCTAGGAGAAAAAAAAAAAGGTTGGTAACACATCAGTGTTTATAGTTACTGTTAAGCAGTGCTGTACAGAGACAAGGCTATTCCAATATCTCAGCAAAGATCTGGTTGGAGGGGCCAAGGAACAGCATTAGGACAACTGACTTAAACTGGCTAAAGGGATAGTCATACCATGTGACATCATGCAGAAGGACAGTTTTGAATACTTGGTCTTCTACTCTCTGGGGGCTAACTGGGCATCGGTCAGTGGGTGATGAGCAATTGCTTGTGGATTACTCATTATATACCTAAATATACAGCTCTCCACCTGTACAAATCAATATAGTCATAACATCCTTTTCATTTTCTCTGTCTTAGTAAACAGTATTATCTCAGCTCACAAGTTCTACTTTGTTTTTTTCCAATTCTCTTTCCCATCCCACTGGAAAGTGGAGTGAGCAAACAACTGTATGGTGCTGAGCTACCTGCCAGATTAAATCACAACAGTCCTTTTGGCATCCAGTGTGTGGCCCAAAGAGTTGAGATAACAGCAGAATTCAGTAGACCATATTAACATGGGGTGTAGTGGTAGTTTGATAACCACTAGTCATTATGCTAGTTTTTTCACTATTTATGGAGATTTTCAAGAATCTTTCCATGGAATTATGTTGTGGAGCACCTCACTTGCTGTTTATTTTCCCTGCTGTGTTTTTCGCCTTCTCCAGGGGTTAGGTTAAGGTTTTTATTTTTCTCCACTGTGTGGCCTTGGCTTATGTTATGATAAAATTGGCAGCAGAGAAACTAATGTGGTATGTGAATTTGGCACTGCAGTCATCTCTGGATTTTGGAAACCATATCGCTAATGCTATTAGTAATTGTACACATTGCTTTGCTTCCATTTCTCTTTTGAATTTATATCTTTTCATAGACTAGTTACAATAGCTCTTGAGAATTTTGAATATCCTTGTGATATTCAAACCAGCATGCTCCTATTGCTATGTGATATGAATGTGTTTCAGGTTATGTTTAAGATTACCCAGAGATCTGCCCCGAGGTGGGATAAGTATGACTGGCAGGGAGCGTGGGATGGTATGGGCATGTGCCTAAAGCAGTGGGCACCCCAGTGATTTGGCCTTTACCTCTGAACTACTGCAGAGTCCTGAAAAGCTTGTAGAACATTGGAAAAGATCTGCTGTTGCCCTGATAATCCTGAAGTGATGTAAATCATTGCGGCCTATTCCTACTAAGCTGTATTCTACAGTCCTCAAGGGAAAGAGAATGCCTCTTAATCTATAAAGGCTAGAAAGGTGGGCCAGGGTGAACCTAATGAGGTTCAACACAGCAAAGTGCAGAGTTTTGCATTTGGGCTGGAGGAATCCCAGGTATCCATACAGACTGGAAGGAGCGGGCCTTGAGAGCAGCCCTGCAGAGAAGGACCTGGGGGTCTTGATAGATGAAAAACTTAAAATGAGACAGCAGTGTGCTCTTGCAGCTCAGAAAGCAAATGGTATCCTGGGCTCTATCAGAAGAGAGGTGGCCAGCAAGAAAAGGGAGGTGATTGTCCCCTCCACTCTGCTCTTGTGAGGCCACATCTGGAGTACTGCATCCAGGTCTGGAGCCCCCAGTACAAGAAAAACAGGGAGAATAGTGAGCTGTTGGAGAGGGTCCAGAGGAGAGCCACGAAGATGATTTGGGAACTGGAGCACCTCTCCTATGAGGACAGGCTGAAGGAGTGAAAAAGAAGGCTGCGAGATGACCTCATTGTAGCCTTTCAATACATAAAAGGAGCCTACGAACAGGTGGGGAATCAACTCTTTGAAAGGGTTGATAACAGCAGGACAAGGGGAAAGGGTTTTAAGTTGAGGGAGGGAAGATTTGAGTTGGATGTCAGGGGGAAGTTCTTTACAGAGAGAGTGGTGAGGTGCTGGAACAGGCTGCCCAGAGAGGTTGTGGATGCCCCGTCCATCCCTGGAGGTGTTCAAGGCCAGATTGGATGGGACCCTGGGCAGCCTGGTCTGGTATTAAATGTGGAGGTTGGTGGCCCTGCATGTGGCAGGGGGTTGGAGATTCATGGTCCTTGAGGTCCCTTCCAACCCGGGCCATTCTATGATTCTGTGATTCTGTGAATCTGATGACAATGTAACAGACTCTCCAAATCCTGTGACAGACCTTGTGGTTCCTGCAACAGATCCTGCAATTGCTCCAACCCTTCTATGGATCCTGTAGCTGCTCCAAGTATTGCAACCAAAAAAAGAAAAAACTCTCAGGGCAGGTGCACTGTGCCCAGAGGTACAGTCCTGTCACTGCTCCAACCCCTGCAATGAGCTCTCCATCTGCTCTACCCCTTGTGATCAAGTGTGAGACTGCTCCAACCCTTGTGACAGACCCTGCAATTGTCCCAGTCCTGCAGTGGGCCCTGGAATTGCTCTGACCTTTGTGGCAGTCCTGTAGTTGATCTAACCCTAATGATGGGCCCTGCAGGTGCAATGATCTTCATAACCAGTCCTTCGGCAACTCCAATTCCTGTGACAAGCCCCACAGATCAACCAGAAAACCAACCAGTACCAGTATCGATTGACCCTATAAACAAAATGAAAAAAAAAGTCTACAAAAGTCAGAATGTTTAGCAAAGTGAGAAGCTTGTAAATTCAGAGAAGAAGATGAAGGTGGAGGGAGGCCGTCACAAAAATGGTAGGAGGAGGAAGAGACAGAAGCCACCCAAGTCCTAACATTGAGTAAACTGTGAGATTTGTGACAGGATTATGGCCATCATCCATGGCAAAGTTGAGAACATCACTGCTCCAGTGCTGGGATTGGTGGAGCCAGTAGCCTGGACGTAGTGGACAGTGAAGCCAACTAGCTGAGATCTCTTTCTAGGGAAAGTGCCAGTGACAAAGCAATTGGAAAAAGGACAAAGTATTTCGCCCTCTGGTGGTGACTCTTGTCAGTCATGAGGGAAAAATATCTCTTCAAGAAAGACCTGGTATTAAACTCAGGCAAATGGACCACCATGGAGAAAGGTATTCAGTAGTTGAGGGAACTAGCTCTTGTAGAGATGTATGGAATTAACTTGATGATAATACCAATTCCCAGGATCCAGATGGCATCGACGTGTATGCAACTTAGGTGGAGAGTAGCGCAGAGTGCACCATCATTGTATGCTAGCACCCAGAAGGAATGAACTGGAAATGCAATGAAAAACCAGTGGTGGATGAAGTGGCTAACCTACTGTGACCATATGAAGATAGTCACTCTTCCTCCCCAAGGGCCTGTGTCTCAGTTGTGGAAAAACTGTCCCTGGAGTACCAATAATTCAAAGACAATACATCTTGCTTTCCACCTGTACAAATCAATGTCTCAGCTATTAGAAGTAAGCATTCCTCAGATCAAGAGTGAGGATATACTGGGTGCAGACCGTGTACCATTCTATGTTTTTGTCTATGTGACCACAGAGAAGATACGAGGAAGTGGGATGGAAAACCCACTTTGGCCCTACAGGCACGGCTGCATGAGTTGCAGTGTAAAACAATCACACTAGAGGGTCATTCCAGGTAAATAGCAACTCAGAATTACAGTGGGCAGTTCTCCAGACTAAGAAGGTAGTTTGATTTTATCTCTGAGGTTGCCAATGAGCCTTCTGGTTCTCATACACAAGAGATAAGTAATAAATACAACAACCAGAACAAGAGGGCCTGCCTCCAGCCAGGGACTCCTTTTCATGCACCCCATGATTCCATTGACTTTCTTGGCCACCAGGGCACACTGCTGGCTCATGGCCAACCTCTTGTCAACCAGGACCCCCATATCCTTTTCTGCAGAGCTCCTCTCCAGCAGGTCGTGTCCTAACCTGTACTGATTCTTGTGGTTATTCCTTCCCAGGTGCAAGCCCCTGCACTTGCTTTTGTTAAAATATTCAGTAGCCTGGCACATCAGAACCATAGAAATGTGAGGCTATAGTGGACACCACTGCACAGCGTACTCTGATGCCATCAAGTTATAAAGCAGCAAAACCCATCTGTATTTCTAGACTGACACTGAAATATGAGTTAACCTCGTAACTGTAAATATGAGGATGAAATGAGCCTAACTGGAAGTGAATGCCAAAAGATACCAATTGCAATTGACCCAGAGACTGTATATTCTTGATATAGATTATCTCTGGAGAGATACCCTAAAAGGGCGCCTGTGGGCTTTGGTATAGTTGCCTTGGAGATAGAGGAGCTGCCTCTTTTGCCTGGTCTCTCAGAGGACCATTCTACAGTGGGTTTGCTAAGAGTAGAAGAGCAGGAGGTGCTGATTGCTACTGCAACTGTGAACCAGTGACAATATTGTACCAACTAGGACTCCTTGATTCCCATTCATAAGCTGATTCATCAACTGGAGAACCAAGAATTTATCAGCAAGACTAGCTCACCCTTCAGTAGTCCCATATAGCCAATGTGAAATTCCAGTGGAGAGTGAAAGCCAACAGTGAACTACCATGGCCTGAATGAAGTCACACCACCGCTAAGCGCTGCTGTGCCAGACATGACAGAACTTCAATATGAACTTGAGTCAAAGTTAGCCACAGTTGTGACATTCTCAATGCATTTTTCTCAGTTGTTCTGAGAGTAGATTGCAGGCCACAATTTGCTTGTATTTGGAGGAGTTTTTAGTACACCTGGAATCGAGTGCCACAGGGGTGTAAATACAGCTCTACCATTGTCATTGGCTAATCCAGACTGCACTGGAACACCTGCAATACATTGAAGACATCAGTGTATGGGGGAACACAGTAGAGGTTTTGATAAAGGGGCAGAGAACTTGCACAGGAGATCCAGTTCTTAAGAATAAAACAGAATGATGGATGTCGTCAGATCCCTGTGGATGTGATCAATAAAATAACTGATATGTCTCCAACAGCTAAAAAAAAAGAAAACACAAGCTTTCTTAAGTGTTGCAGGTTTCCAGAGAATGCATATGCTTGTATTACAGTCTGACTGTAAACTCTTTATCAACTGACCCAGAAGAATAATTATTTCATTTGGAGCCCTGGGAACAAGCCTTTGGCAAATCAAACAGAAGTTTGTTCATGAAGCATTCCTTGTACCAGTCCAGACAGGACAAGGTATAAGTAATATGTTCTACACTACAGCCGTTGAGAATGGCCATACTTGGATCCTGTGGCAGAAAGCACCAGAGGAGACTGAAGGTTGACCACTGGTTTTGGAGTTTAAGATATGGAGGATTTGAGGCCCTCTCTACTCCTGCTGAAAAAGAAATATTGGCAGTATATGAAGGCCTTCTTTGGAAGCAGTTGGTGCTGAATCACAGCTCCTTTTGGCACTCTGCCTGTGCTGGGCTAGATGTTGAAAGGGAGAGTAACCTTTACATATAATGCAATTGATGCTGTATAAAGTAAGTGTATAAAGATTACACTGATCACTCAGTAGGCTTGAATAGGGAATCCCAATGTCTGATCCCACACAGTAGGTTTTGAGGGAGGTGAATCTTTTTCTATCTCCTAGATTACATCACCCCTAGTCAGCAAGGGATTGCTAACATAATGGAGTCTTCCAAGACTCAGAGGAATAAAGCACATCGATTTATTGAGAACTTTCTTAGCAACAACTAATACTCGGAGGTAAAATTGGCTGATTTTCTAATTACGATAAATAAGCACTACAAGTAAGTAAAAAGTATTACAATAAGTATTACAAGTAAAATAATAGTAGACTACTACTATACTACTACAATAATAAAAGAAGATAAAGAGAAAAGATAAAAAAAATACGGAGAGATGGATATAAACACAGCAAGCAGAGCAGTTTACCACTCCTTGATCCAGCCATGTGTTGTGTCAGGTGCTGATCTTCAGTAGTGTGTCAGGTTTTGTGGTTCAGTGAATGACTAACGGCAACAGTACAAACTCTTACTTATTGTCTGAAGTGGTTAAGCCTGCTCTTTTTGAATTAAGTCAGCAGATAAGAGGAAGCAGGGAGACACCAGCTTGTATCTTGTCTTCAAAGGATACAACAATATCATCTCCCAGTCTCCTGTATCAAGCTAGTTTAATTTGCTCCAATTCTTCTTGGCTCTTCAGCCAAGAAAGGGCCTTCCAAGTTGAAGGCAAACAACTGCAGAGGAATGCTTTCAAATATAAAACTGTTCACAAAGTAATGTTTATTGCCTCACATTGTTTTGAAGCACTCCCGTCCAGCTGCAGACACCCTGCAGTCATTTAGAATTTTCAAAATCATAATGGATTGACTTGAAGGCAAAGATTTTGGAATATTCCCAGAAGAGGAAGGGACACATTTTGAACAGGCTCCACTATGTAATAAAAGGCCTGAAAATGAGAATGTGCCCTGTTTTCTGCTGGGTCCTATTGCACTGTGGGAAAGCATTGGAGGCAGAAGGCTGCTACTTGGAGTCCCACCTGATAAGCTGCAGAAGCTACTGAAGAAAAGGAGAATTGAGCCAATTTGCAGAAGTGGAGCCATTCAGCTGGCTTTAGACATTGCTGAATGAGAAAAATGGATAGTGGTCTACCTTAACACTGGATGGCGACAAATACCCTATGGGCTTGGATACATGGGAAAAGTATTTTTACAGTGAGGGTGGTGAAGCACTGGAACGGATTGCCTGGAGAGGTGATGTATGGATTCAAGATCAGACTGGATGGGGGCTCTGAGTAACCTGATCTATCTGAAGATATTCCTATTCATTCCAGGTGAGTTGGACTCTAGACAACGTTTATAAGTCCCTTCCTACTCTATGTTTTCAGCAATGGAAGCAGAACAACTGAGAGTGCAGAGACAAACCTATTTAGGCCACTGCACTGTGGAAAGATATTGCTGCCTGGGTGGAGTTACAAAGATATGTCATGTAGATGCTCATGTATCCAAGTCATTCCACTGAAGAATATCAAAACAACCAGCAGATAGATTAGGTCACTAAGGTGGAAATAGCTCAGGTAGATTTGGACTGGCAGCATAAGGATAAATTATTTCTAGCTTGGTGGACCCATTATGCTTCAGGCCATCAAGGAGGATATGCAATGTACAGATGGGATTGAGGGATGGAATTGACTATAGATGCTATTGCACAGGTTATCCATGAATGTGAAATGTGCTGCAATTAAGCAAGCTATGAAACCTTTTTGGTATGGTGGATGATGGCTGAAATATAAATATAGGGTGGCTGGCAGGTGAATTATACTTTCACAGACTTACAATGCTTAAATGGTGAAAACGACCACTAGAATAACCTGCATCTAAATCCATTACATCATCTGGTAAGTCAGATCCACTACTGGACTATGTGACCATCTTCTGACTCTGTGTGATAAAAATTTTGAATGGTCCATCTCTCAGTGATAGTCTTCCTTTTTGGAAGCAAAGGAACTCAACTGTCTATGGCAGCCAAACCCCAATGATTAGTTGGGAGCAAATTATGAGAAGCAGGTGAGTTTCATCATGTTAATTTTCATATTTTTATAAAACTCAATATGATATGGTGCTGACGTGGGAAGAAGCCTCAGCAGTGAATATGGCTGTAAACTATACTATTTTGTAGCCATTATATAAAATGAGTGATAATACCTTGAGACTCTACCAGAAAGAACAATGGTACTAAAAAAGAGAACCTATTTATTCTTCAGTGCAGAAATTAGAGTGACTATGCTGATACTGAAAATGTTTATTTCAATCTTGCTCCCCAGAAAGGAAAGGAACAGAGGTTTCCTATATTTTTTAAAATTTCAATGCACTAATTCTTTCAAAGGTCTAATTGAGTAGATAGTTTTTAAGATAACTACAGATGTTTTGTTGTGAAATGTTACTTTATTGCTAAAAGATGATGCTTTGAAATATATAAATGCAGAAACTTCATAATTATCTTGGGAGCGATGTGAAAATAGCAGCAAGGTTGAGTGAAGGAAAGGAAGTTTGGTATAAAAAGTTAGTGTGGAAGAGGATACTTGAAGAGGAAATTTTGAATGCTTAATTGATTGTATTGAATTCATTTGTGCACATCAAAGTCTTTTAAGGTTACCTTTATATAAATGAAATGAGTGAGAAATTAAATTAGATATAGCTGGAAAGATTTAGTGCGAAAATAACGAACCTCATTTTGCAAATTTTCCAAGCATGAAATTCTTCAGATCAAGGCGTGTTGTTTACTACAAGGATGCTGAACATATACAGTGGTTCTATCACTCAGCAGCAATCTAAATCTCCAGTCTCTAAATTGGAGTGATATGGGTTTGAAAGCTGGGCTATTCAGTGAATAAAGGATTGGTTGGATTGTTGCAGCCAGTGGCTCTATATCCAAGTGGAGGTGGGTCACAAGTAGTCTGTCTTGGGACTGGTACCCTTTAACATTTTTAACAATGACACAGATGATAGGATTGTGTACATCCTCAGTATATCTGTAGTTGACACCGGGCTGAGCAGTGCAGGTGATTAGGCAGAAGAAAGGAATGCCATTAAAAGGGACCCAGGCAACTTTGAAAGATAGGCCCATGTAAACCTAATGAGATTCAACAAAGCCAAGTGCAAGGTGTTATTCTTGGATCAGTGCAATCCCAGATATGTACACAGTCTGGGAAAAGCACCCCTTTGAGAGTAGCCCTGTTGGGAAGGATGTAGGTGTATTGGCAGATGAAAAACTTAACACGAGCCAGCAGTGTGCACTTCCAACCCTGAAGACCACAGTATCCTGGGATACATAAAAAAAGGTGTGGTCAGCAGGGTGAGGGAGGCGATCATCCCTCTATTCTGCCTTCATGGCCCTATCTGGAGTATTGTGTCCAGGTCCAGGACCCCCAGCTCAGGAAAAATATGGCTTGGGGAAAGGGTCCTGAGGAAATCAACTTGGAAGATCGGAGGGCTGGCGCACCTCTCTTGTGAAGATGGGTTGAGAGAGCTGGGCTTGTTCAGTCTGGAGAAAGGGAACCATCATTAGTCCTTCCAATATTCAAAGGGAAATTATAAACAGGAGGAAAATCAACCTTTTATAAGGGTAGATGGTGATAGGACAAGTGGAAAAGATTTTAGACTAAAGGAGGGGAGATCTAGATTGGATGTCAAGGGAAAATTTTCCAGCACCAGTGAGCTACAGGAACAGGCCATCTAAAGAGGTTGTGGATGCCCCATTCTGGGAGATGTTTAAGATTTGACTGGATGAGGCCCTGGGCAACCTGATCTAGTACTTGGTCTAGTGGTTGGCAACCCTGCCCACAGCAGAGAGGTTGGAACTAGATGATCTTAGAGATCATTCCCAACCCAACCATTCTATGCTTCTATGAGTCTATGATTCTATGATTCTATTCTGCATATTAATGTAATTAGGTTGAATCCAGGTTGATACCAATAAAGCATTCAAAGACAATTTTAAGTTTGAAGAAAACTTTTTAAAAAAGCAAAAGTATTCTTAATTTTTCTTACAAGAGTGTATTTTGAACACATTCTTGGCTTCATAAAGAGCCTTTGCTACAAAGAAAAACACTGAGTTTTTCTTAAAGCATTTTTGTAACACAATATTAATCCTAAAGAGTTTCATCTTACTCTAGAAAGTGCAGTGGAGCAGATGAGATGGATCTGCCTCACAACAAAACCATGCATGTGAATGGAACAGGGAGGACCAAAGAAGACAATTTAAGCATTGGGTGCTTCATGTAGCTTCTAATCTGACACTATATTAAAGCTCTGGCTGAAATTAAGCTATGCAGAATAAAGAAGCTTAATGGAGCAGAAATAAATCTCTTTAAATTGTCCTCTTTGTTATTGCTAGACATGTAACAACTCCCTCTAATCTTTTCTTGGAAGATTGCTGTATTACCAGAGGCATGGAAATCTGCTGCTGCAGAAACATGTTTTTTTGCGTGTGGAACGAAACACAGACCAAAGAATCTGGAAGAAACTTTTGTATTATCTGCAGCAGTTAACATAAATATTACATTCAGTTAACATCATTAAGACTCTTTGGTTTCTATTCAGTTTGAATGAAGACTCTGTGCAGAGCCCAGAGTATGTATTTGATGATTTTTGTGACTCCTCTCCAGCTCAGGATGTGCTGTGGTTCTTTAGTTCTAAGTTCAGATTCCACTCCCTATGACTTCCTGAGGAAGGGGATGGAGAGGGATGTGCCAGCCTTTTCTCCCTGGTCACTGATGACAGGACATGGGGATGGCACAAAACTACACCATGACAAAAAACTTCTTGACCATTGTTACTGTGAAGTAGTCAATCAAAAAACTCTCTAGGGCTTGGAGTGTAGGCATTCTTTAATATCAGTGCTGGATGCCTGGGGGATACTCTCCTCCTACTATACATACCTGGAACAAAAAGTTCTTCAGTTCATACGCATTCAGAGGTGTTCCCAAAGGTGCACACATATTCCAAAGACTCATTAGACCCTTCTTACATATCCAAATACAAAGTCTGGCAGAACCTCCCTAATCTACTCAACACAAAGTCCCTGGCAACCACCCTTATCTGTTCAGTACAAAGTCACAGACCCCGGAATTTAACAAGCTGCAGCCTGTACCACCATGAGGGTGGTCAAACACCAGAACAGAATTCTTAATGAGGTGGCTGGTTCAAGAAGCCAAGCAAATATCATTCTCCTGAGAAACAAGTTGGCCATCTAAAGGGAGTGGAAGTTAGCATATCTGAAAGTAGCATTATTACTCTTTTAATATCCTCTTTGCATATCTGTTCCTCTCCTTTGCAGCAAGTCTTTTGTGTACCATAAGCAAGGTTTACATTTGGCTCACTGTAAGACTTATCAGTGTTTTCTTTGCACGTGGGCTGAGTTGGCAGTGACTGCTACCTGCAGCATACTATTTCCTCGGTGCCTTTTTCTTAGAGTCCAGTGATGGGTAGAGATCTGAATGATACAACAAGCTCCCTCATGGAGCGTGTGTGTGTGTTTTTCATTTCTTTAATTTTGAAGACAGGAGCTCAAGAAGTGCCTGTCTGAATGTTATTTCTAATCTAGATGAATTATGTAGCTATTTTAATAATAAAGGGAGGAATTATGGTAAGTCTTCAAGAGAAAATATAGATCAGGTGTTATTGGGAAGTAAAATTAAAACTGGAGAAGCAGCATTCAATAAAGGCTTTAGACTGGCTTCTGAAGATGAATATTGCTCCAGTACAGGGAAAAACATTTCACAGATGAGACACCTCAGTAGCTCAGCTGTTTTGCAGAGTGGATTTACACCCTGCAGACCCTATTCAACGACTCTTTGTGGTTAACATTCAAAACTATCTGAGTAAATCATTTGTTTTAAATACAATAGCTGCTATCTGACCTTTCTGCTGAACTGTCTTAACCTCATTTCTGCTTTTCCTGACCTGAGCTGAAGCAGGTCTCATTAAGGTCACTAATGAGATGTTCTTGGCAGTACGAAGTACCCCTTTTCACACTTTTCCCTTCAGATCACCTTCTGCTTGCATTTCCTTTGCTTTTTGCTGTCAGGAATGATATCCTGCTAACTCTGCTAACTCTGCACTGACAGCAAGAGTCTTTCATTGCTTTGTCTTCTTCTACTGATATTCTCCAGATCTCTCAGTTCTTTCTTTCACTTTTCTATGATCATCCCCTAGAATTTCTTCATCTGTTCCAGAGTTTCAGTTGCTTCATACTCTAAAATGCACAGAGCAGTCTCTCATCTGGAAAGCTGACTAATTCTGTTGTTTATCTTGAGTTATATATAGATATTGGCTGCATCATGGTTAATTAAAACAAAATTAACAACAGTTTTTAATTCAGAAGATGTTTGGAAATCTTATTTTTCTTACTCTGCCTCTAGCTACAGTTTGCTTCTGGGTTTTCTTTCTTTTTTCTTTTACTAGATTTGCTATGCATTCTACCAGGATATTTGGGAGAAAAGTTCTGTTATTTCCAAAGGCACAACTGAGACTGGATATGCTTTCCTTTTAATAATACATAAATATTTGTTGCCTATTATGAATGTGCCTTTTGCCTCATAAACTTCAGCTAGTGTTCACAGAACTTCTGTTTTATCATAGAGTCAAAGAATAGCCTGGGCTGAAAAGGACCACAATGATCATCTAGTTTCAACTCCCCTGCTATATGCAGGGTCACCAACCACTAGATCAGACTGCCCAGAGCCACATCCAGCCAGGCCTTGAATGCCTCCAGGGATGGGGCATCCACAGCCTCCTTGGGCAACCTGTTCCAGTGTGTCACCACCCTCTGGGTGAAAAACTTCCTCCTAATATCTAACCTAAATCTCCCCTGTTTCAGTTTAAAACCATTCTCCCTTGTCCTGTCATTATCCACCTTTGTAAACAGCTGTTCCCCTTCCTGTTTATATGCTCTTTTCAAATACTGGAAGACCACAATGAGGTCTCCCCGAAGCCTTCTCTCTCCAAGCTAAACAGACCCAGTTCCCTCAACCTTTCTTCATAGGAGAGGTGCTCCAGCCCTCTGATCATCTTAGTGGCCCTCCTAGAGCTCCATGTCCTTTTTGTACCGGGGGCCCTAAGCCTGGACGCAGTACTCCAGATGGGGCCTCACATGAGTTGAGCAGAGGGGGACAATCATCTCCTTCTCCCTGCTGGCCACCCCATTTTTAATGAAGCCCAAAACACAGTCCACCAGGACCCCCCCATGTCCTTCTCTGCAGAGATGCTTACAAGGAGATATTCCTCCAGCTTGTTGAGATTGCCCTGGCCCAAGTGCAGCACCCTGCACTTGGCCTTATTGAACCTCATTAGGCTTACATGGGCCCATTTCTTCAGCCTGTCCAGGTCCCTCTGGATGGCTTCCCTTCCCTCCAGTGTATTTACTGCACCGCTCAGCTTGGTGTCATCTGCCAACTTGCTGAGGATACACTCAATGCCATCGTCTATGTCGTTGATGAAGATGTTGAAGAGCACTGGTTCCAAGAGCGACCCCTGAAGGACACCACTTGTGACTGGCCTCTACCCAAAGAACCTTTAATCACAACCCCTTAGCTGTGTCCAACCAGCTAATTCCTAATCCACTGAACAGTCCATCCTTCAAAGCCACGCCTCTCCAATGTAGAGAGAAGGATGTGGTGAGGGACCATGTCAAAGGCTCTGCAGAAGTCCAAGTAGATGGCATCCATCACCCTTTCTCCATCCACCAAAGCTGTCATTCCATCACAGAAGGCTATCAGATTGGTCAGGTGTGATCTGCCATCGGTAAAGCCATGCTGGCTGACTCGAATCACCTCTTTGTCTTGTATGTGCCTTAACATAGCTTCTATGAGTATCTGCTCCACGATCTTCCCAGGCACAGAGATGACGCTCACTAGCCTGCAATACCCTGGGTCTTCCTTTCTCCCTTTCTTAAAAATGAGAGTAACGTTTCCCTTTTTCCAGTCACCGGGAACTTAACCAGACAGCCATGATTTTTCAAATGTGATGGAGACCAGCTCGGCAACCACATCAGCCATCTCTTTCAGAACCCTAGGATGGATATCATCTGGACCCATGGACTTATACACATTCAGTTTCATGAGGAGGTCTCGGACCTGTTCCACCAGTGGGACAGAAACCACTCCCCACACCGTTACCTAGAGGTGAGGTCCTAGCAGACATGGGAAGCCTTACCATCTGCAAAGACTCAGGTAAAGCACTCACTGAGAACCTCAGCTTTTTCTATGTCTGAGGAAGGCAGCTCCTCATTACCTTTCATCAGAAAGGGAACACTCTCCTTGGACTTTCTCCTCCGGCCTATGTACCTGTAGAACTCTTTCTTGTTATCTTTCAGACCCCTCACCAAGTTCAGCTCCATCTGTGCCTTGGCTCTCCTAATCCTATCTCTACACGCACACACACGGACAACATCCCTGTATTCCTCCCAGGATACACAACCCTGTTCCCACTTTCTGTACATTTCCCTCTTTTCTCTTGGTTTAAGCTGCAGGTCCTTGCATAGCCATGACAGTTGCCTGCCTCCCCTGCTTGACTTCTTCTGCTGGGGGATGGAGAGCCGTTGCGCTCTCAGAAGGGTGTCCTTAAAGAGCTGCCAGCTCTGTTCTGTGCCCATGCCCTTAAGGACAGTTTCCCAGGGGATCCCACTCATCAGTTCCTTGAGCAGCCAGAATTTTGCTCTCTTAAAGCACAGGCTCCTAGCTCTGCTTTTTGCCAGGCCTACAATCTTCAAGGTCACAAACTCCACCAAGGCATGGTCACTACAGCCCAGACTGCCTCCAATCTTAACCTCTCTAATGATCTCCTCTGCATTAGTGAGCACCAGGTCCAGTAAGGCTTTACCTTGGGTTGGTCCATCTGGACCAGGAAGTTGTCCCAGACACCCACCATGCTGCTATCCCAGCAGATATCCATCAGGACAAGAGCCCACAAGTGCAACACCTCCTGGAAGCAAGAAGGCTTTGTCAACAGGTTCCTCCTGATCAGGTGGACTGTAGCAGACCTCAACCACTAAATGGCCTTTACTGGACAGATCCTTAATTTTTACCCACAAGCTCTCAACCTGATCATGGCTATTCCTCAGACACAGCTCTTCAGAATCTAATCACTTCCTAACGTAGAGGGCAGCTCACCCATCCCTCCTATCCCGTCTATCCTTTCTGAAAAGCCTGTAGTCCTCAATCAGGGTATTTCAATCATGGGATTCATCCCACCATGTTTCTGTGGTAGCAAGTAGGTCGTACTTTCCCAGCTGTGCCACTGTTTCTAGCTTCTCCTGTTTATTTCCCATGCTGTGCACATTGGTATAGAGGCACTTCAGTTTAGCTTCTGGCCTCACTGCCTTCTCAAAGGAGCCCTCCCTAGTACCTCCAGAACAAGTCTGGGGTTTTCCCTTACTGCCTCCCAAGGTGACAGCATTCCCACACACTTCTCTGTCACCTAGTATGCCTCCTACCCCCATCTTATCTAGCCCAGCCAGCTTGTTCCCAAGAATGTTTGTGGCCCCTGCCTGCTATCAGTGTTTCCCCTTTCTCAAGGCTGTGTCCCAAGCCATAGAACCCAAAGCCCTGAGTACACCACCATTCATAAAGCCATTCATTCAGCACGTCCACCCTCCTCCTTTTGTACGGATCCCAGTCACCAACTGAGGACAGAGGAGAACACAACTTGTGCTCCCAATCCTTCCAGCAGTCTTCCCAGAGTCCCGAAGTCCCTTTTGATCACCTGAGAACTTCTTTTGCCTACCTCTTCATTTCCAGTGCAGAAAACCAGTAATGAATAATTGTCAGAGGGCTTAACCAGGCGTGTGATGTTCCTAGCAACATCTCTCACCGGGGCACCAGGCAGGCAACACACCTCCCTGTGGGATGGATTAGAGTGGCATATTGGGCTCTCGGTTCCCCACAGAAGGGAGTCCCCTATGACAACAGCCCTTCTTTTTTTCCTGACTGACGCTGTAGCAAAATGGGGAGCAGACTGACTAGCCTTGGGCAATCTCTCCTGCACAGATGGACTTTCACCAACATCCCCCAGTCCATCTAGCTCCAGAGCTGTAATGTAAGGGAACCTGGGAAGGTGGGACACGCTGAGGGGCAGTCCGCTCGTTGTCCCAAACAGAGACTTGTTTCCATCTCTCGCTGTCTTTGAGGTCGCCACTTCCCACCTGACTGTGAGACAGCAGACGATCCCCCACTGCTTGAGGAGCATCTCCCCCGCACCCTTCCTGCAGGGATGGCAGAGTGCAACTCCCAGTCGATCCCTTTCCCACGATCCCGGATGCTCCTCAGCCTTTCCACTTCCTCCTTCAGCTCTACCACCAGGCTGAGCAGATCATCCACCCGCTCACACCGCACACAGCTGCTATCCCGGCTGCCCTGCAGTAGCAGTGATAGGGTCAGGCATTCTCTGCAGCCTCAGACCTGCACTGCGGCATGGCTGCTCATGCTTTCAGTCTGAGTCTCCACGTCCCTTTTAGCAGCAGCTCGCCGCCGTGTGGTGACCACGGTTACACCTCGGTGTGTCCCGCTGTATTCCTCGCCATCAGTCACCGCTGTTCTGGCTGGAACAGCTCCGAAGAAGCTAACCTCGGCGATCAATGGCTTCTTCTTTACGTGCATTTAGTTATCCTTTCTCTTTGTAGACATCTTTTTAGTATGCCAAAGCAAGTGGGTATAAAGTGGAGACGATGCAAGATGTTTAGCATTTGAATGCTTGGGACATGGAGATGAAAGTAAGTAGTGCTCCCTTGGGTTGGAGAAATGAGATTGTAATGATAATTCTTCAGTGAGACAACTCCTACCATACAAAATAACTCATTTCCATGACAACAGGCTGTGGCCACGGAGGGTGTCTCAGAGACAGACATGATCCCACAGGACTGGCATTTATTTACTCATGACTGCTTTTTTTACTCTCCTGAAGCCAGACTTCGGCATCTATGAAGAGAAGGAGGATAAGAAGTTTACATGGACACTGAGTCAGAAAATGGAGATGACATTAGCGGCTTGAATTCCTTCAGGCTGGGAAAATTTGTCACAGAATCAAAATGTTCAGACTTTTCCATTGAGAAGAAGAAGTAAGATGCTGTTTTTAATTATACATTGTCTTCAAAAACAGAATTTTTCTAACCATAAAACCAAGGAAAAACTTAAGACCAAGTAATTTTTGCTGGTTGTGCTACTGATGCACTTTCATATGATTATATGGCTGTTAGAAAGGGTGTCCAGGGAGGCTACTAGATAAAATGGGTTTGGGTCAATATGTTGATGTATTTCACTGCTATATCGATTTTCACTGACCCTTGAAAAAGTCACAGGTGTTTCAGAAATGAAGGAAAGAAACTATTCTGGACATGTACTATATTCTCCACGTGTATTCCAGGAGTAAAGATTCAGAAGGTCTTCTTACAGTGTCCAGACTGATTTTTGGTAAAATCAAATGCTTATTCAATTAAGCCTCAAGATTTTAGATCTGGTGTGATTATAGTGAACTGGGTGAAGAGAATGGCTATATATTAATTACCCACGCTCTCTACAGATGAGAGAGCTGTGTATACTCATGTGTGTTGGTTCATGCTTGTGTGACTCTATGTACAGTAGTTGCCACAGCAGTAATATGGCTACCATCTTAAGGAAAGCTCTTGAGTATTGTGCACACAACGACTTGAGACATTAAGATAGCTGCACCTGAAGCATCAGGTTGTACTCATATTTTTCTTTGCCCCATGACCTGACTTATTCAATTTTTATCCTAGATCTTTCAGTTAGGTGCACATCTTAATGCACATATTTAGGCATATAAATTTAAGCTTGTAGTCTGAGAAACAAGTCAGTAAGAGAACTAAACATAAAACCTATTTGCTGTCTGTAAATGACATGAAGTTACTTTTCAACAAATGAATCTTTCACTTAGAACAATCTGAGTAGGCTTTGTTGTCATTCATGTCATCAAGACAAAAGAGAAAATGTGTCCTTAACTTCCATGTAAAAGACAGAACCTACTTTACTGAAACATCTGCTCTTCAATTATTGCAAGGAATCTTTACTGTAATTATATTTCTCTACTGTTGAGAAGCTAGATTGTTAAGAGAGTAGACATACTTATGCCAGCTTTTAATACAGATTTTTGTAATAAATTCTGTTATGAGTAAGTTGAGTCTATTTCAGGAATGGATTTTAAAAGAATATGGTGCTAAATGCTAGATAATTGGTAAGCTCAACAGAAAAAAAAATTATACAGATGGAAGGTAAAAGTTATTTGTTTTCTTGTACAAAAAGTACAGGAGTTTTTGTGACTAAATGCACTCCTGTGCTATGAGCACTGATAAAAGTATTACAAGACAGATCAGCCACCAAGGCAAACTCCTCCAAAAAGGTGATTGCTCCAGTTTCTGCAGGACATGGCAAAAGCTGTAAGGACCCTGATACCTGCTCATTGAAAAAAAATCATAGATGTAACAAATAGAGGGAGCCTTCCCAAGCCGGGAGGGGGGGAAAGAGATAATAGAGCATTTTGGACTTTGTGGATTAGAATGCCTGGCACATCAGAACCACAGAAATATGAGCCAGTGGTGTAAACTGCTGCACAGTGCACTCTAATGCTCTTGAGTCCCGAAGGGACAAAATCCCAGTTTATATTTCCGGGTTGACTGGGGGTTCTCAAGAGTTGACTGTGTTGGAGGCAGAAATAAGCCTCACTGGTAAAGACTGGCAAGAGCACCCTATTGTGACTGGTCCAGTATACTTGGTATCGATATTATAACGATCCCAAGGGGTATCGATGGGCCTTTAGAATAGCTGCTTTAGACACAGAAGATGATAAGGAGCTGTTTGTTTTGCCTTGCCTGTCAGAAGATCTGTCTGTTGTGGGGTTGCTACGAGTAGAAGAGCAACAGGAACCGATTGCCACAAAAACGGAGCACAGACAGCAGTACTACATAACAGGGATTCCTTGCGCCACATTCATTGTTGGTCTGTCAATTAGAGAGTCAGGGAGAGATAAGCAAAACTTACTCACTGAAATGCAGCTCCTTTTAGCACCTCAACTACCAGTGCTATACTGCATGGTCAAAGGAAAGGTTCCCTCCATGCATCATTCTACTGATGCCACTTGGTATAAGTGTTGGTTACACAAAGAGCTCTGATGGGGAACCTCAGTCATCCAGAAATCTTAGAAGTGATCATGGACTAGGCTGAAGGTAAAAAGTCTGGAACATCACCAGCAGAAGAGGTATCACATGCTAGAGAGGCCCCACCATATAATGAACTACCAGAAAAGTAAAAGAAATATGTCCTGTTCACAGATGGATCGTGTTGTACTGTGGGGAAGCATTGGAGATGGAAAGCTGCAGTGTGGAGCCCCACACAACACATTGCAGAGGTCACTGAAGGAAAACGAGAATCTGCCAATATGCAGAGGTAATGGCTGTCCAGCTGGCCTTAGGTATTGCTGAATGGGAGATGTGGCCAATGCTTTATCTTTATACTGACTCATGGATGGTGGCAAATACCTGATGGGGGTTGGTTAAGCAGTGAGAACAAAACAACAGGCAATGAAGGGATAAATCTATTTGGGCTGCTGAACTGTGGAAAGACATTGCTGCCTGAATAGAGAATATAGCTGAAAAGGTGTGCCATATAGATGCTCATGTGCCCAAGAGTTGGGCTACTGAAGAACAACAAAATAACCAACAGGTAGATTGAGCTGGCAAAATATAGGTGACTCAAATAGATTTGGACTGGCAACACAAGGATGAATTATTTCTAGCTCAGAGGGCCCGTGAGACATGAGGCCATCAAGGAAGAGATGCAACATGTAAGTGGGGTAGAGATCGAGGGGTGGACTTAATTATGAACGCTATTGCACAGGTTATTCATGACTGTGACACATGTCCCATAATTAAACAAGCCAAGAGGATGAAACCTCTCTGGGGGGAAGGGTGATGGCCACCAAATCAGGTCTCGAGAAACAAGTCCTCTGGTGATATGGAACTCCAGAGAGAGCTGAGTCAGGTATTGGGACCCATCTCAAAAATTCTCTTATAAATACTTGGGCCAAAGATTGTGGCATTGAGTGGATTTATCATATCTCCTATCATGCACCAGCTTTTGGTAAAACTGAATGATTTGGTGGATTGTTAAAAACCATGTTGAAAGCAAAGGGTGGCGGAACATTTAAACACAGGGAGAAGCATTTGGCAGAAGCCACCTAGTTGGTCAATACTCAAGAATCTATGAATTGCAATACTTCCCAGTCCAGCTCCCTACATCCTGTAGAGGGAGATAAAGGTCCCTGTAGTACATATGAACAGCATGTTAGAAAATGCTGTTTGCGTTTTTCCAGCTTTTGGAAAGGACAAACATCTTTGTGGAAGTGTTTTGTTGAGGGACCTGAGCAGAAACTTGGTGGGTGAGGCAGAAAAATGGGGATGTTCGGTGTGTAGCAGAAGGGAATTTTATGCTGGGGGAGTGCAGTCAGTAATTCCATGTATATATATATGTATATATATGTGTGTGTATGTTTAATGCGTGTTTATTATTGTTTGTATGTACATATATTTTAAGCATGATGTAGTGATGTGGAATAAGGGGTGGAATGTCACAGTTTTATGACTTTTGTTATCTATATTCCACATCTCTCATTCACCCTCTCATTTTATTTGATTTATTATTCTCAATTCCAATTATATTGTGTTATATTGTGGTATCTTGCATTCCAGTATCTTAGTAAATTAGTTAGTTTCTCCTCAGATCGTTGCTGCTGTTTTGTTTTTAAGCCTTCTGCCTACCCTTTTTCACTTTCCCCCTTTCCCAGTGTGTGGGTCTGTGGGTCCCCCCACCCCATAGTGACGGAACCAGGCTGAACCAGACTGTAAATAGTTAACACCTATCCTGTCCAGTTGTGTCTCTAAACCTATCCAGCATATGCATGTGATGTAGATCAAACTGATTGGTCTCAAATGAGTCTATTTAAAGCATATCACTCCTGGGCTCTCACAGTCGTTTTCTGCAGCTTTTCTGAGTCTGTTGCTGCCACCCACATTTAACCTTGTACAACAAGATTTTTCAGCTGTACCAGTATTCAACTCCCACTTCTCAAGTTGTCAAATAGCTACTCAAGCAGCCTGAAAGTATTAGCAGAGTTTTGCTTTCAAGCAGTTCGCAGGTAGCTAAAATGTAGTTATGCAGAAGAGGAGAGGAAAAAATAAAACGGGTTATTTATTGATATAGATAGGCAGATCTCATTAAATAGTATGTTTTAAGTGGTAATTAAAATACTGCATAGAAAGGGAGAATAAACTCCTTTTCATCTCCTCCTGTTCTGTTTTATTGACGTTGACAGAAGTTGGCTGCCCCTCCTACACTGCTCACTGCATACCTGTTTATGTTCCAAACTGCTTTGCAGTCTGCATGCAGGCATTGCAGCAGAACTCCAGCTACGTGTAGCTGCATGTACCTGCAAGTGGTTTTACGAGTATTTACAGTGCATTTGCTAGATATTTTTCTGCTAGCATGCAGAGTACCAAAGATTGTAAGAATATTTCCAGTTTATGTAATGACATTTAAAAAATTCTGTTCTAATTCTCATATACAGTATATAAGGACTTTGAGTCAGTTTATGATCTGCAAAAAATTTTGAAGCATCCTTCCTAATTCGCTCTTCAAATTAAAAGCTCCTTACTAAGATTACTTCTCTTAATGACAGAAAATGTCATAACTGACTGACTTTTTTATCCCCTAGGCAGTTAATTACACAAGTCTCCTATGGTATTCAAACACCTGCAATGGAAAAAAAAAAGGAAAAGAAAAAGAAATCCCAGGCTGTTAATATTAAATAATGCAAATAAAAATTAATGCCTTGTGTTTATGTCTCAGGGCAGTTCTAATTTTACACCTCTTTTCTGTTTTCCTCAGATCCATGTTAACATTCTTGGAATAGGCTGGCAATGACTGTGCTGTAATTCTATTTATAGTTTCAGGGATATTCCAGGATATATGTGAACAGGGAAATATTACAATAGAGTTCCATTACAGATGGCACACTGTATTCTTAGTTCTTGCTGCCTACATTAGGCACAAAAGCAATAAACTTCCACGTTCTGGGATCCAGAACTTGAAATTTAGTATCCAAAGCAACGCTCAAAAAATGCATTTATGTGTCTTATGAAGATTCAAGTATTTGGGAGAAGTGATGGACACTCCGGAAGGCTGTGCAACCATTCAGCAAAACCTGGACAGACTGGAATGATGGGCAACAAGAAACCAGATGAGGTTTAACAAAAGCAAGTGCAGGGGCTTGCACCTGGGAAGGAATAACCACAAGAATCAGTACAGGTTGGGACACGACCTGCTGGAGAAGAGCTCTGAGGAAAAGGATATGGGGGTCCTGGTTGACAAGAGGTTGGCCATGAGCCAGCAGTGTGCCCTGGTGGCCAAGAAAGTCAATGGAATCATGGGGTGCATTAAAAGGAGTGTGGCCAGCAGGTCAAGGGAGGTGATCCTTCCCCTCTACTCTGCCCTGAACAGGCTTCACCTGGGGTGCTGTATCCAGTTCTGGGCTCCCTAGTACAAAAAATACACGGATCTCTTGCAGAGAGGCCAGCAGAGGGACACAAAGATGATAAAGGGCCTGGAACATCTCCCCTGTGAGAAAAGGCTGAGGGAGCTGGGTCTGTTCAGCCTTGAGAAAAGAAGACTGAGAGGGGATCTTATTAATGTTTATAAATGTCTTAAGTGTGAGAGTCAAAGGGACATGGCCAACCTCTTTTCAGCAGTGTGTGGGAACAGGACAGGGGGAAACAGCCATAAACTTGAGCATAGGAAGTTCTGCACCAATATGCAAAGGAACTTCTTCAGAGTGAGGATGATGGAGCAGTGGAGCAGGCTGCCCAGGGAGGCTGTGGATTCTCCTTCTCTGAAGATATTCAAGAGTCAGCTGGATGCGTACCTGTGCAGCCTGCTGTAGGGAGCCTGCTTTGCAGGGGGCTTGGACTTGTCGTAGGAAGAGATCAGATCAGTGAGGCAGAACCTGCCTTTTATAAGCCCATCGTTACTGGGTGTGATTGCCTGGATGTCCTGCACATGGTAATTGCCAAGCTCCACTTAACTGGGACCTCCATAGTTAACAAGGGCTGCTCTTAAATTATTGAAAGTGTTCTAGAAAGCACTTCCACCACCTCCTTCAGCACTCCTATAGTTCTTTTGTCCCCACAAATTTACGAGTGTCCCAGTAGTGTAGGAGATATTTAATAATTTCCCCTTGGATCATAAGTGCTTCATTTTGCTCTCTGCCTCTGCCTTCCAGCTCAATGAGCTGGGTACTATAAAAATAAAATAATAATCAATAAATACTGCGGCAAAAAGGACATTAAGTATCCTAATTTTTTTCCCTTCACTTGTCAATGCTTTTTCACTTTCAACCAGTCAAGGATGGAGATTCTCCTTAGTCCTCCCTTTCTTGTTTATGTACTTATATTAAAAAAAAATATTCTGTATTGTCTTTCACTGTAGTGACCAAGTAAACTCTAGTTGAGCTTTGGGTCTTCCAGGCTTATATGTACATAACCACACAACATCTCTGAATTCTTGTGCCCCTGGATATAGATACTACCTCCAAATTACCTGATTTTGACTCATATTTGAACGACAGTCTTTTACTCAAAAAGATATATTTCATTTTATGAAGAAAATGCTAGCTTTCTTCCACATCCTCACTTTTAATGGCTTGCCTTACAGGAACAGATCTCTTTTCTCCTCTATGACCAAAAGGTTGGCTTTGAGGGAGCTGGTTTGAAATAAAGAGCAGGAATATTTTTCTGCATTTTTTCCTTGAACTTTCTGAACATGATTATCACTGGCAGCTCTTAATGGCATTTACACACTGCTGAGAGAATGAATTGGATAGGTTATTGATTCTGATCCATTTCTGAAGGAACAGGATATTGAATATGATGTATGCAAGAGTGCAGAACCATAGCCGTAATTATGAGATCTTGGATCTTGCTTTACGGGAAAAATGTGTGCTATGCTTCACAGTGGCAAAAATAACAATGAGTAGGGGTGATGTGTCACTTTAAAACTATGTAAATCTATTTCAGTAGTGTTTAGTTAAGGACAATACTCCTAAAAAATGAATCCTACTCTCTTGAATAAAATACATTTTATCTCTTGCCTAGGAAAACAAGCTCAACAGATAAAATAAGAACAGAAAACAAAACATTTTGAACATTATTTTTGAGGGAGAATAATAAGTTCAACAGTACAGGGGTAGTTTAGGACTGTGTTTAGAAATATCTTTTCTTACGTGTGTATTGCTAGGCTCTAATGTCAAAATTAATGTCAAAAATGTTTTACTCTTGCTTCTTTGTCCTAAATGTAACTTGAACGAAAGTTGAAATTCTCCCTTAAAATGTGCTGTTTTCTCTTGTTTAGCAAAGGAGTTTCTTTAGATAGCTTTCATATGATTATAGTTACACAAAAAAAATGTATTAATTTTAATTGTTTCATCAAAACATGATTCTTGCCTTCAGTGAACATCACGACTAAGGCTTCTTTTCAACTGTGTTGGATTTTTTCTTAACAACTTCTTTGGTTCTGGGCTGAGTTTGGTTGCATAATCATAAATAAAGTCAGGAGAGGTAGGAGAGGAGTAATTAACACTTGGATTATATACAGATGGATGTAAAACTGGAAAAAGAGTTCATATTTGTGGCTCATTTCTACCAGACACTCATCATAACAAGTGGTAAGTACACTGACAACTATCATCATGTGCAATTGTTTTACATTTCTCAGATTTTATGGCTATGGTAACGTAAATAGAAATAAAAATATCG
Organism: Phasianus colchicus; assembly: GCF_987193195.1. Classification (NCBI taxonomy): domain Eukaryota; kingdom Metazoa; phylum Chordata; class Aves; order Galliformes; family Phasianidae; genus Phasianus; species Phasianus colchicus. Next base: position 15,038,583 of record NC_143476.1, read on the forward strand.
AAAAGAATAAATAAAAGATTTTGTTTTACTGGAGAGCAGTATATCCACAACCTTTAATAATGTAGAAGCATTACTGTACTTTCACCTTACTAGTTCTGCTAGTCAAATCACTAACAGGAGATAAAGCTGTAAGTCTACTTTTGCTGCATTTCATCAGAATTCCTTGAGTCATTCTGAAAAGGTCATCACTATTAAATTAGTGTAATAGAATCATAGAACATCCTGTGTTGGAAGGGGCCAACAAGCATCACTGAGTCCAACCCCTGGCTCCAGGCAGCACCACTCAAAATCCAAATCCTTTGTCCAAGAGCACTGTCCAAACACTTCCAGAACTCTACCCTGTGGTGCTTGTTCCATGCCCACCATCCTTGGTGCAGATCCTTGCGTGTTTTAGACAGAACTGTCTTCTTTTTTCCAAAGTGCCAGCGTGGTTTCTTTCTATATACAAACGTATGCATCTATCTATCTGTCTCTCTATTTTTATAAGCTTTGCAAACATGATTTGGAAGTTCTAAGGACAACTCAAAGGGAATCTCGAAGTACTGATTTTACACATAATTTATGCAGCTTACTTCCTACTAGTTTCCCACTAGTACAAGCACTGCATAAGATTAGTACATGAACTAACAGAATTTTGGTGTCTCCTTGGGGAACTTGATCTATTCGGAGCATAAGTGCTTTAATAACTTAAAAACAGGTACTTTGTCTCTGTGACTATGTCACAGTGAAAAGTCAGGGGGGGCAGGTTTGATAAATGGTTTATTTGAAAAGAGAAAATGAGAACGATGTCTGGCATATAACAGGTAGATAGATCACTGCATGGTAATTGTTAATTGTGTAAGCGGCAGTTTTCCCTTAGAATTTAACAAAAGGTTCTTCTGTATTCTTCCAGTTTTTAGAGGCAGGTTTCTGAATCTGCAGCTGTGCTAGGTGATAACAATTAATGCCATTACCTTATTTGTAATATCAGTGCATTCAGTGTAATAGCCAGCAGATAAAGTCCAGCCATAGCTGAGACACAAACATCTATCTCCTCTACTTTTTTCCCCTTTTTAGTATGTTTACATGATTATTAAAAAATGAGTTCATTCACTAAGTTTATTATATGATCTATTAAGAATAAATATGAACATGATGAAGAAATCAAACTATAAAATCTCTTTCCCCTTCCCCTCCTCTCCCTCCTCCCCCACCCCCCCACTGGAACTAATAAAACTGGTGGAATATGAGTGCCAAGGAGTAGATGGTGAAACGTCTTCTGGAACTCTTGTTTCATTCTCAAAGTCTGCTTGCTCAGAAAAAAAAAACAAAAAACAAAAAGCCAGCAGATAAAAAGCAATTGAAAGGTTAGTTACTCTACAGATATGGAATGTCATCCAGTCTGTGGTAGTTTAGCTCTGTTGTCCATGGCATCCAACAACAGTTACTTTTCAGAAATTTTCCATCTGGCACGTAGTGTAGACATGAGGCTACTTGGAATTCTTTTCTGAAACCATTCCTTTTGGGTCTTACTTGTTATTATAACTCAGCCCAAAGCCTTTCTCCTCTTTGATAAAAAATAACAGGACTTGAAAGCACCTGTCTTCTTGATTAATTAGAGAGATAGACTGGTAGTTTTATAAAATGACAAATTAAAGATTTTCTTTCCTTTCTATAAAATACAGTTTTGGAAATAGTGCTGGTGCAGTACTTCTGCATCCAGTTTCGATAAGTGTTTTTAATATAGAAATTGTATAGTGATTATTTTAGCAAAGTTATAATGTGTTGTTACTATTTATGACATGTTTCCGAAACTTACATTTGCTCTTCTGCCATGAACAACTGATTGTCCTATAGCTATGGTCCTCCTGTTCATATTTCTTTTAAATTAATCTGATTTCAGTGTGAATGAACTTTAGGCTCCAGCTGCAAGTTTGTTACTGCCCATATAAAGTCAAATCATGACTTGTATTGACTTCGACCTGCTTAAAAGTAAACAAACAAAAAAATAGCAGATGTTTCCAAAGTCTCTGATTTGCCTTAGAAATGGCTATTGTGTTGTTTTTGCTCTCTGTAGCCTCACCAACAATAATGCCTATAGTTTTATACTCCCACTCTTGCTCTACTCAACTTAATGTGGTCAGTAGAGATATGAAAAGCAGTGATTTAAATGCATGAATTCAAATATACTTTTTACATTTCCCTTTCATTAATCTTCATAAAACAATCTTCCATCAGGAAATTCTTACGTTATTGCTTTTCTTATGTAGGAAGCCTATTGTCTTCTTTTTTTACACCTAGTTTTATACTTTTCCATGTTCTGAGTTAACCACCTTTCACATTACAAGGAAATTTACACACACATGTACACATGTCATTGTTTTATTTTGTGCCATTATGGCAACTAGATTATTTTTACAATGAAAACAAGCATCCTCTAAACAGAGAATAATGGACGTCACTTATGGTGAACAGTATGAAGAGTAATAAAGGAAGGTTAGTTCTCAAATTGAATAACCCATTGTTAATACTATGAAAAAATAGATTTATACATTTTCTGAAGATACATAACAACAAATTTAAATGAGATCTGCAGAGCTATGAGTATAAAGCATTCATAACTAATACTCTCATTCTTCTGGTCTGTATAGTCTGTGTGCATTAAAAAAAAAAAAAAGTATAGAAGTGTCAATTTTTTCCTGATGGAATTATAAGTTACTTTGGTTTAAAACTTTGAAAACTTTATTTCTAATAAAGAAACAACAATCTATTACAAGAGGGTCTTAAATATTATCAGGGCATAGTTGAAAGCATTTGAAATGTCCAGTTACTGGCAGTAGATCTATGTAATCATTAGCCCTTCACTTGTTGTCCTTCACTGCAATTTCTACCAGTCAGGAAAGGTTGTCACATATTGTTGATGAAATGTTTGTACAGTAAATTTCAGTTAACACGATACAACAACTCAAACTGTTCTCATGCAGTCATTGGAAATATCTGCCTCTGGGAAGGTTGCATGGCTTTGACAAATGTGCAGAAACTCCCAATTTTTCATGCCTTCTAATAATGCTGAGTACATAAAAGAAAAAGTAAATCCTTGCCTTTAGGGTACAGAGCTTGCTTTTATGCTGTCATTTGTTCCATTTCAGGCTTTTCCCAATAGCTGAATTTGTTCACAAACATTTACCATTTTGTTTTGTAAACTGACATGGAATTCTGCCTGTACTGGGCTTCTGTGGCAAGGTTTTTGTAGCTGGGGATGGCATGTTGCAGGAGAGGCATTTGTGAGACGAGCAGAGAAGCTGCCCCTCTTCCAACCTAAAGGTGCAAAAAGTACCCGCTGCTGGCCAGAGCTGAGCCCATTGGTGACACTGGCTTTGCCTCTGTGAGGGCACATTTAGGAAAGGGAACAAGTACTTCACAGCAGCAGCTGAGAGAAAATATGAGAGAAGCGTTCCTGCAGGCACCCAGGTCACTGCAGGAGAAGGGCAGGAGGAGCTGGGTCCAGGGGAGACCCGCAGAGGAACAGAACGTCTCCCTGCAGCCTGTGGGCACTGGGCAGAGCAGATCACCCCGTGCAGCCCACAGTGCAGTAGGGGATGAGGCCTGGAGGAGCCACAGCCCATGGACACTCCAGCAGCCTGCAGTGCTGGAAGGCTGGGGGAGATGCTGCCCGTGGGGATCTGTGTGGGTCAGTGCCTGCGCTATGGAGCCATGTTGGAGTAGTGCTTGGAGAGCTGCAGCCCAGGGGAAGCCCATGTGGGATCAATTTGGGAAGGACTGAATCCTCTGGGAGGGACCCACGTGGATCAAGAGATGGAGGAGTGGCAGAGATGACGCACTATGGACCGACTGCAGCCTCCATCCCGTGTTCCAGGTGCCATTTGGGGGGAGGAGGTTAAAGAAGATGGATGGGAGAAATGTGCCTTTATTTGGCTTTTAGTTCCTACTGCTCCAGTCTGTCAGTAGCTGGTAATAAATTGCATCAGTCTCCCTATACTGCATGTGTGGTTTTGCCTGTAGTGGTAATTGCTGAGTGGTGGAGATTTTCCGCCTGTTAGCATGAATGCACCACATCTACTCAGCACAGACAACACCTGGAGAGCTGGATTCACTTCTAGGCTCCCTAGTACAGGAGAGATATGGGCATACTGGCATGCTATTCAGCGGAATGTGTATTTGGATTCCTGCTCTTATGAATTTGGATACAGGCATGTTTCCTTGATAAATTATTGCATTGTATTAATTCTGAAGATATCGTTCAGTGCTTAATCAGTCACATTATGATAATTTGCTCTTATTCATAGTGACTGTATAAAATTTTGCTGTTTTTAACAATGTTCTCCTTTCCTTCCATTATGGAATCGGGCAGTCTTCTTACTGTCTTCATGTTAAAATTAGATGAATAGAAATGGGAAAAGTCAACTTTGATGTGGTTTGTTTGGTTAGTTTTTTAAGAAATGAGTTCAGTCTTGGAGATCTACAGTAAACTGAACAAAACTGATAGCCTTCTTTAATTCAACATATTCAAATCTCTTTTGAGTATTACTTAAATTCATAATTCCCAAAACCTACAGACAATATGGCATCATGTGGGACAGACCCCTACTCCAGAGTGACCATGAAGGAATGGCAGAGACAAAGCATTATGGACTGACTGCAACTTCCATTTCATGTTTCCTCTCACTGCTTGGGGAGAGGGGTTAGAAAAAGGGTGGGTAAAGGGAGGGTGTTTTAATTTGCTTCTAGTTCTCATTGCTCTATTCTGTTATCTATAGACAATAAAGAACACAAATCTCTGTTTTGTTTGTGAAGGTGTCTGGTGAGAGGTCCCCCTGCATTCATCTCAACACATGAACATTTTTTTTCATCATATTTTCTCCCCCTGTTCCTCTGACCAGAGGGAGTGAGAACATCATGATGGTGTCCACCTCCACAATCCAAATATTCATTGATCTGAAGGGACAGTCAACTTCAAGAGAAGTATTTGGGACTAAACATACAGACAAGCAAGTTCAGCTAAGGTACAGATGAACATCATTGTACTTTCATTCAGCTGCCTTTTTTTTCTTTTTTCTTTTTTCTTTTTTCTTTTTTCTTTTTCTTTTTTTTTTCGATAGGAGATAATTGTCTTTGCCTTTTTTTTTTTTTTTTTTTGGTGCCAAAAATTAATTTCCTTTATATCTCTTTTTTTAAACCTCCTTCAAATAAATGAGTCCCATGGTTTTATTAGCTTCAGAACCTGTCCCTTCATTTCTTGTGTTTCTAGGATTCTGATAAATCGAGAAGTGCTGAAACGACTTTTTCTTAATATAAATCCAAGCTGCAAGTGCAAAGAAAAAGATCCTGGTTTGGCTGATTTAATAACAAAGAGCTCATTTGGAATCTCTGATGTTTTTTTTTTCTACCTTATTCTTCCCCAAATCAAAACTCAGTCAATATATGGGATATTTTTGTCTCCTTTCAGTTCAATTTCTTTGAGACTGTGAAATGACAGCAGCTATGAATTGATTAAGTCTTATTTCAGTATTTTGCATTATTCATCATTTTGAATCTGTCAATATTTCTTTCCTTGGGGTTTTGACAATCAATTCTCTACCACACCTCTAGCTTCTTAAGCACTTGAATACATGTTCTTTTTTTCTTTTCTTAGCTCACCTAGGTACATTTAGGTATATTACCCTTGTCTTTCTTTTAAATGCCATTTGTCACAATGACATATGGCTAGATAATACCTTGCATGTTGTTTATCCCATCAGTACAGATAAGTCAGATAGTCCAATAGCACTCAGATTTTCTGATAACGTAGACCTAATGTATGCTACTTAAAAATAATAATTCTTTTTTGACATGTGGCTGTTTTTTTTTGACAGATACCCATATTATCTATATGGATCTCTTTTTAATTTGATGCAAGTGCCCTTCAAGTCATATAGGCAAGTATATATTGAGTACCCTCATATCATCTGGCATGACACATCTGGGCAGACAGGGTCCAAATCCCAGTCTGTGTTAACTGCTAAGGGTATAGATGGTAGAATGGATGGAGCCTGGCTATGCTGTACTTGGCTGCAGAAAGGTGTCAAACTGATCTTTTTCTCTAAAAACTAAAAATGTTCAGCCTACAGAAAACATTCAGGGAGGATTTCATCAATGCATGCAAAATACCTGAAGGAGCAGTGCAAAAAAGTTGGAGAGAGGCTCATTCCAATTGTGTCTGTTGGCAGGATAAAAAGCAATAGGCACAAAATGAAACAAAGGAGATTCTATTTAAATGTTGGGAAAGACTTTACTGCACACAGCACCTACACACATTGCCCATAGATCTAGTGGAGTCTCTGGAGTTCTTTGAAACCTGTTAGGACACAGAATCATAGAATCATAGAATGGTTAGGGTTAAAGGGGACCTGTAAGATCATCTAGTTCCAACCCCCCTGCTATAGGCAGGGATACCTCCCATAGACCAGATTGCTCAAAGCCCCATCCAATCTGGCCTTGAATGCCTCCACGGAGGGGGCATTCACAACCTCACTGGGCAACCTGTTCCAGTGTCTCACCACCCCAAGTAAAGAATTTATTCCTAATATCTAGTTTAAATCTACTCCTGTTTAAAGCCATTTCCCCTTATACTGTCACTTCATGCACTTATGAAAAGTTCCTCTCCAGCTTTCCTGCAGGTTCCTGAAGGTAGTAAAAAGCTGCTATAAAAAAGCTGCTATATCCCAGAGACTTCTTATCTCCAGGTTGAGGAGCCCCAACTCTCTCAGGCTGTCTCTGTAGGGGAGTTACTCCAGCCTTCTGATCACCTTCATGGCCCTCCTTTGGACCCACTCTAACAGCTTGATATCCTCATGTTGGAAGCCCCAGAACTGGATGCAGTACTCCAGGTGGGATCTTACAAGAGGAGAATAAAGGGGCAGAATCACCTCCCTCAAACTGCTAGTCACATTTTTCTTGATGCATCCCAGGATACAGCTGGCCTCCCAGGCTGCAAGCGCACAATGCTGGCTCATGTTGAATGACACTCAGAAATCCTTCTGCTCAGGGCTGCTCGCAAGCCATTCACTGTCCAGCTTGTACTTGTGCTTAGTATTGCCCCAACACAGATGCAGGACCTTGCACTTGGCCTTGTTAAACTTCATGAGTTTGGCATGGGCCCACCTCTCAAGTCTGTCCAGGTCTCCCTGGATGGCATGCCTTCCCTCTAACGTGTCAACTCCCACACTCAGAACTTCACTAGACTGCCATGGCCTTTCAAATAAGATCCTGGGAAGCCTAATTTATGTGACCTGCTGGAACATCACAATGGCCAAGGTGACTTGAAGAGCTCCCTTTCAACTTTTGTGGGCTGCTCAACTTGTATAATGACTTTTTTTCACTACAGTGACATAGTTAATCATTCAGGCTAGCTTATCCTGGTTATCTTTTGATACATAAAAAGTTAAAAGTATTTGCACAACGGCATTAAACTATCTCTGATTCATGAGCTAGTTTCCCGGTTTAGTACCTGGTGGCTGGAAAAAGGTAAACATTACTCTCATTTTTAAGAAGGGGAGAAAAGAAGACCCAGGGAACTGCAGGCCGGTGAGCCTCATCTCTGTGCCTAGGAAGACTGTGGAGCAGATCCTCCTAGAATTTATGTTAAGGCACATACAAGACAGAGAGGTGATTAGAGTCAACCAGCATGGCTTCACCGAGGACAGGTTGTGTCTGACCAATCTGGTGGCCTTCTATGATGGAATGACAGCTTCAGTGGATGGGGAAAGGGTGATGGATGTCGTCTACCTGGACTTCTGCAGAGCCTCTGACATGGTCCCTCACCACATCCTTCTCTCTAAATGGGAGAGGTATGGATTTGAAGAATGGATGGTTTGATGGATTAGGAACTGGTTGGTTGGACGCAGCCAAAGGGTTGTGATCAGTGGATCTTTGTCTGGGTGGAGGCCAGTCACAAGTGGTACTGTTGGAAATATCCAAATAACTTTTGTCGGGATGGTATCTCTGAAAAAGCAGATTTTATTCATGATTGCAATGGCGAGCGTCCTGCAAGCAGGAGCACCCCTAAGGACACAATGACGGCTTTCTGTACTTTGTTTCCCCCTTCGCCTATCCCCCTCTCTTGTTTATCTTGGAGAAGAGAAGGCTCTGGGGACACCTGATCGTGGCCTCCAATATTTGAAGGGAGCATATAAACAGGAGGGTGTATGGTTGTTTACAAGGGTGGATAGTGATAGGACAAGGGGGAATGGTTTTAAACTGAGACAGGAGAGATTTAGGTTAGATATTAGTAGGAAGTCTTTCACTCAGAGGGTGGTGATCACTGGCACAGGTTGCCCAAAGAGGCTTTGAATGCCCCATCCCTGGAGGCATTCAAGGTAAGGCTGGATGTGAGATGATCATCATGGTCCTTTTCAATCCAGGTTATTCTATGACTTGCAGGCCAAGAGCAAGGAGAGGTAAGCAATTGCCAAAGATAGCAGTCAGTGATCAGCCTTTTGTGGGCATATCTCAAGGGAGATAACATCCAGAGGACCTGCATGCCCCAGGTGCTGTCTGTGACTCTAACCTAAGTGCCCAGGAATGTCACACTGGCAGAAAAAGAGGATAAAAGAGGACACCTACAACCAAGGAACTGTGTACCCGATATCAGATGCCTCTTGGTGTGATTGCCTGCTGCCTTGCCTGCTTATCCTGGGTCTGCTACCTGAGACCTGCCTGTTTTTCCTGGACCCACTGTTGGTTGCCTACTGTTTATCTGCTTGATGCCTAATGCCAGATATTCTGCTGCCTCCTTCCCCTGTGCCCTTATGCTGGCACTGGCCTTGGGCTGTTGGAACTGCACACGACAGGACACTGCATGACTCTTTGTAGTTGCTATCCCTGCTTTACATAATTCTTGCTCTTTTCCTGTCTTTCATACTGCTGCCTTCCCTTGCCCATTGTCCTAATTTGTAATAATCACCAGCCTTTCCCTTCTCTATCTATTTAATTGATGATAAACCGATTGGATGACATTTGACCTTGCTTATGTCTCAGTCTCCCTCTGGGTATATCAAAGTTTCTCAATCTCACTCCAGGTATACCAAAGAATTTCCTCTGATAATGATACACAAAGCCAGTAGTAGGTAAGTTGAACTTCATAAAGGCACTTTATTTCCCTTGAAAAAAAAACATATACCATCTTAGCATCAAAAAACAATATCCATTTTATTACTGAATTTTTCTTCTATGACTTCATGAATCTTATCACTGAAGAGTACTACTTCTTGTGGATACATTTCAAATTCTTCTTCTAGTTGACATTTCTTTCAGGTCTCATGCAAGTGTTCAAATCAAACGAGCCTAAACTTTTCTAATTAAAATGAGTTTGTTTTTTTTTTCCTTTTTCATTAATTAGTTCACTGACTCTGATATTTTCTCTTCCTCAAATTTTTTAGCTTTTTTGGAGGGATGTCACAAGGGCAGGAAGGAAGGGATGGATGAGCATCCACATTCTTCTGACCTTTGAAAGTCTCTACTACAGAATTTATTGCACAAGCATGCAGGCATGGCATCAGTCATCTTTCTCTGGAAAAACATGGTATGTAAGTGATGATATGCTAGTTTCCTAGAACACATTCATTCTGCTTCCTAGAGATAGCTTGTAATTATTTGTGATCCTCTTCTGATGGAGTCAGATGATCTCTTTGGTTATTTATAAACCAATAGTTCAAATACCACATAGTCAGTTTGCATGTTCTCTGCAGATTTGTGGTGAAAATGCTTGAATAATTATCTCTGAAGAGCACAAAGCCAATTAGTCATTTTTTTCCCTTTTGGGCCTTTTTGTATTTTGAGACTGTAATGAATACAATAAAAGTTCATTAACTTTAGGATCTTATGTGGCTCTATAATGCTAAAATTAATGCTTTTAAATAAATAATTACTTGACTAAAAGCCTCAGATTTTATTTTAAACATTTACCAAATTCTCCAAACATTTTTATTTTTGACTTAAACAAAAAAGCTTTGTACTATGTCAAGGCAAAAAATTCCATCAGCATATAGGAATAAGTTGAAAATACAATGTTCTCAGATAAAAATTCTGCATGAATATTGTTCTAATACGAAAGACTGTAAATAAGGTTATTTCCCAAGTAGTATTAGTATTAACTTGGGTGCCTAGTAATCAGACAAGCAAAACAAACATAAATGTTTAATTGATAAAATCTCAATGTCACAGGTAATGATTGGTGTAATGTTTTTCATGATGTTTAACATACCAAAGAGATTCAGAATGCTCTGGAAAATAGTAAGATCCCACTACTGTATCTCCCCTGGAACTTTTAACAGTTGTCTGAAAAAACAAAAACTTTTCTACCTGAAGGATGAACAAAACAGGAGATTTTGAACTGATGAATATGATTGTGAGTGTAAAAATTTTTTTTCAGTAACAACTGAAAAATCAACATCTTCACTTGTGGAAATCAACTCTATAACCACAAAGTAGTTACACAGCAGGTATATTATCAGTGCTGTGCATCCACGCTGGGTACAAAGGGGGATCCCCTCCTAGTATGCACACTTTGAGTCATTCCAAATACATTCACCATTTCTCATAAGGAAATTACCAATCTAACAGATTTTCAAGGTGAATTGGCTTTAGAAATATAAATGTGTTTAATACTAAAATAATTGTGTGCCAAAATGATCTCTCTGGTTGTAACTAATGCCATATAATACCTTGACTGGATAGAATCAGTGCTTGTTGTTGTAATAAATTCTTCTAAAAACGCAGGAGAAATCTACTGCCTTATTGTCAGTGGTTTCTGGCCCAGATTGGTGCAGTTCCATGACTAAATGGGGTGGAGGGATCTATAGATCCCCACAGGGTAGGGGGATAGAGAAAAAGGGGAGAAGATAGGGAGATAGGGCCTAAAAAATAAACAGCAGCAACAAGCTAAGGGAGAAAATTGGTTTCCTAAATATGATAGCGAAATGACAGATAACACAATTTAATACAATAAAGTTGGAACTGAAGCTAATAAATCAAATAAAATGAACATCTTCTGGGATATGTAGTTCTTCTGAGACAGGTGTACCTGGAAGTGTTGACAATTCATTGAACTGGAGCATTAACTCTTTAACTCCCAGTGCTCCACATGATGTTATGATGTGGAATACTGGTAACAAAAATCATAAAATCATGACACTTGTGTAGTCCTCTGAATAGTCAGAGTATCTTTAGGACTGTTAGAAACATCCTAACATAGTTCTTTTTCTCCTTTTCCCACGAAAGGTCACACTGAAAACAAGAGACCAGAAATGCCTAGCATAGCTCATACATCAGCTGCACAACATAGCACAAGTTGTCATTATAATTGATGATTGCACTGCAAAATGATCCTCTTGCCCCTTTCCCTATTTCGAGCTGTACATCTTTGCAGTGAATGCTGTGCAGTCTGAGTGTTAGGCTTTGGAAGATGGTTGTGATCTCCAGCTGATGCTTCTTGGCTTACTCATCATTTGCAGTATGAACCACCACGGACCCTCCTAGGCATGCTCTGCTTAGGTAACACAGATCAAACAGTTGTGCTTATGTGGCCTGCAGGTACAATCCCAACTGTGCAAAGAAAGCAGAAAGGAAGCAACAAATCTCAGCCACTATGAACTGGTTTCAGAGGGGCTTTCACCAACTAAGAATCTATTCCAGGACACTTAAAATCCAAATGTGCCCTTCAATAAGCAGAGGGATTTTTTTTATTTTTATTTTTTTTTCCAAATAAGTATTTACCTACTCATATCTACCAATAATTTACAGTCTAAATAAGCAATGCAGCTTTGAGGCAATGAGCTCCCCTGAAACGCATGGCAGACAGTGAGAATCAGTGGGACATATGGACAGTGGTACAAATACCTAATGACACCTGCTGTCTTTGTAAAAGCAGCAAAAAACCAATTTCAATTCCCATGTTCTTAGATTGAAAAACAACACCACAGTGCTCAGTTTCTAGGTCTCACAGGGTCCCCTAGGTACAAAGGTGCGTTCATTAGGACAAAAAGGACCTATGTGATGAAATTACCTCCTTTACTTTTTTGATTTGCATATTGCCTACTGAGAGGTTCTGCCTGCTGATTTTATACCTCCTTTCCATTATATAACTTCCGTATAATTCTTTTGACAATCAGCACATGAACCTGAAGAACACAAACAGAAGACTGCAAAAAAATCCCTTTATTTACACAATTGATTTCAGATAATTCTTAGGTAACCAGCTGTACAATAAAAATAAATTCTGATACATGACAGGAATGCCCAGTAAATCAGGGTTTTAAGCAACAAAATATTAAATACAAACAGTCTACTAAAAAAAAAAAAAAATCTTACAGTAATTCAAAGGAAGCACTATTTGCAGCATACTAACACACTTAGCATTTCTTAGACAGAAAAAAATTAATAGAAACCAAGCTTGTGTAAAGCTGCATGGCATTTCCACTACCTATACACAAAGTAAAGCAAGGACTTAGCATGTGCAGGAATATAGTAAGTGGAATTCTCACTTTGAGGGCCTTAATTTCTGCTCTATTTTTTATATCATGCTCTTAATTGGGGTGCTTTATTTATTTATTTTTTTTTGCAGATAGTTGGTTGCAATATTGGAATTTTCTCTTCAAGTTCAGTTTTCATATAACAGAATTCTAACATCTGTCTCGACAACAGGTAGTATTTGAAAGGCAAAAAGCTGATTTTTCCCTTATGCAGAAGGGTATAATTGAAACCTCAAGTTTTCTTTAAATTCTTCATAGCACTCCCTTGGAGTAACAAAATAATAACTTCCAGTTCTAATTTTATACTATGATTTCAGTGTTTTTCTTCTACCAATATAGATTTTTATATATGTTCTTTTTGTTATGTCTTTATCCTCATTATTAATGGTATGTTTCAGAAGAAATTGGAAGTGGTTTACATAGTGGCAAAATAAGCAAATGCTTCTATTTTTTTGGAAGGCAGTGAAAGTCTGACCTCAGAGATATGAAAAAAAAACTGCAGAAATACCCATATATTGTAGTTAGGATAGGACTCTGATTAAGCAGATTTTTTTCAGTGCATGTCTGCAGGAACTGATGGCATTTAATAGTGGCAGCGGAGTAATAGATTACATGCATCTAATTCCTCTTATTTGTATTCATTTGCAGAGAGTTATCACTACAGTTTTAGTGTTTTCCAGCATAGTTGCAGTAGTGAACTGTGAGGAAGGAGGGATGGAAGAAAGTGCAATGTCTTCAGATGGTTTGTTTTGTGGAAAAAAAAAAAAAAAAAAAAAAAAAGAGTTATGCTAGGGGAAATAAATCCTGATCACTAAAACAGTTCTTCAAAGAAAAAAAAAAAATGCATGCAATTATTTCAGTTTTACAATCTAAGAAATGAGACACAAACAAAGCATGTGATTTGACCAGAACGCCTAAACAAATCTGTAGAACTTCTAACAGAAACCAAGGACACATTTAAGCGCTGTTACCTCAGTGTTTTTTTTTCATGCAGCTTTCCTAAGAAATAAAAAATCAACCCTCAGCTACTGTGTAGGTCCCTTAGGAAGTCATCAGTACAATTTTTAGGTGTGAAAGCAATAATAATATCAATTATAATGCCCGTTGTTTTGAAGACTTTTTTTACCTTTCATGTTTAAACTGAAAGTAAGCACTAAAATGATTTGATTTGGTAAAAACAGCCGGGATGGAGGGAAAGAGTGATGCCTAAAACTTGGTCTGAGAAAAGATGTTTGAATGATGGTACCTCTGCTTGAGCTGAAGCAGAGTCCATGGAGAAGTTGTCTGCCTGATTAGATCTGCAGTTTTATGGAGTGGAGTTGGGGGATTCTCTTCTGCAACAGTGCTGGTTCAGAATAGGCAGTACTTTTTCTGGAAGTCAACTGGTTTTGATTAACCCTCTTACTTTATCAAATGAGAGCTGAGAAAGACATAATGTGGACATTAGAAGGAAATCAGTCTTGCTAAAATAATAAAAAAGGTGTGAAGGATATGATTATGCAGAGGGAAGAGAGAAGCAAGCTGCTGACTAGCAAAGCAACCTGTAGGGAAGAATTGCAGGACACACAAGGGACACTTAATCTGCAAGATGGGGACAGATGGCTTTGTTTATTTCTACTTGTGCAGAAATGTCTCTTCTCTGTAATCTGCAGCTACTGAGCTGAAGGCCAAGCACTGGATGAAGCCCACTCCTCTTGCATCTGTCATCTGCAACCTGGCAAGAAAACTATCTCCAATGTGGTGTTAGAAAGTGGCACTCCTTTATTCCTCACAATGAGCATCGGGTGACTTGACAAGCAAGCACGTGCTCTTAGAGGTCAGGTTCTACACTTACACAGTTAAGACATACATATGCAGTATGTTGTCATATTCACTCTTTTTCAAGATCTCATAGAGATGTGCTAAGGTCCCTTTGAGCATGTTCAGTGGTATTTAGGGTGGTTGAATGCCCACCTACTTCTTCCCCTTTTTTCACCATCAGCTTCATCTGAAAATTGACTCACTTTCATTCACTTTTTCCAGTTTGGAAGATTTCCATTGCTTATTAGGCCACAGTCAGCCACTTCCTAAAAACGATGAGGTATGTGGTACCTAAGGAAAACGTCCTTGCATGTTTTGAAGCAGCAGATAAAAGTATTCTATTGTGACTCCAGTACTTCTCATGAAGCAAAATCATTGAGGCAGAAGGTAAAAGTATTCTAGTATGTCCCCAGTGGAAAATTAGTGAGGAAAAGTAAGACTGTTCACCCACTAAAGCTGAAATTGAAAGTTTTAGAACCATCACTTCAGGATTCCTTTTGCTAAACTAATATACTGGTTCTTAAACTAATGTTCTATTCCCTACTTCTAGGCAAACCAACCTATATCACAGTGAGCAGAAGGCAGGCAGAAATCACTTCTTCTTTGCTCTTTTGGGTATCAGCCCTGCCACCAATTTCCAAGGTACTATCTTATCTATTCCCCTTGAAATCACCTTTTGGAAAACTTGTGTATACGCATTTTCCCTGCCAGACACAGTTAAAAAGCATAGCTGCATTATCTGTACAGAAACCACATTCTTTTTCATGACTCTTCCTGGAGAATGTGCTTTCAATCCCAAACCTACTGCTGGTAATTTTCCTTGCTGAATAGGACTGCTTTCAACATTTGGAAGTGAAATCCATCTCAGAGGTCTAAGGAGAGCCATAAGTCTCTGGTTCTCAGGCTTTGAGATTTACAGATTACAGTTATGATCATCTCAGAGACAAAGGTCAGTTCGCCGCAATATAAACTACTGGATTTTTAACTGTTAGTGATTAGGGTTTCCCCCATTTGGCAGGATGCTTTGAATGTTTCCCATGTCTTCTACTGATCCTAAAATACTGATTTTAACATACTCTGTAAAGAAATAAAGAGAAGCATTTCCTCCTTAAACAAAAACAGGCATTAGTCTCCTCAAAGTTGGGGTTGCTTCAGTTGGTGCTAAAAGACAAATTGACCTAGAAGGATACATGAGGATCTCCAAATAAATTTATCCTAAGTTACTGCAGGGAACTGAATTTGTAGCTCAGCTCAAATAGTAGCAGTCGATTTTAAAGTGATGTGAAGAGACATCTGCTTGCCTTGTGATAAATGCTCTTCTGGATGACCTTTGGCAAGCTTCACTGGATCATGTGACAGTGTTGAAAAAGATAGTGTGCCCTAAACAGAAGGATCTGTTAAAAATGATTATTTTCTGCAACTTATCAGAGCTATAACTATGAACATAATTGATGAAACGTTCTCTAAGAAACGTACAATGTCTGTGCCATGTTAAGAAAATTGCTTTTAATCTATTGCAAGGAGCCTATTAGAATTTCCATTATTCGTCATGAAATACATAAAGAGAAATGCACCAAGTATTCTCCGGACAACCTGTGAGATATTTTTGACAATTATTCTGATTTACAGGAAAGCAATTTCACAAGCTGTCTGCATTAGTTTTGTACTTATTCCAGACTACACTGAAACATCAGCCTGCAGTTTTGTTGAACATTTTTGATATTTTTTGATCTTCTGTAATAGTTTCAAACCCAGAAGTAGCTAAAAGTCTAAACTACGGATTCTGAAGCCTGATAAGCTATTTTTATCATACAATACTTTTTACTTTAATAAAAATGTTAAGTGTACTTCTAACCAGTGTAATTTAGTTATTTGAAGAGTCTAATTGCATGAGCCAAAATAGAATGAAGCAACCAAGTATTTGGTTGAGGGTTTAATTTTGACTGAATTTAGCAGCTTTTATTCCGGAGCAGATGAAATAATTTGAACTGACATTTCACCAAATCTCATATCAAACTCCTACAATTTATAACTCCCTGTATAAATGGATACAGAATTTCCTTGCATTTTTTTGTACAGAAAGACACCGTCACTGTTTTTATAGGTGTCTGCAAATAGTATTGTGACAGATAGTTCTGATATTAGCTTGGATTAAATAGGATTCACATGAAGAATTCAGAAATTTATAGTTCCCTTGCAGACTTAGAGCAGGCTGCACACAAATGCTGCAAGGCTGAGAAGAATTTAACAGTTTCTCTCTTTTCCCATTCAATATTTCTTTCCCTATTTAACATATTTCCACGTAGCATTTGAAAGTGCTGAAAATAGTTTAATTTTTCATTCAAAAAATCTTCCCCACTTGCAGCTTGGCAGCTGATGAGATACAGTACAATGCTTCAATCATGAAACAGTCGAGCTGCAGTCATGGCCAGCACAGTGGTATTTCTTCCTACCTTTCCTTAAATACTTTCTATAAGAGAAAATTTTCAAATGCAAAATAGTATACTAATAGCTTTCACTTTATATTGCATAGTAGATGATGAAGCTATTTAAAATCCTTACTACACTTTTCAGTCCCTCTCTTTTTTCTTTTACTCTGTTTTATGTAATTGGCATCTCAAATTCCATCAATGAAAGCCAAGACTGTCTTTCCCTGCCAAGGGAAGCAATGGGTTCCCACTGTGGTGGCTTTAATTCAACTGGATGTTTTACTGGGAGATGGGATTAGTGAAATACAACAAAGCTTGATAATAAGAATGAACAGTCTAGGAGAGAAATTAAGATCAGAAGACCTGATGGTCTCGTAACTTGACAAAGATCCACGACTGTAAATAATACTTAATTAATAACACTTCGTATATACGATTGTTAATTGCATGCCCCAAACTTTTCAAAGTGGTAAAGTTTTAGATTACTAACATTTTGATTCTTATTACTGCAATTACCACGACACAGAAAAAAAATGTAGGAGAATGCTTTGGCAGAATATCAGACATTACTTCCTTTGTTGCATAGTTATGCTGCAAAACACAATTAAAAGAAAATTTGTGATCAATTTAATTTGATTGAAGCAAAAATGCTAAGCATGTATTTTAATTTCCAATGAAAATCAGGAGAAATTAGTGAAGTAATGCTTTATCCTGTTGTAGAATCACAAAACCAAGAATGGCTTGGCTTAGAAAAGACCAAAAAGATCAACCAATTCCAACTGATTGCCGTGGGCAGGGCTGCCACTCACTAAATCAGGCTGCTCAGAGTCCCATCCAACCTAGCCTTGAATATCTCTGGGGATGGGGCATCCGAAGTTTCTCTAGCAGCCTGTGCCAGTGCCTCACCGCTCTTTGAGTAAAGAATTTCCCCCTGACGTGTAATCTAAATCATCCCTGTTTAACTTTAAAATCATTCCCCCCTTTCCTATCACTGTCAGACTGGGTTATATTCAGAACATATGAATATATGTCAGGGAGTTCCCATTTTACCCCACTGTATACCTGTCTATCCCACATCTCCCAGCATCCCCGAGGATGTTATGGAAGAAAGTGACAAAGCTTTACTGAAGTCAAGGAACACATTCCCTACAGTAATCT
The DNA here is from genome assembly GCF_987193195.1 of Phasianus colchicus. NCBI lineage: Eukaryota > Metazoa > Chordata > Aves > Galliformes > Phasianidae > Phasianus > Phasianus colchicus. Next base: position 15,056,476 of record NC_143476.1, read on the forward strand.
ACATTACAGTAGGCTACTAGATTGGTTAGGCATGATTTCTCCTTGGTGAATCCATGATGACTGCTACTGATAACCTTATTTTCTTCTTTGTTTTGATTGCCACATCTGGAGGGTTGTGGCCATTGGCTCTGTGTCCAAGTGGATGTTGGTAATGAGTCATTTCTCCCAGGCATCTGTCTTGGTCAAATCCATGCTCTTTTCATCTTTATCAATGACATGGACAGTGGGGTGAGGTTTGCAGATGATGCCAGGCTGAGGGTGCAGTTGTTACAATAGAAGGAGAGGATAACATCCAAAGGGACTTGAACAAGCTTGAGAACTGGTTCCATGAGAATTTGACTAGACTAAAGAAGGCCAAATGCAAAATGTTGTACTTTGGTCAGGGCAATCCCAAATATTTGTATAGACTGGGAGAAGAACTCATTGAGAACAGAACCATGGAGAAAATTAGGTTTGACATTAGGAAGAAATTTTTTTTCTCAGAAGGTGGTTAAGCACTGGAACAGATCGACTGTGGAAGCTGTTGATGCCCCAACCCTGGAGATATTCGAGGCCAGGTTGGGTGGGGCCTTGAGCAACCTGGTCTAGTGGATGGCAGCCTTGCCATGGCAGTTTTTTTTATTGAAATGGTATGATCTTTGAGGTCCCTTCCAATTTAAACCATTCTATGATTCAAGAATTTATTTTTTTTTTAAATGAAATCCTATAACTTCTTGTTACAATTAACCCCAAATTTTCCCCAGCACTTCAGCTGAGTACAGGGTTCTCATAGGCTAGGTAGTCATCTATATAAAAATGAGCTCAGCAGACCAATGGAGAAGTCTGCCTTTCTTTTCTGAGGTGCAAAGACCATCCTTTGGCACGTACAGGAAAACTCATAGGTAAAATATCTCAAAATTTTTGCTCCTCTTCATGAAATTTATGTCATTTGGAAGAATAATTATGCTGTGATGCACAAAACTGCAAGATCTTAGAGTTAGTGTCGATGTATTCCATTTGTGCAAAGCACAACATCAGTAATAACTAAACAAGAGTAATATCTGCACAGAATCAGTTTAGGTTTTTCTCAGACGTATAGCAGATCAAAGCACTTCTGTATTTTTTTTTAACTGCTGAGAAATCTTTGTTGGTTTACTGTTCATAGCAGATTACTTTCAGGCAATTTATTTGTGTTATGCCACTTCAGCAGTATCATATGAAAGAGTACAGCACGAGCAACAACGCTGTGTTTACAAGATGTGAAAAAAGATTTAATATGCATCCTATAAAAGAACACCGTTATTATGCTTGCAAAACTGAAGAAATCACACTTTAAATGTAGGCTGCATACAGATTGACTTTATTTCATTTTATGAGCAATGGTTTTATTTAGCATTGTTTAACTTGAGGGACACAAGACCAACTCTGAATTTGAAGTGAATAACTACCTCCAAATTTTTTTAAAACTTTAAATCTAGAATTTCAGTGTAAGTTTCTTACTTAAGAATAAGTATATCATATGAATATATGTATGTATCATTCAAAGAAAAGAAAACTAAGTTAATACTAGTAAGAATCAATGAAATTTTTTGAGAGGAGTGTCTTTATGTATTTTTAAAGACATTTATAAAACAGTGTTCAGATTACTGCCATGGTTGAAGAAGTCTGAAAAAACCACAGCAACCTGCATAAAGATATTGTGATAAGTTCCATAAGTTAACTTTTTTTTTTTTATAAATGTAAGTCATGATATGTTTAGAATTCAAATTTGTCCTGTTACAGAATCACAGAATCACAGAAAGGCCAGGGTTGGAAGGGACCTCAAGGATCATCAAGCTCCAACTCCCTGCCACATGCAGGGCCACCAGCCTCTGCATTTCATACCAGACCAGGCCGCCCAGAGTCTCATCCAATCTGGCCTTGAACACCTCCAGGGATGGACCATCCACAACCTCTCTGGGCAGCCTGTTCCAGCACCTCACCACTGTCATTGTAAAGAACTTCCCCCTGACATCCAACCTAAATCTTCCCTCCGTCAACTGAAAACCATTTCCCCTTGTCTTGCTGTTACCTACCCTTCCAAAGAGTTGACTCTCCTCCTGTTTGTAGGCTTCCTTTAGGTACTGACTGCCCCAAGACAGACACAGGAACCTACACGAGACTTTACTGAACTTCTTGAGGTTTATGTAGGCTTTCTCAATCACATCAAGTTCCTCTGAATGACATCTCTTTCCTCTAGTTAATCAACTGCACCATTCAGCTTGGTGTCATCCACAGTCATGCTGTAGTATACCCCTATTACCAGCTGGCCCTTTTTAGTCCCATCTCTAATACTAACACACAGGCTCTCAACCTCTTCCTGACTTCTCAGAGGGAGCTTCTTACAGTCTATCCACTCTGACAAAGTGGATAAAGGGCAATTCAATATTGGATAATATTGTTTTATTTCATGGTCTCTACCGTCATAGTTCTTTTTGGAGTCTTTCTACTTTACTTGGGGGGGGGGTCTCTGATAGTTTGCATCACTTATCCTCTAGATGAACACTAGGAATGCACACTCAGTATATAGGTGTATATATGTATATTTTATTGTACACATTGTGAGAATATCCTGCATGAGATTGATGAAACCAGAGAACAAGTCATGGCATGCCCAAGAAAGTCCCTGAAAAGAGATGGGGAAGGCCTGGCATCACCCCAAACCCCCAGTGCTCTTTGTTCATATTTAATGAATGCTTTGAAGAAAATCACCATATCAATATGACGAGAAGAGACATCTTGGAAACAACAGGATGGCTATTGACTGACATCAGATAACACACCAATTAACAAATGTAAACTTTGGAGTACTCAGCCAATAGGGAGACAGGGGAGGGGGATAAGCAAAGGGGGAAACAAGGTACAAAAGCTGTCATCGTTTCCTTAAGGCTGCTCCTGCTTGTGGGACACTCGCCACTGCAATCGCGAATAAAATCTGTTTTTTTCAGAGATACCATCCTGACAAAAGTTATTTGGATATTTCCAACATGACCATGTCAGCAGATGTAAGAAATGGAATAACTCACTAGAAAGCTGCCCATAGAGCGGATTAAATATGACTTGTTTTGACATGCGTTGAGTTCACATATGGGCAGTTTTTTAAATCAGAACTGTGATATTTTCTACAGCCGTAAGTTTTCTTTTTTAATAGAAATGAACTTAACTTCTATCTATGAATCAGAGGGGTTATGCTTCCACACAGGATTCTTCCATGGCATTGGATTCTTTCTCTTTAAGGATCTAGTCTCTGTTTGGTTCTATGATGTATTTGATCAGAACTCAACTACCTGCAAATCAGATATTTGAATAGAAGTTCTTAGAATTGTTGAATAAAGGGTTGTAGTAAATAGATTTACACCAGGTGGCGACAAGACACTAGGTGGGTTCCACTGGGCTCCATTTTAGAGTTGGTTCTCTTCAGTGATTTTATAAATGATCTGAATGCATGTTGCCCAAGGAGATTGTGGATGCCTCATCCCTGGAGGCATTCAAGGCCAGGCTGGATGTGTCTCTGGGCAGCCTGGTCTGCTGGTTGGTGACCCTGCACATAGCAGGAGTGTTGAAACTCGATGATCATTCTAGTCCTTTTCAACCCAGGATATTCTGTGATACTGTGATTCTGTGGATGCAGGAATCTAATGCACTCCATGTAAGTTTGCTGATGATACTGAATTAGGAGGAGCTGTTGACTCTTTAGAGGATGAAGAGGCCTTGCAGAAAGGACTTGACAGACTAGAGGGCTGGGCAATCATCAGTCGCATGTTTAACAAGAGCTGGATTCTGAACCTGGAACAGGGCAAGCCTGTATATATGTACAACTAGAGGAATGAGGGGTGGGAGAGCAGCCACACAAAAAGGGATCTGGGATTTCTGGTTGATGTCAGGTTGAACATGAGCTGGCAGTGTGCCCTGACAGCCCAAAGGGCCAACAGTACTCTGGGGTAAACCAGACCTAGCACTGCCACCTGGCTAGGGGAGAGGTTGTCTGCTCTGCTTTACACTGGGCAGTCTCATCTTCAGCACTGGGTGTGGGTTTGGGTTCCACAATATAGGAAGGACATAAAACTGTTTGAGAGCATCCAAATGAGGGCTATGGAGATGATAAAGGGTATGGAGGGCAAGATGTATGAGCAAAGGCTGAGATCTCTGTGTTTGTTCAGCACAGAGCAGAGGAGCTGAGGGAACCCTTCATTGCAGCTGCAGCTCCTCACAGGGAGCGGAGGGGCAGTGCTGAGCTCTGCTCTGTGTGACAACGACAGGGTCCGAAGGAACGGCAGGGAGCTGTGTCAGGGGAGGGCAGCTGGGGGTCAGGGACAGGTTCTGCACCAAGGGCGGTGGGCACAGCCCCGGGCTGCCCAGGGCAGAGGGTGAGGCTCCAAGATGCCAGAGCTTAAGGAGTATTTGGACAGTGCTCACAGATTTAGGGTTTGGATTTTGGGTGGTCCTCTGTGAAGACAGAAGTTGGGCTCAGTAATCCCTGTGGGTCCCTTCCAACTTGGAATATTCTGATTCCAAGGCAAAAATAAACTCTGAAGTGCAGACAGTCCACCATGGATTGTTTGGCTGGATCATTCAAATGATCACCAGAACTCCCTGCTGTCAGTGACTGCTACATCAGTTTGTTTTAACAAGACTAGGTCAAAAGACATAGCCTGATGTTGCCAACTTGCAGTAGCTGATAAGTGGATTTGCTCAATGCAGTATCACTGCAATCACGTAATGCAGGAGAGTGAGAAAATTGCTGGCATTGAATTTGATCATGAAGCAAGCTGTTAAAACCAGTGGGAAAAAAAAAAAAAAAATCACCATTCTGTAACAACTTTTTCATGAAGCTTTGACTAATTCAGCTGTATCTTAGTTTATCCTATGACCTATTTAAATAAGCCAGGTCCAAACAGATATTTTTTAAACAACAACAAATAAAATGTCTCAGAAGTCTGGTCCACAGAAGCCACTGTGGAAGATTTCTAGTTCAGCAGATTGCAGATCCTGCTGCAAAAACTCCTCCTTCCAGGCACAGGTCTGTATCCAAGTGAGCTGACAAGGTACATCAAGAGCCATCTTTCTGTCTTATAGATTGGCTGTTTGTGACCACTACCACACTCAGATGAATAAAGATGCTAATCTGTACTGCCTCCTGTTGTTGCTCTCCACAGCATAATGTCCTTCTTGGCTGGTCTGGGAAAATCATTATCCAGATACAAAGCTTTGACAAACTGATTAGACAGAGGTTGTCTTTGTTTTGCCTCCTGTACTTCTGCAGAAGTTGCTTGGTTTCTTTCAACTGTTCTTTTTCCCTAATGCCCAAGTTGTACAGCAGGAGATGTCTCATATAAACAGCATTAGGTACTCAGCAAAATAAGAGATTCTTATTTTAAGGATATCAGACATATTCCTAATGACAGTTCTCAGAGTGAGGTGTGCTGCACATAGCACCCTATCACAGATGCCAGTAGCAGTGAGGTTGCATAAACCAAGGTGAGGAAATTATGCACAAGAAAACAAACGTAAGGAACGTGCCCTGGTTGTTCAGACCAAGTAAAATCTGGAAGGCATTTGGGATGGCCCATTTGTAGAATGACAGAATTGAATTGCTATATGAGACAACTGCTTGTCTATAAATTGCAAGACATTTTACAATAACAAGAATAATCAAACTTGCTCACTTTCCACACATCCTGCATGCAGTTCTTTTTGTTCTATTTTTTTCTTTTCTATTAAAGAATCTTTTTATTTATCTCTTTTCCTTTGATAGACAGTTTTGCTTGAGATTATTTGTTAAGTTTATCAGTGCAAGTGCACACTGCTGTTGAAGAGTTGAAGAGTATCTGAAAGGCGTATGTGTGTCAATGCATGAACGAGAGAATATATTGCATTTTTAAAAGGCAAAATCATTGGAGCTGCCAAGACTTTCAGTGTTCAAAACTCATTTTTCAGCTCTTAGTAGCAGACTAAGCTGACAGGACCAGAGCACTTCTCAGATTTGTTTTCAACTCACAGGAGAGGGGGTCGGCAGATTACACAAGGCACAGTGGAGATAATGATAAGTTTAATAACAAAGTGTGCATCTATTAATAAACTTCTAAAATAATGAAATGTAAATGCCATTCAAATCATAGCGAATAACAAAAGATCTTTAAGGGTGAGTTTGTAGCTAAAATTGGAGAAGAATTTTATTCTCAGCTCCAATGCAAATTTCTTATTAGTATTGTATGTAAGCATGGTTATGTATGAGCCACTCTCTTTTCTGTCTGTATGCAGGATGAATCAGAAGTAACTCAGTGAACTGCGGAGCCCTTAGATTTCCAAACCCTGATCCCTCAACTGTTTAATGGAATTACAGTAGCTAGCTACCCACCTACCATAAAGCCTGTCTGCTCTTCTGTGAAACTTTCCAGACAAGGTGTGATGACTGTTCATGGTGTGCATGCAACACTGAACTAGTCACAAAAAGTCCTCAAACCTCAAACACAGTGTGGGTTGGATGTTATAGCTTTCTATCAATTTTTTTTTTTTTTTTTTTCAAATTTTTAATGTGAAAAAATGCATTGCCTCTCTGGTCAAATCCAGTCACCTGTCTTTTTATTCAACTGCTTTCATCTGCAAAATGCAGCTGGAACATGCTTTGTTGAACTCTTCAACTGTTTCATAGAGCTTTGTTCTGCCTAAGACGTGTTGTAATTAGAAGTGAGAATCTCTGAAACAACTAAAGCTCAACTTTATACAGCAAGATTGTCAGTGAAACAATTATTATATGCACTAGTCCATTATATGAACTTGTTTATCTAAAAGTAATTCAAAAGTATTCTAGTAACCAACTAAAACTAAAACTAAAAATGTAAATCTTTTTAAGTTCTTCATGTTGGATACAGTGCTTTGTCATGTGCACAGCAAGCACACAAGTATAAGCAACCACAAAAAGATAGTTACTGCTCATTGTGCAGACTGAAAGGTATGGAATAGATCCACGTACTGTTGGTCCTTGTATGGTGACAGCAGCAGTACATCCTGATGAATATGACTTTAAGTGGTGATAAGAAAAACTTTTTTTTTTTTTTTTTTTTTTTTGTTGAGCTGAGTCTGACACCTGACTTTTAGAACTCCTGCAGTATTTCATTCACCCAACAGGAGAATGTCAGGTTGAAACTCAGTGCTTTATTACTCCTCAAACATAAACTGGTTGCCATAGCTTGTTATGCTCTTTACCTTGACAATGCCTCTTGGCAAGCAAGTAGAATTGAGTAAAGTACACTTCAAAAATTTGAAGTGAAGGATGACAGGTCTAAAGCAGAGCATAAAAATCACTGAAGCACCACTCTGCTCTCAGCACTGCAGATCATAAACCTTTGGTTTTGTATAAAGAAAGCCAGTTATCTAAGGATCCTTGTAACTGTAGGTTGACCACCTACATCTTTCTGTGACATCATCCAGAAAGATGTATGTTCTGTTATGGTTTTATTTTTTGGTTATTGATATTTCACATCATAACATCATGTACTGAGAGTTCACTCTCGTAACAGTAGGAGTTAGAGTTAATGCTCCAGTTCTGGGTGCCTGTCCCAGAACAGAAGAAGAAATACATACCCAAGGGGACTTTGCCTTCAGAGAGAAGATAAAATCCCTGGCAAAGCCATGAGACTGGGCTCTCCTCCCTTCTGCTCGTCCCTACTGCATATCTCATCTCAGCATTAGAGAAAGGCCTTTGGTTTTTGGACACTTTCTCTCATTATATTTGATTTATGAGCTTCAATTCTAATTATATTGTAGCATACTGTATTTTAGTGTGTTATCTTGCATTCTGATATCTTATTTAGTGAATTAGTTTGTTTCTCCTCAGATCATTGCCGCTGTTTTGCTTTGGGCCCATCTCTCCATCTTTTTCCCTTACCCCTTTCCGAGGCACGGATCCGCAAGTCCCTCCATGCCATTACGTTACAGAACTGGGCTGGAACAGCCCAAACCCATTGACAATGTCCCTGTCCAGAGTTCTCTGTCATCTGGAAAAGCACAGCTGAAGAAGTTTTTAAAAATCTTTGTAATACATAGAAAGCCAAATGTTATAAAATACCGGCTTTGAAAAAATGGGCCAAATGTTTGTTACTTTTACGGATTCTTTTACTGAGTTACTGAAATAAATCCTATCTTATTTGCCATACAATTGTATTTGTAGGTATTACTTACTCACTATAATTAATATCTATAATGGAATTAGCAGTCTTAATTATTACAGATCAGCTTCATTTTTTTACTTTAGGCTTAGTGCTTGATTTCATATAATGCCAGTTCAGTTTTTTTATCAGTAAAGGATTTTTTCTTTGTTTTGTTTTGTTTGTTTGTTTTACTTCAGTGTTTATTTAACCATATTTCAAAGTGTTCCAACTAAGTTGTTGGGTTAAAAATTGTACATTCAAAAATAAATTATACTAAAATATGTACCCAGTGATCATGTGATCAATGCTTTGATATGTCACCGTACCATAAGGTTAAATTCTCATGGTTTCTGTGTGTGGAATTTTGATAATACTGATAAAGAATCCAATGTGACACAGGCAAGTAGATTTTAGTTATAGAAGCTATTATTTTAATGTGGAGCATTTGGAAAGATTTCCTGATAATTTCAAAATTTAATTCCCTCATCTATATTGTCTGTATATTGCATATGAGATGAAACCCCACTGTTGTCTTCTCTTTGCTGTGGTTGTTCCAAATAGCATAGCTTTGACATTGGAATCACGTAATTTCAATGAGTTTGATGGTGACTAATTATGAAAGCCCACTTCTAATAGGTTTACTTGTTTTAAAAATTCCTAGTAAATCTTTAAATATAAACTCAGACAAGGACGTATGTACTGGCAGAATAACTACTGAATAACTAGAAGTTGAAATACTAAAAAGTCTCTTTCTCATCTACAAGGAAACTGTGTTTGGCTTAAAAAGGTGTAAATTTCCAGATTAAATAAATATTGTGTTTTTTTTGTTTTTTAACAAAAACTCAAGGGAACTTGATGAAAATACAAGGAATGTGTTTCCATGAATGTGCAAGGGAGAGCATGTAACAGATTGAAACTGACTTATCAGGAGCTTCACTGTCAAACTGGCACAGCCAGTGATTTTTTTCTGCATGATGAAAGCCAGGGTGTTTATTTTAGCTGCTAGACTTTATTCTTTGAATAACACTCTGCTTATTTCCTTTAGTAGAATAATTTTTTAAAACGCAGCAATATTTTAAGTATTTCAGTGTTAAAATAATGTTATACTTTTAAATAATTTTGAAACAATTCAAACATTTTGACAAGTTTTGTTGTCATCATTTCTTTGACATCAGGAATGATTATTTATATTTCTTTCAGTTTAAACACCCAGTCATTGCCTCCACTCTTCAGCTTGAATTTTTAAATGTGTTCCAATTCAGATACTTTACTGTGAATTTTTTCTTTCCTAAAATAATTATCAAGTACAAGCCTGACTTCTAAAGTAGCTAAATGGGCTACAATAGTTGATAAAAATTCTATGAGAGTAGGAAAATATTTTATCAGCCTAGATTGATTTGGGGAGGCTAGAAATCAAAAATGTTCCTATATTGCATGTCATATTCCCAGCTTTAATAAATCTCACAAATAAGTCTCAAAGCTATCAGACAAAAAGACGAAGTTGTCACTTAGTATGAACAAATAGTTAAAAAAAAAAGAAAAAAGAAAAAAAAAAAAAGAAAGCTGGACGTATTTTTTGCTACTTACTAGGCAGAGATCCTGATGAGAATGACTGATACCTTACTTGATGTTCAGCTGATTAATAGTCGGTGAGATTCATAACAGAATAGAGCAGAACAGATGCGCAGTCAACAAAAACCATGGTTACTTGGTAATTTGACACTGGGGATAATTCATCAGATGCTAAGCTTCACAAGGATATTAAAAGAGCCAACAGTACTAGGCTCTACACTAGGAGCTATGAACAAGAAATGAAGACAGCAAGATTCATTTAGTGTATCTCCCTGCTCAAAACACATGACTATATCTCTAACCCAACAAGCAAGAGAGAAAGAATTACAGAGACAGTAGCCACAAGCATGTGAAAAATGTTGGGAAGATATGTTTAGTAGACAAATCAGAGAATAAAAATAATTACAAATATACAACTTAGCAGCTGAATTAAAATTCAAGTCAAGCATTTTTACAACATTTGATAAACTTGTAAAGTAAGCAGAGTGAGGTGCTGAGTTAACACAACAGAGAAGCAAAGTACCTAAAAGCAAAAAGCCAGTGCAGTATCAGGGAGTATCAGACATGCTGCTAAAGGTGAATCTTTCTAAAAGTCACTGGGACTTTTAATCTTATATGAGACAAACTGCACTCATCCAGACCCTACAATTAATAAAGAGATGAAGCTTTTGACTGGGATGTTAAATCAGAATGGCTTCTCCTCAGCTAGATATGAAATATCTTTTTTTTTTTTTTTTTTTTTTACTATATATGAAAATATTCTGAGATCTAAAAATATTTTTTTCTATCTTCAAATCAATATAGGCACTGAATAGTGATAAAAATAAGACAAAGTAAGCACAATAGATGACACTGCTGGCATTAGCAAAATAGATCTTGGAAGAGGCGAAGATTCTAGCTGGCAGAAAATATTAACTGCCTATTAACTTCCCTGAGACAGCCTTTGCAGAACACAAGCAAGTAAGAGATTATGCGTATCAGTTTTTCTATTTTTTGAATAAGTATCTGTTACAAAGATACAGCAGAGAACTCACATTTCAACAAAATACAGGTGAGATACAACTTCCTATTATTCCTGTGGAAAATGGTTTAAGGGAAAACAGTGGGAAAATAATAAGATATCTCCTACAAAGGTAACATAGACATTTAGTTATGTTAAATAACAGAACAGCACTTGTGAAATGTAGCTTGTCACTTCTTACATTTTGAAAGAACAGTGAAAAGAGCAGTGTATATTAAAAATTAACATCAGAGTAACTACGGACTTTCTGGTGTAAAAAGAGAAAGAAGGCAATAGAATATACTCAGAATGTGATGTACTAGGAATTACTTAGGCGTTTATGAGAACAGTGTTCGTCTCTGATAGGAAATATTGTGCATGTGGAGTAGAGACTGGTTTCATCTGGACATAGGTTGTCACCTACAAAAGCTAAGTGATATCTACACATGCCAGTAGAAAGAAAATTAAGCTGTTGATATGCTTTTTCAAGGAATTATGTAAATAATAATTGCATCACGTTATAATAGCAAAGATCCAGGACATGGCACAGCTAATAGTATTGGATTAAACTACGCTAAACAATGTGCTGAGCACATTTTATAGAGCACTTCCTATATAGCATTCGGTATTGCTCACTAGCTGTAAATATGAAATTCATTATATAATGTTGAAGATTATTTAGTTAGATTTGTTAGTTAGATTTGGCTGGGAGGAGAAGGGATGAAGAACTGTAGTTATAGAATTATAGAATGTCTTGGGTTGGAAGTGACCTCAAGGATCATCAAGCTCCAACGCCCCACTGCAGGCAGGGCTGCTTACCTCCATATCTAATACTAGACCAGGCTGCAGCCAGACTGCTTCTAGAGCAGGCGGAGTTTATTGTTAACCCAGTAGGCGTAAGTTTCCTGGCTTTGCTTTGTTTAGTAGAGTGGGACAAAGCTTGTCTGAACTAGTGAAGCATCTGACCTGTTGTTCTCATAACAATGTTCTTTTATCCGTGTTCTCAGCTGATTAAATGCACATAAAACAAAAAGATCTGAAGTGGTAAGTCCATCTAGACATTTGTTTGTGAATTATATGGAGCAAATATGCAGCAGTGAGTGCTGTCCTACTGATTCAAAATTCATTCTTGGAGGGATGCTTTGTGCCATCAAAAAGCTATTTCAAGTTGCATTCTCAGTGTCAGGGATCTGGGGATACTAATGGCCCTGATTAGCCTCATTTGAGGGACTCACCCAACACAGCGGCCTTACACACAAGCTCAGATTGGGATGCCCAGATCTCCTCTGGATGAACATTGTCTATGCTGTAGGATTCTAATCTTCAGCCCTGTCCTTTTAGTGGACTCTCAAACACTTGTCTCAGCCTCAAATCATGCACTCCCCATCTTCTTGCTGTTCTGGGGCTCTGCAGGCCTAAGTGCTGCCCATATGTTCAGATCTATAAGGGTGGCCATAGTCTGCCTCTGCCCCACCTCCTCATGGAACAGCTACTCACTCAGTGCTTCCTGACACCTATTTTCCATGTCAGGTTAGCTGGAAATTATATGAAAGAATGTCAGTTTTAATGGTGGCTTGGGAACTGTCTTCGCAGAAACATTCTCAACTTGTAGCCACAATTCAATAAAATCGTACAATTGCATTAACTAAGCCATTAATTAAAATAAGTGGATAACTTAAAGTGATTTCCTTAAGGTGATTCCTTCTTTGCTCCAGCCTTCTATGCATTCCCAAACAATACAGTAGTTTCTGTCCAACTTTATCATAAAGTGACTATTGCCTTTTATGATATTTCTTTAAAAATAATCTTAATTAAGAACCTCTTAACAACAAAGAATGTCTCCATTTCATAAAGTCTCCATAAACACTAAGGGCTCCCTTTAGTATTTTTTCTCACTTTTCTCAAAGCTTGAGAAGAAAACTTATAGCACTTTGGATGCTCAGAAGATGATATATTTAGATCCAGGGAGCTGATTATTTACTTCCCATAGGTGCATAATGCTATAAGTATTAAATGCACGGGCATGCTGAAACTGCACTGGCAGAGGCCCAAGCACTGAAAAACCAACAGCAATAGGTCAATACATATATTGGAAATGGCCTGATTTTCCAAACTTGGATTCAAAATAATGATTGTGAAATTGTTAAATCTAGATCAAGGTATTTACAGCAGAAAAAACTTTATGATAAAAGGGTGCATGTCTTTTCATTTCAAACAAATCTAAGATTCCCTACCTGGAGGCCATTTTTAGATCTTTTTCACATAAGTTCTATATTATGTTTTTCAGAGTTAGGAAGGATCCTATAATCAGAATTGTAGAATCATAGAATGGAGTGGGTTGGAAAGGACCTCTAAGATCACCTAATTTCAATCCCCCTGCTGCAGGTAAAGTCACTAAAAGTCACTGTTCTGGGCCAGTCACTAAACTAGGTACTTGATCAAGGTGCTCAGGGTTCCATCCAAACTGACTTGGAACAACTCCAGGGATTGGACACCCACCACTTCTTTGGACAGCCCATTCCAGTGTCTCATCACCCCCTCTGTGAGAAACCTAACCCTTAATATCTGATCTAAATCTCCTCTTGTCAGTTTAAAACCATTTCCCATTGTACTATCACTATGATTTCCCTTCTGTTTGTAATATTTAAAGGCTACAGTGAAGTCTCCCCGGAGCCTTCTCCAATCTGATCAAGCTCATCTCCTTCAGCCTGTCCTCACAACTGGCTCTCCTCTGGACTCTCTCCAAAAGCTTGATGTGTTTTCTTTGTTGGGGCCCCAGACCTGGATGCAATACTCCAGATGAGGCCTTGTGAGGGCAGAGTACAGGGAGACTGTCAGCGCTCTTGCTTTGTAGGATAACCTACACTGGGCTAAGTAAACTTACTTTGTTCCCAACTGTATTCTTCCTTAAGGCCAGCTACTCCTGACAGAAATTATCTTAATGTCAGATAAGAGGCCTAAATCATGCAATAGCTACTTTAGTAGCATAGGACTACCCTTTGATCTAGGGTGATTCTTTCATAGTGCCAGTAAACAAAAGTGTCTGAAGAAGACACTATGATAAATTTATTATTGTGTGTTGACTTCAAAACCGCATTTGTCTTAAAATATATATGAAACACTAAGCAAAATGGAGGAGACCTGAGATGTCATGGTAGACTTCAAGAGTCTCCTTGTAGGTGATTACTATGTGGTTGATTATTGCCATATTATTTTGCACAAGAGTTCTTCTTGACATAAGCAAGGGAAAAGAAAAGCAAAGGAATGCCTATTCACTAGAATAGTCTTCCCTTCAGTGTTTTATTACTTTGATAAGTCTCAGTTGTGGATGCATGGCAATTCAATATTCAAAACCGGCATTTTAATGTAAGAGCTCCCTAATGTCAGGAAAACTTTCTGCTAAGCATCTGCATCCAGTTTATCCATATGTCTTCTTAATAAGGTTATGCCTATTTTTATATATCTTGCAAGTATTTCTGCTCCACAGATCTCTATGTGAAAGAGAATGTCTGAATAGATGCTGACTTACTAAAGACAGTCTACCCGTCCACTATACCAATATGCATGAACACTGTGGGTTTTTCTCACAATTTACTTGTTCAGATTATACATTATGTCACATAGTGATTTTATGCAACAGAAGCAAAAATAGATTTCTCAATATTAAAACAGGAAAATAGCATATTTTTAATAAAACATTCTCATTTAACTTTACGATGTACATTCAAGCCTGTTTTTTAGGAATGAAGATTATTTAGACAATATCTTGTTTAGTTATGAACTATGCAAATTGTAGTTTGCATTTTTTCCAAGTAGAAGACTAGAGCTTTCTAGTTCCATGCTTAAATCAGTCTTTTCAGTTTTATGATTAAGTTCATTGCTTATATGAATAGCTCTGATGGAAAAGCATCACTAGCCTACAATTTTCCAAGTAGGTATATATTTGTTGGTATATATTTGTAGCTGTCTTTCCTAAAGATAATTATATTTAATTTTTTTTTTTTTAAGTTTTTTTAAGAGTCTTCTTATGCGTTTTTCTTCTGCAGAAAAGCCCACTATATGCTGAACGGAATAATTCTTTTAGAGAAGATGAAGCCTGCTTTCGGAGCAGTACTGTTTTAACCCTACTTCTACAAAAAAGCAATTTCAGGGAAAGGAGTTTTTCTTAAAATAATTGTAGAATCCATTCAGCAAATCTTTCTTGGAAATATGTTTTTTTTTTTTTAAATTACTGATATCAAAGATTAAGATAACAATCTTCATCATCATTTGTTGTACTTGCTGTTCACTATTAATGCAATAAGCAAACTGTAGGGTTAGTGGAAATGGGGAAGGCCAATGACATCCTGGATTGTATCAGGAATGTGTGGTGAGCAGGACTAGAGAAGTAATCCTGCCTCTGTACTCAGCATTGGTGAAGCCCCACCTCAACTGTGTTCAGTTTCGGGCACCTCAATACAGAAAGGACATTTCGGTGTTGGAGCAGGTCCAATGAAGGGCAATAAGGCTGTTGAAAAGCTTGGAGAATATACCCTATGATGAGAGACTGAAGGACCTGGGGTTGTTTAGTCTGAGGAAGAGGAGGCTGAGGAAGACCTTATTGCTCTCTTCCAGTATCTGAAAGGTGACCGCAGCAAGAGTAGGGTTGGTCTCTTCTCACTGGTGACAGGTGACAGGACAAGGGGAAATGGCCTCAAGTTGTGCCAGAGAATATTTGGGTTAGATATGTGGAAAACCTTCTTTACAGAAAGCGTGGTTAAGCACTGGAATGGGCTCCCCAGGGAGATGCTTGAGTCACCTGAATGTGTTTAGAAACTGCCTGGATGTAGTGCTTCAGGGACATGATTTAGGGGAGAGTTGTTAGGGTAGTATGATTAGGCTGTGGTTGGACTTGATGATCTTTAAGGTCTTTACCAACCTGAGCAATTCTATGATTCTATGATTCTTTGTCATTCTTTCAGACTGCCCTTCTGCTGTCATCTGTCATGCAGCAACAAAATGTAACAGAATACTGGTGAAAATGTTTACCCTCTACTGTCATGCTGCCAACATATACCTCTGATGTTGTGATGTTGTGGGCAAACATAGTAACGTAGGAAGCACTTTCACAGCAATCCTTGCACACAGCTGACCACAAAGTTCAACAACATAGACACACTCAGTGCTCACACAAACAAAACCAGCACCAACTTATGGGTTTTTTTTTCTGCTTGCTGGCTTATCAGGGTAAATGTCAGAATAGCTCAGGTTGGAAAAGACCTTAAAGATCATGAAGTCCAACCACAACATAATCATCCTACCCTAACTTTAACAACCCTGCACTAAATCATGTCCCTGAGCACCATGGTCCAAATGGTTTTTAAACACATTCAGGGATGGTGACTCAACCACCTCCTTGGAGCCTCTTCCAGTGCTTAAATGTCCACTGAGTATTAAGTAAACGTATATGTGTAATGGTTTTGTGATTTTTGGTTTTCGGTATTCCACATCATAACATCATGTGGGGCACTTGGAGTTTAATTGTGAATGCTCAAGTTCTGGGTACCTGCCCAGAAGAGAAGAAGAACTACATTCCCCAGGGGACTTTGAGGTCACAGAGAGGAGATATAACTCCTGGCAAAATCACCTGATGCGCTCTGTCTGTTGTGGGGTTGCTATGAGTGAAAAAGCAATGGGTACCGATTGCTACAAAAACGGTGCACAGATGGCAATAGCGCAGCAACAGGGATTCTTTGTTCCCCATTCGTAAGTTGATTCGTCAACTAGAGAGTCAGGGAGTGATCAGCAAAACTCACTCACATAGTTCCATATGGCCAGTGCATAAAGCCAGTGGAGAAGAGGCTGACGGTGGATTACTGTGGCCTGAATGAAGTCACACCCCCACTGAGTGCTGCTGTGCCAGACATGTTAGAACTCCAGTAAGAAATGGAGTCAAAAGCAGCCAAATGGTATGCCACCATTGACCTTGCTAATGCCTTTTTCTCCATTCCTTTGGCCACAGAATGCAGGCCACAGTTTGCTTTCACCTGGAGGGGCATTCAGTATACCTGGAATCGTTTGCCCCAGGGGTGGAAACACAGCCCAACCATTTTTCATGGGTTGATCCAACTGGTGCTCCTGAGTGCTTACAGTATATTGATGACATTATTGTGAGGGGCAACACAGCAAAGGAAGTTTTTGAGAAAGGAGAGCAAATAGTCCAGATTGTTCTACATGCTGGTTTTGCTATTAAATGAAGCAAAGTGAAAGGACCTGCACAGGAAATTCAGTTCCTAGGTATAAAGTGGCAAGATGGATGTCGTCACATCCCAACAGACGTGATCAACAAAATCACTGCCATGTCTCTGCCCACTAATAAGAAAGAGACACAATCTTTTCTGGGCATAGTGGGTTTTTGGAGAATGCATGTACCAAACTACAGCCTCATCATAAGCCCCCTTCATCAGGTTACGTGGAAGAATGATCTGTGTGGGGTCCTGAGCAGCAGCAGGCTTTTGTGCATATTAAGCAGGAGATAGCCCATGCTGTGACCCTGGGGCCAGTACGGATGGAACAGGATGTAAAGAACATCCTCTACACTGCTGCTGGAGAGAAAGGTCCCACTTGGAGTTTGTGGCAAAGAGCCTCAGGAGAGACCCAAAGCCGACCCCTGGGATTCTGGAGTCGGGTGTACAAAGGGTATGAATAGTGCTACACTCCAACTGAAAAGGAGATTTTAGCCATGTATGGGGGGGGTTCAGGCTGCTTCTGAAGTAGTCGGTACTGAAACACAGCTCCTTCTGGCACCTCGACTGCCAGTGCTGAACTGGATGTTCAAGGGAAAGGTTCCCTCCACCCTACTGATGCCACTTGGAGTAAGTGGATTGCGTTGATTACGCAGCGAGCGCGAATGGGGAACCTCAGCCATCCAGGAATCATAGAGGTGATCATGGACTGGCCTGAAGGTAAAAAGTTTGGAACATCACCAGCAGAAGAGGTATCATGTGCTGAAGAGGCCCCACCATACAATGAACTACCAGAAAATGAAAGACATATGCCCTGTTCACTGATGGATTGTGTCGTATTGTGGGGAAGCATCGCAGATGGAAATCTGCTGTGTGGAGCCCCACACAATACATTGCAGAGGTCACTGAAGGGAAAGGAGAATCAAGCCAATTTGCAGAGGTAAAGGCTGTCCAATTGGCCTTAGATGTTGCTGAACAGGAGATGTGGGCAATGTTTTATCTTTACACTGACTCATGGATGGTGGCAAATGCCTTATGGGGGTGGTTAGGCAGTGGGAGCAAAATAACTGGCAAAGAAGGGGTAAACCTATTTGGGCTGCTGAACTGTGGAAAGATATTGCTGCCTGAATAAAGAATATGGTTGTAAAGGTGCACCATGTCCCCAAGAGTCAGTCTACTGAAGAATAGCAAAATAACCATCAGGTGGATTGAGCTGCCAAAATTAAGGTGGCTCAAATAGACCTGGACTGGCAACACAAGGGTGAATTATTTCTAGCTCAGTGGGCCCATGAGACCTCGGGCCATCAAGGAAGAGATGCAACATACAAATGGGCTAGAGACTGAGGAGAGGACTTAAGTATGGACACTATTGCACAGGTTATTCATGACTGTGACACATACACCACAATTAAACAAGCCAAGAGGATGAAAACTCTCTGGGGGGAAGGGCAACGGCAAAAGTGTAAATATGGGGAAGCGTGTCAGGTTGATTATATCACCTTGCCATGATCTCGCAGTAGTAAGTGTTATGTGCTTACTATGGTAGAGGGAACCACAGGGTGGCTTGAAACATATGCAGTACCCCATGCTACCACCCGAAACACCATATTAGGTCGCGAGAAACAAGTCCTCTGGAGACATGGCACTCCAGAAAGAAATGTAATGGGACTCATTTCAAAAATTCTCTTATAAATACTTGGGCCAAAATCATGGCATTGAGTGGATTTATCATATCCCCTCTCATGCACCAGCTTCTGGTAAAATTGAATGCTATAATGGGTTGTTAAAAATCATGTTGAAAGCAATGGGTGGCGGAACATTTAAGCATTGGGAGAAGCATTTGGCAGAAGCCACCTGGTTGGTCAATACTAGAGGATCGATCAATCGTGATGGTCCTGCTAGCTCCCTACATACTGTTGAGGGAGATAAGGTCCCTATAGTACATGTAAAAAAAATGTTGGGAAAAACAGTTTGGGTCTTTCCAGCATTTGGGAAGGCCAGACCTCTTTGTGGAACTGTTTTTGCACAGGGACCTGAGTCCACTTGGTGGGTGATGCAGAGAAACGGGGATGTTCAATGCATACCACAAGGGAATTTGATGTTGGGGGAATGCAGTCAGTAATTCCATCTATTTATACATGTATGTGCATGTGTTTATATTTTGTGTGTATATATATATTAAGCATGATGTAGTGATGTAGAATAAGGGGTGGAATGTCATGGTTTTGTGATGTGCTGAGGATCCCTCTAGTAACTGTACTTAGACACTCAGCCTACCCTGTAACTGGCTTGTAGATTCCCTAGTCTCCAGTTGCATCATGTGTGAAGAAACACACAAACAAATGGGTCTCTCAGCCAACCTCCAGAACCTCACTTATCATTGAATGTATCTTGATCTATGTCAGTGATCATACACTGACATACCGGTGACATCCATATCAAACAAAAAAACTATTTTTTAAGAAATAATTCTCTTAAAAATTGAAGAAAAAAAAAGAAAGTTAAAGCTGTCTATTGCCTTCATTTACATAATTTATGAGCATGCATTTTCAGCAGATACTTACAGAAAACCCCAAGGAATGCCAGAAACATGCTTGCCATGCTGTTTGTGTAACTATTACTATATCGTACTAAACATGCTAATAAGTTTGGAGCGAGAGCAGGATGAGGGACAGCTAACAGTGAGGAAAACAGCTGAAATATTTTAATAGCAGAAATCTGGCTTGTCAATGGATATGAGGTTTTAGAAATCACGTCTTCTTGGTATACACATCAACATATACGTTCTTTTAAGTGGTTTGTATTTTCACCCTCTGCATTGTAGAGAACAGAAAAGGATAGGTGGGAAAATGTGAAATGTATTTCAGTGCAACATTTACAGCATACATGTAGGTTATTATTCCATACATTTTCAATAAAAAGCAGCAGTCTTTTTTTTTTTTTTTTTTTCCCCACTGCACCCTTTCTTTCTTTACTTCAAAAGTGTTAACATAACTGTTTTTAGAAAAGAAATGCAGAATTCAAAGCAATAAAACTGCTTTAGGAAAGGATAGCCTAAAAACAAACTGTTACATAAATTATGGTCAGATTTAATCTTCAGCAGATCTGTACCTACACATACTTCTAACAGAGGCTTAAATCTGGTTAGATAATGGCTTAGTAGCTATTTGCTAACTCTGACATGTATACCCATGTTCTTCCAAGGAAACATACTGTTTCACGAGGTACTTATGCTATTAGCACTGTTAAACTGGGGAAGTGAAGTCTGTTTTCACATGGCCTGTAGAAAAAATACCCTCTGACATGTTCATGTAAAATACTAAATCTAAACATAGTCCAAGTTTTTCTCTATATCTCTTACAAATTTTTAAAGAAATTCTCTTTTAATAAACATGATTTGGTTTGTGCTTTTTTTTTTTTTTTTTTTTTTTTTTTTTTTTAATAAAGCAAATTAAAAAGAAAATTGGAACTTCTAGAACTTGAGAGTGTTACAGTTAAGCATTAACTACTAAAATAATGAAGTATTTGCCAAACAGCAATAATTTAAAAGAAGATTTTGGATACGGAAGTGGAATACTACATTTGAACACTCATGAAAATAAATTTTTAGTTTTTCTGGTTCCATTGAGAAAGTTTTCTATGTGCTTGGCATTGCTTAGTAGTTGAGAGACAAAGAAAGACTAATCTCCCAGGGAGCTCACACAAATTTACCCAACAGCAAAACGTTGGGAGGAAGAGGTGAAAGATCTCTTATTCCCAACGCCTTCTGCAACTAGCTGTTTCATGAAGGTGTCCAAGAAGAACATTTGCACTACCAAAACAGTAGGAGAATTGCTTTCTAATTAATCTTTGAGGGTACATCTCCAACTTCTTCTATTTTGCCATTGGAGTTGAGATCTTTTTCCAGTGAGATCAGTGCATCAAACTCTATTCAAATTTAGGCAGATTGAGAAATGAGAAGAAATATAAACAACAGTACTCAAACTTCACAGTCTTCTGTGGCAATCAAGTGATTTGATCCAGTCAGCCCAAGAATCAAACTTCAAACTTCAAAATCTGAGATTCAGACTCTTTTTGTTTGTTTGTTTTTGTTGCATGTACCTAAAAACTTTATGACACATAACTCTTCACTTTTCCAGCCACTTTACCTGTCTGGTATCAGTTCCACAGTATATCATAGCCTTGTCAGAGTCTCTGGGCTGTGATCTCAATTAATTGTTTCTTCATAGAAATGTAAAATCAAGGAATGGTTTGAGTTGAATGGAGCCTTAGAAGATCACAAGTTCCCACCCCCTTCCAAGAATAGGGACATTTTCCACTAAATCAGGTTTCTCAAAGCTTTAGCCACCCTGTCTTTGAACATTTCCAGGGCTGGTGCATCCACAAGTCCTCTGAGCAATCTGTTCCAGTGCCTCACCACCTTCATAGTCAATAATTTCTCCCTTATGTCTAAATCTAATCTAAGTCTACCCTTTTCAGATTAACCTCTGTTGTATTTTTATCCTCTGATAAAACAGATATCACATGTCTTGTCACATCTCTTTTCATACTGGAAGGCCACAGGAAGGTCTGCTTGGAGTCTTCTCTAGACTAAACAATCACAACTTTCTCTGTTTGTCTTCATAGGAAGGCTGTTCCAGCTCTCTTATAATTTTTGTGACCCCCCTCTGCATCCACTGTAACAGGTCCATGGCGTGTGCTGGGAGCTGAAGAGCTGGATGCAGTGTTTCAGATGAAGTCTCATAAAAATTGTGCAGAGGAGGAGAACAACCTTCAAGTGACTGACACGTCTTTTCATGCAGACAATTAGTTGTCTGGGTTTCAAGCTCACATTGCTTTTCATCCAACAGTACCCAGAAGTCATTCTCTGTTGATTTGCTCTCCATTCACTCATTGCTTAGACCATACTGAGATTACACAGAATCACACAGAATCACAGAATGGCCAGGGTTGGTAGGGACCTCAAGGATCATCAAGCTCCAACCCCCTGCCACATGCAGGGCCACCAGCCTCTGCATTTCATACCAGACCAGGCTGCTCAGACTGGCCTTGAATACCTCCAGGGATGGACCATCCACAACCTCTCTGGGCAGCCTGTTCCAGCACCTCACCACTGTCATTGTAAAGAACTCCCCCTGACATCCAACCTAAATCTTCCCTCCATCAACTAAAAACCATTTCCCCTTGTCCTGCCATTACCTACCCTTCCAAAGAGTTGGCTCCCCTCCTGTTCGTAGGCTCCCTTTAGGTACTGATTGCCCCAAGACAGATACAGGAGCCTACACGAGACTTTACTGAACTTCTTGAGGTTTATGTAGGCTTCTCAATCACATCAAGTTCCTCTGAATGATATCTCTTTCCTCTAGTTAATCAACTGCACCATTCAGCTTGGTGTCATCCACAGTCATGTGAGGATACATTCAATGCTAATATCCTTGTAACCAACACAGAAACAGTATCGATTCAAGTATGGACCCCCAAGGCTCCTTGTCATTGATCTCCACCTGGACATTGATCCATTGGCTGCTTTTCTTTGAATGCAGCCATCCAGCCAATTTCTTATCCATCAGACAATTCATTCATCAGATTCCATGTCTCTCCATTTTGGAAAAGTAGTATCAAAGGCTTTGCACAAGTCGATACAGATGATATTTGTTGGTCTTCCTTTGTCCACCAATACTGTCACTCTATTACAGAAGGGCAAAAAATTAATCCAGTGGGATTTGCCCTTTCTGTAGCCACATTGGCTGTCTCCTCCCTATCTTCCATGAGCCTTAACATGGCATACAGAAGGATCTTCTCCATGATCTTAGCAAGCACAGAGGTGAGGCAGATTGGTCTGTAGTTCCCTAGGTCTTACTTTCTACCCTTTTTAAAAGTGAATGTGATGTTTCTCTTTTTCCAGACACTGGGAATTCCACCTGCTTGCCCCAGCTTTTCAACTGTGTTAAATATTGTCTTAGCTACTTCATCTGCCAGTTCCATCAGGGCTCTGGTATACATCTCATCCAGTCCCTTGGGCTTGTGCACATTCTGTTATCTCAGGTGATCTCAAACCTTATCTTCTTTCATGGTGTGTGAAATTTCTTTTCACCAGCTTCTGCCTTAAGGCTCTGTGGTTTTGGAGCTATGGCGAGAGCAATTGCCTGTAAAAAATGTAGGCAAAAAGATGTTGAGTACTTTAACCTCCATATCAGTTGTACCAAGATCCCCTGTCTCACCTATTACAGGGGAGTACAATGTGTTTATCTTATTTTGCTGACCCACATACCTGTTGAAATCATTCTTGTTATTCACTTTGATATCCAAGTTTAGTCTAGTTATGCCTTGACTTTCCTGGTCCTATCCCTATAGTCCTGAACCATTTGCTTATAATCTTCAAGGCTGTATGCCCTGTCCCATTGCATTTACATTTTGTGTTTTAGTATGGTTAAAAAGTCCTGACTGAGCCATGCTGCTTTTCCTTGCCCAATTTGTTGCATGTTGGAACTGAGAGCTCTTGTGCCCTAAGGAAGAAGTCTTTAAATATCTCCCAGTTCTTTTTTTTTTTTCCCTCTATGCCTGAGGGTAGTTTCCCAGGAGGTTCCATTAACTACTCCCTTTAACAGTTGAAAGTTTGCTTTCCTTTAGCTTCCTGACAGCACAGCCATATCTCTCAAGATCGTGAATTCTAATAGGGAGTGATCACTACAGCCTAGGATACATCCAGACTTGTCCTCTCTGCTGTATTCATCCACACTGATGAGCAAAAGTTCTAGTTACATGCTATATATATGGACACGTATGCAAAAGGGTGAGGCAGCAGAAGGATGTAATTCTTTGCATTTTCACTGCATCACAATCCAGAATCTTCCTGCAAGTTTACCTAGATTTTCTTTTTGTTCTTGCTGTAGGGGAGGTATGGATACAGAGGCCAGAGGCATAAAAAACAACCATTTGAAAACTCATTTCTCATACCACATATCTTAGACTAGTCCTCAAAAAAATTCAGCCAGTTGTAATACAACACATTCTACTATTTTTACAAATGAATCTGGTCTTGAATATTTGCCACATTGCTGCTCAGTCTAAATATGTTTATTCTTCTGTTCTGTTTCAAAATATTTGTTTGATTTCTGGACTGACATATTCGGTAGGCTTGATACCTGTATACCTCCATGCTTATCTTTAAGCCACATATGAACAATACAGCACTGACTTCTTTACTTTCCTTTGAAACATCCAATGACTATTACATGTTTTATTTCTAAATTCTACAATTCATTAAGGGTTGAAATACAATCAGTTTAACAATAAAAACGTAAAAAAAAATCTCTGGAGGAACTGAACTTCAGATGTTTTTACTGAATCTTCTGACTAAATCTATCTGCTATATTTACTGGAAGTAATGTTTTGAATTGCTTTATTGTAGACTGAAAACAGAAGAGAGTGAGAACTGTCATAAATCATGGAAAAGTATCAAGCTGGGGCTTTGCAGTTTCCACAGACGGGCAATTGAGAAGATAGTGAGTCAAAAGAAAAAGGAGTAGATAATCAGCATTGAGATGGATGTCAGTGGCAGAGCAATTCTTTAGAATATGCCTCCACACCCTGACAGCGCACAGAGCCTTTTGTAAATAGAGCATACAGCACAATCTCTCTTCCTCACTACACACAGACAAACTGTATGATTCATCTCAGCCAACCAGGACAACCACTATGTTTTACCGTGTCCTTATTGAACATTCTTTCTGGATGAATTCACCCAGTTTTGGTAACTTTATTCTAACCTAGCAAACATCACTTTTATAAAATCCTTGTATAAATCTTAGCTGAAGTTATGTAATCATGAATTCAGACCTAGCAGCTAAGGAGACTGATTTTTACAATTAGGTCAGTGAGAGGGAGAAGTTGATGACATATGCTTTGGTGGCTGCTATATAGTCCAAACAGTCAAGATAAGCAAATAATTTTAGTCTGGCTTTGGTCTGCTCTTCCTACCTGCACCTGCTGAAAGATTAATTGAGGTGCAATATGTGAAATTTTAGTACCAAATGTGCACTATTCTTCTGTTTTGAAGTCACTGTGATCTTATAACATATTAACATATTGTTATCACTGGAGATTTTCTGATTTTTTTTGTGTTGTGTGGGTTGCACATATATATTGTCTTAAACATTAAAAAGCTAACATGAAGACAAAACTATGCTTTTTTTTTTTTTTTTTCCCTCCCCATCTTCATATTTTCTTCTTACTTGCCAATCAGGCCCCTAAACAGAATTCTACATAGCCATATTCTACTCCAAGTTCCTAAAGAGAGTGAGTGAGTGAAAGAGAGATAGTGCTCCTGGCAGGTTTCACTGAGTTTCACGTATCTTTACATCCACATTCATATGACTCAGTTCATAGTCTCACAGTATCTTGAAAGTGCTATCTTTAAGAAAACTTTCCTGAAAAAAATATAACAATCATAGAATCCCAAGTACCAAGTTTTAAGTATATATGAAATAAAACATTGCCATATGAGGAGTTTTTTCAGCCCGAAATTTTTTTCTGCCCATAGTGATGCTCACTGACACCATGGCATGAATTTCCCTGCAGCTGTATCTAGGATTCCAGAACA
This sequence comes from Phasianus colchicus, assembly GCF_987193195.1. Taxonomy (NCBI): domain Eukaryota; kingdom Metazoa; phylum Chordata; class Aves; order Galliformes; family Phasianidae; genus Phasianus; species Phasianus colchicus. The sequence goes on from NC_143476.1 coordinate 15,082,042, forward strand.
GACATTCATGGTCAGAAATGAATGTTTTCCATTCTAAAACAAGAGATCAGGGAATTCTCAGTTTCCTACCAAAATACTTCATGGTATCTAGGTGTCCTGGTGTACAGCAGGTTGGTCATGAGCCAGCAGTGTGTCCTTGTGGCCAAGAAGGCCCATGGTATCCTGGGGTTATTAAGAAGAGCATGGCCAGCAGGTCAGGGGAGTTATTCTCCCCCTCTTCTCTGCCTGGTGAGGCCACATCTGGAGTGCTGAGTCCAGTTCTGGGCTGCTCAGATCGAGAAAGACAGAGAACTACCAGAGACAGCCTAGCAGAGAGCTGCAAAGATTGTGAGCAGGCTGAAACATCCCCATTAAAAGGAGAGGCTGAGACCTGGAACTGTTCAGCTTGGAGAAGACTGAGAGAGGATTTTATCAATACTTATAAATATGTAAAGAGCAGGAGTCAAATGGATGGGGCCAGGCTCTTCTTAGTGGTGCTCATCAACAGGCAGTGGACACAAACTGGAACACAGGAAGTTCCATCCAAACATGAGGAAAAACTTCTTTACTTTGAGGGTGACAGAGCGCTGGAACAGGTTGCCCAGAGAGGTTGTTCCATCTCCTTATCTGGAGAAATTCAGAACTCACTTGGATTCCTTCCTCTGTAACTTACTGCAGGGAACCTGCTTTAGCAGGAGGTTGGACTAACTGGTCTCCAGAGGTCACTCACGAGCTCTACAGTTTTGTGATTCTGTAATCCTTGGAAAGCTTCAATAAGGTAAGATCATGAATACACCTTTAGGTAGGATCTATCGTGCAATAAAGTAAACATAAACCAGAAATGGATCTTCTAGAAGTTGGTACTACAAATAAGGATATTTCTTCTCCAAATTCTTCCCCTCACACTACTTCACATTTCTGTTGCAGCCTTACTGCCATAGAAAGATCATTACCAATCTGCAGAAGTAGAAGATATTTTAGATTTCCTTCCGAGTATTCTTGCAAATTAGAGTGTCAGCTCCAGGATGGAAGATCAGGTTGTCATTTCTGCCTACTCAAAACATCCTTGTTGATTTATTTTCAGAGAGGGGTTAAGGAGCAAGGGAATCCAGCAGTTATTTTAAAGATACTAGTAACTGTAAGGATCATTTTGAAATTATTCTTGACATTTAAGGACTGTGGTACCTTTCAGGAAATTCAGTAGTGGGCTGGGAATCTGCTGTTGCTGCCTGTGCATACTGTCTTGTAACTAATAAAACGGGCCTCCTGAGGCCTCTGAAAGTCTTTGCAAACAAGGTGACCTGGCTATAGGATAAATGTCAAGTAAAATACTTGCAATGAAATTCCACATATCAATAACTGTATTACATATTATGTTTGGGAAGAAAAAATGGGCCTCCAGAGGACACTGAAAGTCTTTGCAAACAAGGTGACCTGGCTATTGGATAAATGTCAAGTGAAATACTTGCAGTGCAATTCCACATATCAATAACTATATTACATATTATGTTTGGTAAGAAAAATTGTCTTAAAAGACCTTTGTTATAAAAGAGAAGAGTTTTTTAATATTTCTCAGTAAATCACTCTCTGTGTGTCACAACTGTTACTTCGCTATACAGTAGAGTTGTGATGTTAAGTTTCACTCTAAATTGCAATGAACTGAACACTGAATAATTTCTCTTTAAAAGCTGTCCATTGTCTTGGCTTCCATGGTATACCTGGTAGTTCGGCTTAGTTAATAGCTAGATATTATGAAGCAGGGATCACACATAATCTGCCAGCTTGCTCCTTATTATAAAGTCACTAACAAGGAAGTATTCACCCTACTTTCTCTAGGTACAGAAAACATTATGTTGCATGTTATTTCATAAAGTTTTTACCATAAACTGTAATTTTTAAACTCTACTGTATTCAGTATGAGCTGCCCTTTTTGTCTCATTGACCGTGTTTTTCCTTATATGCATTCAATGCAAACGGAACTAAAGATCTCAGTTGTTCCCACATTAATGAAACTGAGCTATTGTGTAATACTTTACCTAATCAGATGAAAAAAGAAGGAGAAACACAATTACCTACTGTTTCTTAATTCAAATTTAACCTTAACCTCTTTGGAATGCTGTCTGTAATGCAGTGTTATGCATTACATAATAATCATAGGTCTTGTGCCCAAGCCAAGGCTCTTAAGTATGTTTTTAAAATATTGTGGATATTTCTTTTTCCCAATAGTTTTTATTACTTGCTTCCATCATATCGCTAGACAGGAAGCTGTAAAAATAGCAGTACAATCTTTTTTTTCTGCCCAACTTTGGCTGGGATTTGTAGATGTTAGAAAGCTAAGAAGAAATCACAGCTTTGATTGTTCTAACAACTGTAATCACAGAACAGCTTAGGTTGGAAGGGATATCAAAGATTATCTTGTTTCAAACCTATGCCATAGGCAAGGTTGCCAACTTCTAGATAGCCCAGGGCCCCATCCCCATCCAAGTTGGCCTTGAACAACTTAAGAGACAGGTTATCCACCACCTCTTTGAGCAATCTGTTCCAACACCTCACTACCTTCTCAGTGAAAAACTTCCCCCTCATAAGTAATCTAAATTCTCCCTCCTTTAGTTTAAAACCATTTCCTCTTGTCTTATTACTATCTACAAGCATCAAAAGTTGATTTTGCTCCAGTCTATAATCTCCCTTTAAATACTGGAAGTCCTCAATGAGGACATGCCCAGCTCCCTCAGCCTGCTTTCACAGGAGAGGTGCTCCAGCCCTCTGATAATCCTGGTGGCCCTCCACTGGACCCTCTCCAAAAGTTTCACATCTTTCCTGTGCTGGGGCCCCCAGACGGGATGCAGTACTCAAGATGGGGCCCCACAAAGGCAGAGTAGAGGGGAACAATACTCTCTGTCACTCTGCTGGTCACCCATCTTTTAATGTAGTCCAAGATACTGTTGGCCTATGGGCTGCATGCACACGCTGGTGGCTCATGTTAAGTCTTTCATCTGCCTGGACCTGTTAAGTCCATGTATTCTTCTCCCAGTCTGTAATTTCTTCTCCCAGTTTGTAAAGTCTGTAATGCTCATATTCATTCCTTTCAGACAAGTAGAGAATACATATATAAAAGCAGTACATAGAAAAATATCCAGAATGAACAGGCCAGCATATGCATGGAAAATTTAAGAGCATGGTTGGTACACATTAGTTTGACACTTTGAATCTCCTAAAATATTTATTTGCATGTATTAGGCAAAACAGATCTGTTTACATCCTCTTCCTAAGGGTGTGAGTGAAACATATCTGTACCAATCTAATTCTGGAAGAAGTACCTAGAAGAAGAGAAATATTTTATGCTTGTTTCCCCTTCTCAAGCAAAGGATCTTAAAGGAGAAGATACAGAGCAGAACCTCAGGCATATTTAACCGCTGGAAATATTTTCATTATGATTATGAGCCACAGATCTAATCAAGACTTTTTTTCTAGATTGAAAATAAAATTCCATGTAAGGAAAAACATTTGCAAATGCTGTTAGAAAAACTGACTTCCAGCCTCTTGATTGATCTAAGACAGGTCCACAGGATTAAGAAAACAAGAAATGCTTTAGAGGGACATGAAGACATTTTGCCATATTTAGAAACGTTTGTTTTCTTCTTATCATTGATTCACATAAGATTTCATCTGAGGAGTACGACTGAAGTTCCAGAAAGTTATACAGCTGCCAAGGCAAGTCAGCATGCTTGAATAGTTCTTTCACAGGATGCTTATGGCAGCACTCCAGTGAAGAAACTCAAGAAACAGTACTGAGAAAGAAAACAAAACACTGCCTGACCAGAAGGAGTTGACTGACTGGACTCACTCGGTTAGCTCTTTAACCAAAACAGCTAGCAGATCATCATTTAAATACCAAGTGGAAGTAATTGCAAGTCTCCAAGAAGAGAAGATGCAAAGCAGGAAGAGAGGTCTGAAAAATATGGTGGCTTTTGAAGCTTTATGCAACCTTGGGGCCCTGCACTCTATTTAGAGCAATCTTATCTAAACCATTTACAGTTACTTTCACACAAATTTGGGATCAGTTCAGAAAGAGAATAATAAATTACCAAATGAGGCATATCTAGGTAATACACTGAGCAGTTTTAGGTTTCTCCTATGTCACCTGCACAACCTTCCAGGGTGAACAAAATGTTTAGTCAGAAAAATATCCATCTTGTGAAAGAATTGCAAGGTTGAGACTATTGCAATACAAAGATAAGTGTGAAATTGCTTAGATAGTGTTTAATCTAAGTCAGAGTGATCATAGCAGTGAGTTATGAACAACACAGCATTTGTTCTGACAAATGAGACATTAAAACAGGTACAAAATTCCTGTTATATAAGGGTAAAACAAGTCTCTTAAGGCATCTCAATTTCAAAAAATATCAATCAGAATTTGAATGACTGGCAAATCTGGAAGATACAAAATTGAAAATCTATAGATATCAGGCTGAAGAAAAAATGAGTAGGGAGAAAAATTGTTCAAGGCCTTCTAAAAATGGATATAAGTAGCAACACATTCACAGACTCTAGTATTCATGGGAGAGTTCAATCACTATGATGCCTTCTGCAGAAAAAAAAAAAACCCACACCCATAAACAATGAAGCAATCCAGGCTGAGTAGTGCTGACAATAGGTTTCTAGCCCAATTGACAAAGAAGCCAACAAGGAGAAGTGCTCTGCTGGACCAACAAGAAGGGTCTCACTGATAGTGGAATCAAAAAAAAAATCACAGAATGCCTTAGGCTAGAAGTGACCTTAAAGATCATTCAGCTCCATCCCATTTCTGTCATAGGCAAAGTTGCCACCCATCTGATCAGGCTGCTCAGATCCCCATCCAATCTGGCCTTGATTGACCCCAGAGATGGAGAACCTACAACATCTCTGGGCAACCTTCTCCAATACTTTGCCATGTGAAGGTCAAAGGCACCGTTGGCTGCTGTGTGCAGGAAGTGGTGAAATTCAGGACCCAAAGAGGGGGGAGCAGGACTCTTGTGGTTTCAAGTGTGACAGGGAGAGGGGAACCCTTTCTCCCCCTTTCAGGGAGAAGGAAAGACTAGCAATCCAATCAAGATAAGAGAGAGAGGAAATTTACTACGAATGGTAAACGAGTGTAAGATAATAATAAGTTAATAGTAATAATAAGTTAAAATTAGTAACTCAAATGGGAGAGAGAGGAAGGCTATATTGTACTGCTTGCTGCCAGCACCTGGAAGGCCTTCACCTCTGTTACCAAGAATCAGTGATCATGTCTAGAACAGTGGAGGTTCTTTGGAGTAATAGTTCTTCTTGAAGAGTTGGAACTCCTGTGAAACTGCTGGGAACACAGGACCAGGAGGTACAGCTCCACAGTGAACTTTGCCCTCTGCACCCAGTGACCAGATGCATGATACCACGATATGAAATGCTGACAAAAGCAAGACAATTATAAAAAGTATTTTTGGACTTTTAAAGAGTAAACTTTGGCTTCTTCCAATATATATTTGAAAGACAAAATAAGTCTTGGGAATGAATCTGGTGAGCAATACCAAAGGTAACAAGAAAAGCAGGAAGAAGTCTGTAGGTAATGAAAGGAAGACTAGGAAAAATGGAGGGCCACTGCTGAATGAGATAGTGACACACAACACTAAGGTTCTTTATCTTGATCTTTTCTAGCAAGAGTAGCTTTGAGGAATCCCAGGTCCCAGACACAAGGGAGGAGAGCTGAAAAATGGAGATATGTCATTGGTGGAAGAGGAATGAGTTAGGGAATACCACACATGTGCCCTGATGGGATTTTGCCACACATGCTGAAGAAGCTGGCTGATCTCATTGCAAGGCTGTTCTCAGTAATCCTTGATTCATCATGGCAATCAGGAAAAGTACTTGAGACCCGCAGAAAAGCAAATGTCACTCTTATTTTTATGAAGGGCAAGAAGGAGGAGCTGGGAAACTAAAGGCTGGTCAGTCTCAGCCTTGATCTCTCAGGAGCTGATGCAGCAGCTAGTCATGGCAACTTTTCTCCAGGCTTCTAGAGGTCAAGAGGGTGATTCTGAGTAGTCAGAGTGGAGGCTGGAAGCTATAGCAACCTGGGAAGTTGAAACAAACCTGAAACAACAGGTTTGATAGACAAGGAAGGGGCAGTGGATATTTTCTCCCCTGCCTTCACTGAGGCTTTTTCAAATGTCTTCTGTAAGTACTGATGAAATATTGCCTGGATGAACTGCAGGGGTCATTTAAAATTATCTGAATCTTCTGTAAGTACTTCAGAGAATGTAGAGCCAGATTTTATCAAGGTATCTGGAGATGAAACAAGAGGCAGCTGGCACAAACAGAAACAGAAGAGTTTTCTCCTGAACATTAGGCACAAACCTCTTCACTATGAGAGCAACTAAACACTGGCACAGGCTGCCCAGAGAGGTTGTGGTCCCCCACTGTGAGGATATTCAAAATAAATCTGGCAGGAAAATGACCACATCCCTACCAGTTGATGTTTTTTGAATGGAGTTCTATTTAGAGTGGAGATAGAAATGTTAAGATGTAATAAATTAGGAGAAGCAAGAGACCAAAAAAAAAAAAAAAAAAAGAGAAAAAAGGGAAAAGTTTTTATAGATTACTATGTCTATATGACTGGAAATAGAATACAAAGTCTTTCAGCTGAGTGCTGACATTTGAACTGTGAAGAACACAAGCCTCTTCTGCTTTTATCACCATATTTGTTTACGTGGAAAAGTACATAAGCTTTACATACACTGTCTCCAATGACGTGGGAGATTGCTTATGATTAAGGCAACAAAACATTCTTAGGGTGAATTTTTAGCAACGCTACTGAAAAATCATGGATCTAAATTCTGCTTACCTAAGGCTGGAAAGAAAGCCATTCTGACACAGAAAAAAAGAGCACAAAAGCAAAAAGTGATCTTCTGTCATTAGGCCAAAAGTGATTCTCTCATTTGACTTCACTTCTTACAAATATTGCTGATATTGTGGTGGGAATAGCACTGAATTCACATGAAGGTGGGCAGCAACTTGCATTAAGTGTAGTAAGTGGGTGCATTCAAACTATTTCATTTCTTGCTTACACTAATGTCTGCATAACATGATGAGTTGTGGTATGAATTTCTTTAGGTAGCTTTCCAAGGTATACACAATACCTTAATGTATCTCATTATTACTACTGCCTCTGGTCTATGTATGCAGTGACAGTAGTACATTGTAGGAAAACTAAAGTTCTTGAAGCTATCCCTCTGCCATTGCTTAAGCAGAGACTTTGTTTTGCTTTTAAGGTCAGAATTTTTAAACAGAAGTTTGTTTTTACATTTCTCCTGTTCTTGAATAAGCTTGGAAAACAAAGCAGTGTTGTCCTCTTTTAGAGGTACCATAAAGAATTTGAGCATTGCAACAGTGCAGAAATGTCCAGGAACACTTAAAAGGGCTAATGCTATTATTAGAGTTACTGCTATGTAGAAAAAGGAGAATAAATAAGTACAGAGTCCTTTCAGCTAGGTTAAGAATTGCTTTACCATCCTAGTACTCCACTGAACAGGGAATGTTTAAATTGGTCTCTGTTTAGAAAAGAGTTACAGAGGGAAAAGGCAAACCCTGGGAATGAGTTTTGAACTTCCGTTCTGAAGTCCTCAAACTTTAAATTCAAATCAAATGTTTGGAATAATTACTCTGCAGTTTGTTACAAGGTACAGAAAACCTGATGGCAGCTGAGACCTTGTCCTAAAGATTAAATATTGGGACTTTTTGGACTTCTTGTATTAAATCTACCATCTCTGTTTTCTCTATTTGCAATTAACTAAGGAATGCAGATAAGTTCGCTTTCATTCTTAATTGTGAACTATTTTAATGTCCTGGTAGTTTTTGGTCTCCATGTATTAATCATTTACATTATTGCTTTTTAAAACAATTTGTACAAAGACAATATTATCTCTAGTAATAGACATCCAACACGATCAAAGACAACTTAAGGTTTGTAGCTTGGAAGTTTTATAAGGATATTGCAAGGTGTGGGTGTTCCTATTGTAAACTACTTCAAATCTTCTCTTTTAATACTTTCCCTTTATTAGATCAAGCACGAATAATACTACAGACAGCCACATAAACTGTCGCTGAAAGCAGTTCAAATGCTGAAAATGGTGAGCATTCCTTTTTTTGTTTTCCGTCAGCCTATTCTTAGGACCATTATTTTACTGTTTAAATTTATAAGGAGGAAATGCCACACTTGCAGTGGCTGCAAGATTTTTTTTTTTTGAAGTTTAAAGGAAGAGCCATTATACTCTGCAAAAATATTTTCCATATATTGGCTGTGTGCAGTTTTCTAAAAGCATTGCCTAAACATAACTAAATTAAAAACATTCTTTCAAAAAATATAACATTCAAGAGAAACTCATAAAATTTGAATGTATTTTTAAAGAGCAGATCTAGAGTTTGTAGGCAGCAGGGATAAAAGAATGAACAAGCCAGTCCAACCTGGAATGAGCCTCACTACTTCTTCTATTTATATGTAGATTTTTAATTTCCTTTACCAGAACTTTTAAAACTGAGTCATAATATAAGCTATTAAATCTAGTCTGTTTTCTTAAATGAGTTTGAAAAACTGCTTTCCACTTCTTGTTTATAGTGTATATTTTCAGTTATGCTATATAATGTATTTTTCAAATGAGTCTGGACTACACAAGAAATCTAGATTTGCCTTTAAAACAACTTGTTCTTAAACATTACTTCACGTTTTCTTTGTAAGCTATTCATCTAATCTTGAACAAACAAGCTTGAGATGACAAATATTTTAGGTTTTTTAGTTGTTGTTTTTTTTCCCCAAAAAAGAACTGTAAATAAAAATAGACTACTACATTATTAACATCTGATGAGTACTTGCAAATAGTTTCTGCCCAGAGAGATTGTGGATGCCATGTCCCTTGAGGTGTTGAAGACCAGGTTGGACAGAGCCCTGGGCAGTCTGGTCTAGTATTTGATTTGGAGGTTGGCAGCCCTGCCTGCAGCAGGGAGATTGGAGCTGGATGATCCTTGTGGTCCCTTCCAACCCAAGCCACTCTATGATTCTGCAAAATTGAAAGACAGTCTGAACTTATAGTGCACATTACTTTATGGAAGTACATGATGCTCAATAAGCACAACTTAACAACAAACCTAATATTGAAATCAACTCCCTGCCCAATGGCTGTCACCAGTACTGCCTGTACTCCTTCCAAAGAGCTGCACATTGCTAGTGCTGGCAAAATGTCTTTTCTCCCATTCCCTTTGAACGGCACTACTTCACTGGTAAATGTTCTGCAGAAAATTTGTGGAGCTCGGATTGTGGGTCTGTATATTTGCAACTGCTAATTAATTTTTAATGCATCTTTTCAATAACAAGCTGAGATCTCATTTAGTAGGTTATGAATTATTATGAATAAATTTTAAAGGTATTCATATTGATCTTGATTTTACAGTGAAAACTTTGAAGAACCATATAAAACTAGTATTGCATCCACACTCCCTTTCCATTCACATGTGATGTAGTTTACAAAAAAAAATCTTATGAAATAACATAATGAAACTATTTTCTAGGTATGTACTACTGGAATTTTGGAATAACTCCATTCAGGTTGTACTTTCAATGTTGAATTCAGAACTGCAAAATTATTAATAATTCTTATGGTCAATTCATATGAACTCATTTTAAACTTTAAGATAACGAACCTACATTAGAGTCTATATGTAAATGAAATATTTATGAATCAATAAGGCAAATGAGGTCAAGAGAAGCAATTCTGATACATTTTTTCTCCTCATGAGGCCTTATAACATAGCATTCAAATGTTTTCTAAGTTACAGAGAGTCATCACATTTTCTTTCTCATGTCTTTATGAAGAAACATTTTAATGTATTGTAAAAAACTGAAAGATTTCATTCTATTCTTAACTGATTTTAAGCAGGTGTATTTTATATTAAGTGATAGTATTTTTGGAGAGCTGCAGATATAATGGCTTAGATACAGCTTTCATTGAAGCCAGTGGAAGAACTTCAATTGATTAAATGGCTCTTGGACTTTATCCAATGAGCACTTTAATTTAATTGGACAACTCCTTGATGTAAGTGCAGTACCTACTTAACTATTCATGCTATGAGTGTTTCCAAGATCTGGCCCATAGAAGTGAACATCTGAGAGACAAGAACCACTTTCATGGCGCAACTATCTAAAAATTAAAAAATTAAAAAATAAATAAAATAAAAAATTAAGTTTTGCAAAAATAGGAATATTATTATGCTATTGGTTTCTGTGAAATATGAATATAAATATTTAGTTTTATATGTCATTTCAAGCCAAACTTCCATGGGGTTGAAAAGAATGAAATATTGTCAGTGGTTTACAGGTTGGTTCAGCTCAGTTCTGTGACTACTGGGGCAGAGGGATTTTCACAAAATCTGTGCCTCCGGAAAAGAGAAAATAAAAGGCAAAAAAAGGGAGAACGGAAATAAAATAATTAAAAACAGCGGCAATGATCTGAGGAGAAACAAACTAATTTACTAAATATGGTATTGGAATGCAAGATAACAAACTATAATACAATACAATTAGAATTGAAGCTAATAAAATATAATGAGACAGGGTGACTGAAAGATGGATAGGCCTCACCATAACGCTGAGGTGAAATGTGCAGTCCAGTTGAGCAGCAGGGAGACAGGGAAGAGCCGATGAAGACGAGCTGACAAAGAACACATCAGGTGACCTTGCCAGGGGTTGTATCTCCTCTCTGACAACAAAGCCACCTGGGGAATGTAGTTCTCTTCCGGACAGGTGCCCAGAACTGGAGCATTAACACCTTAACTCCCCATGCACTACATGGTGTTATGATGTGGAATACCAATAACCAAAAATCATAAAACCATCACAAATATATATGTATAATGAAGAATAAATCTTATCACAGTATTGTAGAATGGCCTGAGTTGAAAAGGACCACAATGATCATCTAGTTTCAATCTCCCTGCCATCTGCAGGGTCGCCAACCAGCAGACCAGGCTGCCCAGCACCACATCCAGCCTGGTCCTGAATGCCTCCAGGGATGGGGCATCCACAGCCTCCTTGGACAATCGGTTGCAGTGTGTCACCACCCTCTGAGTGAAAAAATGCCTCCTAATAACTAACCTAAATCTCCCCTGTCTCAGTTTAAAACCATTCTCCCTTGTCCTATCACTATCAACTCATGTAAAACTCAACTATCCTATTTATATGTGCCAATCAAATACTGGAAGGCCACAATGAGATCTCCCTGGAGCCTTCTCTTTTCCAAGATAAACAAGCCCAGTTCCCTCCACCTTTCTTCGTAGGAGAGGTGCTCCAGGCCTCTGATCGTCTCAGTGGCCCTCCTCTGGACTTGTTCCAAGAGCTCTGCATCTTTCTTGTGCTGGGGGCCCCAGGCCTGGACGCAGGACTCCAGATGGGGCCTCACAAGAGCAGATAGAGGAGGACAATCACCTCCCTCTCCCTGCTGGCCACTCCTCTTTTAATGCAGCCCAGCACACAGCCGGCCTTCCAAGTTGGCTGCAAGCGCACACTGCTGGCTCATGTCCAGCTTCCTGTTTACCAGAACCCCCACGTCCTTCTCTGCAGGGCTGCTCTCAAGGAGATCTTCCCCCAGTCTGTATAAATACCTGGGTTTTCCCTGGCCCAACTGCAGCACCTTGCACTTGGCCTTGTTGAACCTCATTAGGTTCTCATGGGCCCCCTTCTCCAGCCTATCCATATCCCTCTGGATGGCTTCCCTTCCCACCTGTGTATCGACTGCACTGCGCAGCTTGGTGTCGTCTGCAACCTTGCTGGGGGTGCACTCAATTCCATCATCTATGTCACTGATGAAGTTGTTGAAGAGCACTGGTCCCAAGACAGACTCCTGAGGGATATCACTTTATGACTGGCCTCCACCCTGATATCGAACCATTGATCACAACCCTTTGGCTGCATTCAGCCAGCCAGTTCTTAATCCATCCAACTGTCCACCCTTCAAATTCACACCTCTCCAATTTATAGAGAAGGATGTGGTGAGAGACCACACCAAAGGCTTTGTGGAAATCCAGGTAGATGGCATCCGTTGCCCTTCCCCTGTCCACTGATGCCATTGTTCCACCTACCAGAGAAAGTCACCAGCATGATCAGGCAGTCTCTGCCCTTGGTGAAGCCATGCTGGCTGTCTCAAATCACATCTTGGTTTCGTATGTACCTTAACATGGTAACCAGGAGGATCTGCTCCGTGATCTTTCTGGGCACAGAGGTGAGGCTCACCAGCCTGTAGTTTCCCAGATCTTCCTTTCTCCCTTTCTTAAAAATCAATCTGCTCATGTAGTTAACTATAGAAAATTCTTGGTAGAGTTATTTAATATGGATACAAAACAATCATTAAACACTTGCTCTCCTCTGGGATTTGTTTCCTTCTTTCTCATTTGTGATAACATCATATCTATATATAAAATATGGAAAATTTGGCTGAGTACAATTTTAATCATAATGTGTTAGACTATGTTAATCTGAAGCTGTTTCCACAAAAAAAAAAAAAAAAAAAAAAAAACCAAACCATAACCTGTCCCTCTTCTCTTCTCTACCCACTGCAGATTTTTTATGTCTTCAAAATGATTCATTATGAGCCATCTCTATTTAGCTTTAAATAGCTTGACACTTCCAATATATATCCACTTTTTCCTTTTCAAACGATGGTGTCTGGCTCTCAAACCATTTCTTTTCCAGAAAAATATTAAACAAAATTGAAAGGAACTTCACTTTACTAAGATTATCAGAGTTCTCTTTTCTTCCACTTCATGATTTCACAGGTCTTTACATGAGTTCCAAAATAGTTCTGAAAGGGACACATTTTCTCCCTTGGCATGACAAAAAATACCTCAGCCACCAGCTATAGTTGTGAATAGCAAGTAATGAGCATTGAGCCTGTTGCCTTTCCAAGTAATAGATCTGCCTGGGCTGCGTGCTTCACTGGAATAAGTCCTCAGCCTGCTGAAAGCACTACTGGCTGTCAGACTGTGGCCAAAAACTGTCTCCTGCCAGGTGCCATGGGATTTGGCACTCCTGCACAATTATTCCATCCAATTTCTCCATCATCAGCTCTTTGCTCACTTCTATTCTGCCAGCTATGTGCCATTGCTAGTCCAGTGAGAAACTTGCTGTCACTCCAGCCATTCAGGTGCACATATTTCTTCTGATCACAGTCTCTCTGAAGTGTGGCAGCTTCAAAACCACACTGCATAAGAGGCCTAGTGCAACTTCTCTAAACAGCCACTGTTAAAAAATCTTTGGTGGGACACTTTCTCAACATGTCAGTTCCAGGCAGGTACTTGAAAATCCATAGCATGGGACGTGACCCCTTATCTCTAGGCATATCCAACTGACTGTTCATGCAAGTTAAATGTCAACAGATCTGCTAAAGAATTGCAACAGAGCAACAGAACTCATCAGAATAAAGAAAAAATGTATGGGAAGGTGAAATTATATCTGTTTGAGCTGTAGAGAGAAGTTTATTTCAGTTCAAACTTAGACTTATTCATGGGTTTAGTCCTTAGCTTATTTTTGTGGCCTTCTGTCCAACTCTTTCTTCCATACACTCTCTTTCAGTCCTGTAATTCTTTTCATTCATTTTAAATTTGGAAGAATCTCTTGGTTCCCTCCTGTTAATACTACTTTATATATCAATATATTTTTCACACACTATTTTTGGCTGTCTTATTTTTCTGTGTATGTTTTGTCTATTAGGATTTTGGAAGAGCTGTGATAAAGCACTGAAGAGGCAGGTTGATTGTTATTACTGAGTAACCTAGATATGCATAGCCCTTTACCAGAGGAGCTATTGCCAAATAAATCTGCATGCATTCCCTATGCAGCCAGTGATCCCTGTGGCTCCCATAGCCAGCTAAACAAACTAATCAAATAACAGCCTTTGGAATGCTATGGATACATTTCTCCTCACAAACATAATTTCAAAAGGAAAATTTTTCTAAGAAAATTCTAAACCACATTACTTTAGTAGTAGCTTTATACAACTTTTCAAGAATTCCAATGTTTCTTAGAGGTCATGCAGTATAGAATGAATGAATCTACAGCTCTCCTCTGCCTAATATGTCAGCATACTATGTATTTCAAATTTGCATTTGTTATTTTTCCAAATGTAATGCATTGTATTAAACTGAACTAGAGAAGTCTCAAGATTACCAGTAGTAACTGTTGAATTATGTGTAATGACCGATTTGTTTGTCTTTAAGATTTTTTTTTTACTTGCATTCAAGTAATTAACAGATTATAAAGATAATTGCAATAGCAAAAAAATAGGTAAAACTGGAGTTGGTGCTGAATATTACGTCAGTAAGAGAGTACCGATACAAATTACAAGTTGCAAATTACAGTGACCTGTGTCTAAAACTGGCTTAAATATACATGGAGCATAGCTAATCTGAGTTTCATCGTAATTGAACTTGCTTTGTTAATGTTATGCAGGCATTGACACAAGAGTAAGCAGGTAAATCCGTATGACAAGAATTAAATGGATCAAATCTCTGTGCTGCTTAATACATATCTGCTAATGAACTATAGCTATATAACTAACAAGCTGAGTACTAATATTCTTTCTATTCCTTTCTAGGAATAGAATAGTGTCTAGAGCATACAATCTTCCATTAGACTGCTGTATAACAGTGACTAGCCATTTAAGATTTCTGCTCCTAATTTGCATGATGATCTTACACACATTAACAAGCTTGACATTCAAAAGCCCTTGAATAAAATCACTATATATCACCTGAAACCTTGCTTCTGTTTCTTTTTTTTTTTTTTTTTTTTTTTTTTTGCTATAGAAATAAACATTTAACATTGACAGAATATTAATACTAGAAAAATAGAAATATTGAGAACCTCCTCCCTGCTTTAGAATCATCATGTGGAAACTGAATTCCAAACTACCACCACAGAGTATGCAGACAAAAATCTGCTAAAGTCATCATTCTGGAGCTCCTGGATACTGGCTCAGGCCAGTAGGTTTGCGCAGACTGAGGACTTCAGTTATTCTGTATCTTTGCAGTACTTTGTGAAGACTTACAAATGCGAGCTGGATGGAAAGAGCAGGTCCTACCAAGTGTTACCTGTACCTGTTTACAACACTGTCTGTCCCCAGGAGTCCAGCAGCTGATTGTCACTTAGAACTGCAAAGGGAATTAAACTCCATGAGATCCCTGTCTCTTTATGTAGGGAGAAAGACTTTCCAGAACTTCATTTTATCCCCCAGCTTTACCAGGATGAGATACACCATCCAGGCAGTTAAGGAAGAAAAGTGGCTACACTGTCACTGGTTTCCTCCCTCTCCTAGCAGGGATATCATAAAGTTGCAGTTTGAGTAAGGGTGTAAGGAAAAAAACCCGTAGAATTTATGTGAATGTACTGACAGGCAAACAAAACAAATGATCACATGCAAGTTCTGCAACTCTAAAATGAGTTGACTGGTTGTTTTTTTTTTTAGACTTACAGCTACATTGCAGGGCTGCACAGAGCTTAAGAAAGGAATGATCTGGAAGATAAACAGGCTCATCACGGAGAAGACCACAAGAGATTACACTGTTTATTCCATTCCACCATTTCTCCATTAGCCACAATTTCTTTGGGAGATAAACTATCACTTAGAATGATAAATTAAGGGACTCCAAGGAATTTCAAAGTCAATTCAAGCATCTTTTCTTCTAATTGAGCTCATTTGAATTCTCTGTTGAATTTAGCTAACTTCCAGCATTTTGAGTCATCATATGAAAGGGGATTAAACCAGCCCTCACAAGACTTTTCCGCTTACATTAGATTGTAATAAAATTCTTTAATCTGATTAAGTATTTCAGTATATTATCAGCATGATTGCTGCTACATAAGCTCTGATTTTACATATGGTTATTGACTATTAAGCACTCTGACACAAGAAACCTCAGGATCATTCAATTAAATGGCAAAAGCCATGTGACTGTTTTCAGAACTGGCATGTCAGCAACAGAAAGCCAATATGTCAGAACAGCATTAAAGAAAATTGATGATTCTTATGTCCATTTTAGATCAATCCTATTTTAACAAACAAGATTCTCCACCTCCATACTCCCTGGAGTGTACATGTATGACTTTAAATAGGAGGATCACTTCAGTTTATGCTGTCAACTTAATTTTCTCACAAACATTTTTCTAACAGAAATCTAACAGAAGCTGCTGGGAACTTAGAGAAAATTGAGAATTGGAAAAACAAACTGTCCAATATACTTTCAAGCCCTACAGCTTTAAAAAATCCGTATTTAAAAATGTATTTATTTATTTATTTATTTATTTATAAGAAGTGTATTTTTTTTTCCAAGTTTTATTGTCTGATTAAAGTCTCTTTTCTCCTGGAAGGAAAAAAAAAGAAGTGTAATTTGGGGTGTTATTTTTGTTGTTGTTTTCACAAACGAGAAAAGTGGAAGTAAATCATTTTAGAGGCTACTTTTATTGTCAAACCACCAAAAAATGCTCACTACTTGAGAAAAACTGGGATGTCTGCTTCTAAGAACACAATACTTTTCTAATAAGAATTAATTAAAAAAAAAAAATCTATAAGCAGTGTAGTCCATAAAACTTCATGATTTATTTTTATGGAAAAAAGCTAAAATTCATGAAGGAGTTGCCATAAATCATTTCTGCAGTGTTTTAGAGATTGGCTAGTATGACATGGTGCTCTTTTCACTTCAGCTATTGTTTTGTAACTTAGATCTGCCCAGCTATTTTGATAATGCTAGTAGTCCGAATATCACTGTTTCACAGTTGAAGACATAGAGCATTCACACTAAGTCTCTCATCTGTTTTGAGGAGGAGCATTTCATTTGGTAGCATATAGATTGACTATTCCATCAATCTTACAGTCTGTTAGACACAGTAAAATCTTGTTTAAATTTATATAAATAAAGTGACCATTGCTACGAAATAGAGGTCAAACATAAGCATTTTAAGTTTAAATTGGTTTTTACCATAGAATATTTTTCTGTTTTATTCTTAGTTAGACACACTTAAATTACTGGAGCACAAGGAAGGTGACCATCCCAAATTTTGGGCTGGTGAGTTATGCAAACTTTTTGGACTACCTTTGAGCTAATAATGAGCTACTGTCATATTCAGTAGTGAGTTATTTTTATAATCTTACACAGGTTGCAAAGATTCAACATTCATTTAAGAAAAAAAAAGCCACAACCCAGCACATTCGTTCCCTAAAATAGGAGGAAACTAGCCCTTGCAGTAGGCCTTTTACATTTACTACATCCCAGCATTTACTTTTACTAGTATCTTTTTCTTCCCTTCCCTCCCCTCTTCCCTCTTACCTCTTCCCTGCCCCTCCCTTCCCTTTCTCTTTTCTTCCTGGCAGAAATTTGTAATGTTATTACTTTATATTCCTAGAATGTTAATTCAACTATAAAATAAATAATATGTGCTATTTTAGAAACACTGAAGTGGCAAAATGGTGGAGTAGAAAATATAATAAAATATCCCCCTTTTAATCATGAAAATCAGACTTTGCAGGAAGTATAGCTAGAGTAAAATCAATGTGGTTTATATGAGTCGTTCTCAAGAAAAGAAAAGGAAATGTTTGAATTCTGAAATGCTAAATAGGCTGTAAAACTTTATCACTTTGTATTTAAACTTCTTATTCTCTGACAAGAAGTCTACTTTCTCTCTGGAAGAAAGAAGAGCCACAAAGAGCCATGTGTCCCTGTAAGAAAACCTCAATGAAAGAAAGATTTTCAGGAATCGAAATGGTAATTTCCTGTTTACAGCTCTCCTTCCTTCCCCCTTCTGTTTATGAGAGAACAATTACTATCTTTTAAATAGACAACAGTACTTCTCTGTACAAGATATCAGATTTCAACTCTGAAAACTCCATTTTGCAGTTAGATATTATCACATAACTGAAAAAAGATGGCTTTAATTCTGGAACTTCTAGTCTACCTACACCATGCAGCAAGGTCATTGAAATGACAGAAAGATACACAAAAGCTTTGTTTCCATGACTCCAGTGAATCCAAATATATTATTTTACAGACATCTGAGCTATGTATTTAATCAAGATGAGGTAGAGAACAAATAACCAAAGGACAAGCTAACTACAGCATTGTTATTAGCTATGAACATGTATTTATTTTAAAGTCATAAGTGACCAGAGCTGATTTACTCTGTAAACATAAAGCTCAGTAAAACTGGTGACAATTCAAGAATAATCCCAAACTGCAGAATTCATGTGAACTAGAAACATAGAATAAACAAACTTGCCTCCACAACTGATGGCAACTTTTCTAGCTGCAAAGAACGCATAGCTGATTCATTCTATTCATAATAACTGAGCATTTTACAGATTAAAAATTACCCAGAGTCAGATATCTTCAGCTCTGCTGCCTGTTTAAGCATTCCTTTTGTCCTAAAAAGAGCCTGAATGAAGACTCACTCTAAGATGGATTTCAGTAACTCCCTTTAGGATCTGGCATTGCATTTCATAAACTGATGGTTTTGCTCCATGTTGATAAGATAGCAGTGTGGCCAAATGAGAGCACTGGAAGCTAAAAGACCAGGTTGCTCATTAAATACAAATGAGCGCACTGATCACTGAATTATCATTTAGTGGTGTGAATTAAGTATCTTACCTCACTGCTGTTTGCAATAAATGTTTCCTCATGGCTATTAAGGGAGGTGAGCAACTTTTTTTTTTAAACTGTTAAGGTGGTTGGTAATGTTCCTAACACCCTTTACTCAAGGAGGCTAGGTAGAGTTCTGTCATTTCTACTGGTAATGAGCAAGAAACTCATCACAGAGGGCCACTCTCTTGAATGTATGCTATTAGCTATGCTTGTTCACAAGAACAAAAAGCGCACTCTAGTTCTTCACATGCATACCCAAGACATTAGTGCCACCAGCCTGAGAAAACTGTACATCAGGTTAGAAAAGAAACATTCAAAATCCACTGCATTGAGGAGATCTTGTGAGGCTCTGTCTCAGTTCATGATGCACTCATCCCTGTGCTGAGCATTTTATGTTTCTGTAACTGATGTGTGGTTCCAACTGACTTATTTTACTAGGCTAGCAAACCACTGGAACTGACAAGCTGGAAACAATATTTACTTGTTTAGCTAATTTACAAAGCATCATAAACAACAGCACTGTAGGATAAAAATGTATGCATTCAAGAAAGCAGAGAATGACATACCAATATTTTGACTTCAAGTGCCTCTAGATAGTTTAGGAAACACATAGCACTGTTATTTGGAGAAGCATAAGATTTTGCAGGGAGGGTATTTTATAGTCTAAAATTCTTATGGAAAGAGCAGTTGGACATGCTGAAATAATGGGAAACATAACTAAAACAGGAATTCAAATGAATCTTTTCTTTTTCTCTAAGCTTTGGTAAGGGAAGAAGCAAAGCTGATGTTCTCTATATAGATTCTGTAGCTATGGAAGAAGGGTGAAGCACAGCTGTGCATCTGCTTTATTTGATCTTTGCTTTGTGGTGAAGATAAGTATTTTAATATTATGATAGTGACTTGCCAGGAGGGGAAGAATTTTTTGTTAACATAGAGTGACCTGGTTCATAGTGTGTGTTTGGTAAAATACACAGGAAGTATAACAGAGCTACTTTGGAGAGACATTAATCAACACAAGAAAACACAAGGGAGCACAAGGAAAATTCTGAGGTGAAAATGCAGTTACAGAACTTACTGATCTTCCAGAGGAAAGCTGAAATCCCAAGGAATAAGCAGAGCCCTGCAGAGAAGGACCTGGGGATCCTCATGGACGAAAAACTTAACATGAGCCAGCAGTGTGTCCTTGTGGCTCAGAAAGCAAATGGTATCCTGGGCTCCATCAGCAGAGGGGTGGCCAGCAGGGACAGGGATGTGATTGTCCCCTTTTACTTTGCTCTTGTGAGGCCCCATCTGGAATACTGCGTCCAGGTCTGAAGCCCCCAGTACAAGAAAGACAGGGAGCTGTTGGAGATGGTCCAGAGGAGAGTCACAAAGATGATCGGGGCTACAGCACATCCCCTACAAAGACAGGCTGAGGGAGCTGGGCTTCTTCAGCCTGGAGAAAAAAGGCTGCAGGGTGGCCTCATTGCAGCCTTCCAGTACCTAAAGGGAGCCTACAAACAAGAGGGTAATCAACTCTTTACAAGGGTAGATAACAGCAGAACAAGGGGAAATGATTTTAAGTTGAAGGAGGGAAGATCTAGGTTGGATATCAGGGGGAAGTTCTTTACTATGAGAGTGGTGAGGTGCTGGAACAGGCTGTTCAGAGAGGTTGTGAATGGTCCGTCCCTAGAGGTGTTCAAGGCCAGATTGGATGGGGCCCTGGGCAGCCTGGTCTAGCACTAAATGTGGAGGTTGGTGGCCCTGCATGTGGCAGGGGGTTGGAGATTCATGATCCTTGAGGTCCCTTCCAACCCAGGCCATTCTGTGATTCTGTGATTCTGTCAGTGAGGACTTTTTAGGACTGGCATGCTGTAGATTTGCTCATAGTCAACCAGTTCTGCCTGAGCACTTGACTGAGCCACACAAATCTTTCAGGCAAATGCAGTACAGATTGCTGTATGACACTTCTACTCCCCAGCAGAAAACTTTCTGGGACCAAGCCTGTAATGTAGGTGATTAACAGTCTGACCCTATTCAAACAGCAGTGTCTGTCAGCCTTCCGGTGCAACTACATGATCAGTATTATCTCAAAAGCCAGCTTGACAGTGCCAAAACTCGTCTTTGAATCTAGATTATTTGCCTGTAAAAGGCAGCACACAAATCTGGTAACTACCTTTAATAGCAGCCTCTTCCAGGTTAGTTACAGATAGCAATGTTGGTACATTCCTGTCCTTTACAAGATCAGTCTATTTTAATTTACGTACCTTTATTTACTTACTATCCTACCACAAGATCCTTTAATCATTAGCTCTGTCCTTATAGATGTTAGACTTTTTTCTGTCTGGAATTTCTTCTGCAACCCATCTAATCTAAAGATGACAGCTTCTTATGTTCTGAACCCTATATTCCATCCTTATAAACATAGAGGACAGAACTGGTAGCTCATCTGTAAAAACAAATCTGCTAACTTTAAGCCAGGCTTAACCTATCTCAGTGGCTTCTTGCTGGAATGTAGATGGGTCATTTACAACTGTACCTCCTTTCCTAAATTTGGTATCAGTAGAGCTGTGCTGATATAGATAAGCTGAAAACCAGCTTGCTAACAACACAGTTTATTTATAGTGAGCAACACAGAATGAAATGGAGCTTTAAACAAAATGCTCGAAAGTAACTGCTCTTATTACAGCATGTCTGGTTCTGTTCTGTAAAACAGATAAAGAATAAAGCTATGTATTCTATCTGGGATTAATTAAGTGATGCAGTGCCTGGAAGAAAGAAAAATAGAGGCAGCTAGTGAAATGTTCTTAGGCAAAGGTGGGAGAGCACAGGGGAAATTCCATATATAGCTCTTTCTTTCAATTTCCTTTATGTGGTTTTCTCCTTGGGTTGTGAGCTATGCTGTGAGGATGCAAACTCCCCACATGTTAGTGCAGGAAGCTTACCTATTGTGCATGAGGTTCTGGACTATGACCTGGTTAAATGTCACACCTGATTGCTCTTTGGCATTCTAAGGGCTTAATTCTATAATGTACTAAGAACAGAAGGATTTAGCTGTGTTAAGTGTAGTGATAAACTATACCAAGTGCAGCTGATAGGATCTCTGAGAATCTATGATCAAATACTCAATTAGTTGTGGAGGGTTACAGATATACTTCCTTAGATCACACTTCTGCAAGGGCAGTTATGCAACAAAATGTTGCAAATTGTTAAATTAGCTGAATTTCTGAGACACCTTGCATGGGAAAAATGGGACAACAATATCTTGACGTGTCCAAGATATCGTAAGCCTTCTAGAAGAGTTCTCCACATCACTGAAGAACAGCAATCACAGCAGTGTTATTGCTGGACAGCTTTTGGGAGACTCCTTTTGCTCACAGTCTGCAGGCAGATCTATTCCCTACAATCTGTATATCTGAAGGCATAATGACATGCAGCTCTTTTTGGACATCCAATCAGTCTGAAATGGTGTGTTTGTGAAACAAGCATAGCTCTTCATGGCCTGGAAAAATATACAGGTTGTCATCAATAAATGCATTTTCCCACAGGTACAATATCATCTATCAGTGTGCCAGTTTCCCTGAGAGTTAGGTTTTAAAAGTTATGCTAAAGTCATTTTGAAAACAAGATTACTTAGGCCAATTTGTCTCTCTTTTCAATAACAATATTTGTATTTCAAATCTGCATCACTATTCTAATAACTTAATCTAATTTAATTCCCCTAGAAACTGCAGAAAAAGGTATGCAGATGCGTTATTCAAAACAGGTTAAGGTTCCTTCTTGTATGCAAAGTCTCATTGCACATAACAATGAGGAGAAAAGCTTTTTTTTCATTGTTTTTTTAAGGAGTCTTTTATGTTGTACAGATAGTTGGCCATTAACCTCCTTCTTCTGATTCTCAGTTATGAACTGTAGAGAAATATACTGTAGAGAAAATGCTGAACATTTAATGAGCTACTGAAGGGAGCTATACCAGGCCAGCTCTTACTAATATTCAGGGCTATTTTGACCCACTTCAGGAGAAAACATCTGAATTCAAGGAGAGGAATTAGGCTGTAGTTTGCATTGTCTGACAATCTCTGCCTCAATCCCATTCCTGTGAGTAGGTGTGGAGAAGGACAGTACAGAGTCCTTTACTGGCCCCTGGTTTCCATACAAAGTGTAGCTGAGATTGCTGCAACTGAAATGGAAATGAGGAGCTCCTACTTCTGGACACAACTAATATTTTTACATAGATTTCCTTTCTACAGGCTTTAGTTTTCGAGGCCTTGCATGAGTGAAGAGCTTTTTGTTTATTCCATATAAAAAATCAAAGGTATAAGGTCCTGCCAGTCTGAAAAACACAGCTTAATATGCAGAAATGATTGAAATGTTAAATGATTGTAAATTGTAGACAATTTGAAGAACTAAATTCATCTCTGCTTACAGACTTATTATCTGCCACTTGGACATGTGAGTAATTTCAACTCTCTACATGTTAATGTCATGGCACTTACCCAGACAGGTTGTTGTTCTTCTTTATGAAACCAAAGACTAAAATGTTGCTTTCTTTCATTGCAGAGTTATCAACTCATGATTTTTGGCTTTTTCTCAACTGTTCTTGCAATACTGTTTTTCAGGTAATCAGCAAAAAAATAGCAGTGTTTCAGACATGAAAGAAAATAAGGACCATGCTCCACTCCAATTAGATGCTTATTAATTTAACTCTTTGAAGAATTACTGACAGTAGAGACATACTTGGTTAGTAGAGGACATGACTATATGAGCCTAGGCTAAGGCCTATGTGCTGTGGTGTATGTGAACTGACTCTGATCAGTCACAGTCTTTGATAAAGTCAGCAAGCAAAGGGAGAATCAGAAAAAGAGCTGC
Source organism: Phasianus colchicus (assembly GCF_987193195.1). Taxonomy (NCBI): domain Eukaryota; kingdom Metazoa; phylum Chordata; class Aves; order Galliformes; family Phasianidae; genus Phasianus; species Phasianus colchicus. Next base: position 15,105,553 of record NC_143476.1, read on the forward strand.
ATTAGCAAAAGAGCAAAAAGTTACAATTTAGGGTGAGGTAAGAAGTTTATTGCCAACGAATCAGAGTAGAAACTTAGGTGTGTGATTTCCTCGTGCCACATACTAACCAATCGATCATGGAGGCATTATGCATGATTCATGCCTGCATCCAGTCAGAAGCACACTTTACATTATTTAAGAGTTGTATTTTTTCCAATAAACTGTCTCTGTTATCACTTCATAAAGAGCCAGAGCCAGAGCCAACTGACTACAACTAATTCCCTGTGCCCCCACCTGCTTAGGCTGGCCTGACATAGATATTTTTTTTCTAGCAGAATCTGTCATAGAATCATAGAATCTTAGAATTGCTCTGGTTGGAAAACACCTTAAAGATCATCAGGTCCAACCACAACCTAACCATATCACCTTACCTCTAACAACCCTCCGCTAAATCGTGTCCCTGAGCACCACACACAAGTGGTTTTTAAACACATCCAGGGATGGCGACTCAAGCACCTCCCTGGGGAGCCTATTCCAGTGCTTAACAACCGTTTCTGTAAAGAAGGTTTTCCTTATATCCAACCTAAACCTGTGCTCCTATACATGGAGCTTGACATGGGTATTTACTGTAGCAAACAACATCTACTGTGGTGCTATCAAGTTAGAGTCTCAAACATTCTTTTCAAGAAGGGATTCTTTTTGGCACACATGCTGGTACTCTCTCAAGCCAATCAAATTCCAGAAGAAATTTTCCAATGCACAGTAGGAGCCAGGATGACACACTGGTCTAGTTTAAGAAGAAACAAATGGGACAGGGTAAAGAGAGACAGCTAGAACAATGCTTTTACTCAAAATGCTATGGTACCAATCATTGTAACATCTAGCAAGTAGCACTAAATTGCAGAGACAACTCTCTTGTTTATCTGACATACATAATTTGTCATTCTGACAGGACAATAACTATGAGCCAATTTGTTGTGGCATTCATTATTTTAAAACTTAACTTCTCTGCCAAACAGAATTCTTACTGTGACTCTTGGCTGTATCTTAAAATAAAGATGGATTGTCATGATTCTGTTTTTGAAGTACTTAGAATGTCAGTTCCTAGGAAACTCTGTGAAAATGAAGACTTGTATGTGATAGAAAAATACAGTAACGTATTAATTGCATCTCACTAGATGGAAAAGTATTGTAGTGAGAATGAAACTGAAGGCTTTGTTACCGATATGAGGTGCGATTTTCTTGCTAAAACCTGTTAAGTCGTTAATTTAAAATCTTTTTTTCAATATTGGGAGGAGCACAGAGCAATTTCTGTATGTTTTGTAATAAAATAAAAATATTTTACAGAGCTCAACACCAAATCTAAGTGTAAAAATATTCTCTCCTATAAAATATATAAAGAGGTTTTGAAAGAATTTTACTCCCATTTTTAAGAAAGAGAGAAAGGATGACCCGTGGGGACTGGTGAGCTCTGGCACCTTTGTGCCCAGAAAGATCACGGAGCAGATCCTCCTGGTTACCATGTTAAGGTACATATGAAACCAAGATGTGATTTGAGACAGCCAGCATGGCTTCACCAAGGGCAGAGACTGCCTGATCATGCTGGTGACTTTCTCTGGTAGATGGAACAATGGCATCAGTGGACAGGGGAAGGGCAACAGATGCCATCTACCTGGATTTCCACAAAGCCTTTGCTGTGGTCTCTCACCACATCCTTCTCTATAAATTGGAGAGGTGTGAATTTGAAGGGTGGACAGTTGGATGGATTAAGAACTGGCTGGCTGAATGCAGCCAAAGGGTTGTGATCAATGGTTCGATATCAGGGTGGAGGCCAGTCATAAAGTGATATCCCTCAGGAGTCTGTCTTGGGACCAGTACTCTGCAACAACTTCATCAGTGACATAGATGATGGAATTGAGTGCACCCCCAGCAAGGTTGCAGATGACACTAAGCTGACAGTGCAGTCGATACACAGGTGGGAAGGGAAGCCATCCAGAGGGAGCTGGATAGGCTGGAGAAGGGGGCCCATGAGAACCTAATGAGGTTCAACAAGGCCAAGTGCAAGGTGCTGCACTTGGGCCAGGTATTTATACAGACTGGGGGAAGATCTCCTTGAGAGCAGCCCTGCAGAGAAGGACGTGGGGGTTCTGGTAAACAGGAAGCTGGACATGAGCCAGCAGTGTGCGCTTGCAGCCAACTTGGAAGGCCGGCTGTGTGCTGGGCTGCATTAAAAGAGGAGTGGCCAGCAGGGAGAGGGAGGTGATTGTCCTCCTCTATCTGCTCTTGTGAGGCCCCATCTGGAGTCCTGCGTCCAGGCCTGGGGCCCCCAGCACAAGAAAGATGCAGAGCTCTTGGAACAAGTCCAGAGGAGGGCCACTGAGACGATCAGAGGCCTGGAGCACCTCTCCTACGAAGAAAGGTGGAGGGAACTGGGCTTGTTTATCTTGGAAAAGAGAAGGCTCCAGGGAGATCTCATTGTGGCCTTCCAGTATTTGATTGGCACATATAAATAGGATAGTTGAGTTTTACATGAGTTGATAGTGATAGGATAAGGGAGAATGGTTTTAAACTGAGACAGGGGAGGTTTAGGTTAGTTATTAGGAGGCATTTTTTCACTCAGAGGGTGGTGACACACTGCAACCGATTGCCCAAGGAGGCTGAGGATGCCCCATCCCTGGAGGCATTCAGGGCCAGGCTGGATGTGGTGCTGGGCAGCCTGGTCTGCTGGTTGGCGACCCTGCAGATGGCAGGGAGATTGAAACTAGATGATCATTGTGGTCCATTTCAACTCAGGCCATCCTATGTTTCTATGATTCTATGACCCTACTGTCCATCCCTGTGTGTCTGGATGTTGTCTCTGTATTTCTTCCAGCTGATCTGCTCCTGCTTCACTTTTGTGTTAGAGTTCAGTCTGGAGCTCCTTTTCTTTCTATATAGTCCTCCAGCACTTTTTACTACCTTTCTAATCATTTGAATAGACTAGAATAGACTCTTCTGGGCTTGGAGGAAGGAATCCCTGAATAATGACCAGCTTTTTTGGACCTCTCTTACCTCCAGGACCTTATCACATGGGACCTGGTTGGCAGCCTTGCCTATGGCAGGGTGGTTGGAGGTTGATGATCCTTGAGGTCCCTTCCAACACAAGTCTTTCTATGATTCTATGATTCTGTGATTCTATGATTCTATGATTCTATGATTTGTTGCTCTATGAATTGCTCACTTCATCTTGTTACTCCTTAACTTGGCACCCATATCTTCCAAGGCAACATACCTCTGCAGTGCAGAAGAACATCTCCCCCAGATCATAGAGAAGAACCAGGAACTCCCCACTGCTTGGGATTTGGAGGACTACATCCTCAAGCTGAATTTCTGTAATAGGAATCTACTCCAGCAGCTGTTGGAGAAACTTCCGTGTGACATTTACCACAACTCATAAGACTATTCACATTTGCACAGATTTTGATGGGGCTCCCTTTGCACCTTGCTACACAAAATGCTGTATCTGTTTGAGCATCTCCATTAGCTGGTCTGTTAGTCTCTTATTTGAGCACTAATTAAATGAGTGCTTAACCAACCCTGGTCAGTGGGTATCTACAGTAAAGGCTATGGTCACCCTGGGTTGAGAGCAGATGACCATACTCATAAGAAAGTGGTAGAAGCTTCCTCACTCCTGAACCTAATAGCTTGATTCATCTCCAGAAGACCAAAAACATGGCCCCAGTGAAGTGAAGAGTAAGATTTGATTTGGCTTCAGAGAGGTCTAAAATGTTGATCTTAGTAACACATGGTCATGGGAAAACAGGCATTATGTGATTATCAACTATGAGAAATGCACTTTGGAAGTAATGAATATATTTTTAAAAGTGCATATAAGAATGGAAAGAAAATCCATGCCGATATTTATTTAGAATTTCAGCATGTTTACCAGAATTTACAGCGAGGATTCGAAAAGCAGGAAAACATATTGGACTAGATCACAGCTATAAATTTTAAATGGTCATTTTTAGTACAAGTGTTTGAGAAATCAAAAACATTTGAGTCACCAATAGAATGTGATAATCAGCATTGGAAGTTGCAGAAAAATGACCTAGATTCAGAATGAATAAATCTTTTCATTACTCAGTAACAGAGCAAACCCAGACACAGACTAAAGCATACCAGTCATTTTTGCTTGGTGTTACTGTCTGATTGTACATCCTTTGGCCTATGAACATATATAAAATATTTCTTACTTGCAAAGGAGAAATTCTGAATGTTAAAGTTTGATGGAAAGGACATTTTATTTTCATTCTGTAGATCTCCCTACTTATTCTGTATTTATTCATATTATCCAGAAGTAGGTGATTCCAATGCAAAGACTAAATAAAACCTCTTTATGAAAGAAGATGCATGTTTCCACTTCTAGAAAAGTAGCAAAGATCCAACCTGTCATCTCTTAGTTACATGTAAAATCAGGCCTGTCTACTAAGAAAACAGTTTGAACCATGAGTAGTACTAGTAAATCTATTGTTTCCATTATATTTAAAGGTACAAAGAAATGCTTAAATCACATGACATGCAGTCTTTCAGCCACTGATTTATCAACTCCAAGATTTAGAAACTGAAGAAGAGAGAAAAAACACTTATTAAAAGTTGCAAAATCCATATGGGGTGAGATGCATTAAGAATAACGTACATGACATGGCAGTATATAACTTTGAATGGTAACATTATGCAAAATTATATGCTGTGTTAACAGCTCTTAAATGGGGTAAATTATCTTGTTACTATACATGAAAAGAATCATTTGATTAGCTTACAGAGTGTTTGCTAATTTGGGCTGATTAAGTTGTTGAGCATGCAGCAGTTTGTAAAAACATTGCATACACTACTTGCTTCCACAGACAAAAACAAATTTATGTTATTAATTCTTTGTATCTTTTTATGATTTACAGATGCTGGTTTCTAAAGGGATGTACTGAAATATGCACTTCAGATATCTTCCTTAATAAAACTTGAAAGACATATCTAGAAAGAGTTGATTTAATCAAATACATCTGTCTTGATAGAGAAAACTGGAATAGTGCTGCAATATTCTGAGGTATTTTCTTTCGGAGGTTAATCAAAAGTTCCTTTTTTATCTTTGTTTAATTTCCTGTGTTCAAATGAGGTAAACAGTGGGGGAAGGTGCTGTGAAAACATTGTGTGTTTTAATGAGTAGTTCCCTGTGAGGGTTCTTCACTTCAAATTTATTATCTAGGACAAATCATTGCACTAGACAGGAAGTAGGCAGTAAAGGAGTTGCTGTTTGATGTTTAATGTAAGATTGAAATGATAATGCTAGCAAAAAGCAGTCCTTCACTATGTGAGCTTAATGTTTCATCTGCTTAAAAAACAGACTGTTTCTTATAAAGTTTGATATTTAATATTAATTCATATAACTCAAAATTTTTCTGTGGCCTGTAGTAGTTGGGACATGACATTAATATGTTTCACTAAATATCCCACACCTAGAGTTTCTTGAGAAATACGGTCTCCTTTCACATCTAAAACTTCACTTAAAACCTTGTTTCTGAGTACAGTGGTATTAACAGAAACTGTGCTGATTACATTTCCTAGAATGTTAGTTTCCAAATGTATTTAACTTTACATGATCAGATTATCACACTGTATGAACTGCCACAGTTTCTTTCATTAAAGACAACGGGAAAATTTACACAAGTAAAAGAATCATTTGTTCTGCTGAGATGATGTCTCAAGAGCTTAAATTCACAGTATCTCTGTATCTTTGGGCATATACATTACATATTCTCAAATTCTAAATTTGCTTGCCTTGTAGATCAAATTCTAACACCGCTCTAATTTTTTTTTTATTTAATAATATCAACTGGTAAAGAAAATTAGAGTTGACACTGAATCTTTTTATTGTTAGTAGTAGTACTATTTCTGATGAAGTCTGTATGTGAGAAGACTTTGTCTAAGGGTGTATTCAGACCTTTGAAATTGTCCAGTTAATTATGGACTACTGTTCTAAGTGGAGATTCTGTGTTAGCACCAGAGCTGTTATTCAGTATTTTTAATATTCCTTGCACTTACCTTATGCACTTACTTAGTAGGTTTGCCTATTGAAACATCACAGCAAGTTAAAAAAAATTTTTTTAAAAAAACATACACTAATTTTCTATTTCTCTCTTAGTCCTTTATTTCAGTTATAACAAAGTTAAAGAAAGATAGACTCCTCCAGTTCCACAGCGGTTATCACCATTCTGTTGCAAACCTTACTGACCCAACATTCTTTCTCCAAGATGATATCATTTAATCTCCCATAAGTGATCTTTTCCTCAGTCCTTTGAACTGAGAAGGTTGCTACAAGGTATGTGAAAACAAAATACCATCAAGTGGTAGATGAACTTTATAGATCTATAATACCAGTAGGATGATTTAGCAACACCTATTGACCCAACCTTGAGAATGAAAAAAACTGCTTTGAAAGAGAAAAACTAAATATATGCACAAAAATTTATGTGGACACCTGTCTTCATACATTATGGCACACTGCAAAATTGCCCACTGAGAGAGAAAGAGCAATTGTAAAAGGTATTACACATACACTCCGAAACATAATTTTTGCTGCTTTAAATACATTTTTGGTATTTAAGAGGGAACATTACCTCTCAATACTTTCATATAAAGATATCATTTAATATTAAAAATTCTTTTAAAAATTGGCATTTCTGAACATGTTTTCCGTAGTATTCTAGAAATTAGCTCAAATATTTAATGACAGGCAAGCAGTACACACTTTTGCTGTCTGTATTGTTAAACAATTATATTTTTCACAACAGGAGTTGTAATATCAAGGAATTATTCATGACAACCTGTAGTCTGTGTAATAATTCCTAGTTCTAAAAGTAGAATAGCACACATTGGAATACAGAGTGAAAACATACAGTTTGCTTGTGATATTATGAAGTCTGTAAAAGCTTCCATTGCATTCATAAAATCACTTAGGGTGGAAGAGATGTTTAACATAATAGAGTATAATCGTTAACCTCGCACTACTATGTCCAGGATATTTTTGTCTAAGAAAAAGGCAGGTTTGGTTTCCATTTTAAGGAGGTAATTTTAGCCCCAGGAGTGCATCAATGCCTTCTGAGCTGGCTATTATCACTCAGAGAAAAGTAAAAATAAAAATGTGAGAATTGAAAGAAAAATACCAGAAAACAAATCAAGTACACTGCCGTGTATATTCTGGTTACATCTGCATCTTAAATTGTGGATTCTGATCTGATAATTCTATATCAAAAGCTTATATTAATAATGAGAAAGTACAGTAGAGATGTTCAGAGTTGTGGAACAGTTTCTGTCTGAAGTTAAACAGATAAAGATTTCTTATCTTGAAGAAAAGACATTTGGAGAAGATTATGACAGAGTTCTACAGCATCCTGAAGGAGAAAAGAAAGAATGATTAAAATTATTCTTTAGAAAGCAGAATTACCATGTAAGGCTCACTGCTGCAAGAAGCTTAGGATATCAGAGTATAAGCAGGCTGATTATCAGTTAGGGAAGTGAATGGTAGAGTGACTCAGAAGTATTAAATACACTCAATGTCACAACTCCTAGTTCAGGAAGTGCAAAACAGAGATGTCTGGAAGCTACAAAACTCTGCTGGTTTATTTTACAGCTTTTCTTCAGTGACCAGTGAGGAGAGACATACTCCTGGCACTGTCTTTCCTAATGTGGGTGTGGTAGTAAGCATACAATGCTTCTTACTTTGAGCAGAAAATTAAACTACATTAAGAAGAAATTTGACAGAGTGTTTATAGAGGACAACAAGAACAGAAAATGCCTGAAAAAAATCTCTCTCATAAGAAATGGGGTGGTATTTAAATCATTCTGGTTTTTGCTTTGATTTGTTTTGCTGTCAGTAGGAGTTCAGTATTTCTGTTTATACTGGTATCTGTTTATACTGGTAAAAAAAGACCTCCAAAAACATAAGGGAAAACTCTGTTTTTATCTGTAACGGCATTGACAGAAAGGTATCCACAAAACAGTACAAATATTGTAATAGAGGGGAGAGTAGAAAAGTAACAGAAGCAAAGCTGTTGCTACAATCCCACAACTCCTTTTGAAAGTAAGATCAGTAATTTAAGATATGTACATTTTATTTGGTAGAAATATAAAGTCTAGTTATAAATAACAGAAATAAAAGCAGCATCACCATCTTGAGCAGCAGAGCACCTAACCATCCATGAGCAAGGAGATGGATCTGCTCCTTCTGTCCAGACCCACAGATGTAGGCAGGGTCAGCTCTGCACAGGTCTGAGGGGTCCACACAAGAAATATTTTTGAAGATGGGCACTTCTGGTGAAGATCAAGCACCTAAAATAACTAGGTGCCCTTGTCTGAGCTTATGAGAAGCCCATGAGCTGAGTGTGGGTCCATTTGGAGCTAGTCAGGGCCACTGGGTTCCTCTAAGGCACCTAGAGCTCTTTATGTAATATAAAAATGAATGCAGAGCCTACTTGTATCTCAAATAGTAAAAATTCTAGGCCAATAAATAAAAATGAGAAATATTACTATATTTGAAGTACAATGTCTACTCAATGCACCTGGCTGGAATTACAGAAATGATTGTTACTGATGCCAAGAAAGGGTGGAATTTTCACTACTGCACTCTGTATTTGAAATAAGAATGTGCAATCATCCTGTGATAGATACTAGGTCCTGTTCAGCAGTGGTTATGAAATGGCTGGGTTTTGACCACTCACTTTGAGGACTAAACACAGAAATACTCTTGTGTTCCAGAGAAATACTGTGTGCATTCTCGGTCACTAGTTTAGAAAGCGACTAAGAAAACAAACACTATCAGTTTATAGCTGGTTGCTTAAAATTCAAGAAAACTTTAAATTTTAACATAAGCTAGCAATCAATCCCAGATGGGATCTCAGATGCCACTTAAAAAATTCACAAGGGTGAGAGGTCCTGTCAAGTCAGAATACTAGCTAGCAGAAGTCAAGACAGTACAAATCTTACAAGAACAGAATGTTAATTTAGGCTGACAAATAAATTTGATGCCAGAGGGAAGAGATTTAAAAGAAAACATTAAAACACAATCAGGGAAAATTAATAATAAGTTAAAAAATTACATTGGTAGAAAAGTAGATAGGTTCATAAGTCATTTGAAAAAGCATCTTATCAGCCAGACTGAAAAACCAGCTTGTTATATTAGATGTTTTTGCAGAGCATCTTTCTCATTTTATTATTGCTATCAAAGAATGAATGGCGAATACCCCAGAAAGAAAAAGTAAAGTCTCTTCTCACCTTTTTTTTTCTACCCACAGAGGAGTTCTTCAATGATGAATGATCTTCAGATGGGATTGGTAGAAAGATTATTTTCATACTGATTGCTTCAACCTCTGGGAGTCTAAGTTACTTATTAACAAACTGACTTCATCCCAAAAATTCATAAGGGATTATAACATAGTTAGATAGTCATAGCTACTTGAGTTCTCTAACTCACAGAAAAATAAGGTGACAAACTGGCACTTCTCAGGTTATTGCAGAATCACAAAATCGCAGAACTGTAGAGGCTGAAGGGGACCTCCAGAGATCATCAAGTCCAGGCCCCCTGTAAAGCAGGCTGCCTCAAGCAGGCTACACAGGTAGGCCTCCAGGTGGGTCTTGAATATCTCCAGAGAAGAAGAATCCACAACCTCTCTGGGCAGCCTGTTCCAGCGCTCCATCACCCTCACTGTGAAGAAGTTCCTACGAATATTGGTGTGGAACTTCCTGTGCTTGAGTTTGTGGCTGTTTTCCCCTGTCCTGTCCCCACAGATCTCTGAAAAGAGATTGGCCATGTCTCCTTGACTCCCACACTTAAGTTACTTACAAACATTAATCAGATTCCCCCTGAGCCTTCTTTTCTCAAGGCTGAACAGACCCAGGTCACTCAGCCTTTCCCCATAGGAGAGATGCTCCAGGCCCTTTATTATCTTTATGGCCCTCCACTGGATTCTGTGTTATGTCTATCTGTTATATCTATCAGTCGTAAAAAAGGGACAGTAGACTGGGTAATGAACAGTGCACAGGAAGTCTAGAGCTTTCTCTTATTTTGATGCCATTTGAAAATCAGAATGAAAATTATGGTTTTAGAAGAATTACTGCTGTGAGAACTGTAGGTGCCCTTGGTAATGAAAATGAAGCTTAAAAAGACTGGCTGGAAGAAACAAGCATGAAAAGCAAATACCGATTGACAAGTAGACACAAAGAAAATTAACTGTAAGGCAGGCCCATCTGTCCTTTTTTTTGCCTTTAGAAAACTCTCCTCTGATTCTGTTTGTTTCCCCACCTCTACTCTGTCCAGCCTTCTTCTGTTTCCTCAGATTCCTCTCATTCATGATAATCACTCCATTGTGTGCTGTTACTTGAAATCAAATAGAAATATACTGTCCTGAGGTTTAAAACCTTAAAATATATTCTTCCAAGCTCCCACTACATTCTGGGGTCCTATAAAGCACTATTCCTACAAAGAACAACAACAAAAAGCTTGGAGCAGAGCAATAACAATATTTATTGTGATGAATCATGTGAACAGCTTTTCCATAGTGTGAGAACAGACCTTCATGTAACTTAAACAGATATAAGCTAAAAGACAGGAGGCTTGCATAAATGTAAGCCCAAGAACAGAATGTGGAGGAGGCCACTGAACTTGTTGTTGTGTGGAGATAAGAAAAATAGATTTCCTGTTGCTGAAGAGAAAATGGCATAACAGATGCCTCAGTTCAACACAGCCCCAGTGGGAGCTGGTTGTGGCTATTCCAGAAATTTAGAAATTGGTAATCTGAATTCTGTGTAAATTCACAGTGAGAATGATTACTAGCTTTCATCCCATGACAAATAGAGACCCTACCACGTATTCTCAAGAGGATGTTATTATATATATATTATATATGTCAATTAATTATATATAGGAGTTATTTGGCCTGTTTTTTTTTTTTGTTTTTTTTTGTTTTTTTGTTTTTTTTTTTTTTGGAATGTAATGAATATGTGTATGCTATGCCTTTAAATATGTAGTCATTTCTCCCTTTGATGTGTGTGTTTGGTGGAGTGATCCCCCATTCTCCCAGAACTGTAATAAAGGGAATATCTGCTTGACATAACTCACTGGCGTGTCAAGTCACTTTATCTACTTTCTGGGCTAATAACCTGTAACTGCAGAGCTTTTCATTACTTTTAATTCCTTTCTCAATAAATCTTTCCAGCCTACGTCCTCTTGTTTGATCTCAGAACTAATATCACTGAATCAACTTCAGTGTCACGAGGAGAGGGTGAGCAAATTGAAACTACAAAGTAAGGTAGTTATATGAATAAATAAATCTCTGTCCATGGTCTTGGTCAATGTTTGTGTCCAGATGACAAAGCATCACTTAGCAGAATTTTTTAGAATTAAGTCTCTGAACTACTTTAATAGCAAGTAGGATGTGGATCAGTAAATCACATACTCCACAGTTCTTTCTCTCTCTTTCTTCTTTTTAATTTCTGTTAAAAATAGCACATTAAAAAAATCATTCAAAGGTTGGAGAAGAATATCATTTAACAGCACTTTGATTTTTAATGTGCTGCACTTGAAAGCTGTCAATAAGAGGTTGATTTCTTTCAAAAATCATTCCATTATGGCTTTGGGCTTCGAGGAGTATTGAAGATTGTGTTTGTCAGCTACTTGCCACACACGAAGCACCGAAAATAACTTATAATTAGCTAGGTATCAGAGGTGAGTTTTGCTGCAGAGTTTTAAATTGGTGTATTGATTTCCTGGTGTCAGAGAGGTCTTAACTTTTGAGAGACTGAGCAAATTTACACAAAGCTTATGAAAGAAATACTTACTGCCATTCACATGAAGGGGAGAAGTCATGGTGGCACTGATGCAATTGAACAGCATCTGGAGCCAAAATCTTTTTCAAGTTGCTTTTTAACATGGCAAGAGAAGGAAAATGACTTGCAGGGTATTCCTTGGAAGATACTTTTAGGTCTGTGTTGAAGCTGACAAAACCAACAGAGTAACTTGACACACCAATGAGTTATGTCAAGCAGATATTCCCTTTATTACAGTGCTGGGTGCATGGAGGTTGCTCCCACAGAATGTGCAGACTGAGAGAAGAAGTGACTACATTTTTGAAGGCCTAATGTATACATATTCATTATATTCCAAGGACATAGGCAAAGGGCAGAAACTCCAAGAAATGATTAACATTTCTGGTGGTCATGGGATGCATCCTTGTAGATTTCCAACCTTTAAAGGGGTGGGGGGTTGGTTCAACCCAGTTCCCACTGATGTTGCATTCAGCTGAGGCATCTGTTTTGCCATCTTATCTTCAACAACAGGACATCTATTCTACTTTTTTTTCTTCACTTGACAAGATCCACGGCTTCCTCTGCATTCTGTTCTTGAGCTTACATCTACGCAAACCTCTGTCCCTCAGTTTATATCTGCTCAAGTTATGCAAAAGGCTGTTCTTGCAATATGGAAAAGCTGTTCTCATGATTCAGTGTTTGTTACTCCCTGAATTCCTCACAACATGATTTCCAAACATGGTAGGCCAAGAAGGCTGCATTTGATTGCTGCATATTCCTCATTCTGATAATCACCTGCATTCTTTTGAAAGCCTAATGAAATATTTGACAAATCATCCCTGTATTCTATGTGAAGTGCCCAAAATCCCCTTGAAAAGCTGAGCAAACAGTTGTACTAAACTTCTGACAAAATGCTCTTGCTGTAGGTCACTCAACTCCAGGAAAATTTTCTTTAAAAAAAAACTGACTAGCCTATTCACTTTTCTCTCTGCAGAAAAAAGCTTATTCCTCTCCATATCAAAGAAATTTTAGAAAACATACATGCACAATTTACCATCCATTCCAAAGGTTATTATATTGTGAATAACTTGGTGGCATGGATAATTAATTTCTGTGTGTATTTCTTTACCGGAATAGTTTATAGTCTTCCAGACATTTATAATTTGGAATTTCATACTGTCTCTGAAACTCTGTGACGGTTTAGATCTTCTCATGTCTTAACAAGGTCTTCCAGGAAAATGAGTCAGAACTTCAAAGCCCAGCAGGGAAATACATGGATACTGGCTACTGGTAGATAAAACATGCATTTCATCTCTCTTGCTCTTCTTTGGCTAGGTCAGAAACAGTCCGTCACAATCATTTATATCAACTGTTCTTCAGCAGCTCCTAGTATCCTGATCATCTTATGTTGTTAAAACTGATTTATAAATGTTATTTGGAAATGAAGGAAAACTCCTATGACAAGAAATGGGTGGTAAGGTTGGAAGTATCTTTCAGAAACTTAGTAAAATCAGATTCATTAAGGATTTGGGATCAGAAATTTCATTCTCTGCTATTCATTATTTAGAATACACAATAGGTATGTACTTAAGTGATGGTAATATGCAGCAGTAAAATAAGTCATTTACTGTGCCATGTTCAGTGTATATTACTAAATAAAAATAGCTAAAATTTTAAATTTGTTAAACATCTGCTCGTATGCAACTTCTGAAGCATGGATTCAGGTACAAAGGATCCAAATAGTTTATTGCAGGTTCTAATATCCCTTATGTTACAAGTTTTCTTTTGTAACTTTCCCATGTCCAAAACTTTCCACAAACACTCCTTAACCATGCATGCAGGCACTTTTCCAGTCAGAGTCATGAGTCATTCCTAGACACACACTCTTTGTCAAATCGTGGTTGTTATTACACAGCCATCACGCAGCTAACTTGACTTTATTTTTCTCTTCTTTTGATTCTCACCATTGCTTTTTCATGCCGTTTATCTTGCTCCACATCTTCTGCTTTGAATAGACTTCTTTGTAATCCCACAGTCATAGAATCCCAGAATCCCATTTTGGGTTGGATGAGGTCTTAAATATCACCAATTTCCATCCCCCTGCAATGGGTAGGGACACTCTCAATAGATCAGGTTTCTCAAAACCTCATCCACCTTGGTCTTGAACTTCCAGAGATGGGGCATCCAAACCTTCTCTGGACAACCTGTGAAGTACCTGTCAATGGTTAACGCGCTGATTTGATTTGCTTCCATGATTAATGGGGCCAGGGGACATATCCACACCTCAGGAAAAGAGGAAGGGGGAAAAGGGGAAAGGGTAGGGAGATGGGCATAAAAACAAAACTGCAGCAATGATCTGAGGAAGAAAGTTAATTTACTAAATAAGATATTGGAATGCAGGATAACACAATACAGTACAATATAATTGGAATTGAGGCTAATAAATCAAATACAATGAAAGAGAGAGCATCCAAATTCAAAGGCCTTACTCCACTGCTGAATATGAGATGGGTAGGGAGCACACACTGAAGAGAGCAGTAGCAGGAAAAAAAGGGTATGTCTCAGAACTTGCAAAAAGTTTCATCTTTCCTTATGAACACAGAACAGAAACAAAACAGTGTGAAGTCCTCTGGGATATGTTTTTCTTCTGTTCTGAGAACCAGGTACCTGGAAAACAGGCAGTCCATGGAACTGGAGCATTATCTCTTCAACTTCCAGTGCACTACATGATATCATGACATGGAATACTGATAACAGAAGTCATAAAACCATGACAGTACCTCATCACTTTCTAAGTGAAGAATTTCTTCCTTATGTCTAATCTGGACATACCTTTTTTAGTTTGAAACCATTAACTTTTTCCTATTGTTAGACGCCTTAACAAAGAGTCTCTCTCCCTCTCCCACTTTCTTGTAGGCCCTCTGTCAGTTTTGAAAGGCTTCAATAAAAGCCTTCTCCTCTGTAGTCTGAATAACTTCAACATTCTCAGCATTCATCTTGAGGAAATCTTGAGGCTTACCTAAGAAATACTTTTTTTTTTAATTTGAAAATGTTAAATAAGCTCTAATTCTTGTAGTCAAATTGCTTTGAAGTGCTTCAGAGCTGTAGTGGGTTTGCAGTTTATAGATGTGAAGATACAGAGAATGTGAGCTTAACATATTGTCTGAATTTAATATCATACTGACATCCACTTGGGTATATTTTGTGTGAGGCAAAGAATCAGTAATAGCTGTTCAACTGGAGACCTTGATGGTAATGTGAAACGAAGATAGAAAGTCAATTTCTGCCATGTGCTCTATTTTTACCTTAAATATAAAAAAATATTTTCCAAAAATCAAACAATATGAAGTCACTTCAGTCCTTGACACCATGGAAAATTATGTGCTTACGCACAGTAAAAAACAGATATTCTCAGAAAAACAGAAATTCTGAGAGTTTGCCCCAGTTCAAAAAGAACTCGTTCTTTCTTCCAGCCACTTTAATTTACTGTGTCATTATATGCATGCTCCATAGGAATAAACACCAGCAATTTATGTAACCTGTTTTTTCCACTATTTATTATTTTTTCTTTGATTTACTTACATTAGCCTTCATACTATTTTAGTGTGTTTATTGTAATTTTTAGATGCAATATAAATGTCATAAATGTCCATGGAATATGAAAGCTATATTTTGGATATATCATTCTTATTTTTAAAAATACATATACAGAAAGGATTTTGGTATATGACTTACACAATCAAATGTGGGAAAAATATCTTCCCACATCCCACACAGGCATGATCTGTTGACAGGCACATAGCAAATATTTGTTTTACATGTGTATGTTCTGATTGGGCAATAACAATAATTTCTTCACTGATCAGTTTTTCAGTAGCTTTCAAAACTTCATCATTAACAATTATTTTGGTTTTAAAACCGTATTCTGATAGATGGATAGACATAGTATTATCAAAAGCAAAATAAGCATTTAAAGCCCATTTGTGTTAGGCATAAATTCTATAGATAAATCAAGAAAGATTACATTTAATTACTACTTACAAAATGCTTGGACAAATATAACATAAATCAATAGCTAATCATTATATCAAAGAGAATTATATTTGTTATGATTAATATAATTTCACTGCCTGTTTTTCCTAAGTACTTTCTCTCCAAAAAAAGAACCACTGCAGTGACCTCATCAAATAAGCAAGAGGAGGTTCTCATGCAAATTGCTACCACATATATAGAATTATCATGATTCTTGGATTGAGACATATGGATGCTGGACCATTTAAAATAATAATAAAGGTCATCTTCTTCCTCTTTCTCTCTGTAAGTAGTAATCATAATGGGTCCCCAGTTGTTATACAATTAATTAAATTCCAAAATCTTTTTTGAGGGAAAACTGATGTGTGCAGTAGATGATGAATACTTGAGGGTAGCGAATCTGCTCAGTCAGCTGTGATAATGCAACACAACACTATCTTCGGGTGTGAACAGAAAAAAAAAAAAAAAAAGAAAGAAAGAAAAAAATATCAGATTCACCCTGATTAAGGTGCTGTCCCCAGGCAGGGTATCTTAGCTGATGGACTATTCAGTAAATACTGAACATCAATAAAATAGATCTGGTGTCTCTATAAGAAAAGGATTGCCTTCTTCACCAGCAATTGCCTTCTTAGCAGCACTCCAGCTGTTCTGGTAAGTAAAGATTATACCTCCTTAACAACTAACTAAGATTATTTAAATAAAAGACAAAGTCTTCCCCATCTTATGAGTAGCATCATAACTTTGAGGAAGAATGTGGAAGAAACTGTAAAAGAAGGACAAATTCCCCACCTGGAGAACCTCTTTGATTGAGGAAAATCTAAGAAAATTTTCCTTTGCAGCAGTCTTTACTGTTGTTTCAGAAGGAGATTTTTATATATATGAACATTCCCATTAGTTTCATTGTTGACTTTAAGATATTTCTTTGACATTGCATTTGAAGATCACTGCCTCACGGAAGTGTGAGGCAGCTCAACACCCGAAGGAGAAGATAGTTTTGCAAAAAAAAAAAAAAAAAAAAAAAAAAAAAAACTAGATAGAAAAGAAACCTTGAGACTGAGGTTTGAATAATATTGCCAAAGTCTTATATTTAGAATTCTGAGCATTCATTCATTGTTTTCCATGTAACAGTAGTGCAGTAACACAGCACAGAAATGCTCAGATATTTGTTTTGCAGAGAGACAACTGAGTAAAGAAGATACAGTCAGACAAAATGTTATTGTGCTTTTACAATGAAATATCTGATTTTTGAGAGTTTAGCTGAAATAACAGTAGTTACTCTCATTATGTCAACTAGGGAGTAAAACTGAAATAAAACTAGGGTGGAATTTCAACTGACCTACTAAGGTAATTCACCTGAGATTAAACTTTAATATGACCACTTCAGAAAGAACTATTTTTCTGTATCAGTTAGAGTGCTCAACATATTTTACAAATTTGAGCTTAAATATTGTTCGTTATTACAATTGGTACAAATGTTCCTTTAACTGCTGTTGAACACAAGAATCAATGCAAGAAAAGAATGAGACTAAGCTTTGGTGAGATATGGAGTTTCCCGTTTTGGAAGCAATGATCCGTTAAATCATTTTATTAGTCTATGATATGTGCAAAATGAAAATCTACAATATTTTCATACCATGACCTCATAACTTTCTGATAGTTAGAATTTATTTTTTTTACAATTAACTTTTGACTCAGGGTTACTTTGAGCTGCAGCTTTTCCTCTGGCTTTTTGTCTTCCTGCTGAAAAAGATATACACAATACTACAATTAACAACTAGGTCATTGTGTCTGTTCATAAATTATTGCAAAATGACAATTTCATCTTTATGTATACAATAGAATTTCCATTGTAGAATCAATTTAACCAACAAGAGAATGGAAAGATTTTTGTTTTAATGTAGGGACTAATTATCCTAAAGCAACAGTGTCTATAAAATATTCAACAGTTAGATTCTCTACTGGTTTATGTCATACTTTGCCAAATGAAATAAGACTAGAGCAACTGCTGTCCTTGTCCAAAATTTTATTCAAAGGAATTACGTTTCTTAATAATAAAAATGATTCTCTGTCCACTTTATAAAAAAAATAATTATAATAAAAATAATTCTATAACAAAATCTAAGTGACTCTTCACTGTTTACACTTCTAAAAAATAAGTTGATAAATTGTCTGGGAATTTCAGAACTCAGCTTGCAACCTGAATATTTTGCCCCTGCTGAACAGGACAAGATGGTTCCACTGTAGCACAGCACATCTCAAGCATATAGAAAGTAACAAGTTGGGCTCTTGGGGGAAAAGTACCACAGCCCAGAATTTGTAAGTTAAAGAATAGTGAAAGAATGAAACCTCAATCTAATTGCCGTTGTCAATGTTCAACAAGTTAGATTATTGGAGTGTCTTCAGATTTTCCTCTGTTTTCTGAAGAAAAAAAGAGTGTGCAGATCTGAAGCTAAGGAAATGTTTAAATTGTTAAGCTGAACTTATTAATTAAAAACAGATGAAAAAAATGTAGATCAACAAGTGCATAAAAACTTCCAACAACTTTCAGCCATGTAATAGATATTTTCTTAGAACACAGTCTAGGGGCTTGCTGTGTCTGAAGGGCAATGTGTTCCCAAGAAAAGGCAATCACATAAATAATGTAGATATTACGTTTGAAGTTCTTCATTCAGGGACAAGTTTTCTTGCTGAAAACCTCTGTTTAGTTGAATGTACATTATCTGGCATGAGCTCACAAGTCTTTTTTCTCTCTTTATACTCACATACTATTGGGTACCAAAAAGGAACATTATGTTGACAGGATTGAAGATGCTGTAAGAAGACCTCTGATTAAGACCAGTTTGAGAATTAGAATTGTAACGTTACATTAGTAGAAGGTCAATAACAACAACACAACATAACATTATTGTCTAAAGAATTATGTCCTTTTTAGGTTCCTGGGTACTAGCTTGACTGCCTGTGTTAAGGCAAAGAAGAAACTGAAAGCATGAAGATGTGAAGTGACTGGTTGTCACACATTAAAATGTTCTGAAGAAAGTACCAGGTTTACATACAGCCCATGCGAGATGGTGAAGAAGTAAAGATAAGGAAATTTGAGAGAGATGCAAATTTAATGTTCAGTTGTGATATAAAATAGTGGTATTTTTAGTATGATGGCAGATGGAAATGAGTAGGCGGGAAGATCAAGAATAATGATCTGCTGGGATGAATATGTACAACTGTACTTGATTGTGAATCAAAGAGATCCAAGAGATTCAAGAGATAAATCACAGACATTTTAATTGAGAAAACACACACCTTCCAAACTTGCAGTAATGAGTAAAGAAGTTAAAGTTAGTATGTATAGAGATAGCAAGGTTATACCTTCAGATTATTGCTTCCTTAAATTTCTTCTGACACTGGTGTGAACTGGTTTCTTATATTCATCAGAAAGTGTCTGGCAAGTGCTGGAAAATCAGATACTGACAAGAGAAGAAGTAGCTGCAGGAACTGAACTATAGTTTATTGGTTTATTCATATTTCTAAGCTCACTCTATAGTATTGAAATAGTAAGGTATTCGTCTCAAGGATAAAACATCTCTGCAAAATAGCAAGATGAGAGAAGAGAGAGGAAGGGATGAATACTGTGTGACTAGACAAATTGAAATTTTTTTATGCATTAAATGTAAAGAAGGATTACAGAAATAAGATGGGATAGAGACGAGTGCTCTGTTCTTGTGCTGACTGACTTTCAGGATAGCAGTTAATTGAACTGATAATCACGTTGAATGCTCACATGACACACCTGTCAGAAGACTTCAGAATAAATCTTATTTTATACTAAAAATATAAGCAGACTATCACCTGAATTGATGTTTTTCAAAATGTGTAACCTGGCTATTTAATCTCGAAGAAGAAACACTCATCATGATCATGACAGTGCTGTTGAAATCAGCAAGTCGTCCACTATCTGGTATGTTTGTCTCTTAGCAGTTTTCAGTTTAACAGTTTAGTTTTTATAGTGGGCTGCTCCTATATAAAGTTTCCTGTGTTATTATGTTGGTCCACAACATTCAGAAGCAGATGTTTGTGGTATAGCAGCAGAGGCTGAACCTTCCTGCCACTATTCCACTACATTTTATTGCCTCTTACATTTTATGTGAGAGGTGGCAGCAGAGAGGCAGTCTGATGAAATGGTGTCTGACTGGAATCACAGAATCACAGTATCACAGAATTGCCAGGGTTGGAAGGGACCTCAAGGATCATGAATCTCCAACCCCCCTGCCACATGCAGGGCCACCAACCATCCCACCTAATGCTAGACCAGACTGCCCAGGGCCCCATCCAATCTGGCCTTGAACACCTCCAGGGACGGGGCATCCACAACCTCCCTGGGCAGCTGTTCCAGCACCTCACCACTCTCTCCGTAAAGAATTTCCCCCTGACGTCCAACCTAAATCTCCCTTCCCTCAGCTTAAAACCATTTCCCCTTGTCCTGCTGTCACTCACCCTTTCAAAGAGTTGATTTCCGTTCCTGTTTGTAGGCTCCCTTTAGGTACTGAAAGGCTGCCATGAGGTCACCCCGCAGCCTTCTTTTCTCCAGGCTGAACAAGCCCATCTCTTTCAGCCTGTCCTTATAGGGGAGGACATGAGCATTGAGAGATGGTGGCTGGTTTGTATCAGAGGTGGTGACAGCAACATGAAAGACAAGGTATATTTTAAACAGCTATGAAAAGGTGTTACAGTCTAAGTCTGTAGATGAGTTCCCCCCCATTTTGCTTCCTTCTCCCAGCACACCAGAGTTTGAAATGAAGAGAGCCGCATTCCTCAGCTCGCCCTTTTTTCCAGGCTGTTGTTGGAAGGGGTGAGTTGCTTTCTCTTTCTTTGATATCTTGTTCCATGGCGCCTGTGTCTTGAATAAAGGCTCTGTTATTGCCTTTGTTTTCTTTACATATACTTCAGAATTTCTATGTTGTAGCAACTAATAATTGTAACAGGAATTATTCTGAAGGGTTCATTGTAGGAACTTATTCACACAAAGATGAGCCCTTTGGAAACGTGTGAGATGGATCAAGCCAGAGTTGCTTTGTGAGCAACTACATACTCACCCTGGTGTGAACTCAGTACACAGTTACAAATTCCCTATGGAGAAGAGCTTTGTGCCAGTCCTCATTTCACTGCTGGACCTTTCAATTGCAGATGTCTGTGAAAGTGACAGATTCTTTGTGATGGGGTCACTCAGCTTGGGGAGAACTGGAGCAAAAACCATTTCACACATTATCGGAAGATCAGTAACTTTTCACGCCATGAATAATGCTACATCAAATCAGAGCTCCTGGAAACCTCACCGAATACAAAGAGAGGCAGCAGGACCTTTCACCAACTGCTCCAAGCTGAATGCCAGCTTCCAAGGCAGAAGACTGTCAGTAATAGGAAGCGTACCCTTTTATTTTCTCAACATTTTCTCAGTGTGCTGAGATACACTGAGATAACAGTAGTAAGTATCCCCCAGGTGAGACACCAAATAATGATGATAAATAATTAGCTTAGAGCTTCTCTTTTTTTTTTTTTTTCACTGAAATGTTTTCTAGCTGTGTGGTCTTCCCAAGTAATTTGTGCCAATTAAGGTTTTCTGTGAAGTTTTCTCCAAGAGAAACACAGGGAAGGACTTGTGGGGAAGGAAATAGATTATTGAAGATCTCAGGCTGAACCTTAGGGAATCCTAAGTCCTTTTGGGGAGAAAAAATTGCCAGTGAATATAAAAATATTGGTGCCAGTGACTCATCAGAAAATGAGGACAGCTTTGTCATTAGGTCTTCCTGCTGGAAATTGAACGTTTGTTCTTTGCTCCCCTAAGGCTCAGGCTGAAATCCAGGAATTTTTTTGTTTCATTACTCTATAAAGATTCGTTCCATACAGTACAGCTCCCAAGGCATAAACTATTCTTACTTACTCACTTCTGCAAATATAGTCAGTTTTTACTTTAAAATACATATCCATAGTTCCTAAGTAGTTTCTACAGATAAAGTAGTTTTATTTCCGTTAATGAATTCATTTATGCCATGCATTTAAACTTCAGAGATATCTTCTTTATTTCTTTTTTTTTTTTTAGCAAAACTGATTGCTTTTATCTGCTCATAGTGCAATTCTTCTAAATGTGCACAAAATTCTGCAGCTGTGTAGCTGAAACCCTAAACATTTTGAATGATTGCATGGCAACACTCTTCACAGGTGACATAGTCCTGTATTAAGATTATTCTTCAGGGTGATCTCCTAAGGGATTTTTTAAAATTAGACTATCTCTCTCTTTGAATTCACTTCATATTTGTAACGTAATACAATTTAACTGCCTTCTGTCTTTCTGCTTTAATCCAAATAATGTGTAATATGGCCAGCCTGAAAGAAGAAATTGCACCCTGCATTGTGACTGAATGGACTTTGATGCTGAGATATGTTAATCTGAGAAACTATTAGTCAGAAAGAGCCAGTAAGTCCTAGTTAATCTGTCCTGAAACCTCAGCAAAACTCTTTTTGTCTGCTACAGCCAGCCCTGTCACTTTTCAAAAGCAGTGCTCCCTTGAAGACCTAATCAGCAATAAAGCCTAGTCTGAGAATGCACCATTACCATTACCTCTCTGGGACTTGTGTCTGTGAAATTACTCAAACAGTGCTTTAGATGAAGGTTAGAGGAAGAAAATTATCTGTTCATCAGGGCAAGAAAGAAATTTCACCTCCAAAACTCTACAATCTTTATTATGTGTGCTCTTTTATATACCTTTTTGCTCATCAGTAGCAAACTTTGGATCCAGTATTCAACATCAGGCTCAAATGTGCTTTCATAGAAAACATTCATGAAAAATGTAGCTTTCATAGTCTGCTGTAAGCTCCTGTGTGTGTTTTCTTTTTAATCTAGTCAATGCAATGAGATGTAACTGACTTCCCACAGGTGAAAACATTAGGTTTAAAAATATATAAATAAATATTATCTTTGAAACATACAGAACAGCCCAAGGAAGAAGTGGCTTTTGATTAGAAAATGAGAAGCACAACTTTCTAAAAAGCTAATAAGAAATAAAGATTCAGCTTAATCAAAAGCAAGTTTAATCACATCAGTTTTTATTTCTCTGTCATATTTTTCAGCAAGTATTTTATAGAAGATTATACAAAACTTACAGGTTTGAGCTAGAAAATGCTGAATACTCTAGGTTTTGAGGCTGTATTCCTTCTTATGAAAACTAGCTGTCTAACACCAACTTGCCATATTGGGCCTACACCAGTGACACTTTGATACGTAATATCAATAAAGTGAGGTCTACAGGCAGACCACATGAAATGATGTAAACTTCAGCTCAGTTTTAAGAAGGCATGGTATCTGTGCAATTTACAAATCTGACATTTGTAATATTTGTAGTACAAGGACATGGGGTATCCATTTTCTCCTGGGATGTCCTGAT
Organism: Phasianus colchicus; assembly: GCF_987193195.1. NCBI lineage: Eukaryota > Metazoa > Chordata > Aves > Galliformes > Phasianidae > Phasianus > Phasianus colchicus. The sequence continues at coordinate 15,128,829 of NC_143476.1, forward strand.
CTGGGAGGCTGCTTCCCACTAGAGACTCTGGAGATTTCAGATGAAACTTAACTGAGTTCTTCAGTCACTACAATTCCTGGTGGGGTAGATGCAGAATCATCTAACATTTCATGAATTTAATGCTGTCAAGAAAACTTCCCCATCTCTTCTATGATAATGGGATTCCTGTTATTTTTACAGAAATTAATATATCCTCTTGTCTTTAATGTTACCCATGTCCCCCACCTGATATTTCACTCTCAACAACATATCAGTTTACTTTCAATTTCTAGCTGGTAATACTGGACGAAATTATTCAGGTAATGCTTAAATGTTGTACTGAGGGACGTGATTTAGTGTGAAATATTGGTGATAGGTAGACTGTATGATCTTAGAGGTCTTTTTCAACCTTGGTAATTCTGTGACTCTAAGATACTCTGGGGAACATAAATACCTGACAATCAACCATTTTAAAGAAATGCCCACCCCCCTCTCTGCCTCCAGAGAGCAACCCAGTCCTTGTTGTCCTCACTTTTGATTTCTGTCATCGTTCTCCTGCTAATGGTACCATCATCTCTCATTCTGACTCTGGCAGCTTTGCGCCCGTCATCAAGTTAGAAGTGCCACAAGCAGCCTCAGACCCTCTTGAGAACCCAGGGGCTGCCAACTGCTAGAAGCATTTCCTCTCCACAGTGAATAATTCAGGAGAACTACAGTGATCTGATTTTGCAGTCCCTCATCAAAGTGGAAGCATAATATGCTGGATTAGGTAGAGAACATTTGGTACTCAGAAACTCTTTGATGTCTATACTGGGGCTATATTAAGACCATAGAATAAATAGAATGTTTTTTCTTGCAGTGTTTCTTAGCTGTCTATATCTAAAATTTAGAAGAAGTGTATTCTCCCTCAGTGGAGACCAGTTCCTGTCAGCATTATAACCACCTTATAAAAACATAGCACGTTCGTGCTGTAATAACTGTCTGGGAAGGATTTGATCTGAAATAGTTTCACCATTTCTCAACCAGGTGCTAAGCTGAGCTGGTCTTCCATTTGAAACTCCATTATTTGCACAGTTTAATTTAACAAGTAGCAGTTTTTCTGCAACCTGCTTTCTCTTCCTCATTCTGTGTTGTTTGTTTCCTGAATAAATTGCTTTTATTGATTTTTTTTACTGTTTCACCTGATGATATTTCTTGTGAACTCAACTTAATATGATTTATGACCTTCACTCCTCTGCTGCAAATCTAGTTGCAGAATGCTTACTCTACTAATAAATAAATTATTTTAAGCATTACCTCGAACAGCCTTCTCAGCAAGTTTCTCCGTTTCCCATTAGAGTATTCCTCATATATTTTTATTCTATCTTCTTCTTCCTGTCACTTACTATTTGGCATCTATGTCCCCTGACATGCACACAGTCTCCTCTAGAATACATTTCTGATAAATCTGTTTCTTGGATATCTTGGGGAGCATCATTAGACTAGTTCTTCAAACATTTACCATACACATGACACAATTTTGCTGTGTAGCCCCGGTGGTTACAAAAACAATCTGTGAAACATTTAAGCTTTCAAGTGTCAGAAGGGAATGTCAATCTGGTTTAATTTATTAAGAATATAATCAGAAACAAACAATCAAAACCCTGGTGAGGCTATGATTTGAACCAACATCTCCCTCGTGAGCCTGACAAATTCAGGCTACAGTGTAGTTTGACTTTTTTTTTCTGCGGCAAAAATCTACAAAGATTATAAATTGCCTTTAAGTTGGCAATCAAGCAGCTCATCCTTTCATGTGCACTGCACGTGTTTTAAATCTGAAATGATAAAAGACTAGAAGGGTAACCTGTCTAAAAGACAAAGGGATTTTTGTGGCTTTACTTAAGAGAAATTCTCATCTGTGATTTGCATATTAAGAACTACAGCAAGAAAAGACTTGATGTACGACTGCATAAAGCCATAAATCTTATGATGCAATAAAAGCAATCTTTTCTCACTTTCTTTTCATATCAACAAATCCTAAAAATTGCACAATTACAGGATTATAGGGACCTCTTGAGATCATCCAGTTCAAAGTCCTGCCAAAGCAGGTTCCGTGCAGGAGGTTACACAGGAAAGTGTCCGCCAGGGGTTTGAATATCTCCAGAGAAAGAGGCTCTACTAACACTCTGAGCAGTCTGTTCCTTCTGTCACCCTCAGAGTAAAGAAGATTTTCTCATGTTCATATGGAACTTCATGTGTTCCATTTTGTGCCCATTGCCCCTTGCTCTGTTGCTGGGCATCACTGAAAAGAACCTGGCAACCTGGCCCCATTCACGCGACTCCCACATTTTAGATGTTTATAAACAGCTGATATCCCCTCTCAGTCTTCTTTTCTGCAGACAGAATTGTCCCAGGTCACGCAGTCTTTCTTCACAATGGAGATGCACCAGGCCCCTCATTATCTTTGGAGGTCCTTCATCGAGCTCTCTCTGTACACCGTAATTCAGATGTGGCCTCACCAGGGCAGATCAGAGCACACTTCTGGGCACACTTTTCTTATGCAGCCCAGGATGCAGTTGGTTTTCTGTGCTGCAAGTGCAAGTGCTCTGAACCAGATACAGGATCTATTGATTATCAATTGCTCTTGCTGAACTTGATGAGGTTCACATGGGCCCAGCTCTTAAGCCTGTCAAGGTCCTTTCCTTCAAGTGTATTAAGAGTGTACTAAGAGGGTATATTTAAAAAGGTATGTTAAAAATTTAATATTAGTTTAAACGTTAACCACAACTTTCAGTCAGTCTTACCTATCCCTCTAGCTGCAAAAGTGGTGGAAGAGCTAAAGAAGATTTACACAATATACTGGAACAGGTATAGAGAAATCTCATTTGCTGTTAAGTCAATTGTCAGGAGTAGCTAAGAGATACTATATCAAGTTGATGCTAAAAGAGCGTGACTTGACAAGAATACCCATAAAATTACCTAATCTAGGTGTTCCTGCACCAGCAGAGGGATAGGACTAGGTGATCTTTCAAGGTCCCTTCCAATCCCTGACAACCTGTTACTCTGAAAATGCTGCCATTATAACTTTCTATCAGTTCTCTGTAAGCCTTTAATACCAACAATTGCCCACATTTCCTTTCATACTTATGTAAGCAAATGCAACGAATGAACCCAAAAGACTGCATGAAGTGTTTTAATTTTAGAGCAATTTCTGAGTGCAAATTTTATTTTATCAGTTGACTCTGTGTACCACATGGCAGTATATCATCTGCTGTATTTCTTCGGTTTGTGTGTGAATGGGATTATTTTCATCCATTTGGTTGCAGATTAGCAAGTGACTGGTGCAGAGAACAGAGGCCTGAGCATTCCTGTGTACTGCATACTCTGATGTATCTTAACTGATACAGGCATAGCATAATCCTGACCTGTCCTGCAGGAATGACAACGTGACAAATAGGACCAAAAAGCCCACTGAACCCTAGTCTAATGTGTCATTAAAAATTAAACAAGCACTTTGCTTATCTCCTGAGCATATACTGTAAAGCAATTCGTCAGAACAGCACAACTGTTCACTACTGGGGATGTACAGTTAACTTCATATTCATCTTACTGGAAGCTAATACCAGATGTTTTTTCTTGTGAAATTACAAGAGAAAAAACATTCAGTTTCCTCCATCCATGGAATAAAAGCCAAAAACCATGGTGGCTTTGTTGAGAACATGCTCTAATTTTAGCCTCAGCAATACTAATTTAAGGAGTATTTTGTAGAGGAAACAATAAATTCCAGAGACTAGAAAAACATGCACTTTAAGTTTACCATGAATATCCTTACAGAAAAGAGGTGTTAACCCTAATTAACTGTTTAATAACCTTAATAGATGATAGTTAGTCCATATTAATACAATTTTATAGAATGAGGCTAACTCTTAAATCAAAAGTCTTGCACAAACTTGACATAATTTCCGTGAAATTTCTGCACAGTTTTAAAAACACCAAAACCAAATAAAGAGAGTGAACATACCTCACATTAAGACTTTTTTTGACAACTGTCATTAATTCAGTCTGACACAGGTTAAAAATTGCAACAACATCAGCTGCATTAGGTGGAGAATATTCCAAGAATATTAATTATTCTTGAGTGATTTATCCATAGCATATGTTTGAATGTATGTCTTCAGAAGTAGGAAATTTTTGTCTCCTTCACACAATGTCTAGTTCCTGTGCACAGTGCAGAGGGAAGCATCTGCTTGGTTCTCTTGGAAGACCAATGCACAATACTTTTGTAAGATGGTTGCCTCTCTGCACCTCACATAGCAGGCAACCACCTTATCAGTGTCTGGTACCCCTCAATACAGATCAGACTCCACCAAAATGCTGCACAGAGAGAATTTAAAAGGGAAGATGGAGCACTTGCTTTTAAGCAGAGATGCTTAAAGTCCAGATTGTCTCAAGGAAGGCAAATGCCATTGCTATAGACATTTGTAAAAAGTACTTGCCCTCAAAAATGAATGAACATTTCACTAATTCTGGTCAGGGCCAAACACAGACACTCAGGCAAGCACACCCTGCTGTACGATCCCTGCCATAGGCAGACTTCATGTTCCTAGCAAGCTGCATCATGTGGATCACAGACTCAGTGATGAATCTGGCATCTTATTTGCTTGGAGGTATTAGGCAGCTATCCGTGAATACTTTTGCCTGTTTTGATATAAGAAGAAATTTAATAAAATTACATGAGATAGATATGTGTCATGACAGTTGACCAGTTCCTATAGGAAGTAACTGCAAATAGGAGACATTGTGAGAAACAAGTTCCGAAGTCCCAGTGAGATAAAGCCACAAAATCTCAAAACATTCACTGTTACTGATAGAAGGCCCTTTCTATTTATAAACTACGCCTTTATAAACAACTGTTACACAAATATGAATAAATACTAACATGTAGATGGTTTCATAATTGAAAAATTATCATCCCATCTGGAACTCTGATTCTTTAACATATTCAAGTGCAGTGATAATTACAGATTTACATCAATTTTGAATGTTAATCTGCTAATATAACTGAAATATCTCTATCTGCATTGAGTATAGCATGGCCAGTTCAAGAGGGACAGCATGCATCGTTGCAAGATTACAAATGCTTTTAATTCAGTCATGGTAACCTTCTGTCAGTGAACTTAAGACAACTGAAAAATGAACCTTTCAGTGTTAAGACTGTCATTAATTTAATTGTTCCTGGTGCTGGTGTGATTAAAAGCCTCTCCTTGTCAATGTCTGCACTGGTTTTGGTAGGCCAGTAAGCAGAGTGCTTTATCAGCTTTGATAGTTACACCTGGGAGCAAAGATTGAAAATTAACTTGTTAAATGAAATAAAATATCCTGGATACATTTTAAAATAAATACTTCTTACCCAGTCAGCTCTCTTCTAGGACCTGAGATTTATTTGTTCCAAGTACTGGTGCAATCTTGAAAGCATAGTAACAAATTCGTGAACTAGATTTGCATTAAATTTGTATTAAGCAAACAAACGAAGTAAACAACAAAAAAGCTGAGTGGAAAGTGTTATGGATGACAAATAACTATCATGGATGGAAACTGACCTACCTCTCAGACTTGTTGGTAAGCATCTTTCTGTTAAAATCTGTACAAATGTACAATTAGACACTCTTAAGGCATAGTTATAGTTCAAAAATGCTATAGCAATATGGTGAAGTTAAGTACAAATTCAACTAAAAGAAAAATTTGAAGACATTTATATGTTTCATTTATTTCACCTATAACAAGAAAATATGGAATTGGGAGAATCCTTATGGTAGACTTTGGTTAGGGTCACTCTGTATGTTGTATATCTTTCTATTTTTATAGCTTAGAGTAAAAAAGTATTTTACGGTGTCCGAGTTCACATTAATTTAACTTAGTGGTTTCAGGACAAGATTATAGGGAATATTCTGACAATTGTAGGTTGGAAAAAAAGAGTAGGAACCTTTGGAAAACTAATACAAGTGACAGATGCAGCATTTTTATGATCGCTGTCACACATGAAGTGCATGAAGAACAAATACAAGCTAGAGGTTATGAATATAAAACAGGTGAAATATGGTGAATCTCTCATGACATATGACTTACAAAATGTTGGAATTGCCTAGAAAATCCTGCAGGCAGCAAAAAGGCTCTTTAAGTTAAATGGAACTTGCTCAGTGATGCTTATAAAGAATGAAGTTGAACCAATAGAGCATACAGAAAGAGGGCTCTTCCTCTCACTGCCTTCACATTGCCCATAACACACATAACACACAATGGCATAAAAACAGAAGTTTTGTTGTAGGAGGCAAGGGAGAGAATAAAGAGTGTCCACACAAATAAAGGGAAGAAAGTTAAAGGTAGTTTGTTATCACAGTTTCTGCCAGCTAGTTTGTTGTGCTTTGTTAAAGGTAAGGGAGAGTCTCAATGAGAAAGAACATAATGCTTTTTCATATGAAGCCATTTTAAATTTCATAATCAGTAACTTAACCTTTTCTTCAGCTGGACAGGATGCATAACATCTTCTGGGGGCACCAAGAGGTCACTTTCATGCTCAATTATTTGATGATCTTTTGAAAATGAACTTAATCTGAATTCAGCCAAATATGACAAGTGTTACAAAGATTGCCCACAGTGTTGCAAATAATCTTTTTGGGTGCCTACAGGCAAAAGTAATTTTGGGAAATCTTGAAGATAACTTTGTTTTCTACAGTTGTGGGTGATATATGATGGCAGTATATGACGGATTTACAAGATTTACAAGAAATAGCCTGTAAGCAAAACTTTTAAATCTATATGTGCTTAGCAAAGAAATATTCTAAACGATTAGTCATCACAGACCAGTAGATATTGGAAGGTTGCTCTGGCTTTGGGTCTGAGTCTAACCAGTCCAGCCCCTGTTTCAGCAGGGACACCCAGACCAAAGTGCCTGGGAACATACACAGGTGGCTTTCACAAATCTCCAAGGAGACAGCCTCTCTGGACAGCCTGTGCCAGTGCTTCCTCACCTGCATAACACAGCAGTGCTTTCCAGTCTTCTGAGGGAACCACCTGTGTTCCAGTTTGTGCCCACTGCTTCTTGTCCTGGCACTGGGCAACACGGAAGACAGTCTGTCTCCAAACTTTTTCACTCTCCCTTCAGATATTTATGCACATTATTAAGATCCTGTCTTCTCCAGGCTGAAATCTCGAGTAATCTACTGATTTCTAGCAAATTTCAGCTGAAAAGCTTCCAAAAGTAGGTGATCGTCTCTCTCTTCTAAGTAGGAAAAACCATATTCTAGATTAATGTACAAGAGCACAGCTGTGTGAGAAAATGTAGAAACTGAAATAAAACAAAACAAAAACTAATACACAAAGCAACTCCCCCAAGTAAAAAAACAAAACAAACAAAAAAAAAACAACCAATCAATCAATCAATCAAACTCGCTAACAAAAAGAAACTGTTAAATATTGGCTAATGAAGACCTTTGTATCTGTCTTACAAGAAAAGGAGAGAACTGAAAAGATAGATCTGACTTACATTTAATAATCTGCAATTATGTAGTCTTTATATTGCGTAGAAGACAAAAAAAAAAAAAAAAAAAAAAAATTAGAGACCAGATGATGCCATCAGCTAAGTGAATCAGTTTTCCAGAAAAACATACTGTTCCCAACCTTAAGAGTAATTTCTAGAGGACTAGAGCAACTTCTTTTAGATCTAGAGGGAAGCTGCACCAGGGGAGATTTAGGCTGGACATTAGGAAATACTGCTTTTCTGAAAGAGTGAGCAGGCAGTGGAATGGGCTGCCCAGGGAGGTGGTGGAGTCACCGACCCTGGAGGTGTTCAAGGAACGTTTGGATTTTGTGTTGAGGGACATGGTTTAGTGAGAACTATTGATGACAGGTGGATGGTTGGACTGGATGATCTTGTAGGTCTTTTCCAACCTTGGTGATTCTGTGATTCTGTGCCTCCGTGATTCTATCTAACAGTAAAAGTTTCACCTTTAGAGCTGTACTGTTTTATCCTATAAATCACTGAATAAAGCAAATCACATCAATGTAAAAGGGAGATGACGTATTCAAGAAGATTAATTTGATAATTTGCCTTAGATTAATCATATCCAACTTATTGCCTAAAATGTATCTACTCGACATTTTAAATCACAAAATCATTATCACTTCATAATTTTAAAAACATAAGTAACACTTTCAGAACTGTTATGCATTACATCTATTCATACTCATTTAAAACAAACCCTCCAATGTTATTAATGTAAACCAATAGGCAGAAGAGCGTAGTTATCTACTAACTCCATGCAATTGAGTAAGGAATTATTAATAAGAGCTCAGGACCCAGTTTGTCATTACTTCCAAATGCAAGAGCACTGACTCAAGCTCATATTCTGCAAAGAAAAAAAATCTTATGATCCTATTAATAGAAGAATTGGTACTGTTGAGAAGCTAGATCAGAAGGAAAGGTCTAAGCCCATTCATAGTTATATTCTAATGTATGGGTTTGATTCTTTCTCATTTATATGAAGCATGTCTCCTGTAAATCCCTATTTCTAGATATTTCTGTCATTATAAATAATATTGTTCTGTTGTCTCAAACAGTAATGAAGAACATGAAACAGTGAATTTCAGTTGTTGATTTAAGAATATTTAATACATTAGATTAAATCAAATTTTTCAGCCAAAATAAGTTTTTAAAACTCCCTAAGAAAGGCATGTCCGAAGCAAACAGGATGTGTGGGATGTGTTATAGCCCATGATATATTTTATGGGATCTGTTTATGAGGCTTGTCTAACTGTTCTTCCAGTCTTGTAACTGTTCAGTGTATCATCAAGGGACAAAACAACAATGTGCCTTGAATCCTCCTCAGTCTTTTATAGTAACTGAACTTCCTGCTAAGCATAGCTAATGTATTTGGTCTGTGACATCTGTGGTGATGTTTTGTGGTTAGTGTGACCAGGAAAACACCAAGGAGACAATGAAGCACAGCAGAAAATATGGAAAACACTTTCCAATCATTCTGTGAAAGAAAAGAACAGCATCATTTTTAACTATCCCTTCTTTCATAATTAGGAAAAGATCAAGATCTGCCTTATTAAAGTATCAAAAATTTGTAATGCTGCTAACATCAAAAGTAAAAGCTTTTCAAAGTTGATATTCTTCTACTGATTGAAAACTCAAACAAATCAGAAAACATACCAAGCCCACATTTCATTTATAAAATCATTTGTTAACTGCTAACATAGCGTTATAAAATCATTTGCTAACTGTTAACAAAGCTGTTATCAGTTTAAAAACTCCGTCTTGACAGGTAATTGCCAGTAGCAATTATAACACTGTTAATAATGTTCTAATGTTACTACTCCTCATTTGAGGAAATGCTGATTATCAATTTAGGTTTTCATATAGAAGCAGCCTGGCTACTGTTTCTCACCCACTCACTGTTCTAAATGTGTGTCATGCTGTTTTTAAAATATGCCTGCTCATATTGAGACAACTAAACTAGTTTTGCTTTTGACACTTCTTGCTAGGAGAAGATTTAATTACTTACTCTTTTGATGAGATACGCTATTCCTACTGATATTTTATTAAGATCATCCTTTGGCAAAAAGTCTCTTCTTCACACCGCCCTTTATTTGAGACGATTCTGAATATATAATCCCATCCTCTGATCACAGAGGAAAAAAAATCTTCAGCTCAGGACAGGGCTTAACGCTTACAGTGGATGGCTTTGTGCTATCCTCTCACTAGACAGGAAAGGAAGGAACAAGGAAAGCGTTTTCACCAAACCTGGAAAAGGCAGAAAAAAAGTTGCATTTTTGCTTCAGTTTGAGCTTTCCTCTATTATATCTTTGTTTTCTGCCCTTTTCCAAAAGCCTGTATACACATACATTTTATATGACTTTTGTTCCAATCCACAGGCGTGTTTTAACCAAGCTCTGGTTTCTGGAAGTGTGAAAGACTTTTGGTTTTGCTTTTCCCAACTTCAATTGCTCCTATTCTGCTTCTTCCAGCCTGTATCTCTTGACCTGATTTGCAGCCACAGAAGAGCCAATAGGAGAGGCAGCAATCTACACCCTGCTCCAGCTTTCCTCACCACCAGCAACAGCAGTGTCCACCCTTGGTTTCCACCTATCCTGTCTAATTAAATCAAATTATACCAGCACATTCCAGGTGGCCAATTCTACTCCCCAAAAGAGTTAGTGTTAAGACAAGGAGGATGTGAGTGAAGCAGAGAGAGAAAGGAAGCAGGTTATTTCCTAGGCTGCACTTTCACCGTGTTCAGGCACACAGTGCTCATCTCCAAACAGCAGCACAGTAGCCAGTCATCTCCAGAGCAAGCACTCCTGGAATCCAGGTCCACCAGCAAAAATCTATCCAGTCCAAATCACCGGAAATTCAAGCCAGGGTAGAAAGAGTGGCCTTGTACTTGTGGAAAACTCTAGGAAGGATCATTACTTCTGTGCTTGCTTCGTAAAATTGTAGAGTCATAGTCTCACAGAATCATGGAATGTCTTAGATTGATCTCATGGATCACAAAGTTCCAACCCCCCTGACACAAGCAGGTTTGCCAAACACTAGATCAAATATGAGATCAGGCTGCCTAGGGCCCCATTCAACCTGACCTTAAGCACCTTCAGGGTCAGGGCATCCACAGCCTCTGGGCAACTTGTTCCAGCACCTCACCACTCTCAGTAAAAAACTTCCCCTGACATTTAATCTAAATCTTCCCTCCTTTAGTTTAAAGCCATTCCCCCTTGTCCTATCACTATCTACTCTTGTAAAAAATTGATTTCCCTCCCATTTATAAACTCCCTTTAAATACTGGAAAGCTACAAAGAGTTCTCCCTACCATCTTTCCTTTTCCAGCCTGAACAAGCCCAGCTCCCTCAGCTTACTTCACAGCAGAGAGGATGATCCAGCTCATCTTCATGGCCATCCTCTGGACCCTCTCCAAAAGCTCCACATTCTTCCAGTGTTGTGGGCCCCAGATCTTGACACAGTACTCTAGATGGGACCTCGCTAGGGCAGAACAAAGTGGAATAATCACCTCCCTTGCCCAGCTAGCCGCTCCTCTTATGATTTTATTCAGGATACCATTGGCCTCCAGCTACAAGAGCACAATGCTGGCTCATCTTATGTTTCAACAGGACCCCTAAGTCCTTCCCAGCAGGATTGAGGAGTTCTTCTCCCAGTCTGTACACATGCCTGGGATTACTCTGACCCAACTGCAAAATGCTTCACTTTGGTTTGTTGAACCTCATTAGATTCACAAGAGCCCACCTTTTGAGTTTATCAAGATCCCTCCAGATGGCATTTCTTCCTTCTGCTGTATCAGCTGCACCGCTCAGCTTAGCGTCATCAGCAAGCTTGTTGGCAACACACTCAGTGCTATAACCCATAACCTATTTCACTGAAATAGATGTTAAGAGTACTGCTCCCAGGACGGAATCCTTGGAGACACTGCTTGTTACCAGATTCCACCTGGACACAGACTACCTTTGGCCACAAGCAGCTCTCATAAATCATCCAGATTAATTAATGGAATATCAAGCCTCAAATAAAAAACGACCTTTATTTTCTCATGCAGAAGTAAGACACTTCACTCCAATGACTGGACAAGATTAGAAAATAGAAGTCCAGTCCTGGAAAAGGCCAAAGACATTTTTGAATGTGTTCAGGTCAGTAGCAGAGAGTGCTTTGAATACGGAAGTTGGAAGCTTCTGCAGTTGTGATGGTTTTTGATTATGGTGTCAAAAAATACTAGTGTAGCAGAGAGTTAATGCTGATTGCTATTATACGAAATCTTCTGTTGTTTAGTATTTCAATCCTCAAAGATGGATAAAATGCATTTTGCTGTGTTTCTGCTACTCTATGTTGAATTACAACACTGCAGGTCTAGGCATCTGTAATTAAAAATAATCTAACAGCAGCCAGCACAAGTCTTCGACATTTTTTTTTTTTTTTTTTAATATTTATGTGGTGTTGTAGAAGACAGCATGTGTTTGGTATTAAATCAAACACTTGTTTCAAAAATAGTTTTAGAACTTGAATGGTGTCTCAGTATCTAGTTACATGTTGAGTTGTAATATGTTCTGGAGTAGTATTTCATGTTAAATAAATGTCTACTTGTGCATACAAGCTGGCAAGAAAGAAGACAAATTCCTCATACTACCTTATTCTACTGAATGTTAACAGAATTTCGATGTTAGTATAGATGGATCGGGTAGAGGATTTCATTTTAGTTTGTATTAAGGAAAACACCTCTTTCTTTTTCACTGATATAGGGAGATGTTAAGTTCATATATCTTTCTCTCATGTTTGTCCTACCATACACAAATCTGAATTCTTTTCTCTCTGAGATTTACTTTCCCTCAAAGTGTACTCATTTTCTGTATAAATGGCCAAAAGATAATTTTAGATATATAGCCCAAGGATCTCGTGTAACGCAGATCAAATGGTAAAACCTTAATACTTGCATATGATTAATCATCTTTAAAAGAAAAAACAAGCCATAGACTAAGACTTATAGTTCAGGATAGTTCAAAGGCACCACCGAAATATGTTTTATAGCAATGCCTAAATCATCAAACTCTTTTCTCCGATTATCTAATAAATACAAAAAGACTAATCTAATTCTCATTTAGTTCACACTGGGTATTAAAGAAGGTTTAAAAAAATCTGTTTTTTGTTTGCTTGTGTGTTTGTCTGTTTAAACATATACATTTGTACTGTCTGGTAGAACAATAAGTCTCACTTAATGTCCACATCTGTCTTAGTTTAAATATGATTCCTTTCAAAAAAGTTAGAAAAGGTTCCAGAGTGAAATGAATGAAAAGAAAAACCCCAAATCAATAACCAAACTAAAATCCATTTGAAAGGTATCAGTTACTCAGCTATTTGATGTTACTTCTCACTGCGAATGTATCCCATTCTGCTCCATAAATAGGTATGTAGAGCAATCTTCTACAGGTAAATAGAAGATAAATTTTAAATAAGTCTTCCTTACCAAAAATATAAAAGAAAAGTAGCCTCCGTGTAGTAACTAAGTTGATCTTTGGTTCTGAATTTATATTGTGTTTTTACTTCAATTGTAAAAAATAGCCAATATCTGAGTAGATTGCTTTACAAACATCATCACTAGGTGACTCTTCTGCCCTGAGAATCGCATCTCTGCAGTACAGTTTCATCCATGAAAGTCCTTTTCCATATTCATCAAGTCAACACTGTAACTCAGCATCTTAGCTTGTGCTCCCTGCTTGCTACTATCATGAGTTTTTAGCAATATACAGTAACTTCATACTAGTTACAGTGTGCTTCTCTCATGTATTTTGAATGCTTCCTCTTTGTCTGAGAGCTTTATTTATCGCTTGGGAGCCACAGAAACAAGCACGAACAAATGAAGAACAATGGCATAGGACTTGTGTGCCAAGCAGCTGTTTCACATCCTATAAACAGTAATATAAAATGTTTGCTTTTTATGTAATAGTGACATCTGATTTCTCTTTTAGTATCTGTCCATTAAAATAGAATTCCTCTGCGCCTCTTGCCTGAACGTATCTTTCAGGAAACAATAGAGAGTTCTTTTTGTGCACTTCAGCACCCTAAATAATAATAATAATAATAATAATTATTATTTTAATTATTATTATTATTATTATTATTATTTTAAATTATAATTAAATTATAAAAAATAATAATTATTATTATTATTTAATTATTATTATTATTATTTTAAGAAAAGCATTAATGGAGCATTATGTGAGAAGTTCTCATCTTTCACCTGAGAAATCAGCCTGGTGCCTCACTGCAAGTACCTGTATACTAGTACAGGTAGGACAGGGAACAAACAGAAGGAGCTAGAGATCTGTGTGCCCTACAGGGTAACTGCTGAGGCATGGTAGGAAAACTCTCACAACTGCAGTATTTCAGTGGATGGGTCCAGGCTGTAAAGGATAAGTGGGAATGGCAAGAAGATGGAGTTGCCCTGAACACAGGAAAGTAGCAGGAATGTGCAGAGCTCTGCAAGGAGCAAGAGATCAGTGGCATGGGAGCTTATGCATCAGCCTTTGGGGATTGCTAGTGTGGGTGAGGTTGTTATAGATGTTTGCTACAGATCACCTGATGGGGGAGGAGTAGATAAACCTACTTCAACCAGCTAGAAGCAGCTCCACGTTCAGAAGCCCTGGTCTTCAGTGGGGACTTTTAATCACCCAAATAATCTGCTGCAGATACAATATATCAGAACAGAAACAGTCCTGGAGGTATCTTATGTTAATGATATCTTCCTAACACAGGTGACAGAGGAGAGAACTTTGATAAAGACTGAGGAGTGGAATGTACGTTCTTGAGTCTGATGCTTACAAGCAAGCAGAATTGGTCAGAGATTTAAAAGTACTATAGACTGGAGCAACAAAGTCTTAATTTCAGGAATCAGAGAGGAGAGAACAAGGCAAATAGGAAGATCACAGCTCTGGATTTCATAAGAATAATCTTTGGCTAGTTCAGCAACTTGTTTGGAAAAATCCTATAGAAAATGGCCATAGAGGGTTTGGAACCCTTCATCTGAGCTAAAGAATTCTGTGAATGAGAAATCAAGCAAAGATTGTAGAAGTTGCTGTAGCATGTAGCAGGTGACTGTATATGGTTGAACAAGGAGCTCCTGATTAAACACAGACTTGACAAGGAAGCATTCAAGAAGTGGAAGCAGTAACAAGTGATCCAGGACACATGGGGAAACAAGTGTTCAAAAGTGCAGGATTGAGGTTGACACCTGAAGTCACCTGGAGATGTCCTTAGCTAATGATATGAAGGACACCAAGGTGTTCCTACAGATCTATCAGAACATAAGGAAAATGGGGGGAAATGTGGATTCATGGAAAAATGTGCTCCAATTGGTGGAGGGGGATACATGTTCACAGTGGACCCTTTTGAGGCCCAGCTTGGTGTGCTGTAACTAGATCTGTGACCCTGTCATGGTTTGAAGACTTAATCATACAGTATCCTTCCCTCCCCTATGGAGAAGAGGAGGGAAGAGGTAGAAACCTGAGTGAGGTAGGAGAAACTAATTTATTCAAAGGAATGTTAGATAGTACCTGGGGGTCCTGAAGGATGAAAAACTGAACATGAAACATCAGTGTGCTCTTGCACCTTGGAAAGCTAATGTTATCCTGAGCTCCATCAGAAGAGGGGTGGTCAGCAGGGACAGGGAGGTGATCATGCCACTGTGCTCTGCCCTTCTGAAACCCCACCTGGAGTACTGCATCCGGATCTGTGACTGCCAGTAGAAGAAAGACAGGGAGCTGTTGGAAATGGTCCAGAAAGCCACAAAGATGAGCAGCATCTCCCCTGTGAGGAACTACAGGCTGATCAGTCTCACACCAGCCCCTGGAAAAGTTACTGGGTAATGAAGGACAAACAATCCCTAATCAGATTTCTAGATGACTGGTTTCATTGCTGACCAAAAAACACTGGATGTTCCTCATCTGGACTTTAGTAAGATTTTTGACAGTATCTGCCATAACATCCTCATTGATCAGTTTACGAAACATGAGTCACATAAGGAGCCAAACTACCAAGAGTTCAGTGAAGGGCCGTGAATATGGTTAAGGGACTGGAGCACCTTCCACTTAAGAAGAAGCAGAGAGATCTGGGACTGTTCAGTCTGGAGAAGAGAAATCATAGAATCATAGAATCATAGAATCATAGAATCACAGAATCATAGAATCATAGAATGGCTTATGTTGAAAGGGACCTCAAGGATCATCAAGCTCCAACTCCCTGCTGCAGGCAGGGTCACAGACTTCTATATCAAATACTAGACCAGACTGCCTGGGGCTCAATCCGATGTGGTCTTGAACACCTCCAGGGGCAGGGCACAACCTCTCTGGGCAGCCTGTTCCAGTATCTCACCACCCTCTTGGTAAAGAAATACCCCCTGATATCCAACCTAAATCTTCCCCCCTTGAACTTAAGACCATTCCCCCTTGTTCTGCTGTTATCTACCCTTGTAAAGAGTTGACTCCCTCCTGTTTATAGGCTCCCTTTAGGTACTGAAAGGCTGCAATGAGGCCACCCCACAGTCTTTTCTTCTCCAGGCTGAACAAGCCCAGCTCCCTCAGCCTGTCTTTGCAGGGAAGGTGTTCCAGCCCTCTGATCATCTCTGTGGCCCTCCTCTGAACTCTCTCCAACAACTCTCTGTCTTTCTTGTACTGGCAGTCCTAGACCTGGATGCAGTACTCCAGATGGGACTTCAGGGGAGTAGAGTAGAGTGGTACACTCACCTCCCTGTCCCTGCTGGCCACCCCTCTTTTGATGGAGGGATACCATTTGCTTTCCGAATAAAAAAGGGAATGCTCAGAAGTATCTATGTGCTAAGTATTGGGTGAGAGAGAATGAAAATGAAGGAACAAGAATCTTCTCATAATTACTCATAGATTTAAGTCATAGAAGAGTTCTCTTATCTCTGGAGATATTCAAAATATGAGTGGACATGAACTTGCATATCCTTCTGCAACTGCCTCTGCTTTAAGTCAGGGAGTTGGACTACATGATCTCCAGAGATTCTGTCCTGCTTTAAACATACCATGGTTCTATGAATGCTGTTTTCAAGCAGCCTATGCATTTTAAACTAATCATTTTCACCTAATTTTAATATGTTGAACAAGAACACAACAACACTGACATAAGAAAATACACTTGTCAGAATGTGTTATAGTCTTGAAGCACAAAACATGCTTTGTGCAACATTAAATGTAATCTGAAAAGAACAGCATCAGCTCATCAAATGTAAATTTCCTAATTTTAAGCAAATTGTGATGCACGTCCTCAGATCTGGGAAGTTGGTACTGTTCCAGTTTCTGCATACTGCTTGTGAAAACCCCATCCTCACAGAGAAATTAAAACCGTAGTCAAGGAGATCTTGTTCATCTTATATAACAACTTTAATTCTGTAACTGTGACAGTTGTTCTCTGTTATATTTTGAAATGCATTGACATGAAGTATAACATCTTGCTTGAGAGTAGTTATAAGAACAACCAAAAAATATTTATCATTCTGTTATGCAAGCCATTGTATTGCTGTAACCAGATCACTGTAACCAACACTGAAGTAATACTTCCAGTGTACTTTTTCCTTTTCAGTTTCTCCCGATTTTCCCTAGCATATATCCTCGTGATCAATATTTTCCATATTCGTTGTCTGTAGAAGCCATGAATGCTTTTCAACACTCTGAGCAACCCTGGGTATTTGTTAGGTAAATGACATTTATCTCCTTATATATGTCATACAGGAATTCTCAGAAAAATCTGTAACTCCAAAACTAGAAATTCCCTGCAAAAATAAATAAATAAAAGGAAAGTAGCTTTGTTCATAGAGACCTCTGTTATCAAAGATATGGTATTTTCAGTATAATGATTGTTAAATTACCTGCTTCACTATGAACAGAAGTATTCTTAAATGTTTCAAGGCACTTCATACTAACTGCATACTGGCTGGAGAAACAGAAATCTGTCATCTTCATAGAGCAAACCAGACCTGTTAAAATTGCAGCTGTAAGATCTTAATTTTACAAGGAGGTGGAAAGATGTAAGATTTACAGTGACAGGAGTCTCCAGTTTATATAAATACTGCCGGTAGAGCTATGAGATCAAAGAGCCTTTAGTGAACAGGAAGATTAAAATGAAACACAACTGGATTTCAAAACAAGACATAGGAAAATAATTCCTTCCCACTTTCTTTCTTTTTTTTTTTTTTTTTTTTTCTTTCCTTATTTGTTTTAAACCTCTTAGAGATGTAGAGCTTAGGAAAAAATCATATATTGCTATACTGGACTGCTGCAATGTCAAGTATTCAGTGTCAGCCTGCACCAGAATTTTCCAATGGTAATGATGAAGGTAAACCAAATAAATTACTGCCACGTCAGCTCATTTCACAAGCCAGTCAGCTTATCATTCTCTGAGAAATCTTCATCCTAACAGGTTGAAATTGTTTAAAGTCTTGAAATGAAAGAGAGGAATTTCATTCTTCAATTTTCTTAGAGATTTTCAGTCAAGATTTCAGACTGTAGTGAATTTCCTCCTGTGATAGTGTCTGGTGAATGGACAAGAATATCCTCAGCAAATGTCAGAATATGATTTATTTATTTTAATGATCCTGCTTGCTTTCTTTGCCTCGCTTTTATTTTATTATTGTCAGACTTAGTTTGTACCTCTAAGCTATATGAGATGTATGCAAGCAAACTTTTTGACAATCATTTGGTAAATTTTTGTGATTGTCTTTCATTCAGAATTAGGGAACACAAAATAGAAGTTAAGATTCATTTTTTAGGGGATTCGTTTAAAGAAAAATCCCAGCCATGGGAAGAAAGCATTAGTTTAGAAAGAAAAACAAAGCAAAAAAAGAGAACTGATACCATTATAGCTGAGTCTTAGACTGTTTAGTGGAAGTTCTGAAAAGAGTAAACAAATAGAAACTGGGTGGGTTTTTTGTTTGTTTGTTTATTTGTTTGTTTGTTGTGTCTTTTTTTTTTTAACATGTTAAACATTATTTTTATTAAAACAGACTGCATATTCCTTGGCTCTTTGTACTAAGGGTGTGCCTGCCAGCCTCTCTCTTTTTTGATGAAAGACTGAAAAATCTGACTGAGAATAATTCAAGGGAATACCTACATCACCCTATGAATTAAATCTTGCTGTTGCTACTCCCAGAAAATTTGACAAGTAACAAGAGCAAGGGGAGCTGAAGTGGATTTTTGATGAAAGCGTGTGCTCACCTTTAGAGCAGATACATTCAGCACATTCAGCTTAACTCACTGTCACATCTCCAAGAAATAAAGGCTGAAAACAAAGGGAAGAAAGCTGCAATAAAGGTTAACCAAGAAAAATACCACGATGCTTTGAGACACTGACCACAGCAAACATGGCTATTCAGTTGCTCTGCAGGATTCATTCTCATGTTTTCAAAGCTCTGCTGTAAACCTGTTAAAATGAGGCTGGAAAAATGAAACTCATTCATGTTTTAATTTACATACTGCAGAGTATTGCAAGGTGGTAAGCAAAACAGAGCAGTACTGAAATAAAATATGCTAGCATGCAGACCTTAAGGCGATTTTCATAGCCACAGATGAGTCACTAAGGAAGCCGGGCCACTCAGTGAAATTAAACATATCAAATTAAAGGGGCATGTAATTGGCTGTCTGTATTTATTGCTCTCTTCCTTTTCAGTATTCCTGAATATGTTCAGGATAGTGAATAAAATCTTTTTTGACGGAATTTCTCCATTCTTTTTCTTCTACTTTCCTTTGAAAAAGACCTTAGTGAACAGAAAAAAAATATATATTAAAACTAGTATTAAATGAGGTATACATGCATAATTGTTCTTTAGAGGCTATCAGGTCCCTCTGTTATTTGTTTGCTCTTCTTTGAGGTGGTGTCAGCAGATAACAAAATATCCACTATGATTGATTTGAGTCATGATATTCCTTTCCATATATCCAAGGAAACAATCTTTTAGTTTTCGATGTTCTAGAAGAAGTTTGTTACAAAAACATGTACATACAAATGATGATTGTCTTCCCCACACTTGGGTGTCACTCTGATGTCAAAATTTGCCAAAAACCTTTCATTACTGCCATTATTACAATTGCAAATTGGAAGTGCATCTGTACTATTTACTTTCACCTGATATATCTGTCACCAATACAATCGGTGCTCCTTTGCACTGCCTAATTATCCCCCTAAGTGACAAGGCAAATCTTAACAAGTTAGCTGAACAAAAGCCTAGATAAAACAAAGTAGAAGTTTTCAGCATCTTCAGAACTGTGGTTGTTTAGTTGCAACTACAGCCAACCTACCATCCTAGAAAATGCAATACCACCAAACTTCTCACTTTCCATTCCCTTCCTAGCCAGCTCCAACAATGCTCAATAGCAAACTCCCTAAATGAACAGCTTCAGAGATACCTCCCCAGCACTTATGCTGCCCTGACAGCACTATTTTTTTTTTTTAAAGATGGGGCATGAGTGTGGCTGCCAACACAGTATTAGTGCTACTACAATAAATCTGTCCTGGGGAGGGGTGTATATCCTGGGTCCAGAGAGGCAGTGTGAGCCTTCCAGCTGCTTGGTTTGGCTTCTTTCCCCTTTCCCCTCTCCGTCTCCCATCTCCTCTCACCCCTCTCCTCTTCCCATCCCCCTCTCCTCCCCTTCCCATCCCCCTCTCCTCTCCTCTCCTCTCCTCTCCTCTCCTCTCCTCTCCTCTCCTCTCCTCTCCTCTCCTCTCCTCTCCTCTCCTCTCCTCTCCTCTCCTCTCCTCTCCTCTCCTCTCCTCTCCTCTCCTCTCCTCTCCTCTCCCTTTCCCCATATCTGCTCTCCTCTTCCTTTCCCCATACCCTCAGCAGTGGAGTGATGGTAGATGCTGCAGCTACCTGGTGTGTCAGGACTAGTCAGAAAAAGTAATGCTCTGGTGTGTGCACGGAATTGGACATCACACTCTGAGACATAAGCATACTACTGTATGTTGGATTTTATAACTCAGCATTAAAAGGACATGACAGGACACTACATCTTTCAGCACAATGAAGTAGGGACAGTACCAGATGCTCATCTCTGGATAGATTTGCTTGTGAACAAGAGCTACAGAGCCTTCTCTCCATTACTGACTTTCTAAAATACACTAGTTATTTCATATCACCTTTCCTTGTCCCCTATTTCCTTTTCAATGTAAAAAAGAACACATTATGTTGCCAGCTTTGAGATGAAAGTCTACTCTTCTTTTTCTTGGCAGTGCTGTCCAGCACAACAGTAATTCTTCGCTTTTCAAGAAGAAAAGAAGGCTACATCACTAACGTTGGATAAGTACTTCTAAAACCCTAGCACACTTCACAATGGATGGAAGCTTTTGCCATTTATAAAACAGGTAGATTGAGTAGATGTCAAAGTGAAACAATCAAAATGTAAGAAGCATGTAGAAATTAAAGGGCACACACCTGAGACATTTGACAGATTCTTTGTTAACAAGAAGGATCTTCATCCTTAAATTCATTGAATTTCAAACGTTACCAAAAGAACAAAGTTTCTGAAAGACTCACAGTCATTTCTCCAATGTCAGCTGAAAAGCAATTAGCCACTTTTTAAATTTCACCTCTCTCTTCTTCTTTTTCTAGATTTTTTTTTCTTTTTCTTTTCCCCCGAATATGAGATTTTAAGTAATTTTAAAAGTTTCTTTCATAGCAGCTTGTGAAAACTGAGTGATTTATTTTGCTTCATATACAAAATGAACTGCAGAAGATGTGTAAAAATATTTCTAATAATCACAGCAACATAGAATGAAACTGAACTTTTTGTCAGAAAAGAAAAAGAAAAAAAGGACTCTCAAAGCAAAACAAAAAGAATGTAAATGTAGTTTTTATATATCATTTTACAAATCTGAACAGCCTCTCTATGTTACTCTTATTTCTGCATTCCAGCAGGCAGCCTTAAAGCAGTCAGCTCATATTTTGATGACAATCCATCTACAGCAGAACCCAATTTAACATAAACTGGTCCACCCTGCCCTCCACCTGAGCTGGTACTGGTTTAACTCAGTACCTATTTGAGATAAGTGCTGAGATCCACATGAAAACCCACAATCTCACCCTAGAAACATGGGTTTCCCATTTGTCTTTGGGAAAATAATGACAACAGAGCAATAAACCTTCTGAAACTTAAAGTGCCTATCTGCTTATATACTAGGACTGTAGCCTTAGAAATAAGGAATGTACTTGCTTTTCAAATTAAATGATCAAGAATGTCCACAGTTAACTCACTCTTTTATTCTGATCTTACAAATATTTTCCTTAGACCATCTGCCTGCATTTATTTACAACCTTTTTCTACATGTTTTTGAACACACAAATCTATCCCACTCCCTTCTGTCTCTTTTTTAAGTAGAAAAGGCAAAAGGAAATATTTTCAAAATGATAGAAAGTGCATAAAGAATGTAAGAAGGCAATAGGTAGCTATGGCAGAAAGACAGCACTTCAAAGTATGGCAGGACTGCTGAAACAACTTCATGTCCATCTTTAATTCTCACAGTACATCATTTCCAGGAGATTGACTTAACAGTCTTTCCAGTACTTTAAAACTTAATGACTTGGTGTTACATCTCCAGTGCTGCCCTCAGTGTCATTGCACAAATGGCAGAACCCTTCCTGGGCAACCCTGCCTGACTGTCAGATGGCGTCCTGCACAGCTGAGCCCCTCTATGCCTCTCTTCCAAAAATAACCAGGTAGCTCCAGGCTCCTAAGCTGCCAGAGAGGCTGACACCTTGAATTATCAATGAATTCCCCTTTCTTTTCTCTCCCTCATTTCTTCAAGAGCTGCTCAGTTGACCTGACAGGAAATTTCTCTTCTTCCTAGGGGAAAAGAATCAGGTTTACTTTCATATGAATCTGCCAGCCTTGATTTGTCTGCTTACTACAGTGCAAATAATGCAGTGTATTTGCTACAAAGAAAGGCATCAAGCCAGTTTAACTAACTCAACACATGCTCCCAGAGGAAAACAACAGAAATGTGGAAAAGCCCTCTCCTCTCCACTGACTGCAAATTTTGCTAAAGACAGAAGGATCATGTGTAGATTTGGGGCATGGGCTGAAACTGTGTGAATGCTTCCAGCCCACCTGACCCGTGTCTTACTCGACAAATAAGAGCAATTCTAGACCTGAAGATGTCTACCATTTTCATAGCACATTAAAGTTATTTCAGCTGCTTTTCTTTTAAACTATTTATTACAACCTGCTGAAGTTAACACATTTTAGAAGAGTTCATTTTCAGATGTAGAAATGTGGGGAAGGCTGGAGAAAGAATCTTTTCAGCAGTGCTGCAGCACTGTAGCCAAAAGGCAAGGCAATTCAATAAGAGTGAAGAGAAAAAAATTCCCTTGTCAATTTGATTGAATAATGAAAATATCTGGGCATACAACCTTAGCAAGGACTGCTACAGTTTCTGAGCTATATTATTTTCAGAGTAATGCCCTCAGTACAATGACAGCAATTTATTATTCTGAATGTGAGAAAACAAAGATCAGGAATGTTTACTATGGAGTTTTCTGGCAACATTAGCTATGTCTCATTAGTGCTCTTATAAGCTCACTTCCACCTCTACCCCACTCATGAATTTATAAGAGCGAGGGCTGAATGAAGACTGAGATAAAATAGGAACTTCCTTCACTGGAAGGTAAGCATGCTCTGAACTCAGCAAAATTATTTCCAAGTTCAGCCTTTATTTTCTTTCTGGTCATATGTGCTTTTCTCAAATTCTGACTGCACTGGAATGGATAGTTAAAACTAACAGGAAAAAAATATATAAAAAAATATATTTTTTACATTTCCTGCCATATTGCCAGCCTCACTCATGGGGAACCTGCCATAAATCCTGTCTGTATGAATTCCAGACTGTTGTATTTCAGCATAGAGGGATTTATTGCATTTATTTCCAAATATTTTGCGAAGAGAAAAAGAGCAAATGGTGAGAAACACAGGTTTGGGGAAAGGTAGGCCCAATTGTGGAGGTAAGGGATATATTTATGAGATTTTTAAAAATTTATTTAGAAAACTCTTATATCTATTATATGTATATACAACGTTGGTGTATGTACAATGGGATATGCAGTCAGTAAATGTTGATAGTTTGAAATAATGGAGTTAGGTGATAAGAAACAAGTGTTTGAAAACAACATGTAAAGGAATTTAGGGACAAGGATATCAGAGACATTATTGCTGCAATATTAAAAGAGAGAGAACAACATATGATCTTAGAGAGATTTCCTGCCTCTGCTAGCTTCAATAATAACTTTGTGTGTGTGTGTGTGTGTGTGTGTGTGTGATACAGATACTCTGAAAAGATGCCTACTCAGTTATTGGGATTTAAATCAGAAGGTGATTTTGCCATAACTATTTCAGGAAAAGTTGCCAAATCATAATGTTTAGAAAGTAAAAATACAGGGATGTTACATTTTAAAATGTCCATTACACCAAAAACAAAACAAAACAAAACAAAACAACTTTTTACCACTCAGTGTTGAAAAGAACTAGCTTGTGAATTACAGTATTAAGGGATAATTTTAAAGATGTCCTTTATAAGCCCAGTTTAGTTCCACAAAGTGACAGGAATGCCTCAAGGATGAACTAGTAGCTCCTGCCTAAGCTCAGACATAGAAAAAATGCTTAGAAGAGGTGGAAGCGTGGATAGGTGACTCAGAAGGAGTAGAACTGCTTTCCTATAATGCAGGGATAAGATTAGGAAAGTCAAAATCAGTAGAGTTGACTCTGAAAAGGGCATGACGGACAACAAGAAAAGCCTACAAGTATGAAAACAACAACAAAAAAAATGGACCAGAAAAAAAGCATGCATGTCCTCTTCTGAAAAGTACATGGAAGCTGGTGAAAAAGGAAATGGAGAAGGCCAAGGTATTCAGTATGTTCATTGCCTCAGACTTCCGCAGAAAAAGAATTGTCCTTCAGGAATCCCAGGTTCTTGAGATCACTGGGGAAGAGCAGAGCAAGGAATACACAATCTTTCTAGAAGGAGAATAGGCTGGGGGAGCACTTTAAAAACTGGATACGTGTAAGTCCATAGGCCTTGACAGGTTGCACCCAAGATCATTGAGGGAGCTGGCTGATTTCATCATGAGGCCACTTTCGGCAATCTTTAAATAATGAAGGTGACTGGAAGAGATTTTGAGGACTAGAGAGAGGTAAATGTCACTCCTGACTTCAGGAAGGGCAAGAAGGAGGACTACAGGCCAGTCATCCTCACCTGGGAATATGATGGAGCTAATCCCAGAAACCATTTCCAGGCATATAAAGGCGCATTAAGGACCAGAATATGATCGTGAGTAATTAGCAGAGATTTCCATCAGGTAAATTTTCTTAATCCTTGAACTAGCCCTCTATAACGAGGTAACTAACTAATAGTGGCGAAAGTTGTTTATTTTGACTTTTTGTCAGTCTCCAGTACCATGCTCATAGAGGTTGGAACTGTTCCCTTCTAATAAGTAATGCCAACAGCCTTCAGTACTGCGTTGGAAAGATATGGTCCTTTCTGTCTGCTTAGCATTGGTGAGGCATATCTGCAGTCATAGGTCCAATTCTGGGCTCTCCAGTACAGGAAGCATGGCCATCCTGGAGTGAATCTTGTAAAGAGCTGCAAAAGTGATGCAGGGCCTGGAGCATCTGTCTTACAAAGAGGGGCTGAGAGAGCTGGAATCTTTAACCTCATGTGCAATTACCTAATGGGATCATAAAGAAAACAACCAGACTTATCTCAGTAGTGCATAGTGACAGAAAAAAAAAAAAAAAAAAGGCAAAATCCACCAAACTACACAAACAACAAAAACAACAACAACAAAACACACCGTAAGATTCAAAGCAGTGAAAAACTGAAACAAATTGCCAAGCGAAGTTTTGGAATCTGAATCTTTGAAAATATTCAAAACCTGACTGACTAGACACAGCCCTGAGAACTTGACCAATGTTCATCTGCTTTGAGAACAGATGTGTAGACTAGACTGTCTCCAGAGGCTTCTTCCAGCCTCCGCGACTTTTTTATTTTATGAAATCAAAAGAGTAATAATACTTTAGTTGTAGGAACAACAGTTTAAACAATTTACTTCAGCTTCATCCATCAACTCATAAACTATCAACATATCAAAAAAAAAATACAATAAAATGATCTCAGATCATTAGTGATTTACCTATTTCCTATGATAATAAAAATTTGAAGTAAACAGTGATAAAAAAAAAATATGTGTAACTTAGGCAGAAAATACTTCTCTTCATGAAGTGAACAGGAGTTTGGCTGGATGCATACAGTGACAATGATAAATGTCAGACCCCCAAATCTTTATGGAACATACAAAAGTGCAGCCTCAGGCAAGAATAGCAGCCTCTGCATCAGTTTTATTTCTCTGCTTGCTGAAATTGAAATGTTAATGTTATTGGGTGTTTTTTTTTTTTAATTATAGAGATAATTGCTTTAGCAGCAGTAACTCTAATTGTAACAATTAGCAATGTCACTTTTTCCTTCTTAAAAAATTCCTGCCGAGAGCATGGAAAGAAGTAATGAAATAAAGGAGATTAAATGTACTGAAGACTTCCCATGATTACATACTTTATTTATACTCTACCTGAACAAAGAGGCAGCAGAATGATTTTCATTTCAGACCTTACCATAAAATTTTAAGGAAAAAAAAAAACCAAAACAGAACAAAACAAGCACAGGGCTGCATGAAAGTAGCTTATGATAGGATAATTTCACCACACCTGGAGTTTTGCTTAATTTGTGGCACTTTGTCAGGTTTCCTGGTGCTTGAACAATTATGTGAAAATGGGCAATTACGAGGCAGCTCCTGTATTCCTTCTGAAAATCATTCATACTTGTTTGTAAGTGTTAGGTGAATTAATACTACCAATGACAAACATTTTTACCTTTTGCTCTTAATGAGCAAATGTAGCATTTCATCTCTGTGCTACTTCACTTTAGCAATGGGTTTGCCTTTGTACACTCAGTTGTTTCATTTTCAATTTTCCAAATTGCTTCCTTGAGTCATCCTTGGATTCCAGAGGGAATAAAGAACTTTTCATGGCCTAATACTCAGTCCTGTGACTCTGCCAGCTCATTTCTTAAGATCATTTGGATTTCAGCTCTCTTGCAGTCCTTAAACTATTAATGGCCAGAACCTGGGGATATAGCAGTAACACAAATATGCTGGATTTAACACTGAATTGATGTGAACACACCTGTTCTACAGCTTCAAACTTGAGTCATTTAAGTCCCCCTGTGTATTATTCTCTAATTATCTCAAATTCCTCACTGGTTTCATACACCAATAGCTGGAGCTGATTTACCTTATTTCTGTGTGCTAGTGTTCATTGAAAACATGGATTTTGTTTCTGACCCTCTATAGACGCAGCTGTTCCTTTATCCCAGGGCATGGATGCAGATGAAAAGGGGTGTAAAGAC
The DNA here is from genome assembly GCF_987193195.1 of Phasianus colchicus. Classification (NCBI taxonomy): domain Eukaryota; kingdom Metazoa; phylum Chordata; class Aves; order Galliformes; family Phasianidae; genus Phasianus; species Phasianus colchicus. Next base: position 15,155,803 of record NC_143476.1, read on the forward strand.
AGTGCCCTCCTTGCCCTGCCTCGTGATGTGAAGCTGGTGAGCTGCTGTTCAGGTGAAGGAATTTGAGGTTAAGTTAGAAAAAACAATTTTGTCATGCAAAGGAGAATTCCTTGACATCCCTTCACGTGGCCAGCATTTCACAGGTGGGCCACAAGCCTTATCACTGTATAACTAAAGTAACTGAGGACACTTAGGAAAGTCTAGGGTACTTTCTATATCATTCAATCAATCTAAGCTGAGGGACTACTCTCCCTCATTGAAGCCCCACAGCCATGAACAATAAATGCAAAGAGAATTAATACTTCCTAGACATCTGTGCCAGGAATTTTGTTTCAATAAATATCACTCCCAGAAATTTCACTACTCTCTCTTCCTTATGATTATACATTAAATGGAACCATGACCGTGAAAATAATTTTTTAATTTAGAAATCCCGTGTCGGATTTCTGGCCAGTGCAGCTGCAAAATAAATTAAAATTACTGACCTAATGCTCGAATTGGTTCTTACATATTTGGAGAGTTTGAGAGAATCATATCGCTGACACATAAAAATAGGCTCTGGTGTGCACTCAGAACGTTTTTAATGAGGATTCAATAAGATGCTGAATTTAAAAATAAAGAATTCCTCTTCTCCAGTATTTTCTGCTCTTTCTCATGGAGTACTATTAGAATTATATCAACACTACAGAGCACTGGGTACACAAGGGCTTATGTTACTCATACTTCCAAGGAATACACCTGGAGAATACTTGGGAATACTGCTTTGCTGTGATCTGACAAACATTCAAATATAATTTGAATATCAACTTCTCTGGCACAGTTTTTGTTACACTGATGCAGAGTCTGATGCACAGACTCAGATGGGAACGATCCAAATCATTACTGCTAGTTCTCACATCACTTATATAAATCCATAAGTTTTCTTTTTTTCTTTTTTTTTTTTAGCTTTCCAATCCACCCTTACAACTTTCCCATCCACTTTCACATGTCAACAGTTTTCTACTTAACCTTGCATGTGAGCACTTATCCAATCAGTGCCATGAGCCATTCCTTCTTCTTCTAGAGACGTCCTTGGTTCTCATGCTGTTTATCTTGCTCCACAGCTGCTGCTCTAAACAGTTTTTCTTGTATTCCCATAAACTGATGGTCTAAAAGTAAGACATACTACAGAACATCTACCACTTCATTTGATTGTGTAGTCTGGTGAATTTCTTCAGCTTTTCTTCATGAACAATTATAATGTTTACCTCCTTTGCCATTCAGATGGATGTTTTGCACTGGGAAAAGAAAAAAAATTACCAGAAATGACAATTTTTTAAAACAAAAATCACACATAACTTTTGTTACAATGAAACAATATAGCATCTGAACTAAATCATTAGTCATTTTTAAGCCAAAAGATTTAATCGTAAAAATTCTTTTGAAATTAATGTTCTCCATTCTGTTGCCCACATTCAAAGTGGTCTTTCAGTGCTATTGAGACACATTCTTATCCATCTGCTTTCCCCAGTGGCAGGTTCTGGCTGCTATGTAACACTTCCTGACAGTATAACCTGGAGACTGTGCTGTTTTTGTTACACTGATCATCATCCTTGACTACGGGCATCAGAGAAGGTAGAAACCATTGGTTGTTGCTTGTAAATTCAGACCACACTGGCAGCAATATTTTCCTATTTGAGCAGATTATTATTCAAGATGTCCCACGTTAGAAGAAAAAATGCCATAGCCCGTGCCCACCCATTCTCCACTGCAATCAGGTTGGTTAGCATGTGAATTATCTTGTCACCAGTAGCTCTAAATTCACACTGGCTGAAGTGTAGGTCAGGTCAGAGTAGCACACAGATAGTGGATGCGCTCATCGTGCAATCACTGAATGGCTTGGGTTGAAAGGGACCTTAAAGAACATTTATTTCTGTTGTGGCTTAACCTGGCTGGCAGCTAAACACCACACAGCCTTTTGCTCACTACCCCTCCTTCCCAATGGGATGCGGGAGAGAATCAAAAAAAGTTGGACTTGTAGGTTGAGATAAAATCTATTCGCTAAAAGTGAGAAAAAATAGCGAAGGTAATGTATGTTTATGTATATATTTACAGAACAAGTTATGCACAATAAAACTGCTCACCATTCACCACTTCTAAGCCAGTCCCCAAGCAAAAGCAGACTCTCCCTAGCCAACTCCCCCCCCCCCACAGTTTAGATTTTTCACATGATGTACGTGTATGGAATATCTACTTGTCCAGTTTAGGTCAGCTGTCCTGATTCTGTCCCCTCCCAGCTCCTTTTGCATCCCCATCCCCCCTCACTGTCAGGACAGTAAAAGAAGCTGAAGCATCCTTGGCTCTGTGCAGTCACTGCTCATCAATAACTCAAACTAATTTAGAGTTATCAACATTGCTTTTCTCCCAAAGCCAAAATATAGCATCAGTCATTACTAAGGAAATTGCCTCTGTCCCAGCTGAAAGCAGGCACTTTGGGAGCATTTGTCTCAGTAGAAATGATAGGCTAGTATCTCTTGTCTTGCAGCCTGTCTCCTCAGTGTTGAAATCTGGCTTCTCTGTGTTGCAGGAACTTAAGACAGGGTTCTTGGTCTGCCCATGTCACTGCACAGTACCCATACATCACTTTGTATCTCTGATTCCTGAATACTGCCCTGCCTGGTGATTCCCTCATACAACCTGTCCATTTGCTCAAAAAGTTAGGAACACTTCCTCCCACAAGAACATTGTCTGCTCTCAGGTGCTTGGGAGACTTGTCACAGAGTTGTCTCTAGATCTGTGTCTCTGACAGGGGACACAGGCCTGGAAGAAAAAAAGGAGAAAAAAAAAAATAGAAAAAAAAATAGAAAAAAAAAATGTGTTAATGGTTTACCAGCCTATTCTGCCTGGCCCAGTGACTAATAAGGCAGGGAACTTGTGGGTTTTTGCCCTAGGAATGGGGGAAAAAGGGAAGGGAAGGGAAGGGAAGGGAAGGGAAGGGAAGGGAAGGGAAGGGAAGGGAAGGGAAGGGAAGGGAAGGGAAGGGAGATAGCAGATGGGTCTAAAAACAGAGCACTGGCAATGATCTGAGGAGGAACCTTAATTTACTTAATTATGATCTCAGAATGCAAGACAATACAAAGCAACAAAATACAATTGTAATTGAGACCAACAAATTAAACAAAATGAGAGTGTCAGAAACCAAGGCCTTACTCTACCACTACAGGTGAAAACAATCAGGGACCATATGCTCCTCCTCAGTGAACAAAGAGAGATTCATGACCTGCCAGGAAGCTCCAGCTTTCTTCCTCTGGATGTGAAGTCTTCTGGGGAATGCCACTCCTCCCCTCCTCTCTGAGAACCAAATACCCCAAAAAACCAGTCCACAGAACCAGAACTTTAACTCCCACTGTTTTACATGATGTTCTGATGTGGAATACTGACAAAAAAAATTACAAAACCAGGACAGGACTTCATTCTGGACTTCCTTGCCACTGAAGATCTGGGCAGCTCTGTCATTCTTGGGAGGTCTGTCTGGATGCATTCGTCAGACTGGAAAGACCCTCCATCTGGATTTCCACCTCAGCCCAACCATTGTGTGGACTTGTCACCATGTTTGTTTCAATAGAAGGTTGCTACCTGATGCTCCCATCTAGGAAGAAAGCAGACTGTTATAGAGATCTTATGGATATTTCAGTGTGCCCAACCGATGTGTACATGGAGGGTACCCATGACTGGGAATTCCAGCAAAGAGAGAACAATTTACACTGCATAATTAAAAAGATTGATCAATGAAACCAGAAGTGACTTTGAGACAGAAATCACTGATGGTTTGGTGGTTTTTTTTCAGGAGTGATTTTTATTATATTTTCCTTTCAGTAAAAAGAATATTAAAAAATAGACATGGTATATCAAGAATGTAGTATCTGTAGTGGTTCTAGGGTATCATAACAGGACAATTAATGTTTCAGACTTTCCTTAACAAATTGGCAGGACTAACAAATGTATAAATGATATTCAGAAAAAAAAAGTTCTTCACGTATTGCGGAACAGGATATTGTGATTATTGAAAGCTCTAGAAAGTATTTCAGATGCACAGTACAAGGTCTTGTGGCAAATTATTATTATTTTTCTCCTGCTGTATTTGTTTTGAAAGTCACTCATGGTGCTGAACTCTGTAAGGAAAATTATTGATAAGTTGCAGTCAAAGAGGCTAGCATTTGCCTGCAGACTTCTCTGCCAAAAAACAAAAACAAAAACAAAACAAAACAAGGGACTTTTTGTTGTCTTTTGCTATATTAAAATGATTATTCTTTTAAGACAGAAGGTAATGATAAATGGCTGACATCTCCTTGTTTCAATCAAAATGGAAAGATCAGCTCTCAGCAACAACATGAAATTAATTGCTCTCACATAAATACTTTTCAATTATTCTTATAAAATATTTTACAGACTAAAAATGACTTTTCACAAACAAAAAGCTTTAAAATGCATGTATATAAGTTTGAGAAATATTATTTATGAAGCAACACACCGTTTAATCAAAGGAAGACATGCAAGATAGAAACTAAGCACAAATTGTGGGACAAAGAAAGTCATTACTTTGCAAATGAATAAACAAGCTTGGTAGCTACTTGCACCAGATGTAAACATGCACGACGCACCTGGTTGGTACTTGTGACCAAAGGATTGTTGCACTGGTATAAAGGGGTCTTCATTTTGCACCAGCAATGGAGTCCGTGACTCTCCTGCAACAACAGATAACTAATTTAATAGTAGAATAATTTTTTATAATGTTTTTCTTTAAAATTCTTACTTGTTATGGTATAGTAGCATCTAAGACACAGCTTTTACACCATTTTTTGTGTGTGAAGTGTTACATATTATATTGGTATGAAGAACTCACACGATGGAAATATATTTAAAGACATTGTCATCACAATAGTATTGCATTGTTTTAAGTATCACATTTTTATTTCCTAGATTTTCCTGTTCATTTTTCAAAATGATTGCATTAAAATATTTAGTGTGTAGTGTATAGAACTGTAGTGCAATGAAAATAGTGTTGTGAAATGAACCTGTCCGTGATGACTAGAAAATCAAAATATGGACAGCATCACTTCAAGTCCATTTCACCTGTAAACTGAAAGAGCACACTGGTAAACAGTTTCAGTTTTCTTCTCATTTACATTTCTGTTAGCTTTAAGTTTCTTCACTGTGCAAGGAAACGTGCAAGGTTATTTACATGCAAGAAAAACAGCCAGATAACCAATATATGTCACATCTTAAAGCAGGCAACAGATTTCTGGGGAAATACAGCAAGCCTGAAGCAACACTGACAGGCAGGAGAGATAAGCCAAATGGCTCAGAAATGTGCTACCTGGGGAGCCTTATGGAAAAGACTGCACATGTAAGAAGAAGTGCAGAAATCAGTCTTTCAGATCAAGTGATATTATAATGGTAAATACAACATCACCCATAGTCCACCCAAAAACTTTATGTTTGTCACCTCTTCTTAAATATTTCACACTTCACCGTATTTCCTTACATACAAAGTAATTAACTACATAATTATAATTATAAAAGATTACAGTTTCTCATGAGAAAGGACAGCAAAGCTCATATCCACAAAAGCCTGCTGTAGTTTTGTTGTGAAGAAAGTGCATGGTAGTGCCTCCTTGCTTCCAGGTCCTCATCAGTTCTGTGCTGAAGAAAGCAAATCTGGTATATCTTCCATTTCATCTGTAATTAACGTTGGTCCGTATACAAAAATCTGCCATGAAAACTTGTTCTTAAACTGTAAACATCATGTGCACATCTCTGTAGTACATGACAAAGAGAAAATACATGTGTGCATTTTACTTTCTAATTTCTACAACTTTAGGGAAACCAAGACCTATTTGTTTGCAGTAAATAGTTTTTGTATTGTCCCAGTGAAAAAAATCACGTAGAAGTTAAAATTTAGCATGTCTGAACTAGCTCTGAGAGTATTAGGGTTTGAAATTGTCTCCATGTGATGTAACTCATAGGATATACAAGAATAAGGACCAAATACTTGCTTTTCTGTACAAAAAGATGAATATTTATATATATTCCATTAGCAAAGAGAGTTCACTGAGGATAAATAAATGGCTGTTTGTCTGTTATTTCTCCAGTTAGACTCAATTTTCTACAAATCAAAAATAGAAAAATAATTAGTCTTCCATAATACAAATACATTTCCAAAATTATATCCTTTTGTTCTTTTCTGCCTCTGAACACTTGTGCTGAAATTAATTTAGGATTGTCTCAGCTAGTGATGTGGGATGTACCTACAGGATGTTCTAATTGCAGCTGAGTTTTGCAATGAATTATTTTTATCTTTGCTATCTGCTGCTTCTAAATAATTTCATTCAGTCTAAATTATGACCGTTTTCATATATCTGATTCCAGAAAAATAAAGATAATAATTATAGAATGACAAACACAATGCCACACTTTTTCCTGCCCAGAAATTACAAGTCTTTCAGGAGAGTCTGTACTTCTGAGATTTTCAGACCGATTTTACAAGTAAAGCACTTTGATAGGACGCTGAACTTCAGGGCACTTCAACTGAACTTCTTGAGGTTGGCCATTCACTAGTTACTAACGTGATTCTGCTGTGACACAGAGCAGTTTAAACAGACATATGTAACTGAAAATACCAAAACAAATATATATATATATATATATTTTAATTTCAGGAGTTTTCTGGACAAATAATGTGATGCTGAAGATCAGTGGCATATCTGCAAGGTACTCTAAGAATTATGTATTACCTGTATAATATGTACACACCCTCTATGAACAAATCATTTACTTCAGGACAACAGAGCATCAGGACACAGCTAAATACAATAGAAACTTAGAAGCAATAAAGTGTTAACAAGAAAACATAAGAGGAAAATAAATATTACTTCTTCTACAGGTTCTATGTTGCATGCTATGCAATAATTTCTGATAAATAAACAATAGGAGGTTAGTTTCAAATTTTTTTCCATGCGTTAAGTATTCTAAAATTTTCCTTCTGTGGCCACAGTGAAAATAACTTCAGCAATCCTTGCATAACATATGTCAGAAACCTCTGTTAGTATCAGAAATTAGCCTGCTGTTGCAGATGTTTGATGTTCACAACTTCTCTGAACACCTGCTCTCATCAGTGGCTAGAAGGATGCCATAATTCTCTTTCCCTCTCTCATATGATCATTCAGTCTAGTGAATAAAACAAACAACAAGAATAAAGATTGTTGAAGATTAAAAAAAAAGCACTGAGTAACCACTTTAATATTTGCTACATTTTCTTACTTGAACTCAACCCAATGTCTCTAAAGAGTTCAACTTTCTGTTGTTGTTTTTGTTATTGTTTTGTTCAGTCAGTGGAACTGCAAATAAATACAGTTTGTATTAAGCTGATTTACCTATTTTTTTTCTATTTTTAAAAAATGTTTACTGTTTTATCCAGAAGTACTCAAGATGAAATTTCAGGAGTTAAAGCAATTTGTATGAATACTGAGTCCCACTATTCAGGACTTTTCCAGTCCTAATAAAGAATTAAAAATGAACCTTGCACCACTTACAAATGTGGCCATTACTCATCTCAAGGAAACTACATGCTGCATATAGAACACATAGTCCCCAAATCAATTTTTTTCTTTTTTTTCTCCAGGAAGTCTTGCATCTGGCAGAGTAATATAATGAAAAGAATGAAAGTCAAACCAACAATAGTTGTTTTTTTTTTTTTTTATAGTCATAAAAAGATTATTGAGTGCATGGAGGGCTTATTGTCTTCAAGCCATTATTCTTAGACTGAAGAGGGACTGTGGACAATAAGAACAAATCTGGGAGCAGATCTTTCTGTCATTCCTTTTTCTTCCCATCAAGCTACATTTTTTTAATCCTTCGTGTGGAGAGTCTATATTTTTCCCAGACAATCTAGTATCTGCTGACTGCTTGACGCATGGCTCTGTGATAAAACAATTGCACAGACTTCTTCACAACACTCTTGTCAAAATAGCAGAAAACAGGAATATATCAATCTAACTTGCAAATGAATGCTCTTGACACTTTTTCTTATGTTCTTAATAGCAGGAAAATTGCATATTCCTAGGTCCTAATATAATTAAACTCAGATTACTAAAATTGAAAAACCTAACAAAACTTGTCAAGTTTTCAGAGCAGATTTGTTAGTGACATTCTAAAATGTTAAGAGACCGTTATTCTTTATGTGATGTGTCATTTTTTCCAGTTTCCATTACAAAGGGCATCCCCTCAAGGGGACCAGTAGAGGGACTCTACTGGAAGTGCTACATCTGTACCGTGCAGTAATTCCTACTCATTGTATGAGCAAAATATAACATAGAAATATCATTAAGGAACAACATGTGAAACCAGTATCAGAAATAAGTTCAGAATCAAAGTGGTCACAGATCAAGCACGCTGAGTCTATTCCACCTCTGAAGGCCTTTTTCGTAAGGCCCTCCATCTCAGCCACCATCAGCCAACTGGCACTGGAAAGCTCTAAGAACATTTCCCTTCAGGAGTCACTTCTGAGAAGTTCTGAGAAATTCAGAGACTGTCAAACTTTAGGGGAATATGTGAGCACTAAGATTACTAGCACCAATTACTATGGCAACTCTCAAAATGCTTATGTTGCAATTAGATAGTCTTTCCTCGGGAGAAAATAAATATAACAACATTTCATTTATCTTACTTACAATGAAAATATTTAAGCATTTAAATTCTTATCAAAGAAAACCTTTAAACAAAGACAGAAATTTCAAGCAAACTCATTCAGATCTGAAATCCATAAGAGTTTATAAATACGAAGTGAAAATATATTATAGGTAGAATGTTATATGGTATGAAAATCAGACAGCAACTGTTTTCCATTCCTGCTTATCTTACCTGCAATTAAAATGCTTGGTTTCCAAAACAGCAAACAGCAGCATTCCGAATGGGGCAGTAAAGGCTTGAAAAATGTATTCCACTGAAACAATTAGAGGAATGTCAAGGGGGAACTTAAAAGGTACAGAACACTTTCTTTGATTGTGTAGAATTAGAAAATAATTTTAATAAATATTTATTTGAGTAAGGGGGGGGGAATAAAAATTAAAAATCAAATGAAAGAACATGCAATAAGATTCCTCCTCAATATCAAGATTTCAAATGAAGCTGCTTCAGCTTAAATTAAAACTCTGAGTTATTCTAATATTTAAAAGGGGAGGTAAAAACAGTAGTATTAGAAATTCTTAAAGATGTTCATTGCTGGGCACTTTCAAATACCCTTCACTACTGTTTTAATGACTGCTATAATGAAGAGTAAATAATTATGGAGGCATGAAGGGTAGCACAGAGAGCCCCAGTGCTTCTGCCAGATGTAACTGCTGTGTTCACAGAAGAGGTAAAGTGATCAGAGGAGAGAGCAGCCCTTTCTCTCAGAGCCTTCTTTTCCTTTCACCCACCACCATGAGATCTGGTCTCCGAAGGATCCTCTGAAGCTGCCCAGAAGCTGACAACAATTGACTACAATTTTACAGGCTTCGAACCCACTGCAAAAGCTTTGAGAATGCTGGGGAAAAGCTACTGGTCCATGCGAACAAAGTAATTTTTGAACACACAGTTTTTGTTATGAAAACACATGAAGAAGTTACTAGTTCTGCACAGCAGCCTAGAAAGCATCCAGGATATGCTACATTGCATTATTTGTGGTTTCTCCTTTTACTATGCATGGAAATAGCATGGAAGATAAGACTAAGATGGGATTCACGACAGCAGGAAGCTGTGCTAATCAACAGGTTTTCCCCTCCCCCTCTCCCTTTGTTACAGTTGTCAGCTCATCTCAGAATACTGAGAATGTAGAAATGCTTTCAATCTGTCTTTTCACATTAGGCTGCCATTTGTTTTACCATTTGTTCTTTCATCAGTGGCTCTTAATTACAGTGTTGCTTTTTTTCCACATTCCACTTTGACAAACTCATACAGTGACCATTTCTCTTGTTTTCATCCTATTGAATTGAAGGTGAGAGCTCCCATATTCGAAAACACAGGACTAAAGTAGCTAATGACAATTAATCAGTATCACTGCACCTACTCTTAAAATAACTCAAGCAGTTATTTTAAGTCTTTGATATAGTTTAAAGATTGAAACGCCAACATCCAGCACGTGGAGGAAGGAAGAACAAAAAAAAACAAACAAAAATTTTTTATGGACCTGGTCATGGCTTCAGCTCAGAGTCTTCAATGGTTGTCTGCTGTCTGCTTCTGAATAGGCTTCATCTCTCTCTGTTTCTCTTCCCTCTCTTCACTTTCCCTTTCCTTGAAGTACTCAAAGTGAGATCTATGCAATAGTAGGGGTGTGCCTCTTTTAAGCAGACCCAAAGAACAGTTTTCTGGATTTGCATGTTTTTCCTTTGAATGATAAGTCTAGCTATAGACTTCTAAACCCAGAACCCTTTGTTAGAATTTTGGGTTCCATGGGGACTTAGCTGCTGAACTCGCTCATTTTAGTGCTAATTGCATGGTCAGTATTTTCAATGTGTGTGTAGCTCTTCAGAGATTTTTTGTGTGCGTTTGTTCTGATAGAAACATTTATGTGTAAAGTAAAGAAAATGGAGAAGATTATAAATTAACTGAATTTTCTGTAATATGCAACCTCGTATTTCTACAATTCGAGTGCATTTATATTTTGCAGATCTTTTGGCTAGCATATTGATATAGATGAAAATATTCTCTCTGCAAAACTAGCTGCACTGGGTCCAAAGTCAGTATATATTCATATTAAAAGCTGAAGCATAAATACAATAAGGCAAAATCGTTTAATTTTGTTGTTGTTGTTTTTATTAGTGTGTACTGGAGCCCAAAAATTCACTCATGTCTTAATGTGTCTGGTACAATCACAAGCCTAGAAACTATATAGACCCCAGAGACCTACTTGCAAAGTCTCAAATAAGACAGAATGGGAGCAAAACTGGCAACTAATCAGAAGTGGAAAGCAGGATCCACTCCAGGCAGCTTTATAAGAGCCATGTTTAAAAACATAATAACAGAGTTTTTCAGTGGTAACATACGTTGATGATAAAAGAAAGGGAATGTGTATAGCAGTGAGCTGAGATCTGAACACTCAGAAAAGCAGCAGTTATTATAGAGAATACAGACGATGGTTGGCATGATGCTCAGTTTCTAACTTATGTCTACTCAAAATACATCACAAAGACAATACTAGTGCATAGCCTGATATGAATGTGCTTGAGCTTTCATCCTCATGTTAAGCTATAGCATCATTGCCTCTGAGTTTATTAAACCCATCATAAATAGCTCCCAAAATAAAAATCTTGCCAGGTTTTTCCTTTCACAATAAATACAACTGCCCTTCCCAAAAATGTGCACTCTTACTGAGTTACAATATCTGTAATAAAAGTTAAGGGAATTGCATTATGCAAAATGGAGCATGTGTTTTCAAGCAATCAAAGGTTATAAGCCAGACAGGTATCCTTCATGAACTATTACTGTTAATTGAAACTGATAATGCTGAAACCGCTAGGGTTTCTGCAGGAACAGTGGTGACGGTGATGATGATGTTTAATGGCACCCTATTTCTAGGAGAGGCATCCTGATCTCATAGGTTTTAGCAGGTTGTCAAATTACATTGCTTTGATTAATCTTTGAGATGCAAACTGATTGTTCCAATGATCAAAAATATACTAGTTGACAAAGCGAGTCACGTCTGATTCCTTTGGCTTTTGCTCAAGAATAACTCCTGTGACTGGAGAAGTTTTCCACCAGCTTCTGCCAGCAACGTCCTCTGAGCCATTTCAGGTTTGATACCATGGAGATTAATTATTTTTTTTTCTCAAAAAAGCTCCTTAGCTCCAGTTACACAGCTACATTTGTATCCTTATCTTTTCATGCAAATCGGTTAGCAGTATGTTTTCAAGGGTAATCAGTGATTCTCTCACTGACTTCTCATTTTTATCCACAACGTGCAGGGTCTCTGGGCATATTCCACAGAAGCTGGCTGAAGTATTAACTCTTCCATTACACTTCTCTAGTCATTGGGAATCTTATCTCAAAACTCACCTCCGGAGTCTTTTCTATGTTCCTTTTTACCTGCACCCACTGATGTGTGAACCTTAAATCTAGACCAACTTCTCTCAGTATGACAGCTGGCCAAGCAAACTAATCCTTTTCTTCTGTAGGTGAAGAGAAAGGTGGCACAACATCCACCACAACTGGCATTTCTCTGTCTCTCTCTGTGCTTCCTCAAGATGACCTGCATTTCTCAGACTTGAAAGTAGTAGTTGCCTGTTGCCAAATATAGTGCCATATTTGTCTGTGGGATGGTCTTTTAGCTAATCTCATGTGGCCCTGCTATTAATCAAAGCCAAATGAAAGAACTGCGTGACACCACAAAAACAGTAATTTTCTGTAGACACTATCCCATTCAGGAAAGACTGCAGATGAGCTCTAAGGGGCTTCTAACAGCCCCACTAGGGTTGGCATCTGCTGTTTCTGCTCCATGGTTCTACAGACATATGCACTGACAATCTTCCTTTCACCTGCTCAAAACTTTACAGATTGGACTGTAATCCAAGCAAGGAAATTTACCTGCATGGATCATCTCACAGCCCTTCTCTCCTTACAGCCTCAGGAATCCTACTGCCTGCAAATCTGATAAGTTCTACCAAGCTGCCTCCTCTTTTTGAGAGGAGTGCAGTCTGCAATCGACAGTGCTGAAGCTTCAAAAAGAGTGACTCAAAAGAACTGTGATGTTCTGCTGTATAAATTTAGTCCAGCTTTCAGTATAATTTTACCCAATGATCTTAATCTTATGCATTCATCATTATGCTTTTTCTTGAATGATGTTTTTTACACCCCTTTTCTAAAAGTTGATCTTACCACAATAAAAAAGATGTCGCAAAACTTTTGAGACAATTCAGTAGTTTCAAATTATGTCTGGTGTAGCTTTAATTACCCAAATAAAGTTATCCAAATGACATTCATTCTTTACTCTAGTCTTCCTTGCATAATTACATTTTAATAAAAAACTACCTTCAGAAAATCTCAAAAATCCTACATCAAAACTGTATTTTCTGTAAATGAGCCATGAAATAATAACAAATATTCTTTCCACCTCACTCTCCAAGTAAAGGTAGATGAAGAGGCAATTATGCTTCATCCATATGGCTGAAGAAAAGTAGTACAAATTTCATAATTTTTTTTTTTAAAGCTAATTTTTTAAAATGCTGAGTGTATTGAATCAAAAAAGTGTCGTTTATACAGAATACGGCCTACTGCTAGTTGTCTTATGAGCCTGATTTATGAAATGTACCTGGCTGAAAAAACATCTTCTGAATCATTCCTAATATTTCACTAATGTTTCAAAATAGGTTACACATATCATGGCCTGAAGAACTGCATTCAATTGTTCAGTAAAATGTCAGAGCTTTTGGAAAACAAGATTGTTCAGTTAGCTTGTGTCTCACCACACTGCATCTATCTCACCCATTCAAGGTGGTTGAGAAAGAATAGGAAAAGCACATTGTCTTAAGATGATAGCAAAATACAAAATAATCACAATTAATGAGAAAAAAATGGAGAGGGGAGGAGTGGAGAGGAGAGGAGAGGCAAAGGATCAGTTCACTCCCAACCATTCTTTTCTTGTTTGTTTGTTTTTGATCAGACTTGCCCAGAGAGGTTGTGGATACCCATCCCTGGAGGTATTCGAGGCCAGGCTGGATGTGGCTCTGGGCAGTGTGTTCTAGTGGTTGGTGACCCTGCACATAGCAAGGGGGTTGAAACTAGATGATCATTATGGTCATGGTCTATGATTCTATGATTCTATGGTACCAACTGAGATCTTATGTAAAGTAGTGGAAACAGTCCCTGATGCCTTTGGTGGCCTTACACAATTGGGTTGCAGAAGTGATGGATAAGAGAAGTGCAATCAATGTCATCTGCCTGGACTCATGCAAAATTTTTGACACTGTCCCACACAACTCCCTTGTCTAGAAACAGCAAAGATTGGATTGATGGACTAATTCAGAAGAAAGGAACTGTCTGGACGAGTGGATTGTGAGCAACTCTACAAAGAAGGACTTGAGAGTACTGAATATAAGCCATAGGTGTGCTCTTGCAGGCCAGAAGGCCAACAGCAGCCTGGGCTGCATCATAAGAGGGGTGGCCAGCAGGACAAAGGAGGTGTTTATGCCCCTCTGCTCTGTCTTTGTGAGGCCTCACTTGGAGTACTGTGTTCAAGCCTGGGACCCCCAAACCAAAAAAAGACATGAAAGTTGAGGAGGGACTCTACCAGGGAGTGTAGTGAACAAAACAGAGCTAATAGAACAAAAGGTAATGGCTTTCAGCTGAATGAGAGGAGATTCGGATTAAAGATTTGGGATAAATTCTTTACTCAGGGTGTAGAGACCCTGTCTTAACAGGGTGCCAGAGAAGTCATGCATGTCCCTTCCCTGGTGGTGTTCAAGGCCAGGCTGGATGGATCTTTGGGCAGCCGGGTGGAAGGTTTCCCTGACTGTGGACAGGAGGTTGGAACAAGATGGTCTTTCCACTGCAATCCAAATTAAACTATGTTTCTACAACTCTATGACAATATACTCCATGTTGTACAGAAATCATGTTAGTTCCTTCTTTAGTACTCATATATTCTCAAAGATTGTTTGATTGTATCTTTCTGTGGTCTGACTCATGTCAAAATTGTATACGTGAACTATATGTGAAAAGGTAGTGTGAATATGCCACTGAGTTCTTTAATCCATTAGCATGTAAAACTCGGTCTGTACTGCAGATATTACTTTGTAAATTCAGAAACTGATAATCATCATTGCCATTTTACCATTGCAAGATCAATTTATTTCAATTTATTTTTATTTGTAGAAAAACTCTACCTCTTTCTGTTGAATACCACCAGCAATAATTTAATTGGCTACTTGCTGCTCTCTGCAGCTTTTACAATCACGGGTTGGTGGATGGATCTCTTTTGACAGCTTTATGATGAGCCTGATTTTGTTTATAACTTGTTGCCACTCCTGATAACAACCACATTTAGAAAGTCTGTGTGAGAGATTCTATATAGCCATATGTTCCCTTTTGTAGGAGGAAGCACCACTGTCTAAAAAAAGTCAAGCACTGCCGAAATGAAGATTCTCTCTTTTCTATAATTGCAATAATGTGTATAGAATATTTCCCCTCAACATCAGTGATACTGATTTCAGTGCATTTCCTTTGGCAATCAGCATATTGCTATTGCTCTTCGATGTTTTGGAATAGACTTGCAGGAATGAAATTAAACCTAGCTTATGCTTCCGGATACCTAGCATTATAATATATGACCTTGAAAGAACATGGAAAGGAAAGCAAGTTTGTAATTGAATAGTAGTTGCGTCTCTGTCTCAGGTATTTAGCTCCCACATACGTGATGGTTTAGTTTGTCAGTATACAATACTGCACTTAGCAGATATTTCTGCCATGCTGAGAGTCAAATCTGTCAGCTTCCTACCTCAGTTCTCAGTTCAGTTCTCAGTTAAGAAGGTTCCTAACAAGAGCAGCATTGCAGTTTCTATTGGAATTACCAATTAGAAAGTACAATGAGATACTCCATAACTTTTCTGCTTGCTTAATACTGGGTCTTCTCTCAGACATCTTTGTATCAAAGAGTATCCCATGCACCACAGAATGAAAAGTTGGACCCTGAGCAGAAGATTATAGTAGCTGATTTGCACCTATCTACTTATGCCGTAGATGATTTTCAATTAGCAAGCCAGCAGTTTTTAGCTGTACATCTGCATCTGAATTCACTCTCAGGCTACCAACTAAATTCAGGGATAAATCAGTGGTTTCCACTGGGAGGCAGCCAATGTGTTTGAAAAAGATTTTCAACAGAGTTCTGACAAGATGAAACACGTTGAAGAATTGCCCAAACAATTTTTCTCACGTCATTTTACTGCCTTTTTATGAGTGGTAGAATTTATTTATTTCAAGGGAATTCAGACAAGAATTAGTCCCTTTTTGATTCCTGCGAGGGACTATGAGCAAACAAAGCCAGAAATAATTTCCAAATATATGCAGGACAAACAGGTGAGTGGAAAAGTCCTTACAAAGGAGAAATCCCTGACCAACTTGATAGCCTTCAACAATGAAATGACTGACATAGCAAACAAGAAGAGAGAAGCAGATATTGCTTTTCTTGAGTTTATCAGACCAACATGGACTGAAATTCCACTGTAGAAAAGGCTTTGGGGGAATTGGTGGATAACAACCTGAATTTGTCATCATATAAAAAAAAAAAATCCAAAAACCTCCTGCACTGCATTTAGAAAGCATTGCCAGTAGGAGGAGAGAGGTGATCATTCTTTCCTGTGCAGTAAGAGTGAGAAACATCTGGAGTCCTATGTTCAGTTCCAGGCTGTCCAGTAAAGATAGAGGTGGATACTGTGGGATGAGTGCAGTAATAGTTACAAAGATGATAAAGGGCTTGAAGCATACAAGGAAAGGCTGAGAGAGTTGGGATTGTTGAACCTGGAGAAAAGAACATATGTGGAGATCTTAACTATATGTGTGATTACCTCACAGATGTATAAAGGAAACAACATCTGAACTCAGTAGTGTCCAGTGACAAAAAAACAGGCAACTAGCACAAACTGATATAGAGGAAAAATAACAAAATGTGCCTTTGCTGTGGGTCCAACTAAAAAAGGACACAGTTTTCCCTTCGGAGTTACGGCCTCTCAATCTGTAGAGATTTTCAAATCCTGATTGAACAGAGTTCAGTGCAACCCTGAGACTTTTCTTTGGACAGGGCTTTGGACTTGATGGTTTCCAGAGGTCTCTTCTCATCTCAATCATTCTGTGATTGTGTGTCATTATGTAAATATGAGCAGTACAGAAGCCTGAGGGTTTTCAGTCAGGCACTTAGTTTTCATCAGGAAACACAAATCATTTTACAAGGATGGTGAGCAGTAGAGGCCTTGCTGGCTTCATTGCTTTGGGAGTGCTAGCAGAGCCAGCTTTGGAATAGAGGCAGATGGGCGTATTTTTTTTTCCTTTTGCTTCTCTTCCAAATACCTTTCCTGACATTTTAATTTATTGCATAGATTCTACTGTTAGAATATACTTAGCAGTTAAGTCTATAATAAATCAATGTATTTGTTATAAGTTTCAGCCACTTCTTATTGGAAGTTATTATAAACCATGACCTCATGAAGTATGTGTCTCAGGAGAGAAGCACTTCTCCCTGCTTCCATGTTTCATTTCTCCATTTTAGAGGGCTCACTTTTCTGTCACCAAACCCTTTAGCGTCTGCTGCTATCAGTGAGAATCTTACATGCTTCAAACCTAATTTTGAAGAAGTCTGGAAAGGTTTACTGACTCAAAATGTTGGGAAAGGAGACAGAGGGAAGCAGTAGTAAAATTCAAGATTGTTTAGTGATTATTATGGGAAAAAAAGAAAGAGATTAAGAAAATTCTCAGGATTACATTCATTTTCCTGATGAATTGGAAATCTTTTCTATTTTGTTGCTTTGCAGAGATTCCATTACAAAGATTATGAAGACTGTAGAGGGGTAATGCCTTTTTAGAAGAGATAGGCTAGGTAGGAAGGGTGAAGGAGTTGGTATTTTCAAGACTGGATAGACTGTGAGGAACGACCTCTGAGAAAAAATGAGGAGCAGGTTGAGAGCCTCTGGGTTAGAATTAGGGAAAGGACTAATAAAGGGCATTTGCTGCTAGGAGTTTACCACCTGATGAAGGGGAGCTTACTGATGAGGCCTTCTTCCTTTAGCTGCAGGAGGCATCATGCTTGCAAGCACTCTTCCTGATTGGGGATTTCAACCACTCAGGTACCTGCATGGTGAGCTGCAAGAGATCCGGAATCTCCTGGCATATGTAGATGATAACTTTCTGGTGCAAATGCCTGATTTAGTGAAGAGGTGAAGTACTGTTTGATCTGGTGCTCATCAGTGCAGAGGAGATCATTAAAGGCATTAAGTTTGGAGAAGGCATAAGCTGCAGCAACCATGCCCTGGTTGAATCTTTGATCTCAAGGAATGTGGGCCTGACAAAGAATGGGGTCGGGACCCTGAACTTCGGAGGGTGAACTTTAGGCTGTTTAAGGAATTGTTGGATGAGATGGTTACTCTTTAAGGATGCCTTTCTGAGAGAGCAAGAGCTCTCCATCCCTTTGAATAAGAAAGTGAGCAGGGGATGTGGGAAACCAGCATGGCTTGGCAAAGATGTGATGGTTAGACTAAGGGAAAAGAAGGAATTGTCCTGGCTGTGGAAACAAGGGTGTGTCACCTAGGGAGAATACAGGGATACTGTCTGGGTTTGCAGAGAAGGGATTAGGAAAGCCAAAGCGCAGACAGAACTGAAAATGGTGAGGGATATTAAAAACAACAAGAAGGGATTCTGTAGATACATTGGCCAGAAGAGGCAGGCCAAAGAGAACATACCTCCTTTGGTAAATTAGAAAGGAGAACTGGCTACAAAAGATATGGAAAAAGCTGAGGTACTAAATGAGTTTCTTGCTTTGGTCTTCACTGGCAGCCAGGATTCCTGTATTTCTCATGTCCCTAAAACTCTTAACTCTGGGCCTCCAGGTGGAAACTGGGGGGGAGGAGGGGAGGAGTTCTTCCACGTCCCCACTGTAAGGGCAAAGCAAGTTCGAGACTGTCTGATGAGACTGAATGTTCACAAGTCTATGGGGCCAGATGAAATGCATCCCAGGGTTCTGAAGGAACTGGCTGATGTGGTTCCTGAGCCACTCTGTCATATTTGAAAAATTGTGCCTGTCGGGTGAAGTCCCTGGGGACTGAAAAAAAGGAAACATCACTTCCATTTACAAGAAAGGAAGAAAGGGGGACCCATGCAGGTGATCCTCACCTCTGTGCCTGGGAATATCATGGAACAGATCCTCCTGGATGGCATATTAGGGCACATGAGGAATGAACAGGAGATCCAAGACAGCTAGCATTGATTTACCAAGGAAAGGTTGTTCCTGACAAATCTGGTGGCCTTCTATGCTATGACATCAGTGAACAAAGGGAAGATGGCCAATGTAATCTACTTGGACTTGTGCAAAGCCTTTGAAATGGACTCCAATCACATCCTTATCTCTAAATCGGAGAGACAGGGATTTGAGAAGTGGACTACTTAATGGAAAAGGAATTGGTTGGAAGGCTGTAGACAGAGGGTTGTCTTGGCACAGTGTCCAGGTAGAAGACAGTGCTTTTCAATATCTTCATCACTGACATGGATGATAGGCTCGAGTGTGCCCTCAGCAAGTTTGCCAATGACACCAAGCTGAATGGTGTGAATGACACATTAAAAGCAAGGGATGCCATTCAGAGGGACCATAACAAAGTGGAAAAGTGGGTCTGTGTGAACCTAATGAGGCTCAACACAGCAAAGTGCAAGGTTTTGCACTTGGGTCAGAGCAACCCAAATATGTGTACAGACTGGGAGAAGAACTCCTTGAGACTTGGATGGATGAAAAACTGAACGTGAGCCAGCAGTGTGCTCTTGCAGCTCAGAAGGCCAATGGTATTCTGGGCTCCATCAGAAGAGGGGTGTCCAGCAGGGACAGGGAGGTGATTGTCCTGCTCTCATGAGGTCCCATCTGGAGTACTGTATCTAGGTCTGGGGCCCCAGTACAGGAAAAATGTGGAGCTGTTCGAGAGGGTCCAGAGGAAGACCATAAAGATGATCAGAGGGCTGCAGCAGCTGCCCTATGAAGACAGGCTGAAGGAACTGGGCTTGGTCAGCCTGGAGAAGAGAAGGCTATGGGGTGACCTCACTGCAGCCTTCCAGTATTTAAAAAGTGATCACAAATAGGAGGGGAATCAATTATTTAAAAGGGTAGACAGTGATAGGACAAGGGGGAATGGTTTTAAGCTCAAGGAGGGGAGGTTTAGGTTGGATGTCAGGGGGAACTTCTTTACAGAGAGAGTGGTGAGGTGCTGGAACAGGCTGCCCAGAGAGGCTGTGGATACTCTGTCCCTGGAGGTGTTCAAGACCAGATTTGATGAGATCCTGGGCAACCTGGTCTAGTGCCAGATCTGGAGGTTGGTGGCCCTGCCTGTGGCAGGGTGATTGGAACTTGATGATCCTTGGCATCCCTTTCAACCCAAGCCATTCTTTGATTCTATTAAGGTGACCAGAGAAAGGAAAAAAATACACATTCAGAATAGTTTTAAATTACAGTGATAAATATTTTTGTATAGGCAAATGGAAGCAATTTGAGGCAGGACTGGAAACTCATTCAGCAAAATATTCTAGTTCAGCAGATGACATCACAAAACCATAACAGAAATAACATGATAAACGTTCAAAATGTTCAGTTACTGTACTGTACTGTCTTGCACAGTGTGGTAGGTCTTCATGTGCCTGCTTCAACCCCACTAGCCCCACTGAGTGGATGGACTATTCTTCATCCCCTTCCTTTTCTTCACCAAGACTTGATCGCTGAGGTTAGCTGCTTCGAAGTTGTCCCGGCCAGAACCGCAGTGACTGACCATGAGATACAGGGGGGCTTCACTCAGTTCCTTCATCCAGGGAACCCTGAGATAATGTCGTGAGAGTGCCTGACATGGCGTGGGCATTGCCAGGGCAACAGCTCTGCATTCTCGCTCCCTGCCTAGAAAACACCTCGGGGTGGGCAGGGACAGGTCGTTGGGCACTGGGGACAGAGAGGAGGAATCACATGTGTGTCTCCTGTGAGTTGCTCAAATGCTGAGAAACCATAAGCCACCCATTCACATTACTACACAGTGAGAAGGCTTGTTATCTCACTGTGCAGCAAGTGACAACTCTGGGGGCACCTGTTAACAGCCTGGTAATGGGGCAAAGGCAGTGCCAGCACTACTGGCAGTGGGGCAGAGCTGATCAGTCGCACCCCAATAAGGCTACCCTAATAGTGCTAGTGAGTCTGCTGTTTTGCTGTGGCTGCAGCCCGGAGAAAGGCCATTGCCAGGCAAAAAGGTGGAAACCCAGACTGAGGTCCCAGGCACACATAAAAAGAAGGCTGTGGCCGAGAAAAATGTGGAGACTCAGACTAAGGTCCCAAAAAAACATGTTAGGGCTGCAGTACCAGAGCCTGGCCTTTGCAGTGCTCTGTGATGGAGACAGCACTTGTGTTAGATGCAGCCAGCTAAATGACTTACTCAGCTTGTGGTTGACCTGATGGAGGAGGTGGAGAGGCTGAGGAACATTAGGGAATGTGAGAGGGAGATTGATTGGTGATACCAGTCCCTATTAGCCCGAGATATGGGTGGCCAGCTGATGCTCAACATGGAGCACATCACCCCCTGCCACCTTGCAAACAGGTAACAGAGAGGAACCAGTAGGCAGACAGCGTTCCTGCTACAGTGAACTCCCTGTCCTCTCCTCCCCCCTAACAACAATGATAAAGAATTAGGGGGCACAGGGCAGTGGCAAAAGGCCCCTGCTCGGCGATGCAGGTGCACCAGCACCAGAGATTCTCCTGCCTCCCCAGCTGCCCCTGTGGAACAGGTACAGTGCTCTGCAGGGGCAGCTGGACAATGGTGGTGATGATGGTTCTCCCCAGTTGGGGGCATCACCAAAGTCCAGCCGGACCACAATTAGCATTAAAACCTTTCCAGTGAAGAAATAATGATAGGTCACTGTCATTGGTGATTCTCTGCTGAAGGGAGCAGAAGGACAAATACGTAGACCAGACTCTCTATGCAGGTAGGTCTGTTGCCTCCTGGGGGCCCAGGTTAAATATGTAAGGAAGAAATTTCCTTCCATTGTATGGCCCTCAGATTACTATCCCCTATTATTGTTTCAGGTAGGCAGCAACTATATAGGAAGTACTTCCTTAAGGACTATGAAAAAGGACTCCAGAGCCTTGGGATGACAGGTCAAGATTTCAGGAACACAAGTCATGTTCTCCTCTATCCCTCCAGTTATAGGCAATGATGAGGGACTAAATACAATGGGCCAATGGATTAGTACCTGGCTCTGAATCTGGTGTGCCTGGCAGGGGTTTGGGTTTTTTGACCTCTGCTCAATTTACACAAGACCAGACCTGCTGGCAACAAATAGCACTACCTTATCCCACCAATGGAAAGGGGTCTCATGATGGGTGTTGGGAAGGTTCATTGATAGAGCTTTAAACTAGGTACCAAGGAGTGTAGGGATGTAACTGGGGTCACTAGAACAGAGCCTGTATGTAAAGTGACAGTGCTTGTAGGAGAGGGACATGATAGTAAGATCCCACAGTCTTGTGCCCCGGTGAAGGAGGAGGACAACTCACCCTTTTGTAGGAAGAAAACAAGGGTTGGTATGAGGTTGGTTGCTATGGAAACAGATGAATATGGTCTGGAGGGTTTTAAGACCACTGCCACTCAAAACAAGGCCCATCTCAGGTGCTTTTTTACTAATGCACACAGCATGGGTAATAAACAGAAGGAGTTGGAAGCCATTGTGAGGTCAGAAAGCTATGCTATGATATAGTTGCCATCACGGAAATATGGTGGAATGACTCAGCTGGAGTGCTGTGATGGATGGCTATCGACTTTTCAAAAGAGACAGGCAAGGCAGGAAAGGTGGTGGTATAGCCCTCTTTTTTAGAAAGAATGTGAATGTATAGAAATTAATTATGGTGATGATAGGTTGAGAGGTTTTGAGTCAGAATAAAGTGAAGATCAATAAGACTGATATTACCATGGAAGTCTGCTATAGGCCACCCAACCAGGATGAAGTGGTGGACAAGACACTTTACAGACAACTGTGTGAGGACTCAAGGTCTCTCCCCCTTGTTCTTGTGGGGAACTTCAACTTCCCAGACATCTGCTGGATTTATAATACAGCAGATAGGGAATGATCCTGGAGGTTCCTAGAGTGTGTGGGAGATAACTTCCTGACACAGCTGGTGAAGGAGCCGACAAGGGGAAACAAAATCCTGGGTCTGCTGTTTGTTAACAGAGAAGTTCTTGTGGGGGATGTAAAGGAGGAGGCCATCTGGGCCATAGTGATCATGAGATGCTAGATTTCTTGATCTTTGTTGAACCATGGAGGGGAGTCAGCAGAACTGCCACCTTTAACTTCTGGAAGGCAGACTTTAACCTCCTTAGGACCGTGGCTGAGAGGGGCCCTTGGAAGGTAGTTCTGGAGAATGTGGGAGACTAGTCCCAGGAAGGCTGGGAATACTTTCAGGAAGTAATTTTGAAGGTGCAGGAGCTGACCATGTCCAAGTAATGGAAGATAAGCCGACGGACAGGGGGGACGGACTGGCTGAACAGAGACCTTTGGCTGGAACTCAAGAACAAAAGGAAAGTTTATGGTCTTTGGAAGAATGGGCAAGCTACGTATGATGATTACAGATATGTAGTGAAGCTGTGTGGAGATAAAATTAGAAAAGCCAAAGCCCAGCTAGAACTTGGCAACCAAGGTAGAGGACAACAATAAATATTTCTATAAATGCATAAATAGCAAGAGGAGGGCTAGGGAGAATCTTCATCCCTTGTGGACACCGAGGGCAACTTGGTGACCAAGGATCAGGATGAGGCTGAAGTACTTAATGCCTTCTTTGCCTCAGTCTTTAATAGTAAGAGTTGTTACTCCCTGGGCACACAGCCCCCTGCGCTGGCAGATAGGGATGGGTAACAGAATTGAGTCTGCATGATCCACAGTGAGATGGTTTTGGACCTGCTCCGAAAGCTGGATGCTCACGAGGCCATGGGGCCGCATGGTTTGCACCCTAGAGTGCTGATGGAGTTAGATGTGGTTTCCAAGCCACTCTCCAACATCCTTTGGCAGTCCTGACTAACTGGGGGTGTCCTGGTGGAATGGAGTCTGGCAAATGTCATGTCATCTTCAAAAAATGGCTGGAAAGATGATCCTGATAGCTACAGGCCTATCAGTCTCACCCTGGTGCCTGGGAAGGTTATGGAATGGGTGATCTTGGGAGCCATCATGGATCAATTAAAGGTCAACCAGGGGATCAGGCCCAGTCAGTATGGGTTTATGAATGGTAGATCCTTGTCATAGAATGAAATCTGATTTCATTCTATGACAAGGCGACTTGCTTAGTGGATAAAGGTAAGGCTGGTCTACCTGGACTTCAGTAAAGCCTTTGACACTGTCCCCCACAACATCCTCATGGAGAAGCTGGCTGCTCATGGTTTGGATGGGCATACGCTCCACAGGGTGAAACGGTAGCTGGATGGCCAGGCTCAAAGAGTTGTGGTCAGTGGAGTTAAATCCCGTTGGCAGCAGGTCACTAGTGCTGTCACTCAGAGCTTGGTAGTGGGACCGCTTCTATTTAACATCTTTATTAGTTATCTTGATGAGGGGATTGAGTTCACCCTCAGTACGTTTGGAGATGACACCGAGCTGGGAAGGAGTGTTGATCTGCCAGAGGATAGAAAGGCACTACAGAGAGACCTGGATAGACCGCATCAATGGGCCAAGGCAAACTGCATGAGTTTCAGTAGGGCCCAGTGTTGGGTCCTCCATTTTGGTCACAACAACCACAGGAAACCCTACGGGCTTCGGGAGGAGTGGCTGGAAAGCAGCCTGACACCTTGGTGTACAGTCAGCTGAATATGAGCCAGCAGAGTGCCCAGGTGGCCAAGAAGGTGAACGGCATCATGGCTTGTATCAGGAATGTGTGGTGAGCAGGACTAGACACCATAATCATCACTGCTACCCTCACATTGTGGCTTATCTTACAGTCCTCTTTTTTACCCTCACCTGTTTCTCTTTTTAAAAAGCGGAGTAGAAAAACAAACAGTCCTCTAGTCACTAACTTAGAAATTCTTAGTTTTGTCCAATAATTTTTACTGACTTCAAGATGCTGGAAAACAAAGGATGTAGACAATAAATATGCTTTGTTTGTTTCTTGAAGTTGGTTTTGTTCTTTGGTGCAAAATACCATTGTGGAAAAGTATGTGCTAACTAATTGCTACACCAAAATACATTTAAATCAATTATTTGTTCTATTTATAATCATCTGTTATTTTTTTCTGGAAATCTCCACATTTCCTTAAGATCTACAGTGCACTCCTAAGCCATTTTACCTTCATGGCAAATTTTTTT
Organism: Phasianus colchicus; assembly: GCF_987193195.1. Taxonomy (NCBI): domain Eukaryota; kingdom Metazoa; phylum Chordata; class Aves; order Galliformes; family Phasianidae; genus Phasianus; species Phasianus colchicus. Next base: position 15,180,868 of record NC_143476.1, read on the forward strand.
CAAGAGCAGTGTGGCTCTTGAAAAACCACACAGTGGTTTAAGGCTCCAAAAGGCACTTCTGTGCATCCTTCTAGTCTTTGGTGAGTGTACAAGGCATCTCTCTCTGTAACTCTCTCTGGCACAGAGCTCTTTGGCATTTTTTCCCCAGGTCTCACACAATGTAGTAGGTATTCAAGTGCATGGTTTAGCTCCACTGAGTGCACTACTGTTTTTGCCCTTCCTTTCCTTCACCAAGATCTCTGATAGGAAGTAAGGAACTTCAGGGGGATCATATTCCTCTTTCCACAGGAAAATGAAGGTTATGTGCATGACACCATGCCACCCTATCCCAATAAAACTTCAGTTTAACTTCCTCCATTCATTCATCCCAAGCCCCGATTTTGTCCTCCTGCTTCCCAAAAGCATCCAGCAGCAGCAACCAGCTCTTCTATGCTGATTTGGGTTGCCTACTTGCAGCTCCAAGGAGACATTTCAAGCAGTGCTGGTAGCAGTCAGGAAGTGCCTTGGATAAAAGATGGAGATTCCACAGCGACTCCCCAACATCTCTGCCTTTCTCCAGGTTGAGAAAAAGTATACTCTGATGCAAGCACTCTCAAATTAAGTACTGTGAACTGGAAACAATGTCAGGATTGGGCTAAGTCATGTGTTGCTAAGACTCAGGGAACGTATTTTCAGGGTAAGGAGGTGTTGGAAAAACTTGTCGTTTTGCTCCATTGTGAATCCATTAATTACATATTTACAAAGGGACAATGTACATTTAGAAACTTCATTTTACAACTGAGATTGTGATTCAGACTAGACAAAAGCAAACGGTTAGCAGAGACATTCCCATTTTAATCTATACATCCACAATATTACTCTAACACTTTAGTGTGGTTTTTTTTTTTTCTTTTTAATATGATCTCTTTATAAAGCATTTATTCCTTAAGCAAACTAACACAAGTTCTCAAGTTATCTCAGGATAGTTATTTCAAAAGTCAATGCAATAATTCATAATAAACATAATGTTTTGTTGTTGTTGTTTTGTTTTTTTAAACAAAGTCATTCATCATATAAACAAATGAACCAGTCAGACATTAAATAAATATTCATACTGGTAGATACTAACTTTTCTCTTTGGACCTGATCCTGCAAGCCCTCTGTATACATCAATCCCCAGAGAATGATTGCTTTAATTTCTTGTTCTATTCTACTATTTTACTTTGAACTGAGCAAATGCTTTCTGGCCTCTAAGTTTAAAAATTGAAATAAGCACCGTATTATACCTCAGCAGATAACGATTTCCTTACATGTTTGTAATCATTATTTACATTATTTTCACTCATGTTTTCATTCATGTGCACGAAATGTGTAAGGAAACTTGGAGCAAAACCCACAAAAGCATGCAGAGGACCTCAGAGAAGTATCTTCCTTTGAATAGAAAAGGATGTAGCGGGATCGAATGTACCCCCAGCAAATGTATCCTTGCTGATGATACCAAGCTGAGTGGTGCAGCTGACACAATGGAAGGGAGGGACACCACCCAGAGGGACCTGGACAGGCTCAAAAAGTGGGCACATGAGAACCTGATGAGATTGAATGTGAGCACTACATCCAGGCCTGGGACCCCCAGCACACAAGGGAAGAAGAGCTGTTGGAGTGGGTCCAGAGGAGGCCACACAGATGCACAGATGGAGCACCTCTTTTATGAAGAAGGTGTGAGAGGGCTGGGCTTGTTCAAGCTGAAGAAAAGAAGGCTCCAGGGACACCTAATTGCAGTCTTCCAGTGCTTGAAGGGAGCTTCCAAGCAGGAGTGGGACCGACTTTTTACACAGTCCAGTAGTGATAGAACAAGGGGGAATGGCTTTAAACTAAAAGAAGGGAGATTCAGATCAGAAGACTTAGGAAGAATTTTTTTACTTGGAGGGCAGTGAGACTCTGGCACAGGCTGCCCAGAGAAGCTGTGAAAGCCCCCTCCCTGGAGGTGCTCAAGGTCAGGCTGGATGAGGCACTGTGCAGCTTGATCTGTGGGTAGCAATACTGCTCATGGCAGAGGGTTTGGAACTAGGTGATCTTTTAAGGTTTCTTCCACCCTAAGCCATTCTACGATTCTATGATTCTAGGAAATCACAAACATTTATCAGCAGGAATTCACTTTCCTGTTCCTTGCTCTTGCCTTTCTAATCAAACAAACCAAGAGCTTTGCACTCATGCAGATTCAAAGAGAAGTCTGCAAGAATTCCTTCAAAACAAATACTTTTATTTTCTAATAATTTTATTTTCTCCATGCATTTGAGCTACTGATACTGGGCTAGGAATTTTCAGAAGAATGATAAGCAAGAAGCTCTTCTCTGGGAGTGCAGACATGCATGAGTTATCTGCTGTCATCTACTACAATTACTAGCTTTTCCAAGGCAATGGACCTGGCATTTTTAAAAGCTTCTAAAAAGGCTATGGCCAGCCCTTTATTATTCAGTTTACCATTCCCCTTGAGGGATGCCTTTTTCCTTGCACAGTAAATCCAGAACAAGCCACTCACAGATAAGAGACATTAACTGACCTATGTACCCTCCTGGTGCCTTATGAAATTTTATCAGGATATCTTCACACAAACAGACTTGCCAGTGAGTTCCAACCTCTTGGTTGCTGTTTGAAAGGAAACAAAGGGGATAGCGGGAGGGGGGGTCACTATGAAAAATGTATTTAAGCAAATGAAAACTTCAACAATTGCTTACTTTTTTTTTTCTTTTTTCCCCCAGTTGTCATGGTTTTATGATTATCAGTATTCCACATCATAACATCACGTAGTGCATCATGTAGTGGGAGTTAAAAAGCTAATGCTCCAGGTCTGGGTACCTGTCCTGGAAGAGAAGAACTACTACATCCCCCCAGAGGACTTGCTGTTCTGTTATCACTTCCACTCAGTGGGAAAAGATAAAAGGCCATCTTAGGTTACCTGACGGCCCTTTCAACTGTCTGGCTTGTCTCTGTTGTGGGTGCTGTCTCCCCACAGCATTAGGGTAAGGCCTTTGGCTTTCAGACACACTCTCTTATTTAATTTCATTTACTAGTTTCAACTGTATTAATTATATTGTATTATGGTGTGTTATCTTGCATTCTGTTATCTCATTTAGTAAAATAGCTTGTTTCTCCTCAGATTGTTGCCGCTGTTTTGTTTTTAGGCCCATCTCTCTACCCTTTTCCCCTTTTCCCTTATCCCTTTCCCGGGGCACAGGTCCCTGTGTCCCCTCACCCCGCTAGTCACAAGACCAGGCCAAACCAGCCCATAAACCTTTGACACCAGTTCGATTTGAAATACAGTTTGAAATCTAGAGTACTGAGATCAGAAGTACTCGCTGTATTTGACTGAAGGTTGATGGTTTCTTGGATGTCTTTGAACTCTTACCACGGTAAGAGTGGAATATATGAATATATGAATATGAAATGTTCCAAGCGTGGTAAAAATAATTGTAACAAATTCACTGCCTGAAATGAAAAAAGGAGCATCTTTTAAAGTGATTCTCTATGATTCTCTATACATATATATATACAGATATATATATGTATGTATATATAGGGACATATACGCACACCGCACACACACACACGCATCTGTAGATCCCCATATAAACATTTCTTTAAAATACAAAAAGTTGGTTTCATTATTTCTGAAGTTGATATCATTTTAAATACTTTACTCCATAAATCAGTAATATGACAACATCAGGCTGTCCAGAGAGATAGATTTTAACACAGTCTTATAACCTTCACTAATATAAATATATTGGCAAGGAATTTTGACCAGCAATTATAAATTTTGAAACTTAAATAATTATTCTACAATTATTTTAATTTTAACAACAAATCGTTTCTGAGTACCAATATTCACAGAAAACATAAAAAAAAGATACAGCTTTAACATCTAACGCTCTCTATCTAGTGCAGTTTATGAGAGGAATGTAAAAGAAAATTATATACTAGAGATTCATTCTAAAAAGAGAAACACCAACTTATGTGTTTCAAAAAAAGAATATTGTTTGCCTGCACTTTATCATAAATAACCATGTTATGTCATAGCTTCTTGTCTGCAAATGAAGGACATTGGTTCACCAATCTCCTAGAATGTATATGAGGATTTGATTAAATTCCTTTCCTTGTGAAAATAAAGTTCATTTGCACTTAGAGTGAAGAACACTGAGGAGTTGATTATTCTAATAAGACGTTTAAGGTAACTTGGTAGCCAGTACCAGTTGCATTTGCAAGTAACTCCTCAGTTTTTCTTTCTTTTTAAAAATAAAGGTACAATCATAGTTATTCGCTTACTTTAAAAACTCTAAAGATGAAGAAAAGTAGTGTTTATACATATAAGTCCTCATATAAATTATAAAACTCAAGTTTATCTAACAAAGTTCCATCCCCAGAAGAAGCATAAAGCACTTTTGTGGTACCTTCACTATTAAATATTTGTATCACATCAAGTCTGAGAAATGCAACAAAGATGATACTGTATCCCAAAGCCAAAAAGAATATTATTCTGATGTTGTCTCTTGTGATGGATGTGCTCCATGAGATCACGTGATTGCCATGATTTGATTGATTTTCAAATGAAAGAAATCTGAAAGAGTTCACCTAATCAGTTCAGTAGGTATAAGAGACATCAGTGAACAGCAGACTCATCTTGTTTGAGGTCAGCAGTCTTTGGAAGACAAAGAGAAGGGAGTTTAAAAATACAACATCAAAATAAAAAAATAATGAGGTAAACTCCCCTTAAAAGGCCAAATGGGTTGGGATGTCAGGAGACAGTTCGATTGTATCTGACACCCAAATGTTTCTCTAGCCAGAGTTCAGCGAGCTGCATCGTTGAAGCAAATGTACTTGCTTTGGATCCTAAGCACATTTTGTATTGTTTTGGATTTAAACTGGGGTCACAACGAACTGGGTGAAAAATATGAACAACTCCTACTTCTTGACTTCTAAAAGCCTTCAAGCCCGATGTTATCACTTTAGTATAGAGGTCTACATCCTCAAGACCCCAGCCTTGAATTGAGGTATCAAATCCACCAGCAGTAAGTAGGTCACTTTTGTAAATACACATAATTCCAAATCCATACTCCCTCCAAAATCCAGTTCTTTTTGTGAAAATAAAACTACTGTCAGCTGGAGGGTTGCCTCCATATACTACTTTTGGATCATACTGGCTGAAAATGATAGGGTAGTAAACCTGTTCTCCCTGAATAGTGTTTTCTCTGCATCTCTGTAGGAAGTCTGGTGTGAATATCAGATCAACGTCACAGAACAATAGCAAAGTGCCATTGTCAAATTGGGATGAAGCCATTTCAAGACCTAAACCTCTGGAAAACTTTCCTGCCATAGGAACCAGGGTCATATCTGCTTTAGGATACTTAATGCTATATTCTTTCATCAGCTCTATGTGTTTACTGGAGTCCTGTCCTAACTCAGAACTGAAGAGAATTATTGCCAACTTTACATTCTGTCTGGGAATCAGACAAGTCTTCTCAAAGTTTTCCATAAATCTTGAGAAAATGTCAAACCTTCCTACAAGAGGGACAAGAATATGTATTTTCTTGTCACTGTGTCCCACAATGTCTTTGGTGCCTTGGAATGATGAAGAAAAAATCTTTAAAGAATTTGAAAGAAAAGAGAAAGACTGTGTGTCAGCATTGGTATCCTCCAGCAGGCTTCTTACATCTAGTTCTTCTGCTTCTCTGAAGAAAGGTTTGCTGAACAGTTGCTGAAGGAAGGCATGACGTCTCACTGGAACTGTAACTTTCCTTCCTTTGTGCCTTTTGTATAAGAGTAGTAAATCCAGGATGTACTCCACCCCATGCATAGGATCCACCCTGCGGTATCCATATTGTATTTCCTTGAAATCAATCAGTCTTCCTCTAGATCTAGAGTTCTCATTTATCATTTCCATGACTTGCATCACGGTGTCATCTAGTGCAGCCCGCAGGACACTGCTCACACTCTGCCGGGGTGGTTGGCCCTCTACCATCGAGTAAAGAAATTTTCCTGTCAGGAATTCCCACTCGATGACTTCAGATCTTTCACGTGGCTGGAAATTATTGAAAGATGGTATCACTCCCAGCTGCTGGTCTTCCTTTGTTACTTTGCTGTTACTGAGCTTGCTCATGAGGGCACGTTCCCTATGGAGAAGAATGGTTCGGTAGCGCAGTTCAGAAATTTTGCGACTCAGTATGTAGTTGTGCAGCCTGTACTGGTAGGCTGGCCTTTTGTTTGGATGAAGTGTTATAGCTGTGTGAATTTTGCTGTTGTGAAGGTCTTGAATATAACCCATGCGGTTGTGTTCGTAGTTCTCGTGGAACAATTGCTGCATCTGGAAAACAGAGGCAAAAAGAAAGACATTAACTCGCAGACACTGCTTCTTCCTACAAAATGATCTACATTGGTACTGTTGATCATCAGCACTTCTGACAGATCATAGCTGTCTTTAAGCACAGAATTTAAAGTATTCAATAGAGGATACTGGTTTTGATTGATTTTGGTCTTAGTTACAGTACAAGCCACAGTAAGTAACTAAACCTAACTAAACAGAAAGGCAGATATTTTGGGATCGTCTTTATTTCATTTCCATCATGACAGTGATAGGACAACACGGAATGGCTTTAAAGTAATGGAGGGGAGATTTACATTAGATGTGAGGAAGAAATTTTTCACTCAGATTGTGGTGAGGCACTGGCACAGAATGCCCGGAGAAGCTAGGAATGCCCAGGGATGTTCTGGAACACCTGGAGATGTTCAAAGTCAGGCTGGATGGGTCCTTGGGCAGCCTATCTAATGGGTGGCAGCTCTGCCTATGGCAGGGGGATGAAAATGGATAGGCTTTAAGATCCCCTACAACCAAATCCATTCTATGAGTCTATGATTTAACTGCAACACTAATCAAACCTGTAACTGAGGTCTGTTGATAATTTTTCCGAGTTCTCGTGTGCAGGCTGAACTATGGATGTTATGAATGAAACACCAAGTCTTCAGATACATCTAAAACCTGATCAGCACAGATCCTTACAAAAAGGTTAGCACCAATGAAGTCGCATTTTTTAACAAGACCCTGGATTTCTAGCTACAGAGCACATAGCTGCTTGTACCTCTTACAGCCATACGCAGATGGATAGTGCTACTCTGTATTCATTAAGCAAATGGACTTCATTTCAACACAACTTTTCCTTTCTTCTTTCTTTTTTTTTTTTTCTTTTTTTTTTTTTTCTTTTTTTTTTTTTTTTCTGTTGGGGACCAACAAGGGGACAAAGAATTAAGGGACAGATACATAACAATTAGAATTTGTGTGCCCGGAGAGATACATATAATAGTACATCAAATAAACTACTGATTCTGCTAGTATAACTCATCCTGACTGATTCCCAACATATTTCTGTGGCAAGACAAGTCTACTTCTGACAAATTACTGATTGTAAAGTCTACTAAATAGTGAAGAGATATTTTTTATGCATTAAGCACAAGACTAGGATTTTAAAATATCTGGGTTTTATTGGCTTCTGTCCAAACAGCTGAACTACAAAGAAGTCATAAAACTTCTTCTGACTCAGCTTCATCCCTAAAAGCACACTTAGCTCATTATATATTTAATGTTATGAATATTCATTCTTTAAAAGCATTATGGAGGAGTAAAACATTCAGTCCATAAATAAATGTAAGATCTGCAACACCTATTAATCTCACAGGAAAAGAGAAATTGCCACTGAGTAGTAGATAAAGAATCTGATCTTTTTAATCTAAAGCTAGACTGGTCAATATTAATATATATAGAAGATGTGCTAATGAGACAGAAAATCTTGTTCCATTATGTGTTGTAAGTTTAGGTAAAATCAGATTTTAAGATTGGTATTGAAGTTTGTCTTTAACATATTCAGGAAATCAAGACAGGTGGCATCTAATGACAGAATGCCTCAGATTGAAAACATGTAAACCATTTTACTGCATTTCTTTAAAGAATGGAAATTTTGCTACAGGGAATAATAATAAGCATAAGGCAATACAATAACTCTTACCAAGCTAAAATCTACAACAAGTATTCAAAAAAGAACTGGCATGTACAAAAAATAGACACTGTCATATTCAGAAATGCAGAGGCTTAAGACAAATTTATAGAACCTCTCTCCCCAACCCATTTTGGTCGTAAATCCCTGTGTACTATTATTCAGGTGAGCATCTTTTAGGCTACATTGGAAATGTTATGGTTTATTAATTAGGCCAAACCAGGTCTAGACATGACAGAAAAAAAAAAAAAAAAAAGAAGAAAAAAAAAAAGCCAACAAAAAACTAATAATGAAAAATTCCTTTTTCATAAGGTTCAACAACCTTAAATTTGCCTTTAACAGATATTTCAGAGTGACAATACTAGTTACAAAAAAAATCCATACAATTCGCATTCACAGAACACCTCCTGTCTAAAACTGTCAGAGCACATTAGTCCTGCCTAGAGAAAGAGGCATTTTTCTTCTCACTTCTGATGAGTTGAACCAAGGGCATGGTGTGGCGACTTCCTTGCTGTCATCGACAATATGCAACAACACTAAAAGTACTGAATTAAAGAATCCCAGAATCTAGGAATGGTTGAGGCTGGAAGGGATCTGTCCATCTGGCTCAATCTCTGATCTAGCAGGGGAAGCTGGAACAGGTGAAGACCTTCAGGAATACAGGCACACAAACTCTCTGGGAGGGGATTACCAGCATCACTGGTGAAATCAAAACATGGATTCCTTGTGGATGTGAGATGGACACTGACAGAACAGAAAGGCTGCAGGATGGAGAAATGAATTCTAGAGAAAAATTCCTTTGAGTGGCCTGGGTATGGTCTGGGTAAGGATGCTTTATCTTTGGAAGAGTCATTTTCCCTCCTTCCCCTATGATTCACGTTTTCAATCATGCGAAAACATCTGATCAAGTGACATTTCCATCTCTCCAATGACAAGCTCCACTCTCTTCCCTCTCCATTTTAATTAAAACTGTCTACTATGTGCTTTGCAAGGCAACTGTGCTTTTATATTCTTCTTTCAGTAACAAATCCCAACAGCTATGCCTGTTTTCATAAGACACCAGAAGTAACAGTATTTTATTAATCATAAAAATATTCCAAAGGTTATGCTATTTATGGGAAAAGCTGAATCTGTGATTTTCACTTTCAGAACTTCACATTCAAATTTCCTTTTAGGAGAGAAAGAAAATGTATAACTTTGTAAAACAAAAGTGAAGGTTGTTTGCCTACTGAATGGTTGTCAGCATCCTTCTTCACAATCCCCAATGTACCTCTCTTTCTTATATCCTCTGATCATAATCACTCAAGTTTCTCTTCTTTCTCCACAAAAAGAGTATTTGAGTAAGACTGGAACAATCGTAACAATCGTTACACATCTATATTAAGGCACCTCAATCTTCAAAGCAAGTTTCATTTAAAGGAGCATATTTTTTACCACAGATACTTTTAACAGTTGACAGTCACTGTAAAACTAAACACTTCTCTTATTATGCAAATATTTCATAACCCTACCTTGACTTATTAAAAGTTCAGCTTCACGGCAGATTCATTAGCAGCATTCATTCAACAGGGATACTCTATTTACATAAATAGTGCATTTTTATTGCATTCAGATTTCAGATGCCTTGGTTTATTAGATATGCTCCACTGAAATCGCAGCGAGATGCACTCCACTATATTAATGACTTAACTCTCGATAATCAACAACAGATTAACAACAGCAATGAAAAGAAGTTTCTGTCAACTCAGTAATACAGCATCATCGCACATATATACAACTGTGCTAAATCATTTTCATGGTTGGTACTGAATATTTTTGATCTATCTCAACAACAAAAAAACAACTGAGAACTTATGTAATACTGAATGTATAAACTCTTTGTGAAGAAAGGTATAAAGTATTCTTACGCACTGTTTGCCCACTGTCAGTCGTAATTCCCAAACGCCACTCTAATGCAGAGAACAAATAAAAGAGAAATTATCTTTCTGAAAATTTCAGATGATGCTTTTCTTCCCCTTGCAAAGTGCAGCTATAGCAGTTGTAAGAATATCTTTTTTGAAATAGCTGTTAATCCAGTGGAAACAAATTTCTCTTTTTTATTTTTAATACACCACTATGACATTTTCATTTAAAAATTTTAATAACAATTGTTTTAACTTTTTAGAATTTCAGATCTGAAATTTCTATGAATATTACCAAAATGCTTTTCTCCTTCACATTTTTTTTTTTTTAATCTTAGTCCCACATAGAAAAATGTTTTCAATACTGTAGAAAAAAAAATTGTCTCCTTAAATCTCAAATTATTAAGTTCTAGATTAAATCAGCTCAACGTGATCCTAACTTCTTGAAATTTCTGAACAAGGTGTTTGATCTTAGGAAGCAAAGGGAAAGATGCCTATTTTTCTCAGAGAATGGATCTATGCAAGGGTGTAAACATGTTCACACATGTCAGTGCTGTCATAAATGATCTAGAAAGGGAGATTACTTAGGAGGAGGCAATTCAGATACTTGAAAATCAAAACCATTCATCTAGATAAAAGTAAAGTTGCCTTCAAAAGCTGTCATGATACTGAATGGCTAGGTAATAAAACAGCAGATTAAATTAAGAGCAGAAAAATGTAAACTACATGTGAAGAAGGCAATTCTAATTATACCTGAATGATGGGAGACTGCGTGCCAGTTGTTTGCAATCTGTAATGTTATACAATTCTACAGTAGGCAACTATGTGCTAATGTCACCTTACTGCTCAATAGTGATGAAAAATAAAGCAAACAGGACATACAGAATCAACACAGGAAGTTCCACACAAAATACGTGAAGGATTTCTTTAAAGTGAAGGTGACAAAGCACTGGAACAGGTTGCTCAGAGAGGTTGTGGAGTCTCCTTCTTTGGAAATATTCATGACACATCTGGATACCTGTGACATATTGTAGGGAAACAGCTTTAGCAAGGGGGCTGAACTCAATGATCTCTTGAGGCCCCTTCCAGTCCCTGCTATTTTGTGATTCAGTGACAAGTCCAGAATGATTCAGAAGCATAACTGTGCTTCCAGTTACACAGCAAAGCCATGTTAGTCCATAGCGTACCTGAATCTTGATCACCATCGGCAGTTACTTTGTCAATACCTTACTGCTCCAAATTAAATCGATAATTTAGGAAGAGAAAGACACTGGCCAATCACTCTTGTGTACTGTTAGATTACTAGATGAGTAGGATGGAGGGGAGTATTCTAGAGGTTAGCTCTAAGGTAGGCCCACAGGGAGGGGGATAGGAATAATCGCAATGTCTTCTCATACACGGAGCTCTGACACAAGACAGACTCAAAACCAGAAAGCTACTGACACATCAACCAGAGATCACAGGCTCGCAGAATCGCAGAATCATTCTGAGTTGGAATGGACCTTCAAAGGTCATTTAGTCCAACAGGGATATCTACATCTCAATATGGCCTTGTCTAGCCAGTCTGTGTCTCTAGGGATGGGGCAGCCACCACATCTTTGTGCAACTTATTCTAGTGCATTACTACACTTACTGTAAACAACATTTTTCTTATATTCCATCTAAATCTCCCATCTTTTAGTTCCAAACCATTTCCCCTTGTCCTATCACAACAGACCCTGCTAAAGAGTCTGCCTTTCTTATAGCACCCTTTTAGATACTGGAAGGCCACTACCAGGTCTCCCACCAGCCTTCTCTTCTCCAGGCTGAAGAGACACGTCTCTCTCAGCCTGTCCTCTTGCTGTCCACCAGAACATTCAAGTCCTTTTTAGGAGGGCTGTGCTTCATCTCTGCATCTCCCAGCTTGAATCGATAGTGCGGATTGTCACACTCAAGAATTTACTGGTACAATAAAGCTGTGGATGCTAGAATTTTACATGCAAAAACTAAGCACATAGTCTAATGGGAGATTTCCATCATTCGTATGTTCAACACAAAGGTACAGTTTCTCCAGAATATTTCAGTGCTACAGACTGATGGCAAGCCAGGTGAGACCGAGTCATAATATGCCTTTATTCTCTTCTACCTCTCCCTTGGTTTCTTCTACATGCTACTGCAGAGAGAGAATATTTGGCCAAGCAAACACATAACCCTGACATAACGCAATCACTTACTGATCACTTACTGAAAGTGGTGAATGGAAAAAGTTATTTTCTGTACAGCAAAGGTATGCACAACGTTTTAATTTTTCATATTGCATGCCTCTGTGATTTTCCTGAAGAGTCTGCTGGCTTCTAAGCAATTCTTATAGCAGAACTAATACAAGAGTTGGCAAGACTTGCTGCTTGCTTCTTTTAACGTCAGCTGAAATTAGAGGTTGGCAAGAAACACAGATAATCTAATCATGCCCAATGGAGCACTGAATTGCAAGCAGGAACAAAAAGGAAAAGGAAAAGAAAAAAAAAAGGAAAAAAAAAAAGGAAAAAAAGAAGACGAAAAGAAAGACATGAACTAGACTAGAATAAAGGCAACACTTGATTTTTGCAGCAGAGAAATACAATAGATAATACGTAACTACAACGTAATTTGCATTGCAAGTTCAGAAATTGTAATCTTCATGATTTACTGATGTAATAAAAGAACAAATTTCTTTCTACACACAGACGAAAGCCCAAACCAACACACATTATTGCAAGACTACTGCATATTAAATAATGGAATGAGAACGGTGGATTTTAAATTAACATAATTTTTCTTTGAGCACTGTTTAAAAACAAATGCTGCCATTTAACAGCAAAGACATGCTACTTAATCCGCCAGCCACTCTAGCTATTCTTAAATCTACAATACTACTAAATTGCTCAACATTTTACCTAAATTTAGCTTTTAAAAAATTAGAAACAAGATCAAGAGGAACCATTGCTGATCTTTATTCATCCTGCTTTTTATAATTTAGTTATCCTTAACATGAAGACTTAATATTTTCCTGTGACTTAAAGGGGCATTTCATCCACATGAAGAATCTACACAAGATGTGAGTCCGGGATGATAATGTCTGGCTGAACAGCAGCATACTAAGTATCTTAATCAAAAGACAAGAGGAAAAAAAACATTATGACAATAATGGCGCAGCTTGAGATAAAGCTACATGTGCAGTAGAACGTTCTCAATAATTTGTAGTGAAATAAAATCTAACTTTCCAGTGGGTGATCATACATTTCTGGTAGGAAAGTATGTATCAGCAAGTAATTTGGTGTGGTGCCATGAGAAAAACTGTCTGCTTAGCTCAAGACTGAAAGAGTAAGACTTTTTTAAGAATTACAAAATGGTAGTAAATGGACAACGGAAAGACAACAACTAGTTACAAGGAAATAGGCAACTGTTAGTTTGGAGGGAAGTCATTTACCCATCAGGAGCCTTCAGTGACAGAGGCAGAAAGTTTGGAACTTGGCTCATGATACAAAGTCACAGGCATAATGAGGGAAGAGGAAACATCCAATAAAAACACAAAAGAACTTGGCGAACCAGCAGTACCAAAATCCAGGACAACACACAAAATTGCACATTCATGGTTATGTGAGGTAGGTGACCAAATATCCTAGGAATGTTGATTTTTCTTTGAACTGAAAATTACTGACAAATAAAGAGTACACTAGCATGTTAGCAGACAAGGTGAATGGAAAACATCAGTGTTTCCTCCACCAAAAAGGAAAATGAAATCCTGTGTTTGCTTCAGTCAGAATATTTCTGAAAGATACAATTACAGACAAATCGGACTCCAGATCTTCATGAAATATGTGGGCCCAAATCAATGCAAATGGAAATGCCAGGACTGCAAATTGTTCTGTGGGAAGAGATGAATGTTATTTGGCTTGTCTAAATTTGCAAAATGAAGGATAAAAACTGCATCGTCTCTGAACACATTAAATAGATAATAAATAAATAAATACATAAATTAAATTAAGTACATAAAAGAGAGATTAAGTGAAGTCTCTGGCGACCAGGAAAAAGTTAACATCGCACTCATGTTTAAAAAGGGCAAAAAGGATGACCCCAGGAACAACTGACCTGTAAGTCTCACCTCTGTGCTGGGAATGATCATGGAACAGATCATCCTGGACGCTCTCCTAAGGCACACAGAAGTTAGGGAGGTGACATGGCAGAACCAGCAAGACTTCACAAAGGCCAAATCCTGCTTAACCAACCCAGAGGCCTTCTATGATGGTGTCATTGAACCAACTGACATAGGAAGAGCCACTGATGTAACCTATCTCGTCTCAATTTCAGTACGGCTTTTGACCTCAGAACATCTTTCTCTCCAAATTGGAGAGATACGGATCTGATGGGTGGACTGTTCAGTGAACAAAGAACTGGCTGCAGGACTGAGTCCCTCTCTCTGGGGAGACTTGATACTGGCCTTTTAGAACCTAAAGAGGAGCTACAGCAAAGAAGGGGACAGACTCTTCGGAAGGGTCTGTGGTGAGAGAACAGAGGGAAATGGTTTCAAGATCAAAGAGGGTAGATATAAGAAAAAAATCTTAAGAAAAAAATAATATATAAAGAAAATATCTTCTACAGTGAGGATACTAAGACTCTGGAACAGGTTGCCCAGTGATGAGGTTGATGCCCTGTCCCTTGAAACTTTCGAAGTGAGGCTGTATAAGGCCATGGGCAACCTGATATAGCTGTGGTTGTCCCTGTTCATTGCAGGAGAGTTAGACTAGATGGCCCCCAGAAGTTCCTTCCAACTTGAAGGATTCTATGGTTCTGTGATTAACAAGAAAAAATCTACCATGCCATATATTTGCATGGGTACAAAATTAAAGAGAAATTTCTAGCTATCAAAAAAAAAAAAAAAGAAGAAGAATGTTTAAATCAGATTTCCAGTGCTCAAAATAAAACTAAAAAACATGCAGTGCTCAAAATAAAATTTTTTTGGACTCTTGCAAAAAGTACAATTGTGCATTAATTACTTATAACTTTTCTGTTTGTCCTCTTCTTTGATTAATAAATAATGGTAAATATCAAATCCCACCCCTGTGGAGAAAAGCACGTGGTTCACCTGCAGTCTACTAGCCTAACACCTCATATTTTGGGCACTTTTCTCCCTCATTTTGTTTGATTTTGTTGGATTTAGTAAATTATCATTCCTCCTCACATCATTGCCATTGTTTTTTTTGCTTGTTTGTTTGTTTTTTAGAGACCCATCTGCTATCTCCCTACCCTTCCTCTCTCTTTTGTCTCCTTCTGGGCTTGTGCCCCTGTCATGGACTCAGGCCTAGAGATAACTCTGTGACGGTCAAAGACATTGGTTTGAAATCAGCTCTGCTCTCTTTAAGCCAAGTTCTATCAAGAAAATCTGAGATAAAGCTCTCGTAAAACAGTGCTGCTCTGCTAAGACTGGCAGGTACTGGCAGGTGTTTTTTTTATATCTCTTTTTGGAAAAGCTTTGAATTAAAAAACAACAGCAGCAACACAAAACAAAAACCAAGATCTCCTGCAACGCGGGACAGACATTATAAGATGGATGCTTCAAGATGCTTTTCTTGCACGTGATGCTAGCTGTCCTCATATGGATACTTCACCAACGCTTTGCTATACCAGTCTAGTAAATCTGTACAGTGAAAATGCCTATGTCACAAATAATATATGGTAAAGACATAAAATCACTCAAATACAGAAGCATATATGCAAGGGAACAGCAAAATATCTAAAATGATCCTATAAAGAGAAGAAATTTACCTCAGTAGGTCCAGTAGAGGTTTGCAGTCCCGAACCTGACTTTCATATTTTATGTTTATGTTTTACATTTTTCCAACTGAATCAGAAATGATGGATTGTTTTTCTCAATGTTTTCTACAACTGATGAATTAGGTATTTCAAAAGTAAGGAGACTTAGAATTGAATCAATTAAGGAAGAACTTTTCAATTTTTGCAGGGCAACATAAGATGTGCAGTTTCCATAGAAGACAACAGTCAAGATACAGACATGCATCTTCTTCAGCTGGATTTATGCTCCCTTGGAAGTCATCAGTATTGGGCACCATGTATCAAGCCACAGAACACTGCCTAACTCTCTGCATTAAAACTCAGAATTGAAAAATCGAAAACTTAAGAAATCCAACTTGTCACAAAAATAATGTAATTGCTCAAACTTTCTGTAACAAAAGGTCAGTTGTTGAGTAAAAATTCTTTCTGGTATAATTCTGAAAAATGGGACATGTTGTGAGTCCACACATAATGTTATTCATTAATCACAAAAATATCACATTTCCATTTTGAGTGTAAGTTGTAAATTGTAAATCAGCTTATGTGGTAACAACGCACACAGGAGAATAATTACAGTGTTCAGATCTCTGATCAGCTACACAGTCATGCAACTCTGTTTCAATAAGTTTATAATTAAAATATTAGCTTATTACACAAGACACATTGAAACAATTCAGATAGTCATCACATCACCATTCCATCATTTTTTCTGGAATCCAATGGGCAGAATTTGATATTTCTGTTTAAATGCATGACCTTTAAAGTTTTTTTTTTCCATTTTTTTCCTGACACAAGGTGTTGGTGACTAATAATTTTAAAGATTTTAATGTTTTTGCTTGTGAATTAGAAAACCTGTAATTTACTTAGTGCTAAAATGCATGTTGGGACAACTCATCCCGATTTGACGAGATGGAAATAAATATTAGATAACAGATTTTCATTTCTTTTAATAACACCATGAGAAGGAATAGTTTAAGATCAAGAAGCAAAAATACTAAAACATTTTCAAATACATGCATTATTTAGGAGATGATTTTAACCTTTTTAAAATAAATAAACTCCATAGCTACAACAAGGCATTTATTAGTTTTACTAACAGGAATACATATTTTATTTTATGATTTAATAACACCTGTAACATGCTTTCAGAAATGTTACCAAAATAACTTATGTTTTCTCTTGCTCCTTGTCATTCTGGGGGTAGGTAAAAGATCTACCCACCTTGCTAAGACAGGGGTAGCCCAAGCCCAGACTGTGGCAGGTTGGGTTGTCTATCTCAGCCAGAGGAGCACTCAACTTCTACCCTGTTGAAGGAGGAACTTCAGAAGATCTTTAGCCCACTGACATACCATAGTGACATGCCAGAAGAGACGACGGTCACTCCACCAGAAAAGAGAACCATCCAGGAAGGGAAATATCCCATTCCTGAAGATGCCTAGTATACAGATGGATCCAGCAAAGGTAACACGAGCAAGTGGTGAGCAGAGGCCATCCTTCCACTGACACCATATGGTTTGAAGAGGGGGATGGTCAAAGTAGGCAATGGGCAAAGCTGCAGGCTGTGTAGATGGTTATCACCAAGGAACACGGTGACAGGGCACTGAATATCTGCACAGATAGTTGGGCTGTGTATCAAGGGCTCGCTCTTTGGATTGCACTGTGGCCTCCCAAGACTGGACCATCCACGCCTGACTGATCTGGGGCAAGGAGATGTGGTTAGATGTATAGAATGTGGTTAAACACAGAACCATATGTGTCTATCACACTTCTGGACACCACCCCTTGCTGTCACCAGGAAATGATAAAGGTGACACATTGGCTTGAGTACAATGGATTGAGAACTCTTCTTCTGAGAATATTGCCCACTGGCTACACCAGAAGCTGCAACATGCTGGATAGAAGACAATGTGGGCAGCAGCCAAAGCATGGGGCTGCCCATAACAATGTCAGATATCATCCAGATATGCGTTAACTTGCATCAACATAGCAAGTGGACTGATGCAGGCCTATCTGGTACCAAAAGCAAACCAGGCCTATACCATCAAGGCTTTAAATAACTTCATGGCAGCATATGGGACTGCACAGGCCATCAAGAGCAACCAGGGTACACAGTTCACGGGCACGATGGTACTACAACGGGCACAAGAGAACAGCATTGAATGATGATTACATCTGCTGTATAATCCAACAGGAGCAGGCCTTACTGAACATTATAATGGTGTCCTTAAGGCTGCTCTGAAGATAGACTCTTGGTCCCTGGAGGGGTGCACAAAGAGATTGCATGAAACCCTGCAGGATCTGAATGAAATATCTAGGGATGGCAGACCCAGTGCCCTAAAGATGCTTCAAATGATTTGGGCCTTCCCTCTTAGGATCCAAATTGTGGGCACTATCAGGTCAAACTTGCAAAGAGAATAACCTTCTGCTCTCTGCCCAAGAATCTGGAACCCAGTACACATAGAATAAAATGGCCTTAGAAGGTACAAGTGGGACTGAAGTGATGCGGCCTATCTGCACCTTTAGGGAGACTTTTGGAGGTGGGGAGTTTGGTAGTCCCTCCGGTAATTCATATATGGCCTACTGCCACTTCGGTCAACACTCCAGTCTTCATTGCTAAGGGGACCCTAATCATGTCCCTGTGGCAGACCTGGACCCCACCTTTGGTATCTGATAAAGTTATGCAGTCACAGATACCTGGCCAAAGCATGTAACACAGACAGCTGGAACATGCCCCAGTGCAAGCTGAAGTGTTGACCCAGGACAGAAATATGGCCTGCATCTTGTAATGGAGGGCAGATTTCCCTCTCTTGTTACTTCTGAAACATCTTCACTACTCCCATGAGTCTTTGGAGTCTCTAGGATCACTGACAAAGCATTCCAGTGTCGCTGTGAGATCAAGAACGACGCCCAGTGATGACCTATGTGGGACTGATGGAACATAAGATGGACCTGCACCAACTGCAACCAACAACTGCATGCGTATGGTAACACCACTGAGCACCGGCCCATGAGAGAACATGAACTTCAGCCACGAACCGATCAGAAACCATCTTACATTGTGTCAACCTGTATCGTGATGGGCAATTGTATAATAGTCATGATGCTTTGGATCCCTGTGCTAGGGAAGGCTCATGCTCCAGCTAGCTCAATCACTGGTTAATGCCATAAAGGGGTGGAGTGTATGGGAACTGCTGAGTCCAGGACTGAACCACTGTTTGAGCACCTGGAAGGAGAGACTTGGTCAGCAATGGGAGCACAGATGGAGGGAATTCACCTGTGTAACTGGAAGACCTCAGGGCTGACTGCCCCTGAGGAAGAATCTCTTGCTGAAGATTCCTCCTTTGTGGAGTCTTTTTGCAAGCCTAGATATTCAAAGAACAGGCGAGTATTCTTTTTGTAACATCTCATTGCACTGGCCCTGCTGCCGTTACAGAGTGATACTTGGATTTTCCTTTAAAGATGGAGATAAGAATTCATCCTGCAGCATGTATTTTGAATTACTTTCAGCCAGGTTGCATCAGATAAAAATGAACTGCAACCTTTCATGTACTGCTGGCCTAAGGATGTAGGCAAGAGTGGGACCAAAGAGGTAGTATATGTTTTTAAAACTATCATAAAAGAACAATATGCTTTCAGAGCAAGAAAACCTCAGATTTAAAAAGCTAACTGGAAGTGTTTTGAAGATCTTAGACTGGACTGAGTTTGGCACTGGGAGCTGTGCCCCAACAGTTAAAGGAATGGAAACTTGCCTCCTGGCCAGCTTTTTCTAACAAAGGTAGGAATATTAACTTTAGAGAGGAAACATGAAGTCATGCAGATTCATGCAAAATTAAAGGAGTAACTTACCAAAATTATTGAGGGAAATCAGATATGTCTCTTTTACAAGGACAGAGAAATAAAAAATTAGCAGACATCAAACTTATAAAAAGTCTGTGTGTAATATTCAAGGGAGCCAGCACTTCTTAACCTTACAGAAGCACCAAACTTAGCATGAATGTAAAAGGTTTAAACATGCAGACAACAAGAGCACTTAAGATGACATTTTCAGAGACAAGAGAAGTGAGGACGCTTGCTGTTCCAGGCCGAAAGCAACTTGGTAGCTCAGAAATGGCATGCTACAGTGTCTTGGTATGAGTTCACAGCAAAGATCAAGTTCACAGGATTCAATACTAATAACTCTTTTCAGAAAAATGTGTTTAGTGAAAAATGAGGGTTTGAACACTCATATATCAGATCACACCAACATTCAGCAAATGAGATTCAGTGCCTTTGGACAACAAAACAATGAATGCGGACTAGAACTCTTTATTTTTAACTTGGTGAGCACATCCTGGAAACAAATGTATTGCAAGTCCCATTTTTAGATAAGAAAACACATGCATCAGCAGATCGATGTAGCATGGCCCAAGGCTCCCCATTCGATCTCTTCTGATTAAATTTTCTCATCTTACAATCGCATACTCTCTTCCAACATTTACAGCAACTTCTACAAAATCTGGGACAGCTGAAACCTTATCCCAGTGGCTGATAAAATGCTCACAGTTGTTTCCCATAGGTAACCACTGGAGAATTAAAGACTGAAGTAGAGAAATTAAGAATCAGCCAGCCTGAATTCTCCACCAAAAAGCAACACACAAAATCAATATGGTATGATTTTCTGTGATGCCTCTTCAGTCCCTTGACAAAAAGACCAGCCTGCTTCACCAGCCTGCATTCTGCTACTCTGCATAACAGGCCAGGCTTAGTCTCTGATTTAATTTTCATGCACTTGCACTGCATTGAATCATTACTCAGGTGAGGAGCTAAATAGCATGAGCTCCTCATGAAAATACTTTCTTAATTTGTCAGATAAAAAATAAAAAAGGAAAAAAAACAAACAAAGGGAGGAGAGAATGAAAAAAAGGGATGTTCAAATTAAGATTTCACTCCTTACAGTGTAATCAAGGAGCTTAAGTAGTGCTTCCTTCCAGCTGATTTTATTAACATTAAAGTTTATGACAAATTATGAACCATCCTTGAGCTAACCATCCAATTAAAATAACATAAGCATAGCAGGATGCCTGTTACAATGTTTTTCTTAAAGAAATCCTAATTATATTGCCGTTCTACTTTTCCACAGGCCGAGCAGAGTTTTCTAACTAGATGGGATGAAAATATAGTATTAATTTAAATTAATTAAAATGAATATGTTGGCACATTACTGAGAATTAGTCTTATGCTAAAAATAAAATCCAAGCGTAGTGAGTTATATGCTTCATGATGATGAGAGATGTTGCACCAAATACTGACTCCTCATTTTCTTGGTATTATGAAAATTCACTAACAAGACACGTTGTTGTGTAGTTTCTGAATTAGTAACTGCTCATTAGTAAAACCAAAATCTTCCAGCTACAGAGCAGTAATTCAAAATCCACTTTATACTGCTCATATGTCTTTACAGCTGAAAATGTAATTGTTTCTAACACACATTTAAATATTTATGTTATGAATAAAGTGATATTACCCTCCCACTGTCAATTTCTAAAGCAAGACACAAAATTCAAACTAATTTATTTCAGATTGTAAAAGATCTCTGTATTTACTGGCTCCTCAATAATAAATTGCAGAATTTATTACAAATCATAAAACATGTCTAGCCTAGTGATTAACCTATTTAAGTATTCATAATCTACATATGCTGTATCATGTATAATAGATCATACATTTCTGTTTTATGCCAAAACTGTAACAATATGTTGAAATATAGAGAAAACAGTGCTATAAATGCTAACTGTAAAGATTAAGGAACAACAACAAAAAACAAACAAACAAACAAGTAAAACCCAGCAAAACAATAAAGATGACAAAAGGAGAACAGTTCCTATGTCAGAGGAAGTGCTGTTTCAGAGAAATGTCCACAGAAAGAAAGGAAAGTTTTCTCAAGCAGTTTATTTTCTGATCAGCTTGAAAAAACATGAAAAAGCCTTGGGAAACTCACCTAATAAGCAAGAAAACTCACCTAATAAGTAAGAAAACATTTGTTTTCTTGGATATATGCCTATAAGGAGCTGTTATTTCTGTTACAAGCATACTTACCAACACCTATAAAAGAATAAAATTAAACATGTATTAAATACACCAAACAAAACAGGGAAAATAAAAGAGAACTTCAAAGAAATGAGATTATTCAAATACAAGACAACAAAATTGATTTTCCTGCTCTGTGACTGCCAACAGATGTGGAGTGTGGGGATATGAGTAGTTAGACGTGCTTATTTACACTCATACTGTGATAAGAAGGTGGGTCGAAATGTCACCGTGTCTTGCTCAAAAACAAGAAGCTTTTGCCTTTCAAGAAAAAAAGAAAAAAACAACAGAATACTATAAGGTGCAGATGACCTCTCTCATGTATGGAGTTCACAAGTTTTTCTGAGAAAAAGAGAAGGAAATACTGTTTTGGAATCTCCCTCTAGTAAGCTGAAAAAACAGTGAAAGTAGTAAGGGGAGACAATAGGTTATTATTCCTGCCACTGCAGTGAATATGCTGAGCTGTTCAATTCACCAGTATCACTTTGAAGATAACCTTCGGTCTTCTCTCTTTCCTGTCAGCTAGTTTTGTTTTGTTTTTGTTGTTGTTCATTTCTTTTAACATCTAAAACATTTATCAACCTATTTTCTTTCACCAAAAGCCATTTCTTTCCAAAACAGATGTAAATATAAAGCTATGACACCATTTAGAATTGCAGTGATGTCTTTCACCAAATAAGTTAAACAATTAATTCATTTGTAAAAGCCAAAAATAATGCTGGTCACTGAGATTTTGTCTTTTACGTACTTAGCCTAAGTGCACAGTACTAACTATACTGTAACTATACTGTAACTCTAATACAGCTTTCCTCTCGTGACCTAGAGTAGTTTAATATGACAACAACTTTGAGAAAATCTAGTAAAGAGGATCTTACTGCATTTATGTAAACTATGTAAAGGAAATTATTAGGAAGCATGTATGTCGCACCAACTCATTTCTTGTCTGGTGACAAACTGAAAAAGCTATTTCTTCACCTTACAGTTGTATTTCCTCTCAGACTTAATAGAAACCACAGATGTATGAACTGGTCCTCCCTCTTCTTTCCAAGAGATGTGTCTATGAAGTAATTCCTTAGTGATCTCAAATTATAAAGCGCTCACATTAGGAGCCTTGACTCATACTGACATGAAATCTATTTTAGTATATAATAAATACAGAAGGATAATCACAGAATTATATCCATTTTCTTAAAATCTCTCCCATAGAAAACCTGGAGCACAGAGCATAATTTGGATGCAGCACCCAGAACAAGGAGGATCCACAGACAATTACAGTGATTAACATTGCCTTAACATGGGCAATTTCTGGTAGACAAGGTTTATTTTTGATGCAGTCTGAAAGATTAATTTCATTCAATTGGCTTAGATCAGAAGTGTGAGAGGGAAGAAATGGAATCACTTAAAATAGGAAATGATGCAAAATCATTGCTTCTTATGAAATACAGTTTCTAGTGGTCCTTGAATAGCAGTTTTAAAATGTCTCCACTTGGCACAGAAGTCTGCCTTCACAGAGTTGAACTATCTTCGTACCTCTCAGGAAGCTGATGCACAGGATTTTTTTAAAAGTGAATTTAAATTACTTCTGCTACTCTAGGAGTGCTATAAGCCCCAAGCATTATGCAAGCCTCAAAACTGTAAAATAAAAACCACCCTGAAAAGCAGAAATTCTTCAATTACCATTCTCAGTTTTAGAAAGATTAAATAAATAAATAAATAAAAACATATGCCAAACAATCAGGCAACTTTAACTTAGTAATGTCAGAGAAACCAGAGGATCAGTATTTCTCATTTGAAACAAAAACTTTTTCTTGGATACCAGTAACCTCCACCAAAACTAAGAAGACTAGATCCACAAATGTACCCATTTTCTATATAGGCTAGAATACATACTAAGGGAAGATACATATTCCAAGGTGCAAAGTGAACTGGTTTTTAGATTATTCCTTTTTATCACTTTCCATAGGCGAGTGACATGACTAGTGTATCAGATAGCTATCTGATGTCAGATAAATTTATTTTATAGAACCACAGAATAATTAAGGCTGGAAAAAACTATTAAGATCATGTAGCCCAATCACTGACCCATTACCAGCATGTCCACGAACCTCTGCCACATCTATCTTATTCTTGAACACCTCCAGGGAAGGTGATTCCACTGCCTCCTTGGGCAGCCTGTTCCAACGTGTTCTGATAAGAAATTATTCATAAAATCCAACCTGAACCTCCCCTGGTGCAACTTGTGGCTGTTCCTTCTCTTTTTGTTGCTAGTTACCTGGGAGAAGAGACTGACCCTCACATCACCATAATCTCCTTTCAGATAGCTCTGGAGAGTGATAAGGTCTCCTACGAGCCTTCTCTGGACTAAACAATCTCACAGAATCACAGAATAACACAGAATCGCCAGGGTTGAAAGGGACCTCAACGATCATGAATCTTCAACCCCCCTGCCATATGCAGGGCCACCAACCTCCCCATTTAAGACTAGACTAGGCTGCCCAGGGCCCCATCCAACATGGCCTTGAACACCTCCAGGGATGGGGCATGCACAACCTCTCTGGGCAGCCTGTTCCAGCACCTCACCACTCTCTCTGTAAAGAATTTCCCCCTGACATCCAACCTCAATCTTCCCTCCCGCAACTTAAAATCATTTCCCCTTGTCCTGCAGTTATCTACCCTTTCAAAGAGTTGATTCCCCTCCTGTTTGTAGGCTGCCTTTAGGTACTGAAAGACTGCAGTGAGGTCACCCCATAGCCTTCTTTTCTCCAGGCTGAACAAGCCCAGCTCCCTTAGCCTGTCCTCACAGGGGAGATGCTCCAGCCCCCTAAACATCTTCGTGGATCTCCTCTGTACCCTCTCCAACAGCTCCCGGCCCTTCTTGTACTGGAGGCCCCAGACCTGGACACAGTACTGCAGATGGGGCCTCCCAAGAGAAGATGTAGAGGGGAACAATCACCTCCCTGTCCCTGCTGGCCACCCCTCTTTTGGTGGAGCCCAGGATCCCATTTGCTTTCCGAGCTACAAGGTCACACTGCTGGCTCATGTTAAGTCTATCTATCATCTATCAAGACCCCCAGGTCCTTCTCCACAGGGCTGCTCTCAAGGACCGCTCCTTCCAGTCTGTAGGGATGCCTGGGATTCCTCTGGCTCAAGTGCAAAACTCTGCACTTTGCTGTGTTGAACCTCATCAGGTTCACCCGGGCCCACCTTTCTAGCCTCTCGAGGTCCCTCTAAATGGCATCCCTTCCTTCAACCGTGTCGACCGCACCACTCAGCTTGGTGTCATCAGCAAACTTGCTGAAGGTGCACTCGATTTTGTCATCAATGTCACTGATAAAGATGTTAAAGAGCACCGGTCCAAAGACAGACCCCTGGAAGACCCAACTCATTACCGGCCTCCACCTGGACATAGAGCCATTGATGGCCACCCTCTGTCTGTGGCCTTTCAACCACTTTCTTATCCATCGAGTGGTCCGCCCATCAAATCCACATCCCTCCAATTTGGAGATAAGGACGTGGTGGGGGGACCATGTCAAAGGCCTTGCTCAAGTCCAGGTAAATGACATTGGTCGCCTTTCCCTTGTTCACTGATGCTGTCACTTCATCACAGAAGGCCACAAGGTTGGTTAAGCATGACCTTCCCGTGGTGAAGCCGTGCTGGCTGTCTTGGATCACACGCTCATTCCTCATGTCATCAAGCATGCCATCCAGGAATATCTATTTGTGACTCTGTATGAACAGACACAGAAGATTCAGAAGTCATGCAGAACTGTCAATGCAATGGCTTCATTAGCAATTGAAAACAACTTCAACATAATAATTGCATGGAATGTACAGGGAACGCATCTGCTTGTCAGATCTACTACCTAATTGTACAAAAAAAAAAGTACATTTATTGTTCTTCCAAACAAGCACAGTATTGTTTCTTCAGAAAGTCTCTGAAATAGGTCTTTGAAATGCACAAGTGTCTTTCCAACTTGGAATCAGCAAAAATGACTCAGCAAGTACCAGGTCAGACACCACATAAAGGATGCTCACCATAATCAAATAGATTTGCAGTACACTTAACTTTATGCCCCTTTATGGGCGTAACTTTATGATACCACGACTACTGTTCTTAAGTTTACAGCCACTTGAGAATTATAGTAAGCATATCAATACACTCAGAACTATCTCCATTACCTACAAGTTTACTTTCCAGAGATGGATTACAAATTCAATAAGCTCAATATCTCCTTGTGAACTAAGCTGTGAAGAATAGAAACTTTCACAAATTTAGCATTTAGCAACACAAGTAACAAGAATATGTGTTTCTCAGAAACACTAAACAAATTACAAAAGAAATTTAAAATAACTTTAAGTTTGTGAATTCAGAGTCTTAGAAGTGGGGAAAAATAAGACCCCTTAGAAAAATAAGTGATTGTATTTTAAAAGTAATAAAACCTAGTCCGCATCCCATATCCTATAACCACAAAAATCACTGCTCACATGGGATCTCATTGGAATAAATTACTTATCACCTTCCTTACCCTGCCACTGCTTCCTCCCTCTCACCCCAGTTTCTCCTTAGATGAGCTAAGAGATTTCATATAATAAGGAGTCAAGTAATTCTTACCAAGTTGTATTTCACTGGATATTCAGGTAGACCTGAAGACAGCTGTATGTCCAAATAAGAATTTTTCCAACTCTACCTTATAGGTCTAGTAAATTACACCTTTGTCTCATATAAAAGCTCAAAAGCATTGTTGGAAGGGAAGAATTAAGCCCAACTTTCATCAGTTTCTGAGTGTGGAAGTTTCAGTGCTTCTATTATTTACTGCCTTCTGGATTTAATTTTCATTTTCCTTGACAGAATAAAGAATTAAAAACAAATACTTGCTAACCCATCCCTATAACATAAGTAATTGCTCTTCTCTGATTTTTTATTTCACCAGAAATGTCTGGATCAAAAGTAAGGGACATGGCAGCATCAGTCTAGGCTATGCTAAATAACAGCATAAGCTCTGTGAAAGAGAACAGCTTCTTACCCTGAATTAAGCCTTCATTCTGCTCCCTGAAGCAAAAGACAAATAAAAGTCTTTGATTACAAGTACAGCCACGTTTCTATGATGTGTTCTCATTTATACAAAATTTCCTATCATGCCTGTTACTACAGTATCTCTGTCTGATAAATGAGTTCTGCTACTCAGGGATTTGCTACTAATGTCATGGTGTACAGATTTTAATAATTTGCTTAAGATTTAAATATAGAATTTTAATTTTTTTTTTTTCATTTTATTTCCCTTCTTTTACACTGTTTCATTTCCTATTACTTTTCAACCATAGCCATGGATGACTTTTTTCCTCATTCAGAAAAACAATAAACACTGGCACTTAACAAAATTTAGCTCAATCTCAGTGGGAAGAAAACCCCACCGTGAGAGAAATAAGAAAAAAAAAGTAAAGGAAATTCTTTGGATTATGAAACCATAAAGATTAAAAGAATATACATAATACTTGCAAAGAACAGTAATGCAATAAACTCTCCCTGAATTAACTTCTGCTATTTTTTATACTACTTTGTACTTACATTATTGTTTCCTCACTGAGTCTGCAGATTTTCTTCAGAAGGCAATACCATACAGACTGTGATTGTCTCTGTGACCTTCCAGAAGGATGTAATATAAAGGTAGGAACCTGCCTAAGTAAGAGCCCCAAAGCAGAACTGCAGCCCTCTGATTAATCTTTGATGGAAGGAGTCCAACTTACACCTGCCTGCTCAGCGGTGTGGCTGTTGCATTTATAGTCTTCTATTGTATGAGTGAAATATTTGCTGATAAAAGCAAAAATCCCATCACTTACACTAGCAAAGTAATTTTCACAGATGTTTAAGGCCTGTAGAAAAAATTACAAGTCAAGCTATTTTTACACTAGGTTATATTTTCTTTCAAACAGATGGATTTCTTTTTATGGATTGTAAAGACAACTTTTTATATATATTGTAGTTATCTTTATTCCATCTATACAATTTAATCACTGACTTATTTCCCTTTTTAGTACAACATCAATTTCCATACAGGTAATTACAGTGAATGCAATGAATGCAAATAGTTTCATTTTTTTTAATGAAAGGGATGGCGTCTCATTTAAAGACACAAAGATTTAAAGGTAAGACGTCATGGAAAAACAAACAAACAAACAAACAAACCCAAAACACTAAAGAAACTGCAGAGAGTAAGAGGTGTAACTCAGCATCTACTTCCACCTCATTCTGCATACCTCTTGCTCAGAACTGCAATATAACTTTCTCTGCAAATTCAAAACCTGTCTCCTTTGAAGTGAACATGAAGACACAAACAGTACCATTTCCCAGTCCAAACTTGACCATTTTGACCCATTTTGATGTAATTCTACATGTATGGAGAAAACCAGCAGCACTGCCCCCAAGAGTCTGTCACATTTTTAAAATCAGTAAAACACAACTTAAGTCTGGTTGTGAGCATTCTCATGATTTTACCACAAATCTGTCCAAATGGTACATATGCTTCAGCCAGCAAAAGAAAACATATGAATATATTACAAAATAGTACAACCGATCCTGCCCTTCATTGTTGAAGTTACCTATGTGAATATAAAAAATTTAGGAAAATGGTGTAGTTAAGCCCATAGAATTGATCACCCGAATAAGTATAACTTGCAAGGTTGCTTTAACAAGTGCAATACTTTTCAGTACTTTTTAAAAGATCATGAACTTTTCTACATACGTAAGATATTTCCAATCAAATGGAGTGTAAAGCTCCATAGGCATTTATTGCTCTAGTTCATAAATCATTTTCCTCTCCAAGAGCAACTGCCAAAAAATAACTGTATGTTTCAAAGGTGACATTCTACTGTAAGCAAAAACTTGTGCAAAGCCTAGAGAAAAGCAATAATATTGCCACAGGCTAATGTGTATAGCAATTCAGATTCAAATGTCTTTTACAAATGTATGTAACTTTTTAATATGCTGATGCAAATGGGATCAAATACTATGCAAAGAAAGTGTACCTTTTACATCTGACCTAGCAATAATCAACACTGATACAACTGGAGCAAACAAAAAACAACTTCCTACTGCTGTTACAGGCATCAGCTCTACTTAATTTAGATCAGAACTGCTGTGAGATGCAAGAAGTTGCAAATTTCCATGTGACAGCTGAAGTACTTTATCAGAAAAAAAAATAAAAATCCACCCCAAGGAACTGATAGATTACACACGTCAACGTGCATCACTGCACAAGATGACAGGACTCGTGTTAACCAAGTTATTATCCTTTTTGTTGTGATTTGTTGCAATTGTTACCAAAGAATTTTAGATAAAGGTCATGCTTTCACACCATTATATTTGTGTTGTACTGTGTGTACTCTATTTTGATCAAAGGTAAAACTTTTCAAAAACATTTTGTATAAAATTATAAAATAAAACCCTAAGCAAAAGGAGGGAGGAATCAACTTTAACCAGATTTTTTTTTCCCCAAAGTTAATATTTTGTGCTAGAAACTTAAATAATTGAAAGAATGCAGAAAATTTCCAGTCAGAATACAAGACAAATATGATCAGACCTGATGAAGATAAATTTTTAACGTCATGTCTGAAATACTAACTAGTTAATGAGTCTCCTTTCAAGTCATTACTTCTTCCTCACCACTACTTTCCTTCTTTCACTTTGACTTGGAATGGCTACTGTAACCGAGCTGCCTTTTCGACAGCCTTTTCTTCTTTCGTCAAAAATGCTAAAAAGAAAATTACAATTGAAGCCCTCATTAAAATTGAAGAGGGAGCAATAACAGAATTATGATGATTTATTGCTTACTGTCTGGTAATAATCAATGCACAACATCAAAGCTGGTAATCTGCTGGAGTAACAGTGCTGTAACACATGGTTAAGCCCAGGGTCACACATATCAATGTTTACAAATCTCTCCCTGAAGTACTAAATCCTTTAAGGAACATCTCAAAATAAATACTTCAGGCAGACTAGGTTAGTGATTACTATTACTATCAAGTTGAATATAAAAACATAGAAAGATATGTATTCTTGTATCTGCAAGGGGATAGGCTTAAGACCATTCCTAGCATGAGCACAGATCATTCTAATTTGTACAAAAGCTCAGACAGACTTTGACCAAAACAATCAAATTCTGACCAAGGCAATATCAGCCTTTTGAGTCAGCTGTCTTTACATGTCCTTTGAAACTACACTTAATACACTGTGTTGTGTTTTACTTAGTTCCCTTGTTCTAAATATGGTCATCAAGTTTGTTACAAATATATTACAGTTTCTCAAGAAACTTTTGGCAGTACTGTGAGAGCTGATATGTGGCAGTATTTGCTAGATCTGATCAAAACATAACTTTGTCATCTTATTTTTCCACTTGCTAATGCTTTTTCCGGTTTGTGTTGTACATTTCTCACATAACAAACACTGTAAGAAAGGCAAAGTTTTCTGCAAACTGAATTTTCTTCTCAGCTAAAATCTGTTTGAGAGCCCTTTATAGTGCTATAACAATACAGCCATCATTACTATTTCATTGCTTTATAAGCAATACTGTGGATTGCATTATCAACACAACTGTCATATCTTCAAGCACAAGTAACACAACTAATTCTGTAAGACTGTCTACTTCATTATCTGCATTGGCTGGTAAAGTATGCTACCTTCATTAAAGGATAAGGATTACTCAGGAAGAAACTGCTGCTTTCTGGTTATAAGTTAGAATTTCTTGTGTGTTCTCATATTACTAGAATTGAATGGAATAGTATCTCATCTTTGTTCCCATATTCAGATATACCTAATAAAGGAATTAAACATAATAGACAAAATATTTTTCAAGCTTGACAAAATAACAAACCTTAACAAACATTTGATTTTAAGGACTTAACCATAATCATTTAGTTTTTTGCGTTGAAAAATCTCAGCAGAATGAGCTAGGGCTCATTCCTCTTCAACCTGAAAATCATTCTTTAAGAAACACTTAAAGAAAAACACAACTGATTATGCTGTTTTTTGTGACTCTGGGGCTCACATTCTATTTTCCTCCTGTAAATAGAGCGGTCATGTTCAGCAAAAGAGAAGCTGTGAATGCCCTATGTCTGGAGGTGTTCAAGGCCAGACTTGATGGGTTGCAGCATCAAGCATCTATCTATGTGGTGGAAGGGAAGAAAAGAAAAAGAAATCCTTCCTCTTGTTATTTCGATTATTCACTTTGCATATTTTCTAATTTAAAGAAATCAAAAGCTATTTGGTTTGTCTTCTGACACTCAAAGTCTAGTTTTCAAGAAAAAAAAAAAAGATTTTTAGATTAAACTCATTACTAGATAGGAGAGAATCCAGCAAGAAAAATAAGTATAAATCAGGAAAAACAAAACAAAACAAAACACCCTAAGGGCTGCTATTTGTCTCCACTGCCAATTCAAAATGAAATTGTCAGACAGAAGGTACGCTGTTTTTGAAGTTTGTTTGCTGCAGGAATTCTGCCCTCCCATTGCATACACTATCAATATATTGTACTAAAATAAACCAACAATGGGAAGATATCTTCTCGTGTGAAATCTATGTCAGTACTTGAATTGCTTAGAACACTAAGCAAAAAAACAGTTTCTGTTATCACTCTTCCCTTCAATTGCACTCAGCAGTATTTTGTAAATGCCAGTTCTCTCCACTAGCTAGCCTGTTTTAAAGGATGCCTATCCTCGGGTATTCTAAGGGGTAATTAAGGTTGCAGGACTGAAGATCGCTCTTTCACAATTAAAAAATGCAGAGTATAGAAAACCAAAACCATAATGAGGACGTCAATTTTAGCTCTCATATCTTATTGCACTTCTCTACATTCAAGGACATCATGAGCACATTTTCTATACAGAGTAGAACTTTAACTGCTTGTTCACTGTTTGCCTGTACATTGGAATGTATCTGGAAATTGATCTTCATTGCAAGTAGTCCCACACTGATTTACTTTATCAATACTGTAAATGAGATTCTTTATTTTCACTTACATTTCCAGGAGGAAAAAAAATATAAACACCAAAATCATTAGTCATATATTCTGTACCTTTTCTACCCACACGGCTCTAATATTGCATGTCATAAAGGAAATTCTGAAAAGTAATTATATAAGACTCACTCCAACTCAGAAAACCCAAAAACATATATATAAAAGAACAGCCCTAACTACACTGCAAGGAAAGAAAAAAAAAAAGTCCTTGAACATATAATTATGAAGTTTTTCCTTAGAAAGAGAATGCTTTGGCTTTCCTCAAGTGACTTTCTAGCAGAAAACATCAGCTTACCGTTAGCTTACCGTTAGCTTTTCCAGCAGCTACTCTGCAGTAACATCTCAGAATCAAAGAATTGCTCAGATTGGAAAAGACTTTCAAGATCATCAAGTCCAACCACAACCTAACCATACTACCCTAACTCTGACAACCCTCCCCTAAATCACGTCCCTGAGCACCACATCCAAAGGGCTTTTAAACACATCCAGGGATGGTGACTCAAGCACCTCCCTGGGGAGCCTATTCCAGTGCTTAACCACCCTTTCTGTAAAGAAGTTTTTTCCTGATATCCAACCTAAACCTCCCCTGGTGCAGCTTGAGGCCATTTCCCTTGTCCTATCACCTGTCACCATGAGAAGAGACCAGCCCTGCTCTCACTGCAATCACCTTTCAGGTATTTGAAGAGAGCAGTAAGGTCTCCCCTCAGCCTCCTCTTCCCCAGACTAGACAGCCCCAGTTCCTTTAGTTGCTCCTTTTAGGACATATTCCCCAAACCATGCACCAGTTTTTTTGCCTGCCTTTGGACCTGCTCCAGCACCCCAATGTCCTTTCTGTATTGAGGTGGTGGTCAAAGACACAGAGAGACAATAGCCTACATACTTACTATTTCACTGCTAAATAGCTAATTGTCCTAAATACTAAGGATTGTGCCTTGTTTCTTGTCTAAACTCGTCTTGTTTCAACTTCTGTTTGCTTTTGTATCTTGTCATGCCTTTGCGTACAAAGATATTCACCAAATCAAAACATCCTATCCATGCAAAATTTGAAATATGAACAGGGATTAGGAAGGTAGAATGTATCATGGAGGAGATTTCATTGATTTCAAATGCTTCCATCCACAGCAACTTAAAAATACATTATTTTTTATGTACAGAAAACAAGTAAATATTACTGAGCATTCTGAGAGTGAGTGAGTAAAGGAAGTGAGTAGTGAAGCACAAGTGAGTAGGTTAAGGAAGAATGAAGAAAGAGTTTCTCCTCTATACTTTCTCCTCTATACAAGACCTGCTCAACTTTCTATTTCACAGTTCAGACATAAGGCTTACATACTTCTTGTTCTCTCTTATAAGTATGTAATTCACAGTATTTAAAGGAGACTTGGGTATATAACATTTTATCATTTATTTTCTTCCTCTGTCTTTTATTTAACCACATGGAGCAGTAATTTCAGAGGCAGAAAATCAGACTGTCTTTAATATTTTCCACACAGCATCGAAGAGAGCTCAGATCTGACCCAACCTGTACAACAATGACTTGGAAGCAGCACAACACATTTTTAATTTTATCAAAAAATAACACTGTTGACTTAGCCAACCATTTGGTCTTCAAATAGTCTTTGACAATTTTCTGAAGCAACATAAGTAAACCAAAATTAATGCTTCTCAAAACAGGAAAAAAAAAGGATAAATTTTGATCGCCATATACTGAAGACTGTTCTTGGGTCTCTTGAAATCTTTATTCAGAGTTCATATATTGGAGGGCTTCATCTTGCTATTTGTTCAAGTTTCTATAGGTAACAGACAAAGCTAGCTACCTGGCAACAGTCTGAAATGGAGAAAGATGACACTGACAAAAAGAATAATGGCAATGTGAAAGAAACAGGAATGGGATAATGGGATAATGGCAAAGGCAAAGGCAAAGGCAAAAAAAAAAAAAAAAAAAAAAGGAATAGGGAAAAAAGAAAAGAAGAAAAGATAAATGTTTACAATAGTTTAATGTCTGCTATTCCTAATTCAGAAGAGAAACTGAGCTCAAGAAAAGGCAAATGAAATGCAAGAGGACATCAGAAATGGATGAAGCTAGAAATAGTGTAGTCAGAGGAATTCGTAAAACCACCCCAGAAAATAGACATGATTATTGTAAAGAAATGCAGGACATCTTAGGGAGCGCTAGATAAAACGGCAGCTGTTTTGTTCTCATACTCTGGCCTATTTCTTTTTAAACTTCACATCTTCTTTTAGATTAGCTCTATTTTTGTGTTTTCTCAGTGTATAAAAAGCAAAGAAAATCTAAACATAATGTCCATAAAATCTTTATATACAAATTTACATTTTAGCTGCGAGAATAACTTCACTTCAAACAGTTTCTGTATATAATTTATTGTAAGACGCTGGTGTTGCAAACATGAACCAACTAATGACACTTACATCCATAGAAAACAATTAGTTCCTGTTCTACTGTCTTAGCAGTGTAATATTCATAAATATTCTTTGAAAATTACCACAATGCAATACAGAACAGAAATAGAATTAAAAAAAAATGCAAGTTAAAAATAAATAACTGGATTATGGAAAACATTTGAATATTTACATTTTTTGTTATTTTTGCACCACTGACATGAGGCTTTGCTATGCCAATCCTGGTAGAGCAACCAACTAGTAATTTTTTATCATTAGTCAGTCTGAGAATTTTATGTTTTTGAAGGCAAAAATCTCAAGATGTCCAGTACCTAAAAAGTAAATACGTTTTGATTCAAAGCACAGAGTTAGAATTAATAATTCCACTCAGTAGTCCACTCAGTTTGGTCCCTTTTTACATATGGCAGCTTGAGCATCAAGTTTTCTGTCACAATATATAGCTAATGGAAAAAGAAGTCAAAAATTTGAAGTGTCAAAATCTGTAAGCTTGACTACACATAGGTAATTAACTACAGAAATAAAGGAATAGTTATAATAATTACTGACTCAATTCCATACGGAAAAAAAGCAGTTTGTGTTACTGCTCTGAATTTAATTTTTCTGGTTTTACCTGCAGTTATAAAAATAACATGAAACGTAAGCTGTTCCTTCTTAGAACATTGTTTTAGAAAGTTTTGATTGAAACAGCAAGATATTTCTGTGTTTTCTGAGTTTAATTAAAGACACTTTGATAAACTGAATCTTCACCAAAGATATAATTTCTTTAATATTTTTTTAAAGTGTAACTAAGTTCAGCAGATGTTAAAATACAGTTTCAGACATTGTGAACAAAAACATTCGCCTTTTCATGGTGGTAAGAAAAGTACATGAATGAATTCATACAAAATACACAGTATTTTATATATGTGTATTATTTTAGAATATATGATTGTATGTATAAAATTGTAGTATAAATTAAATGCAAGATGTAGTATATACAGCTTTTGGCATGATAATTAAAGAATAGGTAGGTGGCACTGAAAGTAATGCCTCCTATTTATCTCCATGGAAGCTGCAATAGAGAAAGCAGAACACTATCTGATAAATTCTCAGCTTTAAAATATTATTTTTCAACACAGACACCACATCAGCTCTTCATTTTCAGCCATGATGAAGAAGAGCCGTACTTTCACCACTTGCAGAGGTGGCCTGCTGATTCACATCTGCTATGACAGTGTTGAAAAAGTTGCCCACACAATCCATCATTTTAAGTCAGAACAGATGAAAAGTCAGAAGGTGTCAAATCTGCTGTGGATGTGGTAGGACAGTCCAGCCAAGATTGGCAATGTGCTCCACGATCTTCAAACTGCCACGGGGCCTGTTCTTATGTGTTGCCAGAGAAAGTCTCTCTTCCTTTGTGGCCCGATTATGGAAGTCTGAGTCTTCAGTTTTTTCAGCACTGCAGTGTAGTGGTCAGAGCTGATGGTCTGTCTGGGTTCCAAGAAATCCAGAAGGATCAGCCTTTTCTTACTTCAAGAGACAGCACTCATCACTTTACCTGCTGAGGGCTGTGTTTTGAACTCTTTCCTCAGTGGGGAATTCATGTGTCACCACTACATGGACTGCTGTTTCTAATCTGGCTCACACCATGACACCATGCCTAGTTACTCATGCAATACAGGAAACAGCCATCTTCATCCTCGTGTTCATTCAACATGTCCCGAGAAACAAGCACATGATGATGTTTTTCTTCCTGTGTGAGCATTAGTGGGATCCACGTGGCACAAGCTCTGCAATATTCAAACAGTGCCATCATTGTCTCTAATACACTGAAGCTGATGTTCATCTCCATACACAGTTCCTGGGTTGTAATATACCCATTCACACGCATGAGCTGATGAAGATGTACTGCATTTCATGACGTGGCAGTTGTGCATGGCCATCTGGAATATGGCTCATCTTTCACGTCACTGTTGCCACTGCTGAAACACACACCCAACACCATGCTCACATTTACTGTTTGTTCCTCATAAAAGTTCAGCAAGCGCTGATGAATGTCAATGGATGACAATGTCTGAATGAGATTTTTTTATGCATAGAGGAATTCAGCAACACACCTTTGCTTCATACATACTTCCATGTCAGATTGCATGCTGTCAGACTGCTCCTCTGCTGCCACCTCTCACATGGCAACAGCATGTGATGGAATATTGGTAGCAAGGTTCAACCTCTACTGCCATGCCACCAACACCTGACATTGTGGGCCAACAAAATAAAATAGGAGGTATTACTTTTGGAGCAGGTCTTCTCCATACAGAAGGCTGAATCTGCAAACTCACTTCCTGTGTCTTAATACATAAAAGTGTGATTTAAAATAGCAGCAATGGTAAGACTGCTAAAGTAAAATGCACATTCAATGCTAATCCCTCCATATCCTCACAGAATTGCTATCTGCAACAGACAAGAAAAATCTAGAGATTCCCACTTTCTAATGTACTTAAATTGACATGTTTTCCCTACTCACAGTTCATGGAAACCAAAGAACTCCTCACATAAAATACAGTCAGTATGAAAACTGCTCAGTTCTGGAGGGATGACTCATTTTCTGCACTGGTTTGGGGAAAACTCTTTATGAGGCTTAATGAATCTACTTACTCTTAGTCTGGCACCATCTATTGTAGATTTGCCAAACTGTATATCATTTGGACCTGAGCCTGGTAAAATCCTTTTCAATCTAAAAAAAAAAAAAAACCTAGAATAAATGAAGCAACCTTGCAATTTCATCTAGTCATCTCACTGAGAAATGCCCGTACACTGACTTGGAACAATATATTCTTAAAAAGCTTAAGAATTTTTGTTTAGTTTGGCTTATGGTTTCTCTTAGAAGACAAATATCATCACTGTTTAGGGTCTGTTTTTTGTCTCTGACTGGCTGCTTCATGCACCTTTGTGCACACACTACTTTTGAGCTGACTAGTTCCTGACTGCACCTGGAACAGAAAATTCATCTGTTCTGTTATTTTATCAGTCATTTAATCTTCCTGCTCACTGCACCTTCATATTCCATCTTCTACGTCAGTGAACAGTGTAGCATGGATGTCAGCTGCTGTCCATCACCCCAGAGCAACACTTTGGAAGACGTCACCAGTATAAAACCTGGTTTACTACTGCAACTGAAGAACTCTCTTCTGTGTTGCAGCTGTCCACTTGGTTGATCACAGCAACACATGGGGCCAATAGACAGAGCCTCAGCTTTTCTCTGATGTCACCTTTGACTCTCCTGTTTAGGTGTCCTTTCCAAAATCTGGTATCTGTATGTCATATTTGCTTTGCTCTGGTCAAGCAGTTATTACTTTCATGCACCAATCTTGTTGGATTGTTCCCTTTTGTGTTGACGTATTTCAACCTTCTTTTACTTTACTTTAACCATCATGTTATTAGCCTACAAGTCAATTTAGCCCTTCAATTATGTTGTCTACTATACACCTTTGGACATCATTGTCCTGTTTATTCCCATTAGCAAAAATGTTGGTTGCTCTTGCTTAGAATTTCTTTCATTTACTGCTCCCAAGAACTCAGTCTCA
The DNA here is from genome assembly GCF_987193195.1 of Phasianus colchicus. Lineage (NCBI taxonomy): Eukaryota > Metazoa > Chordata > Aves > Galliformes > Phasianidae > Phasianus > Phasianus colchicus. The sequence goes on from NC_143476.1 coordinate 15,218,652, forward strand.
GTCTCGAAGTTCCTCACATGCTCATAGTTTATTCACCACCATGTTCCCTTCTAATATACTCCATTTCCAGATCAGTACTGCATTCTCATTTCCTGCCATATTTTGCATTCTTTCATTCTCTTCCCTCTGCTGCATGTTTTGGAAACACTGTGCCCTTAATCTTCTTCATTTCAGAAATCTAATTTAACTAGGTAACAAACAACCTGCCAAGAAAGGTAACGAACAATATGCCAAGAAAGGTCATCCATTTTCACAGACTCATAGACAGACTATCATAATATTCATCACAATCAAATTTATATAGAGCAAACCTTCTCCTATCTTGTAGTTAAGCCTTGTATTAAAGTCTACATGTTATCCTTGGCAAAGTAAACTTTCAAAAGGCAAATCTTAATCTGAAGGCACCAAAAGGGAAGATAATCTGCCATTTGCCTCAATAGCTCTTCCAGGATTTAATTATATTTCCTTTAAAAGAATTTGTAAGATTTTTAGTTTGAGTTTCTCTGTTTTTACTTTGTTGTTCTTTGTTTCATTACTGTTTTATGTTGATAATAAAAAGAGCTATATAGTAACAGCATTTTCATTTATATGTTCAAACAATCCAGTCATATCTCCATTTCTTTCCCAGAAGATGCGTCACGCAAGTCCTGTCTTCGTTCACTTACATGTTCTCTAACCTAAGCAATTCAAAACGCATTTGCCAGACACCTTCATGTAACAGTGTGGTTTTATGATTCTTTATTATCAGTATTCCACATGGCAACATCACATAGAGCAGCGGGAGTTAGAGAGATAATGCTCCGGTTCTGTGGACTGCCAATTTTCCAGGCACCCAGAGGAGAAGTGTTACATATCCCAGAGGACTTTTCATTTCTGTTTTCTGTTCAGACGCAAAGATAGAACTTTGTCACAAGAAGTCCCTCTTCCTTACTGCTTGTCTTGGCATTGCTTGCTCCCTAGCCATCTTGCTTTCATCATTAGAATCAGGACTTTGGACTTTGGACACTCTCCCTCATTTTATTTATTTCACTCAATTCCAATTGTATTGCATCATATCGTGTTATCTTGCATTCCGATATTTTATTTAGTGAATTATCTTTCCTCCTCAGATTGTTGCAGCTGTTTTGTTTTCAGGCCCATCTCCCTACCCTTTCCCCTTTTTGCTCATTCCTCTTTCTTGGGGCTTAAGTCCATGGGTCACCCTGCCCTATTAGTCATGGATCTGCATTGAGCCAGCCTGAAAAACACTGACAATCGTAAGTTTTCTTGGTTGAAGTAAAAACTCCTCATTTTTACTTAATTACTGCACATTTTCAAGGGTTTTGCTAACTCTGGTGAGCACACTACGAGTTCAGGCTCAGCTGCCTGCTTGCTCTCATCACTGAATCCTGCATGGGGATATGCTTTCAGAGAGAGAAAGCCTATAACCATATTTTACAAAAACAGTTTTCTTTCCATATTCCTGAGCCACTAACTCTTGTTAGTGTACAACTCTAGTGTAAGTGAGATCACTCTGCTCCATCAATTGCTGGGCATGGAAAATCCCTCTGAAGCAGGGCACAATCAATCAATCAGTAAAATCCGTGCTTGGCCTTTCTCTTTATGTTACTAAGTTTCGTTTGAAAGGCTGCAAGGCATATGATTTCCAAGTGCAATCTTACAACAGTTGGACAAAGCAAGGAGACAAAGAGAGGAAATAACTAGCAGCTCTTCTATGGAGATGCAGAGAGGAAATAACCAGCAACATATGAGAAAGTTATCTGGCACCTGCAAAACTGCCCATTTTATGACATACATGGTGTGATTGCCTACAGTAAAATATTTAATACAGTTATTGATTATAAAATACTAAGGTCTTACTACACTGCTATTCCAATAGCAAGCCTACTAGCATCAAAAGAATAAGAAAGAGGTAAAAGTCCTGATAAAAATTCAGATTAAAATTATTCTTCTCTGTCTTCTGCCTAGATGGTTACAGGGAGTACTGTGCATATTAAGTGGGTTTCAAGCACAGTAATCTCTTACTTTTTGCTAAAAAACTATCAAGAAATATCCATGTCAGGGAATTCTAAAGATGAGCAAACAGAACAGCCACACCAGAAAGTAGTACACATTTTGTGGACTGCAACAGTTAAGCCTTCAAGGTGAACAAAGTTCCTTCTGTCTGAATATAACCAGTTCAGGCCGTCAGCCAAAATAACCAAACAGTCTACTAACTTTTACAGTAAGTTACGTAATTTCACAGTTATGGACCCTATTACCAAATGACACTATGTTTTTGAACTGCTGGTTGAAAATCCTGGCTGAAATCAATGAGTGAATGTGCTCTTACAGAACCTGCAGTTATTTTCTTACTAAAATCTTACATTACATTTTATACCTCACCATTTACTATACAGATTAATATAAAATATTAATATTATGCTGTTATATAAAAGGTCTCTATACCATTTTAAATGAAATATTAGTGTCAAATATAAATACATAGAAAATAAAAGGAAACACCATTTAGCCACCAGAAATCATTTAAACACGGTTAGTGCTTCCTGCACGTTACCTGAGAGAAAACAGAAAAGACAATGGAGTTTTTAAAAGAAATTGTATTCTAATTGAAATGCAGAAAGGAAAGAATCCAGAAAATGTTCATCAAATGCATAAAACATTTTCATGAGGTGACATCAGGAAAGTCACCTGACTTTCACCTCAGATTATAACCTCTATTCATAGTACAAGCAGACCACCAGTAACCACACAAAACAACTCCAAGAACAAATTCTACGATGCAAGCCATGCCCTTTACAGTGGGAATTTTAATAAGTGTTTGTGAAAGCATACTGCACCAAAGGAATCATTTCTGTAAATAAGTACGTGTCACATAGCATCCACTGGACGTCACAAACACTGAACTGATTACAAGGTGCCATGAGTGCCTCTACTGCAGTGATCAAAACTGACTCAATTCAGGCAACACTGTAATAAGCACGAAGAATAATTAACATCCAGAAGATTGACAAAGACTGAAGAAACTGAAGAAGCAAAGATACTGAAGAAAAAAAGAGCCAAGAAAAAAAGGAACACGGCATTAGGAATAAGGCAACAAGAGGATGCAATACTGCTTAGTCAAATTAGCCTTTACTAGACTTACGTTACACTTACTTACCTTATGCAGAAAACTCCAAATAATATTAGTACATATATATTGTAGTAAAGAACATAATACAGACTTCAGCTTGTCTTCACAAAAAGCAAACGAATACGAACATAAAATGGCAAAATAAACAGACTCATGAAATCTGTACTTTGGAAAGTTGTGAAACACTGCCATTTGTTCAGCTTATTAAAAAACTAAAATAGTTTTAAAACTGGGTACAAATCAATCATTCTTGGTTAGCCCTGTTTGTAAACATAGGATAAGAGTACATAGGGCAACATCTGCCTGAATTTTCTACCAGATGTTCTTCCCCGTCACAGTTTGCAAATAAATCTCCTTGAGGTTAAAGATTACCAGCCTCCTCTGGAACTAACATCCAGTGGTGTCAGTATCCAACATGGACAAAGCCATATTTCAATCCTTTTCCAACACTGTGGCAACAAATAAATAAATGTGTTTTTTTCATCCTCCCTTCCTCTCCATCCCCCCCTGCTTCCCCCTCCCCCTCCGCCCCATTTTGTTTTTCTGCATAGGTTAGATTTCAGGCTCAGAGACTACTAGGTCATACCTTAAACTTTTAACCCTACCATGTGATTCAGGTATGCTTAAGCACTTGACAGTAACAATACAGCTGATGTTATAGGGAAACACAGATACGACCTTGCTTATTTCCAGTCGCTAGGGACCAAGAGATTCAGCTCTCAAAAGGAAAATACATGCAAATATAAATACATATGTATGTATAACATATGAACTTATGTTACACAGCTCCCTTTCCATATACAAATCGCTCCTAGAATCCTAATTAAATGTAAAAATACATGTATAAGAACCTTGCAATCAGAATACCCCAGCTATAAAATCGTAGTTCATATATAAAGCATTACTGTAAGAGGCACCAGATAAATCAATGTCTCTTCCAGTACTTGAAGGAAGTATATAAACAGGAGGGGGTACGGCTGTTTATGAGGGTGGATAGTGATAGGACAAGGGAGAATGGTTTTAAACTGAGACAGGGGAGGTTTAGGTTGGATATTAGGAGGAAGTTTTTCACACAGAGGGTGGTGATGCACTGGAACAGGTTGCCCAAGGAGGCTGTGGATGCCCCATCCCTGGAGGCATTCAAGGCCAGGCTGGATGTGGCTCTGGGCAGCCTGGTCTGCTGGTTGGTGACCTTGCACATAGCAGGGGGGTTAGAACTAGATGACCATTATGGTACTTTTCTAACCAGACCATTCTATGTTTCTATAATGATTTCTTCTTTATTTCTTTATTTTTTTTTAATTATCCATGGATAATCACATCTACCTTGCTGTCAAATATATGCTGATGATGTGCAGAATACCCATCACTTATGCAAAAAACAGCGACAAAAAACAATTCTTTTAAAAGTAAATGATCTATGCAAGCAGAAGTTTCATAACCACAGAAACCACGTATCATTTGCGGTATATACAGTTCCTCTATATCACTCCTTATGCTGCAGATAAATAAGATCGTTTTTCTGCTCTCAGGTACAAAGAGGTTGGTTTCACTGTAGAGAGTGACAAATTTCACAGATCACTAAAGTGGCTTAAATAGCATGCAACACCCTCCAACCCTGTGCACTGTCCCTCGATGTCATGAAATACATCTGCCAAGAATACACCATCGGGCAAGACCTCCTTTGTTATGCTCTTGTAATCCTACTGCCTTGCTGCTTTTTCAGGATTCTGCCTATCACAGTTCTCCTCCCTCAATTTCATTCATCTTGGCATGCAAGTTCCCCAGGAATGACCAGCAGCTGCAGTATCTGCAGATCCCAGCAACATATGACAACACATAATAACAGTACATGCCAAAGATGCAAGCACTGCCAATTTCTGCATGCTTACAACAGGCTTCTCAGCCAAGAAACAGTCTGAATACTGAAGTTTAAATTATTTAAATGAACTAAAATGACAAACAAGAGACAAAATGAAATCTCATTCTGCCTTCCAATAGCGGCAGAAATGTTCCAGTGCAAAGTAGAAATTCAGCTAATCAAGAACAGAGCTCAATAAATCAGGTTAACCTTGTTACCTTATTAACAACACTTAAGAAGAGAGTACCTTATAGACAGTAACAAGCCCCTGTTAGCTGCGATATCAGTGCAGAATATCCTGATAATACTCATCCCACTGAAAGAAATATGCTCATAACTTGAAATAGATTTTTGTGAAGAAAGTATGAAATGCTCTAAGTTGATATTCAACTTGCATGTTGAGGATAAACAAGAGTTCATTTTTGTTCAGTTTTTAAGCACAGAATCAAACATACCTTCACATGTGTAAAAAAGTTTTCCTTTCTTCTGTGTAAAAATTGCACAAATTCAGATTAAGCTGGAATAAAAATCTGAAACAAAATTCCATCCAATGTGCAGTCTTTTTTTCTGCAATTAACTCACAGTGTAAAAAATCCACTGCAGTTAACTAGTTTTTTTTTTTTTTACAACCACATCATCATTAGAGTCAGAACGGACCCTTAAAGGACACCTAGTCCAATGGCCCTTCAATGAACAGGGACACGTCAGGGTGCACAGAGCCCAGTTCAGACTGACCTTGAATATCTCCAGGGACAGGACACTCACCTCCTCTCTGTGCAACAAGCTCCAGTGTTTCACTACTCTCTTCCTCACATCCAGTTTAAATCTCCCCTCTTTTGGTTTGAAACCATGTCTCCTTGGTCCTATCACAACTGACACTGCTAAAGAACCTGTCCCCTTCTTTCTTATGGACTCCCTTTAGATACTGGAAGGCCACTCCTGGAGAGATCTCCCCAGAATCTTTTCTTCTCTAGGTTGAGCAGCTCCAGCTCTCTCAGTTTGTCCTTACAGGGGAGGTGTTCCATCTCTTCAATCATTTTTGTGGCCCTGCTCTGGAAGCACTCCAACAGGTCCCCCATACTGAGGACTCTACATCTGGACGCAGCACTCCAAGTGAGGCCTTAACAGTGCAGAGCAGAGGGGCAGGAACACCCTTCTCGACCTGCTGGCCATGCTTCTTTTGATGCAGTCCAGGATATGGTTGACTTTCTGGGCTGCAAGAGTGCATAGCTGACTCATGTCCAGCTTGCAATCCACCAGTATTTCCAAGTCCTTTACCACTGAACAAGTGAAAAACAAGTGTAAAACAAGAGTTATTTGCAATCAGCAGGCAGTATTTATATTTGTGGTACAGATATGGTGTGTATCTCCCAGCACATAGAATGTTTTCAGGGTCCTGGATATATCTGGTCCCCACATCAAAGGAACCACTTAACCACATCGTTTAACCCCTGTCCATGGCCCCTCTGTGAAAGCCTGAGCAAGACATAGGCTGTACAGAGAGAGGAAGAGGAAACAAGAGGAGCAGGAAATATCAAGGTCAGAAAAGATGAAGGAAGAGGTGACATTTTAATTGGCAATAAATTAATTTTCTGCCTGCCAAGTCTGTTTTTGCCCTTGATTGTAATTGTGAAGTGATCTCCCCTGTCTCAACCAATAAGCTTTCCCCTGTCTACTTTTCCTATTTTCTCCACACTTCCTACTGAGGCAGAAGAGTGAGAGAGTGGCTGGGTGGAAGCTTGGTCCTTACTCAAGGACAACCTACCACACAGGGTAAATACTTAACAAGCACTTTCTAGTTTTATAATGGCAAGAGCCAGAGCAATTATGTCCAAGCCCCTTTTCAGCAACAAGCACCTTGTACAATGCAGATACAACAATATATTTCATTCACTGCAAGTCCTGTTCTGTGACCTAATTTTCTAATTTGGTCTGGACAGAGATGCTGGACACATATGGCCAAGGACATTGAGCCAATAAGCTGCAAACAAACTTGAGTGCAGAATTACAGTCTGAATATACCCTTAGGCTGAGCAAATTCCATGAGAATGTAAGTGATAGCTAAATCAGTATCTGAGTAATAATCTAAATGGCTCTAGAACAAAGTACAACCCACTAAGTACCTGGCTGATAGAATACACCTAGGGGATGAATGATAATAAAGCCCCAATTTTAGGTTGAAAACATAAATCAAATCTAAATTAGTAAAAGATGAAAGTGATGTATTCAGTCCAATCTTCTGAATATGTTTTTTGAGCAATGGGCTGCCCTTCTCATCTCCAAAATATGTACACTAGCAGAGCACTCTTCAGAGACAGAATTCAATGATACAACGTGACAGGTAAAAACTATCAGTAGTTTCTTAGGAAATCACTGTTTAGGTTAGCAGTATTGGTATCTTCTCAATTCCAAAGCAGAATCATAGGGGTTGGAAGGTACCTCTGGAGATCATGAAAGTCCAAGCCCATATTAAAGCAGACTCCCTACAGGAAAGAATCCAGAGTTTTTTAACTTCTCCAGTGAAGGAGACTCCACAATCTCTCTGGGCAGGACGTTCCAGGGCTCTGTCACCCTCAAAGAGATTTTTTCCTCATGTTCAGATGGAACTTCCTATGCTCCAGTTTTTGTCTGTTGCCCCTTGTCCTGTCTCTGGGCACCACCAAAATGAGCCTGATCCCATCCCTTGACTCCTGCTCTTTAGATACTTATAAACAATGTATTCATATTTATATACAGTGCTCTCAGCCTTCTCTTCTCCGTGCTGAACAGTCCCAGGTCTCCCAGCCTTTCCTCATATGAGAGGTGCTCTAGGCTCTTTATCGTCTTTGTGGCCCCCTGCTGGACTCTCTCGAGAAGTTCCCTCTTTATTGAACTGAGGAGCCCAGAATTGGATGCAGCACCCCGGATGTGGCCTGACCAGGGGGCAGAGCAGAGGGGGAGGACCACTTCTGTCTACCCGCTGGCCACGTTGTTTTTAATGCACCTCAGGATACCATTGGCCTTCTTGGCCACAAGGGTGCACTGCTGGTTCATGGCCAGCTCGTTGTCCACCAGGACCCCCAGGTCCTTCTCCGCAGAGTTCATCTCCAGCAGGTCAGCCCCTAACCTGTACTGATGCAGGGTTCTGAGATATTGCATCAAAGAAAATGAGATGCCAAATGAGAGAGACAGCATGAGCTCTATGCATTATTCTCCTACTCTCTCACTAACTAAACTTCATGTCTCACTTATCCACTGAGTAGAAAGAGAAGAAAGCAACAAGCAACATGGAGATCCAGATGCAATCATGTACTTTCTATTATAGTAATCTCTTTTCCAACAGATGTTTCAAAAATCTAAATAACAAAGAGCAGAAAGTAATTTCTACAGAAAAAGACATCAGAAATTCTATTTGAGACAAAACCTCTACATTTAGGCCTTAGGATTCTATTTCTTTACTTCTTCATATCACTGAAACTACTTGATGCCTCTTAATTCTTTCCAGCCAAAGTGCAGAGAGCATGAAAAGGAACTGCTTTACAGTTTCAGTTAGGTAACTCTACCAGAAAATATTAGAAAACTGAAGATGAAAACAAAGTAAATATGACTAATAAATGCATATATGTAAATAGTAAATAATTCTCTGAGCATTATTACAACAGCTATTTTATTCAATTTCAGGCATTTGCACTTGAAATCATAACAAAGGATAATAATGAGAATGTCTAGGTCTAGAAGAAATATTCAAAAAGTGATTGAAAATGTTTGTGATAAGTCGTTTAGAAAAGACAGAAGGAGAACACACGGTTCAGTGCAAAGGGATGCTCTCTTCCACAATTATTAGTAGCTAAAACTGCAGCAAGAGAGAGCAAGGGAAAAGAAGTTCTGATAACACTGAAACAGATGGCCTAATGAAGTGATATTATGACTGTCACAGGTTTCTGAAATGAACTTAGGCCATGACTTACCTGGCAAGACACAAGCATGAACTAAGTGATCTTTTAATATCGGTACCTGTTTTGCAAAGAGCTAATATTAAGTGGTTTTTTTCTACCAAGGCCTATAGCAAATATAAACAGTGATAGAAGAAGTGATAATGTATAAATAGAATCCCTGCTGGTTATTTAGGAAAAAGAATAAAAGAAAATTTAAACTTCTGCTTTGTTTCCGTTTGATCTTAATTCAAGCAAATCATCGGTTAAGATGCCATTGCATCTACAACAAGAGCTTTCAGATGACACATCAAATACTGATCATCACCTTTAAATGACGCCAGAGGGCCTAATTTTTTCATGGAGGTATCAAAAATCTACAGAGATTGAGAAAGACATAAAAACACATAATGCTGGAAACATGATCTATCTGGAAAAAAAATAAATGAAGGAACTCCAAAATGAAATATGAAGGAAAATAAGGTAGCATTCTTCCAGTATTCAAGGAATCACTGTTGAGAAGGGGTGATGAACTTTTTAGCTACACATACATTGGAAAAAATTCTTGACAACATTAAATAAGATATGCCAGAGTACGCCATTCAGGAGGTTTTAAAAAATGTTTATGACAAATTTACATTAGGGATAGTCCATAGGTAGACTTCAGTAAGCAGGCTGCATGAGCAGATGACCTTCACATAGCTGTGTTTCTATGTTGTTCTATAGCTGTGTTACATCTCAGTTGCCTGAAAAAGTTAGATCTGTAAAGCTACTTCAGTAATCAAATATTTATGTACTCATATTGGAAGGAACAAATCAGAAATTTGACATATTTAACATTAAATAAGGATCAAAAAATTACCCTTTATAAAAATCTCTACAGATTCATGGAATGATAGTATACATGCAGAAACATCTACTTTCAATAAACAGGAAGTGTAAATATCCTTGTATTTTAAAAAGTATCAACAATCAAAAATCCCAAACTTGGAATTACTGGGATAATATATTCTAAAATATGCCAATATAATCATTTACAAGACCAAAATTAACTGGGAAAATATCAATTATTTTCTGAAAAAAAAAAAAAGAAGGTAATTTTGGAATTTTCTAAACTGTTAAAAATGAATGCACAAGAATAAATACAAAAACCACTTCTAACTCAAAGGCTATGCTTTGTTTCACTCTAAATACAAGGACAGGTCAAAACATTCATGGCTTCTCAGAGAAATACCTACTAACTGAAAGTACTGTATTTGCTCTTGAAATTATCAAAGCTTTTATATATCTAGCAGAAAAGTCTTGCTTACTTACATTAACTCTTTTGAAGATAACTGCAGAACTTGCTCAGAGGTGAAAAGGTGTACCTCATAAAGCTTACTGCTTTTTGGTACTGTTTACATGCTTTTTGTAAAGAGGAAAAAAGACGACTTTTTTTTTTTTTTTTCCAGAGCACTCCCAGGGACAGACAGCATGTTATGTTATAATATATAATATGTTATGTTATGTTATAATAACACAATTAACTGGTAAACAGGCTGTGACACTACATCGCCTCACTGAAGATAGAAGAGCTCAAGGTCTCCAAAAAGTGACCAGCAGCAATATGCTCCAGTATGTTCCTATTGATTAGACTTCTAAGGTCTGAACAAAACTGGTAAAACATCAAGAACAGGAAACAGTCTTCCAGGGACTGGAATGACACTCACAGCTCATGTATCATTATGCACCATTAAGTTCTACTTGGATGGGAAAAAAACGTGACCACTGAAGAACGCATTCCTGCAAATCCCATTTATCTTGTCAGCACTTCAAACTTATTTCATAAGTCAGAGCCACTGTCATTCCACCTCAGGGTAGACACATTGGTCTGATGACTTCCACTTGATTCTTTTATAAAAAGATTGTTATTGAAAAAAGTTTCAGCCATTTTATCCACACTTTCAGTATTAGCTCCAAAAGAACTCCTGCTATGCATGCAGATGACAAACTAAGATTTTTCATTAATTTTTATTCTTGATTTTCAAACCATCACCTGGCTGCTTCTTGTCATGTGTCAACAGTTTATGGGCTGGTTCGGCCCAGTTCCATGACTAGCAGGATGGGGTAACCCAAAGACCATTGCCCTGGGAAAGGGAAAAGGGAAAAGGTAAGGAGATGGGCCCAAAAACAAAGCAGCGGCAATGATCTGAGGAGAAAAAAACTAATTTATTAAATAAGACATCTAAATACAAGATAGCATGCTATAATATCATACAGCATAATTGGAATTTAAGTAAATAAATAAAATAAAATGAGAGAGAGTTTCTGAACACTGAAGGCCTTACTCTAGTAAGCTGAGCTGATATGTCTGGGATCAAAAGGGAAAGTCAACTGATCTACAAACTTTTTTTATCTTTCCCTCTGAGGGGAAATGGTAACAGAAACAGCAACCAGCCATCTAGGGATGTAGTTCTTCTTCTCTTTTGGGACGGGTAACTGGAACTGGAGCACTAACTCTTTAACTCCCAGTGCACTACATGATGTGATGATGTGGAATACCAATAACCAAAAATCATAAAACCATGATATCATGTCACAGATTACTTTCAAATCACAAAGGAAAGAATCTTCAAGTACTCTGGTGTGCTCTCAATCAATGATCAGCAATGACAGACAGCATCTTGACATTCTACTAGGTACTCCAACAAAAAGACCAGCTCAATACTAAGCTGTGGTCAAACAAAACAGATGGCATTTTAGAGAGCAAAAAGGACAAGGTCAAATAAAACAGAAAACATAACTACCCTCATCATTAAGTGCTCTCTAGCCTGACACTATCTGTTTAGAAAAGGAGACAGAACGCAGGAGAGAGAGACATACAAGTAGAGATAGGAAGTGAGGGGATAAACAATAATAGTTATAAGGGTTATGAATTAAAAGAGCATGAAAAAAAAAAAAAGGAGAAAATTACTAGCAGAGGATTATGCCATTAATAATTAAAATTCAGCATTACATAAGGTACTTGCCTAGAAGAAGCCAGATGACAAAGTCAACTCTTATCTTTTCTGCCCTTCCTTCAGTTCAGGATTATATGAGAGCTTTCTCACTACTGTTTTCCCACGCTTTACCATTCCCTTCCCACAGTGCTTACAGGCAGAGCATGACTCTTGACATATTAAAGGTATCAAATTATCAGTCAGGAGACAAGAAATACAACCTGAAATCTGAAATACTGAGCAACACCCAACTGACTGTAAGTCAGCTAACAGAATACAGAATCACAGAATCACCAAGGTTGGAAAAGACCTACAAGATCATGCAGTCCAACCATCCACCTATCACCAATAGCTCTCACTAAACTATGTCCCTCAATACAAAATCCAAACGTTCCTTGAACACCTCCAGGGTCAGTGACTCCACCACCCCCCTGAGCAGACCATTCCACTATCTGACCACTCTTTCAGAAAAGTGTGGTCAGGCACTGGAATGGGCTGCCCAGGGAGGTTGTGGAGTTTAATTAGTGTTCCCCGCTTATGCAGTAGTTTACAAAGTGTTCAGTCAATGCTCATCATCAGTTCTGTCTTGGCCATTAATTCCAGTCATATCACTGTCTACAGTCTGAAAAAAATCAGTGGTGCTGACAGCTCATATAAAGCATGACCCACATAAAGCCCAGCAGACGGGGTTGGCATTCAGGGCAGACACCCAGCAGTGTGCAGCCTGCAGCAGGTGGGATGCAGGGAGGGGCTGCGAGGAGATCATCTGCTATGCATGTGCTCACAGGATGGGAGTTTGAGCACAATTGCTAGACTATGCCTTTTATATAACATTTCTGTATTGAACTCATCATCTCATGTGGATACTGTAAACTCTGCTAGCCTATGAACTTGTTTCTGGGAGCTGTTTGTGGGATGACACATTTACAAGGAAGCAGTACCCTTACATCCACCTGAAACACAGCTAAGAAAGCTCCCAATTTAGAGGCGCCTCTAACTTGTTCATTTTTTAACTACGTATGCCCATTTCCATGGCTAATGCCTTACTGTTCTGTAGGTGGGACCTGGATTTGTTCATAGGTAATTTTTTCCCAATATGCTATCAGAGGACACATCTCCCTGGCTCTCTGATCTGGAATGGGAATGGGTGCAGACTGCACCACAAACAAGATGTTTTCCAAAAAGCAGATGCTTTCTGTAAAAGTGAATTTTAACAGCTTAACTAAAGGTAGAACACTAAAATCCTAAAAATACTAGCAGTAATTCAGTTGAGTTTAGGGAAGCCTACTCAAATGAAATCCATACTAAGAAAAAAAAGCTAAAGGAAACTGAACTGTGCTAAAGCTGAATTAAAAATCCAATAAACAAATTTCCCAAAGATGAAATAAAATGGCTTTAAACAATTTAAATCACGATAACTCTGAACACCAATAGACCAGTATTTCTCATCCACCCACAATTTCAGCACGTTCTGAAAATAAATAAACACTGAACTTTGACGCAACTCAGCACTGCAACAAGCAAACCAGAGTGACAGCTACAGGAAAGAGACACATTCTAAAAGATGGCAAAACTTTCCTTTCTAAGGTCTAAGAGAAGCTTCATGAAATAACATCAACACATTTTGCAAACACTGCCAGATCTGTCTAATATGCAAAGGGTTGGAAAACAATTACCTAGAATGTTGCAATCTCTGTGTTGTGACTTTGTGGGTCATCTTATCTACATCTGTACAAAACATCCTTGTGGACAAAATTCTTAATATATTCACTCTCCAAATATTGTCAGGAAACGACAATTCTTCTAAATCAGATGGTATTTATTTATTTATTTATTTATTTACAAGGTTGCCTACGGGACAGCATGTTGTATGAACCTTATGAGGCCCCATAGAACTGTTCATACAGAAAACACTTTTTCAAGACTCAATGGTGATCAGCAGAGGTAACAAGAGTCCATTACAGTTAGGAGCACACTGCAAGAGATTAGTTCTTTGTTATTCTTCACTGGACAAATACTGGAAGAAATTATAACACAGAGAGATGTAAAAACAGGAGTGCAAAAAGAAAGAAAAAAAACATCTAACACTGGAAGACAAATATCTGAATTAATCACATGAAGAACCTAATTTAGCCTCCATCTCTGAATCATCTTTTTCCACATAGCATAGAAAGATCAAAGACAATGAATTAATGAAGCTGATATGCAGTAAGCTGGTAAGAAGACACACAGCTATGTAAGCACAAAGTTCATATCTGTACCTTTCTCTCTTAAAAGGTGTTACCATGTGCTTATTAAGGCTATCATTCTGTGCTTCTGAAAGGACAAATGGAACAGAAGCCATTGTTTTAAAAGAGTAATCTAAAAGATCATGCAACTGCAGACTTGTATCACTCCATTAATTTATCTTGGTTTATTCAGCCTTCAGAATTAACTCACTGTTGAGGTACACAGCTAAGTCAGATACCTGTGATGAACAAGAAAGAACATTTGGATACTAATACGTAATGCACAAAACATATTAAGGAAACAGTAATAGTATCTAGATAGGAAACAAACTGTTCCAAAGATTTTGAGAATTGGGTATCAAATACCACCAAAATTTAACCACTTCTCTTTTTGCATAGGAAGAGAAAATAAACGTTTATGCACCAACATAAATTGTCTTAATCCAATGAGATTTTTCATAGTACCAAAATTTCTCTTTTTTTTCAAAGCTGATACTCACTGCTCCTGCCACCCAAAATATTTTAAAATTCCATACAAGAGATACTTGCTATGCATTGTTGTATATCAGTGTTTCCACATTCCTAATTATTCCCATTACTGCCTAAACTAAACCTACACCAGCACCAACAACAAAATCTCCAATTCTCAAACATTAGTAATACTTTTTACCCATAGAAACACTACAGTATGGTTTGGCTAAAGCAATACTTTGTTGACTGTCCTAAATGATCAAGAAAAGCACAATTGATACAGCAGCAACTGAGAATGTCTAGGTCCACTTACATTTTTAGATTGGGTTTGTCTAAAAAATTAAAATAACTAAAATATATATAGAATATAATTTATTCTATTAAATTTTAAAAACGTACAGAAGTGTTTCTAATTAGCTCTCACACATTTGGAATAAGATGAATCAAAATAAAGTCACAATAATATCTCACATCTGTTTCCACATAACACATCAAACCTTTATGTGCATTTATCAATGTCATGATCTGTATATAAATTTCTTAGTACTTTTCTGCAGTATTTCACCAATCAATCAGCAAACATGAAAGAACATAGAAAAAAGAAAAATGGCAAGTTTTTTTCCAACATTTCTGCCAGGAAGTGGTAAAGCCAAATCCTTACTCATTTTGACATCAAAGATAATATTGTTTCTTTTTGGTGGAATTATATATACTTCTGTGTATTCCAGTATGAAATGACCGAACACGCAAATAATAGTAGCTATCCAAAATTAGTTAAATGCAAGTGAATGATACGGGGCACTTTCATAGGATATGAAATGGGCACGCAGAAAGACCTTTTCTGCAATTCTAAAATGTAAGAACACGATGATAAATGATATAGTTTTATATGCATGCACTCAGCAATTAAAGTTACACAGAGAAAATAAGAGAAAAATATAGAAAGAAGGTAAATTCAAACAGAATTTATTTTAGACTGCTTGCAGGATTTAAAAACTTAAAAGATATTTTCTTCTCTAATGGATACACAATTTACAGTTGTCTTAAAACTGCTACAGTTGATCAAAATGTATTAAAATTAAAACATCACAACACTACTTGAAACCAGAAAAAATAGGAGAGAGCTACTGGGAGACTACAACATTATTTTTTCAGCAATACAATTTATGTTGACTTAAACAGCAAAATGTCCAAATTAATTCCTACCTAATTTTAGGCATTTTTATGATAATCACTAGGGAATGGCAAAGACATTTATGAATAACAGAGAAAGAAAGCCTTAGTTATCAAACCTTCAGTGTACTGAATGCTCATCTATGCAGATACTGAATCTGATTACAAAAATAATTTGTCTTCACATTTCAAAAACTGTATACATTTGCTAGCAGTAACACGTGTAGAGTACACTCACTACATGTAAAATAAGAACGGATTCTTCGACATTTTTTTTTGAAATCTTAGAATATGAAATTGGCAAAGATATTTCAATATCTTTCAATTTTAAGAGGTTTAGTGTGCTGTACTATATCAAGGCACGTTCTCCAAAGAATGCCCTGGCAAAACACAACAGAAAACAACAGCAAGACAAAACTGCAATACAATTCCAACAGCAGAAGTGCAGGAAATGGCATAATCAGGGTTTTAAATAAAACCAAGCATTTCAAGCAATCAACCAGTGAGGTAAGATATTACTCAGATATTTTGTTTTAAGGAAAATCCAAGCACTTTGAACATAATAAAAATCAGGCTTAGCACAGAATTCTGACATAATTATGCTTCTACTATCATGGCTTATGTAAAAATAAAAAATCCACGGTCACACAGTTTAGTTCCATTCCTGTACAAAAATTTTCTAGCTATATTAGGCTTTCAAAACTTTAAATTCCCATTGCTCCTTGGACAGCTACAGCACTGTGTTTCAAAGTCAATGACTTTCACTATTTTCTTTCAGTTAGAATGAAAGTTTTTCAAATAAAGTTATCAACTGATGACAACATCAATCTCTGTTAAAAAAAAAAAAAAAAAGAGCACTGAGGAACAACAGCAGGAGAAAGTTTGTAGCACATCTGCACATACAACTTTTGGAGAAGCAGCATTTGTCACTACCTCTGCAACCATATAAATATGATTTGCTTTCAGCATAACATGAACTTATAATTTAAAACAGAAATAACAACTGCACATGAAGCTTTCTGGAAATATTTGTTCATTACTTTCTTCTTTTTCTATGAACACATTAAAAAAAAAGAAAGGTCACATTTGAAAACTGAAGAACTGTTATTCAGAGAAAATGATTTTTTTTTCATTTCAGAGTTCTAAAAGAATATACTGGGGGAAATATATTGTCACCTGAATCTTTAAAAATAGATAGAGGAAACAAACTGATGTTAAACAAGCTTTCTAAAAGTGTTAAAAAATCTGCAAAGTACATATGTTAGTACACTAGAAGAGTACAAAGTGGTATAACTCAAAGGCTTTTATTACTGGGTTCAGTCTGTTTGCATTTAGCAGTTTGTCTTGCATCACAATTCTTCATAATGCTCATATGCACAGGCACATCTGACATCAAATGCCTTTCAGAAAAGTCTTCATCATGAGTTTGTCTGCTTTTAACACTGGTGAATTCAGTTTACTAACTGAAGACTGGAAAAGCTTGTGATCGAATCAGCAGTCATGAGAATCATGAGAAGCATTTCCAGCCAAACAACTGCAGCAGAATGTTCAGTTCCACCCCATAACACAATTCTGCCACATAGCAATCAACCCATCAAAACAACCAAAGTGTTTATTCATCCTAATAATGCATCTCATGGAACAAATGTCAGAATCCCTTAAGAAGAGATGTGTTCAAACATAATATTACTTTGCATTGATAATAGTTCATCCCTACTCAGGAAGATCTGTGGCAATCAATCACTGCCAGAGAAAGACAAATTTTTACGTAGAATGTTTTTGTGAGGTGATTAGATAACACTGATGTTTAATCTCTGTTCCACTAAGTTTTGAAAATAATTTTGATTTGGATATATATGGCTATTGGAAAAAAAAAAAAAAAAAAAAAAGGTAAAACTTTTCCTTGAGAGGAGGGGAAGTTGCCCTCTATGTTAGGAATTGAATAGATTGTGAAGAGCTGTGTCTGAGAAACAGCCATGACCAGATTGAGAGCTTACGGATAAAAATCAAGGATCGGCACAGTAAAGGACATCTTATGGTTGGGGTCTGTACAGGCCACCCGATCGGGGAGGGGCCTGCTGATGAGGCCTTTTGACTTCAATTGAAAGACAGAAAATGTTGTGCTCACGGGCTCTTGTCCTGATGGGGAATTTCAACCACTGAGATATCTGCTGAGATAGCAGAAGAGCAGACGGCAGACAATCCAGGAGATTCCTGGAGTCTGTTAACATCCTGGTTCAGGTATTAGAGGGACTGACCTGAGGTGAAGCCTTACTAGACCTGACACTCAGCAATGCAGAGGAGAGCATTAGAGAGGTTAAGACTGGAGGCAGCCTGGGCTGAAGTGACCATGCCTTGGTGGAGGTTGTGATCTTGAGGAATGCAGGCCTGGCAACAAGTCAGGACTCTGAACATCAGGAGAGCAAACTTACAGCTGCTCAAACAACTGCCCGATGGGATCCCTTAGGAAACTGTCCTTAAGAGCGAAGGAACAGAACAGAGCTGGCAGCTCTTTAAGGACACCCTTCTGAGAGCACAAGAGCTCTCCATCCCCCAGAAGAAGAAATCAAGCAGAGTAGGCAGGCAACTGGAATGGCTGAGCAAGGACCTGCAGCTTAAGCTGAGGGAAAAGAGAGAAATGTAGAGGAAGTGGAAGCAGGGTTTTGTAGCCTGGGAGGAATACGGGTGCATGATCTGCATGTATAGAGATACAATTAGAAAAGCCAAGGCTCAGATGAGGCCGAACTTGGCAAGGCAGGTTAAAAAATAACAAGAAGGGGTTCTACAGGTACATAGGCAGGAAGAGACAGGGCAAGGAGAGTGTTCTAATAAATGAGGAGGGAGAACTGGCTTCCTCTGACATGGAAAAAGCTGAGGTACTCAATAAGTGCTTTGCCTCAGTCTTCACTGGTGATCAGGCAGATCTGTCAGGACCCTAAACCTCTAGGTGAATATGAGAGGAATGGATTCTCTCCCACTGTAACAGTGGAACAAGTTTCTGAGACCTCCACATGAAACTGAATGTATATAAGTCCAAAGGGCCAGATGAATGACACGCATGCCAGGGTTCTGAGAGAAACAGATGATGTGGTTGCCGAGCTACCCTCCATCGTATTTGAAAAATCATGGTTGTTGGGTGAAATTCCCAGTGACTGGGAAAAAGGAAACATTACTTTTTAAGAAAGAGGAGAAAGGAAGATCCAGGAACTACAGGCTGGTGAACCTCAACTCTGTGCCTGGGAAGACTGTGGAGCAGATCCTCCTGCTTACTGTGTTAAGGCACATATAAGACAAAGAGGTGATTCGAGACAGCCAGCATGGCTTCACCAAAGGCAGATCTTGCCTGAGCTATCTGGTGGCCTTCTATGATGGAGTGACAGCTTCGGTGGACAGGGGAATGGCAATGGACGTCATCTACCTGAATTTCTGCAGAGCCTTTGACGTGGTCCCTCATGGAAAAGTATGGATTTGAAGGATGGACTGCTCAATGGACTGGTGCTTTTCAACATCTTCATCAATGACACAGATGATGGCATTGAGTGCACTCTCAGCAAGTTTGCAGATGACACCAAGCTGAGCAGTGCAGGCAATACGCGGGAGGGAAGCCATCCAAAGGGACCTGGACAGGCTGGAGAAGTGAGCCCATGTGAACATGATGAGGTTCAATTAGGCCAAGTGCAAGGTGCTATAATCGGGTTGGGACAATCTCAAGTATTTATACAAACTGGGAGAAGATCTCCTTGAGAGCAGCCCTGGACTTGGGGTCCTGGTGGACAAGAAGCTGGACATGAGCCAGCAGTGTGCACTTGCAGCTCAGAAGGCCAACTGTTTTCTGGGCGGCATTAAAAAAGGAGTGGCCAGCAGGGAGAGGGAGGTGACTGTCCACCTCTACTCAGCATTTGTGAGGCCTCATCTAGAGTACTGGAGGTCTGGGGCCCCCAGCACAAGAAGGAGCTCTTGGAGGGGTCTAAAAAAGGGCTACTAAGATGATCAGAGGACTGGAGCACCTCTCCCATGAAGAAAGGTTGAGGGAACTGGGTCTGTATAGCTTGGAGAAGAGAAGACTCTGGGGAGACCTCATTGTGGCCTTCCAATACTTGAGGAGAGCATATCAATGGGAGGTTTAGGTGCAACTGTTCACCAAGGTGGATAGGGATAGGACAAGGGAGAATGGTTTTAAACTGAGATAGGGGAGGGTTAGGTTAGATATTAGGAGGAAATTTTTCACCCAGAGGGTGGTGAGGCACTGGAACAGGTTGCCCAAGGAGGCTGTGGATGCCCCATCCCTGGAGGCATTCAAGGCCAGGCTGGATGTGGCTCTGGGCAGCCTGGGCTGCTGGTTGGTGACCCTGCACATAGCAGGGGGGTTGAAACTAGATGATCATTATGGTACTTTTCAACCCAGGCCATTCTGTAATTCTATGACTGTACAGACCAAGGTAGTCTTTACAGATCTGTGTGGTTGCCTTTTTTTTTTTTTTTAATATGTACAGCTTCTTTCTTTACATGCAAGGACTGTGATTTAATGAGGCAGATAAATGTGATGAACTATTTGCTGTGGAAAAGAATATCATCCCCTGAGAAAATCATTTTAAAAAACAAACCTAGATATGTTACGAGTCATTATTATAAAACAGTTAAAATCTTCCATCTAACCATTTCCATCAGTTATTAGGTAAAAGCACTTTTTCCACTGTGAAATCAAAGGAGAACAGTTTTTATCCTTTCCCTTTGTGCTCGAGTTGATTGAGTGCTCTTGCTAAAATGTTACATTCTTGTCCCCTCTTTGTTCACCGGAAGCATAGATAATCCAAGCAATTGAAATGCAAAGGTAGATTCAGAAAGCAACACACTATACCACAGCAAATTCATAGCACAGAAGGGCAAAGATAATTGATTCCAAATCCGTCTCAGAAAAAGATCTGAAGAACCATAAATTACAGTAATGAGCATACAGTAATTATAAAAAATGAAAACTGGACCTCCACTGATCCGAAGTTAGCAGCTAATTCTACTAGTACTTTTAAAATAAAATTTTAAATTTGCTGTTTGCTATCTCCTGGATAAGTTACCACATTATTAATAGCACTCCTGCTGTAGTCAGGAAGTTGCTCATCTATGACATGTAACAGTGCATATGCAGAAATTTCTGAAGCAACTTCTCTTTTGAAACGTGAGCTCCGCTTCTGAGACAACTCAGGCAGTTGTCTCAGTTGTGACAGGCAAAATCGGATACATGAGTGTAGATAAAAATACAGAACAAGAACTCCCTGGTTTTGAAAGCTCACAAGCCCTCTCCCTCTCACTCACTGGAAAGGAGTACTGGAAAGGAAACATACAGGAAGACAGTCAGGCCACTTATACCTATACCCTTTCATATCTGATCACACACGTCACCCAACTTGCCATATTCTAAAGTTTTCCAGACCTCAACTAACCTTAATATTCTTTGCATACAAATTTCTCTATATTTGCATCCCTTTCTCATCTAGCTTTTCAGAATTGCTTCCAACAGCACAAAGTTTGTTTGTTTGTTTAAAAAAAAAGTTCCTCCTAAACATAAAAATGCAAGGATGGGAGCCATGATTTGGCTGTTTAAAAATGCAGAAAATACACAAAAGTCACATACAGGAAAATATGTTTTCCTCATAACACGACAAAATCCAGACAGCCAGTCATAAAGGGGGAGAGCTAACAAAAACACACTGCCTTTGAATTATATTCATTCAAGTCAAGATGAGAAGTATGCTATGAAATTGAATTTATGCATTCAAACTAGAACAGCAGAAAAATCTATATATCCCATGAAATTCAGGTCATGTTGCATGGCATCAACAAGAAACCTAATGGACTTGATTATCCTTGGAGACTTGGTCATTAACTTGTAGCTTTTATGATTTGGGATGAAACCAGCTGTTTTATTTTTCTCATCTAATTTACATATGCTACAAAAAAGACTTGCCCATAAACACTTGAGATTCCATAAATTAAAGTGCCTCCTCTACATCATACTTTCATTTCCCACTTTGTGTGAAAGTTGCGTATAGAACAACTTTAAAAAACACATCCTTAGACAGGAGGCTATATAAAATTCAATAAAGTTTCAGTCTACCATAAATGTCATTAGCACAGCATTCCTACCTGGCCACTGAAAAAATGAAATGCAAGAACAATATTTCTTTATTGGAAAGGATAGAGCAAAAAAAAAGTTGTGAGTTATGAAACAGATGAGTATTTGTGTTACCACAACTTCTACAAAAATAGAAAAGGTTCAGAATATGTCAAAAGCTGGAATAAGAGAAAATGAGATAAGATGAAATAAATAATGCCTGCATAATTAAACAGACCAATAAAGCTTTCCAGACCAACAAGCAAACAAAAAACAAAAAACAAAACAAAACAGCAAACAAACAAACAAACAATTTAGAATGTATTTAGAATTGCATATGTTCACTGTGGTACACCATCAAAATTACTTTTATCAAACTACACTTATTAACCTACACCAGACAATACAATAGGGAAACCTGCAGTTTTTTCAATGTGCCCTATGTGAGTAATCTGATAATGCTCTCTTTTATAAAGGAAGAACTACATCAGAGAAACTAATGATAAGGTTTTCATTAATTAAGGGTGTAAACCTACTTTGTACTTGCAATCACTTTTCATTCATTAAGTACTATCTCTTATTCCACAGGCTAGAGCTCCATATAATTATTTCCTAATTACAATTTTTCAAATATCCAAGCATAAAAGTATACAGATATAAAAACTGAAATTTCACCATAACACACATTAAAAAAAGGGGAAGCAAATTGAGATGATATGACGAATCTTCACCTCTGACAATGTTTTTAACTGTGAACATGCACCATATCTTTGAATACAGTATTCACACATTCCAACAACTAACTTCATCACACTGCTACACTTTATTTGCAGATGTTACATGCTTAAGCAAAAATTTCCAAGTCAATAAAATTCAGTATAAGCTTCTGAAAAACGTAGCTAAAATACTAATGTTATTTTATCAAAACAATGAGATATATAACTGCAAATTTTCAGTAATTTTATAATAGTTTTTTTACATATGTTAATAATGGTTGAGAAAATATTGCAATCTTGGACTAACCAACTCTATATTAACATTGAAGCATTTGAAAACAGAGAGAAAGCATAACCCAAGACAAATAACGAAAAAAGACCTTTACCATTTGATAACAGTACACATTAAAAGCTTTCACAGCATAAAGGAACAAAGCTAAAGGAACAAATACTACCTACTGTGTGAATATGTTACACAAGAGAAATGTATTTAAACAGTAAATTACTGTTTTCTTTAAGCTAGTAGGAATTAAGCCTTCCTTGTAATGCACTCTACCATGCAAAACATTGTTTCTTGCAGTTCTCAAGTACTGAAGACTTCTACTGGGTTGTAAGAGTTGACAAACTTCTAACACACAGTTGTTAAGAAAACTAAATAACTGCAATTTCCCCAGCAGATCCTTTCTTTCCTAGACCTATCTGCATCACATCATCAAAAGCTTTAGGAGTCTGAACTTTCTCCTCTCATCTGCTTGCTTTAGCAGCACCTTATTCTTACTTTCCTCGGTTGTCTCTTCCTCTCCCTTTTTTTGACTTTGCAAGTTACTAGACATAAACTGTGTTTTCTCAGCACACAGGATTCTTCAAAAAGGAAATGACTGCTTGTAGAGATGTTCACAAAATAAAAGTACTGACATAACAGCAACAGAAGTACTCCACAGGTCTCAGTAGAATGGTTGCTAAACATAAAGAGGAGTTTACAGGCAAAAACATATTAGAACTAACGTCATCTTCTATACAACAGCAAAACTGCTTTCTAGTGTTATTTAATGAGAGGTTCAGATGACCTACATGCATTTGACAGTCAAAAAGAACTACGCCAAAATCAGTGAACCAAGTTCTTACAGGAATATTCCAGCATCCGTTAATTAAGACTTACCCTTTGCCTAACCTAATTTTAAATTGTTTCCCTTTTCAAATCAAAGTATGCTGATGTCTTAACAATGGCACATATTAATTGGACTGCTCTAGAAAAGAGCAGGACAATGATGCCCAGATGAAGGCTTACCTCTGACAGCAAATTACTTGTGATCATTTTACACTACACTTGTTGGCAGTTTTTCTACTCATAGTTAAAAAACGTAGTTGAAACAACAATAACATTTAGATGTACAACCCCATGAAAACAGATCATCCAGATCAGAATACAGTTCCAAGATTATTCATTTAGTTCTGTGCAATGTGCTAATTCTTAGATTTTGAAATCCCTATCTTAAGCTTGTGTACTTTCTTTAAGACTTACTTGCCTAAAAATCATCAAGGAAAATTTATTAGAATGCATGTGAAACAATTATGATGTGATGTTACGACTGATATTTTGACACAGAATTTTAAATTATTCCATGGTAAAGCTTTGCAACATTAAATTTCCAAAGTCAAAATTTACTCACTCCTTCTATACAGTATCAAGACAATGAAAGTTGAAACAATCTTAATAACATTAATATCTCCTATTAAGCAGCACAGTAAATCAGGTAATCCATTCTAGCAATTTTTTATAAACAAGCATATGTTACAAAAATGAACTCACTTCTTATAAATGCCATAAAATAAAGCAAAATAATTAACAGAAATGGGATACTGCTAATGCTGATCAGATCCTCTTCAACAAAGAACAGAGTACCATACTGTAATTTTAAAAAGGAAGAGTGTAATTTTAAAAGGAAGAGTTGTACCAACTTCATACTTATATAATTGTGCACATTTTTACATACAAGCCAAATTTCATCTGAAACAATTTGAAACTGGACCAAGCCAGGGCAAAATAAACACACACAGACACAATGAGGAGGAGTGAATTAAGAATTTATCTTTGTCCAGATATGAAATATATTTTTCATCCATCTATTAGAATCCATAAAGACTTGCATGATCTGAACTACCATTTTAACATTTTAATACAGAGACTATGTAATTTACAACACTCTTTTTATCTTAAATAACTCACTGAACCCATGCAAGCTGACAGTTTTTAATGATTAGTATATAGACATTTTAAATAATTACTTGAATCCTAAACAAGGATATACTAAACTACATTTGTAAAGTTAGCAAATACTGACCCATAACTGACAAAAAGCAGCATGTCACCAACTGCTATGCATGGAACATTGGTTTCACTGCAGGGATTCAACTTACCAAGTGTTTGATTTTCCATATTTAATTTTAAAGCTATCTTACAGCTCCCAGCTAAGGAAGAAGAATACATTTGCTTCCACTTCAAATGTTTATTGAGCTGGCACCAAAAGGCCAACTTTCCTGTTCGTGTGAGAGAAGATCTCAAGTTACATGCAATGTCTCCAAGAAGAAATCATTCAATGAGACAGCCCTCTCATTGTTTATATGAGCTTGAAGAGGGTCTGAAAATCTTCTCTCAGAAATTAGCAGCTACACTTATTACAGCCTTTTAGGAAGCACAAGGATTTTTTTTAATATTTACAGTGTCTAGCAAAAAGAAAAATCAATGACCTGCTAAGTGCTTTTATCATACAAACACAGTATATTTAAACTAATCCATTTATCATGTTTTCCACATCAACTGTTCAGTGACTGATGAAGCAAATGGTCACATTAAGGCTGTACCACAGATTCTCTTAAGGGGTAGCTATTCCAGCTGACCTAACAGTTTGTCACCATGACAGATTTTTGGCCTCTTGATGTATTAGTCAGGCTCCTTACATTTAACCAAAGTTTAAATTAAACACGCTCATTTTCATTAAAACAAGACAGGGTGCAATTCCACAGACAACACTGGCAGACAGAAGTGACCTTCTGTGGAATGGTCATTTCACAGAATGTGAGTGATAGACAGCAATGGCCTTCTGCATGAATTTTTATTAAAATCTCGACTTTGCTTTTAAAAACAGTATATTTTCTATTTCAAAAGAAGCAGCATAGAGAAAACATGGAATGCATGAGAGTCACAAAAAACTTTGGTACTAGAGGTTGGCCAGTGAGGTTGCGGATGCCCCCATCCTGGAAGCATTCAAGGCCAGGCTGCATGGGGCTCAGAGCAACCTGGTCTAAAGGGAAGTCCCTGCCTATAGCAGGGGAGCTGGAACAGGATCATCTTAAAGGTCCTTTTCATCCCAAACTATTAAATGATTCTATTATTCTATGATTGTCCAGGGCTGAAGTGTGAAGTTTTTGCTATATCATCTCTCTTATTTATGTTCTTAAAAATTCTGGGTAGTTAATTCATGATCAAAAAGTGCTCTGAGTAAAGTAAAGCAGACTCACCAAGTAGACAAAATCTAAATGCAAAGCAGAAGTATGCTCCACAAACCCGTCCTCAGTTAAGTTTGAACTACTCACTAAGGACTGTGCATTCCCACAGAGTACTCATATGGATGGGCACAAATATGTGGCTTAATTTAAATATAATGTAATAACTAGAAAAATATAAAATATAAAATATATATCCTTCACATATGAAGGAGATTGGATTTTCCAGTAAGCAAAGCCCAAACTTCTAATACTGACATAGTTAAGATTAACTTCCAGAATGGATAAGATAATATCTGTGATGATTATTTTGTTACTGTGTAATCATTTCAATAATTTAATAAATTATTAAATTTAATAAATTATTAAAAATTATTAAGAACAGACACTTATTATGCTAATAGCCTAAGCCTATCATGGCTGTAAAATCAGCAGTAGAAAAGACTAAAATCACTGCAAGAAAGACATTGAGGCCCTGGAACATGTCCAGAGAAGGGCAACAAAACTGGTGAGGAGTCTGGAGCACAAGTCTTATGAGGAGCAGCTGAGGGAGCTGGGATTGTTCAGTCTGGAGAAGAGGAGGCTCAGGGGAGACCTCACTGCACTCTACAACTTCCTGAAGGGAGGTTGTGATGAAGAGGGGTTTGGCCTCTTCTCCCAGGCAACAAACAGGACCTGAGGAAATGGCCACAAGTTGTACCAGAGGAGGTTTAGGTTAGACATAAGGAGAAACTTTTAGTAGCTTGTGGTAGCAATGATAATGGGAGGACAACTAGACTAGATGATCTTGTAGGTCCTTTCCAACACTGTGATTCTATGATCCTACAATTCTAAAGACAAAGGCCTTTAGCACCGAAATCAACAGAGTGCATGACCTTTCTGTCAGGCGTTTGGCTGTCATCTGTGATGGAACACAGCTTTAACCAGTGGAGCCAGACAGTTTTTCCTAAGAGCCCTGTGGCTGCCATCAGACTGAGTCAATTAAATGTTCACTACAATGATGCCAGGATGGCACAGAAATGAAACTAAACCACAGGATTTTGAAGACAGCAACATAACTTAGTAGGAAAATAACATTCAGTAAGGTCTTCTACAGCCTGAAGAAAAGTTTTTGCATAGAAACTTTTGACCTAATGTAAGATAACTACGAACTAAAGTGCTGCTCGGCTCTTGTAAATTTTGAGGAAGTCACTTAGTTGCAGAAACAATGCTGGCATATGCAGTTAGCTCCTTTTTGATGAATTACAAACAAGGAAAGAACTCACCCATGAGAGTTATCTACACAGCACGTTCAAGACGTTCCTTGTTCGAATCTCAACCTCAGCAACAACTGCACTTATTTTGGGGTGCTAACACTCTCAGCAACTGCAGAATTGCCAGGCCAATCAAAGAAAACTTCCTTCATGCATCAATTAGCATAATAGAAAGAAATTACTTAAAGAAGAGCCAGTATTACTGAAGAATACTCAATCTCACACTAATTAGTATGAAATAAAATGCAAAGGAAATATTTTATACAGTGTCATTCCAATTCAAGGTGTAATGTATTCAGCATTTATACTTGTATACTTACACAATTTAAAACTTCATAGCATAACTCATATTGTATTTTATTTCTTAGCAAAACAGTAAACAATTACAGTGACAAATTTTGGCTTAACTCAGAAATCTGATGCTGAGAATAATGTATACTTAAGAAGAGGTAACACAGAAATATGGCAAGTTTCAGTGGAAGTAAATAGGACGCATTACTTTTGGAATTACCATAACAAATAAAAGAGACAGAATTTTGTATGTTGTACTCTTCTAAGGAAAACTTTAAGTATGTGTTTTTCTTATGCTACAATACATTAAAAAATTTCCAAGAAAATACCTGAGCAGTCTTTGCTATCATCTAGAACACTTGAAGACTAGAAAAATTATTTGATTAGATCTGACCTATCACTAAATTTTGGTAAAGAAAATTGCTCATAAAGACTAAATTCCTTCAAAAATAAACAGCTATCACACGCTAGCTGCAAGAGTACTTAAGATTCATTAAATGCATCAATACCTTAAAAATAGTAGCAAGTTTGTAGCATTGCTCCTTGTAATCTCGATCAGGAGCATCACCTAAAAATTAAATCATTTAAAAATTGGCAATGGATGTCATCTAAGTGGACTTATGCAAAGCCTCTGACATGGTCCGTCACCACATCCTTCTCTCCCAGTTGGATAGATATGGATCTGAAGGATGGACTGTTCGGTGTGTTAAGAACTGGTTGGCTGGTCGCAGCCAAAGGGCTGTGATCAATGGTTCTGCGTCAGGGTGGAGGCCAGTCACAAGTGGTATCCTGAGGAGTTGGCCTTGGGACTGGTGCTCTTCAACATATTCATCAATGACACAGACAAGAGAAACCAGTGCATCCTCAGCAAGTTTGCAGATTACGCCAAGCTGAGCAGTGCAGTCGATTTGCCCAGGGCCCCATTCAACCCGGTCTTGAACACCTCCAGGGACGGAGTATCCACAGCCTCTCTGGGCAGCCTGCTCCAGCGCCTCACCACTCTCTCTGTAAAGAAGTTCTCCCTGACATCCAACCTAAACCTCCCCTCCTTGAGCTTAAAACCATGGTCCTATCACTGTCTACCCTTTTAAAAAGTTGATTCCCCTCCTATTTGTAATCACCTTTTGAATACTGGAAGGTTGCAATGAGGTCTCCTTGCAGCTTTCTCTTCTCTAGGTTAAACAAGCCCAGCTTCCTCAGTCTGACTTCATAGGGCAGGTGCTGCAGCCCTCTGAACGTCTTTGTGGCCCTCCTCTGGACCCTCTCCAACAGCTCCACATCTTTCCTGTATTAGGGCCCCAGACCTGGATGCAGTATTCAGATGGGGCCTCATGAGGGCAGAGTAGAGAGGGACCATCACCTCCTTGTCCCCTGGCTACTGGCTACCCCTCTTCTGATGGAGCCCAGAATACAATTGGCCTTCTGAGCTGCAAGAGCACACTGCTGGCTCATGTTAAGTTTTTCATTCACCAGGACCCTCAAGTCATTCTCCACACAGCTGCTCTCAAGGAGTTCTTCTCCCAGTCTGTATATGTATCTGGAATTACTCCAACCCAAGTATAAAACTTTGGTGTGTTGAACCTAATGAGGTCTACTTTTTGAGTTTGCTGAGGTCCCCACTGGATTGTTTCATTCCCATTCTCCACTCAGCTTGGTGACATACCTGCACCAATCAAAATGACACGTATCTTATCATAAGTAATTCTCAACGTTTTTTTGTTCTGTGAATGTAAAAAAGATACTGTCAGAATAAAAACAAGCAAAAAACTGGTCTGCATATAAAGTGTAAAAAAAATCACTTGCTTGCACAACAAAAAAGGAAATAAGTCTATTCATAGATTACAGATTTATGTAGTAAATCTAAATGTCATATAGATTAGAATGATGAGTTACCTAAACGTACAAGAGACATGCTTATAATATAAAATGTATGTACTGTTAATTCTTTCCTACCATCAAAATTCTTACAGAAAGAATCTTCTTACATCTCATTCTTAAAAATCAAGTTGAACTCATCACAATCTATGAGAATATATTTTCTCACAAACGTAAGAAGTAAAGTTTAGCTGGCTTAAGGAGAACAGCAAAAGCAATAAACCTGAATCTATTACATTTATTGCAAGTCCTTACAATAAACTTGAAACACATTTTACTGAGCTTAAGAAAACATTGACTTATGAAACAGTGCCTAAAATTTGATGCAGAATAGATACCATATTAAAATATATTATTCGTGGAACATTTCAGGAGTTTTCTACAGTTTCCTGCAATTAGAAATTTCAAAATATGATTTCAGTGTAGCAAGTGCATGAATATTATGATTGCAAATCATTTTAACAGGTGAAATTATGATGCAGCATAGCACACTCTCCACAGATTTCAACTGTATTTCAAAGAAAATTCTTCTCAGTATTCTACCAAAATAAAAACAAAACAAAACAAAGCAACTATGCATCATCAATATACTCTCCAGGGAGCATTCCAACTGACAGGATTGGAAATCACTCACTTAACTCAGATGCAGATTGAAAAAGCAGAAATAAAATAGGAAAAGTTGTTTCATTTCTATTTATTCTCAGTTCAGCCATCGCCTTTAAGAATCGCACAAGCCTAAATAAATGAACTGAATACGAACCACATCATTTATAATTTTACAGTTACTAGCCTTGAGCACTTTGGGCTCTTCACAGCTCATTTGCTACACTGAGAAGTCTGTATGCTAACTAAGACCAGAGTGACAAAACCAGCCAAATTGCCAAGGATTCCTGTGAAGGCTTCCTCCACTGGCTCCAAGGCCTGGCAGGCCACACGCCATGGGACTGTAGGCTGACTTGAACTCAGGCTATTCCAGCCCTGCCCCTGCCCACATGTAACCAACACTCAATTTTCAATTTTCCAATCAGATAGTAATCAGATTCAAAAAGTAATAGTACTTTAACAAGTACTGTGTAAAACCACTTTTTGATGACTATGTAATCAGAAAGAATCTAAAGACCGACCTGATTTCAAAAATTCATACGGTGCTTGGTTTAAATCAATGGCTATAATTAACAGGGATCTTATTTTCCCTTCCTTTCCCTCCACTGTATGCAAGTTTATTTGTGGGGACACTTCGATGCAAAAGTTTTCTAAGGCCGACCTCCAGAGTAATTTATAGTAACACCAGTGTACATGGATGCCAAGTATTAATTAATACTGGTCAGCAGAACAGACTTTACTTATTTGATGCAATACAGATACATTCAAAATTTCCAAAAAAACATTTTTTTCTGAAAATATTCCAAGGAATTTTCCTCTGTGGAAGAAAGGCAAGCTTCAAAGCCTGGAAAGTCACCATAAAAATCATTCTAGACCTCCTGACACACCATCAAATACAATCATCATGTTCAATTGAGAAAATGCAGGCTGCTCTAAAGACAAAAAATAAGTGACTTGTAAATTATAGCCATAACATTTCATGAAGTACATTATAAAAAAGTAATTCAGGGAAAAAGAAAGAAAAAAAAAAAGCAAAACCTGAAATTATTCAGTTTAGCTCAACAAAACATTACAAGCTTAATATACAGGATATGTGGAACTGATTCTTGATTGAGATTCACTAGATTTTAATAATGCTTTCTTCAGATTTAATTCTACCATTTTCAACTTCTTTACACTGAAATTTCTGGCATTTCCTATCCTTTCCTGCTGAATGTCCTCAGTCACCCATTTAAGAAAGAGCACATACCAAACTTGATCATTTCATCAGTGGTTCTGCATCAGGATGGAGGCTGGTCACAAGCAGTATCCCTCGTGGGTTGATCTTGGGACCATCTTCAATATTGTCATCAACACAGATGATGGCATCGAGTGCACCCTAAGTAAGTTTGCAGATGATACCAAGCTGAGCAGTGCAGCCAAAACATTGGAAGGAAGGGAAGCCATCCTGAGGAGAAGTGGCCCATGTGAAACTGATGAGGTTCAATAAGGCCAAGTGCAAGGTGCTGCAATTGGGTTGGGAAATCCCAGGTATTTATACAGACTGGGAGAAGATCTCCTTGAGAGCAGCCCTGCAGAGAACAACTTGGGCGTCCTGGTGGACGAGAAGCAGGACATGAGCCAGCAGTGTGTGCTTGCAGCCCAGGAAGCCAACTGTGTTCTGGGCTGCATTAAAAAAGGGGTGGCCAGCAGGGAGAGGGAGGTGATTGTCCTCCTCAGCCCCTGTGAGGTCCCATCTGGAGTACTGTGTCCAGACTTGGGGCCCCCAGCACACAAAGACAAAGAGCTCTTGGAGTGCGTCCAATAAAGGGTCACTAAGATGATCAGAGGGCTGGAGCACCTCTCCTGTGAGGAAGGGTTGAGGGAACTGGGTCTGTATAGCTTGGAGAAGAGAAGGCTTTGGGGAGACCTCATTATGGCCTTCCAATATTTGAAGGGAGCACATAAACAGGAGGGGGAACGGATAGTGACAAGACAAGGAAGAATGGTTTTAAACTGAGACAGGGGAGGTTTAGGTTAGATATTAGGAGAAAGTTTTTCAGCCAGAGGGTAGTGACACACTGGAACAGGTTGCCCAAGGAGGCTGTGGATGCCCCATCCCTGGAGGCATTCAAGAGCCTGGATGTGGCCCATGGGCAGCCTGGTTTATTGGTTGGTGACCCTGCACACAGCAGGGAACTTGAAAGTAGATGATCATTGTGGTCCCTTCCAACGCAGGCCATTCTGTGATTCTATGATTCCATTCTATGATTTTAAGGATGACGTGGGAGTGCAATGCCACTGTGGCAACTATTTCTCTATGAGATGCCAGGGAAAGTAGGACAGGCTTTTTTTTCTCACTTTGGGATGATCATACTAAGGCAACAAAGCATCTCCAGGTTATACACAGTAGGGCTGCTGACATGAGCCTTGTTTTAGAAAAGAGGATTTTGTCGACATATAGATAAAATTTCACTACTTATGTGGATGATGTTGTTTCATGCTCACTTTTGCATCACTTCTTGAAGCCAGAGACAGAGAAACTACATGACCAGGGCAGTAAGCCTCCCTGGGCAGAGAGATGGGTTTAAACCACTCCCTAACACTGTTCTAAGACTCATAGTGCATTATAGAACAGCAGTGATCCACAGAAGGTCATTAGGAGGTCAGAGAAGCAGCAAAAACTAAGTTTCTTGCTTTGTTTTGATTTCATTTTAAAGCAAACTCTATTCTTTTCACAAGTTCACGAAGTGGTGATTTAATACATCCATAGCGCTGTGCACTGATGCTTATATTAAAAGACCTGAGACAACGCAGCCCAGCCTGTGGTCTGTGCAAACTGCTTTTCCACACAGCATTTGACTTAATAAGTTCATATCTGACTTACAAGAACTTCTATAAACAATCACTGAATTTAATATAAGTATCTATCTTTTGTGTAAACTTTTACAGAACGGCTCAGTAACTGCTATGGAAAAGAATACTCTTGTGCTGTTTAAGACACTTGAGATTCCTGGGAATTGCTCAATCACCTACTCACCTAACTTTGTTCGTATCATTCAGTTAACTGTTGTGCAGCACAAACTGGCTACAGCTGAAGAATGTCTTCTACAAATACAAGACAAGTTTGGAAATTAAGAACAAAATGTACCAGTAAAACCCAACTAAATTTTATTAGCAGTCAGCATTCTTCAAGGTTATATTCACACCAAATTCTAATACTCATTATTTACACTGTCTACATCTCCATTATGCCTTTCTACAGATTTATTTAAAAAGCAGATTCTCTTCCTTTATGCCCTCTCCCTTTTAAGCCTAATAAATTCAGCACCTGAACATGATCTACAAGATGAATGAATATAAGAAGTAGCTTCAGAGAGTATTTTTATTTTAAATGAAAAGTTCTTTTTTCCACTTCCTGTCCTACATATGTCTGGTACAGTAAAAACCAACTTCACTGTAGAAGTTGGCAAAAGTATATGTGTATGTATGTACAAACACATATCCGCAATATATATAAATACATTTCTTACAACTTCTTACCATTTTTAGAAAATAAAATTAACTGTATCATTTCTGAAAATAAGAAGGAAAAAAATATTATTTTCTAGGAATATCGTTTAGAGAAATTAAAGCATGACAGAAGACAGATTAACTCTTGCATACAGCTATTATGACTACCTCAGATCAATATAATGCACTCAGATAAAACAACCAAGCAAATAAATTAGGGAGGAAAATATTTTATGATTCCATCCTGTAGAAATGAAGTTAGTAGTCTGTCATGTGAACACCAGTAACACAACATGGCATGATGAAATCCTTCAGGTTTGAATGCTAGCTTTTCTAACTGTATTACTGTGATTATATTTCATGTGGACTCTACCCTTTCCAGACAGATCTTGCCAGACTTGTGGACTCTACCCTTTCCAGTTCATGTAGCTTCTCCTCTTGCCAGACAGATCTGCTTTCCAAAATGTTAAAAAGACTTGTGGTTACTTTCAGATCTGTCCTGAATGATCTTACCCATATCAAAATCCTTATGGCTTTGCTACTCCTCATCAAAGAGTACAATTGAAAGCTGTATTCCCTAGCCTGGAAGTCAACAAATAAGACAAAAGATTTTTGTTCATCTTGCAACCTGTCAGAATAAGGTTATAAAACGTCATTCACTACTTGGATTTTCTCAGCTCATCTGAAGCATCGCAGTATTTAAAGAGTATACACAATAACAGATGCAGTCCTGCTCCCTTTTTCTTACCACCCACACTCAATGACACTGCTGCAGCTAGCAGTTCTGCAAAGAATTCCTACATTCTCTGAAGCTAGACTTGAGATCATGCAATTTTTGTAACACCTAAACATCTCCTTCAGGTGTTGAAATGTCACTGAACTGGGCACTGTACACATGACTGTTTTCCACTTTTACTGCAAGTCTCTTTACAAAAATACTATATTACAAAATACCCCTTTATCTATAGATATTCAGCCGGCTTCAAGATCAAGAAAACTAAAAAATCCTGCACAGTACACAGGTGGATGTAAAAACAATACACTCTTTAATCTTGCACCTTTCAATTACTGTAAGCAGGCCATCAGATGAAAATTAAGTGCATTCAAGTAATCTTCACAAGCTTGCTTAAAATTAGAGTGTTAGAGAATAAGGTCATCTACAAACAAAACAGACAGATGAACAAACATATCAGTCCCTCTTCATCTCATACAGACTAAATTTTGAAATTGTCCACATATGCCTGCATCATTATAATCACTGCTTCTGAAAGCTTAAGGATTTTGTAATGCAATTTTTCTTTTGTATATTTGCAACATTTATATATATATATATCAAACTTAACTGTTTATAAAATTTATTTTCAAATCAAGACTGATCTGAGGTTTTTTCCCCATTTAAATCTCTACACAGAACACAATTGTATTTTCTTCTTGTCTTACATATTAAGACTGAAACACCAGTTTCAGCTGGCTATCTTGGAAAACACATTGCCAGAACAGCTAACAAACCTCTCTATAACAAAAGTCCTAAGACTCAGTAAGCTTAATTTTTTTTTTCCTTTTAATTTTATTCTACTAAATTCATGAAAACTACTTACCTTATTTACCTTTTTGTGACATATTCCTACACACATGCTTTAAAGCCTTTAGAGCTCTCTGAAGTAAGACAGCTGCTAGGAAGACCTAAATTAGTACTCCGTTGCCCTCTAGAATATTTTGTCTGCTAGTGCTATTTTGTCCTGTTCTTACAATGAAAAATGATAATAAGAAATAAATTAATTATCCTTAGTCAAATACTATTTTGGAGAGTTGTCTTTGTTTCTCTTTTAACCTTCCTCCCCTCCCCCGACTATCACAGTGTTTTGGTTCTTTTTCTTTATCACTTTCTGTAAGCTTTTTTTCTGATTTTTCAAGTCATTTCTATACAATTACCAACTTCTTTGTTAAGGAAATTCAGTTCAATTTCCACTGTCAACTAACGTATTGGAAATAAAAATGTTACAGTAAGATCTAACTGAAAATAATGCAATCCATCCTTAAAAATAGAACATGTTCGGAAGTTAGAATTACGAACATGAAAGAAATGGGCAACATTTTTGCTTTCTTACAAGAATGGAGAAACTCCTTTATCAGTTGAAACAGAGGATATTATAAAAAGCAAGTTACCACTGAACCAGTACACAATACATACAAAATCTGACCTAATTTGTCTACATGTTCCCTTTTCGTCTACATTATCACACAGAAACTGTTTAACATAAAGGACATTCTTTTATTTGATCAGTTGGAGAAATCACTTAACTTCTGATTATTATTTTGCTGAAGTATTTGTAAGCGACACAGAAAACACTGTGTACAGGGAAGAAGAATCATCTGACATATATAAAATGAAGCCGTGTAGTTCCAAAAGGATGAGTTCATAAATTATTTTATAATATGATATACGACACACTTCCTGACTTACTCATTTCATTCCGTCTTCTTACTGCAAGAACCAATTTTTGCTGATGGAGGAGTGTCAATATCAATTATTAAGGCTTCTCCTTCTTCTCTCAGATTCCTCTAAGATTTTGGGAGCCTCTACCAATGTGCTGATGGACTGCTGGTATGCAGAAAGATGGTGAAAGGAGACGAGGGCTTAGCACTGCCCAGACAACTGAACTCCTGACAGTTTATCTACCTGTCTGCTCACTGCGCTGTGGCTTGCCTTTGGCACAGCAAGAGGGTGTGTACAGCACTTTTAAACAAGTTAAACATTTCAAAGGGAAAGTGTTTCTTAAAGTCTCAACAGTCAGAAATCCCATACACAAGCACATTATAATAAAGAAGAAAAAAAGGAGGGTGGTGTAAAGCATTTATCAGGGCAAGAGACAATTATCATACGCTCAGATGCTGAATTTAGCTATAGCATGATTACATAATCTTCTCTTCAGGGAAACTTCATACACGGGCTATACAGATGGAAAATGCTTGTTCAGGTTTTTTCCTCATATACAGCTTGATGCAGTCAGCACCACAAAACTCACTGTTCTTTCAAATAAGATTTTGACAAGCAGGCTGGTATCTGGCTCTGAAATCTTGGACAAGGTCAGAAATAGGAGGAACAACTTAGGTTTTAATTTCAGAAGTGAGTCCGACAAGATAAACCTCTTATTTTCCATTAAAACTTAAATTGCTGATTTGCAGGTACTTTGTCAAATCTAAGTCAGAAAAAGAAAGTTTTAAGTATACCAACTGTTAACAGAGCTATTGTGACATACACAACAGCCAATCTTCTAGACTAGTATCAAATCAAGTAAAAACCTAAAACATTAAAGTTAAATTTAAACTAATTCTTTAACTTTTTATTTATAAAAGCATTGGTGTAGCCACAGCTCAAATCTGACATAACCGCAGCTAATTTTTTTTATGAGATTTTTTTCTTTCCTAGCAATGGGAAGAGTATGAACACCAAGTGAGATCCAAGGTGAGTTAATACGCAGTGTTTCTAAGGACATACTCTAGAACTAGTTTGGCTTTATTGTCTGATTCTGATTATGCTCATTTCTTACTGCATTGCTTATCTAAGATTTCATTAGCAGATGTGCTACCTTTCAACATCTTAAAGATTTTCCCAAATTCTGGCAACTAGGAACATTATTACCAAATTGAAATGGTAAATTCTTTGAAGGAGAGTATTAATGCATAGGGACTACTAAAATTTATGCTCAGTATTCTTTGGAATGAAGAGTTCAAACACAATACAAAATGTGGAGTCTGTTTCCTTCTGGAACTTATTTTAAGATATTATTTAAGATATAACGTGCCCTTTACAGCCTGAACATAGGTCAGAAATCCCTTTTCCCCAAAACCAAAAAAGTCTCAAAAAGATTTGGAAGGTGTAATTACAAAAATATAAGTCTCAAAAAGATTTGGAAGGTGTAATTACAAAAATATAACAATGCACCTTATGCAACTATGTCAGTATGCAGAGATTCAAATTCTGCCAAATTCATATGCACTGATCTGGAGAGAGCAACTCAGGAGGTCAACTAAAATTTTCAGGGGGCAAAAAATCCTACCAAGAAATAAGCTGTAATGTCTTTAAGAACCCCTGGGATACACTTCCTGACACATTATTTGAAGATAATCACAATAAAGAATCTCTTAAAGCACACTGAATAAGAGGTTAGCCAGCAGCTACTGTTTCCTTTTTCTCTGCAAACAGTGCCCACACACACAGTGCTCAGAAGCGGGGTATGGCACAGTGAGAGATGCATCTAGCCCTAGAGAAAGAAGAGAAAATCTGTGGATCAAGGGAAAATAAAATGATACATTTGCAAGAAAAAAGCCAAAACATTTCTTTCTTCTCTTCAGTCTTCTCAGCTTCACATTAGTAACCTTGTTTTCTGATAAACTGAATTCCAAGTCTATTTACTATAAACTTACAGCTACTTAGAATGCCAATCTGCCATCTCCATTACCCTGCTATAAATACATATACACATTAGACACCATTGTTTTTTCCTTTCCAATTCTGAGCTAAGAAATTCATACATTTTCACTTAAGAAAATGAAAATGCAAATTCTAACTTATTATACATTCCACAGATTAAGCACGAAGGATTAGGCAACAACTGTAAGCAAAACTAAGCTAAGGAGTGTTCAATCAGACTTTTGTTTAATGAGAAATATCATCAAAAGTTTTTAACATTAGCATTTTTTTCTGTGGAAAATAAGACAATTAGAGAGCTTCTTACAAAAAAACTCCTATTTACTGATATCCATGATAGAAAATTTGATTTTTTCCACATGGCAATTCATTTTTCTTGCTAATGTTACATCAATATTGATGGAGAACACTGTTTATTTTACAACATACTGTCTTAAGATGCAAAGGAAAATGAAACGGTTAGGTAACAAAAAATCTGAATCAGGATTTAAATATCAAGTAGAACACTCCAAGGAGATGAAGCTTACAATATATAATGTACGCACTATTTTTTGCTTTGAAATATTACATCTGAATTTTCACTCATATGTAAACTCACTTTTAGATGTATGAGATCTGAATATTATAGTAAGATGACAGCTAAAGTGAAGAGTAATAAAAAATTAATAAGTGCTTTTTCTGTCTTGCCATAAATTCAGGGCAATAGCACTTTCTAATCAATAATTCCACTGAAAAGTAAGAAAAAATTATGCTTCTGAGCTTCTTTAACTATAGCACCTGGAGAAACATATCACACAGCAACAGATGAAAACAGTATTCTTTTTCAGCTTTTAATTAAGAACACTTTTTCAATCCTTCTGCAGCAATTTTGCCAAAGGTTTTGTTTTGTTGTTTTTTTAAATAAAAGGGACAAGAAACAACAAAAGCAAAGACTGAGTCAAACAGATATCCTAAAGATATACATTCAATAAGGCAGAATTTAGACTGGAAACACCTCAATAGAAAATCATTACCCCTTTACCCACTTGTAAAATTTAATCCAGCAGTCAGAAGAATGAATTGTTCTCCTGTTTCAATCATTTCATTTCAATCAGTTCATTTAATGCTGGTGCAAGAATAGCCTTTCTACCAGAAGAGAGAGTAAATTTTTCTTGTAGGAGCAATAAAAATCTCACTTTCTACATGTTACTACAGACCTACATAAGATGTAAAAATTTGAGTAATTTTATTAGATATTTTAAAGATATCTACTAAAGGCCAAATTAAATCATCATTTTCCCATTAAATTCAAGAGGAGTTGACAAGTATTTAAGAAATGACATACCTGTCAGGCTGCCT
This sequence comes from Phasianus colchicus, assembly GCF_987193195.1. Taxonomy (NCBI): domain Eukaryota; kingdom Metazoa; phylum Chordata; class Aves; order Galliformes; family Phasianidae; genus Phasianus; species Phasianus colchicus. The sequence continues at coordinate 15,258,020 of NC_143476.1, forward strand.
TTCAGAATAAACACCTAATGAATGAAATTCTATTCCATTTAGATCATTTATCTGAACTTTCATACAAGAATACTTGGGAGGAAAAAAAAAAAGCCATGAAATGATTTATCATACCTTGATAGTGTGGGAAAAAAAAAAAAAAAAAAAAAAACCTGTTTTCTCTCTGCCAAAAATATAGAAAGATCAAGCAGAGAGAACAGAAAGAGTAAATGGCAAAATAATCATACTTCAGATGTTAAATATACAGAATCTCTGAATTTTCCAGAGTGGAAATAGCTTAACAAGAAGAAATGAGATTATCTGACTAAAGTAGTACACTAGACCAAAACAGATACGGAACAGAATGCAGATCTCAACTTCATAAAGCTGAGACAAAGTGGATCCCAAAATGTGTCAGGCAAAACAAGAAGATTCAATTAGAATTAATAAGTATTTGAAAAAACAACTTGATAATGCTTTCTTTTTTGAATTGATGTAATGATGTATAGTGCCAGAAAAATCTTCAGAAGAACTACTACTTCAAGAGTAATAACGGAGTCTGTAGCAGGAAGAAGATTACCAAAGGACAGATCAAGACACAAAAAAAATGTGGATGGATGTGTTTTCAACCAAGCTCCTAGTCAAGAATTGTCAGTTATGGTAGAGAATTTCATTCTCATTAGAACTAAATAAAATTTCCATCTAAAACTTTTTCAGGAATTATAAGTAAGAAAATCCATGGCAAATTAATTTCTGAGCTCTTAAGGATTCTGACAAGATATACTGGAACAAAATCACCCATTTCAATGCTTCCAACAAACTTCTTGAGTGATTTTTTTCCCCTGAAATTTCCTAATTTCAAGCATTCTCAGCATTAAAGAATATTTGGTTTGGAATCAAACACATACTTTAGTTGTTCTAAAACTTTTTCTTCCCCTTCCAGTTTCTGCTCTGACATGTAAAAGTACCCTGAAAACAATATGAAACAAAAAAGGAAGAAGGAGAAATAAGACTGCTCACAGCTTCCAAGTTTGTCCAAGGTATATGCCTATCTTAAAATTCAAGACAAATATTAGATTTTTATCACAATCTAATAATTATTTCATTTTCTCTCTGCTCTGATAGCTCAAAAAATAAGAACAGAATCTATGAGCACCCCAAATTCTAGAGTAGATACAAATACAAATTCTAAGTGATATATTTTTTCCAGAGACTCTTTGGCAGAAACAGTTCCTTGAGTTTACCTTAATCTAACCTCAGACTTAGAACCATTACAGATAGCTAACCCTGCAGCTATTCATCAGCAGCTCAACCTAGCTCAGAGCCACACTCTCCCATCTCCTTGAGTGAATTACACACTGTTGAAGGAACATTCAGAACTCCCTTAATGGTGTTTGCCAACCTAGACAATGTTCAGCTTGTTTCAGTACTGCCTCTCGTGTCTGCCATCCCACACCTCACAGTTACCAATTAAGTTACAAAACAGCCATACAAAATAACCAAACAACCAAACACAATGGGAAGAAACAATAAACAGACCTAGCTCTATCTTAACATCCAGCAATAAAAATTAAGTAAAAATCTGACTGACTTCTACCCACCAAAGCACTCAAAGCTATATCTATGTAAAACAACCAGACAAAGCATGCTTTAAAGAAAATCTTCTCTGAAATACAATCCACACAATCTTCCTCTCTTCCATAAAAGCCTCTACATAAAGCAGTTTGCAGCCAAAACTCAAGGTTGCTGGGAATTTAAAAAAAAAAAAAATTAAAAAAAAAATTAAAAACCAAAGAAGTTCAAAAAACCCCAACCTCAAAACAAAAGTAAAAGACAACCCTTTTATAAAGGAGCTTCCACTAAGTTCTGTTAAATTAAACCCAGAACATTCCAGTGCAACATGCAAGGATTTCAAATATATTTTTAACTTTTTGTTTCTTTTTCTACCTAAACAAGACTTGAGTATTTTGACCCTATATTGAGCACTACATTAACTATGAAAATACTTCAAAAATATAAACTTGAGGGAGAGAGTAGGAAACAGTAGAAAATGTGATTATTGCTCACATCCACAAAGTTTTAAGAAGTAATAATTTCTCTCAGTCCCCCCAGAAACCACATATTATTAGCAAAGTATTTAATTCATTTATTTATCTATTCGTGTATTCCTCTGTGATTGTTTATAGAATTTTTTTCTAACTACAGTATCTTGGACAGGATAACAAACAAGTGCGTGTGAAAAGTGCAGAAAACAGCAAAGAATCTCTAAATTATTGACAACAACTTATCTGTCATTTAACAACTACTCTCAAACAAACACGCTTTCCCTGCTGTGTGTGGTTCAAACTGATAAGCCTCCTCACAACTCTTTTAAAATGCTCAGAATGATCCTGTAGAAGTATCTGGGCAACTCTCAGATTTCTCATCTGACTGCTCTGACATCAGCTATTTGGGAAGAACATGACCCTGACCAAGTCACTGGAAAAAAAAAGTCAACATTTTTGTGATTCATTTCCCATAAGTAGCAGTTTGTCAGAGCTGATTAAATGGACAATTCAGAAAAAGGTGTGGCATGGAATGCTTAATGCAAAAAAAAAAAAAATCATCTCTCAGTCTCCCACGCTCGGTACTTTGACTAGCCAGAAAGCCACCTTTTCAAAGAAACAGCCAGACAGATGACATTTTTCTGATGAATCAGACCTAAGAGTAATAATAATAATAAAACAATAAATATCCAGAGTGTGAACAGTTTAGAATTATTTTTTTAAATACAGACTATTTTTGTCCAAAAAACCTTTTGAAGATGGTAGCACGGTGTCTGTAACCAACAGTGGTGATCATCACAGTGGAGGCATCCCTAAAACCCTAAGCCTCTTGGTATTACTAAGTGTGAGAAACAATTACAGAGCCTACATAGAAATTCTGATTCCTGTTAGAATAAGCATGTGAATAAAAAACAGTGATTAGAATATACGTTCAAGCATGTTGTCAAATCTCAGTATTACACAATTTATAAAGTATTAGATCTAAAAGGAAAGGATGAAAAAGCTACAATCAGTTTTCAACTCCATTAGCTTTACAGGAAGAATATCAGAATGGAAAAAAACACAAAGGTAGGTTTACTTGAAAGGCTGTTCTCCCATGGAAAAAAAAAGAGTCTTTCTAGAGATCAAAATTTTAAAAAGGCATAAAAATGCACATATTAAAAGACAGTAGTGAAAAATAAACGCAGACTCTTCAGGGCATAACAGATTAAAGTCAAAGCAGCCCCTGATTCCAGGAAGGACATTGATGACTTTATCAATACAAGGAATCTTCATATATAGGGATAAAACTTCACAACCAAAATAGAACTTGAAAAACAAATTAACTAAAAGAAGATGTACTGTGAATACAGAGCATTTAGGAAAAAGAAAAAATCATTCTAAGAATACAAGTAACTTCAATTCTTCAATATACAAAATGAAAAATGTTCACAATTTATATCAAATTTTCTTACTTTTTAGTGAAACAAAGAAAAAAAGAAAGAAAACCCACAGAAGGAATAGATCTTTTTTGTGCTCTCCAACTCAAAATTGGAGTATATGGTCTCTATGAGACAAGACTGATGCCTTCCAGAATACGAACTGAACAGAAAGTATGCTGATGTAGACCACTAGAAACAGTGTCACAATATAAAATTGTAAATTGTTCAACTCAAAAGAGAGAAAAATATACTGACAAATAAGTTAAAGAAAGCCGAGAGGAGAAATCACAAGACACTGAATAGAGGCAAGGTTTCAAAAAAGACTGACAGGAGTATGATAGAATAAGAAACACAAAACCACAGGAAAACATTCAGGGAAAGATAAGAATAAATCCAGGGTAATTGGAAAGTTATGCCTGATTTAAATACATAACTGAATGAAGAAAGGACACTGCAAAAATGATTCTGAACAACTCTTCTCAAAGATCAGTCTCTGGTGAAAACAATAAATTGTGGCAAATGCCTTCTGACACAGACCCATCTGAGATTGCAGTAAAGAATCATCAGAGAAAAAGATATCCAGGGAAAAGGTTCTTTAGTGTGAATTAAAAAGTTTAAAAAAAGATATGTTTCTACGTAGGAGAGAGCAGTAATTAAGCAAAACAACCCATCCTTATAAGGCAATGATATAAACCAATAAGGATAAGTTAGAGAGAGACAGGAAATATCATTGCTGAACAAAACAGATTGAAAACAAGGAAGGATATAAAGTCTTAGAGCAACTCCTACAACTAGAATTAGAAGGAGTATACATAGTGGACCTGAAGAAGTTGTGAATATATTAAAACAAAGAAGAAAAGGAGTGGAAGTTAGTATGGATATTATCATACTTTTGCTGAACACAGACAAAAATCAACGGCTTGGAAAATTTTATTACATAAGATAACTTAGCTTACATGAGAAAATGGATGGAAAAAGCACATACACTATAAAAGTGGCAGCCTCTTTCATCGGTAGAAATTTTAATAAACGGGCAGACAGAAATAAACACGGCTTCAAAAGAGAAAGCTTTATCCATTGAATCATATCCTCTGCCACTTCAAATAGCAAGCACCTATACTCTCAGAACTGTGAAATGCCTAAAGCCCTCTTGTCTCTAAGAATATGCCTACTTTTAACCACCTTTTGTAAGAACAGAACATGATAGAAATGACTTAGATAAATCAAAAAGTTTTAAAAGCATTTTTAGTGGTATCATCCCAGGGTGACAAAATTAAGGTACATATGCTCCTATGAATGGTATGGGAAACAGCATTACCAGAACGCTCAATAATGAAAACAAACTGTAATAGAATTGCCATGAGTGCATTCTCTTCCAAGGAAATGCAGTAATATCTTGTTGTTTTCAAAATGAAATGATGCCCCTGGGATTAAAGCCATACTTCTTTTTCATGAAATCATGGGAATTCCCTGCGCTAGTGATTAATGTACTATGAGGCAGAAGTTCACACATTCCTTTTCAAAGAAACAGTCAGAAGCATTGGTCAAGAAAATCATCATAATTTGAGGAAAAAAAGATCAATAAATAAATAAATAAATAAATGATAATTTAAAAAGTCAGATTGTTTTTCCAATCTTAGTTTATTCTATTTTCTTACCTAGTTCATTTTTACAGTATTCGGGAAAAAGAATCCTAATGTGCCTAATACAGTCAAAATACTGAAGACTTTTGAAAACTAAATGCTATTCTACAACATACAGCTAAGAAATTAAGTGTAGTAGCTCAGACAAAGTGAAGAACTGTAAAATAAGGTTCCTTTAATTCAGTGTTAAACTAACAGATCCACACGATGCTTGCACTGCTTCAGTCATCTTTAAGAACATCAACATCTAATTACTGTTCATTTTTATAAAACCTATGTAATATACATTATGTGGTATAACAGTAATATAAATGCTACACTCTCTTACACTTGCTAAAGTCTCATGTTTCACAACAGATTTATCTCATTATGTGTCCCTAAGTCCTTTCTAACAACACTACAACATAATAACTATGAAATCCTTGTGACTAGAAACCAATACAGTCATTTCAGATGGCTAGAACACAAAATCTTCAGTGTTATATATGGGTATTGTTCAATGCAATATCTAGCCTGATTGTTACTTTGAGGCTTTATTACAGCTCTCCAGCACAAATAATCACGTTTAAAACAGAGGTTGACAGAAAAAAAGAAAAGTCACTTTCTAAACATTACCTGTACCTTTGGTATTGAAAGTCACTATAGAAAGCCTTCTGTATAAACACTCCCCATTTTGCAATGAAACAACAAAGGACAGCAGTTATCATACAAGCAGTTAGCTTGTATTTTGTAAGCATGTTCATTTTCCAGCATTCAAGCACTTCTGCTCACCAAAAGGAAAGCTGGAAGTGATCATGATTTTCTTGGTAGACAAGAGACTAAACTGCTGAATGAACCAAGCAATGCCCAGTAAAACCGAACCACAACAAAATGACCCACTAGCTCATTACAGAACCAGAATACTTGCAAGAACTCTGCTACTTTCAATTCATAGCCATGAAGACTTGCATATTCAGAAAGTCTCAGCAATTTAAGTTGCACTTCATATAATGTGACAAGTTGCTTTTAAAATAGTAACACTGCAAACAGGTTTAATGCTAAAGAAAATACCTAGTTATTTTGTCTACATCAGATCATAAATGGTACTATTATAGTGTATCTTAAAACAGTTTAAACATTATCAAAAAAAATTAAATACAGTAAAACTAAGTGAAACATACCTGAAATTATTACTATTAATGTGCCCAAGCTCATACACTTGCCTCACAGTTTAACACAGAAATCTCTTAGGAAACATTCAATGAACTGTCATTGTAAATAACATATTGATTTTAAAACCTGCATTTCTTCTGACTCGCTACATACTCTTCTTTCTTCCTAAATTTAATCCTGTCATTCCTCAGTCTCATTTTATTACAGAAGTTACTCTTCACTACTGAAACAAACTAACAGTTTTCTGCCATCAAACATAAGGGCTCTTTCTCTGTCCTCCTTCCCACAACTCACCTCATCGCTGTTTGTATTCACTGTTTACCTTGACCTAATTCTGATGTTCTTCCAAGCAAAATGTAAGCTACCTGAACTCCACTAACCCACTTTAAAATATTAACGTTTCTGGGATTATTTTGCTGAAAAGGCCAATGGCATCCTGGCGTGCATCAGGAATGGCGTGGTGAGCAGGACTAGGGAAGTCATCCTGCCATACGTGGCACTGGTGAGGCCCCTCCTCGAGTACTGTGTTCAGTTTTGGGCACCTCAGTACAGAAAGGACATTGAGGTGCTGGAGCAGGTCCAAAGAAGTGCAGCAAGGCTTGTGAAGGGCCTGGAGAATATGTCCTATGAGGAGAGACTGAAGGAACTGGGGCTGTTTAATCTGAGGAAGAGGAGGCTGAGGGGAGACCTTATTGCTTGCTTCCAATATCTGAAAGGTGCTTACAGTGAGAGCAGGGTTGGTCTCTTCTCACTGGTGACAGGTGACAGGATGAGGGGAAATGGCCTCAAGTTGTGCCAGGGGAGGCTTAGGCTGGATATCAGGAAAACTTTCTTTACAGAAAAGGTTGTTAAGCACTGGAATGGACTCCCCAGGGAGGAGGTTGAGTCACCATCCCTGGATGTGTTTAAAATCCATTTGGATGTGGTGCTCAGGGACATGATTTAGCAGTGGATTGTTAGAGTTAGGGTAGTATGCTTAAGTTGTGGTTGGACTTGATGGTCTTGAGGGTTTTTTCCAAGCTGAGCAATTCTTTAATGATTTTCATAGAAGGAGTACTGAATATATATTTACATTCCAGTACGTTTCATAGAATTAATCTTGTGCCACCAAAGAGGTATATGACAAAAAAAGAATATGGTATCAAGTGACAAACATTCTCGGTCAACATGAAAATTCTGAATTTCTTCATGTATGTAACAGTGACTTGGTTTCCTCCAAATACTTCTGCAGTATGTCCATGGAAAAGCTTTTTAATTTCCCTGGAGATTACACTGACCAGTGAAGTTAATGTGGAAGTCCACTTAAAAGGGAGATCTTACATAGCTTTAATGGAATATTTTTCCTGGAAAGACTGCAGATACAATTTTTTTTTTAATGATTCCAAAAGCTTTTTGCTAAAACTACTATAATATATCTGCAACTTAGAAGTGATTTGAATGAAGATGTTCACATGAGATTAAGATACCGAAAAGAACACAGCCCTGACAAAAAAGACCTGGGGTATGGTGAATGGAAAGGAACCAGCAATATGCCACCACAGCCCAGAAAGCCAATATTATCCTGGGCTGCATAAAAGAAGTGTGGTCAGCAGGGTGAGAGAAGTCATCCCGCCCTTCTAACCTGCAGTGGTGAAATCTCACCTGAAGTACTACATCCAAATGTGAAGTTCTTGGTGAAGAGCTGCTGGAGTGCAATCAGAGGAGGGACACAAAAATGATATGACTGCATTGGACACACTAGGCGAGCTGGGGCTATTCAGCTTGGAGAAGAGAAGGCTCCAGGGAGACCTGAGAATGGCCTTTCAGTACGTAAAAGGGAACAATAAGACAGAAAGGGACAGATTCTTGAGCACGATTTGAGACAACAGGACAAGGGGAAATGGCTTCTAAATGAAAGTGGGATGATTTAGACTGGATTTTTTGCATTAACAGTAGTGAAGCACTGGAACAGGTTGCCCAGAAAGGCAGTGGATGCCCTGTCCCTGGGGACATTCAAGGTCAGGCTGAACAGAGCTCTAAGCACCCTGATATAGCTGTGGGTGTCCCTGTTCACTGCAGAGTGCTTGGATGACCTTTTAAGGATGCCTTTCAACTCGAAAGATTCTATGATTCTATAATTCAACAGTACATATAATCTTTATAGCACTGTTGTTCATACAGTTTAGCACTGATTTAAATTATCAGATTCTCATAAAATAGTAACTGTACTACCGTCTTAGAAGGGAACTCTACTTCATTTTGTACCTGCAGCAAGATTAAATAACAGGATTAGTTAATTATATTTTGCACTTTTTTCCCATATTTTTCTGCTAAATCTGTTTCTTACTGATGCGTTATTCACACAGAATTTAAACCATTAATATTCAAGAAACAGTATTTCAAAAATTAGAAATTGAATTAGCTGAAAGAACTGAATTCTTTAACTCAACCAAGGAGCATTCAAAGAAAAAAAAAAAAAGAAAAGAAAAAAAGAAAAGTAGTATAAGTTACAATACTACTACCAAGCAAAAAAACTGCAATATCTACATCCTTGTTAATCTGGAAAAACAACATAGACAGCTCAAGTGACACAATTTGAAGTGGGATAAGCCTGAAGCAACAAGGACCACAAATACTAGAAACAGAACAAGTACACGAGAATCTGTGGAAGACCAATAAAGGGGAAAAGAGAAAGCCATACTTGCAGTAACAATAGACGCTCACATCCAAAAACAATGGAAGAATCTCACAGCATGTAAGATTTCTGAAAATAAAACTGAGTTTGCAAAATCCAAGTGTCCACACTAAACACACATGAAAGTTAAAGAAATAAATTAATTTCTCACATGAGAAAAGAAGAAATAAAGTTAACATTTCAGGTTCCCACTATCCTGTTTTACTGAACAAAATTTACATTGTATTGTCCCGTACGCAGGTGAGCGTTGTTACACCAGAAGCTACTCACCACGTCTTACACAGCCCAGAAAAGGGCTGAAGCTCCCTGTTAAAAGAATCCTGAATCTATGGCTAACATACATCAGACTGGAGAATGAAATGGATGTCTTTCTAACCTAAATTCCTCAAAAATTACAATGTAAGAGAGAAAAATACTGAGAGTCAGCAGGGTGAAAAGAACAAGGAGAAAACATTAAGAGTTTTTTCTAAGATGTGCAGGTAACATCCTGCCCTCCAGAGAGCAAAGTCAAGAATAGTGCAGGATTTCAGGTTCTTCTCTGATTTCAAGTAATGTCTATGGTCCTTGCAGATTAATTTTCTAATTAACTTCCAAACAAACAGACTACTGTAGGACAGCAAGCTGCAACTTGATCCTGCAGAGGATCCTCTGCAGAAAAATCATTATAGCCATTCACAATTTTCTTCCAAATATCAGGAAACAGTGCATAAGGAAAATAAAAAAAATACTCCTCACTGCAACTCTATCCAATTAAATCCCTAGGGTATAGATACTAAAGAAAAAAAAAATTAGTATGACACAGCATTTTAAAATGAAATTAATAAGTAAATAGAGAAGAAAATTGATATGTCAGGAGCCATTATAAAAAGCACTTACATACACAAAGAGAATGTAAGAGAATTAATTCTGATTAGCCTTCAGTTCTAGCAGTATTATTTTTCTATTCAAAATGCAGAAATGCTAACTTGGCCACATGTAGTAATAACAAATGCAACAATAACAAAAAAACTGCCACTGCAAAAACATTATGAATATAAAGAAATTACACCAAATAATGGAAACTATTATAATATTTTTTATTATTTGTAAAATCTATGTTACAGTTGATAAGTTTTCACATTTAAAATAAACTCTGCAGTCATCTGCATAACTTTCAGTGAACAATTTTTCTACCAACTCTACAAATGCTCATTAAAATTCAGAGCAATCCCTTGATGAACATAACAACTAATTGCAATAAAAGGGAAATTACTTCAAGCCAGGAAATGACTAATAACAATTACCCTCTTTCTACTTAAGCACTTGTAAGAGTAAAGCAAGGACAATTAGTCTTAGGGTAGATTACATCATCATACTGCTCAGAGCAATGCCATCAGCACAGCTCTACTACAATTGTTTATACAAGAACAGTAGTAGGCAAGATTGTGATTACAAAATAAAACTTCTCGGAAAAATAAACTTTTGAAATAGACTAAACAGCAATTCCTATGATAGTCATTATTACACTTAGTATTTAGACATCAATCCTAAATCTCACTCCTATAAAAAAACCTGAAGGACTCCTGCTAAATCTCTATTAATGTATTTATTTTAAATTGCAATAAATAACTAATATAATAAATCTCACTTAAAAGTTTAAGGCTAAGCTAATACACCCAGAGTGCAACTTGAGATTTGAGATTTCTTGAACTCAGTGAAAAATTCATTTTTCATTTGCCATTGCTAGACACTAATTTTATTTGCCAAAATTCACAGATGGACTTTTAATCTGTGTGCACGCTCTAGCAGGCAACAAAGCTAAATGTGATTGAAAACTCTGCATTTTTAAATCTCTTTTCATTATGAAACTGAAAAAAATTATAGTAGTAGCACGATGTTGCACTGCAGGGACTAGGAAATCATGTTGAAAACTTTTCTATTTTAACATCAAGGAAATCCCTAATGAATAAAAGACAAAATATTTTCTTTTTTTCAAAGATTCAAAGCATCTCCGCTACTTCAAAATGTCTCCAGTTTTCAAGATGAAAATATTTTTTGCTCCCATGAATGACATGTGTCCTTTATCCAAGATGTTATGGAAAGTCCTTTGGAAAATGGCCTGTCTTGGAGCTATACCTTCTGGATAGACTACATGTTTGTTTTTCTGGCAGCACCTTTGCACTAATATCAAGTGCCATCCAGTGAGTGAAAGCATAAGCTGTATGTCACAAGAAATTCATCCTGCGCAAGTACAAAGTTTTAATGGAAAAAAAGTCACTCAGCAGTTCAAAACTCAAAAAGTACATTTTTTCTTTTCTCAGTTAATGGAAATATTTTAGGTCAAACTCAACAAATCATGTCAGAGATGTAAATTCAGCATATAATAAACCTTTTTCTTTGATTTTCCTTTCTTCCACGTTAGTGTTACTACATTTACAATTTAGGAACAACTACAGTTAGACACTTTTCACTCCTTGTTAATTAATAGTTACCTTGAAATATCAAGAACCAAATTTTACATGTCACATTCTTTTTCTTCTTTTGCAATTCCTTCCTGCATTTCTGAGATACACGTGCCATTTTTTTAGCATCACATAAGGAACCAGTAGTCACAAGACATGGCTGTGAGACTGCACTCAAAAAGTCTTTGTTTTAGATCAGATCATGTCTATCCAAAAGACTGTATATATTTGTTGACACATGATAGTACTAAGAAGATGATAAAAGGTCTAAAAGAGAAACGTAATTCTTCTCAGCAAAATTCAAGACTGTCTGTGGAAACACCAATAGGAGATGTAGTTATTACTGTAGGAAACCAAAATTGTTTCACAGTCTTCAGAAAAATTTAAGATTAAAAAGTGCTGAAGACAATAAAAGCTCCAACTTAACAGACAGCAGACTAAAGCACTCTACTAAATGAGTAACAGAACAATGGTTGGAGGAGAAAGGAAACCATTAGAAACAAATGTAACTGCTGCAAGAAGATGAACAAGGGCCAAGAAGCATGTCATGAAGAATTTGCAGTAATTTACAAGTACAGTAGTTTCACATAGCTCTTTCTGTATCTCATCCTTCCAGAGAAACTATCAAAGAGCCTTCTATTTCATCCTTTGCAGAAGATACTTATAATGAGTTTCCTACCTCCTTCCTCCTGTTTTCACTGCTTTATCATTTGCATTCTTGCAACATAAGCTATCACTTTTGATATCCATGATCACTTACCTCTGGACAACATAGCTATCTATACAGAAATCTGGGTAAACTAAATAAATACACAAGAGATATACCTGGAGGAAAATTTTCCATATGAGACTCTAGCCATCAGATTTCTACAAAGAAAGTTTTAGAATCAGACACAGAGAAAGAATATGAACACGTGAATGTACTGAGCACAGACATGCCTAACTCTTAGGATTCTGCAGCCTTAAGACACAACTTAGCCCAAGCTATTCTGTTAAGAACCCTAAACAATTCATCAAAAGGCAAATATCTTGAAAGAAAAAAAAAGAAGAAAATTAAAACCAGCAACATTTAAAATATTCCTGCTTTCTCCTGCCATTAACATATTATTAAGTCATCCAAAAGAATGATACTGTCAGCGGTCATTATGACAGAATCACTGAACAGCTTGGGTTAGAAGGGATCCCAAAGACCACCTAGATCCAACCTCCTGCCATAAGCAGGATTGCCATGACCAGATCAGACTGCCATGGTCTCATCCAATCTGGCCTCGAACACCTCCATGGATGTAGCAGCCACAGCTTCTCTGGGCAGCCTGTGCCAATGCCTCAACACCCCACTAAAAAGTTTCCTCCTAGTATCTAAATCAAACTCCCCTATTTTAGTTTAAAACCATTCTTCTTGTCATATCACTAGCTGTCTGTGCAAAAAGTTGATTTCCCTTGTGTTTAGAAGCTCCATTTAAGTACTAGAAGGCCTCAATGAGAACACGCCTGAGATTTTACAGCTTCTTAGGAATTTGAGCAGTGAGAGTCATTAAGACAAAAACAAACAACCAAATGAAAAAGAAGAAAAGTAAAACTGATGATGACAGAAAAGGATCATAGCTTCATAGCTCCTGAATATATATTTGAGTAGACAGAGATGTAAGCTCCAACTGTGCTTCTATGGCTGACTGGGCATTAAAACTAATGTAACATTCACAGTGTTAAAACACATTTTTAACTCCAAAAAGCCTAGCTGCAGAACAGGTATCTGCTAAAATCTCTCAAAATAAATGCTTCTGGACATAAATCAGTGGACACAAGGTGTTTAGGCTGTTCCACTGACACAGGAGGGTTAAGTGAGAACATGCTTCTCAGTTTTCAGCATCTAAGTTCATTCAATGCAGAACCTGGACCTTAGTTTTGTTTGCTGAAAGTCATCATCAATGTTCATCAATGTTCATCATCAAGCTCTCTAAAAAATAAATCAACAGATGCTTTGCCTCAAGCAGCTAGAGAAGGTCAAAGATTTGAAAACAAAAACTTATATTTGTCCTCAGTATTGATTATCCAAGCAAAATCTCTAGAAGATGGAGAAATTTTATTTTTTTCTATAAGAAGCTATGCTGCAATAAAGAATATATCAGATTTGATACCATTCATAGACAAGATAGAACAAAAAATTCACAATATGAAACAAATGAATACAAACATTCTGGAATTAACACTTGAAACACAATTATGGTTTGAAAAGATAACAAGTATCATATAACTGATAAAGTATTTTTTCTCTCTAATTTTGTCCTTTTTTTTTTTAACCTCAGCACAAAGCATTTCAAAATAATGACCTCCTATTATTCCTCAACGTGATTTAAAAACTAAATAGTGCAATTGAAAATTCAAGTTGGGTTCTGATCATCACATCTCATGCACTTCTGTGTTCAGGCAAACAGCTTGAACACAGTGGAACAGAATGTGCTAACTGAAATTTCTGATTAAGTTACAGAAACTGCATATTTTTAATATAAATTTACTAACCATCTGTTTTAAGTTGCATATTGTCTGGAAGCTACTGCATTATTTCTTAAAAGTCCAGAGAAAACCAGCATATGATTTAGTTCCCTTAAAGGATGATAGTGAAGAAATAACTTGTAAAGCTATCTTTTCCAGATTAAATGGCCAACTGTTATAGTATGTCTGCAGATAAAAGAACAAGTGCCATATGGATGACCCACACAATTAATAATGTGATTTACTCAATGATTCATGCAGGTCTAATGATCTTTAATTGATGTCTTTCCTGAATACACCCAAATCATGCAGGGGATTAGATAATTCTACTTCCCAGATTACAATGGATTTGCAACTGATTTATAGATCACTGAGCACAGATAATTCCAGTTAAAAGCAAGAGGTTGTGGTTAATTGGCATTTTCAAGGCAAAGCCTGTAAGCTTTTAAGAGTAAAATGTGAGCTAGCAGTGTAGCCATTCTAGAATCAATCTAAAATTTCAACCATGTAACTATTTCCACCCTTCTATGGATAATCCTGATGTTTTACAAATCCTGTGTCAAGTGCTCTTTCTGCTGCATACAAGATCAAAGTGCTGGAAACTAGATTTGCTTCACAAAAGCCACAGTAAAATCTAAGTTCAGAATTCCTTTTCTAAAAGCAAAATAGTAAAAAAAAAAGTCTGAGCAAAGTTAGGCACTACTTGAAAGAACAAGTAGTTGCTTGTTTTAGGTTGTTAATTATTCCTTACAGGTTGTCAGGACAGAGCTCCAGTGCCACAAACACTTGCAGTATTTCTATTTTCAATTTTTTTTACAGTAGCCATTTATTTACTTTAATATGTAAGTATTACTACTTCTGCACTGAACATCTCTTCAGTAAAAAGTCAGTTGTGGCTTACTAGCCATAATTTAAAGCTGTAATTTTAACCAGCTGAAGCAGAACACTGTGCAGTATCTCAAAGCAAATCCGTGTTAATCAAGATTAGTATACACATTCTCCTTCCTCTCCTCTCAGAAAAGTTACTGTCACCAGCTCTGAAAGCTTGCTATGTGTTACTGTCAGTTTAATTTTGCCACAGATAATGAAGCAGTGATCAGGCCTTACAACTTAGCAGTAAAACCACAAAAGCATTAGCATTCCTTTTCCCTTCATTTTTCATATGAGATTTTAGTCACATCTGATCATCTTGCCAAATATCAAACTAGCAGCAAACACTGGACATGTTAGCTCAATCAAGGTGACAAGAAGCTCCTCAAAGAATTGGAAACAGGAAATACTTACAGGACTCACTTAACTCCCTCTACAGTTAGTAGCAAAATGTAAATCACTATTAAGGACACATAAACAGGCATCTCATTGCAGCCTCTCAAGTTGGAGTCAACATGCTGAATACGTACCAT
The DNA here is from genome assembly GCF_987193195.1 of Phasianus colchicus. Classification (NCBI taxonomy): domain Eukaryota; kingdom Metazoa; phylum Chordata; class Aves; order Galliformes; family Phasianidae; genus Phasianus; species Phasianus colchicus. The sequence continues at coordinate 15,273,271 of NC_143476.1, forward strand.
GGAAGATGTACCACCACTCACTGTCTACTTCCATAAGCTAACAAAACGTTAACAAAATCTATAGCCCTACAGGCTACCAATTATTTTACTCTAGGTAATGGAGACATGAGAGTACTATCATTATTGTGAGAGTTTTATAGGACAATGCAATGGTCACAACACAGCTGAATCCAACAGTCATAACCAACAGTCATCAACAGCTGAATCCAACAAAACACAGGCCACACAGATATAGCACTTTAATATTCTTCTCAAGGACTGAAATTGCTGCTGAACGTATGCTTGTCCTTGTGAACATATTAAGGACAGGCTACAGCCTGTCCCTCCCAGGGATGGGTATCTGGCTGGGAGGAGAGGCAGAGATGCTTCTGTCTGACCTGTGTTAGGACTGTATTTGGTTACTATACATTTGGATATATTCTGACAACACAGCAGACTAAAAGCCTTCAATCATTTATTATCAGTTAAGTAAAGTACTGATCACACACTGAAAACTAAGAATGAAAGGATAAAAGAAATGCAAGAGTGTATTTCTCTGTTAAGGGAGCAGTCTTTCAAGGCTTCAAAGGATACCTGTGCTTCTCCTTTCTGAAACATTCTCATTAAAACTTCTTTTTGGACACCTAACTAACTTAAGATGTAATATGCAAGAGGGAACAAAACCCAGACAATGCATGTACTGTTCCAGTGTAGTTCTGCATAGGCTGAGGAAGCTTGGCTTCTGATGCGTCACTGCATCTCCTACAAATAGGCAGAGCCTAACCATTGTTATTCAGGTCCAGAAAGCTCACACACTGATAGAAGCTTCACAGGTAACCTTTGTGTAAGCACGTGGAAAGCACAGCTCCACATTCATTGCTTCTCCAGGCCTTGTAAACATCACACACAAGAAACTACGAGCACTGCAATTCCAAACATTGAGACAGACAACTACTTCAAACACAGCTGTATTATATTGTCTGTTTCTGTCACATCAGCTTTTTCTAGCAAATTTGTTTTGTTCCAGAGCTAATTTTCTAACTGAAGTATCAAATATCAAACAAAATCCTTACTTGTTTCTGTTGAAGTCCATCCATGCCATCTTCTAAAACTTTGTCAGCATGTTTAAATTCATCATGAAGTGAAAGCTAGAAAAGAACACTGGAGCATAACACCACCACTTAGGTTTCTGTGCAAGTTGTTCCAGTTAATCTCGAGAAGACTTTGAAAATGAAGCAACAGCACAACAGCAAAAAAACATATATGTCTGGGAAAGATAAATAAATGCTTTTTGTTTGTTTGTTTGATGACAACGTACTACTGTCTGGTCAATTGCAACACAAGTAATATTAAGTGTATGTGTTTGTTTAGCAACAGTTGCTGTTTGAACACTTACCCACATTTATGCAGTGAAACAACAGAAGATTCTAGATATGGACAATTAGCATATTCTACACTTTTTTAGAGAATAATATTTATCTGTTACTGCAGTTACGATTTTTGGAAAGCAAATCTCAAAGACACTACACACCATTCAGCAGACCATACAAAACAGTGCAAGCAAAGCATAAAAATACATCTATACATATGCACAATTTAAAAAACAAATGTCTGCGTATGTGTGCGTATTTGTGCACTGCATATGCTCAGGCTGAATTGTTCTGTATTTTGTATAAAGATAAAATGCAACAATTGAGATGTGTAACATTGGAGAAATAATTCATTCCCATCTCTCTTTCTCTCTTTTATATACACAAGTAAGTTTGAATCTACTTATGCTTAGCTATATTAAATTTTCGACATTAAAAAAAAAAAAAAACACAAAAGAAATATACTTTTAAAGCTCTGCTATAATTCCCATCTAACTAATGTCTATTTTTGCCAAGTCTATTTTCAAACAGGCTGAAAAATAAAATACAGAGCTTACAATTTCTCATGACTTCCATTCCAAACTGTCACCCAGAAAAAAGAAAACCACACTATTTTTCATGCTCCAGAAGCTGTATATCTGTGGCTACGCTCGTTGACTGAAAAAATATATACCCAGTTCTGACACTTTTAAGATATTTTAATACTTTTCAGCTCTACAGAGCATGCTGTGCTCTGTTTTTGAGTAATGTAGCAGGAAAAATCCATTTAAGTTTTGATATCATAATGATCTCATTCTCCATGTCAATTAGTTTTTGCAATCTCATTCTCTTTATCAAGTCTCTCAAGGATGCAGTTCTATATGAAAAGCACAGACTGCAGGTTATATACTTTATTTCAGGTCATATTACACCTATTTTTAAACATAAAAACATTCCCCACTAAATGGTATTGAAACGCAAGTTTATCATGTTGTTCCTGGTCAGTCAACAATCACTGTGACTCCAACTGCAAGCAAAGTACACTACTTCTGTTTCCCAGATGTACCTCATACGGACCAAATTCAGACTTGCTTAAAACAGACTAAAAATTTGATCAAAACATTCTTCTTTCTGACTACAGAAATGTTTAAAGAAGTTCTTTCAACACCATTCACACGTTATTTCAGAGGATGCAAATCCTTCTGACAACTTTACAAATATTCATGTATTCAAGAGTCACACACTTCAAAATTTGAGTGGAAGGAAAATTCTGGGAGTAGTCTGCGGTTAAAAAATGCCGATGTCTGCCCTTTCTGCAGCTCACTGAGGTAGGCAGTACCCACTGCTGGATCATCACCTTGTAAAGCTGAGAACATGAACCATGTATGGGCTCTCAAGAGAAACTCCTCCTTCCCAGCATGGAGCATCACCCAAGTACAGAAGCCTTCAATCCCAGATAGAAAGTGTCTTTTACTGCTCAGAACTCCCCATAAAATGGAGTCTGAGAAATCCTTCATTTTTAGATCACTACAAATACTCATACTATGCTCATGAATGCTCTGACATAAAGGTATTCTATCAACTGCAATATATCCATGATATGCACTGAAATTTTCATCATGTGACAGAAAGGGTGAAATAATTATGCACTTTGGACACAAGTTCAATTATCTTGTCAACAAGCAACCTCCAGTCCTCAAACACCTGATCTAAAAAGTCCAAACAAACCAGAGGCATTGGTGAACTGCAGGAGTGGCTGATCTTCCATGTGAGTGTGTGCATGTGTGAACTCACAGTTAAAAATGCTCATTTCTCTGTATTGTATTATACTACAACCAATTTGTGCATTCTTTCTAAATCTGCAATGAGTGCAATAAACCTACAAGCTATGCAAGCTCCAAATTGCAAGCCCAAACACCCTAGCAGCAAGAGGAACTTAAAAAATGGCCGTGCTTTGTAAGGACAAAGTTTCAGTGCAGGAAAATACCTGTTCTTCACAAAATGAAACTAACACCGAGTTTAGATCCCTGAAGTATTATTAGACTTCCACAATTGCAACAGTGTGAGAAGTATTACCTTCACCTGGTCTTTTGTACAATGTCAGACTATAAAACGTTACTAGAATCTTGATTTCACTTTCTCCATATGCATACAGATCTCTATAAATATTCTATAATAGAAAGTCATCTAGTCTTCATCAGAAAGAAAACACACCAGCTGCTTAGGGAGGTAGTTAATTTGCTTTGTCTTTCCTCCTTCTTGGTGTGATTTTAGATCTCACTTTAAATCTAAGTTTGCACAACTTCTGTTTTCAGACTGTGATTCAGTGATGCATTTCACTGATTCTTTCGGCCCTCTTTCCCATGCAGGTATTCATCAACTGTAAGATCATTCATTCTTTTTCTTTTTACACACAGATATGGGTAAGATGTACATAAGAACTAAAACAACAGAAATTATACCATTTTGCTTGCTAAAAGTATTTCAGCACTTTTGAAAACAGGACCAGTCATAATCTAGAATTAATTACTAAACCCGATATTGGCTTTTACAATGGAAGACCATATGAATCATGCTTATAATTACTGCACGAAAGATAAGATTAAATTGCAATCCTCTAAAATACACATGCTCTGGAAAGTAATAATCTTTAAATGTGACTTAGTTTTAAAAAGAGACTTGATAAAAAGCATTTTAGGGTTTTCTATTTATCTTATCTCACAGCTTCCATGCAAAATTTGCTGAAGTAGTGGACAAGACTCCCAGGTGGCAGTACTGCAAATTTGGATTTATCTCAGACCCAGAATAAATGTTTTCCTTTTCAGAAGTAACCACAAATATAAAATCTAAAGGTCCAGTTGTCCACTCAGTAACATTTATGCAATCTACTGTAATCCAATGAGTCAAAATATAATTTCTCCCAGCAAAGACACGGCCCTTAAAATCAGAGTTCTGTTTCTCCACCCTGACCTCCTAGAGGAGAGTGCTCTCCTAAATTTTCAGGCCACACAGCAGTCTTCACCTAAAACACCCTTCCAACAGACATGGCTTCATTACAAGCAAGTGCTGGCAAGTCTAGATCCAGCTCCCAGCTGCTACACCAATGCCTCTGAGCTTCTATCTCAATCCAAAGCAGAAAAAATGCTATCCTAACAGAGGCACATATAACCTAGTATTAAAATCCAGCCATGACCGTATTCATCAGATATAAGAGAGAGACTGTATGCTATTTGACTCTCCCAACTTTAGGACCAATGAGAAATGCCAGTAGCAATTCTGACCAAACTTAAAGATCCAGGATACTCTAGAGATTTAAATACAAAAGGCTCTGAAATACAGACTACATTAGCCAAGGATATTCATGAGTATATTTCTTTCAAAACATGGATTCATCATGTTTTATGCAATATAAATAATTACATTACTAGAGACTTCTGATAAGAAAATGATGAGCAAGTCCTCCTCCATTCAGCCCTCATTTTAAAAGAAAAAAATAGGAGTGAGAGGGAGAATCATCCTATCTTTTACAGAATTTCTCTTTATTCTTTGACTTTTTGTATTTTTCCTCCCTGGAACAATAGCTACAATAGCAAAAAATTAACCCACCACGACCAACCAAAACAACAACCCATCAGCAAATCATCTTTCATGCTTAAGTAGAATACCATCCACTATTTTCTGAGTTTCTTAACTTCAACCTGTCAAGAAATAACTAATTAAAATTTTACTGCTTTTTAGTAGACCACATTGCTGCCTCATTTTTCTTCTCAACAGACTCAGTTTGTCCAGAATTTAAATTAATTCATTTTTCTGTTTCTTACTGCAGTCTGCTCTGTATCACATCCCCTCCTCTGATTCTTCTTCTCAAGCGCTGAGTAGCAAAGCAATAGTAGATCAAAGCTTAAAGCAGGAGTATAATCTCATTACTGATTCCAACCAAAAATAATCTCCTTTCTCCTCTGCTTTAAATCTCTCACCTCTTTCTCATTTTGCCATGCTACTGAAATACTTGAGCCTTCTGAGAAATTTGTAGAATGTGGAGATACCATCAGTCAGTTCAAGCAGAGAATAAACAGACTTCAACACATATTCTCTAAATTTTAGTTGAATCCCATTTTATTTTATTTTCTACCAATTTTATCATTAGGTTGTTGAAAAGGTATCCTGTTCGCTTTTTAAAGCATGTAGTCATAACTGAGTTTAGCCATTAAACCACAGCAAGTAAGAAATATAAATTTCTCATAAATGATGTGGTTAACAAGGCACAGCATACTCATTGACACATCTTTATAAAATGTGTAATTATATCCTGAACTACATGCCTTTACAACGCAATAACACATTACAGTGTCACTCACAGCAGTACTTTTTAACACCCTGACAGCATCATTTACAGCTTGGTAAGATTTTATATTAAGAGGGATCTCCATTTTTGTCAGATTTTATTCATCCTGAGCTGCTTTTCAACTATGCTAAGGCTTCAATTAAGCCTTGAAGGTACAGAACTTGGCAATGGACTAAATTAAGAGATTCCTAATACAAATAAAAATTTGAGTGTGGTCCTTTGGACATTTTTTCTTGCAAAATATAAGCACTCCATTTAGACCTGTCAGAAAGATGGCACAATTCTGGAAGGACAGAATAGGAAAAAATTCTTAAGGACAAGTTTAAAGACAGCCTGTCTTTGAAGCATCCTTTACAGTCACCCTGTCTCTTATATAATTAATGGCCACTCTAGAAAATCATAAGCTAGTTAATGAGATGCATATAAAAACTTAAAGGTCTGTACTGAATTCTGTCATAATGACAATCAATATCCTTTTGCTGAGAAGCTCCAAATACATTAAGTTTGCCCTAATAAACAGCAGGAGCACCTGTCAATTGAGGTCTGGAAATGGATGACAGAAAGTACGTATTATAAAATGTCATCAGCATACAAGTTCCAGAAGAATCTAAACTACATATTTATCAAGAGCAGCATTCAGGAAATGACAGCTACTTTCACAATACAAAGACTTTGAAAACATTCAGGATCACACTTATGAAAACAATACAGAAGATAGTCCTCTGTGAATGACAAAAAGATCCATTTTATATTTGGAAGGGAGAAGAGTGTCAGCATTTATTTTAGAAGTTCTAATGCTTCAGAAATCTCTGGCTAAGAACTGTTACTAGATTCCACAACAAAAAGTGGCAAGATTCAAGTATCCTTGCAACATTACACAAAAGAACATCACATAACACAAGAATGGAGATAGACAAAGGCTATGCACAAACACAGTGCACTGAGACTAATCAGATCTAAGTTTAACTCATTGCAAACATAGAAACGACAGGAGTTGCCACTCATATAGGCCTGGAAGAAAAAATACAAGACACGACTGGCTCATGAAATTTAATATTGTGGGAACTGAAATAAAGAGAAATATCAAAAAGAAAAGGATTTGCTTCTTGAATGAACCCAGATTGCAGACACTAACTAAGAAAGGTGAGGAGAATGAAAAAGAGGAAACAGGGATCCTACAAATATAGCACAATAGGGAATAAAACTGAAAAACTCCCAGAAGTTTAGAAATCCAACAGAAAAGCTAACACAGAGATACAACAGGAGGAATTGCGTTGTGCTTTTAGAGAGAGGACAAGTAAAATGACACAGAATGCTATGAGAAAAGTATAGAAAAATGAGAAAGGCAACAGCCCGTTTAAGCACATTACATTTTTCTTACAAAAAACATCTGTTTCCAGTACAATTCTGCTTCTCATATGCTACAAAGGACAACAGAGAACTACTGGAGAATTTCATATCCTTCCATACACTTCTTGCTAGCTGTGCATGATAACAGTACAAGTTTTGTGTTTATCTCATAGTAATACTGCAGTGTATAATGAGTGATAGCTCACTAATACTCGTCTTAAAAAAAAAAAAAAAAAAAAAAGGTAAAAAAAAGGAGGAAAAAAATGTTTGGATTCTGCCAAGTACTCTTAAATGTTTTATTACCACCAGTAACTGAAACAATAGGAGATTCTGCAATACAATTTTGTTGTAAGAGTTATTCAAAAATTGTTTCTTTGAAGCCCGTCTTCGTTATTTAAATTGCTTTGAAGATACTCCATAGAAAGGGACCATTTAGTTAAATACATTTGTTCTTGTACTTAAACTCTTGTTTTAAATGCTCGGAAAACAGCCTTTAGTATGAAGGAAAAGTTATTTGGTTGAATACTGTTTCAAAAAAAAAAAAAAGAGTAACTCAGAACATCACATTAGTTGATTAAAAATACTCTAAACACAAATAACATGGTATATTATATGACAGCAAATATTAACTTGATATGAAGTCTGTGATTTACAAAATACTACAGTCAGAGGCATGAGAAATGTGGCAGATGTCAGACATGCACACAACCTATTCAGACAGTGACTCTGAGACACCCCACTACAGTAACAGAAGCAGCTTGAAAATCTCTGAAACTATTCCAATGGTGCAAATACGGATTCTCTTCCATTCTCTTAGATGGCATAGAATCAAATAAATAAATGAATAAAGAGAATGCAATTAAACCTAAAATTGCTAATACAGAAGCTGAGAACAGTACAGCAGAGATACACTTTTAATTACATGACTACACAACCACGTACCTGAGGTGCACCTTCTTAAAAGGAAGTATGCATAAGCATATTTACACCACATATAATATACATATATGACTATATAGGTGTGAAGATCTTTACTGACTCCCTGCCTACCTGACATTAATGCAAAATTACTCACTGATGCTTGGAGCTTCTGAACTCTAAGCAGCATCCTCACACTCCCAGTTACATGGCTGTGTTGTTTCTCAGTTGAATTTTTCTCATCTAATTCTACCAAATCTTCAACATCAGTTCCACCTTGATAAATACTTCACAGGAAGAAGTATCATCTGGAGAAATACATAAATGAGGCAGACTCCAATTTAATCTTTGATACCAAATAAAATGTAGGTTTAATGAGCTTCATAAATGTTATCACTGATGTATCTCTTATTCTGATTCTTGCCATTCTACAAAATTTTTGCAGACAGCTTTTAAAGGAAGTCAAATCTTCTGAGAACCAGCAGGCTGTTCACTGCAGCTTGTTCAGATAATATATAGGTTGTGCTGGCTTGTCTAAGTGGAAAAATAGACTGGATTTTGATTTACCTTAAGAAAGCACTGACAGACAAATACAGAGTGGCAGCAAAACAGATAATGAGTGACAGAAGACTGGACAGTTCTAAGATGCATCTGCAACTTATCTGCCTCTTGCCAGTGATAGAAAAGCGGAGGAGTATTCACGCTGTTTGTCTTTCTTACTGAAAGGTAAACGTGAAAAAATATTTACGTGACAGTGCTGAAGGCAGACCAGGAGAAAATACAATAAGAATCACTGGGCTGCCCAGGGAGGTGGTGGAGTCACCGACCCTGGAGGTGTTCAAAGAACGTTTGGATGTTGTGTTGAGGGATATGGTTTAATGAGAACCATTGGTGACAGGTGGATGGTTGGACTGGATGATCTTATAGGTCTTTTCCAACCTTAGTGATTCTGTGATTCTGTGATTCTGTGAATTTTATCAAGCTGGTGTGACTGCTCTGCAGATGAAACACAGTACCCGCAGTGAAATTTTCTGCTTTCAGCACATCTCTCTTACAGCAGCCTTTGGGAGAGCCCACTGCACACACACCACCGATCTACTAACAGATAACAAATCATACAGGTATGTATTGTTCACACTTGCTTTTTTTTTCTTGCCAACGATCCCTTCTGCCACTTCACAAAATAACGACAAATAAGAACATCAAAGGGAGCCCAAACTGAAGATTACGAGTTGCAATACAGCTATCTAGGAATGTGTCAGTGCCAATCAATTTGGCCCAGTGAGACTTCCTGAAAAACTGCAGTGTATTTACAAAAGCACAAAGTTGAACAACACAAATATTTCTGCATGTTCATCATCTCCTCTCAAAAGTACAAGAGGTAAGTCCTCCCCCAAACCACGATTGGAGTCACTCCCCCAGCCAAACCCAGGGAGAAACCATCACCCTTCAGAACTCAGCTGTTTCTAGGGGACAAGCTAAAGATTCATCCATTGTTCCACCACTTCTGACTTGTGCTTTCTCCAGGCAGGGGCACCAATTTCTGAGGTTACAAAGCACATGAACAGGACAAGCAGATGGAATCCTGTATGAATGTGTGACTGACCTACTCAAGCTCAGCCCTGGAGTTAATGCGTGATAAGCTGCGTCAGTGGGATATCGTGGCTACAATGATCAGTTCAAATCACAAGTTGGCTTACACTTTGAAAACTGGATCTCTGCATTTAAACTACAAAGGTCATACCCTTTAAACTTCTTGCATTTGAGGATAGTTGAATTGCTAGAACAGTCAAGAGTGTAACATAAAATAAATATTTTAATTACAAGAACAGTAATTGGGACTATTCTGACCTTCCCATAGAAGTAAAAATACATGTATATTTAAAAAGAGTAGAAGAAAATGCAAAGGCTATGTTTTTTACATCCATGTACTTTGGTATTTATTTGCTCATCTTTTTCAGCCTCTGTCTTTCACACCTGTCTCAAAATGCAATGAAGGAATACTAATTACTTGGGTCAGTTCAACTACCAATGAGTTTTACACTATCTACAATAAGATCAAGGTGCATATTTAAATATGAATATATGGCAATATTAAAGAGGAGGAAAGTGAGTATACCACTGTTTTAAATAATGGGGGTTTTTTTTGTTTTTTTTGTTTTTTTTTTGAAAGTCTGTTCACTGTAAATTTCTCAAAAAAAAAAAAAAAAAAATAGCCTTGCCTCAAGTGACAGTCTGCAAAAGAAGATGAAGCATAATCTTGGCATCTGATGAGTATTTTCAAAATTCTAAATATAGGACCCAGAAAAGATCTAGTTAACTACTGTTTACAGAATATGAAATGGTTTACACTTCACATAATATTAAAAACATTGCTAGTAATTATGTAGTTCAGTACTCAAAGTATAAAGTCATTGATGCACCTACTGAGAAGGTTTGCTTATCACAAAAGAATAAGCACTATATTGGGACTGTATATATTAGACAGTATAGACAGCTTTGCTGGTTGTATACTCCAATCAATAGTTGCCGAGTTCAGCCTAATTGTGCAAACTCAGTTCTTCAAAATCAACTAGTTGAGGCAATCTCTTTTCAAGGCTATTATAATTTAAAGAATACGTAAGATTTGACAAGATTTTCCCTCTCCCTCAAAAAAGGTTCATCTGAACACTTTTCCACAGATGACAGAAAATTTCTGCATGTTACTGACTCACACAACATTTGACATGAACATTCATCTTCCATAATTCTGCTGAAAACAATGTTTAAAATAAATTAGGATCCCAAAAGATTAGAGTGTGAGAAAAGTCTGCACAAGAATGCAAGGAATTCTGCAGTGCTCATCCCAATAAATAAGGTATTCCAAAAGTACAGACATTCAAGATGTTCTACAAATGCGACATCAGATAACATCCTTCAAATTTAATGTAATACTATTCGTCTTGCCAAAAACACAGGCGAGTCAGACTATGCTTGCAGAACAACTTCTTAATCAGAGTAATGCAATGTTGTCATCACGGCTTTCTGAAATAACAAGGTGACACAAAGAAAAGTTAGAGGATACACTGTACAAAAACAATTACTCATGAGACAACAACTCATGAGAAACATTACCTGAGATGAGCCTCATATTTTTAGTCACTAATTTCAAAGAAATTCTTAAAGAAAAATTCAAACAAACAGCATGTCTTGACTTCAACCCAGCCAACAGGTTTACAGTTTAATTTATGGTAGTGTCCAGACATCAACAAATACATCGATATGTAGATGCCATTAGGTGTCATCTTACAAAGCACTCTTCTAAATCAAATTCCAGTAAAGTGTACAGCCTATTACTGTCTACAAAGTTTTTCCAACATTTTTTCAAATGTGGCTCGGCAACCGTATTAGCCAGCTCTCATATGACCCTGGGATGCATGTCATCTGGCCCCACAGACTTGTGTACATTAAGTCTTCTGAGTTGGACTTGGACTTGCTCCACCCTTACACTCCACCCTTACACCCCTGTTCTCACCTAGAGGTTCAGATTACTGAATTACATATCAAAAAATTTATGGGATATCTATTGTTTAAATTCAAGACTATTCAAAACAACAAAATTACAGCTGAAGAGCTGCACAAACCTTTTAAGCATTAGGTAGTGATGCTTTAATGCATTCACTAACGCATTCATGACCTTACTAATGCAAAGGCATTAAGAATTCACTCTGTTTTTACTATCTATTTTGAAGAAAGACAATGAAGCCAAGTAATTCAGCTGCAGTGAAGACAATACCTACTTAAATGAATGATCTATACCTAAGCTACCATCCAGCAGAAACACAGAAATTGTTAACAACTAAAAAAATACCTCAGGACTATCTGCTCTGACTTATATTATCAGGATAACAGATGTCATGTCACCCAAGCAAGTGAGTCATCACACAGCTTTCCACAGAAGACAGTTAAAAGAAACTATTTTCTCCTTTGGCATTACAGGTTTTTAAAAGTTGCTGAAGCAGAGCTTAACAGCAGGATGAAAATAAAACTACAATCTTGTCAACTATCTTCAAGTTCATCTCATGAGCAAGGAAATGGAAAAATGTATTTCCACCTTCTTGAACTTTCAATATAATGTTTCCTGTAATTCAGAAAGTTTTATCATTTTTTAGTTTCAGGTTGGACATGGACAGAACTCTGAAATGTCTAGCCATTTGAGAATACTATACTGTTGTAACAAATGATTATTTTTCTTGAACTTTTAAAGCATGATCTGGAGTGCAATGCAGTCGAACTCCATATAAACAGAAGCTGTTTTTATCATATAACTTTGAGAGGTAGAGACTGCAGAACTTCAGTTTTATACTGCCAGCAATGATAGCCTGTTACACATCACTCCATCAAAGCCATGTTTTTCAAAGTTCAAAACAAAATAATAGATAAACATTCAAGTTCATCACAATACAAATTAAATGAAGGAGGATGCATGTAGATAATTCTACACATTCTCTATTTTACTCAAAGATGCACTTAATTAGAAAACAACCAATGATCCATAGAACACTTGCCTAATGGTCTGATGTTCTCCCGTGTCAAACATCTGGACACATCTTGTAAATGTAACATATGGGAAATCAGAACATTTTCCAATGTAAATGGACTCTCTGGTTAACCAAACCTATTCAGAAGGCATCAAGCACAAAGCATCATCACTACCCAGCTACTAGTATTCAGCCAAAACTGTGTCTGTGTTTATGTTGAGAACAGACACTCCTCAGATCTCTCTTCTCTACCTACAACTACATCCACCTCTGCAAGACAACATTCTCAGCTACTCCATCATATATTTATCGCTGTATTTTGGTAAGCCATTTTGCTGCACAGTCATCTAATACATCAGATAATACAAGGACTACATGCTTCTTGCTCTAGCCTCACCAAGAGTTAGCTAGAGCCAGCAGACACACACACAAATGCTACACTCACAACATTTCTTTAAAGATGTATTAACCTGTGCACTATCTTCAACTTTGAATTCACATTTCATTTTAGTACCTGTTAGAACCCACTTTAGTTCTGTCCAATTAAGATGCATTTGTTCCATTAAAACTGCATTCATAGTTCCTTTTCATTCAGCACTCTTTTTCTGGTGCCTTACTGTTTTCTAAAATAACACCTTTTTGAGTTGCAGTGTTATTGTATAGTATTATATCAACTAAAACTTCCAAAGTAGTCCAGCATCACCTCACACAAACCTTATTATGCTAAATAGTATCATTAATATGTTCCAGGCGACATTTTTCTTCTTCTTCTATTTCTTCTGTCATTTCATTGAAGTTTCAGCATAATTAGTTGCAGGGCTTTGAAAATGAGTTTTGTTAAAAAGCTTACATCCCAAAATGGTAACAGGACAGGAAAAGAAAACTGCACTCATTCATTTAGCAAACAAACAAACAAATGAAAAAAAAAACCAAACTCACTCTGCACTCTCTAACGTGTCACTATCAAGCACAGGTATCTGAGGGAAGCTGCAAAAGTAATGCTTATTATTTTTTTATGTTGGCCCACATCAGAGTCGCGGTTGGTGGTAGGGCAGTAGAGGTTGAATCTTCCCACCAGTATTCTGTTACATTTTTTTGCCATGTGATAGATGGCAGCAGAGAGACAGTGTGACAAAATGGGTCTGACATGGAAGTGCATATGGAGCAAAGGCATATCACTTAATTCATCCATACAGAAAAAAAATGGCACCCTCTTGCATTCACTGATGCCTGCTGAATGTTCATGGAGAACAAAAGTGGATGCAAGCACAATGAGTCAGTGGGTGGTGTGTTTCAGCAGTGGCAACAGTAAAGTGAAAGACAAGCCACTTTCCAGATGTCCATGCACAACTGCCACACCATGAAATGAAGAGTCTCTTGATCAGCTCATCTGCTCCAATTAGCAGGCTACCATCACGGAACTGTGTACAGATCTGAACAGTGTTTTCAATGCACTGAAAAAATGGTGGCAGTGCTGGAATATCACAAAGTTTGCACCGGGTGAGTCCTACAAATAGTCATGCAGGAACAGAAAGAATACTGTACGCATATTTCTCAGTATCTACTGAACAAATACAAGACCAGAGGTGACAGTTTCCTGGCTTGCATCATCACCAGTGACAAGAAGTGGTGTCACCACTATGAGTCAGAGTTCATGCAGTTCACGGAGTGGACACATATGAAGAAAAGTTGAAGATGCAGCCCTCATCATGTAAAGTGATGTGCAATGTTTTGATATAGGAAATTATTCTGGATTTTCTGGAACCCAGACAAACCCATCAATTCTGACTGCTGCATCACAGTGCTGACTAAACTGAGGGCTCAAACTTACAGAGTCAGGCCAGAGAAAAAGACAATTCCCTTGTAACATAATTGCATTTGTTGTAGTTTCCACGGAAATACATAGGATGCATTACATTCAGAGTAACCGCTGAAACAAACGATACTGTATATGCTCTCTTGTGCCTACATCTAAAATAAAGTATATAGTTTAGCTACTAAAGCCCATTTTATGGAACACAAAACACATTCATGAGGATTAGGATTGTGCATTAAAAAGGAGAATTAAATACTATTCCTCACAGCACCCCATTTTTAGTATCACTACAGTCACTTGTGGCAAAATGTGTAGTAAACTAAAGAGAAAAAAACACAATCTGCAACCTTAGCAAGGTCAGTATATGTTATTTTACAGCAATGATTTCACTTCATTTATATAATATTAGAAACATCCCTCAAAACAAAGTTTTACATGTGGCCATTAAGAAAGAGTACATGCTACAATGTGACTAAAAGTTCTTATTTGTCACAGTTTGCCTGGTTCAGCCTACTTCTGTGACAGGGAACAAAAGGCCCATGGGTCTATGTACCAGGAAAGGGCAGTCGGGAGGAAGAGAAAAGGTGGGAAGATGGGCCTTGATGAAGAAAATGAGGGAAAACCTCGAATTACTAAATAGTAGAATATGAGGTAATACCACATCAAAGGCATGGCCAACAGGTCAACAGAGGTGCTTTTGCCCATCTACACTGTGCTGCCACTAAGGAGCAAAAAACCACCCTGGAAGACACCTCTAGACTTCTGTAAGCAAATAGCAGAGCTAAAGAATCATTTCAGTCCAATCAACCATGACCATTAGTTTTACCACATCCCTAACTGAATTCCTACTGCACTGTACTATATGGCAATTTATATTTTCCTTTCCATTTTTTTCTGTTTTTCTTTTTGTAAAGGGGGATATTTGAGTATGTATCTCCTATAAAATGTTCCAGTTATTATTATATATAAATGTAACAATAAGCTACATCAATTTCTGAAACACTTTCAGATCCTCAGGTCACACAATTCACATATTTGACCACACTTCATTAAATGGTCTCTTTTTTTTTCACTGATTCATATAGAATGAGAGGCAATCTGTAACAAAGGAATTCCTTAAATGTTTTACTGTCCTCAGAAGTGTACAGTTCATTCTTCTGTTTAATCATATTTACAGATATGTTAGTACTACTGGTCTTGGCAGTTTGTACAGCTACTGTATTGTCTGTTTTTACTTCAGAAGATCATGTACAATTCTTAACTGTAGCAGATCAGGGATTTTCTAATAGGCTATTATCTCCATTCCAAAATAATTTTAGAAGTTGATTTACTCGGTCACATTTTTGCACAATGTTATTTTCAAATAAGAAAGCAACCAGAATGGAGACACAAATTTCAAATACATCCCAAACAACTTCCTACTTGCAAGAGACTTAAAAAAGGATACTAAAAAGTTTCCTTCAGTTGGGTCAACTCTTAAAACACTGGTCTGTTAAAACTTCCCTAAATTTGAAGTATTTATCAGCTGGAAATACCAGGACCACATCTCAGCTTCTGCATGCTTTTACATCTATATAAGATGATATATAGTAAGTTTTGAATGGAAATCAATTTATGTTCAGTATTTTACATATGCATACATACATATATATACACATACATGTGCACACACTCTTTCATTTACTTCATTAAAATGAAGTATTTTTTGCTGCAAGAGCATTCAGCTGTTCTAACTTCTCCAATACTATGTTGCTACAAAGACTTAAGAAGAAGACAGAACAGTGTTCATGCTGCACAGGACAAAGCCAAGCCAGTGACTGATAAATCCAGACCTGTGTCAGGACGCTGGTACCAGTTGTGCACAGCCAACAGGCCAACACGACTGCTCCAGTAAGTCCAGGGCAGGTAATCTGTTAATAGAGGAAAATAGCAGAGAGCACAATGTTTTTGAAGTCTACTGAAAGTAATATATTACACAAAGCGTGCAGTAACAGTGAAAATTTTCCTGTGGTAAAAAATGTCGAATCACTCATCTCAATTTAAGAAAGCAACAGCTGGAATTTACAGCCTCCACCTGGGGCATATAATAACATGAATAACACAAAGTCAGCTTCAAACAATTTAAGAGCTTAGAAAAAGTGAAAGTAATCTGACATGATCTTTGAAAAAGCTTCAAATATAAGCTATTCAGTAATCACATTCTGACTAATCAGTATTTCCTACCAACATATTAAATGACCACAACTCATATTTTCAGTAAAACTGCTCTTTTCTGTATTTAAAAAATTCTGTGTTCTTCACTTCCTACAATTATTTTTAATACACATAAATGAATTAAAGAAACACTGAGAAACATCCATAAAAAGTCAATTTGACAGTTTCTTGCTCACTCATACTCAAAAGGCTTATAAGCATCTGGAATTAAGTAATAATAGATTTCAGTTCATATAACAAATCATTACTCCAAATTATCAAGAGTTAATCTCTCCATGAAAGAATTGAAAGACACCTAATTTTACTATAAAACAGTGAGTATAAGCTTTTTCCAGTTTTAACCTCTGTCAAGTCTACTGCACCATCTTCTTCAGTTAATCTCAACTCTGGTCCAAATCAGCAGAAAATAAAAACTCACATCTTTAAGAAGGAGACAACAGCTATTCTTAGCCTTCTATGTGAATATAAATACTATAAGAGCACATTACCTGTAAATATGTACTTACTGTCAACTGTCATTACTGAAATAATTTCATTCAGTTGAGAACTGTACAATTTCAGTTTTCATACATTTGAATTTGCATATATTGAGAATTGGTGTCTGCTACTTATATCGTATTTTAAAACAGACTTCATTCTAAAAATCTCATAAACTAAATAAGCTTCTTCCCTATACTAGAACAAAAATAAAGGCTTCAAAAGGTTAGAGAAGTCATCTTGCCAAGGCTCTATGACTAAGACCAAACTGGCAAAGAAAAGCCCTTGTTCACCTCTTTAGAGAGGAAATATTGCTACAACTTTGCATTATAAAAATGCACATGTCCAATAGCTATATAACTTTTATATTTTTCCTAAGTAAAATTTAGATATAAATAGAAAATAATGAATCTCAGTCTCACATTCGAACATTTGAAAGGTACCAACATCCTGTTAACAAAACTGAAAATGAAATGGCTAATCAATAAAACCAAATAATACAGCACATGAAACTGTAGTCAAAAGTTAGATATTTTTGTCATATAGGTGCTAAAAACTCAATTTTTCTAAATATTATGGAAAATGCTACTCTAGTAAGTTTATATTCAAAAAGTGCTAGAAATCTGGTAAACCATTTACTTTGTCCACCGTTTTGTCTTCCAGTAAATTCCCATCTTGACTCACAACTAGTTTTTGTAAGCACAAATGTGCTTCTGGAAATCCTCCTATTACTACACAGACATTTCTACAGCCTGGTGTGATAACCAGGAGTTATCTAAACTTGCAAAAGATGAGATAGGTGTGATGACACATCACTCAAAAATTTATAAGCTGGACAGATCTCCCTAATACCACACAGGATCCCAGATTAATTACCAGCAAGGGTCAGCACCTTCTTATCTTCTGCTACAAGCTGAAACAGCTCTTATGTACACAAATTGTTGTCAAATCAAGGTAATTCCCCAAATTCTGAAACTATAGCTTGTATGTGTTGTGGTTTAACCTGGCAGGTGGCTCAGCACCACAAAGCTGTTTATTCACTCCCTCCTTCCAATGAGATGGGAGAGAGAGAAAAAAAAAAAAAAACAGCAAAGTACAACTCTTGGGTTGAGATAAAACTATTTACTAAGATAAAGGAAAAGGAAAATACTTATGAATATATATATAAATATAGATAACAAGTGATGCACAAGGAAATGCCCAACATCCCCTGACTGATGCCCAGTTAGGTTTCGAGCAGCAGAAGAGAGTGAGGTGCACTCCCACCCTCTTCAAAACTCCTCCCACATGATATCATACAGTATGGAACATCCATTTGGCCAGTTTAAGTCAGCTGTACTGATTCTGATCCCTCCCAGCTCCTTGGGCCCTTCACTGCAAATGGCCTTGGCCTTATATATCACTACTTAGCAGAAACTGTAAACATTGGTCTGTTATCAACATTGTTTTTCTCATAGAACCAAAACACCATCATACCAGACACAGTTCTGCCACAGCTGAAACAAAGATAGTATGACACTGAATTAAAAAATAGTATTTGTGAGCATTTTGTGGCAATACAGCACAGATGCAAGAACAGTCTGATAAGATAAACATACTTCACAACTGCTATTCATGCCTGTAAGAATAGGCAAAAGCTTTCATATCTTTTAATATTAAAGAATTAGAATTACTAAAACAGGAATGCTATTAAGTTGCTCAAATTATACATTTAAAATATTTAATTTTCATTCCTTGAAAATACCTTGAAAGTCACGGTATATAAAGCAGATAAATACACATTATTAAGCTAGTAAGGAATTGAGGGAAGCACTTCTTTCATTTGTGTTGTGGTTTTATGATCTTCGTTATCAGTATTCCACATCATCACATGATGTAGTACACTGGCAGTCTCAGATGAGAAGAAATGTACTACAACTCCTAGAAAACTCTGCTATTCTGTTTCTGTTTTTCAGATGCTGGGAATCATAAAACTGACTGGAGGTCATGAGACTACTCTCTTTGCTCCCTGATGGGTCAGAGTAAGAACCTTGGTTCCCAGAAACTCTCTCATTTATTTCATTAGCTTCAAGCTCAATTAACTTATATTTCTGCTATTATAATTAGTAGATTAGTTTTCCTCCTAAAATCATTGCCGCTGTTTTTTTTTTTTCTTTTCCTCTTTGTTCCCTTTCCTCTTTTTGCCCCCACCCACTTTTTGGGCTGGTGGGACTATAGAACTGCTTTTTTACATTAGCAAAGCTGAGGTCTGTGCCACACAGAGAGTCACATAGTGCTGTAGCTAGCTTTGACCTTCATAGATCCGATTACAGGCCAGGCAGTCTGCTAGACACTGGAAACTGTACTGATTCTTTCTTCCTTTTGGCACCATGCCAACTATGAAGTTGTTCTTTATTTTAGAAACAGTATATAATTGATTAAAGGGCATTATGTTCAGAATTTTTACTCTTGAAACCTACTGGTTTCTTATTAAGTTCACCATTCTCTGTATTGGAGTTATATATATAACATAACCAATCGAGAGCACTGGCAGAGTCATCTACCTGGCACCTGTATGCAATGCTGTACAATTTGAGTATTGACAGTTACATCTCAGAGCGAATAGCTAATTTTACAGACAACACAATGTTTAAACAGGTTTCTAGGTTCTCTCAGTTCCTTATACATTTTTGGAATGCTAAACTGATGATTATGTTATCAACCTCCCTGAATGTATTCTTCCTCATTCACTTTATCTGGAGGAAGCCTTCTCCAAACCCTGAAATTACTGAGTGGCAGGGAATATGGAGAGGTTTAGGAAAAATCTTAGAGGGATGAGGACCACACATCATGGGATTTCATTCTTGAACACCTGTGGAATCCCGAGAACCTAAGAAAGTATTTAAGTCAGGGGTGTTGCATCTTAGATAGATCTGAGGAGTTATGACTTATTTGGGGCTTGGCTTGTGCTTAGCAAGCTCTATATAACACTATTCTGGAGAGAGAGCGAGCTTCTGAGCTGAGACCCAAGCCAACAGGACAAGACTCCAAGCCCAACTAGAGGGAAAGAGCATTGGAACTGTGCAACCTGATCAATCATAGGAGGCACCAGTATGAACGCCAGTTGTCCCTGGGGAGGGACAGAAATGGGAACAGGTGTCATCTAGAACAGAAAGAAGAAGCAGCGGATCAAGTAGAGGATGATCCAGGCAAGAAGTCCTACTCAAGCCACCATTATTGAGAAAGGCAACAGAAAAAACTAAAAAGACAAGGAGAGGAGAGTAAGGAGAAGTAGGTTCCTGTTCCTTAACTCTACCAGTTAAATAATAAACACCAAGCCTGCATTTGTAATAGAAATAGAATAAATCTCTTCCATACACTCAGTATTTGTATTATTGCAAAAGATAAACAAATGGATACATATTGCTGCACGCTTTTTATACACGCTACTTAAATTAGTTAATTTCCAATCCATGCCACGTTAAGTTCCTTTTGTTGTTCTCCCTATTAATTCAGCTCAGGCACAAAGAGCAAGCCTACTTTCATATACAGTCAAAAGTGCTTTCAACATTATATTAATTTTCTCCTTGTAGCCAATACTATACTATTCTGCATACAAAAGGATAAACACACGACCAAAGGTCCAAAAGGCAACAAGGCTGAAGAAAGGCTTGGAGAATATGCCCTATGAGGAGCTACTAAAGGAACTGGGGATGTTTAGTCTAGGGAAGAGGAGGCTGAGGGGAGATGTTATTGCTCTCTTCCAAAATCTGAAAGGTGACTGCAGCAAGGGCAGGGTTGGTCTCTTCTCACTGGTGACAGGTGACAGGACAAGGGGAAATGGCCTCAAGTTGCACCAGGAGAGGTTTAGGCTGGATATCAGGAAAACCTTTACAGAAATGGCTGTTAAGCACTGGAATAGGCTCCCGATGGAGGTGCTTGATTAACCATGCCTGAATGTGTTTAAAAGTCCTTTGAATGTGGTGCTCAGGGACATGATTTAGTGGAGGGTTCTTAGGGTAGTATGGTTAGGTTGCAGTTGGACTGGATGATCTTAAAGGTCTTTTCCAACCTAAGCAATTCTATAGAGTCTGTGATTTGAAAACAGTCTTCCATCTTAAATTTCCTGCCTCTGTAGACTTCATGAACCTGAACACTTTCATCAATCCTCCATTTCCTGATGAAATATGGAATATTTTACTGCTGTCCGCTGTTACTTACTGGACCAGGAAACTGACAGTGCATAAAATTAGCTACCTTCTAAATTTCAATATTGAAATCCAATGGCTATAGATATTTGTCAAAGAATGGAAATGGACATTACAATGTCAAAACTATTTTTAACGGAGATTTCAGAATAAATTTTCCCTTTGGAAATGCAGAGAAATTACATTAAACAGAAGAATCACAGTCATCACCATTAGCTATGTATTTTGCCAGCAATGAACAACAGCCTGCATACCACACTCATACACATGTGCACCAGCGGAGTTGACCCACAGTAGTTGACATTTCTGCTGAATGCATTGCCCACTGCCTGTCTCATTGTGCTCACATGCACTGTTTGGTCTCCGTAAACATTAAGCAGGTGACAGCGAGTGTCGATGGGTGCCATTTTTTTATGCATGGACAGATTCAATGACACACCTCTGATCCACACACACTTCCATGTCAGATGCCATTCTGTCAAACGGCTCCTCTGCTGCCATCTGTCACTCATCACCAAAAGTAATAGCATATTGTCTGGTTCACCCTCTACTGTTATATCACCATAATCCGCCTCTACTGTCCGGGGCCAACTTAATAAAATAGGAGGGATTACTTTCAGAGCATCCCTTGTACAACCTGAACCTCATAAGCCACAGTTTATAATAAAACATCTCCTTTGGAAGGGACCTTCAAATGTCATCACATCCAACTGCCTGAACACTCCAGAGCTGACTAAAATTTAAACTGAGTTAAATCTCTTGAACACTTACAGGACTGGGGCATGAACCACTTGTCAGGAAGCCTATTCTAGTGGTTGACCAGCCTCACAGTAAAGAAATTTCTCGTCATCTTCATTCTGATCCTCAGCTGGCACAGCTCTATGCAATTTTTGTACATCCTGCCATCTAAGAATCATAGAATCATAAGATTGGAAACGACCTGTAAGATCATCTAGTCCAACTGTCTTCTCATTACCACTGCTATCACAAACTAAACCATATCTTGCAGCTCCTTATCCAGATGCCTCTTGAACACTGCCAGGGACGGCGACTCCACCACCTCCCTGGGCAGCCATTCCACTGCCTGACCACTCTCTGAGAGAAAAAGTTTCTCCTTATGTCTAATCCTACCTCTAGTACAACTTGTGGCCAGTTCCTTAGGTCCTGTTTGTTGCCTGGGGGAAGAGGCCAAACCCCTCTTCACCACAACCTCCCTTCAGGAAGTCGTAGAGTGCAATGAGGTCTCCCCTGAGATCTCATCTGTTCCCATGGAGAACAGATGAGCACTTCCCTCCACCTTCCTTCTCAGGGAGCCGCAGAGAGCAATGAGGTCTCCTCTTGGCCTCCTCCAAACTAGACAGCCAGATGTCCTCTGCTTCTCCTCACAGGACATGACTTTCAGCCCTTTACCAGCTCTGTGGCTCTTCTCTGGACATACTCAAAACCCTTAACACATTTTTAACATTGTAGAAACCAGAAATGCAGAGAATATTCAAGGCAAGGCCATAGTAATACTAAACAGAGGAAGAAACATGTCTTCTGACTGTTTAATGTCACCCAAAATTCATTGTACCTGCAAAATGCATTGATAGATGCATTATATTGCCTAGAGCTATTGATAAAAGCCCACTTCCATCATCTCTGTAACTGTCCTTCTATTACTTATAGGCTACAACTACACTTCCCCTCAAAATTAGGCATTATCCTTCCACCACTGAATAGAGGATAACAAATCATCAATAAGTCTAATGACCATGCCTAACACAAACCAGAGTGTGGCTTCTTAATTTGCAACTGGAGAATACTTTTGGCTCAACTTGGGATCCCCTAAAAACCTGAAGTCCTCTTCTGGCTCTTCCTCATCCAGTCCCTTAGAACTCAGCAATAATTTTTGTTTAACTCATAAGATTTCGCAATGCCCAATCCTCAACTGTCTCAATTTCATTTACATTACATTTCTCTTTAAAATTGTTCTATATTGCACACCACTTACGATTTTTCCCTTCCCTGCTAATTTGCAGAAGGTATTTTCCTCCTCAGCAACCAGGTCCTGATAAAGATACTAAACAATTCTGGATCCAGTATTGGACACCATGAGTACACCACTTTTCACCAAATACTAATTAAACACTGAACCATAAATTGCTGCCCACGAGGCACAGTAGTTCAGGCATTTTCCAGGCTACCTAGCACTGTTCATCAAGTATTCAGCATAAGATGGGAATGACATGAAAAGATCAAGTAGTCTTCTAAAGTGAGAGCATACCCAATCCAGCTCCAAATGGAAACGTTTTTAAAGTCTGTGTTAGGATTGCCTGAAGCAATTTCACCACTTAGAGAAAACATATAATACTCAGATTATCTTATTACTGTTTTCATTATGAAGTTTTATTGTATTTCCTGCAATAATGAAGAACTGGCTCAATTCAAACGATTGTATGAAATGATTTTTGGATCTATTCTGTTCCTCTACTAATAAACTAAAATACAATTCATTTTGTACAGGCAAATGAACACAAGTTTCAGTGTTTATAGCAAAAAACGCAAAAATCCAGTTTGGAAACTAATTTGAATATTCTCTGCCTCAGGAAACCAAGAAGCCTTTTCCCAACCATGGTCAATTTCTGATGCAGTCAAAGCATATTATCTGCACTTGCAATTACTCTCTGAATGTAAAGAATATCATCATGAAGTAAATAAGCAGTCTTAGTTGGAGATCCTCCTTTTTGTTCCTTTTGAAATTCTAAAATATATCCATCATCTTCAGTAATAACATAATAAAATTCAAAATGCATCAAAAACATATTTCTGAAGTATTTCTTCATTTTTTAAGATGCTTTTCTGCATAGTTATGATTTAGTAAGAGGAAGTTCTACTCATACAACACATGGACATGCAAAGACAAGAACTACATACACACTGACATAGGATAGAATATTTTAAAACAAGTACAATTAATTGTCAGGATGACAAGATGCAATTACACAAAATGACATATAAAATGTTTTTTTACTTTTAATCTGTCTTCTTTTTTTCTGATTGTATTTGATTATGAAAATAAACCAGTAGGAGAACAGTTTTGTCTACCAACCTTTAAGGAGAACATCATTATGATAACACCACTCTGACAACACCATCTAACAGTCTGGGGAAGGCTCAGGAGGGATCTGATTGATGGTATGTAAGTATCTGAAGGGAGGGTGTCAAGAAGATGGGGCCTCACTCTTGTCAGTGGTGCCCAGAGATAGGATGAGAGGTAGTGGGCACAAACTGGAACACAGAAAGTTCTGACTGAACATGAGCAAAAAGATATTTACTGTGAGGATGACAGAGGTCTGGAACAGGCTGCCCAGATAAGTATCTCCTTGCCTGCACATATTCAAAAGCCACATGGACATGAGCCTGGTTAATGTGTTTTAGGGGATTCCGTGTGAACGGAGTGCTGGACCAGATGGCCTCCAGAGGTCCCTGTCAATTTCAACTACTCTGTGGTCTTTCAGAGAATAAGGGAAAAGGCACAGAGTAATTGCTGGTTACAAATTGAATGCAATAGAAAAAAAGTCATCTAATCTCAATGGCTAAATCACTGTCAGTAATTAATCTCATGATTTGCAGAAGTTAGAATTCAGATTACCACCACTGAAGGTATACTGTGAAGTGTTTATCAAATTCCAGTAGTTTTCAACTGAGTTTAATAACAATTCACTGCATACTAGCGAAAAGGCTAAGTTTACTCTCCATCCATCAAAGCTAAGAAATTGAATCAATGTATCCTTCAATAAGTATATAAGCTAATTACTGTCTTCAATTCACCAATCTCCACTTTCATTTTAATCACAAAATGATTTCATCTCTCGTTTTTGAACAAGTTTAAAAAAAATAAATCAACATCTGCCAAAGTAAAATAGTGATAAATCCTTAAAATAAATAAGAGAAAGGGAAGTCTTTTAAATCTTACTTGATATTCATTCTTGCTTTAATTGCTATAATAACAGATTCCAAGCCAATTTTCTACAAATCCACAATTTTCTACATAGCTATTGCATAACTATAAAATTATTAAACATAAAAGGAAAACATTTATAATTCAAGAAACAAAAGGAACACTTCCAGCAGCAGAAGAGAAATGATACAGTTCTTTAGACTAAGGAATCAACAGAAGCAATAAAAAATGTCTTTAAGTGTTAAGCAGGACAAATGCTATCATTCCACTATGGTACAGCTCATTAAAGCTATGAATACAAGCTAAACCAGTTAATGTACACAATTTCTATTCAAATCAAATACGCTGTTTTAGTTTTTAGTTTTTAATAGAGGGGGAAATCTCCACAATCACCAAGTAATCATATACTAAAGTTCAGTCTACCAGGAAGGCGGCAAAAATTAATACAGTACTTGCATCTCAGAAGGCCAATGGTATTCTGGGCTCCATCAGAAGAGGGGTGGCCAGCAGGGACAGGAAGGTGATTGCCTGTTTTACTCTGCCCTCAAGAGGTCCCATCTGGAGTACTGTGTCCAGATCTGGGGCCTCCAGTACAGGAAAGATGTGGAGCTGTTAGAGAGGGTCCAGAGGAGGGTCACGATAGAGGGCTGGAGTAGCTCCCCTACAAAGACAGGCAGAGGGAGCTGGGCTTGCTCAGCCTGGAGAAGACAAGGCTGAAAGGAGTCTTCTCTTGTCTCACTGCAGCCTTCCAGTATTTAAAAGGGGATTACAAAAAGGAAGAGAATCAGCTTTTTAAACGGGTAGACAGTGATAGGACAAGAGGGAATAGTTTTAAGCTCAAGGAGGGAAGGTTTAGATTAGATGTCAGAGGGAAGTTCTTTACAGAGAGTGGTGAAGTGCTGGAGTAGGCTGCTCAGAGAGGATGGAATCCCTGAAGGTGTTCAAGAGAAGGTTGGATGGGGCCCTGGGCAACCTAGTCTAGTACCAGATCTGGAGGTTGGTGGCCATGCCCATGGTAGAGGGGTTGGAACTTGATGGTCCTTGGAGTCCCTTCCAACCCAAGCCATTCTTTGATTCCTCCAAACTCTTCCATACATTTCACCACCACGTTTGTTTTAATGTAACTCATAAGTTGATGGACAACTATTTTTCACAAAGAACTACCTAAAATATCTGTTCAAGGCAAATTCTGTGGAAAAGAAGTCCGGAACAAGAGGCTGGATGAAGAAATAAGTACTTATAGATGCATTCAGAGAAGTTCTTGTTCATAAACAGTAAAAATACATATGTATACACGCTCCTCCAGTACCTGCACAAAATAGAATATCTACCACTTACAGACATAAAAATCCTGCATCTAGTAAAAAACACTGAATTACTTAACAGAGAAATTCAAAACTATGGTTACGCAAAATCGAAGCTGACACAATTAAAATTAATATGAACTTTAAATTAAAGGTGAAAGTAAAACCTTGCTGACATGAATGAAACAGTCAGATAATGTAACCATGAAGAACTCAAGTGCTCAGAATATTGAACACGGAATCGTAACTTACAGATAACCAAAATATGGCATTTTTTTCCTTTTCTCAGTCAGATTTATACACACCAAAAAAAAAAAATCCAGAAAAATGAAACGCAGGTTCTGTAATTTAAAAACAAAGAAACAAACAAAACCCCACAGCTCATTTTGTTAAAATTTTTTGAGACAAGAAGACTCAGAGTTCTTCCTGGATTTCATGTCACATATATCCTAGATACTTTAAACTACTCACGCATCAACATTTCAAATTTTAAGAAAATCCTCAGCTGCACTCAGGTGTAAATGTTCTTGTCCCTCTTTGGCTGCCAAAAGGAAGAGTCCTGCTTTTTCTTTGGTACCCTGTAGCCAGATGAGAAGATCAGCATTTCAAAATCCCTTCTCCGCATCTCCCACCATTTCTTCACACTAACAAATGCAAAGCTAGAGTACTTTAAAACTTGCTCTACATATCAGGTTATTAAAATCCAAGTTGCTTTTCAATAAGCTTACTGAAGATAGCTGTTGAAAGAAAAACTACAAATATGTACTTTAAGCTACAGATCTATGAAGGAGGACTACACGCAGCATAAGATCTAGATTAAAAATAATAAATAATGTCCAGAAAAGTATATATCAGAGAAGCAACAACTGACTGAAGTTTGCAGTGAGACTGCTAATGCAGCAAAAACAGTAAAACTGACAGAATAAACAGAAGTACATTTTGCATCCTTTATTCTTTTGATAATAATTTTCCATAGAAAGAGAAAAAAAAAACAGCTGAAAACAAAACATGAAAACATTTCATGCACAGCACAATATATCTGATGAGCAGAGGCAAAAAAACCACATGAATTTAAAAATCCAGATGACAAAAAACATGGGGTTTTTTTGCCTTAATAACTACAGTGCTCACAGAGATCATAGACAGTTGACAAAGATAAAAGCAGACCAGGTCGCTCAAAGTCCCATCCAGCCTGGCCCTGAATGCTTCCAGAGAGAGAGGGATCCAGTCTCACTTGGCAACCTGTTCCAGTGTCTCCCCATCCTCACAGAAAAGAATTTCTTCCTAATACCTAGTCTAAATCCACCCTCTCCAGTTTAAAACCATTTCCCCCTGTTCAGTCACTACAAACCCATTTAAAAAGTTCCTCCCCAGCTTTCCTGCAAGCCCCCATTTAGGTACTGGAAGGCCATTTTAAGGCCCCCCTGGAGCCTCCTTTAGGCTGAAAAGCCCCAGCTCTCTCAACCTGTCCTTGTAGAGGAGGTGCTCCAGCTCTCTGAACATCTTTATAGCCATCATTCGGACCATTCCAACCGCTCCATGTCCTTCTCGTGCTGAAGGCCCCAGAACTGGATGCAGTATTCCAGGTGGGGTCTCCATGAGAGCAGAAGGGCAGAATCACCTCTCTTGGCCTGGTGGTCACACGTCCCTTGATGCAACCCAGAATACGGTTGGTCTTCTAGACTACAAGTGCACACTGACGGAAAACTTCTACACTGGTACTTTGAAAAACACAGTAATTAAACCACCACTTGTAACTCAATTCCTGGATAAACTGAGATGTCGTAATGTCAGATCTTCCTCCAGAGATCAAGCCCTGTCTTACACCCCATAGCACTGGAAGCCTGTGGGATTAAGAGGCTTGACAGAGAGATGTCCCTGACCTAGACTCTGCATTTGAACAGAAGAGCTTCACTTCTATACCATGACTGAAAAGTAATGACTGAAGGAAAACATAAATCTGCCATAATGGGTGCTACTCAGTAGAATGGTTTCCACAAGTTTACTAGAAGTCAACAGTGCTGCAATTTTATGCTTTTTTCTCTCTGCAGTTCATTATAAATGGACTCACACCATGAATTTTCACAGAAGAAAACATCCAGTAACCACCTAGAGGCAAACCTAGTAGAATGGACACATTCAGTGACTGGTGAAATAACCAAGTACTACAACCTGATGTTTCAAGCTAGAAGTTGACAAGGGAATGAGACATACGTGAACATTCTAAAAGCAAAGAAAATAAACTGCATCATCATCCTACCACAGAGCTTGCCATTAATGTTTTTACTTTTTTATTTAATAATAAAACATTATTCCATTAAAGGGAATTTAAGGGAAAAAAAGAGCAATAAAAATGAGAACATCAGTAAAGGCAAGTCACTATAAAACATACCTTCAAAGATAAAACAAGCTACTTTCATTCAGGGATTACTGCTTTTATTTGCACAGCTTTATTAATTTCGTGTTTATTTTGGGTGTCTAACGCTGCTGCTGTAAAAATTAAAACAACCTATATTGAATAAATCTGGAGAGCTGTAAAAAACTTTCTGATTTAGTAAAGCTTCTTATGGAAATGACTTTCTTCTTAAAACTACAATTGAGTAAACTCTTCATTCGCATTTCGTTTATATTAGCTATATGCCCTCAATAAATACAGTCCTTCAAAGAATAACAAACAGCACAGTCGCTTCTTCTGCCAAAACATATGTCACATCTTAACTACAGATACTTCACTTTTGCTCAGAACATCCCATCACCATTACCATTTCGTTTTAAACTGACTGCCATTTGAAGTTATTAGCATTTAATCGTTCCTGCAGTGCATGCTTTCTTCATATACTTACAGGAACCCCAGCTGGATCTCCTATTCTGGAAAGCATCTTGTTATAAACTCTAGCAGTCCTCAATTTCAAGGTCCTGCCTTGAAGAATGGGGGCCTGGAAAAAAAGCAGAGCTAGGACCCTGTGCTTCAGAAGATCAAAATTCTGGCTGCTCAAGGAACTGCTGAGTAAAATCTCCTGGGAAACTGTCCCTAAGGGCATGGGCACAGAACAGAGCTGGCAGCTCTTTAAGGACACCCTTCTGAGAGCGTAACAGCTCTCCATCCCCCAGCAGATGAAGTCGAGCAGGAGAGGCAGGCAATCGTGGCTGTGCAAGGACCTGCAGCTTAAACTGAGAGAAAAGAGGGAAGCAGGGTTGTGTAGCTTGGGAGGAATACAGAGATTTTGTCCATGTGTGTAGAGATAGGATTAGGAAAGCCAAGGCACAGAAGGAGCTGAAATTGGTGAGGGATGTGAAAGATAACAAGAAGGGGTTCTTCAGATACATAGGCAGGAGGAGACAGGCCAAGGAGAGTATTCCCCCTCTGATGAAAGGTAATGGGGAGCTGGCTTCCTGAGACACAGAAAAAGCTGATGTACTGAATGAGTGCTTTGCCTCAGTCATCACGGGTGGTCAGGCTTCCTGTGTCTGCCAGTACCACGAGCCTCTAGGTGAGGGTGTGGGGAGTGGTTTCTGTCCCACTGTAATGGTGGAACAAATCTGAGTCCTCCTCGTGAAATTGAATGTGTATAAGTCAATGGGGCCAGATGGTATCCATCCTAGGGTTCTGAAAGAGATGGCTGATGTGGTTGCCAAGCCGCTCTCCCTCATATTGGAAAATCATGGTTGTTGGCTGAAGTCCCTGGTGACT
Organism: Phasianus colchicus; assembly: GCF_987193195.1. Taxonomy (NCBI): domain Eukaryota; kingdom Metazoa; phylum Chordata; class Aves; order Galliformes; family Phasianidae; genus Phasianus; species Phasianus colchicus. The sequence continues at coordinate 15,303,364 of NC_143476.1, forward strand.
GGAAAAAGGGAACCAATACTCTCATTTTTAAGAAAGGGAGAAAGGAAGACTCAGGGAACTACAGGCCTCACCTCTGTGCCTGGGAAGACTGTGGAGCAGATCCTCCTAAAAGCTATGTTAAGTCACATATTATATCAAGAGGTGACTTGAGACAGCCAGCATGGCTTCACCAAGGGCAGATCTTGCCTGACCAATCTCGTGGCCTTCTAAGATGGAGTGACAGCTTCAGTGGACGGGGGAGGGCCGGTGAATGTCATCTACCTGGATTTCTGCAAGGCCTCTGACTGGTCCTTCACCACATCCTTCCCTATTCATTGGAGAGGTGTGGATTTGAAGGATAGACTGTACAATGGATTAAGAATTGGCGGGCTGTGCACAGCCAAAGGGTTGTGATCAGTGGTTCTGAGATAGAGGGAAAGCTAGTCACAAGCAGTGTCCCTCAGGGGTCAGTCATAGGACCAGTGCTCTTCAACATATCTTCATAAATGACATAGAGGATGGAATCCAGTGCACCCTCTGCAAGTTTGCTGATGACACCAAGCTGAGCAGTGCAGGCAATACACTGGAGGGAAGGAAGCCATCCAGAGGGACCTGGACAGGCTGGAGAAGTGGGCCCGTGAAAACCTAATGAGGTTCAACAAGGCCACGTGCAGCGTGCTGCATCAGAGTCAGGGCAATCCCAGGTACTTACACAAACTGGGAGAAGAACTCCTTGAGAGCAGCCCTGCAGACCCTTGGGGGTCCTGACAGATGAGAAGCTGAACATGAGCCAGCAGTGTGTGCTTGTAGCTTGGAAGACCAACTGTGTTCTGGGCTGCATTAAAAGAGGAGTGGCCAGCAGAGAGAGGGAGGTGATTGTCCCCCTCTACTCAGCACTTGTGAAGCCCCATCTCGAGTACTGCATTCAGGCCTGGGGTCCCCAGTATAGGAAGCATGTGGAGCTCTTGGAATGGGTCCAAAGGAGGGCCACTAAGATGATCAGAGGGCTGGAGCACCTCTCCTGTGAAGAAAGGTTGAGGGAACTGGGATTGTTTAACTTGGAGGAAAGAAGGCTTCAGGGAGACCTCACTGTGGCCTTCCTGTACTAGAAGGGAGCATATAAACATGAAGAGGAATGGTTGTTTATGAGGGTCAATAGTGATAGGACAAGGGAGAATGGTTTTAAACTGAGACAGGGGAGGTTAGGTTAGATTTTCACACGTGACACACTGGAACAGGTTGCCCAAGGAGGCTGTGGATGCCCCATCCCTGGAGGCATTCAAGGCCAGGCTGGATGCGGCTCTGGGCAGCCTGGTCTGGTGGCTGGCAACCCTGCACATGGCAGGGGAGTTGAAACTAGATGATCATTATGTTCCTTTTCAACCCAGGTCATTCTATGATTCTCTGACTTGACATATTTGTTTTCATCCCTTTTTAGAAGACCATATTTCTTCTTCACTTCTTGCTTTGTCTCTTTCACATTCTCACTTTGCTCTGAATACTTTTCTCCTCCTCTATACTGGAGAAGAAGGTGATATTCTTCATGTTGTTGCATGAAGTCCTCCTTAATGTCCTCTCATCTCAAGAGCTCCTGCAAAAGTTTTCAAACAAGCACCCTCACTCTGACCTTATAGTTTTGCCTTCCATTTCCTCATCTTCAGCTCATCCCCTCAACATGTGCACTGCTGCAGAGGTTTCGAGTGCTCAAAACCACCCACGGGGACAGGGCCTTCTCACCTGGGAAACAACAATATTGCTTATCACAGACTATTTAATGTCTCACTGAGAATGGATACTTAAGTGCAGGTCACAAAAAATATGAGCAAGGAAACATCGTATTAGATGGAAGTCCAATCAGTTCAGCTCTCTAAAGGGCAAAAATTCCTCCAGATATAAAATGAAATTAATTAGCTGCCTAAAGATATATAACAATAGTCTATCACTTTGTAGAGAGATTTACATAAGCTGACCATAAAACAAAAGAAGTTAGACAAAGACTGTCAAGTAAGTTAACAATGAGTTTCTTTGGGTCATTTGTTGACGGAAACAAAACTCTGCATGTTTTCTGAAGACAGCATTTCAACAATCACTACCCTGAGTGCTCCACTCTTCAGCAACATCCAAAGACATTCACTGGGAACGGATTCAGGAAAGTAAGAACTCCGTAAAGTATTATCTGAATCATTTCTCTTAAACACCCAAGATCTTTCACAAATCTCTCATCCAATTAATGCTGAGAACTAACCACATCTCACTGACAAAATCTGAAAGATTTGGAACACAGAACATGGCTGCTGGCATTCAAGAAGAAAGTCTAAGGAAACGTACATTATCATGCTGAAAGCATTTTTGGGTGACTCTGTTAACTAGAGAACATTACGGAATTAATGCATATGAAACTATTAAACATTAAATATGCTTTCTAAAAGCTCTTCCCAACCCCATTCTAGACAAAGCCTTGAGATGAGTGCCTCATGATGATCATACTATTCAGTTTTTGAAAACTCATGATAATTTGTGAACAGAAAGAGTGTATATAAACTATGTGACCTCTTGAACTCAGCAACAGTTGCATGATTCTACATTTCAGAAAAATTTTACTAAAAATAAGTTAATGATACAGGTAATGCAGAAGTTAATGATAAAGGTATGCAGAACTATCAAACACAATTGACTTTATGTTTGAATATGTCTTGTGTCAAAACAATTCTTCCAGCAAGAGCATATAGCTGTTCAGCACTACTGCTGTAATACAGAAGAGTTATCCAGAGCTGCTCAGGAAACAAAACAATACATTTTACATATTATGATTCTTGAATATATCTTATTATATTATATGCATAAGATTATATTATATAATCTTATTGAATATTGATTGGGAAAGATTAAAAAAAAAAAAGCTTTTTCAACTCAAAAGGAAAAGAATGTAGTTGGTAGTTGAGAAGTATCTGTGAACACAGTTATTAATTCAAGCAAGCAGAGAAAAGTAGAGATGCTCTTCTGGGACTTTGGGGGGAAAAAGAAAAAAAAACAGTTCAAAAACACCCAGAAAAATTGCACTTTCACCTCAAAAACCTCCACAAATTGCTCATGTGGAGTCACCATCCCTGGCAGTGTTCAAGAGGCATCTGGATGAGGAGCTATGAGATATGGTTTAGTAGCTTGTGGTAGCAATGGTAACGGGAGGATAGTTGGACTAGGTGATCTTGTAGGTCCTTTCCAATCTTGTGATTCTATGATTCTATGATTCATGTCAGAAAATCAGTTCCTGTATTCAGTAGATGGCATATAACCACACATCTAACTCCAGAGACTTCTCAAGACAGGAGCAAGAGTAAAGACTGTTCCTTTCCTGCACGTGCAAAGGAGATGATGATGTTCTGCTACCCAAAAGCAGAACACTAAAAAGCAGAACACCCAGTGCTCATGACAAACTCACTGACTGTATCTGGCCCATAAGCCAAAGGCTTCACACTGCAGCTACTAGAAAAAAACATAACAAGACAAAAATTTTTATCAGAGCAAAGCTAGCAGTTGGATTGCTCAGCTCACATAGCAGTCTTAATACTTACATGTGCTATGGCCTCTGAGCTAACCCCAAGTTTTATGGCTGTTGTCACCGTTCCAATACCAAAAATGCACCAACAACACAAAATTTTGTAACTAAAGACAGAACAGCAGTTAACAAACATCACTATGAAAAGATACTACTGCTCTGTATCTACAACTTCAGTTAATCTCTTTGCTCAGGAAAAGCTGGATTCTGCAAAAACTCATGTTTTTCTTTCAAGAAAGCTCCTGGAGCTAGCAGAAGTACACCACTTACACAGTAAGCAGATTGAGTTGTTTGCTTCATATTAGTTATAGGACTGATACAAACCCTCAAGTCAGAGGTTTGATCTGAAGTGCTTAAGGAGTACAGAATTAGCAGAGAAAATATTTACAACTTATTATTGAAGCGGAAAAGCTCTGAATGTTAGAATTAAAGTCTGTATTTTTAGAAAATAATTTTTAAAATGTGAACAAATGTTTAAATTAAAGTAACTATAACTGAAGTACAACTATGGACTTGTTCCTGAGTGAAATTTGAGATAAGATCCTGAAGGACTCTTCACTCCTTAAGCATTCTCCCTGTCTTAGATTACTCACTGTAGCACTATGTACAAAATGCTGTATAATTTATTCATACTTCAAAGAAATTCACACTAAAGGCAAACGCTACTCTGCTTAACATGACCATACATTAATATTTTATTACATACACATTTAAATGAATTTAATGAATGTAATTTAAGCTAGTTGCTAAACTTAAAAAGAGAGCATTCATATTACACTTGGATGATTTTTGAAACTTATCATCCATTGTCAGCTGGAAAAAAAAAATCTCTACTTTTATATGAAAAAGTAAGTCAGATTCTGCTAACTTCAAAAAAAAAAAAAAAAAAAAGATTCTGCTTTTAGAATACAGGTCTTAGCACTAGACCATAGATCAACTGAACACAATGCTTATAAATGCTATATACACATTATAAAAGCCTCTTAAGTAAAGGCTATATAATCTTTGGAAATCACTGTAACCTCCTTACAGCTACAGGGTGACACATTGGCAAGTCTCTTCATAATGCTCATTCAGTATACCTTTAAAAAGAAAATGCACATTCACAACAGCCAGCAGGTTCAGCTATGTGTCATTACAAATCAGAAAACTTGAAGAACATACCCACCCAGGACTAGAAATTTTCATTCTGCTTTCTATTTTATTCACCTAGTATGCATGATGCCGTAACATCTTTCCCAAATAATGCATTTTCAAGATGTGATTTTCACCATACACATTGTTTTCTTGAGAGATCACATTTACCGAGTCCTTGTTTTCAGGAGAACATACTTCTGAATAACCAAAAGCCTCTTTAAAAAAAAAAAAAATCTTTATTTCATGGTTGACATTTCAAGGAAATTAGCTCTAGCTATCACATTTAAAAGTACTGGATTGCTTTCCTAGCCTCGTTAACTTTTATATATATTTACCTATGTATATTGAATCACAAGAACAGTATTTGTATACTATAAGAACAACCTTTTGCATAACTTGAGCAGATATAAACTGAAGGACAGGAGGCTTGTGTAAATGTAAGCTCAAGAACAGAATGCAGAGGAAGCTGTGGAGCTTGTTGTCAAGTGAACATAAGAAAGCAGAATAGATGTCCTGTTGTTGAAGATAAGATGGCAAAATAGATGCCTCAGCTCAATGTAACATCAGAGGGAATTGTTTTGGGCTACGTCCCCTTAAGAGGTTGGAAATTTACAGCGAGAATGACTTCATCCTTCATCCCAGGACCACCAGAGATGTTAATTATTTCTTGGAATTTCTGCCTATGTCCATTCAGATCATGTGGAGATTTACAGTAAGTAACATGCTTATTTAAGATATTTTCTACATTAAACAAAAGCTAAAAAGAAATGGCTAATCACAGAGACCAAAGGAAGAGAATAGCTTTTTAAAAGGGTAGACAGTGATAGGACAAGAGGGAATGGTTTTAAGCTCAAGGAGGGAAGGTTTAGATTAGCTGCTGTAAAATGCACTGAATAGTCAGAATGAACAGCACTTAGCAGTTCATGTCACGTGTGATTAACATCTTTGCAAGATAAAATCTTTCTTACTCACTAATCATTCTTCTCATTGGAGGTAGAGTTGGAACAACTGTATTTTCCATGTGGGATGTGATCACACAATGCAGCACCCTCCTTCTCCCGCTGCCACAGCACCTGCCTTTGCTCTGTAGACCATTAGGCTAATCAAACTTGTTCTCTTTATATAGGGAAATATAATTTTTATCTCATAAAACATCACGCTGAAGACAGCACAGTTGTACAGTGGTGACATGACTAAACGTGACTGCTAAACTAGTAAATTTTAGCATATAAAAAATACTCTGCTAGTCAAAAGCTCAATATTTGAAAATGGTTGAAGATGACACTGAGCTAACAGTACCAACCAAATGCAGAATGATAATGAATGTACAACTTGATGAATAATCCTGAGTTGCAGGAATGAAACAGATTCCAGTAGAATAAACATTTAGTGCCACAGTAAAAGGTAAAGCAAAGCTCAAGGGAAGAAACCAGAGCCTTCTAAGGTAAATAAAACATGGTACAGGCGCAAACAGCTGTGTATTTGTCAAACAGAACTTCAAAGGCAAAGAAGAGAAGCTTCTTACTGAAGCAATCAGATTTTCACAGTATCCCTGTGGCACAGTTTGTCTGGCTCAGCACAGGTAAAAAGGGAAAATCTACTATTTAAGTGCAGCACAATATAAATGGGAAGGCTGGGAAGAGATGCTTATACTAGCTGAATAATGGAAAGTCTTCCCAGAAGGGTCCTTTCATTTTCACAAGCAAAGAGAAAGAACAAGTCTCCAGGTGAAAATGCTAGAGAGCATTTAGCCCAAGAACTGAAAAGTAAATCATGCATCAGCAAGCCTGTAAGGTAGGAGGGTTTCTTTATTTTTGAAAATATGGTGGAAAGTTTGTGTGCCTTAATAGAGAACAAGAAAAAAACTTTGAAAAATAAAGAATATCACTCATTAAATGTGTGTGTTAGCTATGAACAAGACAGAAGCAATAAAACAGTACAAATGCCTCTATACCATAATTCAAGCATTGATTAGAAGCACTAATTAGCAGCATTTTAAAGATTGAATTTTATTCAAGAAAGTCGGTAATACCTTTAAATATCTTCATATATTCAAGAGCAAGAAGGAGAGAGACTTTCTGTTGTTTACATGAGGGAAAAAGAACACACAGAATACAGGTTCAGAAATGGATGATTTTCAGTGGTATGCAAAATCTTTTTCTCCTAAAATACTATTTGTAAGTAATTTCTGGGTCAGTTTTGGTTACTCATGAGAATAAAGAGCTGTTATGTGATAAATACATGTTCTAGAAACAGTACATGATATACTTACGCATAATTTTATTAGAAAAATTAAATAAGTTCCAGTAAGGAGCTGCAAACGTATTTACAAAGAAAGATTTACCAACACATAGTCAGATGATATGCTCCAGTACGCATCCTTCAAAGCAATCAGAACACAATACATCAGGAACACATCAGCACACAGCCCTAGATTTTCATGAGCTTAGACAGTAAAACCCATGTAAGATCTGCAAGAATATCCAAATAAAAAATTGGGCTTCTTGCATCAGGTTGTCCTTCAGCAACCAGCTAGACTTTAAGCAACTAAGAAGCATAAAAATAGACACGAAATTATTTTTAATTCTTTCCTTAGAATATGGGAATAAATGGAAATATCAATCTATTAGACACAAAAGTACTCATAATCTGTACTAATGAACAGATGCCAAAAGAGCTCTATTGAACATTTCTCCTTATGAAGTATTTACTCTCAGTGAACAATGTTTGTTAATTACACTATAAAACATTAAAAAACATTTTGAAACCATTAAAGAAAAACCAAACAACACAGTAACAACTTATTGTGTCCTTGTATTAATCATTAAAGCTTCTCTTAAAATACAACTGAAACTCTTTACATAGGAAACATTTTAGTTATCCATTATCGTCATGCAGGTAGATGTGACATGAAAGAAAATAATTACTTAATTTGTAGAGGGTAATATCTAATCCGCCAGGACTTGTATTTTACCAAAATGACTGATGTAATTATGGCTAAACATAAACAACAGAATCAATAAGAAAAGCACAAATCCCTTCTTTCCCTTACTTCACTCCCAGGCATCATCTTCTATTTTCTCTCAAGCTATAAAAAACCACAAACTGACTCTACGCTGAAGATCACACAGGTATTGAAACTAGTGGAATTATCAACTAATTTGCTTCTACCAGCAACTCTACAGTTTTAATGCAGAACCTTCAAACAGATCTTTTCAAAGGTCACTTCCAAGGAAAACAGAAGATTTTCCAAATAATGTTTAGCAACGGAAAATAAACAATGAAGTTATTTAGTAAAATTATGATGCAGTACTCAACATTCCAAATGGCAACAGCAGAGTTATTTTAAGACCTTATGGGAAGCTCCCACAGAGATACTTACATGTATTTTCAAATGCAAAAGTAGGCATCACCAGTGTTCAGATGTAAGAAAACATTTTATCAATGATTATTCAACTAAGAATAGCATGTAAGAAAACATTTTACCAATGATTATTCAACTAAGAATAGCATATAATAGAATATCTTCGAACATACTTAAATACCTAACATGGCTGTTTTGAGGGTGTCAATTAGATTTTCCCATTCTGAGCTAATTAATTTTTGTCAGCATTTTATCAGCAGAATCCACAGCTAATAGAAATCCTGTTCAGATCAATATGGGAGCATAAGCACTTTTACATTCCTCGAATATGCCTGTTATAAGGCAATACGTCACAAGAGAAGTCTTGTGAGGATAGAAGTCTCAAACACAAAGTGCTGATTTAACAGAAACTCTTCCTAAACACCTCAGTGCAGGCACGTCAGCCTGCTGTTCCAACTTAGCTTCTTTCATCACATCCCTCTCCTGATTCTAGCACCATGCACAGTAAAATAACACCACCACTGCCGCTCCAAGCATTGTCATGCTGATTACCTAGGAAGCCTGGACTGGGCTGGGCAGCTGGTGAGCACACTCAGACTAATGACAAGCCATTCCAGGTGGACACTACAGGAAGATGACACATCTCCCACATCTGTCCCCATCACAAAGCTTCCATCACCAAACATACATGCTTACGCTCAAGAAGAAGAGGAAAGTAGAAGCAAATCTGAAGCTAGGTTCACTCTCATGTTTCATATGCTAAACATGATGGCTTACTGAGTTCAAAGAGGGCAGCAAACACTGACTACTCATGACCAAGATGCATATAAGGATGCCCAATGCAGAGTTCTTGGGCAGAATTCTTTCTGAAGGTAGAAAGAGCAACCAACGTTTGGGAGAGGTAAACAAACTCACACCGCAGCTTAAAGCAAACTTCAAAGCATCAAGATGGCACAAAAGATATACACTTACATGACCTTCTTGTATATACTAAAAACACATTTTCCAGAATTTCCATGGCCAGATATTAAGAAAAATTATGTTCTACCATTTTCCAATATTTTGTATTCTTGTTCATTCATTCCAGAAATTGGTTAGGTGCATTTATTTTCCCCTTGCTTCCCCCTTCCTTCCCACATGAAAACAAGTTAAAAAAAGAAGACAAAAAGAATCAAGAGTACTAAAATCTGTTTTCATTTGTTATTCAATGGTTTATACTTAACAAATTTAAAAGTTAACAATTTAAAAAAATAGAAAAGCTTAATAAAAGTTTCATTTGACAAAATGCTTTGTCATCACTTAACATCTATTCTAGCTAAATTCCCTGATTTCTATAACTAAAACTCATGTACTTTAGAAAATTTTTCACACAAACAATATAAAGTTACTGAAAAAGTCACTGACGTTTATCATAATCAAAAATAAGAAGTTGTGTTCTTCAGGCAGTATAAGAGCTCACTGGTAAGAAAGTCCCCTTTGGAGATGAAAAGTTATTATGCTAACAGGCACACTATGGTCAAGAAAAATCAAAAGCCAAAAACCTAAAACGAAGCTGGAAGCCAGAACACAGGTATGTACATAAAAAATAGAATGGCACTGATATAACTGTAAAGAACAAACTGAAAGATAAATTCCTAAGCTTTACAGGAGTAAGGCTGCAATAAATATCTGAAACAGTTTAAAAGGTCTTAAGGAGCTTCCACTACACTACAGGAATGAACATACCATATTTCTTTAGCCTATCTGCTTTCACCCTACAGGGAGCTTCTTTACACACACCATAACCAGAAAGGGCAATCGCAAATCCATTCAGATGTTAATTTGTTCCACAGTTGATTTAAAAAAACAAAAACAAAAAACCACAAAACTTATGGATTATAACATCATCTTGAAAACAAAAAAATCTTCACAGTATCAAATGCACAAAAAAATTTAAAAAACTACCCCATACCAAAAATGATAATCCTATTTCAAAAATATTAAAAGGAATGCTGCAAGTTTCTAAATATTTAACCACAATATAATTTATCAAAAAACAAACAAACAAAAAAACACCTAACTATTTATTAAGTCCCTCAGTCCTCAATATTACAATTGCTTTTTTAAACTAACACATCCCAGAAGAGACTTAAACTTTTTTTTTAACATACAAAAGGGGTTATCTTACTAAAGATAAAATTTCAAGCAATGTGGAAAGTGACTGCAAAGCATTCAGCTAAAATAAATGTAAAAGTAATCTCCGCTTTCCTAGGTTTGTTTGAAGACTAAATTATACATAAAACAGCATTCACAAAGCCTATGTCAATTACTCCTCCAGAATTTCCTAAAATTATACCTCCAGCTGGAGATGTTCTTTGTTTGCTAGGTGTATGTATGTTTTGAAAGATTTCTTAAAAGCAGACCAAAAGCCTTTTCTAAGCATAATAGCTAGGAAGTCCAGAATATTACAGCTCAGGGGAACATTTATTTGCCATCCAGTTTCTAATATATACTGAAAAAAAAGTAACTAACTTGTGGACTAATCCTGAGCTTAAACTATTAGTCATAACTAGTAAGAAACATCAAAAGTCAGTAGTTCTTGCTACACTTCAAATTAAGAGATGTACTTTTAAAATATTTTGTTACATAATGAAATATTTAAATAAACATAACAGCACATAAGGACAATAACTCAAAATATATATTTTCATAAAAAACACCCCAGTAACTAAAAGTACATTTAATTTGTACTTATTTCAGTTAAACTCTTCTTGTTTACAACCTCCAGTTTCTTTTTCTGAGCCATTTCTGTTTTAGCAGAATCTCACATCTTTTGAGCTCCTCAAAGGATGTGAAGCTAGAAAGTCAGAATGAAGTTATCATGAGATTTTCTAAATACAAACAAAAAGAGATATTAAAAAGTCTAGAAAAAGTAACAAAACTCATGAATTCTGGGGCTTGAGAGGGAGCAGGGACATAGTGCCTTGCCTATTTCAGAATCACAGGATCACAGAATGGCCCAGGTTGGAAGGGACCTCAAGGATCATGAAGCTCCAACCCCACACTCACCACCACATGCAGGGCCACCAACCTCCATATTTAATATGAGACCAGGCTGCCCAGGGCCCCATCCAACCAGGCCCTGAACTCCTCTAATGACAGGGCATCCATAGCCTCTATGGGCAGCCTGTTCCAGCACCTCACCACTCGCACTCTCCCCTTATATCCAACCTAAATCTTCCCTCCTTCAACTTAAAACCATTTCCCCTTGTCCTGCTCTTATCTATCCTTTCAAAGAGTTGACTCCCCTGCTGTTTATAGGCTCCTTTAGGTACTGGAATGCTGCTTTCAGGTCACCTTGCAGCCTTCTCTTCTCCAAGTTGAACAAGCCCAGCTCCCTCAGCCTGTCTTTGTAAAGGAGGTGCTTCAGCCCTCTGATGGTCTTTGTGGCCCTCTTCAACTCTGGCTTTTCTGTACTGGGAGCTCCAGACCTGGACGCAGTACTCCAGATGGGGCCTCACAAGAACAGAATAGAGGGGGACAATCACCTCCCTGTCCCTGCTGGCCAACCCCTTCTGATGAAGCCCAGAATACCACTTTCTGAGCTGCAAGAGCACACTGCTAGCTCATGTTAAGTTCTTCATCCACAAGGACCCCCATGTCCTTCTCTGCAGGGCTGCTCTCAAGGACTGCTCCTTCCAATCTGCATATATGCCTGGGAATCCTCCAGTCCAAGTGCAAAACCTAGCACTTAGTGATGTTGAACCTCATTAGATTTACCCAGACCCACCTTTCTAGCCTGCTGAGGTCCTTCTGAATGGCATTCCTTCCTTCCACGGTGTCAACTGCACCACTTAGCTTAAATGAATGAAGGGAAACAGTTGTCTATGAGGGTTGATAGTGATATGACAAGGGAGAATGGTTTTAAACTGAGTCGGGAGAGATTTAGGTTAGATATTAGGAGGAAGTCTTTCACGCAGAGGGTGGTGGGGCACTGGAACAGGTTGCCCAAGGAGGTTGTGGATGCCCCATTCCTAGAGGCGTTCAAGGCCTGGCTGGATGTGGCTCTGGGCAGTCTGCTCTAGTGGTTGGCAACCCTGGTCTACAGGTTTCAACCACTAGATGATCTAGAAACTAGATGATCATTGCGGTCCTTTTCAACCCAGGGCATTCTATATGATTCTATGAAACACTGTACTAAAATGGTATGGAAATACAAATCACTTTTCTAATCCGGTGAGAACCATATCAAGTGATCAACTTTGATCAACTATAATTAATGTTGCTGTAGCAAGGTAACTTTAAATAAGAAATAGTTAAAGAAAGCACAGTCTGCCAGTATCCTAACAGCATAACACCACCCTATATTCACCAAAGACAAATACATCCCTAATTGTTTGTATGGTGTTCAACTGAAAGCTCCACTTTTATGTGTCATCTTCAAAACAGAGAGAGAAAAAGTCAGAGAGTCATGGAATATCCCAACCTGGAAGGGATTCGCAAGGATCACCAAGTCCAATCCTTTTCTCCAAAAAGGACCACCAAAACGCAAACAGCTAAGTCCCTCACCAAAAACTATGAGACATAAGAAAGGAAAATCAACATTTAAAGAAAGTATTTTCAGCAGAAGCAGAAGATGATTTGTAGGCATTCCTATACCTCAAGAGACAGTCACAGTGCCAGGGCAAGCAATTGGATCTAAAGAGATATGTTTGCAGGATACTTACTCCAAGTACTGGGAATAGAAAACAAATACAATACTAAAGAGTTCTTTTATTTAAAACAAAATTAAAAAAAAGTTGATGAGACGAGACTATTAAACAGTGGGAAAATATATACAGTCATTAATGTGGATTGCTTGTATGTACAGTCAAATTACATTTTTTTCAATATCGAAGCATCCATCACCAAAACATTTAAAGTGTATAGGGCATTTTCTGTGAATGCAGTTTTAATGCCTATTTTCTCCTGTAGGAAGTAGAATAAAGTCTACAAAAAGACAACCCTTACAAACTTAGCATTAGAATAAAAGTCTCAAAATCTTAATTAGTTTTATGTTCTATTTCTCACCTTTCCATTTCTGGAAAAAAAAAAATCTCCTGGATCACTGATAGTATCTATATTGTGATGATGTTTGATTTCTGTTAGAATTGTTATAGTCACCTTATTTTTTTTGTCCTTTTCTGATCTGTTATGTACTTAGATTACAAATTACAAAGCTAGCTTTTAACACCATACACATCAGTTTAAAAAAAAGAAAAGAGGAAGGGATGAGAATAAAGCAATCAGCCTTCTCGAGTTTTGGGTTTTTTTTTCATTTACAGAATAGCCCTTTACAGAATAGATCCTCACAAAGACCAAAGCATGGAACACGATGTCTGTTTTTCAACTGTATCTCTGTTTTCCAAAGAATAAAACAAAGTGTGAGTCACTAACACCAAGCTACCCTCTTCATCTGCTGCAAAGCATTTCTAGGCTTCAAAATTAGTGGAGGAGAGTTGGTCGCTTGAAATATCGACTCTGAGAACACAGAAGATCCGACTTAATTTCTATTATTATCGATCTGGGAAAGCATAGGATACTAACAGCTGAAAAAGAAAAATCCCTGAGACTTTTTAGAGAGGCACTTATGGCAAATGTGCCAGTTTTATCACACCTTAATCAAAACTACAGCATTGCCAAAACTGGAGAATAAGTTAAGACATAATTGAAAAACGCATCTGAACAAAGAAGGATTTCCTGCAAAAAGCAAAAAGGAAACGATCCGAGCACAACACAGGGCTCCACCAGTCTCTCCTGCCCATGCAGGGGCACTGCATTGCTGCCATTGCTCAGCTGTTTTTCCTGACCTTTAAGATTCTACCAGCCTAATGCTGTTCTCTCAGACACTCCTGAGCACCACCGCCCCTCTGTCTCTCCGTCAGACAGGAGCATAGATTTGGATGGTTTACCCTCACTCCAGTTCACCACAGGCATGCACAGCATGGCAGGGCCAAGCAGAACAGCTGTATTGGGCAGCCACTGCCCTCCAGCAACAGCCACCTTTAATGCTGACTGTGGGCATCTGACAAACAGCAGCCCCAGGGCAGGCTGGTTTCTCCTCTGCTCCACACAAGTGCCCCAAAAACTCTGTTATTAGACTAGCTTTCTCAGCAATCCAGTGACTAACTTGTGATTTAAAGAGGAAGAGTGCTGTCAGCAGAGACAGAGAGACAGATCACCTCAGCCATAACTCTCAGCCCTGGCTTCCTACTGGGCACAAGAAGGATTAAAGTCCAGAAGATTACTCTCTAAGCAACAGTAACTGCAGGTTCATATACCTCTTCTTTTCCTGTTCTTTCTGATGGAAAAAAGTACTCTTAAAATAACACTGTAGTCCTTTCCTCGCCAGCCAGTATAAGTGTAAGCCAATATAGGCATACAAGCAAGCACAACATTCTGACTGTACCTCTACACAGAAACAAAACAAAGCCTGAGCAGCAGTCAGGTTCACCTACACCACCAGAAGCACCTGGCAAAGATCAAGCACATCGTGTTTTCTCATGAGTTCTTCAATTTCTTTCATCTTTAACAACAAAAAAAGACTTTCAGTTCCCGTTCCTAGAGAATAAATCCAGTAACAAAATTATGTCACATAGATTCAACTTCATTCTAGAGGTTTTCTATTCCTACAAACCTGAATAGAACTGTTCCCAGTTCACATTAGTTTTCAGCTACACATTCAAACCTCAAAATCTCCCTAAAAGCAGTGATGTTCATAAAAACCTTGCAGCCCAGCAGGACTCAGTTCAGTACTTCAGTACAAGAAGACTTCAAGACAAATGTGGAACACACTTTGCAGTCCATCCTAGACACAAGTCTCCAAAACAGAAAAAAAGCAAACTCATATTTTGCTCTACCCCACTTACACTCAATTTCTGGAACAAAAATTTCTTGACGTTCAATGATAAAATAAATTATAACCAAGTTATCATCACTTTTCTTCTTGATATGACAAAACAGAAAAAAGAAAACAAACAAACAAAAAACTTCCAAGATACTACTGTCAGGCCAGAATTAGAATTCTAATATCTGATACAGATAAGCAGGCATTGAATGCCTGTAAGAATTTTAAAATGAACTTTCACAAGCAAAGTCCAAATATACCAGAACACAGAATTAAGCTACTAGTGCTTAAAAGTCTGACTAAGAACTACTAGTATAACATTGATCCCCATCTGCACAATAAATACCTTCCCTGCTCTGGCAGTACAGCTGGTGTATTTTATCACATTTTAATTCAAACCACTTGTTGAAGTAGTCTTTAAAAACACATTTCTATAGTGGAATAAGAGATAAGATTTCCACCACCTAAATCCATATTAGCAATTTAAGATTTACAGTTCTTTCTACTGTTCTTTACTGTATGTACCATTCATACAGTGCAGCCTACCAAACCCAGTTTTAAACAGACACCTTTTTCCAGGGCTTTCAGAAAAAAAAAAAAAACACTAATAAAAAATTATTTTTTCTGACTTATTGTCTTTAATAGCACATAACCTCTTTCACTGCCCCTTTTAAATGACTTTTCTGCTTAACAAGGTAACATCACAAGGACAAGCAAAGATTAATATTAAAGAACCAGTCAAAATAACTAAAATTTTATTCATCATATTAGCTATCACTCTTCACCCTTCCTGTCAGCTGCACATTCAGTCTATTTTAATCTGCAAAGATGATGTTGCCATTAACCACAATGTTTTTAGTGAAATAGCCCTGATTCCTAGTCACGGCACCGCAAACAAACTTTTTTGGAGCTGCAACAAATCTTCATTACTTCAGAAAATGTTGCTACTGAATGAAGTCATTTTTTCCCAAAAGGTCCTAAGCATACTGAGATTTGCTGTGCTGTGTGTCTCCGCGATAAATTTAAACACTGAGTAAAATAAGTTCACTAAGTGAAATACTGTTGAAAGTATATTTGGGACACAAGCAATATAACAGATTTCCTATCTGTACAAGGAAAAAAGAAGTCCCAATTTCTGCATTTGCCCATCAGGATTTCTATTCAAATGCATCCAAATAATTAAGAAAATAAGGCAATAAGAAAATAAGGCAATTTCTCTTCAAAAACCACAGCATATTTTATGAATCTATGCCATGGAAGAAAATGATATGCCAGATGCTTATATAGAAATGACTTCTGAAAGGGTCCAACTTCAATATTATACATCAAATAGAGCAGGATCCTGCCAAGGGCTATTTATAGAAAACCGACAGGTAACGCTTTAGCAACTTATCACATAGCAATACTTACAACATGGCTGCTCAAAGATATAAGCTACAGTAACCATCACAAATGAAAACTGAAAAATACAAGTAGAAATAATAGATGGTTGCAGCCACGTGCTATGAATGTTTTCCTACCACTTCTCCTTGCAGTCTGCAGTTTACATTCTAATGCATTTATTAAAACCTAATTATGGTGGAAAGAGATGGCAGACACTCTGCAAGATGCAAAACCCTGTAAACAAACAACCCTGCGGGACAAATCCTTTTACTTACCTCATAGGACCAAACACACTGCGTTCCTCCAAATCTTCGGACGCACCTGCCCACCTCCACGTCCTCATGAGTGGTGTACATCTCACGAAGGCATTCACCTATGTGAGGCACCATCCTCCTCAGAACCTCCCGGCTGAAGATCATTCCTGGCCCTCCCATGCAGAAATTCTCTCCAGGCTCAAGTCCCAGCTTCCCAAGTTCTTCAATGTTACCCAGACCAGTCTGTCCCAAATACAGAGGCTTACTGCTGTTCAGTGAGCGAAGAAACTCCTCCAATTTTTCACCTGAAAAAATAAAAGACCACTGTTATCTGTCCACTTAGTCAGCCATCTGTTTTCCTGCACCTCAAACTTCTTCTCTGAAATCTAACAGGCACCTTAGTCTATCACAGGAAATGACCTCCAGTGTAGTATCTTTGGGCAACTTCATATTTCTCAGACTCTTTTTTAAGATGAATATCCTCAATTAATATTTCAATGGCACTTTCACGTAGCCTGAAGAGAGAATATGATCAAAGCCTTACATTATTCAGCCAACACTGATGGAAATCATTCCCTCGCTAGTTTAAAACTCTCTAATGCAAGACAATTTGTCAATATAGTTCTAAGCTGAGGAGGAAGAGACACTGAGGAAAAATGTCAGCTATTACATCTAATGAGATTGATTTTGGAAAAGATGAGCTCAAGCTTTAAAAAAGCTTAAAAAAAGAAATCTTTGATACAGAATAATTTTCTGTTCTTCCCCTTGGAATGTGGCAGAAATCCAGCATTTTCCTTTAAATGGCTTACCGATTTTTGCAAGAAATGTAATTCAGCATTTACCTGAAATTCAGAGTTGGTGCATAGGTTTAACTTGGACCCGATTAAAGACAGGTTCACTACGACTCAGAACTAAGCCCAAAGACAACAGAACCAGCTTTTACTTCTGCAACCAAATCCATGTAGGTGAGGTGTGTAAGCAGTTCAGAGATGAATGACAGCTGACAAGTAAGGAACCTATTAAATGACTCAGACAAACCAAATGATAAATAGTGCGGTTACCTCAAGTTAACTTTCTACAGTTCATACCACACTCATAACCCAGACTTACGCCTCTGCTTTGCCATACTTCCCTAGGAAGAACAAATAACAGTGGTTTTTCTCTTGTTATCAGAAGGCAACTTTTTTCCTTAGGCAGTGGCAAGCACATACCAAAAGGGAAAAGGTTGCAGAACGTCCTTAACTAACGGTGTTACAACACCCACACGGCACCTGGGCCGATACTTTCCGGACACGCTGCAAAGCACAGCAGCAGCTTTACAGGTAGACTTCGGGCTCTGCTCGGCTTGCAGTTCTACTCAGCCACGTGAGAATTCTCACTGTAGCTGAAGACGCCGCCTCCGAGGAGCGCCAAGCCGCAGCCCCGGCGGTGGGCACCGCCGGATGGGACGGGACGCCGCTCCCCTGCCTCCCTCCAGCTGTCGGGCCACCCGCGGTCACCTTTAATGTAGACGTCGTCGTCCGCCCGCATGAACCACTCGTACTTGTCCAGGTAGTGGTCGTGCATGTACTTGATCATCATGAAAGACTTCTTCTGCGGCGGGTAGGAGTCGTCCACGCCGGGCAGGGCGACGACGGGCAGCGGGGGCAGCCCTGGGGGCGCGGCCGAGCCCTGGCTGGAGAAGAACTCCACGCGGCCCGGCACCGAGGGCGCCCACGTCCGCTGCGCCGCCACCGCCCGGCTGCCCAGGTACTTCTGGGCCGTCATTACCCCCACATAGAGGAAGTTGCGAGGCTTGGCGCAGCCCGCCGCGCCTCCCCAGTCGCCGCTCCCGTTGCGGCTGCCGCCGGGCCGCCCGCTCCGCTTCTCGCCGCCTTCCTCCTCCTCCTCCTGCTCCGCTTCTCCGCCGGCGGCGGGGCTGGACACCGCGCCTTCTTCTCCCGCCGGCAGCTCCCATGGGCTGCTCCGCACGCCCGCGCCGCCCAGCACCGCCGCGGCCGCCGGCTGCTCGCCCGCCGCGCCGGCTCCCCCGGCCGCCGCCGGCCCCGCCGCGCGGCCGTAGTAGGAACAGAGGCTGGCGCCGCGCCGCTTCTTCTCGCTCATCTCGGCCACCCGGGGAGCGATGAGCCAGGAGGCGGCAGTGAAGCCCAGCACCAGCCCCAGCACCACGCTCAGCCAGGGTCTCCGCGAGCGCGCTGCCATGGCGCAGGCGGGGCGACGTCACCCCGCCGCGTCCCGCCGGAGGCGACCCCCGGTCCCGCCGCGGCTCCGGGTGCGGCGGCTTCGGACGCGGCTCTCCCGCCCGGCCGCGGTGGCCCCGGCGGCTGCGCTGCTCGCGAGGCAAACTTCTCCGGGCGGGCGGCGACGTGGGCGGCGGAGCGCTAGCAGCGTCCCCTCGGCTTCGCTGGCACCTTGTCACTGCCGCGGCTGGTCCCTCCCCGCCCCTCCCACCGCTCAGCCTCCTCCACACGGCGGCGGCCCTCGCTCCCGCTCCGCTACATTCCTCCGCGGCTTCCGAGCGCCTCACTCCGGAGGACGCCGATGCCCAGTCCGAACGGGGAAGTTACGGCCCCGCCACCGTCGCTCCGGAAGGAAACGATTTTTTTAGGTCTCCGCCGAGCAGCTCCGCGCCGTACCCCGTCGCTGGGCCCGGCCTCCAGCGTCCCGCCGGACCCCGGCGCCCACCAATGGCCGGGCCCCGCTCCGGCATCGGGCGTCGGCGGCGCCTCGGCTGTTCGGCGGGCGTGGCTGCGAGTCGCCCGAGGGCGGCGGCGGGAGCATCCCGTGCTGTGTCTGCCTCAGGTGTGCTCCTGAAAGACACGGGTGCAGTGCTGGGAGAATCACAGAATGGGCCTGGGTTGGAAAGGACCACAGTGATCATCTAGTTCCAACCCCCTGCCGTGTGCAGGGTTGCCAACCACCAGACCAGGCTGCCCAGAGCCACATCCAGCCTGGCTTTGAATGCCTCCAGGGATGGGGCATCCACAGCCTCCTTGGGCAACCTGTTCCAGTGTGTCGCCACTTCCTCCTAATATCTAACCTAAACCTCCCCTGTCTCAGTTTTAGAACCTTGTCCTATCACTATCCACCCTTGTAAACAGCTATACTCCCTCCTGTTTATATGCTCCCTTCTAGTACTGGAAAGCCACAATGAGGTCTTTCCAGAGCCTTCTCCAAGCTAAATAAGCCTAGTTCCCTCAACCTTTCTTCACAGGAGAGGTGCTCCAGCCCTCTGATCATCTTAGTGGCCCTCCTTTGGACCCGTTCCAAGAGCTCTTTGCTTTGTGTGCTGGGGACCCCAGGCCTGGATGGGGTTTCACGAGTGCTGAGTAGAGGGGGGACAATCACCTCCCTCTCCCTGCTGGCCATTCCTCTTTTAATGTACAGTTGGCCTTCCAGGCTGCAAGCACACACTGCTGGCTCATGTCCTGCTTCTCGTCTACCAGGACCCCCAAGTCCTCAGCAGGGCTGCTCTCAAGGACTTCTTCTCCCAGTTTGTGTAAGTACCTGGGATTGCCCCGACCCAGGTGCAGTACCCTGCACTTGGCCTTACTGAATCTCATCAGGTTTTCACGGGCCCACTTCTCTAGCCTGTCCAGGTTTGCATGGCTTCCCTTTCTTCCAGTGTATCATCTATGTCATTTATGAAGATGTTGAAGAGCACCAATCCCAATACCAATCCCTGAGGGACACAGCTTATGACTGTGACTGGGTTGGGGGAGGCTGTCCTCTGCCTCCACTCCATGCTGTTTCCTAACTGCATATTTTCCTTTATTGCCATGGCCCAAGTGTGTTATCATGAGCCGTAGGAACCCGCAGGAGCAGCTTTGGGGTCCTAGGCAGCCAGATCGAGTGGGTGGCAGTCCTGCCCATGGTTGGAGGTTAGAACTGGATGAGTTTTGAGGTCCCCTCCAACCCAAGCTGTTCTGTGATTCTGATTGTTTCTGATCACCCTCATCCCTTATGTTTATATTCACCTCATGCAAGTTGCTCATCTTCGGAAAAATCCATAAGGTTCCACAATGGTTCCTAATGCCCAATTGTCATCTCACAGAAATAAATTCAAGTTAGTGAAGAACCAGTGATGTATGTTCAATTGTTTGCCAGCAAAATCACCCATTTTGTAGCTCTCAAAGGCCATGAGTTGCCTATTATCATTTTTTTTAAGTCTCATACATGAATGCCAGAACAAAAGAAGGGTATGGGCTTTGGGATTGTGTGATGACAGCAAAAAATGATGGAGTAGTAGGAAAAGAGTGTCAGACCTTTTTCCAAATAGACAGAAATTGCTCTGCCCGCCTAACAGAAGAAAAAAGCCTGCATTAGATGGTCCTCAGCTATGAAGAGGTCATTCACGGGAGTAATTTTCAGTCTTTTCTGCAAAATACAATGAACTGTGTGCTCTTCGTGTCTCTGAGCTGTGAGAGCTCAGGCTTAGGCAGCACACTGCCTGGCTGCCCTGAGGCCGAATGTCTTTTCCAGAGCTGCTCATTGCTGTTTGCCTCTCTATGTGCAGGCTGGAGTTTTATCATGCCCGTAAGCAAACCTCTGGCTACCAGGCCCATCTATGCATTTGCTCACAGCTGTCATCACAGTGACCTCAAGCAGTTTGTGCAGGCCCAAACTGTTTATGCAGCGCCAATCAGTTCCACCTCAGGCCTCAGACCTGTGGCACCTGAGGCAGGCTGCCTTTATCCTCCTTCGTGAGTCTGCCTGTGTGCTTTTGAGAATTGACTGCTTTAGCCCCCTTCTGAAAGCTGAAAAGAGGTAAGAATTTTTAATAAAATTAAAAGCTGGTCAATTGCAACCAGCGTTCTTGGACTTGGCAATGGACATGAGATGCTGTCCTGGCTGAGCATGGCTGCAATAACAGTCATAAGCACTGTACCTCAGGTTCAACCATCCTTCAAAAGCATTCACTACAGCATTAGGGATTACCAGCATCACGGGCATCTCAGCTTCCCATAGAAGTCTTCTGCTTAAAAGCAGTCTCCCACTGCCTGTGCTTTGCATGCTCAGCTTGGCTGAGTCCTGCAACTCATCTGCAGCACTGCCTCCAGCAGTGAAAGCCCCATGCACACCCACACATCCTGCTGCCACAGTGCCCCCAGTTTTCTGCTTGCAGCTGGGGGTCACACAGGGGTAACATATGACACCTACATGCTTCCATTGTTCTCACATAAACTGGAGTTACTCTTCTAGTCCATGTTAGCAACACCAATTCCTTGGTCTGACACCAGGGGAAACAACACTTATGTTTGTCAATAGATTAAATAAATAAATGAACAAGTGAACCCAGGAGGTGGGAGATGACCGTAAATATTTTAAACGCATCCAAAATGAAACTGAACTGCAAGCTGATTTGTGCTATCAAGGAAGGCTATGAAAGAGTTGAGTATAAGGATATTTGGAGCAGAAATCTTTCAAGTATCTACCTGCAGTTCTATTTTTAGCTCAATGTATGAGTACTTTGATACACCACAGGGAAATATGTTGAAAATGTGTGGTTGTTTTTTTGTTTTTCTGTTTTGTTTTGTTTTTATGGACAGAGCAAAGCAGAGACTGGATTGCTGTTATATGAGCAACTATGGCATCTAGTGTTTAATAGCAGTCATGTGTCTGTGTTCAGGAAAGTAATGAAATCCAAGTTGTCTTTCCAATTAAAATAAGGACTTGTTCTAATAACATTAAGCTGCCTACCATGGATTGGTATCTGCATGTCTTGCTACATGTTATGATGTGTTTGGTAAGAATACTACATGACTGTAACTCTGAATGTCTTTGGAAGAGACCAAGGTGTGGAGTTAATTTCAAAAATTTGAAAGATAATTTTCTGTAAGCATTGGACTGCAAATGAGAAAATCTGCCTTTAGTCCACCATGTTATGTACTTCAAATTACCCTGCTAGGGGACACATTTTGTCTTACTTTTTGTTTTACATAAAAAAGATATAAAATGCAATAGAATATCACGCTGCTAGCTTAATAGCATCTGAACATGCCTGTTTATGGAAGAACTGCAGAAAAAGAGAGAGACTTAAGTTCTTTGCAACACTTTCAAACAAATTTTGTTTGTTTGTTTGGTGTGGAGGTTTTTTTTCTTTTTTCTTTCTTTTTTTTTTTTTTTTGGTTGGTTGGTTGGTTTTTTTTTGAGCTGAGGAAGAAGTGGTCAGACATTTTCCTCTCCATTGCAAATCTAAAGCCATCAGCAATAAGTTGCAAGTAATCCCACAAGTTCATAACTGGGCAGAAAATAAAGGAAGTTCACTCTTAGAAACATTCTTGGTTGGTTTTCACTCAACTAGCTTGTGAAGATGTCTGAAAACAATGTTCACACTTGAGCTGCAGCTTATAGATTGTACTTATTTTATTAAAAGGCATGTAAATCCAGATAGCCTCAACTCCATTCAGAGTCTGTTCTCAGCATCATGACTAACTGCACTTTAAGTGAGGGTGAGGTTGTGAAATGGTATATTAGAGCAGTCCTTTATCCCACTGGTCCCATACCCTGTGTCAATAATGTTAAGAAATTATGCTATAAAATACAGGTTGATCAGCTGAAACATACATAGCTCAGGAGAAAATTAAAGATGAACAGGAAAGAGAATCAGAGAACCAGAGTATTATTTGAGTTGGAAGTGACCCCCAAAGGTCATCTAATCCACCCAGCAGGGACACCCAAATGTAGAGGTTGCTCAGAACTTCACCCAGCCTGATCTTGAATGCCTCCAGGGATGGAGCATCCACTGTCTCTCTGGACAATCTGTTCCAGTGCTTTGCCATCCTGTGCCTGTCCCCATTTTTCTTTTATATCATCTTTAGGTACTGAAAGACCACTATTAGATCCGTCTGGAGCTTTCTCCTCTCCAGACTGAACAGTCTCAGCTCTCTGTCTAAAGAGAAAGCATCTGATTTAATTTCACAATCAGAAACAAACTCACAGAAATGAAGTCTTCCCCAGCTTTTTTTTTAACTCAACTCAAGTTACCTTATATATACAAATAAGTTTGCTAGAAGAGCAAGATTTCTTTCCTGCTTTAGGCATTTTTTACTAAAATATGCAGTATTCCAGTTATAAAAGAAAACTGAAGAGAAATTGTGAGGAGAAAATAATTTCTCCAGATGTATTAGGGTCATCCTTTCAAAGAGGCCATTTGACACTTAACTGTGCAAAGTTTTGTTCTAAGGAATGCTTCATGAATTACAAAGATTAAGTATATACATAAATATATACTTAAATATATGCATACAGATGAAAGATCAAGTAGCTGTTGTGGCGTTAAGCAATACTCCAGCCAAGAGGCTGTTTACTTGATTTTATCAGTATTATGCATGTCTCAGCTCTCCAAACTGTGTTCACCCTGAGACAGACCAAAATCCCCTACAATGCCTCATCCATTTTTTTGTTGACATTCTGGGTTAATTAGGACAGGTTTGGAGAATCCTAGAGATGGAAAACAATTTCAGGTACTTATTTTATATTTTTTTAAGGGTTTTTTGAATTTTGTGTGAATTGAAAAAGCGGTCTTAGAGGTGGCTTCATTTTATAGGGTAAGAGTCACTGAGATCTATTCAGACTCTCCCAAGTTACTGAAGGATAATGAAACTGTCAATGGTTTACAGGCCTGTTCGGCCCAGTTCCATGACTAACGGGATAGGGGAACCCATTGAATCATGCCCTGGAAGAGGAGGAAAGGGGAAAATGGGGAGAAGGTAGGGAGATGGGCCTAAAAGCAGAACAGTGGCAGTGATCTGAAGAGGAAAAGTTAATTTACTAAATATAATACCAGAATGCAAGATAACACAATATAATACCATATAATTGGAATTAAAGCTAATAAATCAAATAAAATGAGAGAGTGTCCAAAATTGAAGGCCTTACTCTAATGCTGGAGGTGAGACAGGTAGGGAGCACACAGCTGCAGTGATGAGCTATCAGAGAAGAAAAAGGACATCTTGGTGTCTTGCGAACAGTTTTATCTTTCCCATTAAATGGAAAATGGAAACAGAGCAGTGAAAGTCTTCTGGAGTATGTAGTTCTCCTCTTCTGAGAACCAGCTACCCAGAAAGATCAACAATCCACAGAACTGAGCATGAACTCTTTAACTCTCAGTGCACTCATGATGCTATGATGTGGAATATCAATAACAAAAATCATAAAACCATGACAACAACTAATGCCATTTCAAGACAAAGCTACAATAGAAAAAGCTAACAACAACAAAAACCCACAAACCCACTGCCTGATTTTAAAAAAGTGAGAAATGTATCTTCTTGCTGGAAGAAATGAGACTCATGACTGAAATATTCCTTTGTAACTAATCAAACAAGTCTGGAAATTTTGCACTGAGGACAAAGAGTCTTTGAAGACAAAACAAAATTGTCTTGACTGCTTGTAGTAAGTCGTGCACTTTTGTTTTTTATCATCAGGAAGCACTGAATGGCTCCCTTTTAGGTATATGAGATAACAGAAAATGTAATGATGTCTGTAATAGATTGTAATATGCCCAGCTCACATAATTGCTTGCATCAGAGCTAGGACTGGCATTTGCAAAATACAGATTTCAATATTCTTGCAAAACACACTAATTAAAACTTATATACAAAAACATGAAATTTTCCTTGGGAATTTGATATTGTTATGGAGAAACATACATTTCAGCATCCCTTTATTTTATTTTTTTTTAATAAGCATGTTTTTATTAATCGATAAACTTGGGTAATCATCTACATTAATGATATATTGCCTAAGAAAGTGTTTTATTGTTCTTATTTTTATCATTATGTTCTGTTACGTTCAGTGTTTGTGCTTAACTTGGTATTGTTACATGATACTATCATTTCTGCAGTGTCTGACTCTTAGGGACATCTGCCTTTCAACATATTTGCTTTTGAAAAGTCCAGACTGTTAGCCCTCACAGCCATTCTACTGAGTATGATTAAACACTTTTATGTTGGCTTTACTTGGTACTGGACCCAGCCAAATCTTGCATAAATATACCCCTTCTTTCAAGACAGATCAGCCTCTTCTATGTGATCAGATATAATACACACCTATCATCTTACTACTGTTTCCTTGCAGAGCAGTGATAGTTAACAGAGCAGAAGTTCAGTTGCAATGTTGTGCTCCTTTCCTATTGCCCACAGGGCCATTTCTGAAGCTCTGTTTACTCATCCATGTTCCAAACTGAAATCTGTGAAGTTAAATAGGCATTAGTGTGAGAAAAGCATTTATAGTTTTCAGAGGTATATGGGGTTTTGAAAATCAGCAGAAACTTGAACTTTAGATTAAAGATAGGTTTGCAGCATCGGCTATTGCAAAACCCATCTTTTACTTCTGACTACACTCGATTTGCAATTTAGTGAAATATAAACATGCAACTGCATACTACTATAATTTATTTTTATACTAAAGCCAAAAGTGAAATTACATAAGCTATGGCTTGGTTCTGAAATCCATACTTATCAAAGTCCTTTCAAATTTAACATATATTATGTTTATTTATGAAGGACAGATAGGACAATGAAATTTACTTTAGCAATTTATATGCAGATTTTATTAAGCCAATAGTATTTTGCTTCTCTTTCAATATGTTTATTTCTTTATTTTACAAAAGCAGTTTTGCTTTGCTCCATCTTGAAGTACAAACAAGATACGAGATTAGACTATTATCTCTAATGAAGAGGAAACATCCACAATTTCCACCCATACATAGGATTTCTGAAATGATCCAGTACAGTAAGCAGCAGTATTTACTGCTTTCCTCCCCAGCTGCCATAACAATAAATCTATATGGAAGGTATAATCTCACATAGTTTTAAGGTTTTCTGTGAGGTTATGTGTCATTTCTCACCAAATGGGCTGACATCTATGTGAATTACTCAGATAAGATAGAAAACGTGTCTTTCTAGGCATTGCACTGTCATGCCATTGAGATGGTGTTGATTTCCAGCCTGCAATGTTGGTATGTTTTGTAACGCACCACATTATAAGCTTTGATCCTAACACCAGATCAAGCATGTGACTGGAGGGCAGAGTAGTACCTTTCAGTCCACAGTTAAACTAACCTCCTCAAGGCCACAGAATGAGAAGGTATAGAGTCACAGAATCATCATAAAATGGCTTGGGTTGGAAGAGACTTTAAGGACTACTTTCTTCCAAAACCCTTCTCAAGATCAGACTGCCCAAAGCCTTATCCAACCTGACTCTAAATACTTCTAGGCATGCGTTGTCCACATAGGGAATATGGAAGCCTATTCCTTTGACTCAAAATCCTCTGATTCCCAATGTCTGATCTGAATTTACCCTCTTTTATTTTAAAGCCATTGTCCTGTCATTACACTTCCTGTTAAAGAATCTCTCTCCAGCTTTCTTCAGGGCTCCCTTTAAGTACCAGAAGGCTCCTCTCTCAGCCTCTCCAGTACCTCTGGAGAGGTACTCCAGCCTTCATGGACAACTCATAAGCCAACAAAGCACTCTCATCTGGAAAGCATGGAAGTGCTCTTTAGAGCTATAGTATATGTGTCCTGACAGAGACTGTAAAAGACTTTTTGTACTGTTTCCAAAATGCTGTAAGTCTGAAAATTTCCTGATTTTGAGTTTGTTCTGCAATCATCATCCTGAGAAGTCTGTTTTGGCCTTGACTGGGTGGACAGGGACAATGTTCTTGAAAGAATCCAAGCAGAAAAATCCAGAGAATGTTTCAGGAGAATTGAGGATTTGCTTATCTCAGTGGAACAGTTAGAAAAATGAGTCTGCTTCTCATGGCTTCTTGCATATTTCCAGTGCTAGGGAATGCAGAGTTTTTTCCTATAGTAACACTTTTGTTACTCTTTATTGCCTGCTATTCTAATAGCAAATATAAGAGTTAAGTGGAGTATTTTCTTCCATTTTAAAGAAGGACAGCAATGTGTTGCATCTCCTCATGAACCTAGGATTGTCTTGTACATCAGTCTGGAAAAAAAAAAAAAAAAAAAAAAGGTAGCTACAATCATAAGCAGCACCAGGGAAAATCTTTCTTTTAAAGACCTTAGCAGAAACATTTAAATCTCAATGTACTCTGAAAACTGATTGTAAGTAGAAAGATTAACTCTGAAAGCAAAGATATTTCTTGCTTAGCATAACTTGCCTACAATATTTGCAATAAGAAATCAGCTCAGGTTATGCTTTCTTTTAGGCTTTAATATATGCTTACATGCCAAAATAGCTCAAAAGATATTTTGTTGAAATAGTTTTTATTAACTGCTTTTGTACCGGAGGTAACAGCACCATCTGGTCAACCTGAACAGATTAGTTTCTCATAGCTATACTCACTGTACACAAGTATCCTACTGTGTAACTGTGAGACACCGTACAAACACTCCTTTTGTCTTAAAGATTACTGTGGAGTGCAAGGACAACTTTGGCATCTCTGCCTACACGGGAGTGTCAGGAACAAGGAAGATAAGGGGACTGTCTTGACACTTATCACCTTCCACTGAGATGCCTTGTGTGGGAGCCCCAGCTTCTCTGATCTGGATAAACCTGCACTGGACCACTGCACCTCTGACAAACATGCCTTTACTATGGGCAACCCAAGAAGAGCCAGACAGTATATATATGGCCTCTGCAAAAACTGGGTATGGGCTATCTAGTTTGTTGTGTTTTCTTTCTCCTTGTGATCGGCTGAGAAAGAATCTGCACCTCCCACCCCTGCCAACAAGACTCAGGAAATACCACAGTAGTAACTATCTCTGCCTTTCTATTACAAATCTTTGCTTCTAATTTCTGTATTTTCACTATCACTTTCTTTGTCCCACCTCTCGTCCCCAGACCTAGTTAACCAAAATTTGTATCATAAGCTGGTTGGGTAAATATTTGACTCCTTTTTGAGTCTTAATCTCATGTCAGATATACATATATCATGAACCGTCTTGCCATCGAGAGTTGGACAGAGACAATAATCTGAAAGCTGGAGCAGTGTTTCTGAAGAAGTAGCATAGCATGTACTCCATTGTATTTCTGTGAAAGGAGAAAGTACTACCTGAGATGCAGATGCCAAAAACTCTGAGCCATAAAAACAAACAAAACAAAAAACACCACCAACAAGAAAACTGACAGAGGAAAAGTAAAGTAACATTTAAGCAACAATATTAACAATGAAGAAAACTTAAAGAAAAACTCCAGAAAGGAGTTATTCATAAAATAAGTATGTAAAAAGCTGAGGAGCTAGTGTTCCCATAACTGAATAGTTATCTTCCACTATAAATGATCCAAAACAAGTGGGACTATAAAAACATTAAAAATCATAGTATCATAAAAGTTGGAAAAGACCACTAAGATCATGAAGTCCAACCACCGCCATGTCTACTAAAGCATATTCCTCAGTGCCACACATCTACACATTTCCTGAGCACTCTCAGAAAGTGACTTTACCACCTCCCTGGGCAGCCCATTCCAATGTTTTACCAATTCTTCTGAGGAAAAGTTTTTCCTAATATCCAATTTGAATCTCACCTGGTGAGATTTGAGGTCATTCCCTATTGTCCTATCGCTAGTTAGGTAGGAGTAGAGGCCAATCCCCACGTTATACCATCTGCTTTCGGAGAAGAATAAGGTTTCCCCTTCTTCTCTGGAGCCTCCTCTTCTCCAGAGTAAACAGTCCCAGTTCCCTCAGCTGCTCCTCATAAGACTCCAGATCCTTCACCTGCTCTACTGCCCTTCTCTGTACATGTTCCAGGGCCTTGATGTTTTTCTTGCAGTGAGAAGCCCAAAAGTGAACACAGTATTGAAGGGATGGCCTTACCAGAGCTGTATACAGGGGGATGATCACTTCCCTAGTCCCACTGGCTACACTATTACATTGTATTGGCCAGGATACCTTCTCTATTCAGCCATGGTGAGGCCGCACCTCGAGTACTGTGTCCAGTTTTGGGCCCCTCGCTGCAGGAAAGACATTGAGACCCTGCAGCGGGTTCAAAGAAGGGCAACAAAGCTGGTGAGGGGTCTGGAACACAGGCCTTATGAGGAAAGGCTGAAGGAGCTGGGAATGTTCAGGCTGGAGAAGAGGAGGCTCAGGGGAGACCTTATTGCTCTCTATAACTACCTGAAGGGAAGCTGTAGTGAGCTGGGGATCAGCCTCTTCTCTCCTGTAACTGGTCACAGGACTAGAGGGAATGGCTTCAAGCTGCGTCAGAGGAGATTTAGGCTGGACGTTAAGAAATACTACTTCTCTGGAAGAATGGGCAGGCAGTGGAATGGGCTGCCCAGGGAGGTGGTGGAGTCACTGACCCTGGAGGTGTTCAAGGAACGTTTGGATGTTGTGTTGAGGGACATGGTTTAGTGAGAACTATTGGTGATAGGTGGATGGTTGGACTGCATGATCTTGTAGGTCTTTTCCAACCTTGGTTACTTTGAGATTCTCTAACTCTGTGACCACCTGGTCACACTGTTGGTTCACATTCAGCCAGCTGTGGAATAACACCACATTATTTTCCTTAGCACAGCTTTCTGGCTACTCCACCAGAAGCGTGTAGTGATGCAGGAATTTTATTTTTTTTTGTCAGAAGTACAGGGCCCAGCACTTGGTCTTGTTCAATCTCCTCCAATATTTTGTGTCACCAAATCAAATGAAAAAAAATTTCAAAGGAAAAAGTCATCAGTTTACAACTGAACAAAAAACTATCTTATTTTTTTATTTAGCACTGCTGAATGCTCATATTAAATTTCAGTTGTATTCTGGGTAACTATCTGTATTTATCCAGAAAACCTCTCTTAGAATATTTATTGGCAAAAGCCAATAGAGTTCTATGTAATTGAGAAGATGTATTTAAGATTCAAAGGAAAGAAACTACAGCTTTCTAAGACCTCATGTTGGTCTTGACATTCAACATATTCTTTCTACAAAGAACTCTTCACATTCAAAATGATGATGAGAGTTGAGAATTGTAATTAAGGCAGCTCTTACCAAAGAAAACCTTTACTTTGACTGCTAAAGTGTAAGTCATCTGCACTTACTTATTTCTCTAATCCATAGATAAGAGATGAGAATACCAATGGAAGGAGAGAGAGATCGTGTGCGAGAGAGAAAGAGCTTCTTTGGGTAGTAGCAATCATGCAGTCAGAAAATCAGAGAATCATAGAATGGCTTGGGTCGAATGGGGTCCCACCCAGTTCCAACCACCCACCAGATTAGGCTGCCCAGGGCACCTTCCAACCTGGCCTTTAACAATTTCAGGGAAGAAGAATCCACAGCTTCTCTGGACAGCTTGTGCCAATGCTCACTGGAGTTGTGGAGTTGAGAGACTCCAAAAACTATGTAATGAACAAATTATAGTCATCACTCTACACTTTCCACCTCTTTCCCCCACAGAGTGCAGCAGTATGCAGATGTGATAAATTTGCTTCAGGAATCTCCAGTTTGTGACTCTTTACTGGCCTTGCCTGTAAAAAAATTTAAATAGTACCAGTTGGTCTAAATCTTGAGTAACTACATAGAACTAGGGTCATTAAATGAAGTTAAACTCGCACAGTCCAATGTTGGATTTTGTTCTTCAAGTTTAGCTGAGTTCTGTAAGCCCAACAATCTGTACAATCTAACCCAAGGCAACTGATTTTGAAAATATTCCTATACTATTTTCCTTGAAGTAGTATTTTTTAAGAAGTGTGGAAAATCATATTAATAAGTATATAGCATGAACATTTTCCAAATTTTCTAGGTATTTTATACTAATATATCACTTTTTCTGAGTCAAAATCAGTCAGATATTGAAATGCCATTCTAGTCTGCATCTCTAAATATCTATATGAAGCACAAATAATCAAAAAAAAAAAAAAAAAAACTTTGACTGATCTCTGTGTTAAACTACTAGAGAGTGTCCAATGGAGAGTTATGAAGGTGGAGAAGGGTGTATAGGGCAAGATGTATGAGGAGCAGCTGAAGTCCCTGAGTGTGTTCAGCCCAAAGCAAAGGAGGCTGAGGGGAAGCCTTATGGCAGATCCTCACAGGGAGTGAGCTGACTACCTCTTTAATGATTTATTTATTTTATCCTAAACATATTCAATGCAATGTATAATCTACTTAGTACAATGAGCAGTAGATTTTTTTGTTTCTACAACTCAGCAGCTGGTGGTGTTTGCTGAGACATGACTATGTCCCCTCCGTGTCCACTATGACTTCAGATCTAAGACAGCTTAACAGGTCTGTGCTAAACACATGTATGTAGTTTTTTTCACCTTCAAACGCATAGTAATTGAATGGTTTCATTAGGTTACTGGTAGTCATTCGGCTGTGATAATTATTTTCCCTGAAAGACTGAGCTGCAGGAATTGTTCAAAGGAACTGTTCTGCTAAGCTGAATGAATTTTTCAGAACTGAAGCTAGATTGAGTTTAGCAGTACTTTCTGTCATTTCTTTTCCCTTACTTAAAAATTAAAATGACCTCACTAGTTTACTAGTTACCATTTAGATCAGCAATTTCAGTAGTTGATAAACAAGGTTCTGCTCTTTTAAATCTAGCTTTCACAGTGTTAGCCAAGGGGGGAAAACAAAGTTATAGTCTTTATGAGACCAGTCCAGTGGACAAGATTGCTATGCAAATCAGTTGAAAAATAAATCCAATTGAATTAAAGTAGTAAGGCATCATATCAAAAAGTATGCCCTATTTTATACATAATAATATGTATAATATTATGTATAATAATATGTATATGTATATATGTCAAATTCAAAGCTAAAAAAACAGATTAGGTGAGTGCAAACATGGCAAGTAGTCCTTATAAAAACTATACTGAAATAATTTTGGAAATTGAAAGTAGTAATAAACATTGGTGAAACTACTGAATTTCCATGAAAGACATTGGAAAGTTTATTGATACCAATAAGCCTTGGACGGGGCCTGAAACGAAGTTTATGTAAATATGCTTTCTACATTTTAACACAAGTAAGCTTTTTACAGCTGTGCAGCGAGACTGACTGGACATTGATGACTTCTTTGGGGGCTGAGGAAGAATATATGAAGAGTAATTGTGCCACCTTGTGAAGTAATATTGTGGTTGCAGTCTTATGGGTTCTGGCAGCATTTTACTGTCATTCAAAACACAATGTGATATCTTCTGAACCAAGTTATTATTACACAATTTTATTTTATATCCTTGACTAGAACACACTTTCAAATAAGTTGTTCTTCTTCTGAATTACTTAGTGAAAAGTATTCTACAGTTTTGAAAATGTGTTTTACTTGCTGATTTCCTGCAGTATGTACCTGGAGAAAGTTGTACAAAAAGTATATTGTTCTTACTTGCAGACTTTTTCCAAAAAAATGGTATCTTTGGCAAAAAAATATCAGCTGATTTGTACAAATTTATACACTGTACATTGTCTAGAATATGGGAGAAAATTAAAAAAAAATTAAAAATCCACAAATCTTCTACACACATAGAATGTTATTTTTTTTTTCCTAAAGTTAAATCGTTTATTTTAACATTTCATAGTTACGTTCATGAAGATAAACTTCACAAAGCAATAAAAATGTTTTTCAGTTGAAAAGATTTTGTGTGAGTAAAAATATGTGTAAGAGACACCAACTTGTATGCTGAGTTCAGAAAATTTCTACAAGGAAACAGTTGCTCTACTTAAACAACGTAAACACATGAAAAATTTTACTTTCATTGTTTACTGAAACCTGCATTTAGCTGACAGAAATCCAACAGGTACAGAAAGTCATCTACTGTTTCCTTTGTCCTCTTTCATTTGATTAATGCGTAACTTGTGGCACATCTTTGTTGCTCAGTTACATGCCAGCCCAAGTTCTGCAGAATATATTCTTATTAACTAAGAAGTAATCCCAGTGGAACTATGATACTGAATGCTAAGATCTCAAAAGAAAAGCCTGGAAAAAGCATAGGAGGTTCATTTTGTGCATGAAATTAAGAAGTGCTATTGTTTTTCAATACCTGTATCAGTGGAAAATGCTAGAGGTTCTGCAAGATAAATCTGCAGATGTACATGTGGAATCATAGATCCCAAACCACTGATACAAACATTACATCTGTTATGATTGTGGAACAAGTATGTTTGAAATTATATCCATTTGACCTTTTTTAAATGGAGGAATTTGTTATTTTCTTAATCATAACAAACTTATGCACAGCTAAATAATATAGTTGACCAGTTCAACTAATATTTATACTGAAGAGATTGCAATAGTGGAGAGAGAAATTATGAAATTTGATTTGTTTATTTTTCATATACATTCAGCAACTAGCATTCTTAGAAAATTGACCTCAAGTTTGAGGCAAATATGCTTTGAAATAACAATCTGCTTACATAACTACCTATATTTTATGTAAAAGTTGCAAAGAATAAATTTGCTTTCTTGGGAAGCTGCCATTTATATAACTGTTAAACATCATGTAATAATCTGCAGAGAATATCGAGAACTCAAAATGATTCTGCAGTTTAGCTTACAAGCTTGGGTTGAGACTGTAGAAACTTTATGGATTTACCACAAGTTTCAAAGAAGGTATGCTTTTAAAACTTAGGGCAATCGTCAGACAAATATTACCTCACATTGAGCAGCCTTTGTATGGGAACACTGTTGGAATGTGGAAATGCAGCTCCTGTAGACTACAGTAGGCTTATTCTGATGAATATTCATGTAATTTTTGCTAAGGATGTCTGTTGTTTTCCAGGCTACTGTGCCCCACTGAGCATTTGACTCCGCTCTGCACCATTTGCTCTCATGACAAAGCCTCAGAGCTCCAGCTAAATGGTATTTAGAGAGGTGGAGTACTTCAGGGAGACCTCATTGTGACCTTCAAGTACATAAAGGGAGCATATAAACAGAAGGGAGTACAGCTGTTTACAAGGGTGGATAGTGACAGGACAAGGGAGAATGGTTTTAAACTGAGACAGGGGAGGTTTAGGTTGGATATTAGGAGGAATTTTTTCACCCAGAGGGTGGTGAGGCACTGGAACAGGTTGCCCAAGGAGGCTGTGGATGCCCCATCCCTGGAGGCATTCAAGGCCAGGCTGGATGTGGCTCTGGGCAGCCTGGGCTGCTGGTTGGTAACCCTGCACATGGCAGGGGGTTGGAACGAGATGATCATTGTGATCTTTTTCAACCCAGGCCATTCTATGATTCTATAATTCTATGATTTAATAGCACTGAAATCACTCCATGCATTTCAGACCAGAACGTTATCTTGGCTCAGAGTGAATCTGTCCATTTGAACTGTTTTATTTCAAGACAGAATATCGGGGTGCTGTTTTAGATAGAACAGGCAGTGTTTAGCATCCACAAAGAAGGGAGTGAGCTTGTTCTTTAGGGTTTTCCTATTTACATTCCAATATTTCATGTAGGCTAGAAAATTCACATGGCTCCTAATCTTTCTGTTTTGTCCTAAGCAAAACTGTAGACTTTGGCTGAGCAGAAGAATTACAGGACTGTGCCATCATCCAAAAGACCCTGTGTTGTCTCGTGCCTTTGAGCTGATGGGGCACACATGAACGTCACTTAGTAGATAGGGGCTGGAAATGTCTGCTGGTGGCTTGTGAGCAGGGATAGGAGAATTTCCTCAGGCTGGAAGGACAAATTGCTCATTTACCTTGATTATCATACCAATCGTCTGGAAATAATTCATCAGATAAGATATTCTATCACTTTCATGATGTAGATTTCTTTCTAGACACAGGGATCAGTGACATTCAGATGTAGCAGAGTTTTTATAATCTGTCCACCCAAAAGAAACAGTTGCATAGGATCTTGCATTAGAAAATTAGGAGTACATTTTGGCTAAGATGGCAGGTCTAACTTGGCTGATGTTCTGATGTGTTTCAAACTATGATCCTTGGAACAGGGGATGCAGAGGATTGCATGTCAGACTCTTGCATGTCAGACAATTAAAGGAGCCTGATATGCAATGTCAGACAGGAGATTATGCATTATAATGAAGATTTAAGATTTGCCATTCTCACATTTATTTAGCTTCATTTGTAATGCTAGGGTAAGTGAAAGAGCCATATCACAGAGTCACAGAATCAGAGAATTGCAGGGGCTGGGAGGGACCTCAAGAGATCATCGAATTCGGTTTCCCTGCTGAAGCAGGTACCCAACAATAGGTTGCACAGGTAGGCATCTAGATGGGTCTTGAAGGAGACTCCACAGCCTCTCCGGGCAGCCTTTTTGTGTTCTTCATCACATATCAGATATCAGAATTTTCACTCATTGTTTCATTTTTTCTGTTCTCCAAGTTGTATTTGAAAGCTTCTTCATGCTGAAGGGTGCCCAGGATGCCACTTTTCAGAAGCAGTAGATGATGCAGTAGATCCCATGTAAGGAAAATGACTTCCTTCCCACAGAGGCTATGTTTAGCTGTGAGGCATTCTTCTGCGTTTGGAGAGAAGGCAACACTTAAACCTGTTTTCACTGCAGAATTGTCAGATGTGAACAAGTTCAGAGTACTGACAAGCAAAAGTCCTATTGGAGATAAAGGAAGATCATATACAACTCAATAATACTCACCGCAAAAATCCTACCATCACATATTTTTTTTAGTTTCTCAATAAAACCCTGAGGAAGCTCATTTTACAGAATCACAGAATCACAGAATTGTAGGGGTTGGAAGGGACCTCCAGAAATCATCGAGTCCAACCCTCCTGCCAAAGCAGGTTTCCTACACCAGGTCGCACAAGTAGGCGTCCAGGTGGGTCTTGAATATCTCCAGAGAAGGAGACTCCACAACCTCCCTGGGCAGCCTGTTCCAGTGCTCTGTCATCCCTGCCGTAAAGAAGTTCTTGCGCACATTTATGTAGAGCTTCCTATGCTCCAGTTTCTGGCCATTTCCCCTTGTCCTGTCTCCACATACTGCTGAAAACAGTCTGGCCTCACCACTCTGCCCCCCACACCTTAGATATTTATAAACCTGAATAAGGTCTCCTCTCAGTCTTCTCTTCTCAAGGCTAAACAGACCCAGCTCACTCAGCCTTTCTTTATAGGAGAGACGTTCCAGGCCCTTCACCATCTTTGTGGCCCTCTGCTGGACTCTTTCCAAGAGATCCCTGTCTTTTTTGTACTGGGGAGCACAGAACTGGACACAGCATTCCAGATGAGGCCTTACAAGGGCAGAGTAGAGGGGGAGGATCACCTGCCTCAACCTGCTGGCCATGCTCTTTTTAATGCACCCCAGAACGCCGTTGGCCCTCTTGGCCAAAGGGCACACTGCTGGCTCATGGCCAACCTGTCATCCACCAGGACACCCAGGTCCCTCTCCACAGAGCTCCTCTCCAGCAGGTCATCCCCCAACCTGTACTGGTGCATGCAATTATTCCTCCCTAGATGCGTGACTCTACACTTGCTTTTGTTAAACCTCATCCGGTTTCTTTCTGCCCAGCTCTCCAGCCTGTCCAGGTCTCGCTGAATGGGAGCACAGCCTTCAGGCGTGTCAGCCAATCCTCCCAACTTTGTTTCTGCTGAGATCCAAAAGCCAGAAGGTGTCATTCCAGAAGGAGCTGACTTAACCACTTTGGACTTATATAAATATGTTTATACTGTCACTGGAAAGTATTACCATAGTCACCATTGTCAACCAAACAGCCCCCAACAACCCATCACTACTGAAAACAAACCTCACTGGACTCATGGTGGTACTATCTCCCTCTTGCTCTTTATAAAGACTCCGTGCTTTTATTTCTTACCTTTTCCATTGCCCGTCTCCCCTTCTCCATCTCCCTGATTGATTAAGATTTGTAATAAATTGGTTGGACCAACATTTGAACCATTGTTTCTTAATCTCACAATGGGTATACATCTATCAAAGTACCTCCTTTCCCTCCTATAAATTGGAGCGAGACGGCTAGTTGGGCTGTGATGAACTGCATTGTAACAGGTGTGTAGCAAAGATTTAGAGTAAAAATTTCCCTGGTCAAGTATAATTTATATACTTGATTAATTCTGGATCAGCCTTCCAGAAGACTCATTGTGTAAAGATCCCAGGAGCTCTTGGCAAAGAGTTGGCATTTCTGGGAGAGGATATTGCTTCTGTTCAATAATTCCCAGGTACATTATTCTTTATCTAAATAAAAAGTTTGAGAACTGGTATTTATTACTGCCCCCCAGAATGCTATTGGCCTTTTTGGCCACAAGGGCACACTGCTGGCTCATGGCTAACCTGTCATCCATCAAGACACCCAGATCCCCCTCTGCAGGGATCCTCTCCAGCAGGTCATCCCCCAACCTGCACCAGTGCATGTGATTATTCCTCCCTAGATGCGAGACTCTACACTTGCTTTTGTTAAACCTCATCTGGTTTCCTACTGCCCAGCTCTCCAGCCTGTCCAGGTCTCGCTGAATGGCAGCACAGCCTTCAAGTGTGTCAGCCAATCTCCCAACTTCGTGTCATCAGCAAACGTGCTGAGGGTAGCCACTATCCCCTCATCAAGATCATTGATGAAGATATTGAACAAGACCGGACCCAGCACTGACTCCTGAGGAACACTCCCAGTTACAGGTCTCCAACTGGACTCTGCACCGCCAATGATGACCCTCTATGCTCTGCCAGTCAGCCAGTTCTCAACCCAGCTCACTGTCCACTCATCCATCCCACACTTCCTCAGCTTTGTTATAAGGATGTCCTGGGAGACAGTATCAAATCCCTTGCTGAAATCAAGGTAGACCACATCCACTGCTTTCCCCCCATCCACCCAGCCAGAGACAACATCATAGAAGGCTACCAGGTTGGTCAAGCATGACCTCCCCCTGGTGAAGCCATGCTGGCTACTCCTGATTACCTCCTTTTCTTCCAGTTGTCTGGAGATAGCATCCAGCACAAGCTGTTCCATCACCTTTCCAGGGACAGAGGTGAGGCTGACTGGCCTGTAATTACCTGGATCTTCCTTCTTGCCCTTTTTGAAGACCGGAGTGACATTGGCTATCCTCCAATCTTCAGGTACCTCCTCCATTCTCCAAGACCTCTCAAAGATGACAGAGAGTGGTTCAGCAATCACCTCTGCCAGCTCCCTCAGCACCTGTGGATGCATCCCATCAGGTCCCATGGATTTATGAACACTGGTGTTGCCTAGGCATTCTCGGACCACGTCTTCCCTGACTAAAGGAAAGTTTTCCATTCCCCAGATCCTCTCACTAGCCTCCAGGGTCTGGGATTCCTAAGGGGGAGCTTTTTCACTGAGACAGAAGCAAAGAAGGCATTCAGTATCTCCACCTTCTCAGCATCCCCCGTTACCAGAACATCCCCCTCACTTAGTAGAGGAGCCACATTCTCCCTTTTACTGTTAACATACTTTAAAAAAGCCTTTTTTATTATCCTTTAGCACCTTTGCCAGATTCAGTTCCAGGTGGGCTGTAGCCTTTCTCATCACATCCCTGCAGGCCCTGACAATATTTCTATATTCTTCCCAAGAGGTCAGACCCTTTTTCCACATTTCATGGACCTTATTCTTCCCTTTGAGTTTGTGCATGAGCTCCTTGCTCATCCACACAGTTCTCCTGCCACCCTTTTCTGATTTCTCACTCACAGGGACACACTGATCCTGAGCTTGGAAGAAGAGCTTTTTAAATGCTGACCAGCTCTCACAGGCCCCCTTACCTTCTAATACTGTAGCCCATGGGATAGCTCCAAGTAGATCCCAGAAGAGATCAAAGTTGTCTCTCCTAAAGTCCAGGGTAGCAATCCTACTTTTTGCTTTCTTGAACTCCACCATCTCATGGTCACTACAACCCAAGCTGCCCCTGATCTTTACTTCCTTGACAAGCCCTTCCTTATTAGTGAGAATAAGGTCCAGCAACACCTCTCCCCTCATCAGTTCCTCCACCACTTGCATCAGAAAGTTGTCTTCAGCACATTGCAGGAACCGTCTGAACCGTGTGTGCCTGGCCATGTTGCTTATCCAGCAAATATCTGGATAATTGAAGAATCCCCCATTAGCACCAGCGCCTGGGATCGTGACGCTACTTCCAGTTGCTCATGGAAGGCCTCATCAACCTCCTCCTCCTGATCAGGGGGCCTGTAATACACACCCACAATGGTGTCACCCATACCAGCCTGCCCCTTGATTCTCACTCACAAGTTCTCCACTGCTACACCACTGTCCCCCAAGTGGAGTTCAGTACATAGCTGCTCTCTCATATAAAGAGCAACTCCACCACCTCGCCTCACCAGCCAATCTTTCCTAAAAAGCACATAGCCCTCCATGACAACATTCCAGTCATGCGAGCTGTCCCACCACATCTCCGTGACTGCAATGAGCTCGTGGCCATGCGACTGCACACTGATCTCCCACTCTTCCTGTTTATTTCCCATACTGCGCGCATTAGTGTACAGACACTTTAGGGAAGCATCATCCGCCTGCCCCTCTCCATCCCTTTGAACTCCACCCTCATCATCCATCAAGCTCTGTTTTGAGCCTCAAACTACCCGCTCAACCCCAGTGGCCCTCATTTTGTCCCCTTCCTCCTTCTTACCTAGTTTAAACACCTTTCAATGAGTCCCATCAATTCCTGGGTTAGGATTCTTTTACCCCTTGCAGACAGGTGAGTTCCATTTGCAGCTGTCATGCCAGGTGCTGAGTAAATTGCCCCATGGTCAAAAAAAACCAAAATCCTTGTGTTTGCACCAACCTCTAAGCCATTTATTTATGAAGAAGGATTTTTTGATCCTCTCAGTATCTTTCCACGCCACTGAAGGGATAGAAGAGAAAACCACCTGCACGCCCACTCCATCAAGTAGCCTCCCCGGTCCCTTGAAGTCATTTTTGATAGCCCTCAGGCTTCTCTCAGCAGCATTATCACTGCTGACCTGAACTACCAATAAGGGATAGTAATCAGATGGGCAAATAAGACCAGGAAGCTTTCTAGAGATATCCCTGACCCGTGTCCTACGGAGGCAGCACACTTTCTTACAGGTGGGGTCACCCAACATATTGGGCCCTCAATTCCTTTTAGAAGGGAGTCACCTATGACTATCATCCTCCTTTCTTTACTGGAGGAGGCAGTCTTCAAGCTTGGAGCTGACTGTCTCTCCTTAGAAAAGCCTGGAGCCTGTCCCTCTCGGTTGGCTCTCTGGGTTTAATCACAGCAAGGGAGAGTGTCCACTACAGTTTGGGGGTTGCTTCTTTCTCGCAGAGAGTCACACCACCAATCTATCTCCCTCTCACACTGTCTAATGGTTCTTAATCTCTCTACCTCCTCCCTAAGCTCCACGACCAGGCTGAGCAGCTTGTCCACCTGCTCGCACCTCACGCAGGTGGCATCCGTCCCATCGTCCCCAGCAGCAGCAGGCTCAGGCACTCCCTGCAGCCAGAGACTTGAACCACCACATTTCTGAGCAGGGCTCTCTGTCTGGGTCGCCACAATCTTCTTGGAGCAAGCCCGCCAACTGGTAGATACCATGTTTGAACCTACGGTCTCCAGGTTAGTTAGTAGGAGAGCGGACTCCTGAGCAAAGACAAGAACACTGACGCATCCTGCCACAAGACCCACCTACTGCTGCAGTAATGGGCAGTGTGGGCTGTGCTCAAACTCTGACTTCCCTCCCTGTTATCAGTGGGCAGTAACACCCTTTTCTCTCCTTTTCTCACCAGGCACGTTTGGTGGCCCTCCTGAGGGCTGCTTTTAGCCTCGCAGAAAAAGGTCAAGGTTAACCATTCTAACCTTAGACTGGTGAAGCTCCCACTGGTTAGAAAATGGGAAACACAACAATCATTTTCAAGAAGGGAAAAAAGGAAGATCAAGGGAACTACAGGCCAGTCAGTCTCACCTCTGTACTTGGCAAGATCATGGTGCAGATTCTCCCAAAAGCCCTACTAAAGCATGGGGAAAATGAAGACGAGGTGATAGGTGGTCAAGTCAAGGGCAAGTCATGCCTGACAAATTTGGTGGCCTTTTATGATGGAGTTACAGCATCAGTGGATAAAAGAAGAGCAACTGTTGTCATCTACTTGGACTCATGCAAAGCATTTGACACTGTCCTGCAGGACATCCTGCTCACCAAATTGGAGGAAAAAAAATGGATTTGATGGATGGACAATTCGCTGGATAAGGAATTGGCTGGATGGTCACATTCAGAGTTGTGGACAGTGGTTCGATGTCTAAGTGGAAACTGGTAGTGAGTGGCATTCCTCAGAGATTGATATTGGGAGTGGTGTTATTTAACATCTCTGTAGGTGACATGAATAGTGGGATCAAGTGGACCTTCAGCAAGTTTACAAATGACACCAAGCTGAGTGGTGCAGTCAACACATTAGAGGGAAATGATGCCATCCAGAAGGACTTGGACAGGCTTGAGAGGTGGGCCCATGCCAGTCTCCTGAAGTTCAACAAAGCCAAGTTTAAAGTCCTGCACCTGGGTCAGAGCAATCTCAAGCACAGATACAGGTTTGGCAGAGAATGGCTTGAGAGCAAACCTGAGGAGAAGGGTTTGGAAGTGTTGACTGATGAAAGATTCAACATGTGTGCTTGCAGCCCAGAAGGCCAACTGTATCCTGGGTTGCATCAAGAAAAGTGTGACCAGCAGGTCAAGAAAGGTGATTTTGCCCCTCTGCTCTCGCGATTCCCCACCCGGAGTATTGAATCCAGTTCTGGAGTCCCCTAACATAAGAAGGACATGGACTTGTTGAAGCATGTCCAGAGGAGGGCCATGAAGACGATCAGAGGGCTGGAACACTTCCCCTACAAAGAGAGGCTTAGAGGGATGGAGCTCTTCAGCCTGGAGAAGAGAAGGCTCCATGAGGAGACCTTATAGCAGCCTTCCCCTTACGGGCGCCTTCTGGAAAAGTGGAGAGAGACTTTTTATAAGGGCATGTAGCAACAGAACGAGGGAAAATGGTTTTAAAGAGAAAGTCAGTAGATACAGACTAGATTTTAGGAAGAAATTTGTTACTGTGGGGGTGTTGAAACACTGGAACAGTTTGCCCAAGGAGATTGAGAATGCCCCCTCCCTGGAATCATTCAAGGGCAGGCTGGATGGGACTTTGAGCAGTCTTGTCTAGAGGGAGGTGTCCCTGCCTATTGCAAGGGGATTGGAACTGGATGATCTTAGAGGTCCTTTCCAAATCAAACCATCCTATGACTCTCTGATTCTATATGCTTTTAACTCTATGGGAAGTTCTTCTCTCCCTCAGAAGTTTGTTGTATATTTTAGTTTGTTATATATTGTATCATTCATTTCCACACAAAAATCACCCCTATAAAACCTAGATTTTACTCACCTGTTTTCTACTCTCTGGGAGTTGACAGCTTGCCAGTTTAATGCATAGGCATCAAGGCTGCAGTAAGTATGTTTACTCCATGTGCTAGAACAGTCAATTCTTCTCTGATTTGCAGCTTTCCATAATCTTATACTTCAGACATAGTTCTGATATTTTATAATTTTACTCATATGCACAAAGTCAGAGCTACTGCTGCATGGTCTGCCTTAATCTAAATGACTTGTTTGGAATTTATTTTTGTTTTAATAGTAGATATACTTCAGTGTCACACTTCAGCCAGGGACTGCTTGATTTAAAGGAGAAGGAGAAGGAGGAGAAGTTGAAAGGAAAAGGAAAAAAGGAAGAAACAAAAGCAATACTATCAGCTCCTCACTGAGAATCTATTCACTAGTGCTAGTTCAGCTCAGCTTCTTGTAGAACTGAGATAGCATACTTGTGGGTAAGAAAAAGAAAAGTAGGTGTGGGTGTAAAAAACAGAAAGCCAATTAGACGCAAAAACAAGCATCTTCCACAACAAAACTATCCTTTATCATTTTCACTATGGATCTTTGTTACCAATTCCTTTTCTGAGGAAGAACAGTTACTTAGAAGAGATAGAACAAGACAGCTGAAGATGCAATACCACTGTAGCATGCATATTTACATGCTTTTATTATTACTCAGTTCTGCCTAGAGAGGAGAAACCTTAAAGATAGGGCATGTACATCACATTCAGAAGTGTTTAAAGACAGAAATCTACCAAATTTAAATGAAAATAAGCATTCTATCCAGAATGCTTTCTGTGGTACAGCAGCTGTGTGCTGGAGCAAAACTGTCTCCTTTCCACCTGACCTCCACACCACTTCCTCCAACAAGTATCAGGAATCTTCCCAGATGAGCCTACTTACTGATACAAGAATTTCAGTTTACTGCAGCAGCTGCAGCAAATTGATTTTGAGCTGGAAGTGGCCTTTTGGAGCCCAATCAAGAAGAGAACAGTATGAACAAAAAAAATCCCAGAGGAAAACAAGGCCTCTTTGGGAAGCCTGACTCTTTTCCTGGGTTGTTTAAAGCTGCCTGTGAAGCTAAACGTGGGTGGGAACAAGAATGAACAGCAACTTGGGATTTACATGTTCTCCTGAAAATACCGTATGTCATGCTGCTATTGACTCACCATTCCTCTCTCTTATAACACAAAAATTTGTCTGTCAGCTTGTTTCAGTAATGCACCGAAATTAAGTCTGTGTGCAGGAATTTTGTTGCTGGATTGATTTAATCAAACTTCATGTTTTTCAGGAAAGAGCGCTCAGCATTCATTTTCCACAGCCAGATGAGTTCCATCAGCTCTGGAGATGAAAAAGTTAACAAGTCATTGGTAACTGGATCTGTGACTCAAGGATTCAGCATATCCTGGTCAGCTTTAGAGGAGTGTCAGGACCAGCCTGAAGTGGGTCTAGATGCATA
The DNA here is from genome assembly GCF_987193195.1 of Phasianus colchicus. Lineage (NCBI taxonomy): Eukaryota > Metazoa > Chordata > Aves > Galliformes > Phasianidae > Phasianus > Phasianus colchicus. The sequence goes on from NC_143476.1 coordinate 15,347,545, forward strand.
CAGTCCCACAGTCGGAGCACCTTGACAACTCCTTCTGGCACGAAGAGGATAAGCAATCAGTATGCACCACAGCCAGACTGGTTGCTTGGAGGAGTCCACCAAAAACTGCTGCAAAAGGGAGGAGAGAGCATCACACCTCCTCAGTGATCTGGGCTGAAGCTCCTTATCTTGAAATACCTGTGCTCAGATTCCACCTCCGCTCACTCTTGCTGTGTATCTGTGCTTCCATAGAAGTCTGCCTGGATTTTGTTTCATGTTGAGAAGCACACGTGTAAGGGTAACTCAGTGGTATTTGTATTTGGATAGCTGCAAACTTCATCCATTGATTGCTGTTTGCAGTTGGACAAGTCAGAGAAACTGAGCAGACCTAGGCAGTTAGCCATCTTCAAGATGTAGTTTAATTAAGCTTATCATTTGGGTTTAGCTCAATGGATAGGCAGTAAATTTGTCAGAAACACAAATCCCAGTCCTCAGGAACTAAATGAAACACTGTGAATAAAACGGCTTGGGGAAAAGAAAGAAAGAAAGGTAGGAAAAAAAAAAGAGTAAAAAACATCCCTCAGACCATAAATATTTTGCAACTTAAATATTTTGAAGATTTAGATTTATAGATTGGAATGCAGTATTATATGAAGAGATTTATTTTTCTCAAAGACATTGTTCTGTTTTCTCTTTCCAGCCAATGGGGCACAATGGGCACAGGCCGTTAGATTTGATGTATGATTATGGATTTACACAGCTGTCAAACAGCTGAGAAAGGAGCTGAGCCATGGCATGTGCCATGCCTTACCCATGGATCCAGGTACACTGAGTGTGCACCTGCATGTCACCTGGGCCTGAATCAGTGTTGTGGAAGAAAGCACTGCTACTGTGAAACCCTCTGTGAGAACAGAAGCTTGCTGTTACTAGAGTCTCCCCTGTATTTATTAACACATTCCTATAAAGTGCACATAGTCATTTTATAGTGGTGCAGGTGAGGCCAAAAGAGACCCATGAATCCACAGAAAAACTCCAGACTTCTGTCTTTCTTTATTTACAGGGATAAATCTTTCTAGGAAATCCTAAACAATTTTAAAAATCTGTACAAAATGTATTTTTTTTTTTAATAAAAGGTGCTGTATAAGAGGATATGTTATCTGATGTTAAACCCAAAACCATAATTTACTTAAAGTACTCGATGCTTCAAAACTTCTGAAATTTATCTTGTGTGGCAAAAGAGATAGTACTCCTTATCTTATACAGATCACTGTTACAGCATGTAATGCTCTATGGAGACAATTTTTTGCTGCTTCAGACCTTGTAAGTATAGGTTCATTTTCTGAACAGTAAAATTGCTTGAGGAAATAATTGGTGGGAACATCACATGAGTTGTGTTGGAAGGCTTTGCTGAGTTTAGTTGAACTGACTTATACCTCTAAATTCATATGTCATTGAGTTAATAGTACAACCGAACAGCTTCAAAACATATCTGCACTGATCAGAGGGATCTTCTTGGTTAGGGAGACTTGCAGGGACCATCCTGATCTTCCAGTGATAGTTGAGTCAGATACTTAGCATCCACATGTCCCACTCTTACCATTCTTGGTTGTTTAAATAAGTGTGAACTCATCACACACACCAGTATGCTATAAATGAAGGAGTAACGTCTGTCCTGCCCAGGATCATAGTGTATGATACCTCACAACTCATGCTGTATTTTCCCTTTTTAAGTCCTAGTGTGATCAGCTCTACACATGGCAAACACAAACATGCCTCTGTCCTTATCCTATTCCGTTTTAGAACCTGTCTTGTTTGACAAGTGCATCAGCAGAAGAAAAATAAAGAAGACTAAGTGTGAATATATACACCATACTGAAGTACTAAGCCGTGCTAAGATCCATCTCTGCTGAGCCAGCTCTGTACTTCACTGAAGTAGAATGGTAGCTGTAGTTTCCCCTGGTAATGCCTTCTGGTGCTCCAGAGCCAAACAGGAGCCTCTGTCCCACAGCTTCACAGGATGAAAACAAATAAAGTGAGAACTCAGGTGAGTATTTACTGATAGTTTTTGGGAAAAAAGAATGTGGCAGAGGAAGAGAATGGTTGGGGTTGAGTTTTCTGAAATACTCTAGTGATTTTAGAGCAGTTGTACTAAAAGGCAATAAAAAATAAAGTTCAAATCCATAGGTAGTTTTGAAAACTAATCCTTAATTGCTGAAGAGAAGGAACTAAGTTTTCTCACATCACTTGCAGAATACAGTAACTGCCTGTGTAATTATAAATTGGCAGAGCCTGTGTGAACTGTCACTCCTATTTCGTTCCAGATTACAGCTGCACATTTCATAAGAACAAATTCCTCTACATCTCCCTGCAAGTACCAGTTTTCCCCATCAAAGGTAGCATTCTGCAGCAGTTACCCTCTTGTTCTACATCATATGAATAGGTGCTGGCATGGTATCTATGTATCAGCCTGGTGCTGCATGTCACAGTTTTATTGGCTATTAAGCAGGAGACTTTGCTGGCATTTGAGCTGATTACTGCTGGAATAAAAAATTCAAAACCTTGCCAACATTTGTTTCTGTTCTGATCCAAATTTGACTTCTTTACTTAAGCACCTGCTTAAATCCCATTGAAGTCAAGCAGAGCGTATGCGTAAGCATTCTCTCAGGCCAGGAACAGACCAATGAATTTAGATCTCGGAGATTACTTACTGTGGAAAAAATGCTGTATGTCCCATTTGAATGTCATTACCTAGTAGAGTTGTTTTATTCATCCAGTTTTAAAAGCTCTTTTGGAATACACTAAACATTCTGTTTTCCAAACACCTATCCTAATCCCACTTTATAAATGTTACATGATGACTTTTCTGCTTCAGCTCTTGCCTCTGAGGAATTAAAAAAATAAAATAAAATCAAATAAAATCGCACAGTAAAGAGGTGGCATAAAGCAACCTTAACAAATAAAGCTGTTCTAGTGTAATACATGTACCCTGCATCACATCCAGGGGTTAAAGATGGGTGTCTCCTCGACTGCTTCTGGATGAAGCACACTTCAGGGAGGATTCCCATCTACTTGAAAAGAGGTCTTTGTCTCTCAGTTCTATCCTCCCCCCTCAAGCATTCAATTGTTGTGTATTTTCCCAAAGGCCAGAGCGCGGCTCTCATTCAGACAATGACGGGCTGTCCCCCTGCGAATGCTCTTCCAGGCGCGTAGCAGCACGGGGTCTCTCCGCACGGGCAGCAGAGACGCTCCACGCTCCCTCAGAGAGCGAGTGCGGCCTCTTCCCCCTCCCTTCCCCTTCCTCCCCCCCGTTTTTAACACTTATGCACTTCCATAATCGAGACAACGTGCGGGTGACCGGAAGCGGGGGGGGGGAGGCGGAGAACGGGGCTGCGCGCCCGGCGCGCTTCGGCCACCAGGTGGCAGCAGAAGAACCCGCGCGTACCGTTAAAACAACAGCAAAAAAAACCTCAAATAAATAAACGCGCCTTACTCCGGACCAGCAAAGCGCCGCCCGGAGCCTTTTCCCCGTTTTCTGACTCTCCGCTAGATGACAGCAGCAAAGCCGAAGCAGCGGTAAATGGACTTGTGGAGAAAACGATTTTATTCTACTGCTAAAGCCTCAGAGAGCAATGCAGTTAAGAAACTCTCATTATTGGCTATTTTCCTGGAAATTACAGAGCCTTTTGCTTTTAGGCGTCCCGCCTACAGGCCTTGATAATTTAGAAAAATATGTCTCTGCATTGTATGCAATTCACTTAAAGCAAATTCACCATGGTTAAAAAAAAAAAAAAAAAACAAAAACAGTTAAGTATTGTTGCTTTAATATGAATAATTACTTCACAATGTTAGCATTAGTCTTGTAGAATGCCCCTTGGTTCTTACTTTCAGAATCCAAGTGCCTCTGATCTTTCAGACAAGAACACCATCCACACCACTGCTGCAACGGGCTGAGAGATCAAGCTTCCTTCCTTCCCATGTTATTTACAGCAATGTTCAATTTTATAACGCTTCCTTCCCGTGTTATTTACAGCAGTGTTCAATGTTGTAATGCAGATACTAATTTTATGTCAATGCATTTAAATGCTGCTACAGTTTTGCTGTTGGCTGATTACCAGGTTAATCATAGAATCATAGAATGGCCTGGGTTGAAAAGGATCACAGTGATCATCTCGTTTCAGCTCCCCTGCTATGTGCAGGGTCACCAACCAGCAGCCCAGGCTGCCCAGAGCCACATCCAGCCTGGCCTTGGATGCCTCCAGGGATGGGGCATCCACAGCCTCCTTGGGAAACCTGTTCCAGTGCCTCACCACCGTTTGTGTGAAAAAACTTCCTTCTAATATCCAGCCTAAACCTCCCCTGTCTCAGTTTAAAACCATTCTCCCTTGTCCTATCACTATCAACCCTCATGAACAACTGTACTCCCTCCTGTTTATGTGTTCTCTTTAAGTACTTGAAGGTCACAATGAGGTCTCCCCGGAGCCTTCTCCAAGCTAAACAATCCCAGTTCCCTCAACCTTTCTTCACAGGAGAGGTGCTCCAGCCCTCTGATCATCTCAGTGGCCCTTCTCTGGACCAGTTCCAGGAGCTCCATATTCTTGTACTGAGGGCCCAATGCCTGGATGCAATACTCCAGATGGGGCCTCACAACAGCTGAATAGAGGGGTACAATCACCTCTTTTTCAATGCAGCCCAGGATATAATTGCACTTCTGGGCTGCAAGCGCACACTGCTGGCTCATGTCCTGCTTCTCATCCACCAGGACCCCCAAGTCCTTCTCCGCCAGGCTGCTCTCAAGGAGTTCTTCCCTCAGTCTGTATAAATACCTGAGATTGCCCCAGCCAAAGTGCAACACCTTGCACTTGGCCTTGTTGAACCTCATCAGGTTTTCATGAGCCCACTTCTCCAGCCTGTCCAGGTCCCTCTGGATGGCTTCCCTTCTCTCCAATGTAGCCACCGCACTGCTCAGCGTGGTGTCATCAGCAACCTTGCTGAGGGTGCACTCGATTCCATCAAGTGAGAGTTCTCTTGTGTCATTGAGGGAAATCACCAGCACAGCAGTAATTGTAGCCCTTTGCCCTGGTAGAGCTATAAAGAGTTTGCAGAGTATAAAGAGTTTGAACTTTTAGAGATAAAATAAAAAAAATTTATATGCTTCTCTCTTTGTTCACTTACATTTAATTTCACCTTGTATTGTCATCCTCCTGAATTTTTCTGCTAGAACTTAGTTGTCCTTTTCCTTTCATTTTCAAAGACCCTATCTTACAGGATGACTATATACATTCAGTCTTTCAAATAGATATATTCAAATTTCTTTCAACTTTAGCACTCACCAGATCCTGAAGTGTCAGCTGTTAAAAAATATTAGCTCTCCACATTTTGAAGTGTGAAAGATGTTGCATGTTTGTAGGTCTGGACTCTGGAGTGAAGAAACCCTCTCACAGATTCCAGGAAATTATTTTGATGGGAACCCAGAGATTTAGTGGTCTTGTTTTTGTTTTTCTTGTTCTCCAAAAAAAAAATGTAAGGAAACATTTATGCATTTAGACTAAGATTTTAGAAAGGGTGTCATTACTGCAGAAATGCATTTAGTCAGTAAGTAATGCAGATCTTTTTGGTTTAGAATTCTTTAGTAAAACCTGAATGCTAATCTGTTATACTTTGCTGTGTTCCATAAAAAGATGGTAGATATTTTTTAGAATAAATATTCAGTCAGTAGTCAGTGCATATCATATGTACTATATTACAGATACTGAATCAAAACACCAGTCAGAAGAAGAAGCCGTTATAAGAAGTACTGTGTTCAGAGTTTTGCCTTTAAATTATACCCATTAGGTGACATTCTCCTATGTTTAGGGTATTTGTATCTTTTCAGTATCAAGTCCTTATGCTGCACAAGAACATTTTAAAATAGTGATGTCAAACAAATTGTACTTGTGCCAAAAAAAGAACAGGGAAGGGAAGGGAAGGGGAGGGAAGGGGAGGGGAGGGGAGGGGAGGGGAGGGGAAGGGAAGGGAAGGGAAGGGAAGGGAAGGGAAGGGAAGGGAAGGGAAGGGAAGGGAAGGGAAGGGAAGGGAAGGGAAGGGAAGGGAAGGGAAGGGAAGGGAAGGGAAGGGAAGGGAAGGGAAGGGAAGGGAAGGGAAGGGAAGGGAAGGGAAGGGAAGGAATTAAAATAAAGTCAAATAAAACAAGGGAGGGGAATAAATAAAAATGTTTATTGAAAAACTTCCATTACCAGCTTTTGGCTGCATTAAGTAAGTAAAACACTGAGTGTGACTATTGTCAACAGGATGCAAACAGCTAGTACCATTACCAGGATGATTCGACACCATTTAGAATGCTTGCTTTCTTTCTCTTTCTTTTTTAACAAGGTATCATACCCAGGAGTATAAATATCCCCCATCCAGAACCGTAGATCATTAGGATTTTCCTGAAAAAAAAAGAAAAGAAAAATAAAATAAAATAAAATAAAATAAAATAAAATAAAATAAAATAAAATAAAATAAAATAAAATAAAAAAGAACTCAGCTCTTCTGCCTTGCATATATAGTCATTAAAACATAGCTAGGAGTATTTTGGCTATCATCAGATAGTGATTAATGAATTTAAAGCATCACAACAGAAATGCAAGAGACTTTCACTTGAACATAGGTTGTGCTACTTGCCAGATGCTGCAAATGTTCCTCTGGGGAAAGCTAAAACCACAGTTTCCAGCCAGGAACCAAATGTAGGACACTAAGCATTGAAATGAGATTTAGAAAAGAAAGAAAAATGAAGAAAAAAAAAGAAAAAAAGAGAGAGAGAGAGAGAGAAAGAAAGAGAGAGAGAGGAAGAAAGCAAGAAAGCAAGGAAGCAAGGAAGCAAGGAAGGAAGGAAGAAAGGAAGAAAGGAAAAATGGAAGAAAGAAAGAAAGAAAGAAAGGAAGGCAACAAAACAAAACCCCAAACAGTAGCAACCAGATTGTATTCTGAAGAATAGATGCTGATTTATAAAGACCTAATCCTTCCTAAGTCTAGTAACAGGGAATAGCAAAAACAAACAAATGGAAAAGCAACTACAAAAAAAAACAATTGTGAAAACCCACATGCAGGTAGGATCCCGCATAGTGTGAATAAGCCTGAAAAAACGTGTGTTATCTGTGACCTTATGAACAGCTACAAAAGTGGACACATAATTCTTAAGTACCTGGTTTACAGATCACCCCTGTATAGACTGGGAAACTGTTGCAGGGTGTTGTGGTTTTAGACTTTCTCATTACAGAGATCATGTTCTGCTGAACTGCAATTGCTGGCATCTAACCAGATACATGGACTTCTTTTTCTGATCAGACTCATGCAAGTGTCATGTCTGCACAGGAAAACATGTCCATATTTGCTTCTGGAATCCTACCAAAAGAACCAAACACGCTGCGCTGTGGCTCATGTTCACACAGAGCTTATAGCAATCCATTCTGTTTGAATGCAGTACAGCAGCACGTTACCTTTATGTGGCTGGCCAAGTCAGAATGCAGTGAATGTCTGTCATAGTCCTGCACTGTCCAGGAAGGGGTCCTTCTCTTCTCCTCCCAGTCATCTTCCACCTGGAAATCGCTATACAAGGGATTGCTCTTGATTGTGGATTTCAGTGTGACGGGTGTAATGTGTTTCCCAAGAGTTTTGTCTATCATTTCTTGGCTGACCCCATTCAGTTCCAACCCAGGCAGCTCAGTAATGTTTTTCTTTTCTCTCTGTAAAGCACAAATTAGAGAAGAATTTGGCTTTCATTTTCATTTATCTATGACACAGGTTCCCTTTCAGAGCTATAATTTGTCAAAAGTCATTATTAAAATTACCTGTGCATCAATTGTTCTGGCAAACATCGTCAATGTACTAAGTCTGACTGTTCACTCTGTGAAGATTTCTTCCTTCTGTGGAAGCACGTGGTTACATGTGAACATTAAAGTTTTCTGCAAATATGAACAGGCACTGTGAGGCCCACTGAAAAGAAAGCTTATATTATAGCAGAATGGTGTTATGGGGTATGACAGTGGAGCATGCAGATCTGACAGATGCCAAGGTAGTGAGATGCAGAAGCACAGCTGCAAGAAGAAAGCAGAGCGAAGCGTGAGGTAGCAGTCTGCCAGCGGCTGTCTTTGCTGAAGCTGCACATCTCACCATGGGGGGATCTCACAGCTCTGATACCCTCACAGCCTGACAGACCCATCAGCGGCCTGGCATGCAACTAAGGGAAAGTTCCTAACACAGGTTACCTTCAGAACACAGGTAATTAGACAGCTGAGCAATCTTCCTGCAGAGCATTGGCTCAAACAGGCCTTTAGGGCAGTGGACGGCAAAGGAGAAGGAGTATTGACTGCATTGGGGTGTGGTTTTTGGAGAATTCACAATGTGCTTCTTAAATCAGCCTAAGCCTCTTCAGCAGCTGGTAAGACCGTAACCATACAACGACCTTCTGTCCCTGAAACTCGGAACTAGCCCATGGCTCCAGCCACACCTCAGCTTCCCAGGAGAGCTATTTCTCACAGAGCCCTGCCCTCACACCAGCACCTGCCCTGTGCTTCAGGACTGTCTTTGTACTTCCATCCCAGCACACACAAAGCTCTTCTGACTAGTAGATGACATTTCCTTTGAGACAAGGGTGGTCTTGGCCTGACTTGGTGCCCTGACAGGCCTGCTGAGAGGAGCACGGGGCTTCTGCATCCTCTTCACACTGGTTTTGGATGCGCACACATCTTCTACCAGGCAGCACCAGTCCCAAAGCTGACAGCAAGCTGCTTGATTCCTTGAGTGATGTTCTGCTGCTTTGGTGGACCCATTTTCAATTGAAGCCATGCTCTGTGCCTCGTGTCTGCATATATGCAAAGGCCCTGTGAGCCAGTGTGGGGCAGGGAGGCATAGATAAAAGCAAAGGCTGGTTTTGTTTGGAAAGGAATGAAAAAGGTAAAGAAAGCATCAACCTTTGTCTAAGTAACCCTAGTAGAAATCATCATGCTGGCACTGTTATCACCAAATCATCAAAAGTAACTAAGTGTATTTCCCATCAATAATTATCATTAGTAGGTGGGTGGATCCTCAGTGCCTCCCAGTTCCTCCATTAGTTCATAATTTCCATATGTCATTCCTCAGCCTTGACATGTCCCCTGACAGTATTACTCTATGCAGTGCAGTTACAGCTGGCACTGAAGGCCTCTGAATTGTACTGGCCAGATTTCAGCTGAGCTGGTGTTTTTAACTGTCATTTCTTTCTGATTCCATTTTACTTTATTTAATTTATTTCTTATTTAAAATTTGTCAGTGACCTTAATGATGCTTCCCTCAGGCCCACTAGATGGTTGGACTTGGAGAACATTTTGCTGAAGAACACGAGCCGTCTCACCATGGGATGTTCAGTGTCCTTAGGCTAAAATATTGTGAAAATAATGTAACTTGACAGTGACTTTTAAAGCTGTTTTATATAAAACCCTCCCACACTTGGAAAAGGTGGCACAGTGGAGAAGTTTTTCAGAAATCAGTGTCAGAACTTCATGCCCCTTCCTTCCAGAATACCTTCCTTTTTATGGGCAGCAATTGATAAAGACAGGAGAATGTGCTATCCTGAAGTAAAGCTAGGGAAAAAATATCATGGGAGGAGCAAAAGTGTTTTACCAAGAGAACTGGACTGGAATTTGAATAGGAGATGGTTTGCAGAAGCTTTTGAGAACAGACACTGAAGTTCTACATTAATTGGGAAAATATTTTTGAGTGCAACTGAAGATTTGACTGTGACATTTTTGCTGCTTATGGAAAGAGAGGAGCCCAAATCATGGACAAAAACTCCATGGACTTTAGGTCCAAGAAACAGCATATGTAAATGTGAAGCAGATTGCATGAAACATATGCATTTACAGAAGCAGATAAATGATTTCATAATGCGAATTACGCATACCAGTAGATGACAACATACGTCACTATAAATTCTAAAGTAATCTATATTGTTAGAAAATATTTCAATTTCATTATTATCTTAACTTTGTCTTTCTGTTGCCACTGCTGTTTTAGCACAGAAATAGTCTAACTTTTCTGTCCTCAGTCTGTGATAAGGGAATATCAAGCACCAAGCTATGACCCGCCAAAACCAAGACATTATAGTGCTAAGGCTAGGCCTTGGTCCCAGGTCAACCTGTCTGCAAGAAGAAATGAAAGAGACACCTAAAAAATTAACGAAGTTCACATTATGCAAGTCAAATTTTTTCCTTACTCCCTGCAAAGAGTTATTTATGTCCCATGGCAAGCTGGGCTGCTGGCAGCCCTTAGGGCAATACTCAAAGAAAGTAAGGAACACTGCCTACAGGCAGCTGCACCTAGTAGCTTTACTAAAGCAGGTGTTCAGAAATTTTTGGCCACCATTTTCTGCTGGAGCTGTTTTGTAATACTAATGAAAGTGGGTGGCAGGTTATGTAGGTGATTTGTTTGGTATTATAACCCTCTATTGTTCAAAAGGCATGCACTGCTTTCTCTGGAGAGCTCTCCAAGTAACAGGTGGGGCATTACTTTGATATAGAGACATAAGGTATTGCTGACAGGAAGCTGCTAGGTAGCTGCCAGGGACCTAAGGAACTCTGCAATAGTTGTAACAACTGTATAGGTGCTGTATGGTATTTAGTCAACTGAAAAAGCTCATTTATCAGAATAAGCAATAATTGCCTCTGTAGATTTTCTAAGACAAATCTAATGTTTTGGGAGATGTTGTGGAAAAGAAACCAGGAGGGCAATTATTAACCATGTCTAAGTGAGTGGATATGAAAGACAGCAGAGCACATTAAAGGCTGCTGAGAATTCACTTTTTCTTTTCAAGAGACCTGAAGGGGATCATCTGTGCTTATAGGAGGAACAATTCAGTGCTAGGTGATGCAAAGCAAGATGGGAGTCCACCTGATGGAGGCTGCAGATCAGTAGGTGGCTGTAAAACCTTAAGGCAAAGTGACAGGACCCAAGAACATTCAGAGAAAAGCAAGCATTCTTAGTGACTATCTTCACTGTGTGGAAAGTACTTCTGCACAGTAATTAACTGTTTACTTAAAGAAAGCTGTTTTATCTGTCATTGCTAATGAAGGTCTGCAGGGCTGTGAGTACAATATATAAAAACTGCTGTATGGTGTCAGATCAGAACTCCTGTCAGCTTTGCAGCTGGTCTCTGACTGCGGACAGTTGCAAATGTCTGGGGAAGAATAAGAGAACACATGTGTAATGCAGGCCTGAGCCAAGGGATAGGAAGCAACTGGCCCAGCACCTAACTGAGAGGTAAAATCTTCCTCCTCAGTGCCCTGAGAGGTGTGCAAGGGCCAGGCACAGGTGTTGCAATCAAATGAGGCACCAGAAGTGCAGTTAGCATGGTAACAGCAATTCTGGAAGGCCAAATTTGTCTGGTTGTGAAATCCTAATAACCACAGCAAAGTGAAGGAACACGGTGTGCAAAGACAAAATTCTCTCTGCTGTCTTCCAAGGAAAAGAACAAAATGCAAGCAGGAAGGAGAAGTCCAAGAACTGCTGAAAACAAGGGAAAAGGCAGAGGGAGATGAGCAAGCCTGGTATCTGGGAGCTGTGCACTGTGCACCGGGAGGTGCTGGGGCAGAGCAGTCTGCAGTGCTGAGAACACACAAAGTGAGCAACAGCTGCTAACATTGGTGAAGAAACAGTCTGTGCTCCTTGTGCTGCTTTGAATCAGGAAGTGCCAGGATTACTGAACCGCTTCATGGCCTTTATTTGAAGTAGACAATGAAAATGTATGCTGAGCAGGGCAGCTGTGTTTGCCTGACACAGAGAAGTAAGGGAAAGAGCAGAAATTTTTGGTCAGAAATATTAATTGCCATTATAATCAGGCTGCTTTCTATAATGGAAATTCATTTTAGAAGCTATAGGTGAAGAAAACATGTAAGTACTGAAATGTGCAGAAAATGAGTGCTATTGTGACAGAGGTTGGAAGGGGTGCAAACTGCCACACAGTCACTGTGCACAGGGATACCTCTGCAGCCCCAGCTCCTTACAGAAAGAAAATGAATTTCTGGGTGGGGAATTTCAGCTGCTCTCAAGGATGCTGGGAGTCTGCAGGTCACTCACATATGTTCTGAAACCAATTTTCCTCCCTCGCCCCCCTCATTTCCGCTTCAGAATTAACTAACCCTTAACCCCATTAGCTTTCTCATCTTAAAGCAAAACATGTTACTCCTGCACCATTAGTTCTCTGCTGTGCCATCGTGTTTATTCTAACGTCTGGAATTCATCAACTCTTTTCCCTTTATTTGTCAGCAAGAGGGAAAGAGAGGAGGCCTCTCTTTCATAAGGGAGGGAGAATGAGGCACAGTGATGTCTGGACAGCTCACAGTCACTAAGAACTGCACTTACAAACATAGGTTATGCCCCACATTTGGGGATTTATAAACCATGCTGTATTATAGGAGCAGTTCCGGTAAGGCAGCAGGCACAGCCATCTCCCCGGCTGTGCCTGCATGGAGCAGGGTGGAGGGAGGCCTTGCTTAGGGCTCCCACTCAGCCCAGTCCTCCTGCAAGCCTGGCCCAGCCTTGAAGCCTTTTGCCCAGCAACAATGGGGAGAAGCGTCCCGCTGCGGCGCAGCTCAGTGTGTGGTTGCCTCATCCTGCACAAAGAGGAGCTGCAGCGGGGCGGGGAGCGAGGCCAGCATTGCTCCATGCCCTATTGTTTTGGATCCCACAGGCTCTTTCTTTTAGTGAGAGCTCTGTGCATGAGAGACAGCAGTGAGTGTGGGACCCCCCCTGCCTGCCTCCTCCCTTCCAGCTCCCCATGGGGAGTCCTGGGCGAGGAACATACAATAGGAGTGGACTCTGGGAGGGAGGGAAGGGGTCTGGACTGCTGATGAGGGAAGAAGTAAAACTGGAAGCAGCGATGGGAGATTTCAAGGCTCTTTCTCTTCCCTTCCTGCCCCCATGTTGATGGTTTTTCAGTTCCCACTCTTCATTGTCATGGGGATCTGGACTCATGCCCCGGGGATGCTCAGGATACAGAACCATCTCCAGCCCCCAACCACCTCCGCGTGTCTCCATCCCCTGACAAGAACCAGACCTTGAAGCTTTTCTCAGGCTAGGGGTGGGGAAAGGCAAGGGGCTCCCCAGGCAGCCGGAAAGGAGTGCTGTGGTGTGAGCTGCAAGTGGGGCCCAGAGGGGTGTGAGCTGATGCAGCTGTACTGCTGCTGATCCAGATACAAATGTCTCCTCTGTGGGCTCCAGGCATCTGTTAGACAGTGCACTTTTGCATTTTTCCATGAAAACACTGCTACCTCCACATAATAACCTGCATTAATGCTGTCATTGCCTTTCACGCCTTCAACAGACATCTGTCAGGGTGACAGCAAGGTCAAAGAGGAAAGACGAAAAACAAGACGAAGTAAAGAAGATACAGCAAAATACACAGACATGCACAAGCTAGCAAGACACTAGAAAGAATCTCTGGTGTTCTCTCTAATGTGCCTTTTATTTCTTTTATTGAGTGTTGTCACCTGGATTTCACATTTAAGTCCAGTGTTGGCTTTTTTTTTTTCCTCCTTTGCTATTCTTTTCCCTTCTTTCTCTAACTTGTAATTTCTTTAGAGAGGGTGTTCTATTAGCCTCCTTAGTACAATTAATCCATATCTGACATAAGTCGGCTTTCTGGGAAGTACTATGAAAATGTCACCACAAGTAATAGAAAACATAATGTACTGAAGCAAATGAGGTGGACTGTGCTGCTGCTGAGGAGAGTGACTGCCCTTCTGGAGCCCAATCCTCACTGAAATCAAAGGGAAAACCCTGGGGGTTATATTAGTGGTGCAGATTCAGGCATGTGGGAAGCTAAATTCACAGTTGAAATGCTGAGCTCTTATCATTTGCCTCCAGATTCCCAGAAGAAGATAGAAAAGTCAGGAAAAGAATCTGCCTCTGTTAGATCTTACCTGTAAATAGATCCTATTGTGCCACTGTTGCACTCCAGGTAAAGCTGCTTCTGGGAACTTTGCCAGTCTGGCCTGTAGAAAGGTTGAGTTTTTCACTAAAGACTTCACCTCCAGCTGTAGGAATTTATCAGGATGGTTGTTGTTTGGCAAAGCAGAGAGGTCCATGTTTCTGTCCTCTGGAGTAATAAAGAAAGCAGTCCAAGCTTCTGCTTCCTGGCTGTGCACACTGCTTAAATCATTAATGATGTGAAGAAGGATACGACAGTCCCCTGAAACTGTATCTGACCTCCTCTTGGTGTCAGGCTCTCTTGTATGATCTACCAATGCTAACAACATTGTTCGGAAGTGGCAGAAAAGACGAGACCTGTTTCTCTATATTCCTAGCTTAAGTCTTCAAATTCAAGGTCTGTTTTAATAGGTACAAAAAAAAAAAAAAGGCAACGTATGGCTCAACCGAGACTTTGGCAGATCTGCATCACAAGGCTATCCTGCCTGAGGCCAGGGAGATGGTGAGAAGGGAAGGTACTGCTGGAGATAGGTGCAGGCATGGTGGGCACTGGGCTACACCCCAGCACCCAGCTGGTGTCATGTTTGGCTCCAAAGGAAGGGATTTCGCTCTTTGGACTGGCCTTAGCTCATTAAAGCTAACCAATTATCAGTCAGTAGATGCATGAGACACTTAAATGTGCACCAGCTCTTCTTCAAGTGACCTGCTAAAAATTTCAAGCTTACAGCACTTCAAAGTAAAACCTTTCTCAGAAAATGAGAAGCAGCTCCCAGTACAAAGGCAGTTTTCCTCCTCTTTGGCAGCCCTGAGTGGCTCTGTGGTGCTGTGCAGGTCAGTACCATTCTCCACAGCAGCTATGACACACACTTCTTGCAGGGATTTCTTTGACAGTAAGTTCTTCTTGACTTTGGGAAATGCCCATTTGTTTCACGTAGTTGATAACAGAAGTTCTCAAGTGGTTGACTACTTGACAACTCCTGGTCAAGTGAATGGAAAAACTCTTGCTGACTTGAATGACAGTCTCTTAACTTCCACTGATTCATTTTGAGATTTTGTATTTTCATCAGCAGTTTAGAAGTAGGAAGTTCTTTTGACTTCTGGCTAGTGAAATTCTCCTTCTAGTCATGGTCACTACTTAAAAAAAGCAAAAACAGCCCCTTCATGTTTATTTTAAGCTTTTTAAAAATCTTTTCAAAATTTTGTATTTTTGTAATACATCATTTTTTTTTATTTTTTATTTTTTTTATAATGCCACATAGGATAGGTTTGTAAAAGCACACTGTTTGAAAAACCTATTTTGGTTCAAATTAAGTGCGTGATTAGGACATAATGAAAATGTCATCCTTGCACTTAGAGCAGAGAATTAATCCATTTTCTTTATGTAAGATTTCTGGTACTTTAAATGAAAATTAAACCACTAGACTACCTTTTTAAGGTACTCATGTGAGGTCCTAATGTAATAAATGACTAATTTGATATACATACGAGTTAAAACCCTTTTTATTCACAGGTAAAGTTTGTGTGTGTGTATTAGCAATTATTAGGCAGCATATCTGGTAAAAAGAAAAAATAATTTGTTGATTTTAAAGTAGGAATGGAGTATTTGTGAGCAGACATAAAAGAGGCAGTAATAGCCATGTTTCCAGGAAGACGCACCTGGGGAAAATGCTGCTTAATTTAGGGTTTCTGCCCCATAATGTAATGAAGCCCTGCAATTCTATATCACACATTCACAGTATAGCTGCAGTGACTACCCTGAAGTTACTCTTCTAGACATACAGTGACATATAGTACCCTCTTTCCCTGTGTACAGCTAAGACAGAAATAATAAGTGTTCTGCAATACTTGCATGAATGTACATACTCTTTCCAGTTTATTGCTGCAGCCAGGATTTTTATGTGATACTGTATCATATAGGATATGGAAATGAGTCCTGGACGTGCATCTGTGGGAATTTGCATATAACTACTTCTTTTAAATGTGATTTAAAAACATAAAAGAGGATTGATTGGACTGGAGGTTCCCCAAATCCAAGATCTCTCACTGTGTTTGTAAATAAGGAGAGACACTACTTAGGAGCAGTGTTTATTCCTGGCTGCCTCCTGCAGTCCGTTCTCCTTTTAGCCTCCCAGAAAACACAATTATTTTTTGTACTAGGGCGTCTCCTCCGAGGCCTTCTGTTTATAGGCTACCCATCCATTAATGTCTCTAATTTCTTGTCAAGTCTTCTGATACTACCTCTTCTGAAAATAAGATTCTGACCATTTCTGTGAAATGCTGAAGATGTTAAACAAGACCAGACCCAGTACCAACTCCTGAGGAACAGAACTAGACACAGGCCTCCAGCTACACTCTCCATCATTTCCTTCAGCCTCCTCCAGCTTCAGTAGTATTTGTGCTGTAAGCAGTGCACAATGTGTGTATCATCCCTCTGTGTCCCTACTTGTGTCACCAGGTGAACCCACTGACTCTCTAGCTGCCTTCCTATTTTTGATGTATTCCTAGTCTTCTTTACTATAAATTTGAGCATCTTGCCTTTTATGTTGGTTTCCTCATGCATGCAACTATTCTAATATATTTTTAGAATTGAACAAATTATTGGCTATTTGTCACCAATATATTAATAAAAATAAAATAAAAAACAGGATGAAAACTCCCCAACAAAATTAAGCCGAAACTCCAGAAATTAAACCAAGTAAACAAAAACACATCCTACAGAACAAAACAGCAAATATCTTCCAGAATAACCAATAATGTAATTAAAATTCTGTTATTCTTTTTATTTAGGAAAGGTGTAAGAAGCGATAACTAATGTACCACAGCAAATGAGCATGTAACTGAGACAAAGCATGCCCACTGTGTACCAGCCCTGTGCACCACTTAACCCAACCAACTGGGTGTAGGTGGGATTTCACTAGCCCCTGGCAAACAGGGTGCATTTTCAGCTCTACTTGTCAGATAGCCATGACTGATTGAAATTCACGCATAAGGCTGGAAGAAAAACATATGAGTGGAGAAGGATTGTTGCTGGGGAGAAAAAATAAAAGAAGCTCCAAAAAGTAAGGGGCCTTCCCCTAGTGCAGTAGGCTATTGCTGCCCTGAGCCCTACTGGGAGGACCATTGAAGGTTGCCCAGAGAAACTGTGGATGCCCCATCACTGGAGGTATTCAAGGCTGGGTTGGATGGGGTCCTGGGCAGCCTGAGCTGGTGGCAGCCCTGGCATGGGATTTGAACTGTGTGGGCTTTACAGTTCCCTCCAACCTAAGCCACTCAGTGATTCTATGACTTTATGATTAGGACCTAGCTGTTCTCATCTGGACCTGTGGCATCACCTGGACTGTGGCAAGGCTCTGCAACATAGGCAAACACACTGAGCCTTCACACAGCATGGACCTGTGAGTATATGCTGCTTCTCAGAATGATAACTGTGTGTATGAAAGAAGCAAAAAGAAAATTAACTTGTTTTCAAATTCCAAGAGAGTAGGAAACAACAAGTATTTTTTGCTATGTAAACACAGAATTTCTTCAACATGATTCACACACATCTAATTAATAGTCCTGTATTACAAGTGCTGAAGAAGAGCCAGAGCCATCAGGATTGTAACACTGACTTCACTCGTTACATTTAAAAGGAATGTCATTCAGCTGAGCAACTTTCCATCCCTGGTTCCAATCTAGAGGTCTTTTTCTTTTATGGTGCTGCGAAAGAGCAACAGGAGGACAATTTATGCATCATTCAATTGTCCCTTTTTGGCAGGCGTAGGCAGAGTACTTTCATATTTTGAGATAGGTTGTCATTCTTATTAGTGAAATACTCCAAAAAAAGCTGAGTGTAAACATGTGTGATTGTGTGAATGATACAATTGGCTGAAAAAAGAATGCCTCTGGCCTCTAGTCTGGAGGCATCTTTCTCTTTGGTTTTTAGTTGTGGTTGCAATCTGAGCTTGTAACCCAGAACTGGGTATTCAGTACACTGGAAGCAAACAATGTTTCGAGGTTTTTTTTGCCTACCAACTTCAATAATTCTGTTAATTGAATTTTAAATTTGCGTTGGGGACACTGAGTAGTTAACATCCAACGGCAACTGAACTGTCTGTACATTATAACACACCGTGTCTATTTAATTACACAACACATAATTTCACATAATTCCATGACATCAAAGTAATTTTTCACTGCTTTTTCACTTCTCAAAAACCAAAAATGTATGATTCAAACATTATACAATTACTTTAATATAACACACAATAGTTTCCAAAGAGAGGTCCGATGCTCAGTGAAGCCTACTGCAAAGCTACAGTTAATTCAGTGCAGGGCCATAGTTCCCCTTCCTGCAGTCTCTAAGGAGACTGAAATTGTTATAGGAATTACTAACTATATCTTGTGACTCCTTTCAGACTCATTTCTCCAGCTGTCTTGCCTTCAGAGTTTGCTCTCCTGGGTGTTTTCCGAGCAAGGCTAATGGTTTGTACTGCAAAACAGAGGCAGAGAACCTACCTCACAGTGGTTACAGAACTCACCTGAGATACCTAAGTTCTTCACTGAATATCCCTCTGCTAGATTCAGCTCTTCATGCATCAGGATCATGGAGCAGCACATCTGCCTGTAGCCGCAGAACAGTGCCTAAGTCATGAGGATATTAGGCATGTGCTGCAGAGATTACTGCAGCTGTACCTGCTGCTATGCAGGGCTCAACGGATTCTGCAACCAGACACAGATGGCAAAAGCCACAAAAATGCAAATAACAAAAGAAGCTTCACTTTTTATTGAAAATGTAAAAGTCATGTGAATCATGTACAATATTTTCTCATAAGGAAAATTTTAGCTGTTTCATAACGTTTCACAAAACTGTAAAACATTTTATTTTTATAAAGACTTTTTCATAAAACAAAGATAAACTAAAGTAAAATTACAAAGCTATTTCCTAAATTATTGACAAAGAACTGAAAATGTTTAACAGATCAATTCATAAAAATGGCAGGAGGAAGGACTTCCATTTGTAAATCTGCAAGAAGACGCACAAAGGTATAGGGGGGCGTGGGTTTTTTGTTCCTAAACGTTCAAAATCAAGTGACATGCTAAACAGTACAGACGTGGATTCATAGGATGGTACAATTTCTAGGACTGCATTTCTCTACACTACCTCAAACAGTGCAACAGTGATTCAGTGTAAATCTCTACAGTGTTTCATTGATTCAATACTTGTGTTCAAGTACATGTCCATGAGAATGATCAAAATTCCTATTTCTCTATTTTAATTTTCTTGTTTACAATAGGTATAAGTTACAGTAGATTATCCCCAACAGCATGATTCTAAATCAAATCAAATGAACTGATTTCACAATACATTCTGTAATAACCTGCTCAATAACGTTAGCTTACTCACCTCAACATCTGTTGCAAAATACACAAGATCATTCTGCCAAAAATATAATAAAATTAAAAAAGGCTTTATTTCCATATACAACAAAACTATTCAGCTAAATTAAAATAAATTCAAGATAATATGGTGGCTTCTTTTGGCAACAGAGAGATGACCCTACTGAAAATAAACATTTAAAATACTAGTTACTATTCTTTAAAAAATTCTGATAAATGTATCCCAAATTGTTCATATAAAAATTAATTATGAAAACCTCAGAGGATAAAACAAGTTGACTGTCTAACCAAAACAATTAAGGATGTCTGGCAGGCAAAAATAAATTAAATTTGATTAAATTATATGTAATCATAGTATTTGGTCTGAAAAAGCGTGCATGTGTGTGTATGTGTATGCGTGTGTGTGTGTACATCTATGTGTGCTTATAAATAATAAGATTGCAAAGAGCTGAGAGCCAGCCAGCCTGACAGAGGTCAACTCCTTTGTTGCATCTTCTGCGCATAGAAGTCCCTGCACGTCTCACAGCAGCGCTGGTACCACCTCATGTCTTGACACAGGTTCTTCTCTCGTATCACTCTGCAGTACACAGGCCACTGGTCACCCAAGCACTTGAATGTTAAAGCAGCTGTGAAGCAACAAAAAATACAGGTAACTGTTACATTTCTTGTGAAGAATTGGGTAACAAAGATGACCAGGACACCAGAGTGTATCCATGGGTGGCAAAGGAGGACAGATTTAGTTTTTCAGAAAAGAATGACCACGAATCCTCTTGTTTTCAATATTTTCAACAGTAAAATTTTAGGGCCAGTACAATTTATAAATGGGATTAAGTCAAGCCACACTGAAAGTGCTGGTTTCATGTCATGCAGCTGCCTCCTCACAAGAGAGCTAAGGCACATTTCTGCCCCACACAGAGGTAAGCCCAGTTCTACTAGGGATGAATCCAAGGGCATTAGGGGGCTGCAGAGCCAGTTCTGGCTGATGCTGTGCTCAGGTGAATGTCACCATTAGAAGCCTCAGCTCTAATAGTAAAAGAATGTGGTTCCCAGTGAAATCTAGAAGGGGAAATGCTTTCATCAGAGGCAGATGTGGAAAAGCAGGAAATAAGTATGGAAGTTGTTGCTTGTTTCCATTTTCAGCTTTTCCTCAAGAAATCAACACTTTGTGCCATGTTGTCAGTGAATAGAAATTAAACAAAACTGCATAACATTTTACCTAATCTTTCTTTGTTAGTAATACATCTGATAAATCTTCTCTGCCTACTTCATTGAAACATATGGAATAAAATTGTCTTGCTAGCTTTAATACCCTAGACACCACACAGCAAGGTACTCCTGTAAGCATACGGAGTTGAAGGCAGTTATCAAGTTCTATTTAATAAGGCAAATACATTTTATCTACAAGCATGGAATTTGCTGCATGGAATCAATGAGATTTGATTTACTGGTAAATATTTTGTCCAGGCCTAATTATCTCCCTTTCTGTTTTTCTTAAATTTCTGAACTTTATCTCTCCTCTTCACATAAATTCAAAATGTTGTGTTTGTCTTTGGTGGTTTTTTTTTTTAATTTGTTTTGAATTATTTTCCAGTACAGCAGTCTGACAGCATCAACGTATTTCTGATTACTCTAAAGTCTCTTTCTTTTTCCTTCTTTTAATCCTTACCTCCATATATTTCACAGTTTATCCTCATTCACTTATTCAAGTTGCTCCATTAGTATTCTACTGCTGCTCCAGTGGGCTGCTCCAAAAGTAACGCCTCCTGTCTTATTATTGGCCCACAAAATCAGAGGTGGATGTTGGTGGTATGGCAGTAGAGACTCAACTTTCCTGCCAATATTCCATTATATTTTATTGCCATGTGACAGATGGCAGCAAAGGAGCACTTTGACAGGATGGCCTCTGACTTGAAAGTGCATCTGAAGCAAAGTTGTACTACTGAATTCCTCCATGCAGAAAAATGGCATCCATTGGCATTTATCAAGATTTGCTGAATGTTTGTGGAGATCAAATAGTAAATATGAGCACAGTGAGGTGGTGGCAGGTGGTGTGTTTCAGCCATGGCGACAATCATGTGAAAGATAAGCCATGTTATAAACAACCATGCAGACTTTTACAAGCACTGCATGAAGGCTCTTTTTTATTGCTGGTGAAAATACAAAGCTAATGGTCTTACTGTTTTGTAGCTGAGTATTTGCTGTATGAAATAGTGCTCTGGTGCTCTTTGTATCTGTAGTTTCCATGGAATTAAACAGGAGGCACTAGTGTGACAGAAGTGACCTGCATATTACTGCTTTTTAACTGTGAATCCCTAGCCACCAAATTCTTCCTCTGAAACATTCTAAACTGAAAGGGACATCATACTAGCCTGAAAAGCCATTGTCTGATTTATTCCACCTATTTTCATTTGTGTTACAATTATATGGTTCTCTCTAGCTATCGTTAACTCTCAGATGCAGACACCTGATAACTCTAGTTGTTAAAAAATAGTCATATTTTCACATATGTTGTCTTTTTCCTTTTGAAGTCATCTCTTACTTCACATATTTGTTTCACTTGCCAAGGCCTTTTATTATGTTAATCATCTTACAAATTTGGAACCTTATACACTGAGTTAGTCCAACTGTAGTGCATCTGTGCAATTACTATGGGAAACCAAGGAAATATAGGGCACAAGAAGCACATCATACAATAATCAATATAAATGCTGAACTGAAAAAAAGGAAAGTCAGTCATTTTAATAGAAGTCAAAGAGAAAGTGGGACTATATTTAAAACTGAATAGAGATAGATGGTGTAACCCACATCAGCTTCCCCCAGCCCTACCCTCAGATCCAGAGGATCCATGCAGCATGGTAGGAAATGAAGTGGATGAGAAAATGATCAATATATTTAAGTGAAGCTTTGGCTTATGAATTTGGAGCTTTTAGCATTTCCAGTGGACTGGATTCTGAGTCGCTCTGCATGAAGTGGACTTGTAGATTTGTAATAATTTCTATAACCCACTCTACAAGGACAGCATAGCCCTTTTGTTTTGCGAATTTCACATAATGTGTAATTCTAATCTAAAGATGCACCTTCTGTGAAACATTGTGGTTCATTTAACTTCATGAAACAAAGCCTCTTATATTTTACTGGATTGAGAGTGTCAGTGATGGAGAGATGGCCTCTTGCTTCTCTGGGATCAGCTGAACAAAGTATGAAGGGCAGCAGTGAAATAGTTGAGGAAACTTCTGTAAGCAACAGCTATCATCTCATTGAGCAAACTGAAACAATGACTACTACGCAGAAGTGTTTAAGAGTTAAAAGCTTCAGAGATAAATACCGTTTCCTCACTCAAAGGAAGGATTACACGGCCTGAAATGTTATACTTGCTTTCCATGCAGGAGTAGTCCTTTTGACAGGAGAATTTATCTTTAAAGGGCTCTGGAAAATAATCTGGAAAAGATATGCTGTCCTACAGAATAAAAAAAGCTTTTGAATAATGCCCCGGTCATGCCCAAAAAGATGAACATTGCAGGGAGCTAATGGTAAGACCACCATTAACACACCGTCAGGAAATGACAATTAGAAGAATCAACAGATCATTTATGCAGTAAAATAATTTCTTTAAGACCAACAGAGACATCAGTTTCCCCTGGAACAGTAAATCTCTTCTTGTTAGCAATTTTCTTTTATATGTTTTAGTGCATCAGTCATAGATTATAGAAATGTGTACTAAAGAGAAGTAGAAAGAAAAAATTGTATTGAGGAACTATCTTACAAATATAATGAGAACATGATGTGCAGAGCTTTTAAAGAGAAAATGAAGGATTTTCCTACTTTAGCAATGTTTGACAAAATTCAGTGGAAAAAGAAACAAATTCTTAGCTTTAAAATAAGCCTGTATTCATGCAGGATATTTTGATTCCATAATGTCACACAGTCTCATAACATAATTCTTCTCTGGATAACAAAATCCTTTACCATCCTGAGGACAGTCTCTCATATATGCAGTGGAAAAGTGAGATAGAGAAAGAAGTCTCTGCAAAGAATTTGCATCTTCTGAATCTCAGTCCTATGTTTTGAATTTATCATTTAAATTTATAAAAAAAAAAAAACTAAAACCAAATTTCCAGTAAGAAGTTGTCATTTTGGATGCTTACCTAACCTGGGTGATGTTATAGTGTTAACATTAATTTTCTCATTGCAGGGGTGCAGATGACAGGGTCTGTAGGCTGCAGGTTTTTCTGAAGAAAAACATTCATTACCATGCCTTCCTGTAATCTTGTGCATGCACTGAATGACTCGGGACTGCATTCCTTTGCCACAGGTAACAGAGCACTGGAACACACAGAAGACAGAAATTCGTTGTAAAGGTATTTTTGCCTGCAAAACATGAAGTGAAATGCCAGTCCAGTTGAAGCCAATGGCTCTTACTGCAATCTGAGATTTCTGCCTTCCGTTCAATTATCTTAACAAAAATACATTAAAAACCATAAACAAAATGGCAGTACCACTGAAAGATTGATTCTTGCGTGCAGTGTCTGCCAAAATCCATTTTTGCAGTCAGTGATGAAAGTGAAATGTAGCAACCTGCACGAAGGAAGAAAGGCTTTTCTCCTTTATTTGTTTTCTAGTTTACTGTTAGAATGGAGGTGAGAATGATGGAACAACAGAAAATGCTGACAGAGAGAAGCATTTTGAAATAACCCATTATTCCCTCTGCCAGTGCAGAAGTGCTCTTTCCAGAGTAGAGTGTTTGCCTCCTTCTGCTTTTACTTCCCACCTTTTTGTTTTCACATGTCGCACATAATACACACGCAGTCAGTGAGACACTACTGAGCTTTTAATCACCCTCCCCTGATTGTTTCCATAGTGAATGAAAAAAGAAAACAGCTAAGTACTATAACAATAATAATGTCCTACTTTTATCACAGTAACTTAGCAAAATAGAATGAGTAATGCTTTACAAACACATACAAAAACCTGTCCCAAAACTAACAAATTACACCTTTTCCCCGACTTCCTAAGAATAAAACTTCACAACACACAAAGTATTGTTTGGCCACTTGCGTATGTTCAGTTGCATTTGATTAGAAGTACACTGAAAAAAAAAGAAAAAGAGCTTTGATTTGCTCCTATGTGCTACTGATTTTGACTCATGCATCTATAAATTTCATTCAGTTTTGGAGACTTTTGTAATAGAGATCATCTTCAAGTATTAATTTCTTGCAATGAATCTTATGAGCACTGGCTAGTAACTTATGCATCAATACCCATATAATCCTGAAAACACTTTTATTCTTTAAAAACTAATAGCTAAATATTCATAAAACGTTTTCTTTGGAGACTTCATGAAGCAACTGGAAAAGCACTGAAATAATAGAGAAAGACAAGAAGCATACCCTGTAACAACAGCACTTTCCCAACCACCCTTCCTCTCAAGATGGAAATAGAGAAGTAGGGTTTACTAAGCCTCTAGTAAAACAATTGATTTTTAGTGTAGCAAGCACTACAGGGGTTTTTATCCATCCCTTTTGCCATCTGTGTGCATTTGGGTGACAAGCAATGTTGTTAGAAGGAAAGATTTACACATTCCAAATAGGAACTATGTGGCTTAAGAGGAGCTAGACTCATGTTTCACTCCTAAAATGGCAAAAGAGACTAGGATATATATCTAGAGGGCGTTTTCAAAAAGTATTAACAGGATCCAAAGCAACACTTCATCTTGTAAAACACATTAAATTAAACACTGACATTCTACAGATGTATTAAGTGGACTTGATTTTGCATCTCAAAGTTGTACATCAGGAGTAACTCCACAAAGTCAATAAAGTTATTACAATTATTTACGAAGTTAATCAGATATTGCCTGCATAGTTCAAAGCTTGCAAAGGCATTCAATTAGAAACACGCAGTTGTCTATTCAACAACAATCACGACTTAATAAGTGAACCACTGTACTGATTGCAGGAGGAAATCCAGCAGGTACTGAAGTTGTCCCAGAGGAGAAGACTCTCATCAACTTCTAATTTAGTAGGCTGCTTTTTAATTGTGCAAGAAAAAGATTCAGACAGAATTTACTTTCTCGAATTCTCTACCATTTTCCTGTGCAGCTAAAAACGCAATGACTTTCTACAGTGGCAAATATTGCACGTATGATAAACATATAGTATTACACGTAAAGATAGCCAAATTAAATAACCACAGTGGCTGGAACATTTATCTTAATCTTAATAAAATTCCAGCCACTGGTTGGATTCCTCTCTCCGTGAGTTCAGAGAGGTTTCTCATCAGAGTATTTTAGTGGATTGGTATGCAAGACAATGGAATAGTAAACTTAAAAAAAAAAAAAAAATAGACAAACCTAGGAATGAAGCCAAGATGAAGGTACTCTTTTAAGACTAACACAAAATTTAGGGTAATTTTGCAGAGAGTATTGTATTCTTTCCCTTCAGTAAAACATTTTCATGTTTGGTAACCAGAGCAAAAGTGTTTGTGAAACCACAGTACATTTGCATCTTTTATCACCTACAGAGACGGAGGACAGGAGGATGGACCTGGTACATATGATCTCTTAAGAACAATTTATCCGCCTTTCTTTTTGTTTGTCCTAAAATGAGCAAGTGCAACCTCGCCATCTGGAGTACTGGCGGGAAGTGAGAAGAGGATTTGAAGATGCTGGACTTCTGGTGATGAACTGTGCTCCAATGGTTTATCTGCTAACTGACAGTGCATAACAATGCCCCCTGTGAAGATGCCAGTGCAGAGAGCACTCTGCCACCAGCCACATCTTGTCTCTATCACACAAGCACTGGCCTGAATGCTTTTACTGCCACTGAGTCAATCACAACAAGCAGACATCCCTCTCAGGCAATCAGGTAATCCCTCTCAGGCCCTTCATTTCTTACAGACTGGCAAAATTTGGGTATTAAAATCTTAAGGGGCAAATTAACATCCCCTTAATGACTGACCCACTGTAAGATATTTCAAAGAGCTCTAGGAAGCATTACCATGTAGTTTTCATGCAAAGTTTTCATGCAACTTCCAAACAATTCATTTCTGTCTTGCATGACCTATCATACAAATTTTAGAACAGAAAAATGACTCTGAAGGGTAGTAAAATAACAAGTTCCAATAAATATAGAAAGTATGTGGCAAAGCAAGAAGCATACTATTTCTCTCCCCCTTCTCTTCCCATTTTCCTCTCATTTTACCTAATTTTCATAGAAATGTACTAAATTCTAGCTTAGTATTTACGATTATCTTGTAAAACTGAGAAATTTAATTAAGTCTTGAAAGATTATCAGGGAAAACTTTGAAGAGGCAGGGCTATCACACTGATCTGCCATCTAAAATGTTTAAAGCTTGCCTGATAAGTTTATGAGTAAGGAGACTTTTTCCCCAAACCACTAATGTTTTAAACTCCATCGTATAATCAGGTTGTGCTTTACTGTCTTCACACATCACCATCCGCAATGGTGTCTGACTTTCTGACTTTAGAATTAGAATTCTACTCACTGGATGCCACAACAACAACTACACACACAAAAAAAAAAAAGGTCAGAAAACAAATCAGTTTACCATTGCTATATTGTCATGTTCAAAGTAGTATGAAATATGATGTCTTCTAGCAAAATTTACACATAGACTACTTACAAACAGAGCAAATGAACTGTTTTAGTCATTTTAAAAGCACCTGAAAATAAAATGAAAATTTTCAGGTACCCCATATTATTTGTATAAAATTAGGGAAAACATACTTCAGATATGGCATTTAGTAGTGGCATTTGCTAGTGCCAGGGACAATGAGATTTCTGCTTGTTTCCATGAACTGGTCATACACCTGAGTTTGTGCTACCTGCACAACAGCCAACTGCTTACATAACCAAGAGCAGCCACTTAATTCTGGGGGATAAATCATATCCACATCCTTCTTTTTGACTCTGCACACGTAAAGACTCGTTCCAGTTTCTCCAGAAGACATCTCAATTTCTGCAAACCAGGTAGATGCAGTGCAGAGCAAGAGCTCTGACCCTCGCTGTGAAACTCACTTCATTACATACGTATCTTTACTTTCAAGCTCCATACACAAATGTCTCCTAACCTTTTCTCACCTCTACATTTTTCTCACTGAAAATGCTCAGCTTGAGGGAAATACTGCTCACTGGATACACGAGTTTCACATTTTATGTAGAACTTATAGTACGTAGTCAAGGCTGCAATGGTTCTGTGTAGTTTCCAAGTTTAAAACTGTAACAAGATTTTCAATTTACAGCAATACTTTCATCTTCACATTCTAAGCTGTAGATTAAATTACAATACTGTCCATCTGTCAAAACTGATTTTTCCATACGCGTTACATATAAGTGAGTACAAAAATATGTAAAGCTTATTTAAATAAAATTTTCAGAAAATGCCCACTTCAAATCAATCGGCTCGAACTTTCGTAGATTCTGTAGATCTCAGGTTTATTTCAACCTACATCTTTTAGGATGAATGAATAGAGAATTTTTTTTCTATAGCTTTTCTCCACACCTCCCATACACACGCTTGCACATGCTATATTTTATTCTGCGGTGGTGAATTACATTTTAATTTTGACTGTTTTGATGACCTACACTTTAAGGCCATGCAGATGATTAGCAAAAATTCCTGTAGGACAACTGTGTTTGTAGGTTTAGACTAAATGTTCTAATACACAGCCAGAGGTTTTTTTTTTTTATGTGGCTGTTAATCTGTGCATTTTGGACATATTCCTAAAAGTACTGTAAAACCGTTCAAGCAGTAAAACATTCCTGTTAAAGATTACGAAAAAATCTTGGATAAATATAGTTAAGAGCCTTTTTCTTTTCTTTTTTTTTTTTTTTTTCTTGTTTTTTCTTTTTTTCTTTTTTTAAGAAAAGGAAGGGTTTTTTTTTCTTTCAAATGAGATCCACCCACCCTATTCGAATTTTGTCCTACTTTTGAACTTCTTTTAGACATAATTTCAGGGAAAGAAATCTAGGTGTTAAATATAACAATCCTTACACTTGGCATGCACACCAGTTACCCAAGATTCCTTATTTCTTTTTCCTGCCAAAGATATATATTCTGGAGAGAATGCATATTCCCATGGCCAACAGCTGAGGAAGGTGCTGTAATGCCTTGGCTGCTTCCAGCTGGCCTTTCAAAGAAGTAGGAATTCCTAAATTAAGGGAAAAATTGTCACTGGCAGACTGTAATGGTGAAAATGCATCCTTTTGCCAAGACAATAGGCAATCATTGCAAAGGCTCATACAATCCTCAATGAAAAATCCAATCAATATTAACAGAATTGACTTGGACAATTTATATTCAAGAAAAAATGGATTGTTCAATAAAAGGTTTTACAAGTCTAAGTATCATTAAAAGTGGAGAAGTGCTCTAAGAAAACTCGATGAGTTCTACTGGAAATTATTAGCAGAGCATTCCTAGTCATATATGTACAGGTTCATCAGTTCCAGCATTCAAACAGTTTCAACCTTTTAATAAAGTGAGTGTGAAACAAGGATAGCAAGCAAGCAGATGCTAGCAACAGGATTTGTACTTTCTATCATGCTTGCAACCATTTTGTATATCCGAAGTTCACTTTTTAAGGCAGGTAGTCGGTAAAAGTTCTGCATTTGTTTGCAGTAAACTGAGTTTAACTATATTCTTAGTTTTAAAGGTTACTATACAAAGTAAAAAGTCTGTAATTTACTTCAACTTTTTTTTTTTTTCTGAAACTATTTGTGAACAGTGCGACTAACACACACACACACACACACACACAAAAAAAAAAAAAAGGGACTAATAGTTTCAAATATAAGATGAAGTTTGAGTTCTTCTATTCATCATTTCCAGGAAGGTCTTTCTGCCTCTCATTTCTGACACACCCAATACCTCAGTCTGTGAATGCCAAAAATATTCAGAACTTGCACTGAAAAAGTCTGCAGTTGGTCTCCTAGGTTTAGGAAGTTTTAGTTGTCCTTCTTTCTTTCTTTTTTTTTTTTTTTTCACTTTTTCTTTCTTGCTCTCTTTCTCACTTGCTCTGCCTCTCTCTCTCTCTCTCTCTTTTTTTTTTTTCCTTTCTCTTTCTCCAAGCGCTTTCTTTTTTACCGATCAGTATTTGGTAACTGTTCAAAAGACATAAGATTTGAAAGGAAGATAGATGGCCCCAGCCCACCTCTGATAAGCCGGACTAGAGGCAGGCCTCATGAAGAGGAAGTCCTCATTATATGGTCTCAGGAACCTGGAGTTGTCTTTTCTCTACTTTTTTAGTCATTGTTAGTTTCACATGGAGATTACCTATGCTGTTCAGTGGAAGATGAGAAACTGTACTTGGTAACAACACAAAAAGCAACTGATAGTTTACAAGTAAGATATGACTGTGGAAAATCACATGGAATTTAGCTTAACACAATTACTAAAGTAAAAAAAAAATCATTTTGAATAGGATGGCATACAGAAGTTTCTCCATCAACAATCTATGCTGTAGATCAACACTGATCATTTACTCTGAATCAATAGTGGGACTTCACAGGCATCAATCTTAACAGCTGTACTGGACTTAACTCAGAAAAACTATATTCTTTGTCCATGTGAGACCCTGCTTCAGTTCCTGATTTATCTATCTATCTATCTATCTATCTATCTATCTATCTATCTATCTATCTATTTATTTATTATTATTTTGGATAAATGAGTCACAATCCCCCACTACTTGATTGAGTAAGCTTGAGTGTTCCATTGAGAGTAGAATTTTGTCGAGACAGGGAGACTGCTGACATTCCTCCACAATATTTGCAGTGTTGGGTTAATTCACAAAATCCTATACAATGTTTTGAGTGGTGAATTTAGAGGCTGGATAGCAGTAGAGCATACCACCTCTTCTGAGATGAAGATTACTGGTGGGACATACGATCTCATGTTCCAGGGGAGATTTATACTGCAATGTTCTTACTGATTATACAAGGATAGGTAGAAGACCCTTGGATGTGGAAGGAGAAATCCCTTGCAAGACTGAAGAGTTTTTAACGTGGTGTATAAAATAGTTGTGGATTTCTTTGAAACCAAGGAAAGAACAAAAGGAAAAGGTATTTTTTTTATGACGGATTCTTCACTGACTTAAAACTCTTTATCATGTAGACTTTCCTTTTCTGCACAAAGAGAACTCTGATGACTAATTTATTACTCTCCTAAAAATATTAACTTAAAAGTTCCTGAAATCTTCATACTGAACACTAAGCTTCTGCAGAAATTCTATGTATGATAACGTGAAATCCTGATCCACAAAAACAACAGACTGCTTTTTTTCATTTGTTTGTTTGTAATTTCAGGTAAAGCTGCCCAACTTAAATGTATATCTCTCCTTATTCATGACATGTACTCTCAAAATCAACAGAAGACCATCACAATTTATACACCTGTAGGTTTAGCAGAAAATTATTTACATGCTTCTGAGTTATATAAATACTAATTTTTTATTTTCCCAGTTTTGTAGACTATATTTCTTCTTCATGCTTTTTTTAAAGGCAATATACATGCAAAGCTGAAAATAAATATTCAACTAATTTTTTTGGTAGTAATATAGATCTGTGATGTTTCTGATATTCAGAGATAAGGGAAGTGAAAGCTAACCATTATTAGGATCTTTACTATTCAGTCAACAGAGCAAATAACTTTAGTCAACTGCACTGCTGCAATGCTTGTATGCTAATATTTTGTGGATATTTTTACAATTTAGAGATACCGTATGCTTGCCTAAAGCCTTACATTATTTTTAAAGTTTCAGAAAAGAAATTGGAAGGAGGCAATTATTTGTTAGAGCCATGTGATCAAAATGCAGTTCATAACTGCTTAAGAGGGCTGCACGTAGATTTAATATTATACTGCCCACACTCCTAAAATTCCTTTCTGTGGCATTCTGTATGTAGCACTGCCATTAGTACTTTGTGGTAAGTAAGACATAATCATACCTAACATTTTCACATGGGAGAATTCACTAAACTGTTTTTTCACAGAAGACGACCTTCCATTGATTATAACTATCAAATAACAAAACAAGACTATGATAAACTGGAAGCAGTTAGTTTCAAAGACATCATAATTACCTTTTCTATGAATTTAAAAGATCTATGTTGTTCTGGATTAGTGAAAACAAATTCTTGAAAACATTCTGAGAAATTAGCCTTTGAATATATAATTTGATGTTAGCATATATCACAAAACTGCTGTGTAAAAATCCTTCCAGGGAAAATAGCTCATCAAGATAAATATTTATTTAAGTGATTACGGCATTTCTAATGAAATGACAATTCTAAGAACCCACTAGGAACATAAATAAAATGTCATAGGAGAAGAAAAAATCACCCTCGTGTTTCCAAAATTTCCATGATTTAATATATTTACTTTCAGAAATTAAAGAAATATAAGTCAAAGGCTGTTCTGTATCACCTAGTAATACTAAAAGTAAATGAAAGAGCTCTTCCCTAACAATTACTTAATTTCCATTCAGTGTATTTACCAAATTTCACATCATGAAGATCTTAAGTGATAGCAAGTTATTATGTCAAATGGATATGAAAGATATTCAAAGAAAAACAAAGAAACAAATCCTGTCTGTGTAACAGGAAACTGACAGTTATTTTGGCTAAAATACTGTGATCTCACATATAGGTCATTACTTCTGAAAAAAACGACACAAATACCACAACCCTAACAAAACAAAACAAAACAAAAAATAACAAATAATAATAATAATAAACACAATATAAAAGAGAAATGAGGAAAATGAATTAGAATATTACTTAAAATTATGAGCAAAACCTCACCAATTTTCTCTTCATAGTATCTAGATACAGTCAGTGCAAGAAAATGGATCTCCAGAAAATTCCATATTAATTGGATAATTGTACTAAAATGAAATGTAAATTTTATTACATATGATGAAGTAATCCAAAAGTAAGAATGTCATTAGAGAACTATCAAAAGGCCAGGAAATAGACAATGTTAACCAATCTGAGCTGTTGTGGTCCAGTGATAGATTCACCTAAGAACAATCACTACTTTTGTTTGAACGCTGTTCTATGTCAATTTTAGCAGAGATATTGTAGCAAGATTGTATGAGGGAACCTTGGATATTAAATGTAGTTCTGTGAATAACACTCTGAAAGATAGTGCAGAAAAGTAAATCTTTCTTCCAGTATTTAAAAATTACAAACAGTAAAAATAATTTCAAATTGAAATCTAACTGGAAGTTATTACAAAACAGTAGAAAGTAAGAATCATGTAGCAACAAACAAGAAAAAACAATAAATACTTGTGTGGTAAAACAAGAACTGCGTAAGTTTATCTCAAGCATGAACACCTGACAGTATTATTTGCATTAGCTTATGAAAGATAGGAGGAAAAATGCATGAAATAAAAGTTTTCCAACATACAGAAATCATCTAGATCCCACAAGAGCAGAAGGATTACATAAATGCTAGCAGAATCCAAGTCAAAAAGCTAAATGAGTTACACTTTGGCAGAAGATACAGTCAGAGATGCTGATGAAAACATTTGGAAGGACAGAGAGATTATCTTAGAGATTGAGATACACAAGGCAAAAGAATGCCTACTGGGCTAAGTCTCAGTATTGGACTGAGTAACTGAATTCTCCTGCACAAATTGACAGGTTCGGAATGATTTGTCAGCTATCAGAAGAAAAAAAAAAAATGTCTAGGCATCATCATGAACAGACCAATGATATGATTTGTCCAACATGTATCACCAAGCAAAAACAAGAGAGAAGACTATGACAGAAAACAGGGTAATGAACATGCAGCAAACGCTTATACTGAAAACATGAAAAAAACTTGTAGTTGAAAATGCCAGGGATTGCTGTTCCCCAAATCAGGGATGAGCCATGAAATGCTAGATAAACTGCAGCATTTTCCATTTGCATACTGAGAGAATATCTACTTTTTTTCCACCATAACCTCAAGTATATCACAGAACCACAGAATCACAGAATCATAGGGGTTGGAAGGGACCTCCAGAGATCATCGAGTCCAACCCCCCTGCCAAAGCAGGTTCCCTACACCAGGTCACACAGGTAGGCATCCAGGCGGGTCTTGAATATCTGCAGAGAAGGAGACTCCACCACCTCCCTGGGCAGCCTGTTCCACTGCTCCGTCACCTCACCGTAAAGAAGTTCTTGTGCACATTTGTGTGAAACTTCCTATGCTCCAGTTTCTGGCCATTTCCCCTTGTCCTGTCTCCACATACCGCTGAAAACAGTCTGCCCTCGCCACTCTGCCCCCCACACCTTAGATATTTATAGACCTAGATCAGATCTCCTCTCAGTCTTCTCTTCTCAAGGCTAAACAGACGCAGCTCACTCAGCCTTTCCTCATAGGAGAGACGTTCCAGGCCCTTCACCATCTTTGTGGCTCTCCGCTGGACTCTTTCCAAGAGATCCCTGTCTTTTTTGTACTGAGGAGCCCAGAACTGGACACAGATTCCAGATGAGGCCTTGCCAGGGCAGAGTAGAGGAGGAGGATCACCTCCCTCGACCTGCTGGCCACACTTTTTAATGCACCCCAGGATACCATTGGCCCTCTTGGCCACAAGGGCACACTGCTGGCTCATGGCCAACCTGTCGTCCACCAGGACACCCAGGTCCCTCTCCGCAGAGCTCCTCTCCAGCAGGTCATCCCCCAACCTGTACCGGTGCATGCAATTATTCCTCCCTAGGTGCAAGACTCTACACTTGCTTTTGTTAAACCTCATCTGGTTTCTTTCTGCCCAGCTCTCCAGCCTGTCCAGGTCTCGCTGAATGGCAGCACAGCCTTCGGGCGTGTCAGCCAATCCTCCCAACTTCGTATCATCAGCAAACTTGCTGAGGGTGGCCACTATCCCCTCATCAAGGTCATTGATGAAGATGTTGAAGAAGACCAGACCCAGCACCGACCCCTGGGGAACACCGCTGGTTACAGGTCTCCAACCAGACTCTGCACCGCCAATGACGACCCTCTGTGCTCTGCCAGTCAGCCAGTTCTCAACCCACCTCACTGTCCACCCATCTATCCCACACTTCCTCAGCTTCGTTATAAGGATGTTGTGGCAGACAGTATCATCAGTCACTGTAAAAAGATGGGAGATTCTTAAGTGGAATAGTGTGTACATATGCAATATATTTGTTTCAGTTAAATGAAAGTCTAAGAAAAAGATACAGAAGCTGACATTTCTGTTTTTCCCATAACCATCCTTGACCCTCAAGGGCCACATTACTCTTGATTCCTTAGTTCCTTTCCTCATAATGTACTTGCACATAAATTCATCATAGCTCTTGGGGAAACTGTGAAATTCTCATGGACTCTGTAGTTCTTATCTAATAAAATTTTGTAGAGATTAGTCTTCTCAGACCTGACTGAAGGAAAATTAGTGTCAGCACAAGGACACAGGAAAGATGCTTGCTGTTAACCTTTGCCATTCTGTAGAGATCTCTGGAATATACATTCTGTTAGTTTGAGAACTCTTCTTTATTTTCTGCTCAAAGCTTGCTTCCTGAGGTATTTCTTGTGATAAGACTCCAGATGATTTATTGAGAAGGCGAGTGATGGGTGCTACCATGTGACAATCAACATCACTCTGTGGTCATCTGAAAGCACCTTCCTTCATAGCTGTTTGCCTTCGAAAGAGTGTGCTCAGGACTGTTTAATGGCAGAAGGTCTGGCCTGTGACCAAATAACTCCAGCTTGCTATGGGAGACTGGGGGATAATACCATTGTATTCTGTGAAGGCAAGATACAAGTTGGTGCCTCCAAGCTCCCTCTTATCTGCTGGCAAGCCTTGGCAGATGGGAACAAAAGGAGTTTCTGCTGAAATCCAAAAGCCAGAAGGTGTCATTCCAGAAGGAGCTGACTTAACCACTTTGGACTTATATAAATATGTTTATACTGTCACTGGAAAGTATTACCATAGTCACCATTGTCAACCAAACAGCCCCCGATGACCCATCACTACTGAAAACAGACCTCACTGGACTCATGGTGGTACTATCTCCCTCTTGCTCTTTATAAAGACTCCGTGCTTTTATTTCTTACCTTTTCCATTGCCCGTCTCCCCTTCTCCATCTCCCTGATTGATTAAGATTTGTAATAAATTGGTTGGACCAACATTTGAACCATTGTTTCTTAATCTCACAATGGGTATACATCTATCAAAGTACCTCCTTTCCCTCCTATAAATTGGAGCGAGACAGCTAGTTGGGCTGTGATGAACTGCATTGTAACAGGTGTGTAGCAAAGATTTAGAGTAAAAATTTCCCTGGTCAAGTATAATTTATATACTTGATTAATTCTGGATCAGCCTTCCAGAAGACTCATTGTGTAAAGATCCCAGGAGCTCTTGGCAAAGAGTTGGCATTTCTGGGAGACCACACAATTAAGTCCTGGATAGAGGATATTGCTTCTGTTCAATAATTCCCAAGTACATTATTCTTTATCTAAATGAAAAGTTTGATAACTGATATTTGGCCTGATCTAGTCTGCAGTGGAATGGCTTGGAAGACTGCAGATAGTGGCAAGTGGTGATGGAAAGCTGTGCTCTTTGATTTCTATTTTGTAGATGCATGATACATCTCTTATCAGCTATAAACATGTTTATATTTCCTGGTCTTCTTTCCTCTGAGAGATCCAACTGTTAAGAGAGGTCACCGAGCTAGCTTCAGCACAAGAAAGAGGGTTCCTGCTATCCTCATTGTAGTAGAAACAACCATTACTCAAAGGCATCCTATTTGCACTTCTAACCCTTATAATTATAGCCAATGTATTTTTTAAAAACAGGCTTCACTTTGATTCTATATATGCCTTGAGGATAATCCTCAACTCCACTATCAAAGCTTAATCATGCAGTGTAAATGTGCATGTATCATTTTATCTGGTTGAAGATCCCAGGTGAATGTCATGGCTTTTAATGGTTCCACTAAGCTTTCTTCTTCAAATTACACTTTTGTATCACCTTGTACAATTTCAAGAAGCCTTTTTGTTGGTCAAAAAAAGACATTCCAAGAACTTACCCAGCGGACAGTATGTCATACGATTTCTTCTCATGCAAACGTTTCAGCTAAATTTTGGGGATCTGAAATAATTTTTTTATTATTTATTTTAAAGACTATTCAAAAAATATTAACATTTTAGATGTTCACATTTTTATCTTACTGTGAACAGTTAA
This sequence comes from Phasianus colchicus, assembly GCF_987193195.1. Classification (NCBI taxonomy): domain Eukaryota; kingdom Metazoa; phylum Chordata; class Aves; order Galliformes; family Phasianidae; genus Phasianus; species Phasianus colchicus. Next base: position 15,384,046 of record NC_143476.1, read on the forward strand.
AGAACTTCTAAGAAATGTCACAAATATTCTTATAGATTAAAAGCATTTTGGAAATCTGCAATTTATCCCATTTCTGGACTCTGGACTTCTGACTTTCTGTCAGAAAGTCCACCAGTAAAAAGAGGAATTAATGCCAGCATGTGACAGCAGCCATTTTCAGAAAGTCAAACACCCACATTAGCACTGTCCACTGAAACTGTGGGAAGAATTATTTCTTCAAAAAGCCATTTATATTTAAAGAAATTGGTCAAATCACAAAGACTGGTGGATACTCTGAATCTAGTACATTACTAAAATATCACATCAATCATTCATATTTGGCACGGTCAGATTGCCAAATCTACTAATTCAATGAACAGCTGCCATCAATATAGAAGGTAATTACAGAATGTAAATGAACAATTAGTTGTCAACAGTAGAAAACAGCAACGTGGAGATGATCTATTTGAGTACAGCACGGATATCTACTGTCTATTAAACTTGAGACAAACTGAGTTACACAATGTTAAGTTTCATGAAATTCATACCAGCTGACAGAATAAAAACAATTTCAATAGAAATAAGAGTTTGCTTTGATGATATCAAATATGTCTTTCGCCAATAAGCTACAGTCTAGTAATCATTTCTGCCAGTTTTGTGACAAACACTCAGTAAGGCAAGTGGTAGCCAGACTTCATCACTTAAAGCAGTGATTGTAAGCTGTTGATAGAACCATAGAATTTGTGGCTGGAAGGATAGCCCCAAAAATTTGTTAAGCTGCCCAAAGATTCGAAGTTTATTACTGCATACTAACAATGTTTAGTCTTGATGGGTATAAAAGGAAGAAAACAGCCTTTATATATAAAGTTCTAAGTTATCTCTTTTCATCACTTCCGCTAGCAGTGTTACTCTTTTCTTTCTCTGAAATCTAACAGGTTATAATAGTATCCTCTTTCCCTTTCATACAACACCCTGTAGCACGCTGTACATTATGCAGTGAGACTATGACTTGCACTAAACCCTTGATCATGGGGCTCTATTTGCATCTACTGCTAGCTACCAGATGGACTTTTTTCCCCCATCTGTTCTCCTTAGTTTTACTTTATACTGTCTCCTATAGTCCTAGGAGGGTCACTATGGGCTTGTTCAAGAAGGGTAATGTCTACTTTTAAAACGTTTTCCAGTTTTATATGCTTTTTGGCTATTACAAAGGGTGGTCTTAATTTGTTTTTCTAGAAACTAACATGACATCTCATTTATTCTAGGCAAAATACTACAGTTCACTTGACTGAGCTACAAAAAAACAACTATCTAAAACAAATTAAGTTAATATCACAGAATTGGCTGGAAATGAACAAAAATCTCCCAACTCTGATTGTATTATACTCACATCTTCTATAAGATTTGCTCACACTTCATTTCTGAAACAAAGACATACGTCACCTGCCAGAATCTTACTGCATAATTAGGTCAATATGAATATTGTTAACATGATGCTAAAATTATTTTGACTTCAACTATTTCACAGTCACATATTCTCTTTTTACATAAATCTATTAATAGATTTGAGTTGCAGCCAATACTGTTTCATCCCTAGATTGAGAAAAAGCTAATAATTTCAGACTGGGATCTAAAGAATAAAACCAAGGCTAACAACCTTCTCAGTGAAAATACAACATTAATAATATTCAAATTCTGTATTTTTAATTAAAGGAGAACAAATCAGTTATTTGCTATGGAAATTTAGGGATTGTTTAAATGTTTCAGCACACAGTTTAAAGGTTGAACATCTCATGTGGTTTAACAATTGGCAAAAAGTGAATTTGTTTTTTTCCTTTTTTACATTATTACATGTTATTTGATCAGGACAAAAGAGAAGAAATGATCGTCACTAGCAACTGCTTTTTGTACCACTCAACTGAGAGATCTCTCTATCAACTGTTGGCTTTATTCTGTCTCCCCTCAACAGCTGGAAACATTATTTTTCTTTCACCCTCTGTCTGGAGGGCATCGTATAGACTATCTTTAATAAACAGTTTGAAACAGGACATGAGTTCTGAGACTTACTGATGTAAAAACCGAGCAGTGGCTTCAGATGTCCTCTAGTTTTACAAGAAAAAATTATCAGATCCAACTTTGATCCCCCTTCTAACTTCCTCAGCCAGCAGACAAAGCAAAATACACCTCAACCATGTGAATCATTATGACAGATTCTCTATTTGACTCCTATTTCTCTCCAGCCTAATACATAGGTACTGTTTAGAAATTCAGCTGTCACTTCCTATTTAGCCCCTACTGAGTGCATCTTTTCTTTCCAGATTCCTCTGGAATATCTTGAAAACAATATCTTATCTTAGTACTTACATCATATTATATGCTTTGACTCCCATACACTTCACTTACTACAAATGGCTGTTCTAAATTCTATTCTCTTGCCCATTGTTTCAATCCTATTATCACTTGCTGAATGTCTCCAGAAGTTTCTGGCATATTATCACATGAAACTTAAGATTTTTATTATTGTTTTCAAAACGTACTCTACTCCCAAATTATCCTCCCTTCCAAAATTCATCCTGCCTCTTATGCTTCATTTCTTCTACCAGTGTTCTGAGGATTCTAGATAATACCAAAATATATGCATATATATAGTTTCCAACATAAAGTTCCCTAAATACAACCTTTGAGTATTCTTTACTGTCGTCATTTAAGTAACTACTCATACAGTGATGCGAGCTTCTCTAGTAAGTCATCTAGATGTGTTAACAAACAGTGCACATGCATTTCATTTCTCTACACCCCTGCTTGTTTCTTTATCCTTAGATGACAAATTATTAGCAAAAGTTTCTGCTTATGATACAAGCAAGCTACACTATGCTCTGTTTAAGTCCATAATAAATGTTGTAAGCTTTCTTCATCTGAAGAAAACGTTTGTGTTTCTCAGCATTGTATTCCATGGACAGTATTCACAGAGAAAAGACAATGAAATTGATAATGTTTCAAGGCAGTGGCTCCAGCAGTTCAGTTTGAGCCTTTAGTTTCTCAGCACACTCATCAGGGCAGGCACAGAGTACTCAACTCAACTGATGTTGAGAACAGAAATTTTTAGCACACTGAGCCACCTTGCTGACTTAAGAGCTGGGAAGGAGTTTAATGCTGCATACATACAGTTCAGAGTATACAGCATATGTATAAGTTAAATTAGAATTTTAGAAGGATTTACGTGGTCTTTGACTTATCAGAGCCTGTAGTCAAATTTTCTTTGATCTTGGTATTATTGTTAAAATGTTGAGCAAAAGAATTATTTGATCTCAATGTGACTGTACCTCTAAAACAATATTAACTCCATTACAGCACTACCATGGTTATTAATAATGTTATCTTTCCAGTAATAGTACAGTTTAAGCTTCATTTAAAATCATGCCTTACGAGTTCAAAAGGAGCAGCAAAGCCAATAAGGATCACATTAAGCCTCTTGTTTCAACGTGTGAGAAGCGTCATTTAAATTTTTCAAGCCAAGTCTTGGCATTAGCTAGGGGGAACTTGGCTTTGCTCAAAGGAGCAGCCTTCTGTCAATGTCAAGAATGATCCTGAAGAGTAAAAACAGTGAACACAGAGGGCTACACTGAACTTCTAAGTTAGAAACAAACAGTGAGCAAAGATCAACATTTATTTGAGCTTTCCATTTGTTTCCCCTATTGCAGACATATTAATATGTATGACATGACTTCATGTTGCTATGTACTCTAGCAATGGAACAGAATAGTAACAGGGGAAAAAAAAAAAAAAAAAAAGAGGAAATCCAAGTATATTTTAAATTGAACTCATGTCTCTGCAGAGAAATTAAAGTATCTATTATTTTTGTATAAATCCTAGAAAATCTCAGTTGTATAAGTCACACTTGGGCTCTATTATTAACCATTCAAAAGATTTTGTCAATTCCGTATGAAATATTGCCTCATATTCTGTTTCTGAAGTTTAAAGCACAATTTAGGTGATACTATTAAAGCCTTGACAGGAGGAAGGCAGAACATTTGAAATGCCAGTAAATTTTAAACAGGAAGAAATACATTCTCGTACATGAATCTATGACATGGGCTTTTGAGAAAAGTACTGAATCGGAGAATAAAGCCCTTCTTTTTCTTCAGAGGGCATTGGGAATACAGCATAACTGTCTGAGCATCCTCACATAGCCTCAGCAATGCTGATTTGAATGACTGCTTCAGCTAAGAAAGCAGATGGTCATTTCTACATGGTCTACTTCTTGTTCATGCTACTGCTATATGATGCAAGTTTTTTGTCCAATTCTGCGGTATGGAAAAGCAACTACTATGCTTATTTCCAAACATATCTTCTTATAAAAGTAACCTTGCTTCTGAAGATAAGTTGCTTCTGGCTGTTGCTTAAAAATTAATGGCTATATATTGCCTTGTATTTCTGAAGTAGCTAAGGTAGGGGGTTATGTCCTAGTTTCTATGACAGTGTTCCAAAAAATCAAGTATTTGAAAATAACTCATAAAGAAGACCAGAAAATTGAGTAAGCAGTAATACGATAGTGACAATTTGTACCCCACAGTCACTATAGTCATAAAATGGGAGCTCACAAGAAGAATTCTGTGAAACACTCATTACCCATACAGTTCTTGCAGCTAATTCTTGGAAGGCTGGCTAGTCATACATTACTGGCTTTAGTCCTTGTTTCCAGCTATTACATCATATTAAAAACAACCAAAAATACATTAAATACTTCTCCATGCAAGCAAGTTTAAAAGCTTTTGCAGTAATGTTATACACTGAAAGCAGAAGAGATGTTTGCAAGGTTATGAACAGAAGCAAAATAATAAATAAATAAATAAACAAACAAACAAATAAATAAATAAATAAATAAGAATATCTCTGCTCAAGCACGGTGATAGGGCAGTAACAAACCTTAGCATTTTTTTTTTTTTCTTCAGAATTTCATTGTGTTCTGAATATTTTAAACCGTACCAGATGTTCAGGTTCCCAGTCCAATAACATATTCATTCAAATGCAGATCTAACCAGTGTCTTCTGATACTGTTTGTCCTGTGTGTATGTATTTCACTGAAATCAAAATCCCTATACCAAGGAAATAACTGGTAGTTACATCAAGTGTTCAGAAAAATCCAGTTGTACATGCTTTCTAGTTATTAAATGGTGTGCTTGGAAATTGACATGCTTCTTTATGAGGCTGAAAAGTACAACTTCTTGGAATTGTGGACAAATAAAATCTGCAAACATAATAAAATGTCTTTGAAATGACCTTAATTGGAGTATAATTATTATAATTAATTACAGTTGGGTTACATCTAAATGGCAAACAATACCTTGCCCTGGTTAGACAGTGAGGTAGTTTTGAGATGGAACTCAGCAGAATGACCTAAGCAAATTACTCTAAATGTTTAGTAATGGAAATTCAGTTATTTTCCTAGAACCATTTTGTTAAGCAACCCTTGAAACAAATTCCACATTACAATGAGAAATGCATGACAGAATTAGGACATACAACAACAAACATTAGGCCACTGCCAGCCTATGATGGAAGTGGAAAAGAAACACAGGAGTATCTCACCAAAGCATGTAGTGCACACTGCCAATTGATAGGCTGTATGCTGCTATCCAGACATTCAGGAACTTCTTGCTGGGAGCCAAACACAGTATTCAATGTGTTTGATATTTTGTCTTAGTAAGACATCAAGTCAGAGGCAAGCAAGAAAATAAGTCTAACAGAAAATAAAGAATACAGGCAAGAGAGCTGCTACTTTGCTTAACCAAGTGTTATCAGAACTTTCAAACAGTTCTGGAAAAGTAGTAGTAGCATATTTGCAAATATGAACACTTAATACATTCCATACTCTTCATGTCTCTGACAGTTTTGCCTGCCTACTGGAAACACTAAATATATGTACACATTTGCACAATACTGAACATTCAACTCATTCACATTTCTGACTTTTCTTTTACACTTTGGTCACACTGTGACTTCATATTTTGAATATGTATTTTTTTCTAATTATTATTTTTTCATAACTGGGAGGGTCCTAGATCTCTAATAGAAGCCGTGCAGAGAATTCAGCTAGCAGAACGTATTGTGCTATGGGACAGCAGAATCAAGGATGTCTCACCTTAGACCAGTCTCCCATTCTCCAGACATAGCATTTGGAATAGTCCTCACAGTCCTCTGCTTCTTTAGGTCTTGTGGACAAAACACATTTCTTGCGGGGATTGGTGCACCTCACGGTCCGATGCCGTACTCCCTTACCACACTTTACAGAGCACTGTTGGAAAAAGATGCTTTTCAGGTTTCTTCAAAAGGCCTCTGCCAATGACTTCTGCCAAGCTATTATAAATACTTCAGGACTTCAACGATTTCCTGACTTTCAATCCTTGCACAGATACTTGATTTGCTAAAAACTAACACATGAACAAAAATTCTGTATGAGGCAGAATGATCATTTTTAGATTTATATGTGAAAATATGTAATTTGATGAAAAAATATTTGCTTAGTAAAAAACTAAGCTTTAAAAGCTGTGCTTGGATAAGGAAACATTTAGAAAAGATATGATGAAATGAAAGTTGCAGTAAAAATATAATGCAATCTTTGTCTGAATAATTAAAAGAAATATTATGAAAAAAAAAACACTAAATGAAGACTATAAGTACAAGGCATGAATCAATTTCAAATAAACTCCACCTTTATAAGAAGAAAAAAAATAAAATGTAAAAGCAAATACTCTAAATCAATGCAAGAATCCAGCTGAATTTGAAAATTCAAATTCACAGCATATACAGCATGTGAAAACTCTCCTCAAGTTCCCTAGAAGGTCTTAATCTATGCTTTTTTCAGCTATTACCACTTACGCTGCCAAAAATTATGCCATTTCCTTCTTAAAACATTATCACTGCTTTTGATCATCCCACTGCTTGCAGATCAAAACTCTCCTTTGCCAAGCCAATTGCAACTGCAGGAAGCAGTAATGGCTAGCTTCCAGTTCAATGGTGATAGTAAGAATGCCGATGGGAAACACCTCTCTCTTCAAAATACATTTCTTCCAGCAGAAACATGCTTATTTATTTGTTATCTCTCAAGTGAAACAAATCAACTAAACCACATGGGTTTCTTTCTCAGACCACTGTAAGCATGCCTTATAATGCATCAACTTTTGCATTATAAATGACTGTATCAAACCAACAACTGCTGATGATTATTCCTCTTATCTCCATCTTAGCACATGCTTTTTCTTTTTGAAAATATTCCCCGTGCTGCTGACCAGAGAAACCCAAACAAATCTGTATACCCACATTCAGAAGCTGCTATTCTTATTTTGAGCCTGGAGGGACTCATAGCACAGCTCAGAATTGCAGCATTCTTCAAGTGGAGGGAGCAGCTTTAAATAACCCCTTCAGCTTTTCCAGACGGCAGTGATAACAACTCCCTTCTTCCTCCACAGTCAATTACTTTAAGAATTAGTATAGCTTCTTAGAAAAAGAAGAAAATCAAATGAACATACAGCCCGCACTAATGCTTCAGGATAAATGGATCCAAAATTATCCTATTTACAAGCCCTTTGGCTCAGTGCTTGTACTGCTCTTGGAAAAAGGAAGGGAACGTCCTTTTTTTTGCATGCAGCTTCACTCACAGCCTCTGTGAAGTAAAATGGAAGCTACAGTCTGATCAACCTCCCTTGGTACAAAAATACCTCTCAGACACTCACAGCCTGAACCCATATTTTGGCAGCTGGCAACTGTCTTAATTCTGCTTACCTCTAGTTAGCCATTACTACAGTCAGGATGTACTTGATTACATCCACTTGAAAACAGGCCAAAAGAAACTGTTCCAGGACGTTAACTAGGTAAAATGTAGTAGTTCTATACTTGTTTCCCTAACTTGTTTTCCTAGTCCTAGTTCCAAATCATTGCATGAGGATCCTGAAACACATTTTGCTAGGAAAAAAAAAAAAAACAAAACCCTACACTCTCAGAAAATACTAATGCATAAATAAGCATTGTGTCTGCTTATATGCTGTAAATGCAGCACCTCAGACCAGACTCCCGCTTCCCACACAGTCATGCAGTCTTGGCCTTCACAGCGCTGTGCAGAAGCAGGCTTTGGCCCAAGGCAATCTCTCTCCCTTGCTCTGATCAGGGTCCCATTTCTGAGCTGCTGTGTGCAGGCTATTTGTCTGTTTTGTGTCCCTTTTCCACATGTCCTTGAACATGGAGTCCATTCAGTCATCATCCATCTACAAAGAAATACAGGCAATACAGTAAGAAGAAATCAGGATGGAAGAAGCCCCATTATATCACTTAATCTTTTGCTTACCAATAATTCCTTAGTCAGGATACACTTGTAAATGTTCTCCTTCCTTTCAATTTTACATTTAGCACTAAACAGACTAATTACTAATCTAACATACTCTAAACTTAAATACTACTCTGTGATTCTATTAATCAGTTAACGTTCACATCATCAGTTTGCATGTTTTCAGAGTACTCTCTTATCATTACAAGTCCAATTAGAAAAGCTCCAAAATAGTGTTACACGTTTCAAATACAACAGTCTACTAACCAACCTGTATTTTCTGTCTATCTCTATGGCTACCTGTATGTCAAATGTATGCCCTGCACCTATGTCCATCATTTTTTAAAAGACTCAGTTTCAGAACAGAATCAAACTCCTGTGTGTTGTTCTACAGGAAGCAGAGGAGTTCAGACTCTCTCATGTTCTTTATGATCAGGCCTAAATATAATCACTTAGCTTAAATCACAGCAAGTAAGGCTGATGATGCAGCTTGGCAGAACCCATGTACCTGGAAAGTAACCATTCTAGGAGATAATTTTCCCCAAATGTTTTGTAGCTTCAAACTGGCCATACACCCTTAAAATGAGAAGTTCTGCCATTAATGTAGTACACAAGTTTATCCCTTATAGATTTGCAAGGAAACTGAAGTTTAACAAATCTCCAACATTCTGACATTTATTGTAAGAAAGCTGAACATTTAACTGAGTTTTCTTTATTAGTCTAAAGACTCAATTTACAATTCACTGGAAAATGACTAAATTGTCAAACTGTCTAAATAATGCAATGGACAATGCCTCAGAAGAATAGCAGACTATTTCATTTCCATCAGTTCACTGTCTATTGTCATTAACAAAATAAAATGCTAACCTGGTCAAATATGCATAAAGAAATCTATCTACTCTATCTACTGTTTAATTGTCTCTGGAAACACAAATGTTAATATTTCAGTCTTACTTAAAATGTATTATAAGTTGTATTTTATCAATCCTAATATTTCATGATTTACAACAAAGCTATGTCTACTGGTCCATTTTACACACTTTCTTCAACAGTATTTGCATTACATTTCCTTTGAATTGAATTACATTTCAATTTCATTGTACACATCACAGTGAGAACTTCTACCAAAGAAAGTAATAAGCTGCTTTCTTGAATGATAATTCATTGAGACATGTTCTTAAGGGCTCTCTTTAATTCAGACTTAAGATAAACAACATTAAATGTTTCAGCATCCTCCATATTTCGCAGTATAACTTTTGGGAAGTGTGGCTTTACTGCACATTGATTGCCAGAAGCAGTAAATGCTCTTGAGATTTTTACATTTAGATATAACTCTGATACAATCAAATCACTATTACCTGGTTTGGCATGGCTGCTCATTGCACTTTCGGATCTGTGGTTCAGGTTTTGTTAAATATTTGCACTTCTTGTTGTCCACATGACTGATATTTTTATTCATAATCTTTGTGCAAGAGACTGTTGTTTTTCTTTCACCTAGTAGAAGATAAAGCAGGTATGCAGAGAAACCAAGAACAGACAAATTTGTTAAATGAATGCAAAATCTATCCGTACATCAGATGTAGTTATTCTATGCTCAGTTTGGCAAAAAGAAGTGAAGAAGACAGCAGCGAGCCTAAGGGAGATACTAAGCTTTTTAGGGAAGAATGCATTTTCTTAATCCGGTATATCTATACCAGTGTCATTAGAATATTGCTGCAACAAGTCATATTCTGAGCCCCACATCTCACTGCTGTAACTGCTTCCTCCTCAACCAAGACCACAGTGTTGAGAACAGCTTGTGGAAAAATCACATAGAAAGAAGACATGTTTGCTTGTTAAGTTAAAGGAAAGGAATAACAAATCCTGTCTCCCTGTGTTGCTTGAGTTTAGCAGTTCTGCTTTGTTTAGTAGCAGGTGTGGCTAGCACTCAGGTAAAAGGAAGCACTGCTGCAGCCTTCAGAAAGAAGACACACTAAAGAGAAAAGGCCATACAGTCTGATCTGTAGCATAACCATTTAGGAACCTGTTTACTGCTGGTGGAGACCTAATGCATGTTCTGTTATGTAAACACTGCCTTTACAGATGAACTGACACCTGATTCTCTTGAACAGGTAGGAAATCTGAATTGAACGCAATGATTATCAGAGTGTAATCAGAGTGGAGTATAGTTTTTAGAAAACTAGCAAGGCTTAATTAAAGTCTTCACTTTGTAGAAAATAATTTCATAACCACTTCTTCCTGTTTCCATCTGGAAGTTTGCTGACAAATGGTGTGTGCAGAATACAGTACTTAATAGCGGTTAGAAATGTGCCTGCAGATCAAGCAGCAAAGTTAGAAATAGTAATTTTCAATGTGACCACAACTGACATTTAACACACTGTTTGTATACGTGAGTGCACATGCAATTTATCTCTTACACACAGTGTCCAAAACTTTTGACCTCTTTTTTCCACATTTACATATACCTCTTTGCATCCATATTCGTGCCTACACAAAGAATGCTTTTCTGCAACACAGGAAGTGGCAGACCAGTGACATATGTAAATATGCACAAAGTCAGATGGCTTCATCAGTACTTTCATCCTGAGAGATGTTTTAAACACCTTTAAATAAGGAAAACTACTGATATGTGTATTCTTTAATCAGGTACATCAAAGTATTGATGATAAAAGTTCAAGCACAAAAATTTACACAGGGAACAAGCTGCATCATTTTTATTTCACTATTACTTCATATTAAATGAAATAAATAAAAAGAAGAATTAAAGTGAGAAAACTTTTTGACATGTATTTCAGAATATTTGCAGTTAAAAAAAAAAAACTTTCATGGAACTTTGCATTAACTCAACTATTTCAAACAATAATAAAAAGTGATGGCCAATTACAACAGAGAAAAGTATGATAAAAATAAACATTACAGTAAAACACTTAAATATTTATTTAAGCATTAATGTAGAAAAAAATCACCAGCATAGTGCATTTTAGGACTTTTCCAATTGATAGGTAACTCCAGAAATATCTGAAGCAATAATGAGAGATTGTGGTAGCATTCCAATTATTCTAAAAATACTTCAGGAAACTGTAAAAAGCATGAATATTCCAAGTGAATATGAGTGCACTATGAAGAAACGGGGGATGATGCTAGTACCACGTACAAAATGCCTTCAGGGAAGAAGCTTTCTTACCAAACCACAAAAGGCATGTTTATGGAAACTACAGTAATCTGTCGTGACACTGGGACTGTTTGCAGAATCAAAGTAGCTAGAACACTGTGTTCTTTGTGTTGCTGTTATGAGAAGGTAAAGTGTTTCCAGGCTTTCTTATTGCATTACAAGTTGCATAGCAGTTTTCACAACTGCTGATCAGAGCAGCCATGATTATCAAAGCATGAAAGACAGGTATTAATAATTAATATATTATTCACAGTATAAGTCTGAAAAATTAATTATGCAAGATATTAAAAGATCTCGGTGGGTTGCCTTCATTAAGAAATCCCTCACATTTTCTAATAACTAGCTTCTAAACAGTTACTGATTGGAAAGGATTTTGTTGCAGTAATATCATTCATATTCCAATATTTGTTCTCATATTGGCATTTAGTTCTTCCAAATTCACATTTTTTACAGTTTACAAACATAAACATAGGAAAAATATTACATAAGCATATTAATATCTGCTGTTGCTATATTTGTTCCGTATGTTTCTGGATCATTCTCAACTCATCTAACTAATGTATTTGATCTGAGATTGGGGTTCAGCTCTTCTGAAGTTTGAAATTTCTTTTACAGATCATTTATCTTAAGTAGTTCCAAATACAGAGTGGAATGCATATGAACATTCTATTCTTGTTCTAGCTCTTACACTTGTACTTCTTCTTGGAAACTGCATCTTGAATTTATTTTTTTTAATTGAGATTTGATTCCTTCACTATCATTTTTTTCTACCTACTTTATTTAGTTTGTATCTTAACTAGATTATCATTAAGATAATCATTATAGTTATCATTATTCTTTTAGTATATTCAGGAAGAACAAAAAGAAATACGTCAATCATTCTATGTAATCATACCAGCTACAATGGGAACATTACTATTAAACACACTACACTGACCACCAGAGTTTGAAATATTAATACACCATTTGTTCTAGTTCGTATATATATATATATATATATAGGGTAAATATATATACAGGGTAAATATATAAATATATATGCATTGAATGTTTGCGTTGTTTTTTTGTTTTTTTTTTTACCTCCTCCACACACAGCATCACAATCCTCCCAGCCAGAATGAGTCCACATGAAAAGAGGTTCCGGTACTTTAGAGCTCTGATTCTCAGGAGGAGGATCCAGTGGGATTGTGTACTCATAGTGCAGACCATAGCTCTGGTCATGGAAAAGCAGCACCTGTCAATTACAGAGGAGAAAAACATTCCTTTGAAGATAAGGCACTGAGGAGAAAACAACAGAATTTATGAAGAAATAATCTTGAAGTGCTTGACAGAATGACTTATTCATTCAAGGCCAGGCTGGATGTGGCTCTGGGCAGCCCAGTCTAGTGGTGACTTTGCCCATGGCAGTGGGGTTGAAACTAAATGATCTTTGAAGTCCTTTTCAACCCAAGCCATTCTATGATTCTTTGATTCTAAGATTCAGTAGCTTTTAGAGTTTTCTGATAGATTTGATGGGAGAAATTGCTAGAGGTACCTAACTCAGAACTATGGGAAAAATGTTTTTATTTAACAGAAAGGTCTAAAAGCTCCCCAAGTAAAATAATTCATTAAAATAAAAAAAAAGAAAGAAACAAAAACAAAAGCAAAATAAAATTCATAACAAATCCAGGGAATTGTGTTTTCAGTACTCTTAAAAAGATGATGTCTTCCCTAGGTATGAGATATTTCAAAGTATTTAGACATTCAAGACAGTTTCTTGCAAGTAAAGAATTTTGAATTGTGAAGTATTTCTGCATCATTTCTTCATCTTTTCTTTTGGATTTGTCACTTGGCTACCAACTTTTCCTCCCTACACTGAAGTGTATCAAAACTCTACTTCTTAATGGAGAACATGGTAATTTCAACCTTGAAATGGCAGTACTGTGCTAAATTTAGCCAATGGCCCAAGAGGATAGAAAAAAAAGGCTAAATAAAACACAAAATTCATATTGTCATACCAGTAAATGTAAAGGAGAAGTTGTGGGACCTTTGGCAGAAATCTTCTCCCAGAGACCTCTTCGAACATAATGGACAGTGGTCCCAGCAATATTGAACGCTCCTGAATGTTCTATCTTCCAGTCACTATTGATAGACTGTTTACCAGCATCACGAAGAGCTGCAAAAATACATTAAAAATGTTTGGTCATTAGTGATTCTGGCCTCTTTCCACATGCTGATTGGATAATATAACTGAAATCACCTAAGTCTGCAAAGGTACGTAGTTAACTCCAAAAGTAATGTCTCTTGTTTATTTCCATGGAAAGTACAACAGGTGCAAAAAGCACAGTAACATTATTTGATAAAACAAGTTATCAGCTACAAAATACTACCTTTCAAAATAGTCGCCACCATTAGCTATGCATTTTTACTAGAAATGAACAAGAGCCTGTGCACCGTACTTGTAAAATTCTGCAATAGCAAAGGTGACTCACTGTTTCACAGTGCTATGACAATGTTGTTGCTAGGAAAATATTGCCCACACAGTTGATCTTTCATCAGCCTGAACAGGGGTAAGTCAGAAGGCACAAATCTGGGCTGTACAGTGGGTGTGGTAGGACAGTCCAGCCAAGATTGGCAGTGCTCCACAGTCTTCAAACTTCCACGGGGCCAGGTGTTATTTTGATGCAAGAGAAAGATTGTCTTTTTCTCTAGCCTTATTCTGGACGTTTGAGACTTCAGCTTTGTCATCATAGTGATATAGTGGTAAGAACTGATGGTTTGATGGGGTTCCAGGAAATCCGGAAGGATCATCCTATCCCAAAAGATAGTGCACATCACTTTACCTGCTGAAAGCCATCTCTTTTTCTTCAATGGGGAACTGACATGTCAACACTCCATAGATGCTGTTTTGACTCCAACTAGTAGCAGTGATACAACATCTTGTAACTGCTAATGATGCAGTCCAGGAAGAAGTCATCCTCAGCCTCGTATTGGTTGAACAGGTTCTGACGAACTTGCATAAAGCATTCTTTCTGGTTCCATATGAGTATTTGCAGGACCCACGTGGCACAAGCTTTGCAATATTTCAACATTGCCATCATCACTGCCAATGCACTGAAACCAGTATTTGGCTCCATACACAATTTCCTGGTCATAATCCACTCATTCATGTGGATGACCTAATTGATATGCCTTTCATTTCATGGTGTGACAGCTGTGCATGGGCATCTGCAGTGTGGCTTGTCTTTCACACTGCTGTCACCACTACTGAAATACAACACCCACTGCCTCATTGTGCTCACATCCACTGTTTAGTCTTTACAAATGTTCAGGAAGCATCGATGAATGTCAATGGCTGCCAGCTTTTCCTCATGAAAGAGCTCAATTACACACATTTGCTTCAGACACACTTCCATGTCAGACGCCATTCTGTAAGACTGTCCCTCTGCTGCCATCTGTCACATGGCAACAAAACATAACAGGAGATTGGCAGGAAGGTTCAGTCTCTTCTGCCATACTACCAACATCCGTCTCTGACATCCTGGTCCAATATGGTAAAATGGGAGATATTACTTTCACAACAGCCCTTGTATTTATGAATGCTATTGTACAGGAACTTAAATTGAACAATTTTTGGAAGAAATGCTTGTCCAAACCACATATGCATAACATTAATTGAATTTAAAATGTTTTATTGCCTAGTAAGACTGAAGGCTCCAGAATTCATTAAATTAATTTAAGACAAAAACAATTATTCTCCATTCCTAGGGTCTACAACCTTTACAAGACAGAGATATACCATTTTCACAAGTTATTTTTCAATATTTGTGGAACTACATTAGAAAAAAAAATTCTGGTTCAAAATTATTGCTCTCTAACCACTAAATCTATATTTTTCCCACCTCAAAATGTAACAGTACTATTGTTATCCTGCTTAAGCACTTATTTTACTCTATTATTTGCTCTAACAAACAGAAACAGATTGTTCTTTTTGGTCAAATTATGATTTAAAAGCATCACCAAGTCAGAAAAGATATTCAGATATTGAAAACACAGTATATTACTATTTTTTTCTATATTAAACTCTGCAGAAACTCTTCTGTGAGGAACCTTTATTTTAACCTTTTTTTTTTTTTTTTTTAATTTTATATAATTCTCTTATTCAAAATAATATCTGAAATAGGCATGTGAAGGAAGATGTACTTGAAGTCACCTTTTGGACAAAAAGTTTACACATTCCTCTTCACTGAAATTGCATGTTTGGCATCAAACTGTTTTAAGAGAACCTCAACATCTTAACCCTTGTCCAAATTTTCTTATTTAAACTTGTAAGTTAATGTGAGTCATTCCTGTAATTGTCTTTTCTCCTATTCATATTTATACTGTTATGTTTTGTTTCTATGGGAAACAATGGCAATAGCTCTATGGACTGGCAGCAATACAATTGCATAAGACATCACTGATGTGTACTACTACAGTGCTGTGTAATAAATGTTAAGATTATAAAATCCATCAATGCCTTGTGCTAAAAATAACAAGTCATTTTACAAGATCTAAAAATTGGTATTTCAGGTTTAAACATTCTATAACTAGTGGTAATTGGGTTCTATTTAGTTTTAAAACTGTAGATGCCAATCCTCTTTCTAGTGTAGAAAGAACACAAATGTAAATGACGGTGCTGGGGTCTAGTTGAGTAATGCTGCTCAAATGGAGCAGAGTTTCTCCCTTGAGAGCAGTGGACCTTGTACTGTCTTCTGTGTCTTTAAAAGCAACATTATGTGCGACTGCACACAGATGTGTTCAGAAGACTTGAAATCTCAGTTCTGGAACACAGAAATATGTCAGTTCCTGCATTTTCTTCTCTCAGCTTCCTCAGCTGAGAGCCTGGGGTTAAATGAAGGAAGAATGAGTGTTAGCGTGCCTAAAATTTAGGCTTGGATTCAGGTAGTCCAGCTTCTATATCTGACTCTGTCTCACCTCTTATTGCAAGCTAGTTCACTCAGTTTTAATCCATGTCACATGTGTAATCCCTACTCTGCTTAGCTTTTGATGAAGGAGGATCTCCTGTACAGAGTAATGCGACATAGGAGGAAAATTCAGCACACAGGTGTATTGCTTCTCAGGCTATAAAGCATACCGAGTAATATACCAATAATGAAAAAGACAAACAATAAAAAAACTTATGAGGAGGAAAATCTACCAGAAGAAGAAGTGTTTGTGCAAAAAAAAAAAAAAAAAAAAAGGGAAATGAATGTCTTTGGAAGTTGTGAATTTGAGTTTTGTTTGTTTGTTTGTTTGTTTGTTTTTGGTTTTTACAAAATTTAGATATACTCTTCATAAAATAACCAAAACAGCATCACTTTGGCTGAACTTGATTTTGTCAAGAAAACTGGCAAATATAAAAAATATATGAATCTAATTTCTAAACCAGAATGCTTTCACTGATATCTTTTATCAGGGAAGTCACTGTTTCACCTGCATTAAGGTTATTCTGTGACACCTTCAATATATTTTAAGAGTAGTAATAATCAAAATTTGAAAAGTTGAACATAGAAAATTTCAATTTATCAACTCAGGAAGTAGAAAAATTCCATCTTGATCTTATATATGGTGCCAGTAAAATTAGGAGTTACATGTAATTTGGCATAATGCCTTCTTGTTTCTGTTTTTACTAAGTAAATTATTTAAATTTTATATTGAAGCATTTATTTCCAATGTAAATGGAAAGTTATTTGAACAAGTAAATGTTTAGAGATGCTGAAAACTACTATACTTATACTTGCAGTACCATATGGGATATATTCAATAAACGATATGTCTTATAAGTAGAAACTTCTATTGGATGCTGCTTTATTTTCTATGAGGTCACGTTTTAATGCTGATAGTTCCTTGCTGCTTTCTCAAAATTAACTAATGAAGGGACATGATATTACCTTCTGCAGCAAACTTCCCATTAGTTGCTGCTGCTTCAGTCTTTTCCAAATCATTGCTTTGATACTAAGGAAACTAAGTAAGAGAAGAGAAATCAAACAGAAATGCTATCAGGTGATTATGCAGCATGTGTCAGCAAAGGAATATTTTTTGCTTAAACCAAAAAGCTTAAAAAAGCTCAACTGCCACGAGTAACTGGCCCTCAGCCTGACACAAGCCCATTTTCTACAAACTTTTGAGCACAACCCATCAGCCAATTGCTCACCAATCACATGTTTTTGTCGTTGGTCATAACAGTAATGAAAAAGCAGAAGAAGCTCACAGGTTCTTTTTCATTTTATAAGCAATAACAATCAATTTATAGGCTACATCCAGAGGTATGCATATTGCTAAAAGTAATTTATGACATTTCAGCACTACTGTGACTAATTAGCCCCAACTGATCATTAATATCCAGGAAATCCTTCTATTAAAGTCAGTGTTATTATTATAATGAGAAACTGAGAACAGGAAAAGGATCGTGTCTGTTTTGTTATGATTTGACAATAAATGTATTTTGTATAGAAAAAAAAGACTGACCTTACTTTCTCAGAAACCTCTTGAAAATAAAATGAAAAAAATCAGGCTGGCCTGCTTAATCACTGTAATTGGTAGCAACTATTCCGTGGTAAATAGTAATAAAGTTACAAGTATCTTATCTATAGGCAAATATATAATCTAATGAAAATTAAAGACTCTTTAAGACTACACATAAAATAAGTGCTAGTCCGTGCTTAAAATTAGTAAGTGCTACTTTTGTTTCCTGCCTGGCAGTGTTCACACATACAGTGAACTTATTTCCAAAACTCATGTAACTCAAAAACTGATTCCTGACAAACCCATTTTCTTCGTTACGTATTTTCATTCACAGCTTTGCTAACACAGAATCACAGAATCACAGAATCACTAAGGTTGGAAAAGACCTATAAGATCATCCAGTCCAACCATCCACCTGTCACCAATGGTTCTCATTAAACCATATCCCTCAACACAACATCCAAACGTTCTTTGAACACCTCCAGGGTTGGTGACTCCACCACCTCCCTGGGCAGCCCATTCCAGTGCCTGACCACCCTTTCAGAGAAGTAGTATTTCCTAATGTCCAGCCTGAATCTTCCCTGGCGAAGCTTGAAACCATTCCCTCTAGTCCTATCACCAGTTACACGAGAGAAGAGGCCGACCCCCAGCTCGCTACAACCTCCCTTCAGGTAGTTATAGAGAGCAATAAGGTCTCCCCTGAGCCTCCTCTTCTCCAGACTGAACAATCCCAGCTCCCTCAGCCGCTCCTCATAAGACCTGTGCTCCAGACCCCTCACCAGCTTTGTTGCCCTTCTTTGAACACGCTCCAGGGCCTCAATGTCTTTCTTGCAGTGAGGGGCCCAGAACTGGACACAATACTCAAGGTGCGGCCTCACCAGAGCTGAGTACAGGGGAACAATTACTTCCCTACTCCTGCTGGTCACACTGCTTCTGATACAAGCCAGAATGCCATTGGCCTTCTTGGCCACCTGGGCACACTGCTGGCTCATGTTTAGCCGAGCGTCAACCAACACCCCCAGGTCCATTTCCTCTACACAGTCTTCAAGCCATTCCACCCCAAGCCTGTAGCGTTGCTTGGGGTTGCTGTGGCCAAAGTGTAGGACCCGGCATTTGGTCTTATTAGACCTCATCCCATTGGCTTCAGCCCAGCTCTCCAGCCTGTCCAGATCTCTCTGTAGGGCCTCGCTACCCCCCTCGCTATATATATACCCCTCGCTAACCTACTTGCACTTCCTTTATCACTTTTATTTCACAGAACTACAACACATATTCTCTTGGTGTTAGATATGAAAGAGGGGAATACTTAATTGAGGTGGTACAATTTGTATCTGCTGCATAATTCTGTATAGAAGAAGGGCTTTTTTTTCTCTATGGAGAAATTTGAGCTATATTAAAATATGTACATGCGAAAATATACTATTGGTATTTATTTTTATAAATAACTTATCTGCGTGTGCTGAGCGGAAAACATAGCATGATTCCATATTGGTATCAATCTTCACTCCTATTTTGAAAATGACTTCAAGACAGTCCATACCACTGTGGTGCACAGTTTTACTGACTGTGAAGGTAGAGCTGATTCACATCATTTTCATGTTGTCTTCTGCTTTGGCAATGTAAGAGCTCAATAAAGATTTCAATCGGGTTTAAGCACAATCTGAATAAAATAAACTTCCATTTACTAATTCTGGTTGTTTTATGGAATGGGTTGCTCAGCTGTTGAAAGTTCTAGAGCTCTTTATACACACAGGAAATGATTACTGGGTGCTTAAATATAAGCTGACTTTTTCTCCCTCACTATTTCAGCCGATGAGAAAAATGGGGGGTCAGTAAAAAGGCTGTTTAAACAGTAACAGATCAGCAACAACTAAAAATGTGCATATTCTTATCTGGAAAATAATTCAAACTCACTTTCATGAACTTGTTTGCTTAGTTTATATTGCTAAACACTTCGCTAAACTGTTTGCTGATATCTTTCAAAGGTACAGACTTAATAATAAATGTTAAAAAATAAGTATTTTTTTCATCTTGATGTAAAACAGTTTCAATTTTTTTTTGTTATCAATCACTGTCCGCAGCCTTCTACTTATAAAAGGAAAATATGGTTAATCTCAGGGGACTCTGGCCTCTGCTATGGGACCAGGTCCTCAACCAGCTTCCAAGGTGTTTTAAAACAATTAGCATTTTCAGAAGTGGGTGATTCAAAATTGTGTGTAATTTGTCAGATCCTGCCTGCTTTCCCACATTCTTCACCTCATAGGCCCCAGCAGTACAACTTCTTTTTTTTTTTTTAAAACTAGGAAACATACTTCATAAAGAAAACTGGACAAGAACACCACATATTTGTCAACTTGACATCTCAACAGAATGAGGAATTACAGTGCTATGCAGTGTACAGTTGCAGGTGTTCAAAGGCATCCCTGAAGCAGCTTGATTGTGTATGCCAGAACAATTACTCAGCTCGCAGAATGGCTGAGGTAGGAAGGGAAATCTGGATGTAATCTGGTTCTGCTCCCCTGCTCAACCAGGGACACCTGGAGTTAATCCTCTTCTGTATCTCAGTTAAAAACAAATAATTTCTCTCATTTCCAATTACCACTGAGAAATTTCAGGTTATAGATTAAAAACTATCTGTGTAGCTAAATACAATTAAGTATTCTTAGTAATTCATTACGGGTCTGGACCTGACGTGCCATTTTGCAAGTGTCATGCGAGTGTTATAATCTCAAAATTTGTTTTATCTCCTATAAAAAAAGAAAATAAATTTCCTTCCTGTATTCTACTTTAACAACTTTTAAAAAGTAAACATTTGTCAAATGGGAAGGAAAATGTAACAGCAGACAAGGCATAATCTTAGACTGTAGGAAACTAGATCATGCTTGAAACAGTGTGTCTATAGCTGTAATTGTGATAAAAATTCTCAAGTAAATGACAAAACAAGACTGGCAGCAAAACAGTTTTTAAATTCACAAAATTACCACTGCACGTTTATTCCTTAAAATTACATCTCAACATTCTTTTCCAGAGATCCTAATTCTAAAATAAATGAGTTTATTGTTTAGGAAATATTCTCAAGTTAAATAAATACTTGTTTTTAACTCTTCACTACTATAAATAAATTATATTTCTTAATGGAAATTATTATAGAAGTATTTCTGAACATGTATTCCTACTAAGGAAAGAAGCAGAATTTTGTATGTATTTTCTCATATAACTTAAGGGTAGGAGAAATAACTAATATCTGGCTATATCACAATAGGAAAAAAAAAACAACATAGTTTTTTAAAATCTGTGAATAAATCCTCCAGAAGACATAAGAGATAGGCCATATCTAGAGGCATTCATCAGTTCAGTAAATGCAGTTGAAGGTTATACTTTACATTTTCCCCTAGGATGACAGAGTTCCTGTTATTGTGGTATATGTTGATATATCTCAGATAAAGAGGATATTTAAGGGGCTCAGAAAGAACTTCTCTGAAGATTAGCTTCCACAGTACATTATACAATGATGCTATTGATGTGGACTGTGGTTTTACTAATGAATTTAGTATCATCATCACAACTTCCATGAAAACAGCGAACAGCATTTATTTTGATTGCTTCCCTGTTTTACCTATGAAAAACAGGAATCACATTTCCAACAGCTGGAATTTTTAAACTGGATTCTACTTTCTAACCCACACTTTTTTTATGTATGTTTTACTGCATTACAGTATGTTTACAGCTAAATCGTTATGCAATTATTAGGTAGAAAATTAGCTATATTATTTTAAGAACTTATTTATAAGGTGTGTATATGAAAATAAACAGGCCAGAAATATGGTTGAAGTATATTGATGCTTTTCAAGTTCAAAAACCCAAAAAAACAGGCAACATAAAATGAGAACTCCAAACTATAAGACATAAATGATTCAGAACAACATAATTTAATTTGTACTGTATTTCAAAATTTTGAAGACAGTTCTCTGAAAAACACTGTTTCTAAGCTGAAACTTTTACACTTTATTCCCAGAACTTGCAATTCACCCCTCTTGGTCAAAAATTTTACTGTTCAACTTGTTACTCCTATTCAATTTTGATTTTAGTCCTTTCACAATAAATACATTTTAAAATTGAAGAATGTTTAAGTACTTTTGGATAGTATAAATAACAATAATAAAAAAGCAACAATTTAGGTTTTAGTTAGAAAGAAGAGATCTGTTACTGCTTTTCCTCCTACAAAAAAAAAGATGTGTGATACTGGCTGATAATCATTCAGACATCAGCTGATTAAGAAAAGTAAAATTCAAGTGAAAATAAATTAAAAGCTGATCAGGTACTAATGAGCACCTTCAAAAATAATCAGAACAACTGATATGATTTCATGGGTGTAAAAAGAATTAAGTTCTCTTAGTCTTTCTCAGTATAAGGGAGGAAAATTTACCACTAATGAGAAGTGAATTAATTTCCCTAAATACAAATCTAGTGTTTACTTATTTTTGTATTATTTAAAATATAAGAACTAAACAGTACTTCAGTTGTCTGTTAATGGTAATAGGCAAAGTGGAATAAATTAACTTGAAAATTAAGAAAATGTATCAATGAAACCAATTATTGATCCAACAGTCCTATACCTGTATCTTTATACTCCATTAATGCACAGTGAAATTGTTCAAAACTGTGAATCTCCTGTGATAATTTAACAGGATAAGCAGATCCCTCACAATAAACAAACAGTAACTCACCAGTAACTTAAGGGCTAATAATTCAGATTTGCCATTTTTTACATTCTCTCAGATGAGATATTGAAAATGTTCAAGTAAAAACATTGTAAAATGTTGGTATTTCTTATGACCAGAACTAATAACAGTGGTCAAACCAAGGAAATTTTCATTTCATTGTCCCATTTCTCATACTGAGTTTCTGACAAGTTAAAATGCAAGCAGTTCACCGAATAGGACCAGTTATGATAACTTAAATCCTGTAACAATAACTACAAATTGTACTGCACTAGAAAAGAGCTCTACAAATCATTACGAGAGAAAAATGTCTTCTTCTTATGAAAAACAATTTCATAAAAATGAAAAAAAAAAAAAAAAAACCTAAAATGTCATTATGATTAATTTTTTTCCATGAAAATATTCCTATTATTTGAAATCATGAAAAGAAATATTTTTCTGTATTATTACTCTAATTTTAGAACTTTCATTTGACTTTTGGTGATCTCCTGTGTACTGGTCACTCTGTTTTTTGTACCCTAAGCAGAAATTATTCCATTTTAGTATGAAGCATTTATTTTCACTAGTTCAATATGAAGAGCTTTCATCAGTATTTTCCACATGAAGCACAGAAAGTCTTGAAATGTAAAACATGGTGATTTTTTCTGAAATAATCTAAATTAATACTTTGAAAATTTCTGTAAATGAGATGAGATGAAAGTTCAAAAAGAAGAAAATGCAGGAGCCATTCCTATGGCATTTCTACAAATTTTCTTTAATTGTTTTCTCAATGATTTCATTTTCTACTCAGTTTTGTTTAATCACACAAGCATGCCTAGTTAGACCTCTTCAGTGCTGATCCAAACAGCAAACAAGCACTAAACCATGGTACTTACCTAAGTAACTGTGAGCTGGTTTTTCTTCCACAACTTTGATTCTCCTTGCTCCTGCAGGTATCACCAAAGCTTCCACGTAACCTAGACATGAGACCAAATGTCCAAATGTACTGAGTTAAATAGAGCTCTACAGAAACGTACACCTTGCATTTTTTTTTTCATTTTTTCTCTCTGATTTTGTTTTTGAAATTTAGAAACTTATAATTTGTATAACAATGGCCTCCAAAAAACATTATAGCCATTAACAAATGACGATATTGTGCCATATAAGTAATATATGTAGTGTGATATAAATTTAAAAAAGTGTGGCAGAATAAAATATAGTGAGAATTAGCAAGGAATAGACTGGGTCTAGGGCAGATGAAACCAAGTAATATAATGCTATTATCACATCAGGCAATGGCAAAAGAATTCTTATTTTATTCTGCATGTAGAGACAAATATGATATCATTAAAAAATATATATATAAAATCATCCATCTATTTTCTTTTTTTCTTTTTTTATATTTTGTATTTTGTATTTTGTAATCCTGCTTTCTTGCTGTAGTGTTCAATTGCTGCTATGAATGACTATGAAGTATGTTATTACAGTTAATGTAAAAGAGTTTATTGTAGTGCATTAAAATTGGTTCCATACAGTGTGGGGAAAAGACATACTGTTTGGTAATTTGCTTTAAGTAAAAAGAGGTGAAAAGGCAAGGCAGGTGGAAAACACTGTGTTATAAATAAATCATACTTTATATTATCTAGGTGAACTTCAAATAGTGGGCTGTTCAACATATCTTTATTCTTCCCAGCTATGTAATTCTGTCCAGGATAATACCGAGCACTGACAGAATCTTCTCAACAAACTGGAAGCATGAATATTAGGTAACTGCAAAGGAGCATTATATTTCATTTCTTTAAGAGCAAATAGCACTTTCCATTTATTGCTATTATTGATATTCCAGCTTCTTGAGAAATAAAACAACAGCTGCGATTAGATGGCAATACTATATTATGGATTGACAAAGAAATCTGAATGATTCTGAGAAGGTTTTGGAAATTCACATTAGCTGTAAAAGATTGCTGACACCCTGCTATTTCTACTAGCTGTCACTTCCTCTGTAGTATAATCTTTCAGGCTCATCCATTGTTTGGGATCCTTGTTCTGCATTACTTTCAGCTTTAGGTCCCAGAAGAAACATCTGAAGATTATGTCTTTTTTTTTTTTTTTTGCACTAAAGTCCATAACTGTCCAAGAATATACTGTCTGATTTTAATTACAGTGTTTTATTATATGATTTACTTACTGTATTGAAATTTGGTGCATTTTATACACCAGAAACAAAAAGTGTAACAGCAAACAAACGCTGAAAACAACTGACCAAATATTCTTTCAAAGGAAAGAAAGACTTAAAGAGAAGGTATACATGGTGCATGATTAACTTCACTAAGATTTCAGTCTTTCACTCTGTCAACTGTATGGGGCTGTAGTCAGTCAATTCATCTCGTTCAAAGAACAAATCACAAGACTGTCTGAAAATCTAATACTCATTCTGCACCGGAAAATCTTTTTACTTTTTACATTATGTTGCTATTAACATAAAGTAATGGAAAGATATGACTTCTCCACACATCTGACTAATGATATTACTCTAGGTAACAAAAGATAATTTGGATATTTATTTTGAAGAATACTACATTAATCTAAATACTGAAAGAATTCACAATTTAATTACAAACTAAACACACAAAAACAATACTTTGCAGAGTTTTATCAATCGGGAATTTCTGTAAAATAATATATGTCTATGTGGTAGATAAATCATATAATTCGGTCCTGTAATTTGCAGCATTATAAAAACAATAATTTACTTTTATGTTAAACACTGAACATATGATAGGGGTGAGATTCATTTCAAAAATATCTTTTATAGATATCTCAGGAACATGATTTAGCAGAGGGTTGTTAGAGTTTGGGTAGTACGTTTAGGTTGCGGTTGGTCTTGATGATCTTGAAGGTCTTTTCCAACCTGAGCAACTGTATGATTCTGTGATTCTATTATTCTAGATCTGAAACTGTGATAAACTGCATCACTTTAAAAAAAGCATATCTTAGTTCTAGTGCTCAAAGTAATCAAAATAATGCATTTCTGAGTCTTCTAAATAAATAGACCTACCCGCTCCTTTGGTATGGTTAAAGTCACCCTTAATGACCTTGCAAGACTTTCCATTACCATTGCATACACCACAGTGATCTTCACGAGCCAGAGAGCCTATTATACCATCGCAGCCAAATTTCTGCAGGAGAAGAAAATAAAGCTGTTTAAGTAATGATCTACATTTGTTGTAAGGCTGCAGGTACATCTCACCATTTTTCAGGATGACCTAACCTTTACAATTCAGGTTTGATATCAGGCCTCTTCAGAATGAGTGCTGCACTATTTGATATCCTGATATCTGTTCTATACTAACTTCTCCTTTGATTTTACTTAAATTGGTGCACTCACTCTTCCTATATGGTTGGCCAACACTACCAGCTGCTCTCCAAGATGAATCTGGCACAGTTGAACCACTATACAAAAACACTCCGTAGGCCTTCCTTCCCAGTGACTGCAGTTTGTGTTGCTTTAGTATTTTTCATTCCAAATATGGGAGGTTTTATCCCTTTCCCATAATAGTCAAGTACCGTCTTCAGTTACTCTGAATAGCATGTGAACATATCTGGAATGCAAATATAAAATTTATTTTGTACTTCATGGAGAAGTATTCAGTTTGAGATGGCATTTACTAAAGAAGCACTCTTACATTACTAAATTAGAGGTCAAGTAATATCACTGCTTCTTTGTCAACAGAAATAGAGTTAATATGAAGTTCATTTAATATGAAATAAAAATCTTTTGAAGACCAGA
This sequence comes from Phasianus colchicus, assembly GCF_987193195.1. Classification (NCBI taxonomy): domain Eukaryota; kingdom Metazoa; phylum Chordata; class Aves; order Galliformes; family Phasianidae; genus Phasianus; species Phasianus colchicus. The sequence continues at coordinate 15,410,493 of NC_143476.1, forward strand.
AAGGCCAACACATGGTAATCTTGTGCGCTGTATAACTGCACCTCATTAAACCAATAAAACTTCAGCACTGTTTGATAAGTGATGAAGATAAAAGCTAGGCTAAACAGGAAATGAAAAATTCTTGTAAGGACAGAAAACATGGTCTACTACAGATCAGCTTGTTTTCAAGCATGTGAAGATTGTTACTTCATGTTATGCAAACAATTTCTGATAGAGTTGTTCTACTGAAAAAAAAAAAAAGAAAACAACATTAATGGTTTATGGTATTAGGGTTCCAAGAACTGCGTATCTAAAATGATATATTTGGAAGATTTAAATATCTAACTCTACAGCTGGTAGGCTGGAAGTTCTTTTTTATCTGTTGTTTGAAAAGACAAGCTAAAATATGGAAGATACAAAAAATTTACATGTTCAAATTCGATTAGCAGATATCTCTCTGACTTTTGATATATCAAGAATACAATTCAGTCTTTGATGGGTTTGGCTTCAGGCTTTTTTTTTGTCTTTATTAGCCAGGCAGATATGAAAAGTGGATAGCAAAATGAAACAACAGGTTTTTCATGAAAAATGGACTTTGTGTCCTCTTTGTGATCAACCCTCCGATAACTAACTGTTGAGCAAAAAACCAGTTCAATAAAGTTTTTAAGTGTGTATTTCTTGCATATAGTCACTTGAAAAACACTTACACATACACATCTGCATTTGCATTTGCATGGAGACATGCATGTATGCATCTGTAAGCTAATTTATTATATCATCTAGTGATGCTATAATAATAATATATATTACTATATTATATAATATATATGATATAATATAATATATATTATTATATATAAAAATATAATAATTTATTATAGCATCTAATGATGAATCTGTGTTAAAGGTTACTTTTTCTGCTGAATTCAGTGTTTGCAATGAGAAGTGGATCAAGCTAAAAACAGCCCTGAGGGATTTTTATATGAAAGAGTTTCTATATGAGGCATTATAAAACTGTCAGAAGAACTTCTATAAGCCAAATGAATTCTCAGGACTATAAACAGAAGAAGCCCTCTGTTTTAGTTATCTGTAAATTACCATCTTTGGCTTATTTGGATGTAAAATCTGTACTGTTGACAGAATTAAGCTCACATATGCAGATCCCACAGCAACATTTTCCATCCTGTTCAAAGCTGTGTCTTCACTCAACTTTAGAAGATGAACTCAATTATCCAGTGTGCTGCAGTTTCTTATAATCAGCTGTACCTGGGATATATAATCCTGCAGCTAAATTTTCAGCAACTTCACATAGTGTGTTCCAATGAGTGAAAAGAGTTTAAAATATTTTAGTATGATACATAAAGAAACATTCAGTCTTGGTCATGCATTCTGCAAAATTCCATCAGAAAAATAACACATATTCATAACAAATACTTGCACCCACACACATGTACATACATATCCGTTTTCTAAAGAAGTGATGCATACCTGGCATCTACCATCTGCACAGATATCTAACCCATGCTGGCCACAGGAAGTCCCATCCATCACCTTTTCTGTTAGAAGAATGGGTTGATCCTTTCCAGACGGTGTACAGAATAAGGCACATGGCTTTTCTTTAGTAGCAATTGACAGAAAAAAAAAGAGGTCATGAAAGGTCAGTTAACAAATAAAAAAAATAATCAACAGTATTTTAAAAGTTGATTTATACTTATCTTTTCAATATGAATCTACATTAGTATAAGAAGTCATGTCTGTTAACGTGGAAAAAAAACAACACACATTTTCTATCCTTTTCTCATGTTTGTAGAACTCAAGTTCTTTTTCTCCTAGAACACACTTCTGCTTTAAACTTGGCTTACATCATACTCCTGTCATGTTCATTGTTACAATTAAGAATACACACATTTCAACTGATGGAATATTTTGGTTGTAATCTATACTTTCATTCTACTAAACTTCTGACAGATCATAAATATTGGTTAAAAAAGAAAAGTTAACACTTTCCAGATTTTCTAACTATGCAGGTCATAGAGGAAAAAAAAAAAAAAAATGGAGTAACTGAAACACCCTGGGAAGAAAAATATAAGGATTTACAAAGTCCACAATTAAAAAAAAGACAAAATACTGAACACATTCTTTAAACATCTTTACCAAAGTCATGTAACTTTCTACTACATTTCTACAGCATTCTGCAAATCATTTTTCATTTTGCAAAGAATTAAAAAGAAATTTTATTCTACGTAGCCATGTATTCCACAGGGTCATCATTTATAAATAATGAAGTTTGTTCTATCATTGCCAAAGTAATAACAAATAAAATAAAATAAGTCTGCTCTCAGTGGTCTGCTCTCAACTGAGTACAAAATCACGTAACTTTTTATATCTTTAATCACAAGTGCATTAACTCAGAACTCTTTCCCAAATCTTTTGCAGATTCCTGAAAGGATAATGTCAATCTTGAAATTGAAACTGATTTCATTTGGATGCATTCTACACCACTCTGACTTCATGCTGACTTTTAGATTCCTGGAGTGCATTTTTATTAGTAAATTAAACAGTTCCAGGAAACATTCAAGGGCACTAGGGCTCTACTGTCTATACAGTTAAACTGTAAAACAGTCTGTGGCACATTTTTTGCCTGTGCCATCTAGCACTAGCTGGGTCTAAACTAGAAATTGCCACTTGAAAAGGACCATTTCCAGAAGGCAGCTTGGATGTCACCATTTTTCAGATTGTTAGATAGCTAAGAAGTATGGACACAGGCCTTCTCTGCCAACTCACTTGCAAACCAGAGAATAGTCTGGGCACATTTAACATACTAAAATTGACATAGCTCTGGGTATCTCCAGGGGAAAAATACAAGCAGATGTAAGCAGATCTTTTTTGCCAATACATGAAGCCAGTTAGACACAAGCCACCTCCAGTTCAGAAGCCTGAGACTCTGCCTGAGCTTCTGCAGTAAAGTGAAAGTCACCTGGTATCTACAAGAACCACACGCATCAGAATTCTTCAAAAGAGTACCTTAATAGAAAATCTACAAACTAAAATGTTTTAAGAACACTGAACTCAAAAAGACCAAAAAAAAAAAAAAAAAAAAGTAGAATACAAATAGTGATTTACGTTGGAAGGGATCTGCAAGAAGATCCAGTTCCAATCTCCCTCCAGTGGACAGGGACACTTTCTACTTGATCACATTGCCCAAAGCCCCATCCATCCTGATCTTGAACAGCTTTAGGATGAAGAATCCACAACTTCTCTGGGCAAAGTAAAAAATTACTTCATGATGTCTAAATTAAGCCTTCTTTATTTTTAAAGCCATAATCCCCTGTCCTATCAGTAGAGTCCCTGACAAAGAAGAGCTTTTCATCTTTCTTGCAGATCCATTTTAGATACTGGTGGGCCATTGTGAGGTCTCTCCAGTGCCTTTTCTCCTCCAGGCTGAACAATTCTGGCTGTCTCAGCCCATCTTAATAGAAGAGATACTGATCATCCTCATGGCCTTCCTCTGGACTTTCTCCAACAGGTTCCTGTTTTTCAGAGCTGAATGAAGTACCCAAGGAGGGATGGAAAGTGAGTGGAGGAGGAAAATCACCTCCCTTGCCTTTCTAGCCATGCTTCTTTTGTTGCACCCCAGGATATAATTGGCTTCCTGGCTTGCAATCACACACTACCAGCTCATATTGAACTTCTCATCAACCAAAACTCCTACGTTCTTCTTCTGGGGGTTGTTCTCAAGCAACTCCCTTCTTAGCCTTTATTAGTGCTTTGGTATGCTTCAAAGGCTTAGGACATTGCATTTGGCCTTGCTGAACTTCATGAGGTTCACATGGCCCCATGTCTCAAGCATGTCAAGATATCCTCTAGATGGCATCCCTTCCTTCATGTACATGTTCACCATAACACACAGTTTGGTGTGTTACAAACTTGCACAAACTTGCTGAGGGTGAACTCAATCCCATTGTCCAGGTTGCCAACAAAGACACTAAATAGATTTCTAAAATATGATAGGTAGTGGCTTAGCAACTTTACCCACCCAGTTGCTTGGGACCGTTGAATGCATCTCATCAATCAACAACACTAGACCACTTCAACAAACTATAGGTGACCTCACTCAAGCGACAGCAACTACTTTGAACACGGTGCACAGTTCGGTCCTTATAAAGTCCAGGAGGGAAAATAACTAAGGGTTTGGGGACAATGGACTTTTGTAACTCTGGAATTATTCAGCTTGTGTCCAGTTTTGTGCCTCCTGAGGGCAGCTTAAGACACGAACGTGCTTGGTGAAAACAGTCATCCATTCTCAATGGAAAATGGGAGAGCGTCAACATTTTTCATTAGATGACTGAATTATTCAAAGTCAGATTGAAAACTTATGATCCTTAAGATATATGTCAAAGTTTCTGTTCTAAAATGAAATTTGGTAAAATAAAGCCAGATTGATTCCTTAGATAAGGGCCTTTCAAATACATGAAGAGAATTTTCTTTACTTGGAAAGAAGAATGACAAGTTTTCATTGTGCCACCTTCAGTCTTCTGTATAAAATCTCATAATTTAGCATTAAAAAAATATTCTTTTAGATGGACATACGTTCAGCTAGGTTTGTTGTATTAGGATAATAACTTCACATTTTTCAGGATTCAGCAAAATCTGTCCTTTGTAATAGCTTGTGATAATTTGTCTTAAGAAATGACAGTATTCCCATGTCATTCTAGGCACAACTTTACTACTGGTTGCAAAGATTCTTAATTTCTCAACTTAACTGTTTTCAGTCCTTAACTCTTTCTGCTTGCTTTGTTGTTGTTGTTGTGTTTGGTTAGTTCTTTGGTTTGTTTTCATTTTGCTTTTGCTTTTAATTTATTGTTATTTATTAAAGAAAATATATAACAACAATTTGGGAAATGTGAGAGATGTCTTAGACTTACCATCATCAATGACAGCCTGCCATTGGTGCACATGCTTCTGATACGAAGATCTGACGCTGAAAGCCTGGCACTGCCAGTCTCTGAAGGCAGGCACACCAGCAGGACAGGAAGGATTTTCACATATTCTATACTGCATCACGGGGCCATGACACTCACCTTCAACGCCCAGACTAGAAATGATGGCATAAATACAGTGATTTATTGATAGCAATATCTATAAACATACAGCATAGCTTGTTTAAGATAAACACTAACAATTTAAATAGCAGTTTTATTGATGATAATATTAAGAAATCACTCACAATAAACTCACAGAACATGTTTGACTTCTGTTTGGACTGGTTGCATTACAAGTAATGGTGCTATACCATAACTTACACTTGATTCCAAAGAAGCACTAGTATTAGTAGGGATGTTTAGCACAGAGAACCTTTGTTAAGGTTTTGGTAAAGTTCAGATGATTTTTCTATTGTTGTTTTCTATTGTTGAACTGAGCCAGGCATGCAAGTGAAAAGACATATAATGCCTGCATCACTAGATGTTACCTCTCCATTTTTTTTAACAAATGCGTGTTACAAAGTTTAGGCAAAACTCTTTTTTTCCTGATGCATAAGTTGTGATTGTAGGCATTAATGAATAAATGCAGAATAGTGAACTGCAAAAACTGGAGTTAGTTACTGGAAATATTGCCTGGAAAAATGAATTTAAGTGAAACTGAAACATCATTAAATTCTACAAAAGTTTTTAGGCATGCTGCTGGCTCCCATTTAGGTGGGAGGATATAAAATACCCTCTTTTCAATCTACGGACTCTGTTAACTATTGTTTATTAGCATAGCCATATCCAAATTTAACTTATGGCTCTCTATGCATACATCCCTCTTAATTCCTCTGTCTTCTGCACTCTTTCCCTTTCCCTTTCCCTTTCCCTTCCCCCTTCCCCCTTCCCCCTTCCCCCTTCCCTTCCCTTCCCTTCCCTTCCCTTCCCTTCCCTTCCCTTCCCTTCCCTTCCCTTCCCTTCCCTTCCCTTCCCTTCCCTTCCCTTCCCTTCCCTTCCCTTCCCTTCCCTTCCCTTCCCTTCCCTTCCCTTCCCTTTTTCTCAAATCCATTATATTTCTTCCATTCTTCATCATTTCCCAGTTTTGATTTACTTTTTCCTAAATCACCTACTTACTCTACATTTCACCATATGCTATGTTCTGTTACCAATTCTATTTTTCCCTTTTTTGGTGTATAACTGACCCACAAAAGAGAGATGGGGCACTGAGTAACCAAAAGAAAAGCATATTTCTACTACTATAATATAGCTGTATGCTGATTTCATTCATGGCAGTGATAAAACTTCATTTATCCCCATTGGCACTGGATTTTCATTTTCACAAGAACACAAGAGTGTTCTAAATGTTGTTTCTAGATATTCTATCTGTCTGCAACAGTAGAAGATCTCTTTGTTAAAGGTACAGTTCTTTGGCTCTCAAAATGAAATAGAAAACAATTTTTCTTTACCAAAATGAAAAGACAAGAATTTTGTACTGGCACTCTGCAAGTCAAAAATTATGCATTTAATTTTCTCTTTAATCTTCAGGTGAAGCTATAAACAAAAGTTTGTACGTGCAACTAAAAAAATCAAATACTTAGTTCATCTAAGCCTTTTCAGTATTCATTACTTATAGATAGGATAGCAATATCTTAATGAGGTTCTGTACTGGAATGATTTAAATTCTGTTCAGAAAAACAGAATTGGAAACCTGAACTTATTTTTACCCAGGGCATTTGCGCTGTCGACTGCTGATTCCAGTGTTGCAAGTACGGCTGCAAGTGCTCCACATGCTCCACTCCCCCTCCATATGTTCCACCAACGTTGTCCGGTTGGTACATTCTCCAGCCTTACACCACTAGATAAAAATTCATCACTTAGGTAAATAAAGTTATATGCAAAACAACTCCACAAGGCAGAATCCAAACATTTTGTTCAGAAGATTTCATATGAGTCAGGAGTGTCTCCTCCTACTGTTTTCACAGCTTTCTTTCCTGTATTAGTGACCTTCCTCTAGCTCTTTGTCCAAGTAGACAAAGTCAACTGAACTTCTGACATTTATTTAAAGAAGTCCAAAATACCACCTCAATGATCTCATATTTATCTATCATCTCCCAAGATGACAGCAATTTCTCACTATCCAATCACAGTTCTTATGCTTTGTAGCCAATGTCTATATCTTGTAACAACTATACATTTGCAAAACACTCGCACTTATCAATTTACACCAGCTGAAAATCTTTTTTGTCTTGTCCTGGTTTCAACTGGGACAGACTTGATTTTCCTCATAGTGTCTGATATGCTATGTTTTGCTATTAGGATAAAAACAGTACTGATAACACACTGATGTTTTAGTTGCTAAGTAGTGCTGTACAGAGCCAAGGACATTTTCACTTCATTTCATTTTCTCAGCTTCTTGTACAGCCCTTCCAGACAGGTGGATGGGAGGCACAAAGAGCCAGGAGGGCACAGATCCAGGACAGCTGACCTAAAGTGGCCAAAGAGATATTCCAGACTGTATGGAATCATGTGGAGGAAAAAACAAAAAACAAAACAAATTATAGCACTGCAATGATGACATAATTTACTAAATTTGAGAAGTCTTCATAGAGCTGTCTAAAGTTTTGCATTGAATACACAATCAGAAACTACAAATTTTGTAATGCTTTTGATATTTCAGACTGAACATGCTCATATTTATTTAATCATATTCCTTCAGATACATAGGCAAAAATGAGTTTTCTCTAGAGGTTGCATCTTCCTGATGTAGAGTTTGAGGGGTGCTTAGAAATCCTTGACTTAAATGACAGATGAGCTGGAATGAGCTTAAAACTAGAGAGGCTAAGTAAATGATACTCAAACCATTTCCCAATATCCTAAGTGAATAATACAAGACAAGAATATATCACCTCTACAACTTAAGACATAAAGTAAACAAGAAGAAGGATCTCTTCTAATTCTCTGAGATGTTTCAGTGATGTCTGCTTAGCTTTCTACTGTTAGTCATAAATAAGGTGTCTCTGCATCTTGACACAAAACTCATTGAGCCATCCAAATTTGAATCAGTAATTTTTCTTACTCTTACTACTTATTTCCCTCCAACTAGCTAAGTTCCTCATAGGCTCTCCCAGTTCCACTACTTTCTTATCCACACCAGGGGCACACTAGTGTCAACATAAAGAATTTAACCTTCAACAAAAGATATGTCTGTGTCTTTCCAAATGTTGATTTCAGATTCCAAGCATCATGGGTTTGTCAGAATCAGAAGATCACAGTAAATGTAAGACCTTTACAAATATGACAATTAATGCATTCTGTTTTTTCTTCAGTATACAAAATGTTACTACTTGAAAAATTTAGCTGACTGATTGATTTATTTGCTTTTCTTAGAATCACAGAATGGCTTGTGTTGGAAGGGACCACAAGAATCATCAAGTTCCAAACCCCTGCCACAGATAGGGCTACAAACCTCCACAAACCTCCAGAAGATTAGGGGTATGATGACAGTCCTTGGTGACTGCAATATGACTCAAAGAGCAAATCACTCCAGAAGGAGATTGCTGTCAGCACAATATCATGAAAATCCCAAGACACATGCATATTTCTGCTATGTTATCTATTTACTTATCTTCTTTTACAGTTCTATTCACATACAACAGCAATTATTAAAACATGAATGCTCCTGAAGAACAACAATTAATGTAAGGCAGACTTCATTAATTTCTCCTTGACATCATATTTGCAGTGATATTAATTGTTCCTTTAGATGTACGGACGCTGTAAGTATCTCCTTACAAAGCTTATCCCAAATAGTTAGATTGCAAATCTGCTTTTACGTGGAAATCGGGGCTGAAATTTTTTCTGTCTTTCAAGGCTTATGTTTCTGCTCACTACAAGCAGGGCAACAACAGCCATTCATAAACAGGACACAAAAACAATGCAAGACTGAAATACAACAGTATGTAAGCATCAAAACTGGTGGCTTTGGTTAACTTTTTAAAAGCATTTCACTGCCTGTATGGAAATGTATTTTTGTACTATGTCTAGATTATATAATAGAAAATACATAGTTCATTTTATTATGTACATTTGGTTTCATGAAAATTGAGGTAAGCAATAACTAAACAAATGCGAAGACATATTCAGCTTTTTTCTTAAATGTCAGGTGTGCAGTGTAACTTATATTGCTTTATCACTTCTGCTGTAGGAAAACATACCTTTCCAGTCTCACAGTCTGTTCCATCCATAGGTGGATCCAGTTTAGTTTTGCATTCCTTCTCGCTTTCCACCTTACACCACAACCCAGTGCATATGACATGCTGAAAACCAAGTACATAGGTATACTATAAAGTATGAAATCTGTCTTAAGAAAAATTACTTTCTGCACATAAATCAATAATTTTATAATAAAGTTACCAGCTTCAAATATATTTAAAAATAGGCTAAAAGTGGACAAAAATCAGTAAGGGCAAATTGTGCTTCACTTTCTATTAATCACTGACACATGGTACAAGCCAAGCTGGTGTGTTGACAGAAAGGGGAAAGAAATCCCTGAGTTTAACCCTAGAGGTCATGGTCTGTGCATACTCCAGCACTGACAAAGCACATAGGAATAACTTTGCACCATGTTATGAACATGTCAGTGTGCAGATGCTCTCCAACTAGGACTGAAAGATGTATGATAATGCTAAAGCTGAAAGGAGGATTGTACTTTTGTTTGCTAGCACATAAATCAGGAAAACCACTGGGCACCTGGATAAAAATAAACTTCTCAGCATCATTTTAGAAACAGGTGAATACAAGAGATGTGCTTCTGAGTAACATTTGGAGCTTTTGGAAAATTATTTTTAAAATTAATCCATATTTTCACTCATTTTATTTAGAATCATGGAAACTTTAAGGTTGGAAAAGACCTCTGAGATCATCAAGTCTAACCACCAATCCATTACCACCATGCCCACTAACCACATCCCTCAGTGTAACATCTATTCATTTCTGAGTGCTCATTCATTTTATATGAAAGGGACAAAGCACTGTCACTTCCAAAAAGCAAGGTTTGAAAATGAATCCATTTATATATATAAGATCTAATCAATCTTGGTACAGCAACAAAAAACTACGCAGACTATGATCAAAGGAGGTTTGTAAGAACATATTCATAAAAAATTTGGAGGTTTCCCTAGGACTTCCTAATGCCCTGTTCATAGAACTCATGTAGTTGCTCATACAACTACAATGAATACTGACGCACTTCCAGTGATTCATTATCTTCATTACACTGGAAATACCTCAAAAATAAATAAAATCTGACATCTTCAAAGAAGATATAAAATAAGGTGACAAATCAGGCTGCAGTATTTTTGCTGGGAAGGAAAAGGCAGATGAGAGGAATTCCAGCCAGTTGTCATTTACGGAGATTTTTGGAGACAGAAAGAAAAATGCTTATTCTGCCAGCTGTGAGCATCAGAACAAGATAACTTTATCTTCTTCAAATGTTAGTACACCTTTGCAATATTTCTCCAAATTTCTTGGCAGCTAATGAGAGGAAAAAAAGGATCAAGGAGATGTGGGAGGGAGGTGGCTCACAGTGCACATAAAACGTAAAGATCAGGAGATTTTTGAACTCTGGGCTGCCAGAAGACGGGTTTTTTATGACTGAAATGATTTGTTACATTGATAAAACTACTGAGAGTCTCTGTTTCTTTTATATTATGCATGAAAATTGTATGACAAATCTTATGCTGTCTTGAGAAGTCTTAGTGCACAGGAAATAGGTGCACTAATGAACAATGAAAGACTGTATCCTGAACCAAGTAAACAGGATGATTCCAGTGGGAGACACGCATGTAAAAATGTATGTAATATCATTTTTTTAAAGAAGGCAAAGATTGCAGAGGGCTTAGGATTGAAGCAGCCACACTCACCCCTGGTTCATTCTGTCACAGCTTTGTGTCAAAGCAGAACTGACATGACAACAGTCAGGCTACGGTAATCCTAAAATTTAGCTACAGAAGACCTACTCTGTGTTCAGAATAGTTTTTAACAAATATTTTTCAATGTCAGATTGCAATTATTTTCCTTGTTCCAAAGATAATCTGTGTTTCTAAAATTATTTTTATAAATACACTTCAAGATAAAACTTGACAGCAACAGGACTTCTTCAAATAATAAAGAAAAGACAGAGTATCCCGTGTTCAGGACTAACTGCTTCCACTTCTTCTATGTGATGTGTGTACTACTAACTCATAACTACATAACTCAGCCTCATTGAAACAAGAATATATGCTAGTCTACTGGTCCTCATTAATGTCTCCATTCACCAGTGACTGCATTTGAAGAAGTTATCCAGATTTTCAAAAACTAAAGTCAAATTTTCACATACTGGTGTATGTTTTCCATTTTTTTAATCTCCAAATCTTTTCAACTTCTGCTTAACTTCTCTTGGAAAAAAAAAGAAACAATTATTCTCTTAAGAAGATAAGAATTTAAGAATGATACATACACACCATAAGACCTTCTCCAGAAATCTGCAGTGCTTCATGTTGAGACTGATTTGAAAACCAACAGAAATCTGGAGACGAGTATTGGTAGTACAGCCACCCAAAAATCAGAGCACAAACTTCTGAAATGCAAATTTGCTACTCTAGGTAGAAAGCTATATCCATTCATAATCTGCATAGTTATGTTCACAGAGGTTTAGTGGCTATGATAACCACAATAAAATAGCAGTTACAATTAGACTAAGATGGAAAATGAGAGTTACTGGAAGTGATAAATGTATACTAATGATATTAAACTATTCCCAATCTGTAAAATACTTTTTTGTGTGTACAATCCAAAACAAAATATCGCCAAGCATACATGAATGTTTTTTTCATAAATAATAGGCTAATAGTTAATTTGAGTTTTTAACCTCTGAAATTAAATAAAATGCAACATAAAAGTCACAATGTTACAGAACTCTTTTATTTTCAGAGGCTTTTAAAATGAGCAAGAGAGATTCATGTGCATGATAGGGATACTTTTCCAATCATCTGGAAAGAGGATCCAGCTGAAAGGAAGGAATGGATACAAAACGAGCATTTCAGAACTGTATATGTGCAAAGTCAAGATTGTTTACAGTGTGGTGGTGGATATGGGGATGGATATTTCTCCAGGGCTATAATGTTTCCATGACTTTCGTTCTTTTCATTGTGATCTTTCCCTAAAATGTCTTAAAAATCACCATGAAATATAACCAGTCTCCTACTTCTTTAAAAAGATCGCAGCTGTGTTATGACAGGAATTGTTTTAGTGGAGCTGACTAGATAGCACTCACATCCTGGACTTTAATCTTGAAAGCCAGCATTCAATAGTTCAGCGATTATATTCAATTGTCAAGTTCTACATTTAATCATTGAGAACTACTTCTGGGCCACGATCTCGCTATCTGTTATGCAAAACAATGTTAGGTCTAATTGATTCTTGTGTGAGACGTTATGGGCATAAAAGCAAACTTGGCTCCTTTACAAGATAAGCACAGTGACATGACATAAATTTTGTACCCAGAGATCCACTCACACTTTTCTCAGGCTCTATAAATTTTGCTTAGGGTATGAAAAAGAAGCCTTTTAAATAAAGCTGAAAAGAAAAAACACTGTCTAGATACTACTCATGGAAGAGTGAGGCTCACTTAGGAAAATACAGGAGTAGGAATTCAGTGGTGCTTTCAGTCCCTTCCTTTAGACATTAAATCACAAAAAGGAATTCCAGATAGCAAGTGAAAATCATTGGTATATGCAGTATTTCTCAGAGGTTGCCATGTAAGACGACTGTAAATTATTATGAAGTGCTGTTCAATAATGGAATTTGTAGAAAATTCTGAATGTACCACTGATATTATCATTTTGATATCATTAAGAAAACTGATTTTCATTATTATTCATTTGTTTTCTTAGTTGAATAGCTGTTAAAAAAAGAAATGAACTTGTTTCAAAAAAGGACTGCATGAAGTCTGTGGTCAAACCAACTGCCAGTGACAAAAAACGTAAGACTGACTTAGTTCATGATTTATCTTCTACATAGTTGTACTGAAGTGCATGAATCCTTCAGCAAATAGAACAGATTCAAGAAATCCCTGGCTATAAACTGTCGGATTTACTGAAGTTGAAATGAACCTTTAAGGAGAATGTTTCTCACTCATTTCTTGGCTTCTGGACAACAACTGTAACCACAGTAAACTGCCAGTTACTGGCAAAAACGTATGCAGTGATAAATGAATGTAGTTTGGACTTCATGGAAAATTCGGTGGTTGCCAATGCACAATAAAATAATTATTGTAACAAATTAATATTGGAACTTCAGAAGCATTGTTTTAGTTGTAGAAGAGTCTTCCATGCACTGATTTCTCTAATGGCAGTCAGAATAATCTGCATGGTTAAAATAGTAAACTTTGCATTAACTTCATAATATGGAAAATGAAAGAATTTGGTAAATTCAACGTATTTGTTATTTCCACGTAACATCCTCAGATTTCAAGAGAAAGATGATAAAAAAAATTGACTAAGACATCAAAATAAAATAAATAAATAATATCAGTGTTACACAGTCCATGTCCACGGAGAATTTTTGGAAACTCTGTACAGCTTAGTTCTAGCTCAACTGAAATGGCAATATCTATTTTTTGTACGTGTTCTGTCTATTGCTCTGATTCTTTTTCGCTACAGAAATCTTATTTAACTGCACTGGAAATCCTACTGCCATGGCACTACGTGGCTCAGCCTGAGCTCACAGGATATAATGCTACAAGTCAGGGTCTATTCAGAGAACCCAGATAACACCACTGTTTTCACTCTGAGATTCAATACTCAAATGAAACGGAACCCACACACAAAACCTGGTCCCAGTGGAATAAATAGTAAATATCCCATTTGTTGCAATGAGGTGACTTCACACTGTGTAGTTCTCTATTTCTAAAGCACAAGGAACACATCATTGATGTGAAGAAGAACTTGACTCAGTATGTTTTGAGATTCAAAGCAAGCCTTACAAGATAAACAGATGAGAATGTTTACTTTAACCTCAGAAAGGCAGAGTGCAAACTGAGCTTCAAAGGTGCTATATGTCCTCATAAACAGAAAGAACTGAATTATAAGTTGGTAGATGTATTCTTTGAAGTATATCCCCATCCTTACCTGCATTTCTTGGCAAAAAGAAGCAGTTGGTCCAAAAATAATTTGACATTGCTCATCTGCAGTGTATGTCATCCCTGGGAGCTTGGAGGGAATAATCACAGAATTGAGGCTTTGAGGATTCGTCTGTAGCAGACAATTACTGGCCTTTGACCTGGCAATATACAGAGATTCAGATGCTGAGCAATCTGAAAGAGCTTGATTGTCATGCTGACTTATACATGCATTAGATGTTCTACATTAGAGGAATATGGACTCGTGATTTCTTTTTTTCTTTTTTTTTTTCATAAGAATTGAACTGTCATTCAGAGAAATGACAACATAAATTAATGTCTGCTTTCTTGAAAGAAGTTAATGGCATTCTGATTTGTATATTTGCAGAAAAATTATCAGAAGTACTAGGAATTTCAGGAATATTCTGGATAGCATTTTAGTATTAGTGTTACTTAACTGATTGAGGCTTGGATAGAAATTGAAACAGCTGTTTAACAAGTGGAATATTGATAATGCACAGACAGTTATGCAGCTTGTTTTTCACATTCACTGATATTTTAAACTAATAATTTCAGTTTATATACATACATTTCTGAGCCAGTAGACAGAACTTTAACATTTCTCAACAACTGAAGAAAAAAAGATTTGAAAATGCCTAAACCTATTTAATGCATCAGATCGTGGACATATGATTTCTGCTGAGATCATGGACATATGATTTCTGCAGTATAAATTCAGTATAAATTCAGTATAAATTCAAATATAATTTCAATTAACTATTTCAGAATCATAGAGCAGGCTTCAGGACTGCTTAACAGTTTTAAGAAAATTCCCAAGAGGTATATCTATGAATTTAAGATTCTATTTTCAGAGGTAAGAGTGAAAATGAATTTTTTAATTTGGTTTCTAGGCATACTACTCTCTATGAAATATTTCCCAGTAAATTAAAGGAATTAATGTAATTAAATTGCATAGCACTTAATGGCACAACACAAATCATTAAATCTATACAATATTTAGAAGTTGTTTTCTGTCCAGCCTTATTCAATGTATACTATATTAAAATACTTTAATGTATTTTAAAATGAACTTTTATGCATGTATAAATACAAACACATCCAAAAATTGAGCATATAAGAGCATAAATAATTGCCAAAAATAGCTAAATTTTAATCTGCCAAACAATATCTTGTGCATGTTTTAAGTTATTTTGATGGACTATGTAAGTGGAAGTTCCTTTTCAATCTCCCACTGAAAGGCTGAAATTTTTTTCAGGTTACTCACTGCAACTATTTGTAAAATATACATAATATGAATTATTTTTATTGAAAGATATACCTGAGAAATCTTTCCAGATCTTCCCTGCTGCAGCGGGACCATGAGACATCACCAAGATTCTGTCCTTTAATCCATTCTCCAGACATGATATGGAGACCATCTGCACAGGATGGGTGGTCATTGTCGTGGTTTATTCCCATGCTGAATTTTCAAGTTTTTAAAAGCAAAACAAAACACAACAAAACAGCAAGTTGTTTTCAGAAATGTTTGCTAGTTAAAATCCTTATAAGAGACTAAGAGAAACTCATTTTCTCCATTACATTTTTCACAGAAGTACACAGACTCATATCTGAAGGATTAGACTACCGTTGAAAAGCCAAAAACAAAGCTTCGTTATTTGTTTAGAAATACTATGTTCTAATCAGCCACTAAATATAGACTTTGGACAGATTTTTAAAATTCAGAACTGAACAAGTATGTTCCAGTAGTACTTTTCTTGATAACAACAAAAGCACTGGAAACTACTTTTTAAGATCCGTGAATTCTACTTATATTTACACTCTGACTTAATCTTAATTCTGTGCTTATTCCATTGGGATTGGTTTGTTGAAATTTTAGAGAACAATAAAATACTTACCAGTTCATTACTATTGTATCTTAAGAAAAATCATCTATGTTTTCACTAACTGCTGTTAGAAATAACACTGATGGACTTACATCCATTCAATTTATAACATTAAGAATTTATTTAACACCATTTATGATGTTTTGGTTTTTAATAATATTTTAAAGACTTGGCATCCGTGTACCCCCTTCATAAGTTCTCAGATAAGGAGCTGCAAAGCAATAAAAAATTCAACTAAAAAATTCTACTAAAAATCTACTTCAAAATGTTCCTGTTGCTAAAGTAAAGTCTCATTATCACTCTCACTGAAAAGAGGTAACCACTGAGGAAAAAACTACTTAAAAAAAAAAAAAGTTTTTAAAAATTTTAAGAAGGAGCTAGGTGCAAACATTCCGCTCTATCATTAGGAGAAATAAATAAAATACTTCCAGTTGTTTTTAAAAATAAGCATGAGATGACTCTGCAGACCACTGAATTCAGATTCAAGCTGATGCTGGAATTCTGCATCCCTGCAGAATTCTGCCCTGCAGAAAACCAAAACTTTCTATTGCACAAAGCTTTACACCTTGTATTCATTCCCTCAATTCCCTCAGCTGAAGAGCAGACAGATGGCTTAGAAAACACAAAGCCGAGAGGTCTGTCACTCTGTCACTTCAGTAGAAAGTGCATTGTGCTTAATTATTTTTCACCATAAGGCAATAGCCAAAGGGAAAAAAAAAAAAAAAAAAAAAATCTGTCACCACCTCACTTTCTATCTTTACTCTGTTCCCAAAATCTCTAGTGACGAGACAAAATTCTGGAAGCTGCATTACCATGTTTTTCTTAACAAAATGAATTTAGCATCATAGAATTATAGAATCATAGAATCATAGAATCATGACAGTTGGACAAGACCTCTAAGATCAACTAGCCTAACCACACACCTCATACCAATATTGCCCACTAACCATGTCCCTGAATACCACATCTCCATATTTCTTGAACACTTCAAGGGATGCTGATGCCACCACTTCCCTGGGCAACCTGTTCCACTGTCCAACCACTCTCCCAGAGAAGAAATCCCCTGTAGAGGATATAAAACCCACACGGGGCTTTTTTATGCTTATTAGAGTATCTCTATAATTATTTATATAAGAGTTGTACATCTATAATTAGTACTTATCAGAGTACATTATAATTTGTAGCACTGGATTAGCTGTTTCTGCATTGATGGAATAATTTTGTGAGTTGTAAACAGTGTAACTGAGGTAAACAAAACTGTTTTACTCTCAAGAGACACTCTAAGGAAATGCTCTGGTATTTTCCTTACATTCTTCTTACATATGATTATTACTTTTTATATGTGAGAGCTGCATTGAAAGTACAGTCTCCTATTTTATTATGTAGACCCATGACATCAGAGGCAGATGGTGATTGTATGGCAGTAGAGGGTGAATCTTTCCACCAATATCCTGTTACTTTTTGTTGCTGGCAGCAGAGGGGCAGTCTGACAAAATGACATGGAAGTCTGACATGGAAGTGCGGATGAATCACAGGTGAGTCTCTGAATTCCTCCGTGTGGAAAAAATGGCACCCAATGACACAAATCATTTGTTGAACATTTATGGAAACCAAACAGCAGATGGGAGCACAGTGAGGCTGTGAGTGAGGCTCTTCAGCAGCGCTGACAGTGACAATGAGTCACCTCTGCTGCTACAGAATTTATCACTGCAGGATGCAGGCTCTTCTTCATGGTCAGCAAAAATGCATACCTAACAGTGATGATGGTGTGGACAAAACAGTATTTTGTAGCTGAGAATCTGCTCTACCAAATAGTGTTTTTGTGTTTGTATCTGTTGTAGTTTCCATGGAAATAAATAAGTAGCATTGTCTTCAGGGCAACGCATCTATCATGTCTTATATATGAAGTTTGTGATGCCTGTAAGTGACCTGCTCATCTAATCTCACTCCCTGGAAAAATTATTGACAAGACTGCCTTGGGGAATTTTGAAAATCAGACAAAGAACAAAGCTATTACCAGGTATATCAATACTGGATAATCAAGGGAAAGTCCTATCTTGGTAATTTGATCTCTACCTAGGATAAGATCACCTACCTGGTGGATGAAAGAAAGGCAAAATATGTTATTTTCCTAGACTTCAGTAATGCCTTTGACATTGACTGTCAAATCATCCTTCTGTACACACTGTCCAACTGTGAGATCAACAGGTTATGCTATGCTAGGTTGTGAAACGGTCGAAGACAGAGCTTAAAGTAAGTGGGTGTATATCCAGTCGGTTGCTGGTCAAGAGCAGTGTTCCTCAGGATGCAGTTCCAGGGCCAGTTCAATATTCTTCTCAAAGAGAAGAGAAGACTGTAAGGTACCTCCAGTACGTTTGCAGATCACAAAAAACAGGGAGATGCTGTTGGCTCTCTGGAGAGATAAGAGGCCTTCTAAGAAGTATCTAGAAACAGTGACACACTATGCAATCAGCAATGGTATAAAGTTCAAGAAAAATTCTAGTGTTGCACCAGGATGCAACGGTGCTGCACACATGTACAGACTGGGAGCTGGGTGACTGTGGAAGAGCTCAGCAGAAGGAGACCTGGGGGTGCTGGTGGAAGCAGGCGCAGCAAGAGCCAGAATTGTGCCTCAGCAGCCAACAGGGCAAACTGCGCTCTTGAAGGCATGAAGCATTGCATCACCAAGCTGAATAAAATGGGATGAATCTCCCACTACATTCAGCATTCATGCAGTCTCAAAAATGTATGCAGTTCTGAGCTCCATGATATAAAAAGGACAGTAAGGTGCTTGAATGTGTCTGGAGGGAGGAGGGTTCCAGCCCTGGTAACAGGGCTGGAAGTCATGTCCTGCGAGGACAGGCTGAGGACACTTAGTTTGTCCAGTCTGGAGAAGAGGAGGCCAAGAGGTGACCTCTTTGCTCTCTACAACTTCCTGAGGAGAGGAAGCAGGAGGGAGATGCTGGTCTCTTCTCCCTGAGAACCAGTGAGTGGATGTGCAGCAAGAGAACCCAGCTGCACCAGGTGAGGTTCAGACTGATTATCAGGAAAAGTGTCTTTGTTGTTAGGCTGGTTAACAACTGGAACAGAAAGGCAGTCGATACCCCATGCTAGTCTGTGCTCCTGAGGCATTTGGACAAGCCTTTTAATAACACACTTTAACTTTCAGTTCTCTCTGAAATGCTCAAGGAATTGGACTTAACAATTACTGAAGATTCCTTCCAGCTCCATTCCCCACCCCAAGCCACAAGGTGCTCAGGCAACTGAATTCAGTGACTTTGCATAGATTTCTTCCAACAGAATTACCCTACTCTACTCTATCCAGCTCTGCCCTCTTGTCTGCCCCGCTCTCCTGCCTCACCTTACCCAATTCTACCTCCAGTGTTACATCTGTAGGAACTATGACAGAACATATAGAAACTGAAAATTTGCTTTGCTGAGAGCACAAGAGATAGATGTTGCTTACATTTCTTACAGTTACTTGTGTCCTTATTTAAAAAGTCATTCATCATGATATACATACTGTGATTTGGTATAAAGCAATCACAACATACAAATGCTCAAAATCTTTTTGATGTGATTAATCTCGGAACTGATGATCTGTGCAACAAAGAAAGTCATTATGAACAAAAGACCTTGCAGATGAGTAAACAAGCTCAACGTCTGCTTGCGCCAGACATAAACGCACATGAGGCATGTGATCAAGCGGTTGTTACACAGGTACAAAAGATTGTAAGCATGTACAATAAAGGTCTTCGTTCTGTACCACCAAGGGATTCCATGCCTCTCTTGCAGCACCAGCAATGGAGCCTGTAGCTCTCTCACTGCAATTGGTGCCCAAAGAGGGTCACAAAAGGCAGACCAGTCTGTAGAGTGCTGAAAGAAGACCTATTGAGAGAGGGCTGAGGGAAGTGCAGGGCTGAGAGAAGCCTTACTGAGAGGGCATTGAGAGAAATGTGAGGCTTGACATAGAAGGCTGTATGTGGGAGAGTTGAGAGAAATGCGGTGAGGTTTCATCACGCAGCCAGAATCACTTCTGCAGGACCGAGGTGAGCAATGGGGAACAATGGGAACAAGTGTAACAAAGGAGCAGGAGATGGTTTGTAAAATAATGAAAACAATTTTGCAGAAGCATCATGCTAAAGTGGAAAGCTTCAACTTAAGCTTTCGTAATGTAAAAGTAGTGGATGGAGCTATGATTTATGACACAGAAACGTGGGACAAAGCAATGAGGCTGTGGGACGCTCTCCGACCCTGTGGCTGAAGACTTCTTGGGTTCCTGGAGACTGGTTTTTGAATCGCTTAAGGAACATGCGAAATTCATGGCCTCAATAGAGCCCTCTGCTCTTCCTGTGGTGGAAGCCGCTGTAAACGACAGTGATGATAAGGACAAAGGCCCTTTCGACCCCAGACTAGTGAGCAAGAGGAAGGAACCAACTTGCAACCCCCGATCTGCATGACGTTTGATGAGCAATCAGCAAAGAAGCGGAGGCAGGAGGGGGACTGACATCATTCAGAAATTGCATTCAGCTCTCACATGTCCTGCGATCTCGGTTTTTGGATTAAGGCTCAGCTTGCCCTGTACTAGCAATCTGTTGAGCTCTGTTATGAAAAGTTACACTCTTCGTCCTGGTGGTTGCAAGACCTTGGTGCAATTGACAGGTTCTCAATACATGATGTGGGTGGGCTTTTGGAGAAAATCTGCACAACAAAAGGCGCTGGAGAGGAAGCTCTTGGAGCTCAGCAACGCGCAGCAGAGCGTGCAGCCCCTGAACCTATGGCTCATCCACCACCGCAAGGACTTGGGGCTTATTGTCAGTGTGTGGGAGCAGGAGCTGCAGAAAGCTCCTACTGAGACATATGCTTGTGTTGGGATTCTCACTCATTCCAGCTGTTGGCATTGATGCAGTGTATCTTTCCGAATCTTTTAGCTGCTGTAGCAGTTGCTCAATGCTCCAGAAAATTCTAAGGTAAAAGATCATGGCATGCAGATTGAGAAGACCTAACAACATTGAAAGTATGTTTGAAAGTTGTGCGTGTCTGAGTTCCTCTGATATCAGTCAAATGCTTTAGAGCAGGAGCACAGCTGAAAGTGGTGAAAATACACTGCTTTGCAGATGTGAAGTAAACTTCAATAAACAGGTTCCTGATTTTAAAGCTGTTATTCTCTATAGCAGGTAGTGTAGTTTTTCTTACAAGAGAGGGAATCTTTCTGTTATAAATAGATTCCTTTTTTCTTTCTGTTGAAAGAAAACATTATGGGATATTCGTGGGAATCCAAAGATTCTCTTCTTTACAGAAAGGATCAGAGATTGACTAGAAGCAGATATTCAAGGTGAATGCATGTAGCTAAATTAGTAAACAGTGTTTGCTCTAAAACGATGTGTGTTCATGTGCCTTAGATTGGTAATGTAGGAAGCTTTCTCATATTTGGTAGTATAATCCAACTTGACTGGCTGAATATCTTCTGGCATTTGAGAATCTGTATATTAACAGCTGTATATTTTACCTACTCCTTCCTGGCTTTCATAATTCTGGTTCTGAATACATAATTTCAGTGATTTAAAAGAATGATAATAATAGATTTCCCTATTTAAAAAGAAAGAGGGGTAGAAGGGGGAGAGTGCGGGTATGACCCCTCAGGAAAGAAAAGCTTAAAGCATGCTATGTTCTTAGTTTTCTAAATTGTTGGACAACAAAGGGCCCCCAGTTTACAGACACTTTGGTCATAATGCTTTCACTCATGTCAGGTTAGGGTAAAATACCTGAGTTCTAACCAATGGAAGGGCCCTATTTGTTGATTATGTGAGGCCAAGGCTACGTTTGTGTTTCAATAGAAACAGGTCCGAGATGGGTACCAGCACGATGGGACTGGCCAGCTGTCTCATCATCTGCTGTAACGTGATCACCACGCTTTCATCAGCAGTTTGAATTGTCGACAACAAGACGGGACAAGACACACTTTGCTTGTCAACTGTGTCACAAGGGAACCATGAGAACTGGAATTGTTGGGATCAGTTAGAATGGACTATTGATTGTATTTTAACTGTAGTGGAAAGAACCAATCATTAGTTCAGTGTGTTAATTTTAGTTTAGCTCCTTATAGGAATGTTTCTAAATTGCATCTTTTTTAAAAATTATTATTATTAATAATAGAGAAGGGGCAGATGTGGGACAAAGAAAGTCATTATGAACAAAAAACCTTGCAGATGAGTAAACAAGCTCAGCAGCTACTTGCACCAGACATAAACACATATGAGGCTCCTGGCTCCTACATGTGACCAAAGGGTTGTTGCACGGGTATAAATGGTTGGAAGCGTGTACAATAAAGGTCTTTGTTCTGCACCAACAAGGGAGTCCTTGCCTTTCTTGCAGCAATGGAGCCCATAGCTCTCTTGCCATAATGGTTCATTTTTTGGATTGAGAATTAACATGTTGATACATTATTTAAAATTAATAATTTCTGGCTTTTTGTCCACTCTGAAGAGCAATTCTTGGACTGAAACTTTAGTAGACTGTAAAACCAAACAAAAAATTAATGTTTTGAATCGAGATCATTGCTGTTTCAGAAGAATAGTTCTAGCAGCTACCATTGTCTAAACTTATCTGTACAACTTTTAAATCTATTGTCATAGAAGAATTCTGTGTATTCTATCAATATATGATTTCATTAGACAACACTGTATTTTAAAGTGCGAAATGGCAAAAAAAAAAAGATATATTTATAACAATTGTGTATATCTGCCACATAAACGTTAAGCATTAAAAAAAAAAAAAAAAAAAACCAACTCTAATTCTCTTCCAGTACTTCAGCTCTTATACTCTTTTAGAAGTTATATTCAGCTTTGAATTTCAAGTATACCCCATAGATATCTGCATGAACCCATCAGGATTAATTTGTCAATACATTTCCACTTACAAGTGAAATACACTTAAAAGAATTCTCAGTAAGATCTGCAAATCCTCAAAATCAATGAAATGAACACCCACTTATGAAGGCAAGTGCAGGTCACAATGTTAATATCAACTAATTAGATCCCTAGACAGTACGCAAAGGGTGTGTTAAAAGAGCAATGGATCCTGCTCTGAAAAAATTTCAGAAATCTTCTGCATACATACTGTTGATTTCTTCTACAGTATGGTAATAACTGCACATCTTTATCTGACCCACTATCAACTACACTACTTCATAACGGTAGATACGCATGTCTTGCCTCCTGGTTTCTTTTTCCACAAATTTATGCATGTAGTTATGTACACAATAGGCATAATTAAGCATAATATTATGTACAATAACAGTCATCCCTTTATCCAGCAAGAAAGTAAAGTAAAGTTTGTGTATCTATTTCTTCATTAATAATCAAGGACATAAAAAAAATTCTAATACATACACTTGTAGTCACGGTGTTTTCCTTGATGTACTATCAATATGAAAGTCATAGCTATATCTTTCCAGTAAAAGACACCATGGAAATGATGTCAGTGTAAGGTGCTGTTCTGTTATTTTCCAGTAGAATTCATTTAGCTAGCACTGGGCACCTTTATCTTTCTGTCTATGAGCTTCTCTCTCCCACAGCTGCAATCATTCAGCCTTGTGCCTGAGTGAAGGAGAAAGATGTGTATGTGGGAGAAAGACAAGAGGGTTTGGGATAAGAGGATAACTTTATAACTTTATAATTGTCTGAAAAACTATGATTTACACATAAGACAGTGCTGTACTTTAACAAGTAGTACATCACATACACAGTGAACCAAATCAAATTCTGTTTTAAGAGCTGAAACATTATTTTTTTCACTGATAAATAAAAACACTCCGTCTATTTTGCATAGGGAATATATAGAATGAAAGTCAAAAACATTCTACAGAAGGCATTTTCTTAATGAAATATTAGCAATATTTTAATTCACACTGTGCAATGTAACTACATTTAAAAAAAAAACAATCAGTTTAGAAGCATTTTGATAAAGAGATTTGGTCAAATAAAATCCAGTAACGTGATATAAGGTTGTCAAGTGAACTAAAAAGAGATCTTTTTCTTATAACACCTCCCACATTTGTTTAAAAAAGTACTGCCAGGTTTTTTAATTAATTTATTTACATATATATATTATTTTATTTTAATTGTGATATCATGCAGAAAGCTGGAACAATCTATGCTGAATTTTGAAAATGATCTCTGTTGATGTTCAATGTACACAATGAACAGTCAAAAAAATAAAAAAATAAAAAAAAAACAACCTTAATTTCTCTGTGCTTATGTTAAAATTAAAATGAGGGCCAAAGTAGAAGACAAATATTGGTTCCACTTTTTTTTTTTTTCTGTGAAAAATAAATTATTGTATAATTCGCTACCTGTACAATTATATGTGCATGGACAGATGTAAGATAGACACATCTCTCTTATCATCAAGGGAACTTTATATTCTTGCAGGCACAAAATGCATTTCAGTTCACATACTGTAAAAGTGCCAACTACAACGCTTCGATTTGAATTTATTCTATCTGAGAATTAAGAAATGAAAGCTCTGTTATGTCAGAAGAAATAGTCTTCAATCATTATTCTGTGTTTAAATAAGTCAAATGAGGCTATTGTATGCATCTTCTGGAAATAATTTTGTCCACATTATGAAGTGCTGTTTTACATTTCTTAATATAACACTCAAAAATTCTCCTACACATTCTCCAACATTCAAGGCATCAAATTTGCTCCATGAAACTCAAACACTTCCATGTGTAAAGCTTTCTATTTTTTAAATTATTATTTTCATGGTGTTTTACAAATGACAAATGATGGCCCTGTTACCACAACCAAATTACACTTAAGAACATTGTATTGCACCTGAACAATAATGCTGCTATTGAACTAGAAACACGTGATTCAGGCACAAAGACTAAGTGGTATTAAAAAGTAATTCAGGAGCAAATAGACGGGAAAATTCAGATAGCTGAGGAAGATTAATTTAGGTCTATAAATTAACGAATTTCATTTAAAAGATTATAGAGAACACTAGCTATGGTTCAGTTTTATGGAGTCACTAACCAGAAAACAGAGCAGGGATGCGACAGACTACAAAATAAAACAAAAGAACCCAAAGGAAATCCCAACTACCAAAGGAACCAGGAATAGTCTGCTGAATACTCAATGTAATAAATAAAGTACTAAATCATAAAATGTAACAGTTCAATACAAGAGATAAGCAGCAGAGGCATGCTGAGTAAAAAAAATCAGTTAAAAAGTATTTTATACCTATAGTCAAATAACTACTGAAAAAAATAACCCTTTGAGTATGAGGTGATTAGTCTCTGAATGCTGATACCAATCTGTACTTGCAATGTAGGATGGAATCAGGGTTACAACTTGATTTCTTTTGAAATTAATGTCTTAATAAATGCTACATGTATTTACAAATGACTACAGATAATTTTTAATTTACTGGAAAAAAAAAAAAATTAACCAGTATTTTTTTTGCAAATAAATCAAAGCCATATTATGGTTACTATTACTTTAAAAATAACTTTAAATTAAAAAACGATGTTAATTACAAAGTATTATCCTATGTATTATTTCCAGTGTTCTCTTTTTCATTTTGTACTCCATTATACTAGAATCTTACTAGAAGCTTATTTAACCATGGACTTGAAAACTATATCATTTATAAACTTATATGACATTGAATAGTTCAATTAATTCATATAATTTGTTTAACCTGATATGTTGCATATCACTGTATCACAGGAATGGATTTAATAAATGAAGATAACACCACATAAGCTAGACAGAGGGTACATGAAAGCTTCTCTATTTTGTTAGTACTTTGTTTTTTTCCCACCTTTACAATGAAAATTTAAAATGTTATGGCATTATTTAATTCATAGTGAAAATGATGATATAAACAGACTAGTAGCAGGTTACTAAATGCTATTTTCTATATAGCTATATTATGTACAGTTGATTTCTGCAGTTAATGTAAAAAGACCACTATATATTTTTTTTGTTTGCTCTGCTTTTAAATTCCTCAATAATTATTATATTTTTATAACTGTATTTTAAAATATGTGGGCTTCACAAATGGTTGCATAAATAACATAAGGTATGTTATTGACAATGAAGTGAACTGAATGGCAAGAAAGTCAGTCATAGAAAATGGGAAGAGGTAGAAAACAGTTTAGAAAAAAAACTTTGTCTTTGATCAAAATGTCCTGGATAAAGAAATCACAGTCCTCTTATTAACAAACTGATATTACAAAAAAAAAAAAAAAGGGGAAAAAAAAGAAAAAAAAAATGCTTACCAAATGATTATTTCTCTTCTGCAAAACACTGCTGTGACAAGGTCTGTAAATCAGATTGTATTTTTGGTCTTAAAAGCAGGGGGCAAAAAATACAACTTGTATACTAATATACAAATGTTAACATATACTAGATGCTGAAGTCCACCTGACATTGTAACTTTTGCTAAAGAGCTGCCTTCCTCACCATCGTTCCAATGCTTCTGTCTTCAAAAAACTGGACCTAGACACCACATGGTGTCCTGGTGCTTTGATTCAAGAACAAAAATAATTTAAAGCTTTGATATGACAGTTGTATTTTCCATAATATGAATATACATACAGTTCCTCACTGTTGTTTTTTGTTGTTGTTGTTGTTTTAACCAAAAGTAAATAATACAAAAGAATTATTCACCTCTGGAAGAAAGACTCATACCAAACCAAGAAGACAGGAGGGGAAGGAAATGGAAGGAGGGGGAACAAAATGGAGGCAGGGAGGGAAGGAGAGGGGAATGGAGCTGGAAGGAATCTTCAATGATTGTTAAGTCCAATTCCTTGAGCATTTCAGAGAGAAATGAAAGTTAAAGCATGTTATTAAAAGGGTCACCCAAATGCCTCAGGAGCACAGACTAGCATGGGGTATCGACTGCCTTGCTGTTCCAGTTGTTAACCAGCCTAACAACAAAGACACTTTTCCTGATAATCAGTCTGAACCTCACCTGGTGCAGCTGGGTTCTCTTGCTGCACATCCACTCACTGATTCTCAGGGAGAAGAGACCAGCATCTCCCTCCTGCTTCCTCTCCTCAGGAAGTTGTAGGGAGCAAAGAGGTCAGCTCTTGGCCTCCTCTTCTCCAGACTGGACAAACTAAGTGTCCTCAGCCTGTCCTCGCAGGACATGACTTCCAGCCCTCTTACCAGCTTCACTTCCTCCCTCCAGACACATTCAAGCACCTTACTGTCCTTTTTATATCATGGAGCTCAGAACTGCATACATTTTTTGAGACTGCATGAATGCTGAATGTAGTGGGAGATTCATCCCTTTTTATTCAGCTTGGTGATGCAATGCTTCATGCTGTCAAGAGCGCAGTTTGCCCTGTTGGCTGCTGCGGCACAATTCTGGCTCTTGCTGCGCCTGCTTCCACCAGCACCCCCAGGTCTCCTTCTGCTGAGCTCTTCCACAGTCACCCAGCTCCCAGTCTGTACCTGTGTCAGGCATTTCTCTGTCCTTCTAGAGAGTCAGCAGTGCTTTCCAGTTCAATATCAGCCCTAGAATAAAGTCCCTTGGAACATGAAGTTCTTTTTACCCAGTCATCATTCAGAACTTCACAAACCTGTTTATCTCAAAATTGGGCAGCATATTTCAAAAGGATGATATGAAAATCAGTGTCAAAGGGCTTACTAAAATCCAGAGAGATTATAACCACCACCTTCCCTTCAGCCCCCAACTAAGTGACCTTGTTGCAGAAAGAGATGAAATTATTAAGGAAGGACTTACCCTTGATTATCCTACATTGACTATGCTTGACAATAGTTTTGTTTGTCAAATGTTTTTCAGTATCCACCAGAAAAATCTCCATTACTTTTCCAGGGACTGCACAAGACAAACACGTCTGCAGTTTCCTAGACAATTTCTCATGCACATTTTGCAGCTGGCTATAATGTCGGCTAGCTTCCAGTTTCCAGGGACTTCCCTCAACTCCCACAGCCTGTAGTAAATTCTCAAGAGGGCTACAGCTAAAATGCCTGCTAATTCCTTCGGCATCCTGGGGTATATCTCATTAAGGCCAGTGCACATACAAATGTTGAGCTGTTGCAACTGTTCCTTTACAGTTTTGTTGACCACAAACTGTAATTCATTGCTCCACAAGTCATTCTCCTGCACTTCAGAGGACGGGACATGTAAAGATCTATCATTAATATTAAAATCTGAGGTTAAAAAAAATATTTAATGCCTCAATATTTTTCTCTCCCTTACTGTTAGGTGAGTATCTGCATCAAGTATCAGTGCAATGTTTTCTTTTGACCTCCTCTTTCTGCTGACATACTTGAAAAAGTCTTTTTTATTGTCTGACACAACAGTGGCCATTGTCGCCTCAAGCTGGGGTTTGGCTTTTCTTGTTTCCTCCCTTCAGATGGGAATGGTGGCTCTGTACTCTCCCTTTGAATCCTGACCTTGCCTCCAGATGTCATAAATTTTCTTTCTCTGCTTTAGTTCCAAGAGGAGCTTCCTGTTCATCCAGTCTAGTCTTCTGTCCTGCTTGCCTGACTTGCAACACAATGGGATTGCCTGCTTTTGGGCTTTAAAAAGGTAATTTTGAAGAAGTGAGCAGCTCTCATGGACCCCTAAACCTTCTAGAGCAGATTCCAAAGGGATGCTGCAAATTGACTCCCTTAGAACAACCCATTACCCTCGCTACCCTCAAATGGTGTTATACCATCCTTTGGCATAACCCCTGTTCATAGTGATTTCCCCTTCCCCAGTGATCCTAGCCTCTCAAGCAGTCTCACTAGGTTACAGGCCCAGAAATATTTCCGTCATCAAGATAGATAAGTCCCATCAGGCCACATCAGACCCCTCATTTTAAAGGCTCAACCATGGT
This sequence comes from Phasianus colchicus, assembly GCF_987193195.1. NCBI lineage: Eukaryota > Metazoa > Chordata > Aves > Galliformes > Phasianidae > Phasianus > Phasianus colchicus. Next base: position 15,439,368 of record NC_143476.1, read on the forward strand.
TATAAAACCTAAAATTCTGGTGGAGTCACCAATCACCAGAGCTAGACTTAGCATAGGACAACTGAGGAAAACACTGTCTGTGCTACTGAGTCTTTTAGCTGTCTCCACAGAGCTGTGAAATCTCTTTTAAGTGACCTCAGGCTTCCTGTTGCTACATTATTGGTAAACACTTGAAAGAAGAGTAGGCAGTTCTCCAAAGACTGCATTACATGCAAAAGTTTATTAGAAACATATTTGATTTGAGCCTCATGGACTAAGCAACCTTCTCTGAAGAGGGTGTGGTCTACAGATAGGAACCTTCATTCCCTTCAAGAGGGACAAGAGTCAATTTTCTTCAGGGTAGCTGGCATGGTCATGTGTTTTGTATTTAGGATGGAAATGAGGTTGATTGCACACCAGTGTTTTAGTTGATGCTGAGCAGCGCTTACACTGATTCTTTTGTGCTTGTTGTGTTGTTCTGCCATTGTGAAGGCTGGGGATGCACAAGAAGCTGAGAAGGGACACAGTCAGAACAATTGACCAAACCTGCCCAAGTAAATATTGCATACCATATAATGTTATGCTCAGCAATAGGAATGGGGCAACCAGCTGTAGATGTTGCTCAGGTTGAGCACTGGTGACCTAGGGGTGAGCGACTCTGTTGTGCTTCACTTATATGTTGATTTTTCTTTTTTTTTTCTTTTTTTTTTTTTTGCTTGCTTGTTTTAATTTCTTTAGTTATTATTAATTATTATTATTAATCTGTCCTTTACTCAGCTTTCAAGTTCTTGCACTTTTACCTTTTTAAACCCTCCCCCCATCACACTTGATTGAGTCAAGGGCTGTGCGTTGTTTTGCTGCCTACTAAGTTCAGCCACAACGTCCATGCTAAACATGAGTTAGCAGGGCCTACAAATTCTGCCTGTCTGTCTTGTTGGCAAAAGTGGAAATGCACAGAGGACAATCAGGACATAAAAGTTACTGTGTCTGACCAAATACACCTAGATTTTTATACTTCTGTGTTTTTATAGAAGAATCTGCCAAATCCTTCTCTAGTAAAGCTATACTTTGAGAGTTACTGGACAAACAAGTAGGAGACTAAAAAATTGTAGGCAAACACCAAATATTTAAAAGATTTTTAAAAAGAAGAAGTGTGCCACTACCCAAACAAACTATTCTATACTTATTTCTGAAGATAAAAGAAGTACTTAAAATGAAAGTGGGGCGTGGGCTACATGCATTATTGACCTACTCACCAAATTGGGCTTCATCCTTTCTGTGTAGGTGTGAAAGATTCCCTACTCCACATTAGTATGCCTTTCCCGAAGATTAGTAGACAACTTGAACTGTAAAATTAGCTTTTATTATTCTACTGTATTTTAATGAGTTTTGTTATCATATTTGGGACTGTGTTGACAAACACAGAGTAACTCCATCAGCCTCATATAACTTCACATTTAAAACACATTTTATTTTCATTGGATTTCATATGATTATTTAATATTATCACACAAAAATGGATGTATTTGAATGATGAAATATTAAGTTACTGAAACATTACTCAAGGTTTTTTTGTTGTTTTTTTTTTTTTTTTGATCTACACAATTCTCAGTGTCATTAGAAGAAAATGTGCTTTCAGATATACATGGCTAGAACAAAGACATTTTAATAAGGTGTAATTTTCCAGTGGATTTCATTGAGAATATTTATTTTCTAATTTTGTGTCAAAGTCAACTTTAGCTGCAGCTCAACAATTAATGTACATATTCACTTTCTAAGTATTCTTACCATTCCTTTTGGAGTTGACTTGTTGCTGATCAGTTGCATATGTCAATTGTTCTTTTTATGAAAACCAAACATCTGCTTTCAATTTTATTTTTGTATCTAAAGTTTTATGTAAGCATTAACCAATTCATTGGAAATTGAGTTCACATATAAACGTGGACTAACAAAGCTGCTACAGACTTACATTTTCATTAATCTTTCTGTTATGGGCTTACTGGGAAAGCTGAGAAAACCACAACACAACTGGTAAAAAAATATTTTTTCATCAGAGGTATTGAATGTAATTAATTGTAAATCCTCACCTCTGTTCCTGTGCAAGCAGTCTAGATTCTGGCACTGGGACATATACCACATACACCCCATACACCTTACAATCCCCAAGCCCATAACTCTGCAAATTATGTCAGTGACAGTGTAGCTCTGAAAATTGTTCTGTCTGCAAATGATCGTGAGATTTTACCAGAGACAAGTGAATGTGAAACATGTAGATATCAGAATGGAGACTGGCGCACTAAAATAAGCAACTTTGAGTGAAAATTGCCAGCTTCCTCAAAGGTACTGTTTTGCTCATCAGTGGTAAACGTTTGTGAATATATTTGTTTTTCTATGTTCTAAAATCAGTGAAAATCTACAGCGGTTATATTAAATATACTTTGTATCTATTGAAATGATGATCTATAGGAAAGTATATTTAATTACTGTTTAGAGAATAAAACAGGTAGGACTTGTTTTGTACCTTGAGAAATAGTTTTTGTTTCTGCTCTATTGCTGCTTTTTTTGCAAGAACAAGTAGAACAGTGATACTAGATAGAAAAAAAGAAGGAAATGATTAAGTTCTTTCAGAAGAGTTCATAAAATTTTTTTAAAAGACTTAACATGTGGAAAGAATGGAAGATTTATGACTGGTCTAGACTTTGACTATTTAATCCCCACTTCTGAGAAAGTTAAGAATGGGTAAGGCATATGCCTCTGAGAATATTCTAGCTACATTCAAATCTTTTGAGGGCCTTTTAAGTGAAATATTTATTCAAATGTTTGTCTTCAAATATTTGTACAGTTCTGTTCTGCCTATCCAAGAAGTCAACTATCTTTAGCGTGCTTCCTTGCAATCAGCAGGGCTAGGCTGTCAAAGAAAGTCAAGAAGAAAAAATGAATCTTTATTAAATATTATTTAATTTCTTTGGTAAATGACCATTCTACTTTAGATTAGACGCATTAAGGAATCTGGCTTCATGATGAAACAGGAATCAACCCAAATGCCCCTGCATGTTTTGTAATGGGGGCAGCTCAGTGGATCCCAAGAACAGCTGGCTATCTTTTCTTGAAGTTGTGTGGTAAGGTTCCTAATTTTTATGTAGATTGTTTCTATCCTATATAAGGTTGAATTTCTTGAATAAATGGTGTAGTTCAAATAATAATCTGCTCTTTGCTATTGAATCTGATTTGGTTTAGTCTTCATTTCTATTGCTTTTAAATGTCTACTACAGTACATATAGAGAAATGTGATGTTTTCTCTATGGACATCCAAATGCCATTATTACTCTGAGAACAAGATGACTGAAATCTCATCATGATCTGTTTTTCCAAATTTATTTGAATGAATGAGTAACTTTAACCTTCTGAAATTTCATAGTGTAGCCTTTAGCATTTTTCACCAGATTCACATACCAGCAATTTAGTTTTTATGTCCTCTAGGATGATCATTCTACATGCTTTCTCTTCCTCAGTTCCACAGAAATTCAAAGCCAGAAATATATTTTTCACACAGAGAACCAAATGCAGCAAGAGTCAAAACCTGGCTTATGCAGCTAATTTTGGAAAAAAATCCTAGCACTACTGGTAAGAGCCTCCATCTTTTCTGCTTGAGAAGTCTGAGTTGTCTGCTGCAAGGCAACCCTGGTTTGTAAGATCAATAACAAACATTCTCAAATTTGGTAGTGCAGAGAAAACATTTCTCCTGAAACTTCACAGAAATGTTACACATTCTTCCTGCTCATCTAGGAATCTGTACATCACTGCTTCACAGTCAGCTCAAGGTGTTACGTTTTTTTATTGATGATAATATCTTTTCCCTAGTCTGGATCCTGTCTGGACAATGCTAAATTCAGTAAGGGCTCTTATAAACTCATTAAAATGCTCACTGACAAAAAATATGTAGAGCTGGATCTGATTTATTAAGGATAAAAACAGCTTGGGGCATCTGCTTTCCTCTTTCCTTCCAATTAGCCTAATTATTGTGAAGATATAGTGACTATACTGTGAACATGTTGTGACTATAAAGACTCCTGCATAACAGAAAATTGTAAACATTTTCTTATTTTAGAAATAGTTCTTGTTTGATTCTAAGTTATGCATACCAGTACATGTCACTATTACTGTAACAATTCTTTTCCAAAGTTTTTGTCAAAATTAAAAGCTTTCCTAATAGGAAAAAAAGAAGGAAAAACTTAAGCACACAATCAGTTTAAAAGTAAATTACAATGACACAGTAAACAAATATTAGGTTTGCTGTCCACATACTTACTTGTGACCCATCTCATGGGCAATGGTAAAAGCAAGATTCAGACCATTGTCCTCTGCAATAATACATTTTCGTTTTTCACTGCACATTCCACTCAGATATGCTATACCTAGGAAAAATAATCACCATATTCAATTATTTTAATTATTAATAAACATCTATGTTAAGGCATTACAACCTGAAACAGGTCTGAAATCTCACTGTGGTCAGAGCAATCAAATTATATATACAGGTAATTGAAAAACTTTTTTTTGAGTTACAACAGCTGATGATAGCACAAAAATAAATAAAATGTATAAAAGAAGTCACAAACAACAGCAGGATTAGCTGACAGTAATACAACCTGATTGTATAGACTGCAATGTGCAGAAAATGTTTTGTTTACAAGCATCACTTTAATAAGATGTGATAGAAAACAAGTATGGATATTTATGTGTAAAATAGTAAGACAAAAACATGAAGTGGTATTTTCTCTAACAGATTATGAAGTAAAGATGCAAAACACAGAACATCACACCTAAATTATCACTGTTAAGTACCAACATAATGTAGCATGTTCACTTAAAACTGCAAAACAATCAGATGCCAAAGAGCTAGTAAAATTCTTAAGAACTTAAAGTTTATATATTTATTTATTGCACTATCTAACATTTACGTTTTCAAGAAGTAGAAGTCTAAAACATAGTATTTTGAATATAGGTGCTATTTCTAAAAACTACAGTCTATAATTTTAAAAGCTTGAGCAACATGAAGCTTAATTTGTATAATATGTAATGGTCATTGTTTTCAGGCCGTAAATACATTTAGTGGGAACTCACTGTCATCTTTCATTGCTTGAAGTTTCAGGGAAAAGAATCAAAATCCTGTTTCAAGTGTTTGGCCTGTTCCTTGGAACATCCTTGCTATGGAATGGTGCCTTCAGGATTAACATGTTGCTGGGTGTTTGTACATAAAGGTTAAGCTTGAAATCTTTGACAGTGTTTGAAATTGAGTCATAATTAGTATTCTAAGTTAATAAAAGTCATTCTTCTTACAATCCAAGTAATCAAATTAATCAGTATTTAAACACAGCCCCTCATCCACAACATGAAATTCGAGTAGTGACTTCAAAACAAATCTTGCAGTGGTGTTCTCAGTTGAGCTGACTAGAAGTTTTTGGACAAAGTGCTCCTGTGACAAAAGTATTGTTGAGGTTTGGCCAAAACAATCACAAATTAGCTTTGAATGCAGCAGAATATTTCAGCTTTTACTGTATCTTTCCAAAGAAAGTAGAAAAAATGAAGTAGGGGTAAAATAAATTTGGGCTGCAAAAAATGGCAAAACATGATCAAAAGGGAAAAAAAAAAAAAAAAAAGTTCTTCCAGAGATGTCTCATGCTAAGTATAGATATTATTTATATTATAGCTACTGAAAATAATAGAAGTAGCAACACTCTAATTTGTAATGCAGTATTTTGACTGCTGTGTTCCAGCAGCTGAAACAAAAACAATAATTCCAAGACCATCTTGTGCCCCATAGCCACACAATTGTGTTTTCTTTCAAGTTTTAATTAGCAAACAGAAAAAGAACTGTTTTTAATGTTACAGCTCTGAGTAGTAGAGATGATAACAACATCTGAAGAAGCATACAGCAGGGCTCTAATTTCAGCCAACACCAATTAACTTAAAATTTTCTAAAACAAAATTGTAAAATTACTATCCATAAACAAAATCCAGTGCTTGATATTAAAGAGTTGTGACCATTCTTGTTACTACAGTGCATCCTGTTGAGAAACACATTTCTCACTGACAACAGTTATACTCAGCTGGATAAAACTTATTTGTTGGAATATGAGGGTTATTCCAAAAGTAATGCCTCCTATTTTATAATGTTGGCCCACAACATCAGAGTTGGATGATGATGGTATGGCAATGGAGTTGAACTTTCTCATCAACATCCCATTACATTTCGATGCTGTGTGACAGATGGCAGCAGAGGGGCACTCTGACAACTTGCCATCTGACATGAAAGTCTGGATAAAGCAAAGTTGTGTCACTGAATTCCTCCATGTGGAAAAAATGGCACCACTGACATTCATCAACATTTGCAGAACATTTATGGAGAACAAATGTGGATGTGAGCGCAGTGAGTTGCTGGATGGTGCATTTCAGCAGTGGTGACAGCAGCAGTGGTTCCTTGGTTCCTTCTGTGCAGAATTTACTAGCACAGCATTCAGGCTTTTGTTCATCACTGGTGAAAACTCAGATCTAAAAGTGGTGACTACTTTGAATATTTTTTTTTGTGGCTAAGAATTTGCTCTATTAATCGGTGTTATTGTGGTCTTTGTATATCTGTTGTATTTTCCATGGCAATAAATACAAGGCATTGCTTTCAGAGTACTTTATATATATGTGAAGAGAATTCCCAAATAAAAATCTATTCGATGCTCACTAGTTTCTTACAGGGAAAAGAAGTCCCCTACTGTTTTTTTGGCCTCCCAAAAGGGACAGTCCAAGAATATTATCCGTATTTTCCCATACAACAACGTGTACTCTCACTTGCTATCCACTGCCTTGTCTGTCCTAAAAGCAGAATTTATTCTCAAATAACAATGTGCATTGCAATATTTTTGTGCAGAAGCATGAGTGTGTTCTAATAAGCATTTTCAACAGTACCAAAAATATATGACCAAGACAGTTTGCATAAGTGACAATCTTTGAAGGAAACTGATTACACGCGATCCTTTTAGATGCAACGTATGAAACAGGAGACCTGCATTTAATTTAGATTGAATTAGATTTTAGATCCCAGAAATTTCCAAAAATATCAAGTGGAATGCGTGTTTTATGACTTTGCCCTTCTAAAAGACATCAACTTTATACACGAAAGCCACATCAAACAGCAGCTACTAGATGTAAAATCAGTGAAATAGTAACTGTGAACTGGTTTCATGTCTTGTTGCTGGTTAACAATTGCAAGTGCAGAAAGAAAGAAACTGACTTCAGTAAGTAGCTGACCTTGTTTATTTGTCTCTAGGTAAAAGAAAGAAATTCTTCTTTAAATATATGAATGTTCACTGTAGCTTCCTGTGGCTTATTAACACAGCTGGAAATGCTGCAAGGTTAAATACACAAGGAAAAAAAAAAAAAAAAGAAAAGAAGAAAGAAAGAACAATTGCTCCTTTGTCAAGATTAAGGTACTCCCAGTGAACTCCACAGGCTCAAAGGACAGCACAGTTTCAAATTAAAACATTTAATATTCAAAAAGCATTGGCTAAAAAGCTAACATCATCTCACTCACAATTTAAGGAAAGAAACTGTTGTCTACCCATTAAGAAAGCTGTGCTCTGCCATAGAAAAAGTACTGCATGGAGACACACCACATATAAAATATCAAAGTTACCTCAGTGTAAGTAATTCTGTATTTATTTCTCATGCTAATTCAGAATATACAGAATATTTATTAAGAAAATAAGCTTTGCAGTTGTGCCCTAGAAGAACTACGTATGTGACTGTGTTTTCTTATCAAATGTGTAAAGATGTGATTAAAACAAATGTTGCTTCAAAGAACTGCCACACAAATCACATTACTATGTATCTAAACAAATTCATCGACTTCATGTACTCATTCATGGATTGCTGTCTGTAGCAGAAATTCACTACCTATAAAAAAAGCCTACTGTTAGAGTTACCCAAAGGAATGAAAGTACCGCAGTGAAAAAATAATAATAATAATAATCAGTTTAAGAAACATGCAGACAAATACAAACATTGCTCTTTCTTACAGCAGTCATACAACATGCAAACATGACTTAAGTATGTCCTTAAAAATTCCTTACTAAACATTTGTAGCGATGCATTTTTAAAGGCAAGAGAATTATTACTATTTCCAGCTGTAAAGTGATTCAGTGAATTTAGTATACTAAAAGTCTAAAAGTTTCATATTTCTTATCCATATATCCTTCATTCTAAACTTCCTTGGTTTCACAACACATTCAAATTACTTGTTTCTTGCCGTTGGATACATGCTCCTTTCAAGTCCCTTTTCTCATAATTGCTCAAAATAAAACTGATCTTTAATTCTGTTGAAAGAGAAAGATATCTTTCCATCTACTACCAGTTAACTCCATTGATATCACCTGTACACACCTGTGTGCTTCTTTACAGCTCTTCTTTTTGGAAATTCTGCCCATCAAATTTCTTTTTTTTCCTCCAATTTTAAGTCAATAACAATTCATTAAAAAAAAAATATAGAACAAAGCTCACATAAAAAAATTCTCTGAATTCAGGGAAGAACAATAGGGAATCATGCCTTCATCCTTTCTTTTACTGATCAAGTTCAGATTCTACCTGAATTTCCAGTCTATATAGATTCAAAATTTTGTAAAATACGAATATATACATTGTTTCCAACCCTTGAAAATACAAGCTGAAAGGACTGAAAAAGGCATATATTTGTATAGTACAATATATTTTTTAAAAGCTGTATTTCAATTTGGAAGACTTTTATACAGAATAAGTATGTAGTATTCTGAGGAATTTAGAGATAGCATGTTCCTTGCCACGATAGCTATCCACCAGTGAAAGCTGTCATATTTGACCAAGATGAAATGCAGCTAAATCAAATAGATTCCTTGTATCTTCTTAATTGTCACCATGGTAAAATAATGTAGATAACAATTACAATTGAATACATACTAAACTATGTATTCATACTAAATATTTTCAAGCATATAGAATTATCATCACTCAGGTTGAAAAGACCTTAAAGATCACCAAGTCCAACCACAACACAACCATACTACCCTACCTAGCAACCCACCCCTAAACCACGTCCCTGAGCACCACATCCAAATGGTTTTTAAAACACACCCATGGATGCTGACTCAACCACCTTCCTGGAGAGCCTATTCCAGCGTTTAACAACCCTTTCTGTAAAGAAGGTTTTCCACATATCCAACCTAAATCTCCCTGGCACAACTTGAAGCCATTTCCCCTCGTCCTGTCACCTGTCACCAGAGAAGAGACCAGCCCCGCTCTCACTGCAATCACCTTTCAGATATTGGAAGAGAACAGTAAGGTCTCCCCTCAACCTCCTTTTCCCCAGACTAAACAGCCCCAGTTCCTGCAGCCTTTCCTCATAGGGCATATTCTCCAAGCCCTTCACAAGCTTTGCTGCCCTTCTTTGGACCTGATCCAGCACCTCCATGTCCTTTCTGTATTGAGGTGCCCAATACTGAACACAGTACCCAAGGTGAGGCCTCACCAATGCCGAGTACAGGGGCAGGATGACTTCCCTAGTTTATGGTCTTTGGAAGAGTGGGCAAGCTACTTATGATGATTACAGGTACAGAGTGAAGCTGTGCAGGGAGAAAATTAGAAAAGCCAAAGCCCAGCCCTTGTTCTTGAGTTCCAAAGGTTTCTGTTCAGCCAGTCCGGTCTCCTGGACTGTTCATGAATTTCATGAATGGCAGATCCTTTTTTATTAACTTACATGCAACTGACATTGCTTAGACACATATTATGAATAAAAATAATATCTGTATCTGGAGTTTTGTTTGAAGTTTCTACTCTGGGCTTTGGAAGCAGTAATATGAAGCACTGATTAAATATAGGTAAGTGAACAGAAAACATGCAGAATAACTCTTAGCCCTTCTGAAAGTGCCATGGACCAATATACCACACAGAGCATGACTTTAGTTTGAATATCAACAATGCGCAAACCCAGTAAACCACTGCAATACATAATGCTTTAATTATATTTGGCATTTGATTCAAACACAAACATTTCTCATTTGAACGGGAAAGTCAACTGGACTGTAAATATAAATAACAGCATTTATCTGGACTTGATACTCCTAAAAAATGATTTTTTAATTTTTTTTTTTCCAGGTCAGATGCTTTTCTTAAGATACAGAAGAAAAAAATTTCCACAGAGTTGACACTTAAAAATATTAATTAGCTCTGAACAGAGACACAGATATTGAAACTTCCAGGAAAAAAAGAGTCTTGTCACTCATCAGTGAATCAGCAGCCCTTAAACACGGCAGCAATCACACCAACTCATTCAACAGACAGGAATCTCAAATGCAAACAGGATGTCTATACGTCCATTTTTTTTACAGTGTGAGAGAATGATGATAACTACACCTGTATGTTTGTATGTGTGTGTGTGCATGTGTGTGTGCATTTATACTGATGCAAGACATTAGAAGAAACAACAATTTAAAAATGAATCAACTTCTGCTGCATTTTGTGCAAATATAACTTAAGTTGTAATCACCTGTTTTGTTTGTTTATGATCTAGGCAAACCTTAGAAAAAAGCAACACTTACAGAAAAAAAATATCAATACCCATCAGATATGTGATGATACAACTGAATGATCAGATACAACTGAACAGTGATCAGACATGCTTCACAGCAGTCCACAAATCCTACTTAAACAAACTTCTGCACAGCCTTGGAAAGCATATGCCTACCAGGTATAAGTAAATTCTAATGCATACAGTTTTAAGACCTTAGATATTGAATCTTATTAACAGTCCACACATGTTTAACATGTCATTATATAGATGGCAGAACTGCTGGAACTTACTTGTTATCTTCTCAAATGCAAACGCAAAGAAAACATAAGATAACTACTCATTCTTATGATGAGTAGGTAAACCATTGCCATTCCTCAAAGGTCTTATTGAAATAAAATTGTGCTCAATAGAAATCAAGAGCAAATACTTATGGAGGTAATACATAAACAAGACAATAAGTCAGCTTTCCAAATTCCCAACTCTACCAGTCCATTCCCAGCTTTTGAAGATAAGTCCTACAGGGACTCCTTAAGCTAATGACTGGATGCAATGTTATCTTTAACAGCCAGCAAAGCAGCCAGCAAAGCATTTATTCTCTGAACTTGGTTATTCCCTCTTAATCTGTGTCACAGTTTTGGACCAAAACATGCCATGGCAAGTAGCTCCAATACGTAATTATGTACAACAGTATATTTTTCTCTTTATAAATGCTTCATTGGACATATTCTATCTCAAATGCAGTGGACTATTATGTTTTTTTTCTAAGACACCTGTGTCTTCATAGCTCTCTGCCAGGTTTCTCAATGAAAAACTGAGACGTTTTAGGATATTTAGCCTTTCTGCATGTGGATGCAAACAACATCTTTTTTCGTTTTTTTCTTTTCTTTTCTTTTCTTTCCTTTTTTTTTTTTTGGTCCCATTGTCCACTGCAAAGCTTACATACTCCTGTTTTACTACATTCTTTATGATAGAAATGGAACACAGATGTAAAAAAGACCAACATAAACATTATGTTTTCCTAAGGTTCTCTATTCTATCAGTCATCTTACACAACTGAACAGTGAGATGACATTTTCTAAGAGATAATTCTCTGATCCCTTTCCTGAGTTGCACTAAAGTTCCCATGTGCAGTCCAGACAGCTTATTTAGAGAAGTCCCTGTACCACCAGGAACTCACACTCATAACCCCATTAACAAGATGCTATGATAGGTGCAAGAAATCAGGCAAGGAAGGCAGATAATCAGCATGATTGTGTAAGCATCTCCTCGCTGAACTGAAAAGCAAGGAAGTTCACAAGCAGTGGAAGAAGGAACACACGCCTTGGGAACAACACAGGAATTCTGCCTGGGGTTGCAGGAATGGGATTAGGAAAGCCAATGCATGGCCAGAACTGAAACTTCCACAGGTATGCTGGATGAAAAAAAAGAGAATCAAAGAAAATGAAACCCTGAGCAAGATAAGTCAGGTGATCTATTAATGATTGACAAAAAAAAAACTAAGGTATTCAGCAACTCTTCTGCTTCAGTTTTCACTGAAGTCTTCACAAATCTCTGCTGTCCCTAAAGACCAAGACAGGGCCAAATTGAATGAAATACAATCCATTGTAGGAGACTCATAGGATCACAGAATGGCTTAGATTGGAAGGAACCACAAATTTCATTCAGTTCTAACACCACTGCATGGGAAGGGTAGCTACTCATTAGATAAGGTTACCTGTGTCCCCATCTAGCCTAGCCTTGAATAACTTCAGTGATGGAGTCCACAACTTCTCCAGGATTCCTATGCCAGTGCCTCACCATCCTGTGAGTAACATCTAATTTAAATCTCCCCTTTTTTATTTTAAGCCATTCCCCTTCTGCTATCACTATATGCCATGTCAAAAGCCCTCCCTTCTGCTTATAAGCTCTCCTCAAGTACTGAAGGGTCACAATGAGGTCTCCCTAAAGCCTTCTTGTCTCCAAGCTAAACAAGCTCAGCTCCCTCAGTGTGTCAGAAGAGACAGTCCCAAGAGAGCATACCCCCTGTGATAAAGGAGAACTGGCTATAACAGACACAGAGAAGAATGAGCTACTCAGTGAGTTCTTTGCCTCAAACTTCATTAGCAGCCAGGATTCTCATTTTTCTCACATCCCTGAAACTCAGAGCCCTGAACCTCCATGTAGAAACTGGGAAAGCAAAATCCCCCTCACTATAAGAACAGTTCAAGTCCAAGACTGCATCATGAGACTGAATGGGTAAAAGTATAGGGCTGGATGATATGCATCTCAGAGTCCTGAAGGAACTGGCTGATGCAGTTGCCAAGCCATTCTCCACCATATATGAAAAGTCATGGCTATCAAGCAAAGTCCCCAGTGACTAGAAAATGGGAAACATCACTCCCATTTTCAAGAAAAACAGAAAGGAAGAGTCAAGGAACTAAAGGTCATTGAGACCCACCTCTGTGCCTGGGAAGATCATGGAATAGATTTTCGTAGAAAACATTCCGGGGCACATGAGGGATGAGTGGGTGATCTGAGACAGTTTGATACAGTCATCACAGCTTCACAAAGGGCAGATCAAGCCTGATCAATCTGATGGCCTTCTATGATGGAGTGATAGTATCAGCGGACAAAAGGAGGACAACCAGTGTCATTTACCTGGACTTTTGCAAGGTTTTCAACATGGTCTTGCACTACAATCTCAAAATTGGATAAATATGGGTTCAAAGGGTCGACTATTCAGTGGATAAGGAATTTGTTGGGAAGTCTGCAGCCAGAAGGTTATGGTAAAGAGCTTTATGTCAAGGTGGAGGCCATTGAGGAGTGGTGCTCTGAGCAGTCTGTCCTGAGACCAGTTTTAGTATCAGTTACACAGATGATGGGATTGAGTACACCCTTAGCAAGTTTGCCGATGACACTAAGCTGAGTTTTGCAGTTGATGCAATGGAAGGAAGGGATCCCATTCAGAGGGACCTTGACAAACCTAATGAGGTTCAAAAAGGCTGAGTTAAAGGTGTTGCACTTGTATCAGGACAATCCCAGGCATCCCAACACAGGAAAGATGTGGCTTGTCAAGAGGGTCCAGAGGAGGACCACCAGGATGATCATAGGGCTGGAGCAGTTCTGTGAGTACAGAATGAGAAAGCTTGGCTTGCTCAATCTGGAGAAGGTCCTGAGGAGATCTCATTATGGCCTTCCTATATTTAAAGGGAGCTTACAAACAGGAGGGAAACAAACTTTTTACATGAGTAGATACAGATAAAACAAGGAAGAATGATTTTAAAGTAACAGAGATTTAGATTAGATGTTGGGGAACTTTTTCATTGAAAGACTGGTGAGGTGCTGGAACAGGCTGACCACAGAAGTTGCCTCATCTCTAGAGACATTCAAGGCCAGGCTTAACAGAGTCCTGGGCAGCCTGATCTAGTACTTGATGTAGCTGTTGGCAATTGTGTCCAAGGCAGGGGGTTTGGAAAGAGATTGTCTTTGAGATCACTTCCAATTGAAGGCCATTCTATGATTCTTTCCTAATAAGAGAGGATCTCCAACCTTCATCATCTTCATGGCCTTTTTCTGGACCTTCTTCTGGATTTCAAGAGGTTGGCCATGAGCCAGCAGTATGCCCTTGTGGCCAAGAAAGCCAGTTGTATCCTGGGGTGCATTAAAAAGAGCGTGGCTGGCAGATTGAAGGAAGTTATCCTCCCTCTCTACTCTGTCCTGATGAGGCCACATTTAGACTACTGTGTCCAAGTCTGGGATCCTCAGTTCAAAAAGAGAGGTGTCTCCTAGAAGGAGTCCAGCAGAGGGCCACAAAGATGATAAAGGACCTGGAACATATCCCATGTGAGGATAGGCTGATTAACCTAGGTCTGCTCAGCCTGGAGAAAAGAAGACTGAGGGGGGGGTTGATAAATGCTTATAAATATCTAAAGGAAGGTGGGAGGCAAATGGGTGAGGCCAGGTTCTTTTTGGTGGTGCATAGCAATAGGAAAAGGAGTAACGGCCTAAAACTTGAATTTCTGTAATAACATGTGGAAGAACTTCTTTATGGTAAAACTAACAGAGTGCTGGAACAGGTTTCACAGAGTGGCTGGGGATCTCCTTCCATGGAGATAATCAAGAACTGTCTGCATGCCTACCTGTGCAACCTACAGTGGGGTACCCTGTTTAGTAGGGGGTTTGGACTTAGTATCTTGAAGTCCCATCTAACTCCTGCAATTCTGTGATTCTGTAAGGTGCCTCTGCTCCTGGCAGGGGCTTATACTAATTGATCTTTAAAGATCCCTTCCAACCCAAACTATTCTATGATTCTAAGATTTTCACATGTATATGTAAAGTCTTTAATTTTTTCTTACTGAGCGTTACTTTTTATGTGGCAATATTTGACTTAGTTTGCTCTTCCTCTGCTATTTCGGTAACAAACTTCTACAGTTCTTTCTGCCAGCTTTATATTGGAGTATCTAGATAGACTGATTCAAATTATCCAAAAAGATTTTCAGTCCATACTTATTCAAAAAAATCTTATGAGGCGGCCCCAAACTCCAGGATGTCTCCTTCTAATATCAAAGCTAACAAATAATTCCCATTTTACCTTTTAACCAAGATACAAATAAAAAAAAATCTAAAATATTGAAAGGAAAATTTTAAAACATCAGGACATTTTACCATAGATACTGAGTGCAGCCAGCATACTTTTTAAAAACTGTTTTTCTTTTTTTCTCAAAGGCAACACTGTGAAATAGAAGATTTCCACATAGATACAAGTGTAAACAGAGAAAAATAATCAAAATAAAACTGCAATAAGGGAAGAGGAATGAAAAGGAAAAAATGTAGAATAAAAAAGAGACACTCAACTTCCTCCCTTCGCATTTTTGTACCTGTACACCAGAAATAGAAAACTTGGTTGGATTTCGTATAATTGCAGTTGAAGTTGAACAGGTCCTAAGCTATTCTGTTTAGAACAACTTGGGAGAAATCTCTTAATATGGTTTAATGTCTTTCATATCCTCTAACACTATTAGTACAAAAAATAAATGAATGAAATGCTTACAATAATTCAACCTTCTAAGACTCTGAATTAGTTTGATCCATTACCCAAACTTCCTCATAGCATGGTTTCAATCAACAAGTTTTCCATAGGTTTGTTTCACATGGCATAGAAAATTACTAATATTCTTGATCACATTTAAAGGCTTAAATTTTGGATAGGAGAAGAAAAGTCTTTTTTAAGACATACACAAAAAATACTTTCAGTCTTTAAAATTACATGGATAAATTATAAGAGTACCTCATGAAAGCTTCACGGAACTCTT
The DNA here is from genome assembly GCF_987193195.1 of Phasianus colchicus. NCBI lineage: Eukaryota > Metazoa > Chordata > Aves > Galliformes > Phasianidae > Phasianus > Phasianus colchicus. The sequence goes on from NC_143476.1 coordinate 15,455,229, forward strand.
TTGTACACAGTTAAATAACATTTGACTTTGAAAGGACACACCTTCTTTGGCAACAAAACTGAATGGAGCTTTCCAAAGTAAATCATAATCTTGTTAATTATAAAGCCAGAAACAGGTTGCAAACTGAACGTCAGCGGTTTCAGAACAGTTCTCACAGAATATTTTCATAAATAATAGCATGACAGAATAGCCCTGAGTTGGAAGGGACCCAAAATCGTCATCAAGTCCAACTGCTGGCACTTCACAGGACAACCCAAAAATCAAAACATATTTCTTAGAGAACTGTACAAATACTTCAATAGGCTTGATGCAATGACCACTTCCCTGGGGAGCCTACTCCAATGCCTGATGAAATTCTCAGTCAAGAACCTTTTCCTAATATCCCATGTGGACATACCTGACTTAGCTTCTTGCCATTCCCTCTTTCAGAACCACTGTGCTCATGTAAACTACAAACAAGCCTTGATACAACAGTAAAATTAACTACAGTTAAGATCAAAGAAGACTTTCTAAATTTTAGAATGTTAAGAGGGAAGACAAATAAGATTATTCTTTATGGAAGATAGTTTACAGATGCAAGTGATCAAATTACTGAGTTGAACCTCAGAACTCAGAACCTTCTCTGGTCAATACATACCTGGGAGGGCAATGTATAATATACCATCCTCTCTGCCCAAACCCTAAATGGATCCAGATCTCACGTCATAGCAATTTAAATCAATTACTGTCAGGGATCACATGTAGCATGTTATGGTATACAAACAAGATTGTTTTAATGTATGTAGAATGATATATTGCCTGTATCCTTATATTAATTAAATAAGATTAACTGATTGAAAAAAAATCAATAAATTGAGCTGGAGACAATGATTATCAGTCCTATGTAATTCCTTCTAAAACATGCTTTAAGAAATAAAATGTCTGGTACATAGGTACACATATTTTAAGTGGTTAAAATCTGATGACTAATATATGAGTTATGTGTGGCACTGGTCTATTAAAAAGTTCAGAATTAATGAACTGTACAGATATAATCATGGCTTTTCACTGTGTAAAAAATTTAAAAACTGTTACCTTCACTGAATGAGAGGCACAAGTTAATTACCAGAGAAAGAGTAATAGTAAAAGCTTTTACCAAAGCTTTTTAAAGGTTTACAAACTGAAGCTACTGCTGCAATATTACTTAAAAAGGAGAAGTAGGAGTCACAGACTCAAAATCATATTCAAAGGGAGACATTTTAGCCAAAAAGGGAAGCAAATTTTCAGATTACCAAGAAAACCAGAGTAAGATTTGTAGTATAATAAATTAATGTCTGACTACTTCCTAATATTAAGAAACACAAACTGGCCTCATTTTCTGAAGACGATCTTTTCTACTAATTTGTTACAGATTTGCTATTGTATGCTTTATTGCTACTGCCAACTGTTTAAATTATATTTTTTTAGCATAAGCACAATTTTAAAAATACCTTTATATAAATAACATAAAGAATGGCTTAGTTGATTCAAATATCTGGAACACATAAAAAACCATTTCATTTTAAAGTAAATATTAAAAAAGCTTCACTAGGGAACCCAGTTCTAGGAAATAGGAAATATATTTCACAAAACAGTATGCTTAAAAAAATGATTATACGAATATTTCAGATTTCCCAGGGTGCTGTGTACTGTATCAGTATTTTAAAAAGCTCCCTGCTTTTCAAGATCAGTTTTGAGATAGTCTGTATTTTCGAAATGGAAATTTTCCATAATTTCTTAAACCTTAAAAAAAATGCTCATCTTGAAACTTGAACTTCTGTGTCATTTCAAGATTAAATGTTTTCTGTAATTTGCCAAAGAATGAATAAATACTTATTGCTCTCCTATTTTAATACCAATATGGTGTATACTTTTTTTAATTGTGTCTCTTACTCTGCTTCTAACAAAATCGGACTTTTCACCCATAAGAAATGAGAATGAATTGATATTATGCTGCAAAGTAAGATGATCCAATTAATTGTCAAAACTGCTTCTATTGCTATGGAGTGCAACTTCACAGATTTTAAAATACTATAAGCCAATACCTCTGTACACTTGAGTCAAAATGTATTAGCATCATAGAGCAAAATGTATAATAGAGGTAATTAAAAATTATGTTACTCCATCCGAGTAGTAGAAATACTCCTGCAGGTGCTTATCTCTCTTGTTGCCTTCCTGACATCTAGGTTTCAGTTCCCACATTCATAAAATGTGCAGCTGCTCAAGTTGCCCCCATGTCCTGTACCTATATGAACACTGCAACACCTTTGACTTCATCTCTTGTCTCATTCCATTCCATCAAACTATTGGGGTTTTTTTTTCAGAACATGCTTCTAGGACTTGTGTAACATCAATGTCTCTCCCTATTTGATCTAGTCATAATACATTATCGGTGCTTTTCTTCCTCTTACATGGATTCCAGTCTGACATCCTACCCAATTAATCTGATTTTCCTATAGTTTGATTTCTGGTATTTTCTTCCACTTATCTGGTTACCATTCTCCTTTCAACAAGCAGATGCAAAATCTTCTACGAGATATACAGTTCTAATTCTAATACATCTTCAGTCCTGCTTTCATTTCTACTAAAAATGAGAAAAACAAAACTTTCTTGCTTTCTTTTGCAATTTCTTATACCCATTCTATGGAAATAACACTGTGTGGTAGTAACATATAACTGTTCATAGATGATTAGTACATCAGCATAGTAATACATTTCCACACTTTCTGTAATCTGTGTGATTACTGGAAAACATCTCAAATGTTATCATTAAATAACCAAGAAATATGAAAGTTTTTAATGTTGGTGAGACCCCACTCACAGAACACTTTTAGAATTTTTAATTTTTTTATTTTCTTTGAATTCTAGTGTAGCCTACATTCTCTTTTGTGTGATATAAGAAGAGGGAAGGGGATTGAAAGAGGTGTTAGTCATCTGGGATTTGGCTGTAATTTTTTTGTTTGTTTTGCATGTTTGTGTGTTCATTTTCTAAAAAATCTATTACTCTATGATAAAGATATTATTATTTATAATAATAACATATTATATATAATAATAAATATATATAATAATATATATATATAATATATAATAATATATGACCTATAAGGATTTCATGTGAAAAAATTGTATGTTGTTTCACTCTAAGAGAGATGAACTATCAGAACGAAATATCTTGGGATTGGTAACAAAAGACACCAGTAACACTCCTTATAAGAAAGATGAATTCACTGAACTAACTCCTTTATCATTTAGAGGAGCAATGGATGAGCTACCTCAAGAAGAATCTCCCATTATGCTTTTTTTTCAGCTAGAATTATTTTATTTAAAAATACAATCTTTATTTTTGAATGTCTATCTTAATCAGTGCAGCTAAGAGGATATTTTTCTTAGAATACACATAGAATTTTACAATCACAGAGTGGGAAGGGACCTCTGCAGGCCATCCAGACCAGTTCCCCTGCAATGAACAGGAAGACCACAGCTAGATCAGGTTACATCTGGCCTTATCCAGCCTCACCTTGAAAGAATCCAGGGACATCAACCACATCCCTGGGCAACCTGTTCCAGTGCCTCATCACCCTCACTGTAAAAGACTTTTTCCTTAATCTAACCTAAATTTACCTTTTCTGAGCTTAAAAACATTTCCCCTTGTTCTATTACCACAGACCTTGCTAAAAGGTCTGGTGGTTACGCTGCCCTAAATAAGAGCCCCTGATGAGTTCTTTCAAGAGCATGTTTCAACATTTTTGCAAGCTGTTTCCAATTCAAAAATTCATTGATTTTATTGGGATGGTCTTCAGAAAGTTTGAACTCTCTGAATGCAAACTAAAAAGGCTGAGTGTCAGGTCTTCCCTCTTCCACTGAATTCGCTACCTAAACTGCCTTTGCAAAGTCTGCAAGATGCATGGTACCCAAGAACTAGAGGGGGTTCCCTTGTCTCACATATACAATAATAGATCCTGGCGAGTTCCTGATAAAGAGAGCTGAGTAAAAGATGACTGACTTGCTGAAAAACTCATGTATGGTAGGGTACCATCATCCTGAGAACATAAAGCCCTCAGTAGAGACTGAAAACAGAAACAGGTCTTTTTGCGGTTTAAGTCTTATAAAAGGGAGCTGTGAGATGGATTCCAACAAAAAAATTGCACAAAGGCATGTGGAAGAAGAGTGAGCCTTGGCCTCAGCCCTTGTATCTGTGGGGCAGACTTTTCACTGTCTAATGTGTTTTTGTGGATCATTCACAACTCTCCCTAAAATACAAAGATTATTATATTGGTGAAAGTGCCTATGTGTTATTTCTTACCCACCCTATTTTCCAAACTCCAGAGGAAAGTAAGCATTCATTACGTGATCTATATAATTGCATTACACTGATGGTTTTTTCCCTTAAATACCTATGAGACACAGAAATTCATGCATTTCTAGTGATTAGCTACATCTCATAGGAGCAATGCCGTTTAGTCAAATGCAGTAAAACAAAGGGTAAGGTAAGGAGGATTGCATCTTAGAGTTTTGCTGGGTGCAAGAAATTTAATAAATTTTCAAGACTTTTAATATGTATCTAGAAGAGGAGGGAAGTTAAGGCTAATAATAGCAGAAGTCTGGATTTGATGACATAGCACATGTATTGTAGTATTTCTTCTGCTTTCCCAATAAAATGCACTGAGCATGCACTAATTCATTTGATGTTTTATGACATGCTGGGCAGAAAAATCTGGGAGTGTGTAGGGAGGAACTGTTCTTTTTGGTTCAGATTTTTTTTCTCTAAATTTACTTGGAACTCACATCTAATTAGGTTCTGCTTTGTTGTACCTTTGGACATGCAACTATCACCAGTAAAAGAGGTTTATTCTGAAAACTATAGAATTTAAAGTTATCCTGATCATTTAAAAAAAATACTTCATATCAAAGATATGTGTATACTGCACATAGTGTATTACCATATGGAATCATTTCCTAGGGAGCTTTTACACTTCCATATTTCGGCCTAGTCCAAACTACTGTAACTAGAATGTCATAGCAGTGTCATAGGAAAACGCATTTTTCAAAAGCCATATATGAGCACTGCAGTTACTTAGTCATTGGCATCAACTAGATACACATCTGAGTGACAGTATTCTTAACAGAGAAGGAGTGAGATCTCTATAGAAACCAAGACAGGAAACAAACTTCCCCTTGCTTCTTAATGTCAGTTAAAGTACAGTCCATGAAAACATGGTGGCGTCATCTCTTCCCTCCTTTCCCTTTCCCTTCCTCCAGAGAAGTACTATGAATCTGGTAATGCCAACCACCAGTCACAGGACAGAACCCAACTACACAAGGTGTTAGAGAAACAGAAGGATTATCCCTCCCTAAGTGGCTCATGTGCAGCATAAAGATACTTCAACTAGCTTTAAATCAAGCAACATCAAGTAGCCACAGTAATTCACCAATAGTGGCATACAGCTGAACGTGAGATAATTCATCCTGCTTCTCAGTGAACTCTTATCACTGCTCTGAATAATTAGATAAAAGATAGCTACGCAGGATTACACAGAGTGATTTTCTGGATATGACAAGAGAAAAAAAGATAGATAAAAGTGAGGAAGCATAGGAAATTGGACTTCTAAAACTTATTTTTGCTTGTGTTTTGCAGATCTTTCCTGGATGTTTGTAGAGTAGTAGTGGGCCCTAAGCAGCCAACTTCAATTTATTCAGCATTAGCTTTTATGGACAATGATGTCCTAGATAATTCCCTAGATATTTTTTTTTTGTATCTCCTAATGCATTGGGCTACACTAAATATTTGTACATTACGACAAACGTTGGAGGAAATGTTTAAGTATTAAAGATCTACAGCTTTCACACACACACACACACAGAAGTAAATAAATATACCTTTGGCATTTTGCTAAGTTGGATGAAAGGCATATTCTTTCACCTCATCTTATTTTATGGTCTTTATTGTATACACGTTGGTCTGATTCCTTATCAGTTATGATTTATATCCAAGCTACTTAGAACCTTTGCAACAGAATGGAGACCTGACGCCAACTAAACTCTCTGCTTTATTTTTGTCTTTGCAACGCTAGGTGTTAACCAAGTTATACTTTCATAATATAGTATAGTTGTAACACCCCCTAAAAGTAATTTGACAACCATTTAAGAGACTTCTGTTTAGAGATTGCAATGCCAGCATTTTATTAAAAATGCATTCTAGTAAACTGCTTAAATTGAAGCACAGTTTTAGGTAAAAATGTTCTCACAGCTGATGCTTTAACTGAAAATGGTATCTGAAAATACAGAATCAAATGGTACATGATCAAGTGTTAAAAATAATATATTTTTTAAAAATAGTATACTTTCTTCTTTTATACAGTAAAATACAGAAAAATGCTTCAAATTAGTAGCATTTAACTATCCTCCCCCCGAAGAAGACCAAAACTCATCAAAACATTGCACTTTCTCTTCTCTGAGACCGAAGAAATGCTGGAAGACCTGTTTTTTATAAAGTAAAAGGAAAGTTCTATTTACTATTCCTGAGACTCCTATTACTTGGGAATTTCAACCAGGACTAAGACTATGAGCGAATGGCATCAATGTTAAAGGGAGTTTGCTTATGCAAAACTATACAGGTGTATCAACCAGATATGTTTTTTGTTTTTTTTTTTAAAAAGCCTCATTCTGCTGTATTAATAGCGTTGAAACAATCAGCTGAGGTCACTGTGTTAAAGGCAAAAGCTGTTTCCAAAATGATTCATATTTCTGACGTATTAGGTAAAACAGAACACGAATTTATTCAAGCTGAGGAAATTGCTAACTCTCCATTGACACAAGCATATTTTTCTAAAGTGAATGCTGTGAAAGGTTTATGCTAAATAAATCTGGAAATACAAGTTTTCTGTTTTCCATTTTGTTGCTCTCAGTGTTACTAGGACATTCCGCTACCTAACATAAATCTTTCAGAAGATTAAGTATGTTCACAACATTTTTAACAGTACACATACTGTACACTTGTGGACTTTTGACAGGGGATGAGAGAAGATATTATCTGAAGACTCAGATAACATATTGCAACAGATAATATAAAGATTCAGGTCCTACTGATTAAAGACATTCCAATTGGCACCAACAGAAGACATACATCATTTTACAATCTGCACTTCCTGTAACATCTTACTGTTATAGGTAGCTCACTACTACTGTGTTTCTACACAAATGGTTAGCTAATAGCAAACAAATCTAATGCAAAATAAGTATGTCTCAGAGACTCAAGATCTTAACTACTACAGTGGAAAGGTAGAAAAGAGAAATTCAAATGTGAGCAGTTGCTTCAACAAGCAGTCCTCGCAAATTAATTTTTTAGCCTGATCTTGAAGGGAATGAGAAAATATCTGTTGATCTCCATCTGCTGGTACGAAGGTTTGTGCAGTATCCACTAACAAACTGCCACGTGAATTATTGCTCATTTCAGTTATATAAATGTGATACTATGGCAGGATGCATGCACAAAAAAGCACAGTGCGTATGAGCCCCACTTCACATTTTGTGCAGATTCTTTTAGAACAGTCTTAGTTTCATGAAAACGGACAGCGCAGTGATAAATTTAGCCCCTAAACACTGAATGGTGAACCAGGGTCTGAAACCTTAAGAAGAGCTGCGAGAATCAGTGGTGGAACAACTGCATCTCCCTGCTGTGTAGGAACAGGAGACGAGGACTGCACACATGAGCAGCAGGGAACGAAAAACAACGAAACAGAGAGTGCTACAGCCAAATAAGCGTGGGAAGCTCCAGAGCACTTTGGTCTAGTTCATTTTGTTGACAAAACAATTGCCTTGTGATTCTCCACCCAGAAGGAAACTTACGGGGTCGTGACAATTAACAGTGCTGAAATCAGAATACGGCAGTTGTCAACGGTGGTCCTGCGCTGACAAAGAGATACTACAGGAGAATCTAGCTTATTGTTTCATAGAAATATGAGGATAGCCAATGAAGGAGGAAATTCAAGGCATTCTGGATTGACAGCCTCAAACAGGCAAGCCCCAGAACTCTGCCGGCCTAGCAGAGATTTCCAAACACTACCAAAAATAGCATGATATTAGGTTAGCAAAGCTAAAACCCAGACAGAATTAATTCAAGCCAAGGGCTTGAAACAAGAGGCAATTCTACAAGTATAATTGTGATAAAAAAGAAGGAAGAGGTAGGGAAGAGGTGGGCCCTCTCTGTAAGGAAACTGGAGACATGGTCATCATGAGGGGTACTGAGAAAGCTGAGGCACTCAAAGACTTGCTTGCCTCAGTCTTCACTGCTAGGGGCTCTAGCCTCACCACCCAAGTTGCAGAAAACAATGGCAAGAACTTGGAGAAGGTACATCTGCCTGGTATAAGTGAATGTTTTTAATAAACTACATCACCTTTTGTAAAATGTAATAAAATTTCAAACTAATTCTTTTTTTTCTGTCTACCTTTCATAATTATCAAATACAAAGTGTTAATACATTTTGTGTTTGATCATCAAGATAGTCACAACTTTTCTCCAGGTAAGAATGTAAAATCTCACATATGCTGCAAAACAAACTTTCTACCAATAAGGAAAAAAACATCAATCTTCTGAAATGCCTTTTAGAAAAGAAATTGGAAGATTAGCTTCTCGTATTTTTTTTCAAAGAATAATATCTGATACAATGAAAGTTTAGAAACCTTTTTATTTTTTGTTCTAGTCTACAGAGTTCTTGCTTAATGTTAACTTTAAGACATTATATCATCGTATAAATCACTCTTCTATTCTACTCTCTCTTCTATGAAACAATGGAAAAGTACTAACTGAAGAGTGCATAAGCTCTCTACTTGGAGCAGAACAAGACAGGAAACACAGACATCACAGACAGCACAGTCTTTGCTATATAAATAGGTAAAAACTTTGCCTATACAATAGAATACTGGCACTTACTTAAGTGGATACCCACATACAGTTTGAAAACTATGAGTCTTGGTGTTTAATGAATAAATACAAAAGACAATATTTTTCTCTTTAGTACTCATCAAAGAGAATGACTACAATTCAACATTACATCCCTCTCCAATACTTACATCTGTCCTGTAATGCTCCTTTCTGATGAATTTCACTTCTGCTTTGTATAAAATGCTACAAAGAACACTCTGTGTGACTGACATACGTTCACAGTTATGCTAGTATTTCACACAGAATTGCTGTATATTTTTTTATTTGGTAGTCAGGAGTTTGTATTTTGGTGTAGCTTTTTGTGTTTCCTTTTTTTTCCCCTCTGGGTTGGTTTGTTTGTTGTTGTTATTGTTGTTTTGGGGGATTTTTTCCAAGCTCTGGTCAGCTGGGAATTGTAGAGCTTTAACACATATCTTAGTCTGTTCACCTTAGCTGAAAACTTTACAACTGCAGAGACAACTTTGGTGATAAATGGCGATTCTATTCACTCCAAGGTTCAAACAAAGAAGAAGTATTTGTCATGCAAATCCTTTGAATAGATTCATTTAATCTGATTTAGATAAACTACAAGTAATCCAGATTTGATCTTCAACTTAAATAAGCATACGTTGCTGAAGACTTTCCTAATCATATCATTTATCTCAGATGGAAAGAAGCTTTTTTCCACTTATAGGACAAAAAGAACTGAACTGTATGCATCAAGTACTCACAAAAATTCACCTAAGAGCAAGATACCAATCTGGGGAATAACACTATGCATTTTTTATCAGTAGCTGACACAAGAAACATTCAATTCCTTATTTAGAAAGATTCTTAACTGATATCCATCTTACAGACATACCTGCATAGACTTGGGATGATTAAAAAAAACGAGGGATGACAAGCAAGAAAATAGTTAATAGTCCCTTACTGTCATCCATAAAATTCTAATTGAAACGATTTAGGTTCTGAATACTTGTATTTACACACAAAACTGATATAGGTTCCTATTAGCCAAATGAAATTCTAGGATAAAAACGCGCCATGGCATGCTTCATCTATTGTTTTTAACTAGGTCTAAGCTTGAATTGCCTTTTCCACCATACATTTATACTGAAAATATGTCTTCCCAAAAGGTGCTAATTACGCTGTGAGAAGACCTCAGTGCATCTAGTACTCATTTTAATTGTAGATACCAGAAGATGCCTTGCAAAATAGTACATTTCCTGTGTTTCTGAACAGTTACATAGTTCATAAACACTGTGTTAAGCAAGTACATTACTACAGAAGATTAAAATCTACATACTCTCAGCAAAGATAAATCCACTGCATTAAAAAGCATCATATACTTGCTCCTTTCGATTGTGACTCAATTAAGAATACTACAATTTCTTCTTAAATTGAGTTTGAAAAGAAAAAAATATACAAGGAGTATTTTAAAAAATGAGATAGATATACTCTAGTTTAACACTATTTAGTGTTTCTAACTATTTGCATATATCTAACAAACTATTCTCAGTATTTTAGACATCTTCCTTTTATTTAGTTACTGCTACCCACCAGAGATGCTGTTGACATAGTATAGCTTCACATACATATTTATCTAACACTCATTTTATGACATGGTCTATACACACAGCCTCTTACATTTATTTACTTACCGACAGTATCACATGGTTCGTCTTTATGTACACAGAAATCCTTCCTAGAATTGAGGGTGGAAAAAAGAAAAATGTTAAGTAAGCCAAGTTGTCAGTCCTATAATGACTGTGTGACCTATTTACAAATACTTCATATGGCTCAATGAATAAACACAGAACGCTGTTATCCCAACAAAGAGCGTGGTGAAGCAAAGGCCAGGATTACCCACAACACTTTTATTCAGTATACTCTCGGAAGAGATTTAAGAGTAGTCAGGTGACAAAATATGTACCACATATTTAATTTGCATTATACATAGTTCTTGTTTTTTTTTTTTCTTTTAACCCATTTCTATTTCTTGAAATATAGCATTCTAAAGTTAGTCTTCAGAAATGTGCACATGAAATGAAAATATCTTAATATCAGATCCAAAACCAGCATTTTAATCCAGGATTAAAATCAGAGTAAGAAAGCTTTTGTGGCTTATCAAGTTATCAAGACTAAAAGAGAATTTGGTACAAGTGCATGCTGGCAAAGCATTTCTGCTAGGGCAGCCATTCTAATAGTGGAAGATTTAAAATAAACTCATGAGGAAAAGACTTTCACCAATACCATTTTTAGTCCATCCGCAGATCTACAAATAAGACCGTATGATTGCATCAAGCAGAATAAATATCTTAGCCCTGCTTTAAACAATATTTGCTTGGAATTCATTTTAAATTCACACATATTTTACCTGTTCTCTGAGAGAAGCAACAAAGTTACATAAAAAAAAACCTTAAAGATATGCAGGAACATAGAGAAAAAAACAACATACATCATCGCACTACATACATCACCTAATAAAAGTACTATCTTCTTATCTGAAATTTATTCTGATCCTGACATGTACTCATATAAAGAATATTCTCCCCTCTTACTCTCAATTTCTGCACAGGTCATTATGGGTTGAAAATATTCCTTTTTTACATTCTGTCTATGAAGCTAGATATATAAATTGATACAGGTAAAGATATGCATAAGCACACATCAGCGCTCACAGACAAACATACTTGTATCTATCGTCAGCAGCAGCAATTATAAGTGGAAACTAACTGATACCTGATATACACTCTGGAAAGACGTACCCAGTACAGAAATTTCCTGTTTCTATATTACTTGAGCTATTAAATATCTTTGCATGAATAATCATATTCATTTTTTATATCTGGGAAGTATTTCATGTGTGCATACTGATCATCGTTAAGTATCTGTAATACATTTCTTAATAGCTATTGTTGTTAAAGGCTTAAGAATAAAAACTTAAGATGGAAGTCAGTGAAGCTATGAATCAGACTGCACCTCACTTTTCAACCTCACATTTTACTTTTTTGTTGAACTGGACCAGTAATTAAGGATCTTTCTCTTTCAAAAATATCTTACATGTGTATTTATTTTCCAGTAACTAAATATGTGCTCCCAGGGCTTGAGACACAAGAGTAGACTGATGATAATTACCATTTTTACAAATGCAACTACTCGAAGAGATTTTTCTTTGTTTCCCACAGACTACTGTCACACAGTGATTTAGGCTCAAAAGCGATCTCAGGAGACTGGTAAATTTTTGGCACTTGTGAAAGGCCACACAGTTAGAGACATGAGATTATAGCTTTTTATTCTCTAGTCACCACTGACAAAAAATTACCGGCTAGAAAAGCAAAGCGGCAGTGCTAGAAAGAAATTATGGTAGAATCAAATCTTTATCCTAAGTGATAAAGAAGATGTAGGAATTCATTTAGATGAGCATTGGAAACAGAGACTGAAATGATGTTGAAGAAACTATAATCAGACACAGAGAGAAGTACTTTTACGTTATCAAAGCTGTAAGAAATTGCTTTAATGCAGTGGGCTTTAACAGTTTCCTTTGTTCAGTGCTATGTGACACAAGGGACTTACTGTGTTGTTAAACATGACAGAAAGATTAGAAATATGGCACTTCTGATGAAGCAAGAGAACACGTGCAGAAACGATCTAAGGCCATAGATTATCTTTCATGCATAGTCATTCAACTACCATAAATAGTAACTGATGTAATGAAGTTAAAAAAAAAAAAAGAGAAAAAAAAAGAAGAAGAGCATACCTGAAATTTAAAAGATCATTTGGCATTTTAAAACTACCAATATCCAAGAGGTTTCTGCTTATGTAATAGCTCTGCTCTCAGATACTTAATGAGGTGCTTTTGTTTTGTTTTTCCTTCTTGCCCAAATCCATCTATGATTAAGCTATGCATCCAGAGTTTCATTATGGAACTTTGGGGAAACAGTTCTGCTGTGATTTGGTAAGAGGAAGGCAAAATAAACCATTCTTAGTTCCTTATTTACATTGAAAGAATATAATGTCTACTTTAATTTCCAAGAATACTTATTCAGGAAACATTAGTAAAAATTTAAAACTCTAGCTAGATCTACAACTGACTTGTAAAGAAACTATTCTTTAATTCCTACAAGATAACTTGCACATTCCATCAAATTATAACTACATTTCCATGTGTGTATATATATGTAGCTTACACAGAATCACACATAGAATCATACACATGTATGTATACACCTCTCTCTCTGTATATATATATGTAATTGACATATGGAAATTACACAAAAGAGGACACTGACTCTTAGATATAGATGAAGTGGTATAAATAAATAAAATGGTATAAATAGGGCAATAAAGCACAATACAAAGACTTCAGGAAAGCCACTGACATCATTTGCCTCTGTTCTTTTCCTTCTTAGCAAAGTAGGGTTGATAGTAGCATTATCATTAATGTACATATAGAAGTTTGAGGGGCAAGAGTTAGTAACCAGTATATATAAAATATATATAAAAGTATATACTGGTATATATAGAAAGCAAAAAAAATTGGTTAAAATACACAGAAATTTCCTTCTAAGCAGCATCCAGCTCAAAACTTCTATTACTCTAATGCACACCTGGCATGCACATGTAAAGAAAAACAAGTCCTTATTCAAGTGAGGGAAAAACAGGAGGTTTCATGAGTATTATAACTGATTTCCAAGTTTGATTGAGTTGACCAACACACTCAAAGAAAGAATGGGTAAATACTAATATATTGTTTCAAGAAATTACATTTAGTTAGTAAATTCTCAATCAATTACATATAAAGAGGCAAAGACTAATTATCCACTTTCCAAATATAAAGTATCTCATTATATACTATTTTTCAAAATAAATGCTGATGTGTAGATGGGATGTAACAGAAGGTGTAAAGAACAGCAGAAGAAGAATAAAGAAGAAAACAGACAATTTCTATGAACAGCTTGCATCAGTGCATCATTTTAAGTAACTTAACATACATTTTAGCCATGCTAGTAGAAAGACTTACTATGTACCTAAACTTGCTTGCAGTTTCATTCCATATGTTAGATGTGAGAAAAGCAGAAACAGAAGTGGTCAGACTGGATTTTAGCATTCTAACAAATATTCATTCTGGCTTTTGCCCTACTTTCAATTTCCTAACTATTTTGATGCTCTAATGTACTAAATGAGTAATGACAGCATTGTAGTTGTTCTTGTTGTTTCATGTGACGGAACATTCTGAAATTATCAGTATACTTTTTTAAAAAACAAACAAAAACCAATAAAATGAAATCAGTTTAGGAGTTAATGAACCACAGGCTAAATTACTATTTACAGGCTAACTTACTATTCAGTTCGGAATTTAAATAAACAACAATCTTACTGTTATGGATGTTTTTTCTGGAGCTCTTCACCGTTGTGATGGTAAGCTTCAAATGCATTGGTAAGTATTATTTCTAACTTAGAAAATCAAAAAACACTGCATTTAAATATTTTAAATAGCTAATTTTACTTCAGGTCTGTAACGCTGAACTGACATTAAAAATGGTAATAAGCTACCTTCCGAAATTCATGTTTCACCACATTTAAGAAGAGTGGGAAGCAAAATAGTAAGTAAATTGAATGTGTAGCTAACATCTCTAAACAGATACAGAAAAATGAGAATGCCAAGGAAGGTATTTTTGAGTTGAGTTCAATGGAATCTAAGCTCAACATTAGTATTAAACAATGTTTTGGAAGAAAATAAGAGAGCACTGCTAGTTAAGTTTAAAAATGAAATGTTAATATTATTAATACTTAATAAATTATAGATATAGAATAGCTACAATATAGAATATAAATAGGAATGAAGACAAATCATCTTTTTATATAGGACTTATGTGAATAACTCTTATTTTAATGTGGCCAAAACTTGATCAGGTATGGTGACAACAAAGAAGAAAAAAGAAAGGGAAGAAAAGAAATAAGAATTTGAAAACAGGCAGTGGCAGTTTACTTCAAAGGAGTGAATAGCATCGTTGGATAAAAGCACAGGAAAGTATCAGATGTGGCACCAGCAAAGCTGTCTGCACACTGCTGTGTCCAATTTGTGGACTTACAATCTGTGAAAAAAAGGAAATGGGTCTGGAAAGAGCTAAAAGAATGATTATACATCTGAGAAACTGTTAATCTAGAGAAAGATGAGCTGTGCCTTGATCACAGTCTACAAGTATTTAGACAGGGAGGAGATTTCAAATAACTCCTTAGCTGCAAATGTATAGAGATCCCTGGTAGAAAGCTGAAGCAACAGAGATGAAAAATACGTCAAAATTTTTCATTCTGAAAGTAAATAAAAATGGCAATAATCTATTTCAGAACAAAGTTAATTTCCTTCATTTTGTTTATTTGTTTCAAGACTGTCTAGCTTTCCTGTTCACTGCTAAAATCTGAAATGTAGTCCTGGTGACTTATACTACATAACCATAGTTTTAAAATTCAATTTCGTTTCATGTAGAGGTATTTAGCAGATCAGTAAGGGTGAAAGACATTGCAGAATGGAGCAGATATTACCTGAGTACTACAGCTCTAAAGAACATGCTGATGGAACCAAGTAAATCATGCAGATTTTCCTCAAACGTGACAAATTTTATCAACTTCACATACTCCAACACCTTGAACTTAGAAAACAAACAAATCCACAGAATCTGATAATTAAAAAATAGGGAAAAGTACTAGATATCATAAATAAATTTAAAGTGAAATGAGGTTTTGCTTCACTCATATCTTTTTTTCCTACACTTCCAAGATTTAACTATCTAGTTTGCTATAGCGGTGATATATGACTCAGATTTCATAAGAGAGAAACTGTAGATACCATAGACCTCTTCTGCCTTAATTTCAGCTACAATATACAGAACAGAAAACCTCTAAGGATTTCTTCCTCCATACCAACCGATAATAAAATCTCTGTGGTCATTAAACTCAGGGCTTAACTCTGTGCAGCTGCACAGCTTAATTTCAAAAGCAAGTAGCGTGATAATGTTCTCTAGTGTTTACTAACACATACCCTGCAAGGAACAAACAGAATGTACTGGAAGATTTGGTTCTTTCCCTATGATATCACTGGTATCAGTGGGACTTGATGGAAGTTCTACAACTGGAGAGCTGGGATGGAGGGCTACCAGCTGTTTAGGAGGAACAGACAGGGTAGGTGTGGTAGATGTGCTGTGCTGTACATAAGGGAGAGATTAGACTATACAGACCTTGCCATTTAGGATGACACGGTAGACAGTTTCTGGGTGAGGATTATGGGGATGGACTGCAAAGCACAAGTAATCATGGGGTCTTACTATCGACTGCCCACTCAGCACAGTGCCACAGATAAGATATTCTATGGGCAGTCAAGGGAAATTTCAGGATCAATTGCCCTCTTTCTTATGAGAGACTTCAAATTCTGAGACATAAGTTGGGAATGTCAATGGGAAATTCCTACAGCATATTGTCCTGTCACATGCACTAAATGAGACAATTAGGAAAAGGATGTTCTAGATCTGTTGTTTGAGAATAGGGCCTTATGGAGAGGTGATGGTAGGCAGATCTCTTGGCCACAGTGAGTTTGAAAAAGCTGACCTCAAAATTCTTTGTTGCAAGGAGAAAAAAGGTCAGCAGAATTGCCACTCTGGGCAAACTCGGAGCTTCTCAGGGAGGAAGCCAGAAGTGTCCCCTGGGAATCTGCTCCAGACGGTTTAGATGCTTGCTTTTTAAAAAATACCTTTTTTAAGCCTAGAAGCAGGCAAGTCTTACTTGCAAGTCAGGCAAGTAATGCAAAAGACTAGCCTTGGTATAAAAGGAACTGTTCTTGGAACTAAGGCAGAAAAAGAAAGGCAAGGTCAAGATTCATAGGGAGAGGACAGAGTGGCAGTTAGCACCTGCAAAAAGAAAACAAGAAAAGTCAAAGCCCAGTTTGTACTGACAGTGGCCACTGTAGAGTCAGACAACAAAGAAGGCTTTTTCAGTCTCGTCAGCACGCTGTAGTTTAATCCAACAGGCAGCAAAGCACCACACACTTGTTCATCCACTCTCTCACCTCCCGGTGGGATGGGGGTGAGAACCAATAAAAATAAAAGCAAAGTAGAACTTGTGAGTTGACATAAAAGCTAATTACTAAGAAATGGAAGATAAAAAATAACAGTAATGATAATTACATATAGATCACTCTGAAAGTAATGCCTCCTACTTATTTTCATGGGAACTTTCATGGAGTTATATAGATCAATCTGTGCCTGTGATAGGGGCAGCAGGCCCATAGGCCCCCTGGCCTCAAAATGGAAGGGAAAAGAGGAAGGGAATGGGGGATGGGAGCTGGGCCCAAAAACAGAACAGTGGCAATGATCTAAAGAGGAAACTTAATTTTACTAAAGATGATATTGGAATGCAAGATAACACAACATAATACAATATAGTTGGAATTGAGGCTAATAAATCAAATAAAATAAGAGACAGGGTGACTGAAACCGAAAGGTCTACTTTGAACTGAAGCTGCACAGCTGGGGAGCACCCACACACACTGCCAGGCAGTGAGCAAGAGAGCCAGGGAGAGAAATCCCATGACTTCATCCCGTGGCTTCTCTTTCTCTCTGAATGCGAAGTCCCCTGGGGTACACAGTTCTTGTCTTCTGAGAACCAGATATCCAGAAAGTTGTAGTCCACAGAATGGGAGTATTAACTCTTTAATTCCCTGTGCTTTACCTGATGTTATAATGTGGAATACCGACAACAAAATTATAAAACCATGACAAAACCACGACAGATTAAAAGAGAACAATGACATTATTTGATACAGCAAATTCTAAGCTGCCAAATACTATCTTTCAACATAGTCACCACCATTAGCTATGCATTTCCACAAGTGATGAACAAGAGCCTGCAAGACCCACTATTTCACAGTTGCTATGACAGGGTCCTTGCTAGGAAAATGCTGTCCACATGGTCCATTTTTCTTGGGCCAAACAGATGGAAATCAGAAGGCATCAAATCTAGACTATGCAGTGGGTATGGACAGTCCAGCCAAAATTGGCAGTGTGCTCCAAGGTCTTCAAACTGGTATGAGGTCAGGTACTTGTGTGTCGCAAGAATGGTTGTCTTCTCTGGCCTGGCTCTGGAAGTTCAAGCCTTCAGCTTAATCAGTGTCATGATGTAAGAGTCAAACTTAATGGTTTGTCCTGGTTCCAGGATATCCAGAAAGATTACTCCTTGCCTATCCCAGAAGGCCATGCACATCACTTTTTCTGATGACTGCTATGTCTTGATCTTTTTCTTAGATTAGGAATTCACATGTCCATGCACTCTTGTTTTGACTCAGGTTTGTAGTGATGATACCACATCATCAGTAATGATGCAAATCAGGAAACAGTTACCTTCAGCCTCAGATTGGTTCAATAGCTTCTAATAAATTTGAATATGATGTCATGGTGTTATTTCTGTTCCTATGTATTTTCTGGACCCATCTGAGGCAAACTATGCAATATTCCAACACTACCACCATCATCTCAAGCAAATTGAAGCCAGTATTCAGCTTTTTACACAGTTCCCTGGCTGTAATCTGCTGGTTTGTGTAAATGAGCTGATTGAGAAGCTCTTCATTTCATGGTATGACAGCTGTGCAAGGCTATCCAGAAAATGGCTTATCTTTCAAAGGGCTGTTGCCACAGCTGAAACACATCACCCACTGCCTCACTGAGCTCACATCCACTGTCTGGGCTCCATAAACATTCAGCAAGTGCCTATCAATGTCACTTGTTGCTATTTATTCCTCATGGAAGAATAATAATACTATTAATTCATACAAACTTCCATGTAGGACACTATTTTGTCAGACCACTCCTCTGCTGCCTCCTGTCATACGCCAACAAAATACAACAGAATAAAAATGAGAACATTCAGTCTCTACTGCCATACCACTAATATCCACCTCTGATGTCATGGATACACATAATAAAATAGGAGGCATTACTTTTGCAGTAGTGCTTGTATGTACATACATACATACATACATATATTCACCAAGCAGTGATGGCAAGTCAATTGCTCACCGTCCACTCATAGATGCCCAGACAGTCTCCAGACAGTGGCTGAGTCCCCTAGCCAACTCCCTACAGTCATAGTTTCTCACATGATGTTATGTAGTATAGGATATCCATTGTCCAGTTTAGGTCAGCTGTCCTGGTTCCGTCTCCTCCCAGCTCTTCACGCCCCTCCAGACTCTTCACTAGCACAGCAGTACGATAAGATGAAATGTCCTTGGTTCTGTGTAGAACAACTCAGCAACAGCTAAAATATTGGTGTGTTAGCATTCTTGTTTTTCTCCTAAAGCTGAAACACCATCACAACACATACTGTGAAGAAAAATTAACTACACCTCAGATGAAACCAGAACACAACAGCAAGAGGTCAAAGAAAAACTCTGCCCTGATATTTGATGCAGATGATCACTTAACAAGTAAGGAGGGTAAAAATAAAATTGAGGTATTTAATATTTCCTGTTACCTCAGTCTTTAATAGCAGTGGCAGATCCTCAGTTGCACAGTTGTCCAATGTGGAGGATCATGACTAATGGAGAAGTGAATTTCCATTTGTGTTCACCAAAATTGTAAGGGAACAACTATAAGTTGTCTTAGCTCAATATTCTTAAGTCCATGGATCCTAAAGGGATATACTGCAGGATGCTGGAAGAATTAGAGAATATTATAGCTGAGCTCTTCTCAACAGATTACTGGAGCTGTGGGAGTCTGTGGAAGTCTCTTCTGACTGGCCATTAGCCAACTTTATACATGACAACAAAAATGGCATGAAAAAAGGCCTAGGAAACAACAGACCTGTTAGTCTAGCTCAGTCGCTGGAAAAGTTCTGGAAAAGATTGTTCCAGAGGATATTTAAAGGCATTTGAAGAACAAAGTTGTTATCAGACATAGTCAACATGGGTTCATCAAGGGAAAGTTCTGTCTTAGTAATTTGATCTCCTTCTACAATAATGTTACCCACAGTGTGGATGAAGGAAGGGTTCAATTCTAGGGCCAGTTCATTCTAAATGTTTTTCTAAATGACTTGGATACAGGACTTGAAAGTAGACCAAATAAGTTTGCAGATTACACTAAACTGGGAAAAGCTGTTGATTCCCTTAAGAATGGAAAGGCCTTGCAGAGAGATCTTGATAAATTAGAGGGCTGGGAAATCACCAACTACACAAAATTTAAAAAGAGCATATGCATGAAGAACAGAGCTAACCTGGCTATATTTACAAACTCAGGGATGGGGGCTGGAGAGCAGCCCTGCTCCTCATGTGTTCTGGCTGTCAGCAAGTTGAATCTGAGTCAGCTGCGTGCCCTGGCATCCCTAAGGGCCAACGACACCCCGGGGTTCATCAGGCCCAGTGCTGCCACAGGGAAAAAAAAGGGTTGTCCCACTGCTCTACACTGGTCC
The DNA here is from genome assembly GCF_987193195.1 of Phasianus colchicus. Taxonomy (NCBI): domain Eukaryota; kingdom Metazoa; phylum Chordata; class Aves; order Galliformes; family Phasianidae; genus Phasianus; species Phasianus colchicus. The sequence continues at coordinate 15,475,624 of NC_143476.1, forward strand.
AGCCTTACCTTTAACACTGTATGTAGGATTGGGTGGCACAAGAAAAGAAGGAACTAATAGAGATTTCCAAAGCAGGGCTCCAAAGATGGTGAAGGGTCTACAGGGCAAGACATAAGAGGAACAGATGAAATCACTTAGTCTATTCAGCCGATAGAATAAGAGGAAACCTCATGGTTGCCTACATCTTCCTCACAAGGAAGAGCAGAAGAGGTGCTAATCTCTTCTCTCTGGTAGTCAGTAATAGGATTCAAGGGAACAAAGAAGAGAGAACTGGCAATAACACTAGAGAAGGCTGAGGTACTCAAAAAGTTCTTCCCCTCAGTCTTCATTGGCATGTCTCTCAAATCCCTGAACCTCCAGGTAACAGTTGGAGAAGTGAAATCCCTCACACTGTAAAAGAAGAACAGGCTCAAGACCACTTCATGAAACTGAACATATGCAAGTCTATGTGACTCAAGGAAATGCATTCCAGGGATCTGAGGCAGCTGGCTGATGCAGTTGCTGAGCCATTCTCCACCATATTTGGGAAGTCTTGGCTGTCAGGTGAAGTCCTCAGCGATTGAAAAAATCACTGAAGAAACACCACTTCCAGTTTTAAGAAGGACTAACAAACTTGCTGGATGGCCACAGTCAGAGAGTTGGGCAGACAATTGGCTCTATGTCCAGCTGGAGGTGAGTAATGATGGCGTCCCCCATGGTTCCATATTGAGCACACCTTCAGCAAGTTTGCAGGCAACATCAATCTAAAGAATTCAGTTGATACAACAGAAGGAAAGGATGCCATCCAAAGGGACATGAAAAAGCTTTACAAGTATGCTCAAGTGAACCTAATGAGGTTCAGCAAGGCCATGTGCAAGTCCGTGGCACTTGGGTCAGGGAATCCCAGACATGAGTGTAGACCGAGAGAAGAACACCTTGAAAGCAGCCCTGCACAGAAAGATTTGGGGCTTCTAATGGAAAAATGTTCAGTTAAGCCAGCAGTATGCATGTACTTGTAGCCCAGAAAGCTAAGTATATCCTGTGCTGCATCAAAAGAAGGGTGGACAGCAGAGTGAAGGAGTTTATTGTCCCTCTCTACCCTTGTGAGGCCCCATCAGGAGCATTCCATTCAGGTTTGAGGACCCTAGGGCAAGTAAGAGCTGTCAGAAAGGGTCCAGAGGAGGGCAAAGAAGATGGTCAGCAGACTAGAGCACCTCTCCTGCAAAGAAGGGCTGAGGGAGGCTTTGGAAAGACTTCACCGTGGCCTTTTTTTACTTAAAATGAGATTTATTTTTTCTTTATTCTGAGGGCAGAGAGTCTCTGAAGCGGGCTTCCTAGCAAGGTAGTTCATGTCCTATGCCTGTCAATGTCCAGGATGCATTTGGAAAATACTTTTTTGGAAATGCATCTGGAAAATGCTTTTAATAATAGGTTTTACCTTTTGGTTAACCTTTAAGTGAGGTCAGGCTATTGGACACAATTATATTCGTAACTTCCTTCCAACTGAAGTAGTCTAATTTCTTTTTTTTTTTTCTAGAGAAAAATGCTTTATGATATGTATATCTCTAAAGTAATAATGTTAATTTACAGCTGTCCAATTGTTTGACCAAGAAAGTCCTTAAAACCATTTATATCTTAATTCTCACATACTCCTTCTATCAAGCCTCCCTGATCCTATCTAAATACAATATGCAAACTTTATCTTTCTGTCTTCCTTTTATTTTATGACACCATATTCTAAATACAACATTGTTTCATCAGAATAAGTGAATTTAAAGGGAAACTAAACAAAATCTCAGAGGTCAAACAGAACTATAGTGAAGGAAAATGATTAAATTACTAGTGTACTCACAGGTACCACCCCAGCCTGTCTGGGCAGCAGAGAATGTGAACACTGTGGGCAGAAATGGGCTTTGCTTTCAGTTTTACAGAACAAGTGTTAAAGTAAGTCTGGAAGATAATCTTTTTCATTAAATGACTATGATGTCTCTTTGTTGAATAAAAATCTTTATTACATACATGTTATGCTGTTTACATTTTGCATTAAATATTAATTCTGCAAAATAGTGATAATCAAGACCATATTTCTAACTCTTTGGGCTACCAGAAACAACTGGCATGTGTGAGCACAATGAAGCCTTTTCAAAACACTCTTGTTTGTTCTTTTACCATGCTAGAAAAAAGGAGGTGTCAGTAAGTTTTAGCAGGTCTACCACAGAATATGTTTGGAAATAAAAAACATACATTTTTACTTGAAAAAACACCAAGAAATCGGTGTTTATCTCCTTAAAGAAAATTACTTCTTTCAGTAAGTCTGTTGTCTAAGGATGTTTTTAAGTTATGACAAAAGAGCTTTTCTGTGATTGTAAAACGGAATAATACTTTCTGAATTAACAAAACACACAATTGTAGCCTCATGTGGGGTTAGCTATACCATAAAACTGATGATGTGCAGAGGGAGCCTGGATTAGCAAAACATTCCCACAGTCAGCAAACCACTGATATGATTTATTAACAGCTAAAGCAGCTCTGAGATGGTAGGTAGTATAATCTGGAGAATAAAACCACTGAAAAAAATGCCAGAACAGATCTACAATTCCTGGCTGTAGTACTGACTTACTATCTGATTTCGAGCCAGTCACTTCCCGTTCTCTGCTTTAATTTCCTTAACACTAATCAGCAAATACTTCAAAGAAAACCTTTTAAAACTAACAGATAAAAACGTAGGAAATGTAAATCAGAATACCGTATTACCAAGAACATCAGAAAATTGTGTCTTAAAAGCATGATTAGACTTTCTGAAAGAAGTTTTTTTACCATGTAGTAAGGTTACATGAAATTTAAAAGGCTCTCTGGTCAAACGCATTGTCTGCTGAAGACATCTCCAAACTACTGCCTTAACTAAGACCTCATTTGCCTGAATTCAGAACTCTCCTGATTCTTCTCATGAAGGCTTACAAGGGAAAGAATGGCAAATGAGAGGGAAGAGGTGTTAAATTCTTTAATGTGTAGTATCTTGCTGTGGAAACACATCTCCCGAGTTAAGAAGTGCAGACTTGGACAACAAACTGAAACATCGGTCTAATTTTTTGTATTTTCCCATTAAGCTAAGACAGATTTGAAGATCAGGTGTGGGACAACAGCCAGTTTTGTCAAAAATGGCATAGAAATTCTCACTCTCCTGGCAGTGCCAATGGTTTAGGCTTTGAAGAATTCAGTGCTTCTTCAAGCTGCTGCAGAAAATGCAAACACTGAAACTGATTCAAGAGTCAAGAGACAGATGAGAGGTCACTCAGCAACACTCAGTAGTACACTGAGTGTACTACTCAATTATTTTTGGACCGTCAAAGAGTACAATGAGGTGCGAGAAGCTCTACTTCCCTTTAGTCCCATTCATCAGCCCAATGCCCAACTTACGATACTTGCCATTCTTCATGCCTTGGCATAATTCACTCTTTCCTGCTATTCAGACTTTTTCTTTGCCATCTCAACTCTTTTCCCATCAACACACTCATTGTTAATATTAGGGTCTGAAAAATCCCCCTCCAGTCTGCCAGCCCAGAGATGTTTTCTAATTAATGGAAATTTTATTACAGATAGTATTACCTAGTTTTATTACCACTTGTGTCTTTCAGGGCAGTTCAAAGGAACCTGAATGAAGGACTACCACTTAAATAATACAGAAATGTGTAAAAACTGATCCTCAAACAACAATCCATGGTGCAGACAGAACAACGATGAATAGTAGAATGGGTTACAAGTGAAGGATGTGGTTTTTCTTAAGGAAAGGTAGGAGATTAAGCTGCAAAAGTACCAAAAAAAAAAAAAAAAAAAAAAATCTATGTTTGTAGATGATCTGGATTTCAGCACCCCCTGCTTCTAGCATGTTCTCCAAAGCAAGAAAATTCACAGAAGCTTTTTTCTGCTTTGGACAACTGAAATTTAGATATTGGAGTACTTAGAATGTAACCTGATTTTACAAAATGTATATAACTTCCAGTGACACTGTCCTGAATTAGAAGTATTCCAATATATGCAAACAAATAAGGCTTATTTGGAAGGAACATCCAAAGTTCATCCAGTTCAAGCTCCGTTGCAAAAATGGGGCTGGGCCCAACCCTAGACCAGCTGAATCATCATTCTCCTTGTCACTGGAAAATGTCTGTGCTCTGTTCAATCAAGATGCATCTTCCTGTGCCACCAAGGACAGCCTAAAGAACACCTGCCTGGGAGGAAAGAGGTAAGTTGGAGGCAGGTGTCCTTCTGAATATGTGAACTGTCTGATAATGTTGTAATTAATCACAGATCTGAGATCACACTTCTGTGTTGGCAAAGTGAGTACTGTACATCGGGCACATAGTAAGACACACTTGTTCTAGAACCATTACAAAAAAGTATAACATAGTGATGTGATTAATGTCATGCTGATCCAGTTCTGAATCCTCTAGATATGCTTTTGTCTTTTGAACAAATATGTCTGCAGGCTTATGTATGCTGCCTCCTGTTTTAGATGCAGAAAGAAGCATCTAATCTACAGTCAAAGAAGAAATAGGAGAGTAACTTTGTAATTTCAGATGTTAACTATTGTCTTCCACCTCTTTAACACCATCTTGTTCTCAACATTTCAGCCTCTAAAAAGACTTTCAGTTAACTTCTATTTTCTATTTCTGGAAAGGTGCCTCAAGTTTTACTCTTTCTCACTCAAAACTAAAGTCTGTGTTGATCATCTATCAACTCTTTTAACCAGTTCTTGATCCATAATATTCATATTATGCCATTCCTTATTTTTTAATGCTCATCCTTCGATAATAATACCTTGTGATAAGTATAGCTGCATCAACTGACGACATGTCTTCTCCCCAGCTTGTTGACATTTCTAAGTGTATATCATTCTTCTTGCCAAACTCTTCATGCTGCCATTTACAAAAGCTTTCCAGCATTTTTTCCCCATGATGTCCAATATACATATCTGCCTAGAAATGAAAGTATTGATTCTGTTAAAATTGTGATTTTGTACAATATAATTAAGGCTTTTTTTTTTTTTTTTTTACTGAATTTGCAAAAGTATAATCCCTTTCATGGTACAGTGTATGCATGAAAGTTTCTGTTTCTGAATTTAATGCTACCCTGCTATGTTACACAGATGAAGACACTGTATTGAGATGAGTACAGACAATCTGTTCACCTAAACTCCTGCCCCCTTTACTCATTAACTTTTCACTATTGATTGAGAAGAAAAGATCAGTGAAGATGAAGAATTTGAACATAAAATGAGATTTCACTTGCTGTGAGAATACTTTCTTTTAATATTTTAAAAGTTGAAACACAGATAGGGAGATCTCTTTTTCTTATGAACTAATTAAAATATGAAAGGATTCCCATAATACTTCACAGAAATGACAAGAAATCACAGCACCTTTCATTTGTTGACTAGTTGTCTGACAAATAACATTAACTCTCCTACCATCCACCAAGTTTTAAAAAGTCTGTCATTGAGTTATGTGAATATACAAAAAGCAGTACACAAGCTGATTTTCCATAGGAATTTTTTTTTTTTTTTACTGACTTTCATCTGCAAGCATAGGAATCTCAATATATACAACATTCAGATTAGCAAAAACTTGATCTTTACTGGGGCTGTCAAGCACTGTAAATAATACATAAAGAAAACTGAGAAAAGCTGTTGGCCATTAAAGTAAATGAATATTACAAGCCTTCACAGAGCAACAAGCTGAAGTAGCATTGTCCTCTGCAGACTAAGACAAAGATGATGCATACTTACTGGAGTCTCATGAAGGAGGACAAGCTTAGTAACTCGAAGATTAACTTGTAGTCCAAGGCTTTTGTGCTGGAAAAGGTTAAAAACCTAAGAAGAAGAAGAAGAAAAAAAACATTAAAAAAAAAAAAAGATTAAAAAAAACAGGCACTTGTTTTGAACACAACACACTGTAGACTAAAAATATCAAAACTCAGAGACATTAACATTTTATAGTGAGGTTGCTTTTACTTCCAATAACTTCAACAAAGCCTAGAACTAATTTTGTTATTAGGCAATACTGCTTCTGGAAGAACAGAAAGAACCTTTCACACTGACAACGGTCATAACCACTTTATGAAGTTTGGCCAATTTCTCCACATACTTGCACATGCATATAAAGTTATTCACATGAGAACTGTTACTCATTCAAATGCAAGATCATGGGAATAACCCTTCCTCTCATGCAAAACAGTATTTTTATTTATTTCTCAGTTTATGCTCCTTCTTCATAACGTTCTCTCCTTGTACGTGACAGATCCTAGTTCTTGCTGCACTTTATGCAGTGCAGCAACAGCTGGGAGGGGTTGTAATCAACTCAGTGCCTTAACTTTTTTTTCTTATCCATTGTGATGATCACGTAATCCTTCTAAATGACAAAGTTGCATTTACACAGTAAGCACAGATCATTAGAAATCATGCAATACCCCAGCTTTCCAATAATATCATAGTCTTCTAACCAGAAAATCACCTTGGTCAGATCCCATTTTCTAGTTTCATCGCTGAAGATATAAGACCAGATGGTGCAAACTGATGTGCAGCATCATGGTTTTATGTTGCAAAATAGACGTGTTAAATCTTGACAGCCTGGTAATGGTCATGTGCTGACTGTCTCTTTACAGGTACTCTCTCAGGATAATAAAAAGGAGCAATGAAATCAGTTCATTACGCATGCACTGGTGGCAAAAGCCAAAATGAATTTTAAATTTCCTACCATGTTTAAGATGGTCAGAATAAATCTTCTGGCAGCATCTTTTCCATGATACAGAACCATAGCTGGATCTGCTACCACAACTGTTTCTATATTGTACTCCTGAGGTAATTTGTAAGAGTATCGTTTTCCTCTTCCACTTTCTGATACTTTCTGATTCTTGGATTTTCTTTTATCTGTAACATAAAAACATTGCTTGAAGAATACATCTTTCAAAGTACCCCTCGCGTACCTTAAGGATTTGCTACCTGTAGTTAGAGCATCTCACTGATTGTGTGCACTGTGATACTCATGAACGCTAATACATTCTTATTTAGCACTGCCAGTGCGATTAGGCTCAGACTGATGGCCTGAATGTAAGTTCACACGAGGGAAACAAGACTATCATTCAGCTGCTCAGATAAAGACAGTCAGATTCTTTGCATCCCACTACATGACATATTTATAAAATAGTAGGCGCATCCTTCTTTGCTTTATAAGATAGAGTTAAATTAATATTCTGTTTAACGTACAAGTAGTCTCACTGAGGCTGAAGAATCACTGTTTATCTGCATAAAGCATAGAGAAAATGTACAGTCAATGTATCTCAGCATAATAGATGATGAATAAAGTTTTGTCACAAACTGAGTACCAAGAAAATATCCAGAAAAATTCACTGATTTGTAAAGATGAAAGACAATTTCAGATGAATGATGTCAAGAATATGCAGGATAAAATATGACTGGTTTTTTTGTTTTGTTTGTGTTTGTTTTTTTTTTTTTAAAGCTGCACTAATAGGATTTCAAAGTCATTGCTACTGTCACTATAAGTTGCTGAAATAATTTTTTTTAAAAGCGTATGATCTCCAGAAATAAATAAAGCCTTGGGTTTTGATTTCCTAAAAAGTAATACTAGATAAATCCATAAACAATCTAAATTTTAACCTCCCACCTTTTGATCCTTCAATCAGCTTGCTTAGCCTTACATGGATAGCTAGCACTATGCTATACTTGTGTTTGCTGGCTGGATCCAGAGCCTAGTGCATAAAACAAAGCATCATACTTGTTTTTTTCATGCTTTTGAGAATAGTTTTTAATGAAGCTGTACTGTCAAGTATCCATATTTGTGCCAAGAAAACACACCCTACAAGCTATACAACTGTGACTTACTACACAAGGCTGCATGAGTAGGCTAAGGCTCTGAGTTTACACAGTAAATTCATTTGGGTTAGAAAAGATTTGTCATGAGCCATCTGATCGATATCATTTCCCTTTTAGGAGCAGTGATTGATTCCAGTATAGCTTCCAACAATATCACTTATTCATCATTCACTCCTTTCTCACTAACAGCATCTACTGGTTGAAAAATTTTGATTTAGTATCAGCATGGAAGTTCTGAGAAGTTTGCTAATATACTTCTCTAATATTTTACCTAGAGATCTAATTTTTATTCAGAACTGAAGTAAGCAGTCCACTATTTAAGTCAGTGCTTTGCTAAATGCACCACAGTCCCAAAAACTGCTGTATCTTCTATTTTTTGGGTTGTTGTGGACAAGAAGACTGCTCAGCTTCACAGACAAGCTGGCTGCAAGGGGCAGTGTCCCTCATTTCCTCAGATATCTGTTGGGTTAACAAACCAAAGGAAGATCTGTTCTTGGCCAGTCAGCCTTATCCAAATTGCTGGAAGAATTCCCCATCATGTGAGACCTCATTTATCTGAAAATTTTAGCTCTTCCTCCAGACTCTTAAATAAATAGAATTGTTAATTTTAGTAGCAGTGGCATCCAAACAACTACTGCGATTACTTCCACCTAACAGACCAAACAGGTTTTAGGCAAAAATACTTGATTATTCACATATACAAAAACAGAACTGCTCATTAATGAATGTATACTGCATAACAGATAACAACTCCGTAAAAAAAAAGTATCTATACTGACATTGCATGTAGTAAAATGATAAAAGTCAGTTTAACAAAAAAAAAACAACCAACAACAACAACAACAACAAAACCAAAACACTGCTTCTTGGATGTAAAGATGCAGAAATTCAGTTTATAAACTAAATTACAATAGAAAAATAAAATATAAATGTAACCAGAACACTGTGATTAGTAAGACTTTGACTTTCAGTGCAGTTATAAGGAACATTAAGATTTCATATCAATTTATTACTTAAACTCACAATCTGGGACTGAAATGAAATCTAGAAATACTCCAGTACCCCAGCCAAGAAGTTTAGAAACATTTGACGTTCAATAGCCTCTCAAAATAATAATAATAATAACCCTGAAAATTCAGCCACTGAAGCAACAGATTGCTCAGAAGTATCTGAGCTGACGTTGTGAAGAAGTTATGACTACAGGACTCTGACACACTTGCCAGCCCTCAGGCACAAGAGTATTTCCTGAATCCACTCGAGTCCAGCACAAATAAGAGAACCCACCACCATCAACATCCAGGATTTCTTTTCCTAGGGAAAAGAAAAGGGATGCATTAACCTTACAGAAATTGCAGTATTCTGAAGAATGTAATGGAAAGCAACCACTCAAGCAGCACCAGTATCCTCTAGCACAATCTCAAAAATCTATATCTACAACTAAGATTATTTATGCACTTATTTCATGATTGTTGGATGGAAACTGCATTTAGAGCAAGGACTAACACAGCTATTGCAGCTGCCAGTCCATTCTTCACTAAGTCAAACTTCTGCTTTTGGTCCAGCAAAACTTGCTAAATTTTTCCTACAAAAATAGCATCAATTAAAGAGCACGGTCTGATTGTAATTCAGAAGAACTGAATATTGCTTATTGTCAGAAAAGTAAAAGAAGAGCCTTCCATCTCAAACAAAGAAAGGATGCAAAATTCACATCTACTGTATCTTGTGCAAGCACTCTCACTCATCAGTTTGTGTGAAACAGAACAACCATTTGAGATTATTTTTTCTTCCTAGAGTACTTTTGCCATCACCCAGCTACAACGCACAAGCAACTTCAGGCTTGAACAAGAGCCTCATACTAGGCAGAAGGAATAGTGCATAGTTTCTCAAGGCAGATCTAGGCAGATCTTTGTTCTAATAGCAACTGCTTTTCTCATGAATCCTGTGCAACAGGTCAGTGAACTGGTTTGATTTGAAAGGTACCATGGATGGACCATGTGCTACAGAAAGGTGCAGAGTTTGAGATCTGTGTATGTGCAGCTGGCTCACATAAGTAAATCATACGCATGTTCAGTGAAAAGGCACACACACATTCCCACAAGTTCAGAAAGTAAACGTTTTCATCAGTCCTATTCTCTCCCTCCACCAAACTGCAAGAAAGAAAGCAGCCCATTTGCAAAACCAATTTCTTTGCTTTCCTCGGACGACTTGGGCTATGTAGTATCTTTCAGCACAGAACACAACAGTTACAGACAACAAACAATACCTTCATTGATTGCTTCCCCTAATTCTGCATGAAAAGCCATTATATGTATTATATAGTGATCCTTCAGCACCTCCAACAAAGACATTCATTCCTTCTAACAATCACAATTCATCATTGGCAATATATATTTGCTTGATATGTAGCCAGTCTTTGAGATCAATTTGGCTTAAAACCAGCAGCAAAAATACCTGTTCCATAGCACCTACTCTGACACACCAGTACTGCAGAAACAAGAGATCCTGTTGTAAGATATTGCTGAGAAGTAAGCATATGTAAGACAATAGTTACATTGTGTTGGGCAATTCTCTCCAAGGCAGCTGTGTAAAATCTGAGTACCAAAGCATCAGAGAGCTCCATGAATCTGCTGTTTTATCTTCATTAACCTACTTACTTGACAATTCGGTTTAAAATTCTCAAATATTGCATTAAAAGACTATTCTGTTGTTTTGGTTTTTTGTCTGTTTGTTTTTTTTATTCTCTCCTTTCTGCAATCCACTTTAAGGCTGTACCCATAAAATTAATTTTCTGGTGATGTTAGTGATGCTAAGTATTGTCACAACAGCAACTGCTCCTAGCATAGACACCACTTCTATCAATATAGCTTACTGCAGCTCCACTATGTAACACAACTGGTAACATCAAAGGGAGGGACTAGTCTTGCCAGTATAACAGAATTAGTCAGAAACTGCAGACATATAAAGCCTCCCGGAAATAAGGTTATGCCAGAAGATGCTAATCAGTTATTCACAGTTCGAGCTATTTTTAAATTCCAGACTGGTAGTAGAGATAATAAAACCAACTTCAAACAAATATTTGAATCTCTGTTGACAGAGTATTTGCACTGTCAGAGCCTTGGGCATAAGATTACTGGAACAGAATAAGCTGACTTTTCCATTTTAGAGGACATGAAAAAGTGAAAGGCTGACTGCTAATGAAAATGACAGAAAAATAATTTCCTTACAGATGAGTCTGCATCTTTATTCATTTTCATGCATACCATGGATTGTTATATAGCAGATGCCTCTCTCGTGTTTGTTTTTATGATAATTTCCTACAACATCATTACAAATATCCTCAACTCATGTCTTCTCTCCTCTGGAGAAAAGAAGCCATCAATTAAGCAGGAACAGCAGAGTATTATTTTCCACAAAAGCCCTTTTCTCCTCTACACTGAACATTACTAAGTGATCATTATGTGCCAGACTTTTTTGGAAGCCTCTTTTCTTGAAAAACTGTTTCTACCACCCAGTTCAGAAGATGAATTTCACATTTATTTTAAGTGACAGCCATAAAAGATGAACACTGTTACAAAGGTCTTTTAACATCAGTGTCTGACTCACATGAACGTTCAAAACATTAACGACTGAAACTGTGATGAGATGTGCTTATGTTGTAAAACTGAACAGTAAGTACAAGCACTGCACATAATAAGTAAACCAGCAACTACTAAGACAATAGACTGGGCCCACAAGTCGGTTGTAGTTGTTAGACTGAAATAAAATGGCCCCACATTTTCTACTTTCAGATATAATGGATCATTGTACTTGTCTATTCCACAACTGAAGATTCCACCTTTTGACAGATAAAACTGCAGTCTCAGTATGCCACCTTGAAGTTGACAGTAAGTTGCTACTACTATAAATATAATCAAATATGCTGTTGTTGGTTTTTAACTACCGCCTACAGATCTTAAATACATGTTCACTACATTAAGTCTGTTCAGTAAGATTTGTGTATTACCTGTAACAACACCACAGTACTGATTCTGAGAAGCTGGTTTTTCAGTAATTTTCTCCTCTACGGACCTTTTTCGTCTGTACACCCTGTGTGCATGACCTGTCACAGCCAAAGTGTGATTGAGTGGCTCAATAAATATGAAGTCCTCATTAATCTGTATAAACCCCATCTGCAAAGGAAAAGAAAAGGAACATAAGATGAGAATTTAAGAAGCTATGTAATTGTGCACACAGTTCACAGAAACAAAAATAAACAAACAGAAAAAACACACAAAAAAGCCCTACTCCATTTAAGAAAAATCTTTGTTTTAGTAACCTTATTAGCTAGGTGACTGCCTTTATGTTTTACAAGTCTTCTTCTTGAGTGAACTGGAATAAATTTAATTTATTTCAAGAAAACTTGTGGGTGGGTGGCTACATGCCAGTAGTAGATGCACAGCAAAAAATCTGGAATGTTAAAAGCTTGCTTTGGGAGACCCATGGGGTCATTTAAATATGTACTGTATGTACACAAAAGTCTATACACTACTTCAATAACTCAGTGTATTGTCACATTTTTATAACTGTATTAAATGAAATAGCAGGAATAATTTGAGGAGTATGAATACATTCCGAACAACTATGAAACTCTAGAAGTCTTATTACAGCACTCTTTTTGCACTTTTTGAACTTAAACCCGTAAATAAAATAAATAATTAAATACATAGATACAGAGACAGCAAGCCCAGCTGAATGCCAGCAGCTGAAACAAAAAAAGCTAAAAACATTCTACTAAGACCGTTTAGCTTTTTTTTCCTTTCCCAACACATTATGCACACAAACATACAGAAAAAATCTAGTGTTCCAGATACATATCTTCTGTTACAAGAGTTTTGCTAAAGCTAAAATAACTAAGCAAATAAATGTAATTTATTTATATAATTAATGTGGAACCCTAACTCAGGTCAAATTGTTAAAATGCCAAATATAAATTCCTATCAGAGTCACTAACACTGGGAGGATCAAAGTGCTTTCCTGTGGTTTTTTTTTTTTCCGTCTGAAAATATCATCAGCAGGACTGATGATGAACTTTCTCATTCTCTAAACTGAAAAAATGTAGTAAACAGTTTTATTACAATAAGAAAATGTGCTACATCTGGCTAAAAGAAGCAAAGACCTCTTCTGTATGTTTCCATGCAAAACAAAAGATAGAAACAGTGAAGAATTTTGTCACTTCTGGAATTATGTAGGTGGCATCGTCATATTGAATATTCTGCCATCAAAAATAGATTCTGATTCAAACAAGAAAACAAAAATAATTTTTATGGGAATTATATAGTATGTCTTCTTTCAAACTCACTTGGGTATTATTTTTAAAACAAACAAGCAATCAAACAAACAGAAATAAAACACAATGACCTTTCCTTTCTCCACTGTCACATCAAATAAAAGGGAATACATGTAGCCACACTAGCTGCAGAAACCTGAACAGATACTGAAAATTCATCACTAACACTGTACAGAAACTTTTTTAAGTAGTTAAGTTTGTTGACCTGCTTTTTAGGTCAGCTCACCTTCACCATGATCTATGAATATTACACAGAAGATTAACTACATATATATCATAAGGCACTTTCTGTACACATACCAGCTGGCATTTCTACATACCCCAAATAAAGTTACAGTGATATACCATGCTAATGTTTAACTATTAAAAATAGTGTTTTAAAAACTGTTATTTAAAAGCACAATTTTTAAATACATGTAAAATGGATAACTATATTTTATTTCATTTTTATGTCTAATGCTGAATTGCACATGGTCAAAATTTTATACATATTTTTTTAAATAACAGCGTATCTGCCTAATTCTTCTGTTTTCATTGTGAAAAGAAAATACAGATTTATTATGCTGTTATACAGACTGTCATTAATAGAATCATAGAAACATAGAATGATTTGTTTTGGAAGGGTCTTGTAAGGTCATCTAGTTCCAACCCCACTGCTATAGGCAGGGACACCTCCCTCCACAACAGATCACTCAAAGCCCCATCCAACCTGGCCTTGAATACGTTCAGGGATGAGGCAATCACAACCCCACTGGGCAAACTATTCCAGTATCTCACCACCCTCACAGAAAAGAATTTCTTCCTTATATCTATCCTCTTCCATTTCCCCTTGTCCTGTCACTGCATGCCCTTATAAAAGTCCCTCCTTGGCTTTTCCTAGGACCCCTTTGGGTACTGAAAGCCCCAGAGGTCCCACTGGAACCTTCTCTTCTCTAGGCTGAGGATCCTCAGCTCTCTCAGCCTGTCTTCATAGGGAAGGTACTCCAGATCTCTGGTCATCTTCGTGTCCCTCTTCTGGACTCACTCCAACAGACTGACGTCTTTGCTTTGGAGGCCCCAGAACTGGATGCAGTTCTTCAGGTGGGCTCTCGGCAGAGTAGAGGGGCAGAATCAGCTCCCTCAACCTGCTGGTCACACTTGTCTCGATGCAGCCCACAATACAGTTGGACTTCTGGGCTACAAGGGCACATTGCCTGCTTGTGCTGAATCATTCATAACCATAACTTCCAAACCCTTCTTCTCTTCAGAGGAGAGGGCTGCTCCCAAGCCATTCTCTGCCCAACCTGTATGTGTGCTTGAGATTGCCCCATTCCGGGTGGACTTCGTGAGTTTGGAATGGGCCCACCTCACAAACCTGTCCAGATCCCTCAGGATAGCCTCCCTTCCCTTTAGCTGCCTCACTCACCATGGCGTCATCTGCAACCTTGCTGAGAGTGCTCAATCCCATTGGCCATGTCGCCTATGAAGATCTTAAGTAGCACCAGTCCCAACACCGACTTATCCACTGACACTGTAACTCTGTCATAAAAGGCCACCAAGCTTGTCAGGCATGGCTTGCCTTTAGTGAAGCCATGTTGGTTGCCACCTATCACCTCATCTTTATTTTCCACATGCCTTAGTAGGGCCTTCAGGAGGATCTGCTCCATGATCTTGCCAGGCACACAGGTGAGACTGAGTGGCCTGTAGTTCCCTGGATCTTCTTTTTCTACCTTCTTGAAAATGGAGATATGTTTCCCCTTTTTCAGTCAGTGGGAACTTCATCAGACTGCCATGACTTTTCAAATATGATGCATAGCAGCTTGGCAAATTCACCTGCCCGTTCCCTCAGAACCCATGGATGGACCTCATCGGTCCCATTTGCTGGTGCACCTTCTGGTACCTTAGATGGTACTGAACCTCAACCTTAACCTACGTTACACTTATACCAGTACTTCTCCAAGTTCTTGCCATTGTTTTCTGCAACTTGGGTGGTGAGGCTAGAGCCCCTAGCAGTGAAGACTGAGGCAAGGAAGTCTTTGAGTGCCTCAGCTTTCTCAGTACCCCTCATGATGACCATGTCTCCAGTTTCCTTACAGAGAGGGCCCACCTCTTCCCTACCTCTTCCTTCTTTTTTATCACAGTTATACTTGTAGAATTGCCTCTTGTTTCAAGCCCTTGGCTTGAATTAATTCTGTCTGGGTTTTAGCTTTGCTAACCTAATATCATGCTATTTTTGGTAGTGTTTGGAAATCTCTGCTAGGCCGGCAGAGTTCTGGGGCTTGCCTGTTTGAGGCTGTCAATCCAGAATGCCTTGAATTTCCTCCTTCATTGGCTATCCTCATATTTCTATGAAACAATAAGCTAGATTCTCCTGTAGTATCTCTTTGTCAGCGCAGGACCACCGTTGACAACTGCTGTATTCTGATTTCAGCACTTAATTGTCACGACCCCGTAAGTTTCCTTCTGGGTGGAGAATCACAAGGCAATTGTTTTGTCAACAAAATGAACTAGACCAAAGTGCTCTGGAGCTTCCCACGCTTATTTGGCTGTAGCACTCTCTGTTTCGTTGTTTTTCGTTCCCTGCTGCTCATGTGTGCAGTCCTCGTCTCCTGTTCCTACACAGCAGGGAGATGCAGTTGTTCCACCACTGATTCTCGCAGCTCTTCTTAAGGTTTCAGACCCTGGTTCACCATTCAGTGTTTAGGGGCTAAATTTATCACTGCGCTGTCCGTTTTCATGAAACTAAGATTGTTCTAAAAGACTCTGCACAAAATGTGAAGTGGGGCTCATACGCACTGTGCTTTTTTGTGCATGCATCCTGCCATAGTATCACATTTAAATAACTGAAATGAGCAATAATTCACGTGGCAGTTTGTTAGTGGATACTGCACAAACCTTCGTACCAGCAGATGGAGATCAACAGATATTTTCTCATTCCCTTCAAGATCAGGCTAAAAAATTAATTTGCGAGGACTGCATGTTGAAGCAACTGCTCACATTTGAATTTCTCTTTTCTACCTTTCCACTGTAGTAGTTAAGATCTTGAGTCTCTGAGACATACTTATTTTGCATGTTGATCTTGGGTTGGGGCAATCCCAGGTATTTATATGTAGACTGAAGAACTGCTAGAGAGCAGCGCTTTGGAGAAGGACTTGGTGGTCCTGGTAGACAAGAAGCTGGTTGTGAGCCAGCAATGTGCGCGTGCAGTCCAGGAGGACAACTGTATCCTGGACTGCATTAAAAAGGGATAACCAGAGGGAAGAAGGAGGTGATTGTTCCACTCTATTCAGCTCTTGTGAGGTCCCATCTGGACTATTGTGTCCAGCCCTCAGGCTCCCAGCTCAAGAAGGATACAGAGCTCTTAGAATGGGTCCAGAGGAGTGTCACTAAGATGATCAGAGGGCTGGAGAATCTTTCCTATACAGAAAGGTTGATGGAACTGGGCTTGTTTAGCTTGGAGAAGAGAAAGTTCCATGGAGACTTCATTGTGGCCTTCCAGTACTTAAGGGAGTGTATGAACAGGAATGGGAATGGCTGTTTATGAGGGTGGATTGTGATAGGACAAGGGAGAATGGTTTTAAACTGAGACAGAGGAGGTTTAGGTTAGATATTAGGAAGAAGTTTTTCACTCAGAGGGTGGTGACACACCTGGAACAGGTTGTCCCTGGAGACATTCATGGCCAGGCTGGATGTGTCTCTGTGCAGCCTGGTCTAGTGGTTGGTGACCCTGCCCACAGCAGGGGGGTTCAAACTAGATGATCTTTAACATCCTTTTCAACCCAGGCTATTCTATGATTCTATGATTCTATAAAATAATCTTTGTGATTATTTTGATTGTTTCCAAAAAATGCATCACTATTTTTTCACCTCTTGAATATTTTCAAAGGTAGAAAAGCAATGTTGAATCCCTATCCTTACAGCTATAATCCTAACTCTTCTTCAATCACTACAAGTGGAAGTAAGAATATCTTCTTTAAACCCTAACACAACAAAAGAGAAATTGAAAGCCGGGCATTGAAGCATCACATTTTTGAAGACTATTTGGATATCGGATGGGTTTAAATACCGACTTTGGTGAGATTAAATGGAAAACTCCTACATCATGAAAGCACGTAATCAAACAAAGATTAAAAACTGTAAGAAATAACATGCAACTGTAGTACAACTGAGTAGCTTTCTGGAGTGAGTTCTGAGTAACTGATCCATCTCACCAACTCCAGTGGAATAAGCTATCAGTGCTGCAAGTGAAAAGCCTGCCAAGATGGTGCATCTATCTTATGCAAAAACAATGTAACTTGACTTTTTTTCCCTCTGTTTATGTATTTCTGCATTTTATAGTTTCTTACCTTGAGTCATACAGAAGTCAAATGTAACCTGTATCTCAGGTTAAGCCCAGGGCAATCTTATATGGTAAGAATTATTCAGAGTTCTTCAGAAAGAACAAAATGAGTACTTGCTCTGCAACTCAATCTATGTTGTATAACGAGAGCTTAAAAGTACAGGTCTGATTTCATTAAATGGGCATATAGAAAAATGCCTTGTACAAAGAATGGACAGTTTGAAATGGACACAAATCCATGACTTGTAGTTTAGAGTGGACACTTGTCTTCATAAATAAAAGATTTCTACAACATATGTTCACATACAAGATTTTTCACTTTTCTAAAATAAAACAAAGCAAAAAAGATATGTGGGAACACTACTCCTGAAAGAAGACTAAAATTTTGCTTTATGTAAAATAAAAATAGCTGAGATCTAAAATACACCCATAATCACAGAAACAAAAGGCAGATTTCTTCAGAAGTAAGAAAATTATCATTTTCTTTCATCCAAGAGGAAATATCACAGATTAGAGATGAAGAATGAAAAAGCAGCATATTCTCAGCAATCCCAACTAATTCAAGACACTATAACAGAAACTATTTTGTCACTTTATTTTAAATATCGTGTCATGAAACTTAGAGTAATTCTACTGTTTCTACTAAAATCATATTATCATGACAAGGTAACATGAAATTGAAATTAATCTGTAAAAACTACCTTTACACATAGTCACCAGATCCCACGTATAAGCCAGGAAATTTCTTCATCAGTAAATAACTTTTTAAATTCCTATATATACTTCCTTGCACACCAGTTCAGAGTAACAGCTTGTTATCATCCAAAGTTGATAATTTGAATATTATATTGTTGCCTGTAGAATTTACAGAACTGAGGCAGCAAAGAAAATTAATTTAAATGAATATGCTTTCCTAAGAATAGGAATTTCTTTAGAATAGAAGAAGGCTTAGGGTACATTTAGCACTATCAAAGAGGAGATACCAGAAGATAATTATGAAATAACAACTTCCAATACATTGTGTTGTTTCCAGTGTAGAGTTTCAAGAAAATAATCAAGGCAGACATCCTACCACAGACTTGAAAGTACCATCACAAGTGTCAGAAGGCTGTTTTACCCTTTTAAAGAAACAGTACACAACAGTTCTGAAGGATGAGCTCTCAGTATTCTACTGACAAGGTAGTTGTTCTAAACCTGATGCTTGACATATCAAAGCAAAACTTTTCATTCTTTCTATGAAATTCACATCTATGGTGGATTGATCTTGGCTGCTTATCAGACATCCATCTAGTTGCTCTTCTTCCTTTCCCCTCCCCAGAAGAATGGAGAGATGAAAAGATGAAAACGGTTCATGAGCCAAGATAAGGACAGGGAGAACACTTAACAATTACCATCACAAGCAAGTAGGTCCTGGAGAAAATTGATTTATTGCCAATCAAAGTAGATTTGGATAGTGAGTAACAAAGACAAAAATTAAAACAACATCTTCCCACCACTTTCTGAGTGGTACAGAGAAGGATGAGAAGTACAGTCTGCTACATCCTCCTCCTCACATTTCACCCCTGGTTTAGTGTGGGTCGACCCCATCAACTGCAGTCTTTCAGAACATACTTGTTCCTGGCTACAGTTTCCTTCAGAGCACATCCAGGTCATGGGCAGACTGTCACATGCTGGCATGGAATGTAGGGGGATCTCTGCTCCAGCATCTAAAGCACCTCTTTATCCTCTGGCCTTGCTCTTCACCAGGTTGGTCCTTCCAATTTTTCCTTCCCTCCTCACACTGCCAAGAAGAGTCTTACTCCTTTCTAAAGATGCTGTCACAGGGGAATTCGCCTGTGGCTGCTGGGCCCAGCTGTGCCCCTGTGGTGGTGTCATTGGATCCAGCTGGAGCCAGCTGCATCCTCCAGCCTTGCGTCACAGAGGAGACCAGCAGGCCCAGGCCAGCACCTAGGAGCCTGCAGCCAGTACAGACATTTGAAAGAATAATGACTTTAAAAATCTACCGAACAAGAGCAGGACTTGAAATAAACCACACTGCTCTTGCTGACAACACTTGAAGTAATACAGAATTAATTTCCCATCTCCTTCCTGTGGGTTATTACTGTCAGCCGCAAGCTTCCATCTACACAGAAGTATCTAATAAGGATGTGTTCCCCAAAACACGCAGATTAAAAATTTCCTAATTCTCATGTGAAATAAGACTCCCACGGTGTTACACTTTTTCTGCTTTCTGTCTGGCTTTTTCTGTGTGCTTTTATGGATTCCACAAACTAGATTTCAGTAGTAAACGGGCATAATATTGCCTTGTCATGATCTCAATAAAAGTCTTCCCCACAGTTCTCTCTCCACTATCTTGTGAAGTGGATGCAAGCAATCAGTGTGCAAGGCCCAGCTGTACAAAACTCTGCTTTTTCACACCCTCACTATGTTGCCTAAGGCAAACAGCAATGTTATCACAGGGAAAATTAACTTGTATCAGATGCAGAATATTGTATCTATCAGCGCCAAAATGTTAATGTGAGAGATGAACTAGATCCTCAGATCTCACAGGAATGTTAATGTCATCTCTGGTATGAGCATGAAGGGATTTCCTCAATATACACTTACAAAGACAATTCTTATTTTACTAGGTCAGTGCTTGCCAGTTTTAAAACACGTTGTGATAATCTACGGATTTGTACTCCTCATAAAATGCCTCAGAAATTAAAGATTTCTGTTATGAAGTAAAACCTTTAGCATGTATATCGGTGTCCTCCTGAAGCAGGTTTTAAAACTACAGATCAAAGTCAATATCGTGATTCTAACAATGCTATCAAGTCTTAATTTTAGCTGAAAAACAACAGAAATCAAACTCTAGTTCTTAACAAAGCTTAAGCAACTTTTCAAACTGCTTTCAAGTTCAGAATTTTAGTTATTCAGTTCTCAGTGTTGAAAGACTTGGATTTTTCCAAGACACTTTGCCAAAATGCAGCTAAGAGAAGGCAGCTGATTTTCAGCTGGGAAGCCGGAAACAACATGTACTCTATGCAAAAATCACACATCTGTGCAAAAATCTACTCCCCCAAATGGTCCCAAATAGTGTTAATTTGTAGAACGAGAAGTTCCTATTCCTCTTCCACAAAGACACTGGAAACTCTGAAGTCATAAATTAAGCTTCTAAGATTAGAATGTAAATCTCTAATCTGCAAACTGAATTTTTAAGATAAAACAGACACACAAAAATTCTACATAGGTTTCTTTACCCACTGGCCATTCACAGAGTAAAAATATCTTAAGTTATATCGCCAGCTTTTACATCTGTGATGTGTGGCAGCTGCAGAAATGTCTCAGTTGTGTCTACCTATTTAAGGACTTAGATTTTATTAGAAGTAAGATAAAAGTGCTCCAGAGTAACTTATATTGTCAGGCTATCATTAGCACTTCAACCTTGAGAAAAAAAGACTCACATATTGGGATTTTTGTACATCATGCTGAGAAATTTCCATTTCATATGTAAGATAACTAACCTTCAAGATATAAAGACCTTAAAGATCATCAAGTCCAACCACAACCTAACCATACTATCCTAACTCTAACAGCTCTCTACTAAATCATGTCCCTGAGCACCACATCCAAGCAGTTTTTAAACACATCCAGGGATGGTGACTCAATTACCTTCCTGTGCTTAACAACCCTTTCTGTAAAGAAGTGTTTCCTGATAACCAACATAAACTTACCCTGACGCATCTTGATGCCATTTCCCCTAGTCCTGTCACCTGTCACCAGTGAGAAGAGACCAAACCTGCTCTCGCTGTAAGCACCTTTCAGATATTGGAAGAGAGCAGTAAGATTTCCCCTCAGCCTCCTTTTCTGCAGACTAAACAGCCCCATTCCTTCAGTCTTTCCTCATAGGGCATATTCTCCAAGCCCTTCACAAGCCTAGTTGCCCTTCTCTGGACCTGCTACAACACCTCAATGTCCCTTTGTACTGAAATGCCCAATACTGAACAGTACTTGAGGTGAGGCCACCAATGCCGAGTACAGGGGCAGGATGACTTCCCTAGTCCTGCTCACCACATCATTCCTGATACAAGGCAGGATGCCATTGGCCTTCTTGGCCACCTGGGCACACTGCTGGCTCATATTCAGCCAACTGTCCATCAGTACACCAAGGTCCCTTTCTGTCAGGTACCTTTCCAGCCACTCCTCCCCAAGCCTGTAGGGTTGCCTGGGGTTGTTGTGACCAAAATGCAGGACCCAACTCTTGGCCCTATTCAAACTCATACAGTTAACAATGGCCCATCAATCCAGTCTGTCCAGGTACCTTTGTAGTGCCTTTCTATCCTCTGACAGATCAGCACTCCCTCGCAAGGACTTGGTGTCATCTCCAAACTTCCTGAGGGTGCATTCAATCCCCTCATCAAGATCGTTAATAAAGATGTTAAATAGGAGCAGTCCTAGTATGGAGCTCTGGGAGACACCACTCATGATCAGCCACCAACTGGATTTAACTCCAGCAGAGTTTCACCCAGCAGAGTGTATGCCCATCCAAACTGTGGGCAGCCAGCTTCTCCACAAGAATGTTGTGGGGGACAGTGTCAAATGTCTTCCTGAAGTCCAGGTAGACCACATCAACAGCCTTACCTTCATCCACTAAGCGGGTCACCTTGTCATAGAATGAAATCAGGTTTGTCAGACAGGATCTACCATTTGTAAACCCATGCTGACTAGGTGTGATCCTCTCGTTGATCTTTAACTGATCCATGATGGCACCCGAGATTCATTCCATTCCATATGCATTCCATAACCTTCCTGTGCACTGAGGTGAGTCTGATAGATCTGTAGCTACCCGTGTCATCTTTCCAGCCCTTTTTGAATATGGGCGTAACATTTGCCAGTCTCCAATCCACTGGAACATCCCTGATTAGCCAGGACTGCTGAAGAATGATGGAGGGTGGCTTGGCAACCACACTCACGAACTCCCTGAGCACTCTAGGGTGCAATCCATCAGGCCCCATAGATTTGTGTGCATCCAGCTTTCAGAGCAGGTCCAAAACTATCTCATCATGGATCATGCAAGGCTTATTCTGTTCCCCCATCCCCATCTACCAGCACAAATCCTGTTTTACTGAAGACTAACATGAATTTCAATAAAAGTAAAAACTAGCTTCCAGAAGAGTATATCTATCTTTAATGATGAACACTTTGAGAACATGCTGTTCAAAACTCCGTGATTTTTTAATAATCTTAAAATTCTGAAGAAGTTATTATTATCCTTTCTTCTCTTCCCATCTTACAGGGTTTTGCAATACAGACACAGAAACACACACTGAAATATCCTCTTAAATCCACAAAAATGATGCTATCTCAGCAGAACCTACTATATTACTCTCTAATAAATAGGTATTCACTGCACCCAAAATGAAATTTCTGATTAAAAAAATATATAAATTCTGATCTCTCTGAAGTGCATTTTTGCACAAAAGCACATGTTCCTCCTAAACTCCTTGTATTGTTTTAAAATCAAATGTCACTGGAATCAGCTGTGAAACTCAGAAATCTAACAGAAGTCCCTTCAATAGCCACAGTTTTCTGTGCAGCTGTGCAGGTTTAAGTGACTATCTCTTCACGAACCAAATTAAATCAAACCTCTCTGCTCTTTCACCTTACTGAAAATATAAACTGTCTGTAGGCACATACTGTTAAATCATTCATAGAATCCACCTGTTTTGCTCTTGTCAGTTTCCAGAAAAGTCAGTGTATGCTTCCCATTTGATTTCCAGAAGAATTCAGTAAAACAAATAAATTATCAAACACTGAAATTATGTGTGCAAATCCTTTTCCCCTCCCCTAGAAACCCTTGCTGGGATTCTGATTGGGTACCATCTATATTAATGGAAAATGTGCACCTATGCACAAAAAAGCATTCTGGAAAAGAGGGGAAACCCCAGAAGAAAAAGACCACTGGCCACCTACTTTATCATCTGAATTTCTCCAGTGCTGATAGGATCACTCAGTGTTAGAACAGGCTGTGCATACTTTTCTGAGAAAATTGTAATGTGTTGAAGGAAACCACAGCAGAGAGAATGGTTGGCTGATGCCTCTAGTGACTTACTTAAAAGAGCAAATTAGAGATATTCTATTACCATCAAGAAGTTATAAAAAGCCACTTCATATTTTTATTCTAGACACGGAAGCAAAGAGAATTATCTATCATTCATGAAGTTACAGGTTTTCTTACAAATTTATCTTCAGTATTGAAGTCGGATTCAACTGAAACTCAACTTGATAAATAAAATCTGTTTTTCTATGTCAAACTCAGCACACGTTTTCCATTCTCATTATACCACCTTAATTATCACTGCCTAGTTCTCTATTGTTGAAAAAAATCAACGATACATGAGAAAATCTAGTAGAACTAATGCAATTTCCCTTTGTATTATACATTATAGCTCTACAGATCAAGTAGAGCCCCATATGTATTTAAGACTTCATAAAATACAAACTTTATCACCGAATCACAGAATCCTTAGAGTTGGAAGAGATCTCTGAGGGCCATCTAGTCCAACTCTCCTGCAGTGAACAGGGACACCCCAGCTAGATTAGGTAGCCCACGGCCTTATCCAGCCTCGTCTTGAAAATATCCAGGGACTGGGCATCAACCACCAGCACTAGGTAACCCGTTCCATCGCCTCACCACCTTCATTTTAAAAGATTTTTTCCTTATATGTAACCCAAATCTACCTTCCTGGGCTTGAAGCCATTTCCCCTTGTTCTACCACCACAGACTCTGCTAAAGAATCTGTTCTTTGCTTACAGTTACGTTGGTAGTACAAATCCACCATCTTAGACTTCTTTGTAATGTATTTATCTTTTCGTGTCATTAATTAATGTTGTTTCAATATAACTGCTGATTGGCTTACATGGTTACCATTTAAAAATTGTTTCAGATTCTCTTCTCAAAGTTGGGAATCTTTTCTGAATTTATTTATTCATGGTCATTATTTTAGACTCATCTGATTCTGGCATTCTTTTACATCTTGGCCAGCTTTCCAAGCTCCTTGATACTCACTCTTTTGCTTTTATAAAAAGCAATCATTCTGTACCACAGTTTCTGCTGTATGAAGATAAACACACTTGCCTTTAATTGCTGCTTGATTAAACAGGTTTACTGCTATAATTATCCTTGTAGCCACCACTGAATTCTTTATTCTGAACATCAGTAAACAGAACTGGAAGTCACGTTGCAGCTCTCATTTCAACATAACTGTTTCACATTTGAGAATAAATTTTCTGTGTCACCACTAAATATAGACAATCAACTACAGGTTCACACCCACATCATTCCTGATAGCTCATAATGGTTCTGTGATCAGCAAACATACACAATCATTTCCTTCTCCCATTCACTGCCAGCTAAGTCATCAGTCTTAAGAGAAGATCTGCAAATGCAGTAAGTCACACTTGAAGCTGTCTACACCAACCAGCCTTTGGTCTATGTAATTCTTCTGTGCCTCCCAGCTCTGATCTTACTACTAAAACAGTCAGGTCCACACACGCTGCCTACAATCTTTTCTCCTGTTCAAAACCATGTTCCTCCTAACTAGGACTGGCCAACAGGTTTCAGCATCCTTTTTTTCCCCTTGCAAAATACTGCATCAAGGGGAAAAAAAATGTTGTTTGTGATTAAATACTTTTTTTTTTATGATCAAAGTGAAAAACGGACAAAATTTACTGGAATCCTCTCCCTCACACTGCTGGTTACATTTGTGAGAGTGGGGCTTCAGAACAATCATACCATGAAAATGAAGTCTCCAATTAAAGTAGGAAAGCACAGAACAGCGAGCAAACATGTAACAGAAATATTAGAAATAACATAATTCCTAACATTTGTTACTTTCAATTTGTTGTTTAAAAGTCAGTGTTACATCTGATATACCATTTTTTTAAAAGTACTCTTTTTTTACCCTCTTAATTTCCTTGGTCTAACCAGACATGTCAGGTAGTCTTTGACAGTACTTTCTTTTTCCATGCTGTAAGGCATTCAACACGTTACTATCTAGATATGGTGGTGAAAATTAAGTTTGTCCTAGGTAATGTGCCAGCAGGTTCTATACAACATCATAAGTTTTCATAGATTCTTTGAGGGGGGAAAAAAAAAAAAAAGAGGAAAAAAAATACACACACACAAACTTTATGAAGAGTTTTACTGAAATTAAACAGATGTTATTCTTTTCACAGATTTACTGCTTCAATAGCACATTGTAAATGGACTCCACTGTACATTCTATTTTGGCAACAATTTCCAATAAGCCTAGTTGGACTGCAGTTTGCTTTAGTCAAATTAGTTGTGTCAAAACACTGGAATAGGCTTGGTGCTTTAAAACTCAGAACGCATCCCAAACTCTTTTAAGCCTTGCTTTAAGGCATAGCATAGTTTCAACATAGAAAAAAAAAAATTGCAAAAGCACTACTGCACTTGAATTTCAAAATAATAAACGATAAAAGGTAAATAGGACTCTGTTGTTGAGCGAAACCTTATAGCTCTCAATACGACTTCTTCTAGAATAACAACAGAAACCTTTATAAACAATTGCTACCCTACACAGACAGTCCAGTCCCTTGTACAAGTTGAATGTATTCTGTTCTTTCTCTCCATAAAGACAAGTCTAAATCTATTTCAGTTTGAGGTAACTGAAGTATCTTTAATAATAACTCACTGAAAACTACTACCATGAGGCAATTCAAAGTACAATTTTCAAATCTGACAAATAACATCAAATGAGTAATAATAATATGAATTATAAGCTTCTATGGCTAAATGTGCCACTCTTGCTACAGTCTATTTTTCTAGAAACTAGATAGCAACCAAAAAATCTGTGTCTAAATACAGGTAACATAATTCTGTTGTGCCCCATGATGATTTGTACTACAAAGCAAGAAGGTCTACAGGAGCCCAGGCATCTTTATTGAAGCTGGAGGAGGGTCTGTCTTGGCTGGGACAGAGCTAGTTTTCTTCACAGTAGCTGACATGGTGTTATGCCATGAAATGTTATGTTATTATGAAAATAATGGTGAAAGAACTCTGGTATTTTAGTAATAAAACAGCGGTATTTGCACAGCAACAAGGATTTTTCTATTTCTCCAGCTACCCTTTCAGTGTGGAGGCTGGAGTTACACAAAAAGTTGGAATGGACACAGTTGGAACTGCTGACCCAAACTGATAAGAGGTATATCTTTCTCAGCCATAAGAACTGAGTGGAATGAGGGAGGGAAGGATATTATTCTGAGTTATCTCACTTGTCTTCCCAAGCAACTGTTAGGCACGATGGACTCTGCTTTCATGAATGTGGTTGAACATCTACCTGCTGATGAGGAGTGAATGAGTCCTTTTGCTTTGGTTGTGTTGACAGCACTCATTTCACCTAGTAAACTGCCTTTAAAGGAGAAGTTGACAGAGATTCACAATGGGGAAATCATGCTTGAACGATCTGGTAGCCTTCCAAGATGTCGTGACTGGCTGGGTAGATAGGGGAAGAGCAGTGGACTTTGTCTGCCTTTTAGCATGGCCTTTGACACTGTCTCCCTTAACATACTTGTAGCTAAGCTTAGGCAATGTGGGACAGATTAATGGACAGAGAAGTGGACTGAAAACTGACTGGCAGAACTAAGAGGGTTATGATCTACAGTGCAGACTAGTTGGAGACTGTAACTAGCAGTGTTCCCCAGAGATTGGTGCTGGATCTGCCATCTTCATCAGTGACCAGGATGAAGGGATAGAGATTGCACCTTCAGCAAGTTTGCTGATGATACAAAGCTGTGAGGAGCTGGCCCTTGCTGAACGATGTGAGAATCCTCTCCACACAACTCTCCAGACAATCTTACACCTGGGGAGAACTAACTGCTTACAGTGCTGCAAGTTAGGGGCTGACCTGCTGGAAAGGAGTTCTTCAGAGAAGGATCTGAGTGTCCTGGGACTGAGGGGGAATCTTATAAACATTTATAAATATCTGAGGGGTGGGTGTCAAGTGGATGGGGCCTGACTCTTTTTGGTTGTGCCCAGAGACACGACAAGGGGCAAGAGGCATGAAATGAAACATGAGAAGTTCCACCTGACCACGAGAAAGAACTTTAAACTTTGTGCGTGACAGAGAACTGGAACAAGCTTCCCAGTGAGGCTGTGGAGCCTTCTTTGGAGATATTCAAAACCCACCTGGATGCATTCCTCTGCAGCATACTCTACAGATCTTGATTTATCATGGCATTTGGACTAGATGTTCTCCAGAGGTCCCTTCAAAGCCCTACAGTTATCTGATTCTGTAATTCTGTGTGATTCTTTAAGTTTTCTCACTTTTTCCTTTCCAATTCTCTGTCCCATATCACTGGTGCAAGAGAGCAAGTGGTGCTTAGCTGCCTGCTGGGGTAAAACTACAGGAAGGTCTCATGGAAATCATTCACATCAATTAATTTTAGTGCTACCCAACATATACATATGAAATACATGTATGAATAATTATCAGCAGGAGCCTCATGAAATCTAGCAAGAGGGCATGCCAATTGCAGCCCTTGGGATAGATTTGCCCTTGTTCTGGTAATAAAAGCTGGTCTACACTACTGCTTATCATCACTACCTCATCACTTGTCAAGGAAGCAGCATGGAACTGGCTGTGGCATTGTACTAAGTTGATACTATCCTGATCTCTAAATTCTAGTTCAATTCTATTTATTTTGTCCTCTGCCTTTCTCCGAGGTTTTCAATTCTAATCTTGTTCTGTGACTGACTTGAAACATAAATTTGGCCAAGAAATTTGTGCCTATGTATTCTTAATTCAGTTTACAGAGTGCATATGTACATGCTGAGTAACAGTAACCACAGACTTTCAAAACTATATTTTAAAATTTTGACAGAAGTCATACTTTAAAATCTTGCTTTCCATTGCAACATCTACAAAACAACCAACTGTAGTTACATGTAAGTGTATATACACAAAGAATGTTTGGCAGAAGCATAAATACTGTCTTTTCTTCCTGTTATCATATTACACATTAGGTTGTTACACATTTTACATGTTAGGTTGGATATTAGGAAACACTTCTTTACAGAAAGGGTTGTTAAGCACAAGGTGGCTGAGTCACCATCCGTGGATGTGTTTAAAAACCATTCGGATGTGATGCTCAGGGACATGATTTAGCATTGGCTTGTTAAAGTTAGGGTAGTATGGTTAGGTTGTGGTTGGACTTGATGATCTTTAAGGTCTTTTCCAACCTGAGTGATTCTACGATTCTATGACACAGCTAACTAATTACTGTATAAATTTTTTTTTTTTTCCTTTTTCTTTCTTTTTTACTAGGCTGCAACTACCCAGATTTGGGATACAGCAGACGTATTTCCCCACAGCTATATATTTATTTGTCTGCCAAATGTTTACATTCTATCTCCCTCATACAGAGGGAAAAGTGTGAAAATAAAAAAGAGGAAAGAGAGTGAGGAACTATACAATATAAGGAAAAATGTGCATTTTGAGTTCACAGTAAATGAAACTCCATTTACTCTCAAATACACTGTTACAATTTCACTGATAAAAAGTATTCCATAGGTACCATTAAAACTATAAATTTAAAATTATTAGTACCTAAGGATTTATACATAGAATTAAAAAAAAAAAAAAAAAACCTAAGAAATGCAGACTTACCATGGGCATACGCTCTTGTTTATTTTCCTTAGCCACAACTCAAAATTCATGAGGCATAGACAGTCTACTGCATTTTTAAGAGTGATTTGATTTTATAATCCAGAGAGCATTTCTAATCCATTTGCCACAAGCCATTGTTAAAACATGAAGTTTTTACATTACATTTGTGATAAGATTATCATATTTAAAACCTGTTTTCAAAAGGCAATGGGTTCATAGAATCATAGAATGCTTTGGGTAGACCTGAAAGAGCACCTATTTTCAACCCCCTGCCATGGGCAGAGACACTTTCCACTAGAGCAGATTGCTCAAAGCTCCCCATCCTCCCCCCAGCAAACCTGGCCTTAAATGCTTCCAAGGATGGGGAATACACAGTTTTTCTGAGTATTCCTTTCCAGTGCTTCACCATCTTCCCAGTAAAAAAATTCCTCCTAAAATGTAACGTATCTACTTATCCTAGAAGAGAATCTTTTCTCATTTTTCCTGTAGGTCAATTTTAGGTACTGGATAAACTCTCCCTGAAGCCTTATCCAGGCTGAACAAGCCCTGCTTCCTAGAACTGTCTCCATAGAAGAGTTTCTCCAGCTCTCTCATCACTTTTGTCATCTTTCTCTGGAACTGCTCTAACAGGTTCCTGCCCTTCTTATCAGGTGGACCCCAGAGCTGAATGCAGTACTTCTGGTGGGACCTCATGAGGGTGGAAAACAGGGAGACAATCTTCTTCCACACCCTTCTGGTGACTCCTCTTTTGATGCAGACCAGTTGGCCTTCTGGACTGCAAGTGCACACTGGTGGCTCATGGAGAGCTTGTCACTCACTGAAATCCACCAGAACCCCCAGGTCCTTCTATGCAGATCTGTTTTCAATCCACTCATCATCCACTCCGTAGTCATGTCTGGGATTGCTCCAATCCAGGAGCACTGGACTTTGTTGGACTTCACGATGTTTGCACTTCTGAAGTGCAGGCTGCACCATTCAGCTTGGTGTTGCCTGTGAAATCACTGAGAGCACACTCGAGAACCCACTGTTTATGTCATCAATTAAGATATCAAACAGAACTTGTTCCAGTAAGAACCCATGAAGAACATCATTGATCTCCACCTAGACATTAAGCCATTGACCTCAACCCTTCAGATATGGCCATCTAATCAATTCATTATCAACTGAGTCATACACCCTTCAAATTCATGTGTCTCCAGTTTAGAGACAAGGATGTTAGGTGGGACCATATCATAAGCTTTACATAAGTCAAGGCAGATGACATCCTTGTCCACCAATACTATCATTATGACATAGAAGAGACAGTGAAAAAATTCACTTAAACTAGCTTAAATTCCAAAACTATTGTATTTGCTCAGGATAAGTGGGAGTGTTGACTAATATAACCAGGAACAAATTAAGAGGCCTATTGTCAAGCCAGACTTCATCAGTGGTGCAGCTATCAAAATATGCACAACATCCAGAACTGGATCCAGAACTTTAAATAATAATAGTAATAGAATAAATTGAGCTGGAGTTAGTAAAAAGAAGGCAACCCAGAGGGCAGTGTCTGTGCAAAACTCATGAACTGGCACTCACTTTACTCCTGTAAATACTTTGCTTCCATGAAAAACTTACTTTTAAGTAGAAATCCATTTATTTAGAGTGGAATTTGTAATTCTATTAAAAGAACATAAAAATTGTATATATTGGCAGCTCTAACCAAAAAAGCTTCTGATTTAAAAAAAAAAAAAAAGAAGTTTTTCACAGTTCTTCTGACTTCTAATTTTCAGGTTTCATATTTTTAAGTTTTTATCATCCCTTAAATGGGCTAATTATTTTTATCATTTTTATCATTATCCCAATTCCATGTAGTATTCAAGGTATGGTAATAATATGGCAACTCAAAGGGGACTTCAGTTTAACAGTAACACAACAATCAGATTTGACTGTGGTTCAAGAACAGCTTCCAAAATAACTAAAGGAAGCAGCTACCGCTGCAGAAGGAAGCATCAGCCAGCTTTCAAGGAAGCTAACCCAAAGGAAAAATATGAAAGATATCAACACTGCTGACAAGGATTCTCTTTTTGTCTCCCAAATAATAATACATTAAACACGTTTTATCTGTTTGCATGACTCCCAACTCTATCCATGAAAACAGCAAACCACAAAGTCCCCTCACAGAAATCTTAAATAGATTCAGTAAGCTGAAGGTTAAGTAAATAATTTCTTGTTTTCTTGCCTTTTCGATTTTTTCCATGTACAGAAAACTCACACAATTTATACATCATAGCATGATGTACAGTACAACTAAACTGCAGTATGCAGCTCTGAACTCCAACCAGCACATCAGGATACATTTCAAAAATTAATGGATTAATGAATGAGGTAGATGCCTTCTGACTACAGTCTGAAATGCTCTGGAAAATCTTATTTTATTTTTCTTTAAAAACTGTACTGCAACACATTCAACCAACCACATATGACTGATACAGACCAATAAAATAAACTACAAGCAAACTAAAAACCATGATGTACCTCAACAAGCAAGATGCAGCCTTTATGTGTACAGTTGAAGGCAGGACTGAATAAATAAATAGCAAATTATGTCCACCATGTTATCATAAAAAAATGATAAAACATTTTAATAATTACTTCACCTTGCTCATCAAGTAAACACGATATTAAATAGAACTGATTTACTTTGTTGGTTTTTTTTGTTTTTATTTTCTTCACAATCCCAACTTTCTTTTCCAGAATAAATGCAAAAGGTTCCCCAAAGTAAGCCAAGATTTTTAAAGCCGCATTGCATATGTGCTAAGTTAGAAATTATTTACAGTGAAATGGCTTAGTCACACTCCAGATCACTTATCATCTAATGACTGTTCTGAAAATACACTCCAGATCATATCCTATAAAATGACATTTTTGAAATAATTAATTTTGTGTGATAAGGACCCTTTGCAGAGTTAAATATGACTAGTGCTAAAGAAAAAATAAAAATAAAAATAAACATGGAAAGCTATCACATTTGGAAAAATCCTTGCAATTAAAGACTCAGTACTGGTAAAAATATATTTCTTTGGATCGCTTAGGTACAATATGAGTTCTTTTGGTAAGGCTGAAGACCACTCTTCTGGAGTATAAATCAAAATGTTTTATTTTTAGCTCGTGAAACAGCATCAGCCCCATTTCTTCAGTGCAAGCCTGGATATAACTCCATCAGATACAGAAATGATATGTTAAGCAGGTAAAAATATAATTGTGTACAAAAGATAAGCACAAAACCTTCCACACCTAGCACCATGCAGGAGATGTAAACTAATCTATAGTAGATACAACGCCTAGCCTAACAGCAAAAAGAGGACACGTGAGATCCATATTTAAATTTACTAAGGGACATTAAAATATTCACATAATGGATACTGATGAGCAATCACTGTTCATGTGCTTTCACCGTAGCCACAGAGGGACATGACGTATCTCCAAAATCCACCATGACTGCCTATAGAAAAATTTAATTTCTCCTATTCCTTAATGAAATATCTCTCTACCACTCCATTATTTTAGTTTTCCCAACGGAGTGAGACTGAAACACATTCAAAGACTACTTACTTTAAGGCAACACTTCACAGAACTTACTTCCATTTAAATCATCAATTTCCCAAAACTACGAACTATAGTTCAAGTCAAGAAAATAAATTATGAGTACAGAACTACAATTCAACAGATCAATTTATTCCATCTATAACATAAATTTGTGCTTAGCCTGTCTAGAATTATGTGAATCCAAAACTGGTGGCTTTAAGAGAAATACCTAAGAATATCAGAATTTACTATCATTAATTAACACTGCTTAACAAAGTTAAAAATATATAGAAGTCATTTAACCCTATTATTTCACTCCTAATCAAAATCCATATCTGAACATCTTTCTAACTTTGAGTAGTTTGTTGTTTCATACTTCTAAGCTTCGATTCTCCTTCTCCTTTATTGGCAAAATAATAATAAAAATAATAATAATTTTTAAATCACTTATAAACTGAAGTTGCAGCACCCTCATGAAAGAAAGAATTGATTCTGCAAGAATTATTATCTTAATCAAATGGAAAATGCATTTTGGAAAAAGGCTTTTTTCTCTTTTATAAACCTGGAGAACTTGCATAAGAATACAAATAATTAGCAGAGTTTTGCACCCTCGCTCCCCTCATAGATGACTTCACAAACATTTGAGGCAAGGTCCATCTGTCACAGAGGGACAAAAGAAATCCTGTACCAATTTCATTACCCCAAACTGACCTCAAGCTTGGAAGATTTAAAAAACTTTTTCAGTAATGTTAGAAGAGTTTCTTGCGGAGCTTACAACAGAAGTCTAAGATCCAGGCAGAGTTGTACATTAAGAGTGAATTACAGAATAAATTCAGCAAGACCACAATTAAACATTGTCCTAACAGTATTTGCACAAACCTGGTTTTATGTTCCCTGCAAACACTAAAAGTGAGAAGTCACCCTTCATCCACTGTTGTATCTCAGAAAAACAGACATTCAGCTTTTTCTTATCCCTTACACAGTCCCTTTTTTCCCATTCCAATCTTCAGAAGAAAAGGAAAGCACTACATATAAGAAGCAGAGCTACACCAGAGTTTCCAAGTTTATAGCTTGATTATCAGATTAATCCGTGCTCACACTTGACAAAAAGAGCACCAAAGAGATTAAACAGAGCTGAAGCTCAGCTTAACATTTTATATAAAAGATGGCACTTGCCATAGCCAGTACTTGGACACTGTTTCCAGCCAGCACCCCATAAGCCCAGAGAACATAAGAGGATATTTACATGGTACTGAATCACAGAAGACTGAATTCGGACCCAGCTGAATTAACAACATCAAATACAGAAAATATTTTTATTTTCCTTAATGCACTGTCTAAATAAGCTTGACCTGACTTGACCCAGTTAAACTTCTGACATCTAATGAGAATTTAAAGTAGCACAGCTGAGATCATAAAACAAGCATACCCAGTTGTTGGAGAATAATCTGCAGAGACTAAATCACGTTACAAGCAGTTTTAGGCACATTTCTACATTTTCAGATGCTTAAAAAAAAAAAAAAAAACTTATTTGGAAAATAATTCTGACCAACATACTTGCAGACCTATACAAACCATTCATATCACAGGCTTCCAACAAATTTTTCTTATACTGACTTCTTTGCAAGCACATGTATTATTGGAAACTAATGCTACAATATTGATTTATCACAGTAAAAATAGTATTTCTTTGCT
Organism: Phasianus colchicus; assembly: GCF_987193195.1. Taxonomy (NCBI): domain Eukaryota; kingdom Metazoa; phylum Chordata; class Aves; order Galliformes; family Phasianidae; genus Phasianus; species Phasianus colchicus. Next base: position 15,510,066 of record NC_143476.1, read on the forward strand.
TTTCTATCCCATTACTAGAAGTGATAAAAATAATCAAGAAGAGCAGACTGTCCAGTCCAGGAGAAAAAGGGTAACTGAATTGCTAAAGCAGCACCTGATTTTCAATCTAATATAAATATCATGTGCTATTAATTTATTAAAATTTGACCAGCTACAGTCTGGATATGCAGTATAACACACAAATGCACACACTCATCATACTTCCCACTGTTTCCACTACATTGCTGATTCTGCTTAAACTAGAAGCAGTCGACCAATCCTCAAAACTATGTCACTGAAGTCATCAATGAGATGGTGATGATCACATGAGTAATGTGTTATCCCATAACAAAGACAAGTGTGCATCATTCCCTCACTATGTCCTACTCCTATCTCTACGTTTTCACAAAATGGTATTCACATATCCTCAGATATCAGCAACCCCACAATGACTCTCTCACAGCAGATACTTTCTGTTGTAATTTTCTGTATTTCCCAACTCTCATACTTTTTTATGGTGATACACTTTGGAAATAGTGGATATTCCAGTTTTTTTCCATCACAACCTATGAGAAACTACAAAAACAAATGTCCATTCTTGTAGGTTCAAGGATTTTTTTAAAAAAGAACGAGCACCACTTCGAAAACATAAAATCACAACTGCTGCAACATAGAGAACATATGTTCACTTTAAAAATCCTATATATTTGCTATAGAATGTACAACTGGCATGGGTAATGAGATACAGATAAAAGGTAATGAAAGACTGCCAATTTCTCTAACCTTAAAAATTGAAGGTGAGGTAGACTCAGTGCAGTGTCATTCTCCCTCTTCCGTTTAAAGCAGTTGTATCCAAATTATAGGGTCAAAACTTTACTCATTTAATTAATGGACCTATTGAGTTTTTCTGATGTAGCATCGCACTACTATGCCTTGCCAAATCACCTCGATAATTTTATATTTCTTAATTAAGAGTAGAGATCTCAGAAGACTCATAATTTTAACATAAAACTGCACTGGAGATAGCGTGTTTTTCTTTTCTGTCTTGGAAATATACTACAAAGGATGTATTTAGTACTGAAACTAAGCACCTGTAGAGAAAAACTGGCTATTATAAGTAGGATCGGAATCACAAATCCAACATGTCTCAGGATGGAATGATTACACGACTATAGAAGAGGTTTTTAGAAGGATAAAGAAATCACTGCCACATGGTATATTGGCCCAACATCTCATATAGCATGCTACCATACTTAATATTAAAGAAAACAGAGATCATTATAACTCAAATGCAGTCATGGCCTAAATCAAAACTGATCTGCTAAACCTTGTTGCTGTATACTAACACTGCTCTTCCCACGTTTAAAAGATCTATCCTTATTATCAGTTAAGAAGAGTCTCAGATATAGAAAATAAAAAAACAGCAAAATGCTATTTCAACCAGAAACATAAAGATGAAGAGCAGCAGGCTGCAGCATCAGAGCTCAAGAATCAAAATAAAAAGGTTTTAGTCCTTTCTCTTTACACAGATCTTTGTTGTTTTGTATTTCTTCACGACAGTAATTAAACAGTTTCTTCACGAAAAAAATAAAACTGAACTTTTGTTTTCAATTAAGGTGCCTCTCAGATAAGATAAAGCAACGTTTATAAATAGTGCCTTAACTGAATGTATATTCCAGTTGCTCCAGATGATTGCAGTCATAGCCTTGATTTTAATTATTTATGGCTTCTCTACTCAATTTTGATTTTCCCATGGTTTCTTCTGTTTTTTGGTCAAGAAAGCTACTTCTGAAGTAGATCAAAGTTGCTTTACATTCAGGACTGACATTTCCATTCATGCCCTGTTCAGTCCATCTATTAATACTGAATTCGATATTGCCTGATTAAAAATACTTAAAACATAGTAAGACATCAGTGGAAATCAGCCAAGCAAAGTTATGGGAACCTGTGACTTCTCCATTAAGGATAATCACTAGGTACCCTCATTCATGAATTTATTTCTCTCAGTGAAGTTTATTTTTCTTAACAAACTCACAATGCAACACCAGACAGATAGTAACCTAAGTAATAATATTTTAGCATTTTAAGTAGGTATCTGAAAAAAAAATCAGAAAAAAAAAAATCAGCAATTTCTCGCATTCTTTTGTCTTGAGCTAGTCCTGTTTTTGTTTGTTGGTTTTGTTTTGTTTTTAAAGAGGGGCTCTAAACACATAATTTATTGCATGAGTGTCATTTCTCTCATTAAGGATCCCCAAATGCTGGGTGTCTACAAGCCAGAGTGGACTTACCTTTACCCTGGAAAACTCTAGGATAATTTAATTATATAATTAATATATTTTTATTTTAATATATAATTAATGATTAATTATATAATCCTTATTTTGCAGTGTTTAAATATAGCCCTTGTATATCAGATGGACTGTGAATATTGCTAATATTTGCCCTTTTCTAAAAAACTCTTGGGAATAGCTGTAGTTAAAGATACATGCAGAATTTTAGGACAACAGTCTTTATTTCATTTCTGTTGTTCTAGTACAATTTCATTCTGCTTGTACTGAGACAATCTCCAAAGTCAGACTATTCTCAGTGGATAGGTATAAAAAAATAAAACCTCCAGCTTTTAGAAACTTAATTAAATTTAAAGGTCTTGTCAGAGTATCTTGAATATCTACAGTGTTTCGCACCCATCATATGTCATTCCACTAGTATAAATTAATACCACCAATTTTGAATCATAGAATCATAGAATAGTTGAGTTGGAAGGGACCTCTAGTCCAACTCCCCTGCAGTGAACAGGGCGACTCAAAGCTAGATCAGGTTGCTAAGAGATCTCTTCAGAATAACCTCGAATGCCTCGATGGGCCATTCAACACCTCTCTGGGCAACCTGTTCCAATGTTTCACTACTTTTGTCTTAAAAAAATTTCTTCCTTTTGTCCAGTCAAAATCTCTTCTCTTTAGAAACCATTTCCCTGCTAAAGAGTCTGTCCTCTTCTTTCTTATCTTTAGATACCGAAAGGCTGCTGTAAGATCTCCCTAGAGCCTTCTATCCTGTAGACTGAATAGCCCCAGCTCTCTCAGCCCATCCTCATACAGGAGGTTTTCCATCCCTCAGATCATTTTTGTGGCCCCTTCCTACAGGTCCATGTCTCTCCTCTACTAAGAATTCCACATCTGGATGCAGCACTCCAGGCAAGGTCTCACCAACAAAGAGCATGATTACCTCCACTTACCTCCATCCAAACATTGAGACATTTATCACCACCCTATGGGTGCAATCTTGCAATCCATTCTTCATACATCAAATGGTCTACCCATGAAATCTGTATCTTTCCAATTTACAGACAAGGATGTTTTGTGGGATCAGACAGATGACATCAATGGCTCTTCCTTTGTTTGCTGATGAACTCATGACATCATAGATGAGCATAGGTAGGTCAAGCAGGACCTGCCCTTCACCAAGTCATAAGGGTCATCTCCCATCACCTCCCTGCCTTCCATGTGCCTTAGCATAGCTTCCAGGAGAATCTGTTCCATGATCTTCTCTAGCTGAAGAGGTAAGGCTGTGATGAGACACACCAGTAGTTCCCTGAGTTACCCTTCTATCCTTCTTAAAAATGGATATGATATTGCCTTTTTTTAAGTCATTAAAGACTTTAGTTGACCACCATGACTTTTCAAACATCACTAAGATTTGCTTGGCTACTACATTAACCAATATCCTCAGTACTCTTGGACACTAAATTTTAGGAAAGCCAACTTTCAACTCTTCATGGAGCTAGTCAACAAACCCCTTGGGAAAAATGCCCTCAAGGACAAGGAAGTAGAATGGAGCTGGCAGATCTTTAAAGAAACTTTCCTTAGGGCATATGAGCTCTTCATCCCCAGGTGCAGGAAGACAGGAAAGGAAGGCAAGAGAACAGCATGTCTGACCAGGACTTGCTGTTCAAAACTGAGAGGAAAAAGAACAGCCTTTGGAAGCAGAGGCAGGTACCCTGGGAGGAGTACAGAGATGCTGCTAGGCAGGGTAGGGATAGGGTCAGGAAGGCAAAGGCCTAACTGGAACTGGTCTTGGAAAGGGGTGCAAAAAACATGAAAGGCTTCTACAGTAAATAAACCAGAAAAGGAAAGTACAAGAAGGCATACCCCACTCCCCCCCACCTCAACTCATCATTCCATGAGCAATACAGGCAATTAACAATGGACAAGGCTGAAGTAATCAACACATTTCTTGCCTCAGTCTTTACTGACAACCGTTCTACATACAGTCCTTTAGAGGATGGTTCAGAAGAAGCTTCCAGGGGCTGGGGAAACAATGTCCTTCCACTATAAGTGAAGATTAGTTTCACAACTACCTGAGGAACATGAACATCCATAAATCTATGGATCCCAATGAAGATGCAATTAATGCACCTTCAAAACACAATGTTTGCCAGAAGTGAGAATTTATTTCCTGTAATGGTGCTTAAGGATTTTTTCTGAACCTTAGTGAAGTAGTACATAAGTATTTCATAAGTAAAAGAAGGAACATAGGTCTGTTTTTTACACATCCTAATTTCAATTTTATTGTTAAGTAAGGCATTACTGATCAAACTACTTGTTAAAATGTGATTATCCAATGATACTTGGCACATCCCATCATGATAAATAACTACAGGTATCCATTCTTTTCAGATACTGGCAGAATTGATACTGACAGTATATATATAGTAAACCAGAAATTATTCATCTATAAACTACTGACCAGACTTTGAAATACCTGCTTCTGAAAGGCAATGAAGACTAAAAAACTTGAAAAGCATCATATACTTTCCTAGACAAGGCCCTTCATTGAACTGGATTGGAGATGCACTATGACTTAATCCCACTCAAGTCTCTGGGAAAACACACGTTGAATTCCACTGTAAGTAGCATCTGATGCTAATTCTTCAAAACACGTTTACAGAACCAGTAGATCTACCATGATCCACTTTGCATTCTTATCATCTAGTGAAATTATTGAAACACACAGACTAATTTCAAAGCTTCTGCCCTGCAAATTAACCCTGTCAGCAATGCTGTCTGTTTAGACAGATCTCCACACAAGTTTTATAACCAGCAAAGCATAGCAGTGAACAGCATATTTGCAAAGAGCTGCATTTTCTTGTCTGTCCTCTGCATAATGTTTTCTGCTGTTTGCATTTCCTAACAGTCCCATATATTCCGGAATGAAAAAAACACATTTAAATCCTTGTTCTTAGCTGTTATCTATTTATTAGAGACTGCTTCAGTTCAAGAAACGGGAAAAAAGGAGAAGAATCAAAAGGAAAAAGAAGGGGTAAGGGAAAAATGATATAGTGGGGAAATCCCTACTCATCAACACCTAGCCCTGCGTACTGATGTAAGCACTTCATTGCTAGGAAAAGAGAAAAACTGACATTGAATATCTCTCTGAAATGAAGTAGGGGATAAAGAACTCATCTGCAGTGTTAACTGCTTTCTTCTGGGAAATGTAGTGAGACTACTTCAACTTCCATGCTAGCAGCAGAGCAGAACCAGTAGCCAAATTTCTTAATTCCAAGTTTACAGTAAGTTTCCGCTACAGTATGCTCTGACAGAATCACCAGTTTCAATTCAATTTGTATTACTAGTTACAACTGCTCAGAAGCACTTTTTTCTTATTTCAGATATTAAAGCAAAACACAAACATGCAATAGAAACAACTCTTTAAATAATTAATGGTCTGGCTCTGCAGTTCGTCACTTCCAAAACAGCAGTCTTACTGGCATCAGCAGAACTGCTTGCATCCTGGTATTTGGCTAATGATGAACAACAACCAGGCAGTCGGCATACAGATGGAGAATTTTTGGAAACCTCTCTATATTAATCTTCCCACAGCACCAGCACAGAATCCCCAAATGAACTCAACAAATCTCATTCAGCTACAAAGGGATGCAAGAAGCTCTGAGTGTTTTACCAAGGATGTGTAAAAGGCTGCACCATGGATCATGTGATCTCTGAGAGTACAGTGAAGTCACAGGGACAGAGTTTATATACAGTCCATGTATATCTCCAGTCTTTAGTTTGATCAGAAAATATCAGTTATGTTTCCTTCATTTCTCAAGACAGGTTGCCAAATGAAGCCACTGCTGACAGTGAGAATCTGTTTAGCAATTACCTGAAAAATACCTCTCATTTTTCTCTTGTATACTCACATTATTATATGTTATCATCCCTATTATTATCACTGGCTCCTGACAAACAGTTCAAGAAAAAAGAATGCCACTGAAGCTCCCAAGAACAGTGAAGCAGGAAATAAGAGGAGCTTCAGCGCTGTGCAGACCTTCATCCAACTGCATTGAACTATTCAGAATGCATCCACATTCAATTTCAAGGGAAAAGATGCCTAAAATATCCATAAGAACATTCCTCTATCTTTCTGCCAGTTTGATGTCTACACAGACTTTTTTTTTTCAATTTCCTGCATGTCTCTGCCATGTCTCCCCATGTGAAGTCTCTCCAATCTGTGAAGTTGGGACCCTCATCCGCATCCTGATTTGGATGGTGTGAAATCTTACGTAAGGACTTATATTAATTTTAGTGAAGATCCTGCACACTATTTCAAAAGCAGACCTACAGGCAAATTTCCCAGTGACGGGTCCATATAGAATCACAGAGTAGTTTGAGTTGGAAAGGACCTTCAAGATCATCTAGTTCTAGCCCCCTGCTACAGGCAGGGACACCTCCCTCTAGACCAGGTTGCTCAAAGCCCCATCCAGGCTGGCCTTGAATGCTTCCAGGGATGTGACATATAGTCCCACTGTGCCAAACCTCTTACTGGCTTCTACTGTTCTTCAGCCATCCTCCTGTGTGACACAATCACTGCTGTCTATCAGCCGAATAAACACATTAACTAAAATGCTACCTAAAAAGCACAAGAAGTAAGGTTGAAGTTTTGTTTGTCTACAGAGACACTGTATTTTACACTGAAAAGAAAAAACTGAAGAGTGGAAGCTAAGAGATATACTAAGTGGCTCACTGTTTTAATTTTGCAAGGCGCATGCCATCTGGCAAACCTAACTTGAAATTCACAAGGCTTTGAAATAAGAGTGTATCTAGGACATTCGTGCTATGTTTTCTCTGAAACTTCATTATATATAAAATGGAAATTAAGCTGTAATGGAAGTAAGCACAATAAAATATTTGTAGGGTTAAGTTCCAATGAATCTTTACATCTTGAAAACAGAAAACATAATCTGAAATACTGCCTGGCTCTTCTTGCAGGAAAAGGCCTAAAGGAAGCAGGATGTACAACATACATATGATGTTTTTTTAAGACTTTTGGAAACAGAGCAATTTATAGAGTCCAAGCAATGGCTGAATAAAGAATGACAAATAACTGAAGATTTGTTATGACAACTTTAACGTAGCATCACTGTGCAATTTTTCAGCTCTGTACCTGACGCAGTAACACTCTCCAGAACAACAGCTGCTCACTCATTTCACTGCAAACAAGACTGCATGGCTGAGGATGATGACAAGACCATCAATATCAACAACACCTTCTAATCTTGTTGAGATGCACAGAACCTTATCGGTATTCCAACTCCAGCCTTCTGAAAGGGAAACATGATCTCAGCACATGCATGCTGAGACTGCCAATAAGCTGAAAGCAAAACTGTACTCCCAGGAACAGTCTGCTTCAATAATTACTAAGAGCTCTCCTAAGGCACTGGAGCCTATTCAGACAATAAATGTCAGTTTTTAAACTAGAAAGATTTACAGATACACAACGACATAAATCACTTCTGAGCAGATACTTGCGATAATTATCTCTTATTACCAATTTCTTTGCAAACATTTTCTCCAACATAGTCCTACCCACATGCAATGTAGAAAAAAAAAAATTATAACAAGAACAAGGAGCATAGAAGTAAAGTGCTTTTGCAGAACATTAAAAAAAAAAAAAACCTTTCTGTGACTGTTTTCAAACAACTGACTTTCAATATTTATCTCCACAAATAATTTTGCTACCCTGCTTTGGAAAATCTGACAAAATGTCAACAATTAGATGCCAACCACTTAAGAGCTATGTGAAACTTAGCACTTTCACCTTGCAGAAGTGCAGGCAATATTTTATTTGGTGTCAATCTACATATGTTCCCTCTCCACCACGTTCAGTTTGGGGTTTGAGTTTCGAATAAAGCCAAGCAGGCAAATGAACAGGCAGTAACAGTTTCCACATTTTACTCAGTCTCATTCCACGACCAAGCAAATAAAACACAGACAGGCATATCTTCATGAATTGACAATGGAATAAGTTAGATGTTCAAGTTCAGAAAGAATACCAGAAAGCATCTACCACGTGACTGTAAAGATTTACATTCAGCCACCATAAAAACAAACAAATCAGGGTCACCATGATGTGAACTCCCTAGCACTATTACTGTTTATATTCTACATTCTGTGAAGTGCTTCAGGCATACGTATTCATGATGCTATATAATATCCCACAATGAGAAAAATAATTAGTTTTGTTCAAAATCTTGCCATCATTTTACATCATCCCATCTGCTTCCTAATCTTTTCATCTACCTCAAAGTATCTTGGGATTGAAGCTACCTGGATCACCACTGCTGTTGTCAATGTGCCCAGTTCTGGCCTTTACATGGTAAAAATCAGGAGTGATCTAACATAAAGTATAGCAGGTGAAATTTTTTATGAAATAGGTGACATAAAGTCAAATGGTCCTGAAGAAAAAACTATTCAAGAAAAGATCTGACTCTTAATTTTTCTGTTGAGAACTTACCCATGGCTTACTTCTATGAAGGAAATGAAAGTAAAAAAAGATACAGAGTAACAAATCCAAGTGACTACAGGTATCATGCTTAGGGAAAACTGCCGGTTAGAGCAAAAAGATTAAGGAATGAGAAGAATAAAAGAAAAAAGGAAGAATTAAGGTAAGAAGGGGGAGATAAGATACTGATAGATGTAGAAAAGACAGAAAAGCCTGAAATCTGAGATGCAAAAGAGAAGTAGTAGACCAAAAATTAGAATAACGTGAATATGAAAATGACGAACAAAAGGTTTATACATGGTTTGGAGATGAGATGGGAATATTGAGAAAAAGGAATGTGACTGAGCATGGCAGGAAACTACAAGAACACACAAAGGAACAACATACGATTAATGACAAATGAGAAGAGATGAAGAAAGAATGGCACAGGAATGTATGAAAAGATTCAAGAGAAAAAAAGAAAAGTAAGAAACTGAGAGAATAAGTGAATCTGGAGGTAAGATTTGATAAAAATAATGACTGGGTCTAAAAATTAGTGATGAATAGCAAAGTGGTTAAAAACTGGGATAATAAGCAGGACCCAGGAGGACCTCAGGTAAAGAATGAAGTGAAAAGTGGCAGATGAAGGTGGTCCTGGGATGGAGACCTTGGTGCTGCCCCTACATGCAAGGTCATCTTACCAATCCACCACAGGTGCTGAAGGAAGCGAAGGAGCCTGGGTAGCGAAGCACAGCACCACTGTAGTAACAAGCTCTCTCAGGCTGCCCTTGAGCAGTACCCTGCGGGCTTTTGCTGTCGCCCCCGTGTCGTTCCTCCACAGCAAAGCCAGGAGCCAGGAAGCGGCTGTCCCTCTTGAGCAGCAGATACAGCTCCCGGGCAAAGGCCGGGATCCTCAGCAACACTTCGTCTCCATCCTCGGCCAAAGGCGGTGGCGGGGGGGACAGTGTTGCTGGCAGCTGCGGGGTGGCACCAGAGCCCTGAGGCAGGGGGGGCCAGTGGTAAAACTCCTGAGACTCGTACTCATCTTCGGCGTCCTCCTCCTCGGCCGCCTCCCCTGCGGCCTGCGCCGGACCCTCCACCGAGGAGGAGACGGAGCGCACTTCCCGAGAGCTGCCCGTCGCCGGGCCGGGTGCCGCGGGCGCGCTGGGCGCGCTGCTCCGGTTACCGCAGCCGGGCTCGGCGCTGCCACCGCCCCCGCCGCCGCTGCCGCCCGCCGGCTCCTGCTGGCCCCGGCTCCAGAGCGCGGGGAAGACGATCTCCCACTCCTCAGAGTCCACTGAAGCATGGAGACCTGCGGGAAGGAAGCAGAGGCTGTGCGTGAGCGAGCACCCCGCGGTGCAGGACAGAAGCCCTCGGCGCGCTCCCTAGGTCCCCCAGCCCCGGGACACGGCGGGCGCCACTCGGCTTCTCCGTCCGTCCGCAGGTGGGGCGAGCTGGCACCGCCAGAGGTCTCCGTGCCGCTCGGCTCTGGGTGGACTGCGCTCCCGGTCTGCCCGCAGCGCCGGGGGCGTTCCTCTTTCCGACCGTCGCCTCCATGTAGGGAGTTGTACAAAACTTTCATTTAGACGAAAAACTGGCAACTTTTTCGTGCCGCTTAAGCATACATGCATTTTAACAGAAAAACCCTGAGTATCTGAAAACAAAACAAAACAAAAAACGAAACGAAACAAACAAACAAAAACACCAACTTTGAAAATTTCAGCCTTGTCCTTAGCACATTTCGCAATACCCAGCGACTCCAAAAGTGCAGCCAAATGCACGCGCCCTCCCGGCGGCACTCTGCTGAGCGCACGCACCGCTGGCAGCCGCTCACACTGCATCCCCATCACTACCACGTTATCATCACTGGCGACTCCAACGCACTGCACGCACACCAGATCACAATGTAATTCACGTAAGATTCACAGAGCAACGCCACTGTGTGCTTATATACACGCGCATACACACAGCCTCCACAACCAGATACACGGGGTGGCTGTATGCGCGCACCCATCCCACACACACTCGGAAAACAGCACCGAGTTGGAAGCACTGCTCCTGAGCACCGCCGTCTCCCGCATGCAGCGGGCAGTGGCTACCGGGGATGGCACTAACCTGCGGCCAGTCCGCTGGACAGAACGCACAGCTGGTAGAAGACGCAGCACACGCGGCTCAGGCGCATCCTCCCACTACTCCCCATCGGCCCTGCGGGGGATCCGCGGGCAGCGCAGGGCAGAGCGTGGAACCCCGTGGAGCACAGCCACCCCTGGCGAGGCGGGCAGCTCGGCAGCGCGGGCCGCGTCCCCGCGTGTGCCTGCGTGTCCGTGCGCCCTGCGCCGGCGGCAGGAGGGCTGCAGGCAGCGCAGACCGTGTGCGCACACAGCGCCCGGCGGCGGGCGGGCAGCTGCGCCCCGGCGGCGGCGACCGCGCTGCCCCCGCCCGCCGCTCACCCCCACGGGGCGGGACGCGCCGGGCCCCGGCCCGGTCGGCTCTGGCCCGGCCCCGCCCCGCCCCGCCCGGGCGGGCACCCGGCACTACTCCCGCGCCGCGGCGCCGCGACGCTGGCCGGGCTGCCCCGGGTGCAGCCGAGCCTCGCTGGGCCCCGAGAGCACGGGCCCTTCCCCAGCCCACGGAGCGCAGCTCGCCCCGGCCCTGTGTCTCGCGGAGGGAAGCCGCTGCCGGCTCCCGGCGCGCCCGACCTGGTACTTGGTTCGGAGTGCAGCGTGGTGGGCCCTTTGTGCGCGGTTTATTGCCGTAATCGGGTACTCAGCTCCTTGTGACCCCACTCTTCAGGGAAACCCAACGCTTGCCACTGCAACCGTTGTCAGCAGAGCAAGGATTAGATGGGGAGGTGAGCAAAATCCTTAAATACACATCTAGCATCAGTGTAAGTTGCAGAGCGATACATAAAGGCTTCCCTATGAGTCTGATTTCTTAACGCAGCTTCTGCCTCTTTACATAATATCAGCAATATCAGAGGACTGATATCCCGTATGGGAAAGCAGAGTGTTGTGCAGTGGGAGAACAGCACTGTGCTGGTCGGGGTGTCCTGCTGCAAGAATTCCTTCTAAACATTAGATGCTTGAAATGAGAAGGAAAACAAAAATCACGTTAGACCTGAAATAAATAAAATAAAATAAAATAAAATAAAATAAAAAACAAAAGTTTTGACTCCACAGAAGCCAAAAGCATCTCCCATTTGCACTCTCCTCTCTCCAGCAACAGCCTGAAAGCTGTGTTGCATGAATGTTTCCAGCTATCTCCCAGCAGTGTTTCCAGCTATCTCCCAGCAGTGCCACTGATCCGTTGCTGGATCTCATGGGAAACAAGTTACTGCAGAATGGTCCTTTTTTGGCAACAGGGACAACTGATTCTGAGCAAAATCAGAGAGACTTTGTGAAAAGTTTCATTGTCTGCAGATTTGTGTTTGCCTGATAATTGGGTCAACTTAAAAACACACTGCAAGTGAAGCTTTATTTCCCATGAAAATAACAACATAGATACTGATTTACATGGAAATTAGCCAACAGAACTAAGGCCGCACATTCTCCAAAATGCATCCTTGAGATGTGCAGATACCACTTCTGTATGTCCTTGCTTAAAACAAATGAGAAGCATAGACAAGATAAAAAAAAACCCACTGAGAAAATCTTTGTTCAAAGCGGATACAGTTGTACCATGGCATTATAGGACAACTGGCAGGAGTAAGGAGAAGAGACAGGGCCTGTGTGTATGCTGGTTTCAAAGAGACTGTGAAGAGCCAATTGAGAATGACTTTGGTATATTAGACTTTACCTTCAACAGAAGGAAGAGGAACTTTTCAAACAAGCCTCCAAACAGGATCAGAAGGGGGGCTGAAGTCAGCATTCGATGCTGCAACAAATTTCTCCAACTCATTTTATGTTTACATTTATCTTTTCAATAGTTAAAATAAAGGGGGAAGTTTTCAGTGCTTGACTTTGGGGAAAGCTCACTGTAAAACAGGGCCCCTACTGGTGTTTGTTAGTTGTAACAAAGGGCCTGGTCATAGGTTAGAGCTAGTGGGCGGTGGCATCCCACAACATGCTCAGTGCTGTCACAGCAAAACCAGTGCAGGGAAGTCTGTCTCTGCAGGAATGAGAATTAAAAGGATAAAACAATAGTATCATACTGCACTTGTTTTTCAGAGAGGATAATATTGTATCCACCTGTACTGTACAGAAGATTTTTTATTTTGTTCATCATGAAGCTACCTCTTTGCAAAATAGTTTTTACTTTATAGAATATATTGCGTGCTGGCGTTCGTGAAATTAAATTAAATTAGATTAAATACTATTTCTAAACTCAGAACAGAGCAAGATGAAAAGATACATTCGGCTGGCCTCTCTAGATCTGCGAAGCCACGCTCAATATTGGAAGGGTCTGAGCCTGCTGGCTCTCTGAGGGACATGCGGAGGATCACAAATGCATCCAGTGCAGAACGTGTTGATTTGTAAAATGGAACAATGATCCAAACCATCTCACTAAAAGAAAAAAATGCAGAAAATGAGGCAGAGGATGTGTATTCTTCAGTCCTTTCTCATTGAGGTCAATCAGCCTGAATTTGCTGAAATCAATGGAGATATGGCAGTTTCCTCTCGTTGAGTCCTTCCTGGTGTTGAATTTGCAGCACTGCACCATCGGCCCTTTTGGGCCTGGCCAGACAGTAGCCCCAGGAAGGCTGGAGGATCCCCTCATCAAGGTGCCAAAATCCTTCATGACACCACACTATGCTGGCAATGGCACACAGACACCTCAAATCATCTTTTTGAAGTATGTTCGTCTTCTTCTTTCTCTCTGTATTCAAATCTGACAGCAACTGTCTTACCTCTGCCTGAGTTGTAACAGTAACTCGCACAGAATCTCCTCCCCCCCCCCCCAAGAACACAGTGAATCTGTTTCAGTGATTTAATTCTAGGGATTAAGAAAAGTATGAACAAATCACACCATTCAAATGCCAGATTCTAGAAGCATGGACAGTACTGTCAGTCAGAGCTTTTCCTTGATTTATTCTTTTTACTTAACAATCTAACTATAAAACTAGCAAGCTTATACATACAAAAGCAATTTAAAATTACCTCTGCTTTGCAATAAATACAAGATTGCCCCTAGTGATTGCTGACAGAAAAAAAAACAAACACAAACCTTTAAACTTTTTCATAGGGAAATAGCTGTTAGTTATTTGTGCATACGTTTTATGTGACTGACGATATCATTGATACTTTTTTTTTTTTTTAATCTTGGAATCAAATCTTTGCAACTTAACAGAATATATGAGATCAGTGAGGAAAAAAAAACTGTTCTGTTTTGAATGGTGCTTACTACTTTACAGCCACATATCGGATTACCATTGAGATTAGAAACAGAAACATATCTTCCTGTTTCTAGGGTGCTTTGCAAATGTTATCTCAGGATAAATAAACTTCTGGAAAATGCAGGTTGAACTAACTTTTTTTTTCTCACATTGAGATATTTTGAACCAAGGTAATTTTTCCCCAGTTATACATAAATTAAATGAGTTTTGGGTTTTCTTTTTCATCTTAGAAAGTATTTTACTCTGCATTCCTTTAGCAGAACAATGTATTTCCACTGACTCTTAATTAACTCATCAACTCTGAATGTTTAGTCTGCAATTCTATATTATTATGTACAAGCTCAAAATGAAGGATTTGTTTAAAATGTATGAATTTAAAAGCACTTCAAACAACCTCTTTTTAGCAGATCTTCCTTCAGAGCAAATCTGTTGGTTATATATCAGCTCAGTGCTACGATAAGATGACCTGTGCAGTAAGGTATGTGTTGAACTGTTGTGAGCTTACTACCTCTGTTAGTTTAGAGTGCAAAAACTTCAGAAGTGCTAAACTTACAGCAATCCACTGCTTTTGTGTTGCTCCATGAAGTGTTATGATACTGAGCTTATGTAATTTGGTGAAACTTTCTCAAAGTCACAGTCATTATCTTGTAAGCTATTTCATGAAGTCATGTTGTGAAATTAATCAAGATCTTTGTGGGTGGTGCATATAGGTAAAAATATGCTTAAAACTCACTGTTAGTAGGGAATGCTTGGCAGAGTCGTCATTTAACTAGAACAGATTTTCACACCTCCATGTATTGCTTTCTTTTCCTTCGTTGAATTTTTATTCTCAGAAAAATTGATTCTTTCATGAGCAGCCTGCAGAAAGCTCAGTCTGCAGAGAGAAGTGTGCCACAGTACTAGAATTAAAGATGCTTAAAAACAAACTAACAAGAGCTACAACAAAAATAGCTAAAGAGAAGATAGCATGGCGTTCCCTATGAACCTGAGTCCCACACAGCTTTCTCAGCTACAATGTGAAAGAGTATACACAAATTCCTAGAATGGGGATCATTTGTCATGCAAATATACCACTTGCTCTGTTATGTCTAGAATGATCAACAAATATTTCCTAGTATTGGAACAACTTAAAAGAACAGCATTTCAAATTCTATGCAGGCAGGTCACTAGTACTACTACTAGTTTGGGAAGAAGCTTTGCTGCATGAGGTAGAAATCAGCTCTCCCTCCTGAACATTAAAAAACAAACAAAAACAAAAACAAAAAACCAACTAAATAAAACCAAAATAAGAATAACAAAATATGTATTAAAATAAACCATGGTAACAGATCATCTCACTAAACTTTAAAAATCTGCTTGTAGGCATCAAGCAGTTTATTATGTTTTCTTATGTACATTATATATTTGAAAGCTCTGCTTGGTTTCCTCTAATACAAAAAGGAAAGGCAAAATTCTCTGCTTCTCTGCAGTTTCAAACAACTTAAGAAGAAAATGTTTATTGTTGATTTTTCAAGATCATGAAAAGAATGCCCTTTCTAGTTTCTTCCTGATTTAGATTGCAAGGAATGGCTTAATTTGCATTTCATTGGATATCTGAACTTTGTGAACAAATAAACATTCAAACTTCTATCTTTTATCTGAGGAAAGGTAAAAACAGCCATTCTGAACCCTGTGTGGCATTGCGAGTCTTGTAAAAAATATTTCCATTGCCAGTAAAAACACAGTCTCAGACTGAAATAGATTTATCATGTTAAAGAATTATACAGAAGAATGACAGAAAATGCAACATGGACGTAATAAAAGTATTTGGGAACAGCAGCAGTTTTAGTCATCTGTCCTTTAGACTGCTGTCCTCTGTAATTCCTAAAATCAAAATCATTGAAAATATATTACTGTTTCTAAGAACTCAAACTGCAGTTTGAGCCAGATCCACTCAAGAGTGTAGGTACCAGCTCTCCAGTGATTTACATGCATTCCCGAATTTACACAAAAAATCCTGTTAAGGCCAATGTGTGTAAGACAAAGTTGTTGTATTATTGGTGCTATTACATTCTTGTTCCAGTCTTTATAAAACACTGTTGATATTCAACACCATGTGCAATCTACCATCAAAGGCAGTATACTGCTATTGTTCTCATAGGTCACAGAAGTGATGCTAGTCTGCATGGTTCTTTATGATAGTTAGAAAATAATAAAATAAGGGTATCTTAAATGAAGTCTTAAATACAATTTAAAATTTTAGTGTTATTTGTAAATGCATACAAGTACATTCAGGTGGCCAACAGGGCCAACGGCATCCTGGCCTGCATTAGAAATAGTGTGGCCAGCAGGAGCAGGGAGATGATCATCCGCTGTACTCAGCACTGGTGAGGCCACACCTCAAGTATTGTGTTCAGTTTTGGGCCCCTCACTACAAAAAAGACATTGAGGCCCTGGAACGTGTCCAGAAAAGGGCAACAAAACTGGTGAGGGGTCTGGAGCACAAGTCTTATGAGGAGCAGCTGAGGGAGCTGGGATTGTTCAGTCTGGAGAAGAGGAGGCTCTGTTTCACTCTCCAACTTCCTGAAGGGAGGTTGTGATGAGGAGGCGTTTGGCCTCTTCCCCCAGGCAACAAACAGGACACAGGGAAATGGCCGCAAGTTGTACCAGAAGAGATTTAGGTTGGACATGAGGAGAAACTTTTTCTCTCAGAGAGTGGTCAGGCACTGGAATGGCTGCACAGGGAGGTGGTGGAGTCGCCGTCCCTGGCAGTGTTCAAGAGGCGTCTGGATGAGGAGCTACAAGATCTGGTTTAGTAGCTTGTGGTAGCAATGGTAATGGGAGGGTGGTTGGGCTAGATGGTCTGTAGGTCCTTTCCAACATTGCGATTCTGTGATTCTATACATGGAAACACGTACTAGTGAAAGAGAAGATGATTGACTGCATTACCATTTATCTATAAAGAGACACGTTCTCAGCACTGTTTTGCTTCTTTCTGTGCTAAAGCAGCAATAATGGAGGATATCCTCATAAGAGCCATTCATTCTAGATACTGAAACTAGCTGCTTAATAGTAAGAGCAAGTTAGAAGATCTAATAAATTTTGAGTGATTAAAAATGGTGGAAACCTATTTCTTGTGGGAAAATTATCCCATTTCGGATTAAAGAATTTATAACTCCTTTTAATTTATATGTTAAAGAAATTAAGAAACTTGATTAGGCTACTTCCTCCTCTCCCCATCCATGTGACTCTACATGGAAAGAAGGTGGAGACAGATGAATGTAAACTGTACAACAAAGTAAAGTATTCATTGGGAGCTGTGAACATTTGCAATTGGGTTTGAACCTCTGTGGGATTCATGGTGAAACCAGAACAATAGTGCATTAGATTACTAGTGAATGCAAGTAAATGTCTGCTGTGTTTGAAGAAGCAATTTTGAAAGATTGTATCATCCATTGTTATCCCAGACCCGCAAGGCAACAAGTCTATTTCTGAATTCAATCCTTCCTTAGGCAGATAAATATAGCCATGTATATTTTAGGCCATAATGTAAAGAACAGACAGTTAAAATTTCCTTTGTCTTACTTACATACACGACTTAAAAGGTTGAGTGGTACAATTGTAATGTATTTACAACACTGTAAACTTCTGAGGAAGAAAAACAACTCTTTTTGTTTGTTTGTTTGTTTGTTTGTTTTTGCAAATAAATCAGTGTTACTCAAAAGCCTGGGGGAAAAAAAGAAGAAAAAAAAAAACAACTCAATAAGAAAGTTAATACATAAGACAGGAATAGGGAAAGCAATGTAGGCAAATCTTGTACAATACAAAATATGGTTCCAAATAAAGCTTAAAATTTGAATGGGTTTTGGATAATCTGGCGTTTGAATTGCTCCCTGGTCTACAGTGTATCAGTATAAATGCTTATATCAGTATAAATCCTTACAATGTAACAAAACATACTTTATGCTGTTAAATCACACAAAGAAAACAAGCCAGTGGGATGGATCCAGATGATGCAAAAACAGTATTGGATGTGATAAAAGTTGACCAAGACAGCAAAGTCAAAGAAAACAGAACAGAGATAGAGGAGAGAGAGTGAAATACCACTTCAGAAGCTGCAAGTAAATAAAAAGATGTCTTCCATGCAACAAGTTTCATTTCCCCGTTATTTTGAAAAGTGATATATACAAATAACCTTGTTTTCTGAAACTCTTGTTTCTCTCTGATTTCTTAGATTTAAATCAAGCATGCAGCATGATAGCTGATTTCCAGACGTCCTCTTCCAACAAGTCACCTAGCTGCAAACGCTGGATCATGGAACTTATAGAAATAAAGTTAACTAGTCTCCAAGTCATTATTCATTTAAGTAACATTGCGGATATCCTATTTGCACTTTCCCCTGCCACAGGAGAGAAAGGCTTCATTATATCTACCAAATAAAAAGCAAACTGTATAAATGATTTATTTTTTCCTATCTAAAAGATTTATTCATAAGAACTATGATGTGTAGCAGGGGTAGCTGGCTGAACAGACTGCCTTGCTCTTTTAGCCTCTGTAACTGGGAAACTCATTAAGACCACATGAGTTGTCAAAGCATACGGTATGTTTTGTACTGTATGAATACTGTCCACAGGCACTGGCTTTGAAGGCAGGCCAATGGCAAACAGTGGCACCAGGAGACCAGGGAAAATATAGTGTAATCAAGGTGACAGAGTATAAAACACAGGTTGTGCAAGACTCCTGTTAAAAGGCAAAAAGCCAAGGGTGCATAGCTAAGGAGTTTTGAAACTACTCCCTAGTAGTCATTTGCTTGAATTCAAGTAGAAAGAAACTGTTGGCACAATACGTGATGTTCTTAGTTTTGCTCCTCAGCTCCTATCTGCTCCTCCCATTATGCTAGAGCAGATAAGAATAAAAGAACAGAAGCTATGGTTCAGGTATGGTTCAGTGAGGTCCAGCAATAGAAAAATCCAAGTTGTCAAGCTGCACATCAGCTATCATGAGCCACAGCCAGGAAGTGCCAGTCAACAGAGAGCTAAAAAATCTCCACTGTAGAAGAGTTAACTAGTCTCTTGTTTGCAGAGCACCCTGAAGATTAAAAGTTCATTATGTCAATATTACCTAGAAAGCTGTTTTGCCCAGTAAAGTGCAAACTCCGTTGTACTGTCAAAAATCTTGGAATTATTGGCAAATATATTTTTCAAAACCAGCTGATGTAAATCTGTTGTCCATGATTAGTCTTGCTCTTTCTGCCAGTGTGAAAGCTTGTACACCAATGATTTGACCTCTATATTTAGATAGCAGTAGAAAACTATTTCATGGACAGCAGAAAGGAAGAAATCTACTTAAAATAAATACGTTGGACAGAAGTTTAAATATATCTCTAGGTAACTGGAGGGATAGGTGTACTGACAAGGAAGTGCTAACAGTTGTCCTGGTGAAAATAAGTATACGTGGAAGAATTTTCTCTGACTAGAATTATTTCTCATTGATCATTAAAGAATACATATAATATTGATTTATTAGCAATGCAGTTATGTGGTACATAACCCATAAATTTTACAGGTCCTACTATCCTAAATTTACTTACAAACCTAAACATCCTAAATAACTCTTTCAAGTTTTCAGTACATTTAATCCACTTGTTCCTGAATGGTAGGAAAACATATTTTTATCTTCATTTTGGTTAAACAAAGAATATAGACACTGTCAAATGATTTCTTGACAGCTACGTGAGGAGGAAATAAAAGCTACTCAAGCATCTCAAATTGCCATTTAGGTACCAGGCCCAGTTGTTCTTATATTTTTGTTAAGTTATGAAGATAACGTTAGCCCAAATTATTGTATGCAGAATTACTTTCTGTACACGTGAGATTATATGCAATTTCCCCCTCCCACCTTTTTTAGCACATTTGGCATAAATTTGCATACCAATAAGCATTTTAATTGGGATGGCTGATCTAACAAAGCTGGCATCTGCTATTGTTTCGGAGATAACATCTTAGCCACAGAATGTACTTCCTATATTTCTGGTATCATTTCACTGTTGTTCATTCTTGATCTCTGTTGGTTTAATTTTAGATTTGGATTTTCATCTGTATATCACTGACAGTTCTTTCAAATGACCCAGCTGCACATTTCTTCAATGAGATAGTGTCATTCCTATGTACAGATAAATAGGGTCTCTCTTTTTCTTCATGAGGAATGTTTCTCCATTCAAGATGTACAGATCTTCCTCTGTGGAAGAATTTGTGTGAGCAATGAATTTATGAAGTGGAAATGAACTCATTCCTATAGCAATACTAATTCTGAGAGATTTAATTTTTATATGCTTCCTTGCTTTGTTTCCTTTCCATAAGCCTTCCTACCAAAGAAGCAGTCACAACACCTGTGTCTCATCTGACAATTGTTTATCCAATCAATTAGGAGACAGAAGAGCCTTGTGATGGAAAATTCCTGTTCTCTCAGCAATATTAATTCCAACATTAAACTATCATAACTGTGACTAGGCCTAATTTTCCTTAGGTCTCTAGTTTTTTTTTAACCTATTACTTTATTAGCTATAGACAGAAAGAAAATTTGTTTCCCTTTCTCTTTTCAGCAGCAATCTGCCATAAATTTATCTTCAAACTAACACTTTTTTTTTCTTTTGTTTTTGCACCTTTGATTGCCCCTGTTGCTCTGTCTTGCACTCCCTCAAACTGTCTCACATCTTTCTGGAAATACAGTTACCCGAAAGAGTTTCTAACTGGAAACACACTACTCAATAACTGAGAAGAAGTATTACTCACTGGATTTTGAAAGTCTTTGTCCAGTCTTCAGTGCCTCCAGGAATGTTTTGGACTCCCCTTCAGGTCTGAAGTCAGAACATGAGTTTTCTGTTTGTAGAGTAGTAGAATGTTGGATAAATTGGGGGACTTTTTAAGCATGCCAATTAGGCTTTAAAAGCTTCATGATCCAAAGTACAGGAGAAACAGGATGCAAACTCACTTAGGTATCTTATCCTTAGAAGCAGAGGCATGTAGTAATAAAAATCAGACAGAATTATAGCTGCTAAGGAAAGAACACAGGATTTTAGCAAGTGCAGGTGTCAACTAAACATGACTTGAAACTGATTTAGCCTATTGCACAAACTAAGTTGTTCATAAATGGAGTTGTTCATAAACTTTAAATGTATAATAACATTTTTTTAATGTAATTTTGTGCCTGTCTGTCCTGTAGTCTTTTTTAAACACGGATTATAATTTTTCATCTTACAGTTCTCTAGTGAAAGAAACTACTTGTAGAATACAGATCAGATGACATTGTTTTCTTTTGCTTTGGGAAAACTGTGTTAGATATATGCACACTGGTGACAAATCAACATCTCCAGTTCTCTTTGTGATATAGTAAGATTTCTTTGCACAGTACTTCTGCTTTTATGTTCTCATTCATCAGTCTGTTATTGGTAGAAATATTCTAAAGATCAGTTCCTTTGATCTTTAGAAATAAAGATGTTTCTTCTGGGAAAGTATTTTTAAATGTTACAAGAGGGCAAATAAATCATTTTCTGCAAAGCAGTGAAGAAACAGGGCGAGGGTGGAGGCTTTGTCATATGACCTATGAGTCAATTCATTCAACTTATTACAGAGTGGGGTGCTTTGCTGAGGATGCTAGTTTGAATAGCTTCCTTCTTTGTAGTCAAGTCTTCTTGCACAAATGGTTCCTTGCAACTTCAACTACAGCTGAGGAATTGTGAAGACAACAATTTACCAAATGGTAAGATTTTTGCCATTTAATCAAAATCTTAAAGTAATTTTTAAGTCAACAGCTTCTCAAAAACAACAGTAACAACAGCCAAACAGATGCAAATCACCAATACTAAAAGAATAACAACTGAGTTCAGGCTTAGTTTAGAGCTATCAAAATTGAAGAAAAACATGGTAGTTCATAGTGCATATGCAACCTAGTAGCTGTCACTGATGTTTCACAACCTATGTAAAGGCTTTATTGATACCTACTTTCCACCTCATATTTATATAATGGTAGATCAATTTTTATTCCTTTTTTTACCTCAGGCTATCAAGATTAAGCTTCAGTGCCCAAGAAAAATGCGTGTCTTTATATGCTAGGATAAGATAATCACATAGTTTATATACTCCTTTAGTATGACTTCCGTGTATGAGAAAAAAGCAGATGAAGGCACAGCAAAAGCAAACAGGGACATGGTTTGATTGCAGGAAATTATGTGGAAACTGGCCAAATAAGCAAGCTCTTCCTCTCACTGTCCCTCCTGACCTATGAAATGGCCATCTCAGTAGTGGAAATGCGCCAAACGAGCAAGTTGTTCTTCCTGTTCTCCGTTTTGGCCTATGAAAAATCTAGCGAGAAGGACCACTGCCTCAATTCAAAAAAAACATACTTAGAGGGCAAAGTCTTTCTCCTCATTTCTGCCCTGCAGATGATATTTTAGCAAACTATTCAATCCCAAGCGCACAGGAGATTGGCTCCATTTTTTGAACCAACACAAATGTGCAGTTCAGATCTGGCAGTGGACTGTCATTTTGCTCATATTAACACATCATAATTTTTCTCTTCTTACTTTTGTTCCTCTTCTGAATTCTTTCCAGTGGACAAAATCAAGTGTCTCTTCTGTGAAGAACTGTGATTCATAAATACAAGCAAAGCTGATGAATGAATGAGGAGAAAAATTAAAATGGTATGAAGAAAAAAATACTGTAGAAAGAGCGAACATCATTTTTCCTTTAATGGTTATCAGAAATGCAAAGTTTCTATGGTGAGTCTCTGTCGTACCTGCTTCCAGCTTGAAGCCTACCAAACTTTTAACCCCACTTTAGGAACCAATGGAGCTTTGCCAAAGGAATGCTATTTTAAAGCATTTAAAGCATTATTTTGAACTTCTGAAAATTTTAAATGTTTCAGCTTAAAGGAGAAACAGCCATTAAATGATCAATCCAAATCATATGAATCCCTCTTCCATCTTTTAAATGATTAATTTAAAATCCGTAACATCTATCAGTAGCTGGCAGAGTTTGATTTCCTGACATCTATCAGTAGTTTGTATTGTTGAAGAAAGACAAATGCTGTCATTGTTTTTCGACAAATAATAGGCCAGCAGTAGATATTAAAGCCTAAGGGATCTAGGGGCTTTATCTTAAAGAAAATAATATTGATCAGTTTTATGGAGAATTCAAACACGAGCTGCTAGCTTTTCAGTAGAGGCAATTATTTTTTAATTACTGCTCGGTTTCTGATCCTCAGAACCTTAGAGTGTCAGTGAAAAAAAAAATCATGATACGCTTATTACCCTTTAATTTTTTGTTTGCTTTTTCTACTCATTCAGCAGAAATTTTTTTAATCAAAAAAATCGATGTATGTATAAAGAAGCAAGGAAGTGATGATTGTCAGAAAAAAACTCCATCATATTATTTTATTCAGTGTAAATCATAGAGAAGAAAAATGTAATGGAGATAAGTAAAAAAATATATTACAGATGCAAACTTTATCACTTGAAAAAAGGGTGCTACAGTCAAGGTTCATGGTAAGATTGATGTATTTTCATCTTAGTGAAAAATGGAAGTTTTATTAGATCTTTTATTTTATATAAATCAACTGTCATAGAAAAACTTGAACTCACTTTTCTTTGGTTAACGTACATTCCCAATTTACCAATTACAAGTTTCTGAAGAATGATTTCTGATTTTATACATAATGGAAAAGAATCATCTACTGTTGGCTTTTTTTTTGGTGTGTGTGTGTTATGTGATTTAATGTAGTTCTGATATTTTTCCAGAAGATTTGATTTGTTCAGAAGAGGATACAGATGTCTGTAAAGCTCCTTTTAGAAACCTTCTTATATCTTTTCAAGATAAAAGTATATTTTTCTCTTTTCTCAGGTCTTTGAGGAAAATAATACTGCATAGATGGCTTTCAGAAGAAGTTTGATTCCCAGAATATATAGCCTTAACAGCTGAAAAAGCATCTATACAATGCACTGTATCTTAATAAAAAAAAGAAAAAAGCCATTGCACAATTCAGAGGACACAGTGGATAAAGTAACTAGGGATTGATAAATTCTGCTAGAGGGAGCTCTACAGCTACATATTTACTCAAGTGAACATTACAAGAATTTCACAATCTACTTATAAAAATTAAATGATATTAACACAAACTAGAAGTCACATATGTACGCCTTCACAAGCACAACATCTAGGTTGCTGATCATCTGTAAAACATTACGTTTTTGCTTTGAGCATTACTTTTGTAATCAAACTGGAGCTTACTTTTAAATATAATATCTTAAAATGGTAGTCCTGTTATGGATGCAAGAGCATGAATAATATTATACAAGAAATTAACTTTCTGCCCGATTCTGAAACACTGATGTAGGCAAAGAGCATGCTCTTGTACCAGAATGGCAGTGAAAAGCCTTGAGCCAACATTACAGGCACAGAACACAATCAGACAAAGCATACAAGCTGCGAAAGATTTGCAATTTCTGCTCATGTGTTTCAGGCTGATCAGCAGTTCAACTCCTCTTTCCGTTAAGCCTATAAGCTACAGTCAAATTACCCCTGTTCACTTGATCTGCTTATTTCTCAGTAGCTACTATTTTCCTTCCCACTGTTGGATTTACTGCCTTCATATGCTGCCACTACTGCAGCTCATGTCAACCACTCGAGAGTCAGCTTTACATGGGCTTGTTCTGGCATTCCTAATAGTCAAGAAAGCACAAAATTCCTTTTGTGAAATGGCACATGTGCAAAACCTGTGTGAAGCAAGAAAATATTCTGGCATTTCACCTGTGTTAACTTTTCTAGCTGCTACAGCAGTGTTGCTAGCACAACTGAAACCAAATAGCTGTGGAATGTCTCAAAGGAAAGCATGCTATGCCACAGTGCTGTGTACAGAGATGGCCTCTAAGTGAAGGTAAGAATGAAGTGAAGAATGGTATGTTGAAAGAAAAGTTGTTTTTTTTAAATGCTGGTTTACTTTAATAACAATGTTTTATTTATTGACCAGTGCAGAGACAGAGTTTATTTCCTGACAGACCTTTGGTAGCATCTCCCTCTCAAACACATCTTACTGAGCATGGTGTTTATTGTCAGAAAACGGGGTAAAAAGAGGGCTCCTGCGAGATATTAATGACATACTTTGATTTACCATGCTGTGCTTAAGAAAAGCTTTAACATTAAGGCTTTGTAAAACACAATGTAGTGAACAGTTCTGGGAGGAGCTGATTGCCATGGGTAAAAAGTGAAGCAGTTCTAGAGTAAATAAAGGTAGATATGACTAAATTGTTTTCCCCTTAAAATGGGGAAACACAGACATTCAATTTAGAGTTTATTTAAATAGCGTATTTTTGCGGAGAATTAGTTGCTTAAAAATTACTGAAAAAGATCAAAATAACCAACTAAAACAATGGCCTCTTGAGTCTAAGCATCTTAACAGATGGTTTCTATTAAACTTCTATTGTTTCTTCAAGAATTGCTTTAATGTCTACAACAGTTTTATTATTATTATTATTTTGAGAACATACCTACAGTATTTTAGATGTATCATATAAGGACAAAACTATGCCAAGAATTTGACAGAAGCATTTCTAATGGACTTAACTTCTCTTTTTTTCAGCTGCTGATTCAGGTCATGTTTTCATTTACTTTCTGCTGCTGTTGGAATTGATGAATGATTCTGTTCAACAGGAGGCTCTTTCACCACAGTTCAGTTTCTACTCAGTATTTCCTCATGCCTTTCTTCACCAGCAGCACATTTGAAGAAAAAGTACTTAAAAATATTTTGTTTCCTTGGCTTTAAAAAAGTACAACTATTTAGGACACATATGAAGACATCCAGCAATCCCTATGGAAATTTGTTGGACAGATTTTGGTTCTAATCCCAAAGAAAACTCTCATGACTTTAAAACTGTTGTAAGCATAAGAGCTATACGATATAGTTTTGTTATTTCATAGGGAATGCATTCCATAATGACTAAGTGATATAGGTCAGCATTGGTACATTGTATTCCAGGAAAATACTCCATTTAAGAGTAAACATTATGCAGACAAAGAGACGCAGAGATGTATGATAGATTTTGATTTTCCCTCTTTTGCTATAAGTGTGAAATTAAAAACCATAAAAAAGGGTTCCTAGTATCTTGTGAATGAGGTGTATTCTATGTATTAGTTGGAATAAACTGGATAGATCACCTGGTTCCACAATCTCATTTAATCTAATCCAATTGAAAGTAAATATAATAATATCACAACCATCTGCCTCCAAAAATGCTGTTGTTAATCCTATGCTGTGTTACTTCCTTGGAAATACTACGTGATATTCATGTAATCTGAACCCCAATTAAATTTCCTTGGAAACCACTATTCTGTTATACTTAACCTCAGGATTATGCAATCTAGAAAAGAGAAGATACTTAATACAATACAAGCTTCTTTTCATGATACACCCTCTGAATAGAAGCGAGACTTTTGCTGTAGAAGTCAGATTTTCAAGCTCCATAATGGTAGTTATAAATCTTCTCTTCATCATCTTTTTGCTTTCAACTGTATTTATGGTTTCCTCCATGTCTTTCTAAACTTCTGCTTCTATTCCCCTGCTGCTGTGATGGGCGCCTCAGCCACCGCTTGCTAACAGAGCTGAGCTGTTACATCATTTCTCCCTTACACTCCCTAGAATGTATTCAGAACCACCTTCTGTACTCCATTGCAGATTGCACCATATTGATGAAAGTAAGCATTTAAAACAGTATTTGACAGTGGAAACTGTTTGCTGGTGTTTATAATGGGTGGAGAGATGCACTCTCTGGCTAGAGCACAGATGGATAAAATGTGAGCTGTATTCGATAGGAAACAGCAATTGTATTAATGTCTGTAGAAAAACCTAGTGACAGCTACAAGTTTACAACTGTATGCAAAACTGAAATGTTGGCATCTGGAGAGAGTTTACTGTTTCACTGGAGAGACATGTCTGAATTATTTAGAGACTGTAAGGCACTTTTTTTTTTTTTTTTACAGTAGTGGGTGGTTAGGGTGGGATCACAGCAATGAATATGGTAGATCACAGAATCATAGAATATCCCAAGTTGGAAAGGAACCACAAGAATCATAAGTCCAACTCCTGTCCCCACACAGGACCACCCAAAAATCAGACTCTGTGCCTGAGAGCGTTGTCCAGATGGTTCTTGAACTCTGTTAGGCATGGTGCTGTGAGTACTGCCATAGAAAGTCTGTTCTAGATCGCACCGTGTCTCTGAGTCCAGAAGAATAGAAGTAATTTCAAAAGATAATAATTATAATTAATTGTGTGCTACGAATGGGGTACTTTAAACAGGGCTAAAAGCACTGCAGCATAGGATCAAAGTTAGTGGTTAGAGCACTCAGTTCAGCTGTGTGCTGCTTGAAATTATCAGTATTTTCCATAATCCATATAAAAAATATATAGCCTTAAGCATAAAAACAAAACAAAGAGTTAAAAGGTATCTCCTATATCTATCTATTGATATCTATCTATCTATCTATCTATAGATATAATTTAAAACTACAACAGCA
This sequence comes from Phasianus colchicus, assembly GCF_987193195.1. Lineage (NCBI taxonomy): Eukaryota > Metazoa > Chordata > Aves > Galliformes > Phasianidae > Phasianus > Phasianus colchicus. The sequence continues at coordinate 15,537,672 of NC_143476.1, forward strand.
AAACAAGTGTAAGTATAGGAAGTAAGTATAGTGTAAGTATGTAGGAAGCCAAAGAACTACAATAGAAAAATGAGGATTAGACATAAAATAGCATGTGGAATGAATGCCTTGGAAAATTATTATATGCCCTCTAGAAATAAAGATTGTTTTACTTCTATATGACCATAGAGAATTGTTCATTAGCTTCAATGGCTGTTAGATCAAGCACTGATTTTCCAAAGGTCAAGGCAATTTGTGACAAAAAATAAACAGAACAAAACAAGACAAAATGGTTTTGCTGAAGAAAATAAAGAAAAATATGCTTGAAATAAAGACTATGAGCAAGACTATTTGTATGCTTACATCATGATTCCATAGTTCTAAATACCTAATAAGAGTATGAGCTTATCTGATGGCCCCTGAGCAATTCCTTTATTTATTTTACAGTGGACCAATTACAGTCAAATAGACTGTATCTCAGTGTCCAGTTAACTACATTTCAGTTCTGGAAGATCTATCTCCACCCTTCCCATGACAGTATCATACTATTCCACTATCCAGCTATCTATCATGATGTTGTAAATGTGTTTGTTCAAATAGCATCATGGGCTGGAGTTCTCCCATAATTCTCATTTTTATTTAGGTAGCTAACAAACATTAAACATCAACGCAGTGGCATGATATGTAGTATAAAACATCAGAGTAACAAGGATTTCAAATTTTTTCCCTCTGACTGCATGTGCTTTTAAAGAAGGAAGGTGTGATACCAAGTTAATACAGAATTTGTCAGTGCAGAAAGAAGTGTAACCTAAGCAAGTTTTCACCATATTTAATGATGACTAAAGTGGTGCCTTGCTCTCTTCTGGTAATTTTCATTGATCAAAAGTAACTCGTGTGTTTGATATATATATCAGTTGGAAACACCCCTAGTGCTTCTAGAGTCTCACCAAAAGATAATGTTATCCTAAACTAAAGCCAAGAAAACATTTGTCCTTTCTGAGCCAGCCTTTTTCTTTGCAAGCCAAAAGTCAAGTCTGAGTTTTAATGAATTTATCCAAGTATAACAAAAATTCTTCATCATGAAACACTCAACCAAGCCCTAGAGTAGACAATTACTTGGAACTAGTTACTGAGTGAGATGTTACAGATGTCATGGAAAACAAAGCTCATGTATTTTTTCTTGAACAACCATGGCATAAGAAAGTCTTTACCATCATCTTTGTCACTAACACTCCAGCTATCTCCTGTGATATTTACTTAAGTACATTGCTATGCTAAGTCTTGAAAAAGATTATTAGGTGGCACTGCATCTATAGCTGGGGGCACATCAGCTTAACAATGACTTGATACCTTATACCTTATACCTTACAGGCAGCAAAAAGCCCTCTCTCAAGGCCCTTTATAGCCAATCTGTATCAGAAAGTGGTCCAAACTATAACAAGGAAGTCCTTAATCATAACGCATTAGGGTGACTTCTAATTAGATCTCATACAGAATATAGATTCTGTATCCCTTTTTCTTGCAGTTCTGAATTTAATGCAAGATCCAGGGAATGACATACTGAATGACACAAAATCATGGAATTGTTTGAGTTGGAAGTGATCCTTAAAGTTTATGTAGTCCAACTTCCTTACAATGAACAGGGAAATCTACAGCTCAATCAGGTTGCTCAGAGCCCTGTCCAGTCTGACTTTGAATGTCTCCAGGGGTGGGACATCTGCCATATCTCTGGGCAACCTGTTACAGTGCCTCACTAAAAACTTCTTCCTTATACCCATCCTAAATACACCCTCTTTTAGTCTGAAAGCATTTCCCTTTGTCCTGTCACAACAGACTCTAATAAAAAGTCTGCCCTTTTCTTTCTTACAGCCCCCTTTAGATACTTCAAGCCCTCTATCAGTTTCCCCCAGAGCCTTCTCTTCTTCGTGTTGAACAGGCCCAGCTCTCTCAGCCTGTTCTCACAGGGCAGGGAGGTGTTCCACCCCCTAGATCATTTTTGTATCCCTCCTCTGCATGTACTCCTACAGACTCCAACAGTCTCTCCTGTACTGAGAACTTCACTTCTGGACACAGTACTCCAGGTGAAGTCTCACCAGCACAGAGTATAGGGCAGGGTCTCCTCACCTGGCCTGCTGGCCACGCTTCTTTTGATGCAGTCCAGGATACAGTCTGCTTTCTGGGCTGGGAGGGCATATTGCTGGCTCATGTCCAGCTTTCCATCCACCAGTAACCACAAGTTTTTTTTTCAGCAGAGTTACGCTCAATTCATTAATTGCCCAGCTTGTACTGGTAGTGGGGGTTGCTGCTACCCAGGTGCAAGACCTTGCACTTGGATTTGTTGAATCTCATGAGATTCATTGGGGACCACTGCTTAAACCTCACCAGGCCTGTCTGGATGGCATCCTGTCCCTCAGGCTTGTCAACAGCACCATACAGCTTGATGTCATCTCCAAACTTCGAGATATCAGTGTCATTGATTAAGATAATGAAGTGCATAGGTGCCAATACAGACCCCTGAGGGAACATAACTTGTTGCTGATCTCCATTTGGTCATTGATCCATTAAATATGCAGAGTCCAGGATGACCTTATTTACTTCTTTGATTGCTGCTTACTGAAACAATGTTTTGAGCTTGTTTTGAGTTGTCAAAAATCATGTATTAGTACTAAAGTTGCCAGAAAAGTAAGTTTCTTCAATGTAAATCAATATTTCTCCTCAAATAGAAGAATTTTGTTCATCTAAATTTCTGGTTTTTTTATAATATTTATCTTAAATAAAATTATTTTATCTACTGAAATTGCAAATTGAAACTCCTTAAAACAAATACCTTCAGTAATTTACCGGAGCAAGAGAAGTTCATCTGCCATTTCAGAAATGACCAGGATTTCAGCTATATACACTACACAGGACAATTCCGAACCCACACAGTTCTACAACTGACACCATAAATTATTAATCAAATGCTATGAATTTATGGTGGAAATTTAGAAAAACTGAGGAGATCTGGTTGACAATGTAGATTAAGTATGTAACTGGAGCAATGCAATTAGTGTACTTAAAGCATACCACCAGTTTACAAGCGATGTCTATGCTAGTCTTTAATGTGAACGTAAAAGCTAAAAATCTGTAGCTGAAACTGAATTGTTATATTAAACTATTAGACTACTCCCTGGAGTCTAACTCATTCTTGGAGTTGCCCTGATGGAAAAGAAGCAGAAGCAGCTTAAAAAGGGCAGAGATTCTACTGCAACCTGTTTATTACAAATCTTCATGCAGTTACATAATAAAAACAGAGAGTGATTCAGTTGGTATTAACATGCTCACATTTTTATTTCACTTTTGTAAGAGAGTAATTGAGGTATTTTACTTCTACTACGTGCAAAAAAAAAAGATGTCACAGTGCAATAACCACAAACCAAACTACTGTTGAATCATGTTGTCAAGTTTATATAAATTCACTAAAAAATGCATGACTCAAGAAACAAACTCGTCATTCCACAGAGATGAGTGTTTCTAACCATACTATAAAAATTTATTAGGTTTATATACACACAATACACCAGTGGATTATAACAGAACTTCAGAGTTCAGTAGGAAATATCGATGGGATCTACCTTCAGGATTGGAGGCTTTAAACATGGCAAGTGAATGTTCAGGCTTCTGCAGTTGCTTTTTCTTCATTTGGTAAAGAAAGGAAATCATTTGAAACCTTTCTATTTTTAAACTTTCACTACTATGTCTTAAGAGGAAAACATTTTTAATAAATATTTCAAGTATGAGAGAAATTATGTTCAGGCTCTGGAAACATGCAAGCACCTTTTAAGTATTCTTTGATCTACTGATTCTGGAGTTAAGTTAGCTTCAACCCCAACTTAGTTCACTATCGTTTCAAAGCTGATATCACAGAATCACAGAATCACTAAGGTTGGAAAAGACCTATAAGATCATCCAGTCCAACCATCCACCTATCACCAATGGTTCTCGCTAAACCATATCCCTCAACACAACATCCAAACGTTCCTTGAACACCTCCAGGGTCGGTGACTCCACCACCTCCCTGGGCAGCCCATTCCAGTGCCTAACCACCCTTTCAGAGAAGTAGTATTTCCTAATATTCAGCCTGAATCTTCCCTGGCGCAGCTTGAAACCATTCCCTCTAGTCCTATCATATCTTTCCCATTTGTCACTTCAGTGTGTTTGTGGATAATTCCTCAAAGTCCATTTGTTGGGAGTACATCCTTTCCCCCCCCCCCCCCTTTTTTTTTTTTTTGATCTTTAGCTCACTCCAAAACATCTGTGAATTATAAATGTCTTCCCACATCACTGGAAGACTTCCAGTGATGCTAAATATCAGATGCTATAATACCATGGACTGAGTGAGATCCTGGAGGAAATTCCTCACCCAAGCTTACTGGTTTTGCACTTCTAGATTCCATATCATTACACAAAGACCTCCAAACTAGAAATTCTTTCTCATTTTAAAGTACCTCATGATATGAAGAAAAAAGTTTACTAGAGTCTTTACAAGAAGCAAATACAAATTCATAGAATCATAGAGTGGTGTGTGTTGAAAAGGACCATAATGATCATCTAGTTTCAATGTCCCTGATATGCTCAGGGTCATCAATCACCAGACCAGGCTGCCCAGAGCCACATCCAGCCTGGCCTTGAATGCCTACAGAAATAGGGCATCCACAACCTCCTTGGACAACCTGTTCCAGTGTGTCACCACCCTCCTAATATCTATCCTAAGGTTAACCAGAGGTTTCTCCCGTCTCAGGTTAAAACCATTCCCCCTTGCCCTACCATAGTCCACCCTCATAAACAGCCGTACTCCCTCCTGTTTATACACTCTCTTCAAATATTGGAAGGCCACAGTGAGGTCCCCCTGAAGACTTCTATTCTCCAGAATAGGTCTCTATGCCCTGAAAAGCATAGTACCAAGAAGATCCTAATGAATCTTGCCATCTGCTAACATTGCCAAATAATCTCATTCATAAGTTGTTGTCAGTAGTCTTATTTTCCCATCACTATTCCTGTTGGAAAGTTTTCCATAGGGCATTCTATACCTTCTCTGATGAGAAGTATTTTGCTGAAGGATACTGAAGATTTATATCTATTTTCTCTTGTGGTGATAGTGTTACAGACCTTAATAACTTACGTATTTATAAGGCCTACCCCTATAGAAGAATTATGATAGAACAATCAAGCCCATTCTCCTGTAAACTATTTTTCAATCAGTTTGTCCAAAAAATTCCTTCTCATCAGTGATTTCATTCTCAATCCATCTTTCTTATCACTGTACATTAAAATAGCAACAATATTTCTTGATCCCTGCTGAAACAGCTTTACTCAGTAAAGCTTGGGATAGCATCTGCTGCACTCCCAACAGTCTTAGCACATTTTTATGATCAATAATCCAATGAGTTTTATTCAATTTTTTTTCTGCTTTTATCAAGTAAGCCCTCATTTTAGAAAGGCAAACATGTTTTGTAATTCACCAATTTGTAGCAATATAAAAAAAAATCACACAAGAAAAAATAATTTGAGTTATATTTTCACTTTCTATCATAAGTCCTTTCTATCACATCTGCTATACCTTTGTGAAGCTTTTCCATGATTCTGTAAAGAAGGTTACAAAGTTCTTCTGACTCAGGGGCAGTAAAGTAGTGAAATTCTGTCTCCGCCTTTGACATCATAATTTCTAGATCCATATTCTTATGCTGCCTATTCATGCAGCCTTGGCTTTTGAACTCAATTTTAGCATTGATCTGGAAAGGTGAAAAATTGATTCAAATTTGAGTTATGCTTCTATTGTCCTCCCTTTTTAATTCTTGTCCTCACTGCATACTGATACTGTCTTTTTATTTATGTAACTAAATAAATTTTATATATATTGGAATGAAATTTTTGTGCAAGACATTCCAATGCTGGTTTTGATTCCAAATAAAGACTGTGGGACTACAGTACACGTGAAGTCATTGTATTTGTTCAGAAGCATGTAATAACCTTGATAAGGGATTGTAAGTAAATATTCATTTGTATCTCTTCTATTTTTTATGATTTTTAGTGTTCCAGTGACTTTTTTTCGTATACACATAGATGCATGCTGCAAGATGCTGAATATTTTTCTGAAGAGTAAATAACTTTTTCACACAAGTCTACAAACTGTATACTATAACTATATTCTTGACTCAAGGCCTTCCAATACTGGAAGGGAGCATGTAAACAGGAGGGGGTACAGATGTTTACAAGGGTAGATACTGATACAACAAGAGAGAATGGTTTTAAACTGAGACGGGAGAGATTTAGGTTAGACATTAGGAGGAAGTTTTTCACCCAGAGGGTGGTGACGCACTGGAACAGGTTGCCCATAGAGGTAGTGGATGCCCCATCCCTGGAGGCATTCAAGGCTGGATGTGGCTCTGGGCAGCTTGGACTAGTGGTTGGTGACCCTGCACATGGCAGGGGAGCTGAAACAAGATGATCATTATGGTCCTTTTCAATCCAGGCCATTCTATGATTCTATGAACTTAACAAATAGTAGTTGGCAAGAAAGAAAGACAGGATTTGTGATATTCTGTATTGTACTGTAGAAAATTTAATTTAAAATGTTATTTAAAGCTCAGACTGAGTGTCTAAGGTAGAAGACATAAAGATGACAGTGGCAGAAATCTGAATCTTGCTGTTGCTGTACCTTTGTTCTTGGAGCAACAATAGTTTTGATATGCACAGTCGTTTCACACCTCAATAAGAACCTGAAGTCATATACCCTGATCAGTTTCACTGATGAATAAAAAAACCCTTACATTCTGTTAGAGCTTGCATCTCATGAATATTTCAATACTAATTCCTTAGATTAAAAAAAAAGGAATTTTTATATAGGTATAACCGTGAGCAACTGAAGTGTTATAATTACTATGCAGCACACCTTATAAAAGTTGAATGTAAATTAAAATATGATGTCAGTCATCCTTTATGTCTTTTTAAATCCATTTGGAAGTGTGATTTATTTGACTTAATAGTATATTCAATTTTTATATATGTATACAGAATTTATGCAAAGGTTTGCATTTACAAGTCTGAAAATTCTAATTAATTTACCAGCCTTTTGAAGTTCACATGCATAAATGTGGGATGAAAATAAATCCATATAAGCTTAGCTCTGATTTATTTTACATGGTACTCTTCATCACAACACCAATATTTAGGTGGTATGAAATCAGTAAAATTAAAATCTCCAATTAAAAAACAGAATCTTCAATTAATAAATAGCCTTTCCCATTTTTTTTTTTCAATATGTGCTTACCAGTAAGATCTCTCTCTTCTGTTCTGAGGTATGTATGATTAAAAATGGCTCTTTACACTTCTCCTGAAAGATCAGTCAGCAGAGAAGACTACTAGCAGGACATGACTGCATCCTAGGAAAAGACACACACTAGACTTCCCAGTGTTTTCTTGAACAATTCCTCTTGATTTCAATAGAAATTTGTATCAAGCAGGAATCATGATGTTTGGCCCAAAGGGTCTTTCCAGTTCTCTTTTTCTTTTTTTTTTTAATGGAAACTGAAAAAGTGAGATGCTGCTGTGAGAGTGAAGATTTGCATCTTCTGTATACACTGCATTTCTCTATGGGTATAGGATTGTCACAGATATTGATGGTTGCCTTGTTCTTAGACAATCTTGAGGGAAAGGTAAATATTCAAATAGTAGAGCAAAACTGGCAACAGGGATGAACTAGTAGAGCTCATCAGGGAAGATGAGGCAGTTGTTTTCATAACCAACACTGTCTCAATTTGGATACAAGCACTAATGTATATCATCTGAATTAACTACAAGCATCTAAAGCTGTGTGGGCTAAAGTACAGCTCATCAGGTTTGTCAAAGCCAAGGTCAGCAGAGGTTCAGAAAAATACCAAATGAAATTTTGTTTTCAGGTCCCAATAAGTTTGCAAAGTTAGGAAGATTATTTGTTTTGCTTTTTTTTTTCCTAGAAGCTAATAAGCTCTTCAAAGACAAAAATCTGTTTATTCCCATTGGCAACTAATATTCCCATTGAAATAGATATGTGTTTTCCATTGGGGTTTATATCATTTGCTCTAGCGTTTATATTATTGGCTTGTGCAAAGGAAAGAAATAGTAGCTTGAGCACATAATATATTGGGCAAAATATCAAGAAGATTAAGCCACATGGTAGAGCAAAGTCTGATGGAAAACATACATTTACTGCAAGGAAATAGTTATGCCAGAAATCTAAGAAATTCTCCCGCAAAACAGTGTCTGCCTTGTATCGTGCTCTCTTACTCCCCTCTCCTTCTATGATTCTCAGCAGCAAACTGGGCCTTAACAAAAAACTGGGCCTGAATAGCAGATTGCTTCAAAAAGATTTAGAGTGGCAGAGTAGGAACAGAGAAGGGAAAAACTGGGAGTGGAGGAAACCTAGACAAATTTTTATTAGCAAAATATTTATCCTTTTCCATTCCAAAAAATTATGGCTGTCACAAATACTAAGTGAACTGCAGATGTTAAAGGAGACTATCAGACATATTTTACAATGTTTGTGTTATTTATTATTAAGACCTCATTTGAGATGGAGCCTAATAGTAATTACTCTCTGCAGCCGCCATCCACACTGACAGCCTCCCTCTCTTCCATACGGAATACAGAAAATGCTCCCACTCCAAAAAAAAAAAACAAGATACATGATGACTGTTCCCTTGCACATTGCAAGGCTGCCAACTTCCTCTGCCCTGCTTGGTGGTCAGCACTCGAGACAGAGCAGTCCTGCTTACCCAGCCCCATCAGCAGCACCCCTATTTCACTGCCACTGTCCCAGGGAGCACAGTGGACTGTCTGAGCACACAGTGCACGTAGTGGTGCAGGATGCACCCTCCCCTCCTGCGTCTGCTGAGACAGCTCCAGCACTGTAAAGCTTGCCCTCGCCAGCACTGTGAGGCCCTCAGTGCCATCTTTCTCTTAAATTCCTATTGGTGCACACAGTGACATCCCATTTCCTACTAACACAGACACACGCTGTGGAAACTTAAGCACATCCTGAAATCTTAATCCAAAGTAGTGAAAAGTCAGTGTCTTAAGGATGGATAGTAAAAGCCCAACGTATGCATTTGAAAGATTCTTACAGGTGCAGATAGTTGTACGAAGGAGTTCAGGGGTTGTGTCTTTCATATCTGCCAAAAGAACAGAGCTCCACCATTCCTAGCAGCTAAGCAGATCATAGAAGTGTAAAAAGATTCTCAAAAAGAGAAGCCCTCCTGCAAAAATCTTGTTATTCTTCATTTGGAAATGAAAAAGCCTGCAAAAACTGCTGTTTCAAAACCAAAGTAATGCATGCATGTTTAATTTTAAACATATGTAAACTTTTTACAAGATGTGTGTATAATGTGGAAGTGATTAATCACAGTCATTATATTGCTTTATTGTTAAGTAACATTTACCAGACAAGATAATCAAATTTTTCTGTCGTGAACAAAATAAGCACTAGCATAGCACAGTACATCTATCTGAACATTTACTATATGCAAAATATTTTATTTCTGCTTTATTCAAAATGATATAGAGTTGCCATAATGCTAAATGCCATAGCACAAAACTGTTTATTTTCTTAATAAATCTGCACTTTCGTATCCTTCTCTTTGAAAATTCATGGGATAGATAACATTGTATCTGATGATTTATTTGTGCTGAAAGATGTCAGATTAGGAATTGAAGTATGTTTGAAGAAATTGTAAACTTCAATTATTTACAGCTACAGAACTTCACAGAGCAGAATGGGGGATGCAAAAAGTGCACAGCCTTGCAATAAGCTTCAAGACTTTCAAGATATGTAAGCAAGCAGAGATTTGTCAGCCTGACATTCAAAAAGGACCAGATTGCAACAGCAGCAAATGGGTTTATTTTGGGGACCGTTCCCAAGCCCAACGAAGGTAACATGAATCACTTAGCTAATTTCTGTTCTGTCTTCATGAGGGTTTTGTCTTTTTTCACATTTTCAACTGTAGAAATATTGGTTGATTAAGCTTCACACTATCTGCATGATACACATTCCTTCACAGACACCTCTCTTTCAGCAGTATTGTTTCAAACTGTTTACATTTACATGGCATTTGTGTTCTTAGGTCCCAAAGCAGCCTCAGCAGTCCTAAGTCAAGTGAATCCAACTCAAGTTCAGGCTATCAACAATCCTTGTGAAGGCTGACTTCATAAGAGCAGCAATGAGCTACTACTACAAAGTAAAATCCCTGTGTAGGGTGGGTGACAAACTTGGTTCAACCTCACTCATGTGTCATCCTGTATCTCCATAACTCTCCCACCGTCATCTGTTTCCTTTCTGTGCATAAGCCTGCTTTGCTGTGCTTTACCATGCTCTCATTATCTGCTCGTATGAAAACTTCTTACATGTTTTTAAAAATCCTCACTCATATTTTATCCAATCTCATCTTTTAAGAAAAGCTTTTATCCTCTACATGCTTTATCTGCAAAACTAAGCCTAAGACTTTCTCCAAGATGCACAGACGTAAGTGCTACCTATGCTCACTGTTCTGTATTTCAGCTCAGTCTGCAGAATTGCCTGGTGCTTACAAGCATGAGCATGCATGAGGAGACTATTAAAAGCAGCCCTCTGCAGACACTCACAGAACACAGATTTTAAATAGACTGCAGCATGAGCCTGCTTTGGAGGAGACAGCACGCGTAACTCTTTCGTATCGATAGCTGTGGGTTGGACAGACATTTACAGATCAGTAAATTCAACACATTCAGAATATTTTAAATGGCATAGGACACTCATGGGAAAGGGAAAGACTTCCCACAGTCCCTGACAGAAAAGCTATTAAATAAACCAGACAAAGAAGTGAACATATTGTTCTTGAGTGGACAATATATACATATGTTTTCCTTTTGTGCAAGTGTAGCTAGAGAAATTTTCTTTAAATTGTATTAAATGTGACAGTAGCTGGATGATGTTGCAGGCAAAGCCTGCATGATTCTGAACAAAACCATTTTGTTTCCTGTTTTTAACTCGTGAATTTTACCTTCCTAGGAAGTTCAAACCCACTGATGGGTGTCAGGTGGTTTTTCCAAGCTGTAGGACTGATGGTCACACAGCTGTAAAGCAACAAAATGTCAAGTGACATCAGAAAAGGAAGAACAGTCAAAGTTCACATCTCATGTTCTCAAATATTCAGTTACTCCAGAGGAAACTAAATATATTTGTTTCACAAATTTAAATGTAATCTAAACGGTGACATTGTGATCTGTATATTCCAAAAATCTGAGTGTAGGTATAATAAACACCATACGTAAAAACTATTCATCTGTGACATGATGAACTGAAAAAAAAAAAGTTTACTCAGTCCTTGGTAATGATCTACTCATAAGGATTTTGTCAAGAGGTTGGTTTTTTTCAGTAAGATTTCCACAATACTGTCAAGAAGAACATACGACACAGATGTTCATCACTAGTGCAGCAAATGAAAACATCATTACAATAGCATTTATAAGCTAGTTCCATCTCATAAAACAGCCATGTTGAGTGGAGACAAATGAGAACTGGTAACTGGGAAGCAAGGGAAGTTTTCTTAAACTGCTTTCACAATGGGAATAGCCCCATCTCATGGGGAAGAAACACGAGCACATGTGGTTCCTCAGCTATCAGACCAGAGAACTGCAGAAGTACAACAAACCAATTCAGTCCACAAAGTCCAAGACAGAGCAGTACAAAATACAAATAGTAGCACAACTGAATTTTGTAAGTCAGATATATAATGAGGCCAAACAGTGCTGACAGCTGCCTGGAAGCTGCTCTGAGCTGCAGTGTTTACCTGCATCTTATGAAGGCTATTATGGAGACACAGCTCTGACAGTGGTACTGCATTAACACCATAGACTTTCAGACTGTAATAAACACAGATAATACAGTATGTTAGGTATAGCTAAGGCAAGGTGTTTGAATTTGGAGCACTGCAAAAAGCATATCAGATACTTCTGATCTATCAGTGATGTTTTTCAGTGACTTGGATCCATGGATTCCTTCCCAGACAAACACACTTCTTCTGCTGCGGACCTTCAAAGGACATCTGTGCTCTGGTACGGATGTGACACCCACCTATCTCCAGTCTATGCACCAGATTTTGGCACATTTATCTTTGGAAATAAGATTTAAGGCCTTTTGTTTGGGGCCTGTAATTGATTTCAGTGTGAAGAATCAGATTCTTCATAATTTCACTTGCTTTGCATTAGCCTGTAATGTGAACATCTGCTCACATCTTCTGCATATCACTGCAGAAGTACTATACACAATCACTGTTTTAGAAAAAGATTGTTTAAAAAACAAGCAATCCTGAAAATCCTTATTTGTATTGGTACCCATTTATTTATAAGTACAGTATGAGGTTCTCCATGGCAAACTGATCTTGCAATATCCAGAATCTCAGCTCCAGTGGCCTTGCACTGCTGTGTGTGTTACATTCCACAGAGGATGATACTAGCCTCTAAGTTGATTATTTTAAAAAAATAAAAAAAAAAATTGAAAAAACATTGCAATGCCATTGAGTATGGAGTCTATTTTCTAAGAATGTGCATCTAAGTAGCCAGTACTTGCAAATCAGTCTTACTTTAGAACGTATAATTTTAGCAAAGTAGGATTTACAATTCTTTTGGGGGAGCCTCAAATATTTCAAAAGTGGGAAAAATATCAGAACCTCTTTGCAGTCTCAATTCCACCAAATTTCCAACATCATGTAATTATATTTAGAAAACAGTTGAATTTTAAAGGATACTACTAAGCAATCTGGATTTAAGCTAACTCTAATTTGCAGATACTGATCCTTCTGTACTGACACAAGGAATTGTCGTCTTGTTCAGTGATGATCTGGTGATATGTTTAGGAAGCATATATTCATAACTCAGCTGCTTGAGCAATCTCAGCACTATGTTGTAATTATGATTGTGTTTACATGGGTTTTAGCTAGCAAATAATCCTGTTCTTTTGCACTCTCATGTTGTATATACCATGCCACATTAGTATGGCATCATTCCTAAAATAATATACACTGCTTCACAGCAGGGCTAATTAGTCCTGGTTCTGTGATATACTAATAGCTGTTAAATGGCTCTTAGTTGGCTCAGGCTCTGGGAAGAGCTTACTCATGTCTGTTGTAGCATACCATTTAGTAATACCTCCTGTGGTAAACATATTAATTAATGTTACTGACAGCACGGGTGGTCTATTTATTTTTTCTTTCGACATGTGAAAGCAGAACAACAGGTAGCAGAGTGTTCTGCCTGTTCTTTAACCTGCACTGTGAGTAACTGGGATAGTTAAAAAAAAAAAAAGAAAATAAATAATTGCAGATCCTGACTTTTGTTCATGTCAAAACTATTACTTAGGTTTTTCATTTGTATCTCAGCAAAATGATTCTTTTTTTCCAAAATCTCGCTGTACTATTAAGCTTATCTCCACATTTGCAGTTGTTTTCCCTGAAACTCTGCCCAGGCAGCGCAAGGAAGTCAATGTCTTTCACTCTGCACTGAAAGATCACTCATAAAATCAGTTACTTGTCTGTGGGCGTCCACCTACACATACAGCTCAGCAACTGCTTAAGAGTTAGTCTCTTAATGCAATGTTTCTTGAGACTTCACTTGTGCTGCCACCATGCTCACAGGTTTCTTTCATTCAAATTTTCAGGTAAATTGAAAATCTTTTATTTTCCCTCGTTTAATTTTCCAGTTTATCATTTTCTCCATCTTACTTACTAGAAAAATTCTGTTACCATGTTTAGGTATGTTCCTTCAGACTACTTCATCTAGACAGCTTCAGTAGTTCCTACAGCTTTATCTAGAAATCATGGTAGTTTTTTTACCAAGAGGGAAAAAGAGTCACCAAATCACTGGCATATTTCCACATTGGTTGTGTTGAATATACTAAGTCACAAATACAGATAAAATTTCCTTCTGTTCACAGAATCTTATTATTTTTTTAAAAAAATCTGACAGCCTAGATTATGGAAAGGGTGATCACCCAAGCCTCTGCACTGACATTTGATTTAAATGCATATGGTGCTACCTCTAGAAAAATCACATACTAATTTCAAAAAAATCACATACTAATTTCTAGTACTTTTTTTCTCCTTTGCTTACAATTCATTGTGTTCAGCTTTCTTTCCTTTAATCAGAAGAGTCAGCCAACTATTCTCATAGTGCTATGTGATGATTCGAAGATGAAAAGTTATGATGACCTTGCCATTATAAAAAAAGAACACACAATGATTTTTAAGCTGTCAGCCTATCTGTAGTTGAAGAGTGTCCACCAGATACTCAGGACTCATATTCTAAAGATAAATAAACTTCCAGAAATCTATTCCTTCATACTTCTATTACACTCATCTGTCATGTGCTAAGTCTCTGAAATATTCCAGACTTCACCTTGCCCCTGTTTTCTGTTTCTGCTTCTCTCTATTGCTATTATACTGGCAGCTTTCATACATCACGTGACATCACGTACCTCATTGAAAAGTCAGGGTGTTTCATAAGTATAGCTTCCTGGAATATAGCATCCTTATTACTTTAAATTAGAAATTGCAGAGCAGCTCTTCAAGTTAAATCACACAGTAATTCATAAACTCAGTTATTTAAAAAAAATCAGTGATACAGCTACTTGCTACTTCAGTTTGCATGTAAATACTTTACAAAATGAAAAACAAAACAAAGCAGAACAAAAAAACAGAACTCACATTATAAATTATCCTTGTTGTGAAAATTATCTTTATTATGTCACAGAGGTGAGTTCATCAAACAGAATATCCATACTTGAGATTTTATAGTTTTTTATATGGCATTCAAGATGTGGCTAGTAGATAAAATGGAAATAAAACTTTCAAAGGATAAATCAAAGCAGGAATATCCCTCTTGGTTTGTCAGAAAGTGATATTCTCCAAGTTTGCTTTAAAGTGAGCAGTGGGATTAATTTAACGCTTGGAATTAGTAGAAGGTGGTTTTGACAGTCTCAACCCTGTTCTTTCACACTGTTCTAAAATGCCACATTCTCATTACTTTAGAATGTTTTGTTGTTTTTATGAACAGAAAAATGGAATGATCAATTTCTCAGTTTGGAGAGGCATTAATCACAGAAAATTCTTCATTAGAAAAACCCTGTAATGATATTAATAGTGGGATTCAAAATTTCCCTCCCCTCCCCTCCCCTCCCCTCCCCTCCCCTCCCCTCCCCTCCCCTCCCCTCCCCTCCCCTCCCCTCCCCTCCCCTCCCCTCCCCTCCCCTCCCCTCCCCTCCCCTCCCCTCCCCTCCCCTCCCCTCCCCTCCCCTCCCCTCCCCTCCCCTCCCCTCCCCTCCCCTCCCCTCCCCTCCCCTCCCCTCCCCTCCCCTCCCCTCCCCTCCCCTTCCCTCCCCTCCCCTCCCCTCCCCTTCCCTTCCCTTCCCTTCCCTTCCCTTCCCTTCCCTTCCCTTCCCTTCCCTTCCCTTCCCTTCCCTTCCCTTCCCTTCCCTTCCCTTCCCTTCCCTTCCCTTCCCTTCCCTTCCCTTCCCTTCCCTTCCCTTCCCTTCCCTTCCCTTCCCTTCCCTTCCCTTCCCTTCCCTTCCCTTCCCTTCCCTTTCCCTTCCCTTTCCCTTCCCTTTCCCTTCCCTTTCCCTTCCCTTTCCCTTCCCTTTCCCTTCCCTTTCCCTTCCCTTTCCCTTCCCTTTCCCTTCCCTATCCCTCTCCTCTCCTCTCCTCTCCTCTCCTCTCCTCTCCTCTCCTCTCCTCTCCTCTCCTCTCCTCTCCTCTCCTCTCCTCTCCTCTCCTCTCCTCTCCTCTCCTCTCCTCTCCTCTCCTCTCCTCTCCTCTCCTCTCCTCTCCTCTCCTCTCCTCTCCTCTCCTCTCCTCTCCTCTCCTCTCCTCTCCTCTCCTCTCCTCTCCTCTCCTCTCCTCTCCTCTCCTTTCCTTTCCTTTCCTTTCCTTTCCTTTCCTTTCCTTTCCTTTCCTTTCCTTTCCTTTCCTTTCCTTTCCTTTCCTTTTTTCGTACTTCTGTGGAACATTTCTCATTATTTGTTTCATGCTTCCTACCAAAGAATTTTCATTTTAAAAAAATCATATCTTGGCCTAAAGACTCTGAAGTTATCCTTCCACAATTACAAAACTTCCATACAAAATACTTGCTTGGATCTTCCATTCTTGTGCCTAATACTCATAAAGTAAGTACAGTAAAAGCATTTAAAATGCACCAGCATATACATTCACAAATCTTCAAATTCCTCATGCAGATACAACTTTTATACTTCCATATATAAAATTATAATGTACCCCCGCTGTTCATTTTGCGGAATTAAAAACAACTGATACTATGGTCCACTTCAAAGACACTCACACAAAAAATAGCTACATTAAATCAGAGGTGTCAGCTTAAGCCATCCATTAGGAAATAAAAGAACCGATTGAATTGTAGAGGATCATCTCATTTCATACTGTAGTCTCACACTGACAAATTCTGAAATTCAAATTTGTATAAAGCAATATCACAGATGGATTTGAGCAAAATCAAGCTATGCTGAAAAAATAAGAGATTACTTTCGGAAAAATAGCCAAGACAGAGAAACTACTTTGGCTCTTATGATAGTAGTCAGCTTAAATTATGGAAAAGAGACAGAGAAGACACAAATATTGAAGAGAAATGTTAGGTGTAGTTGGACTAAATTTAACATAGTGACACTGATAAAACATCTTGAGAAACAACACTTTGAGCTTGATTAGTAGGTCAGTCAAGCAGAAAGCTGAGGAACTGTCTGGAAGATGAAGCTGATTCAGTGATATTTTCTGAATGGAGACAACTGTTTGGCTACAATACGTCAGTCTCCCTGAAATTGAGATAGAGCAGATTTATGAAGACCATAAAGAAGGAATAGCAACAGTCCAGATAAGAAGTGATTAATGTATGACTGAGGATTTCAGGAACAGAAAGATCAGTATAATGTCAAGTGCAGACAATGTTCTATAGGTGGTAAATTTACAGAAAAAAAAAAGAAATATATATATATATATATATATCTTTCAGAACCAGGATTATTCACAGGAACTTCTTTTATCTTAATGTAAAAACTAAGAAGACTGAAGACAGTCAAATGTTGTTTAAAGAAGGACAGATTTAAGCAAAATTGTTATGCAATGCACAAGCTTTCCTAAATGATAAACCTACTTTTCTCTGCTTCTACACTTCTATATCATATGAAATGCTTATTACGTTTTCTTGAAGAACATCACTGTTCACGTTGTTTAGGAAGACTAAAAAGTGAGAAAAGAATTCCTTCAACACAAGTATTATTCTCTTACTGAGTTTTTCTTTGGATAATAGAATACACCGCATTCACTGTCAAATAGCAATAGGCAAGCTTTATAGGTTTGCAGAAACTGAATCTTCAAGTTTCCTATTGTGAAAAATAAGATATGACTGCTATCTCAGCTGAATAACATTAAGTTTTACATTTTCTTTAGAAATTGTAACTTTTTTTTCTGCCAAGCTGATATATACCCTTGTAGTGAAGAAAGAAATAACATTATTTGGGACAAAATCCATTACAGAATGACACTACACTTTTCTAAAATTGTACAAAAATGACAGGAATTATTTTAAATGGCTGAAGTGCTACACAATTTCAACTCTGATGAATACACACTTATTATAACAAGCACAGTGAGTTCATACAGCACAACAACAGAACAGGCAACAGAGCAAAGAAAAACAGGAACAAACAAGCCAGAACACTAACATAATGAATACTGTGGAAGACTCACTGTTACAATAACAACGAAGATGAATGGCCAATCATTGCTGACATGCGATATTTGTCCCTATATTTTTAATACAGAAATAGAGCTATCTCTAGAGGAGAAAGTATGGGAGGAGGTAGAACAGTGGAAAAATATGGAAATAATATAATAAAATCTAAATTCAGGAAGTTAACAAACCAGTAAAAATTATTAATTCAGAAAAGAAAAAACAGTGTCTAACTACCTGAAATAAATAGGATCAGTAGTACTTGGAAATCCTTGTTTTATTAGCAGACATACAAACCCACAAACTAATGTATACCATCATGTGCTTGGCTGTCAGAGCATAATGGATTTTTGAAATGCATAATAGTACTAGCTCATACTCAGAATTGCAAACGTCACTTGATGTAATAGAATTACTTTTGATGTAGGTGGAAGATTTTCTTGTGTAAAATGCAATTTTAAACAGTTTAGTCAACAGGAATGTAGAAAACATGCTAGCAAATGTGTAGTTGTGCGTTATAATTTTCATAAATAACAGTATGTGGCATCAATTCAGGACAGAGGACATTCTTTCCTGTTCATGTTGGCAGCATCTAACTGATAACACCATTAACAACAAATGTTAAAAGGAGAGGATAGAGTACAGCTTCCCTATTCCATTTGCAGTATTTTCCTTATCATATGATGATGCTTTATAATCATGATCATGATCACTGCCAGAAACTACTGAGATTTCTGGGTTGTTGCACCTTTCTAAAAAATAGTCAGTCAGATTTGCCACTCCTGCTGAGAGGAGTCCAAGGAGCCCACATGAAGCAAGATCCTTGGCCATAAGTGAGCTGTCACCATGGGAAAACTGGTCGGAGCCGTATGAGGATGTTTCACTGAGCACTCAAAGGTTTGGTAGAAGTGTACTGTCATAGTGTGACACATCCTCAGTCTTCCATTTTACTTTAAACTCTACTCCTTTTTTTTTTTTTTTTTTTCATAGAACACTGATTTTATAAAAGAATCAAAATCTAAAACCTAAGTTGCTGGTAATGTAAACTCCCACATCTAGCCATTTTTTGCACGATTTTTCAAATAAATAGCGGTATTAACACAACATATCTGTTCTTGTATAAACCACAGTGAGAATTCTGAGAATACACAGCTTGTTTTACCTTGACTGTTCCGACTGGCAGCATTATTCAACCTCTGTATACAGTACTACGTATTTCATATTTTAAAACAAGAGAAAGTCCTACAGGTACATTAAACATTTTGTGTTAATGACTGTCCCATTATCATCTTGCCCTTCCTTCAGCTGAACTGACTGCCACTGCTCAAGGATAGATGTATCAGAAAATTCCACTCTGAAACAACAGCATCTTTTCATACTGTCATGAAAAATAGATTGGCTGTAGATTTGAGTAGCCTTTATGTAATTACTGCATCAGTGGTATTGGATGCAAATATATGGCTATATGCAAGCCAGGCAGACCTAACAACAAATTTTCCCCAGCTTGCTGCCTCAGTAGCTGGTCTGAGAACAGCTCTGTCACAAGCACAGGCCACAGCAAGAGCTGTTCTCTGTGTCCTAGGCCATCTCCAGACAGTTTTGGAGCCAGTCTCTCTGGTTCTCACTGCGTACTGAAGAAGGTCATGCATGCTGCATGGCTGATACCATCTCAACTTAATCTTCTGGTAAGGTTAGTGAAGTTAGGGAGCATGTATCTCCTTGCAGAACGGGGCTTTGCATCTGTTTGAAACAGTATGGTTTCAGTCAAAACACACGATGACAGCTGTCTGAAGAATTTTTACATCAATCCACTCACTGACTACTTAAAGCAGAAGCTGTCAGTACAAAATGTACTACACTTTTGTTCATGAAAAAATAACAGGGGGACTGCCAATTAAGAAGAAAAAAAACTAAAAACCAGTCCTGGTGAAGCTCTCTTTCTCCTTGTTTCTCGTTCCCATCAGTATCTCAGTATCACTGTAATCACTCTGCTATTTGCCCCTCTATTTTTTTTCTGCCATACGATAACCTTGATAACAAGTTTCAGCTCAACTCTGTCCTTCTTGGCTCGTGATCATAGAAAATCTGCTTGGAACAAGAAAAAAAAAATGGCTTCCAAAGATTAGCATTGCCACTTTACAGACATTCTGAGTAATACCACAAGCCAGGGCCACAGGCCACTGAAAGGAATCTCAAAGCAAAGATCTGTGTTCTTGTCTTCTGCCTAATTTTAACAGAAACAGCCATTTCCTCTGACACGGTAGCTGAGCTGCAGCTCTGTTTACATAGGATTCTTTGAAGTTCTCCCCGCTACTCTATTTTTTTTTCATCTTAGTTCAGTTTCAGATTTGTTCATTAAAAAACCATCAGTGTACTATTGTGTTTGAATTCTGACTTAAACAGGCCGCTTGGGGGTACTGTGCTGTAAAGCCAACAGAGCAAGCAACATTAAAAGGCAGACATAATTTCATTCTCAGCCTACATTTGCAGAAGGACACCTGGAATATAAATGTGTCTGGACAGGACCAGGATTGTTGTGATTAATTGCCAGCTGTTGTCTGTAGGAGATAGAGCTGTACTGTGCAACCAGGAGAAAGTGTTCCTTGGGGCCTGCTCTGCTGCTCGTGATCGGACAGACTGGGGCAGGAGTGCAAAGGAACTCATAAACAGAAATATATCTTTCCATAGGAGAGGTGAGCCAAATATTGATACACTGTTTATTTGCTCCCTTGTCATGGCTACTCGCAATTAAGAGATTATGCAACCTGGTTTAATTGCCAGTGCTTTTCCATTGCTTCCACGTAGAAAGCATTCCTAAACATAAATTCAATTAAAACTCAGAAGTTGTGCTAATTAAACATAGAAATGCCTCCTCAACTTATGAAGTCTTTTCTGCAAAAGCAATGATTCAGTTTTCTCTAATATAAGAATATAGAACAGGAAAGATACTCTCGGAAGGTTATCTGATTCTTTTTTTCTGCAAGGATCCTTCTTAGCTTGTCCCTTTTTATGACTCCAGGTAATCTGCAAAATCTTGTTTTTTGAATGTTTTTCTTATCTATTGAATTCCCAGTCAATCTTGACTCATGACAAGTTTGCACTCATTTGGTTTTCCTACATGTATTCCTGTCATCTGTCCTGATGATTGGTAGATGTCAGTTACTGTGTTTTTTTTATATCACGTAGGATGTGTGAAAGGTTTTTCAGAGACAGCTTTAGAAAGATGTTAAGCTTCAGAAAGCTGTTTAACAGCCAGATAGCGTGAGCTTCCCTGTAGTTCTGACAATTACATACAAACAAAGTTTTTATTTGAATTCCTTCATCTGTATATTCAAACTGCCATTTGAATACTCTGTAATCCTACTTCTCCCTTGTTGTAAAACCAGAGTTCTATGCTATACTAGTTTAAATTTTAGGTCTGTTTCAATCAGTGACAGGATGATGATTTAAAGATTTGATACATATTTCGGGGTCAAGTTTGCTTTTCCAGTTGAGCTAAGAAAGGTGCATGTACAAGATCTCATCCTTCCACTGACTTGAAATCTTTTATTTCAAGCTTTATGTATTTTTACACAGTAGTTTCCAATAAGTCAAAACAGTGGTATTTCCCACTGGAAGCTTTGGGGACGCATTTCCTGAAACTTGCCCTATCTCTACTGTATGTCCAGACGAAGCTAAAGGTAAGGAGCACACAGAGTCCAAGTCAGCCTGCCTTATCACCCAGCTCATATCTCCACAGCTGTGGTCAGGTACTTCGCTCAGGCTCTTTCAGAAGAGAACTTCAGCAAACATTCTTTAAAAAAAAATAATAATAATTTTTAAAAAAATCTCAACTTTGCAACTTACTTCCCTTTCCTGAGACAAACACAATATAATGCGGAGTTTATTAATTATCTTAAACTCATCCTTTAAGAAGAATCAGTGAAAGCAACTGAGTAGATTGTGCTTCAAGATTTTGACATGCAACAGTTTGTGTTTTGTAGCTTTTTGTGTAAGACAAACTATTTCCAAACAGTCTCTAGTATTCTATATAGAATGTAATGTTAATTTCAGTGCCCTGGCTATGGGCTTGTCGAAATTAATGTGAGTTCTGAGTAGCAAAAATACTTTCTCAATATCTTTCCATTAATAAATACATATGCTTGTATATTCGTGTCCCCTTGCACAAAGACAATTCCCTGGAAACAGCATCTCTAAATTTTTCGTGGTACTTTTCCTGCTGTGTTGCATAGTGACCAGAAATACAAATCATACTGAAAAAGGCTGAACAGCAGCAGCTACTTCTGCTTCTTTGCTACATACTATAGATAGTTCTCTGTAACCAGCACCACATGTCCTGGATTGAACCTCAGTACAATTCCAGCATTCTTAGCTCTAATGGAGAGAATGTGTTAATTCATCTTTTGTTTCACGGTTTGGGATGCTCTTTTCCCTTTTAGATTTTCAGTCAGTTTTCAGGCACTTTGAAGATTTCGGTTTCTATTCTTTTACTGCAGTTAAACTCCATATATAGTGCTTGATTCAAAGCAAAAAGAAAAACAAAAAACTTCCAGCTTTCACACCGAAGAACCACCAGAAATAGATTAACCAGTGTATTTGCAGACATACACAGGCTTCTGAAATATTGAAGTCAGTCATAGATTAGCTTGCCATTGCCATTTAAGGTAACTTCATTCATTTAGATTCTGTGTAAACTTTCATAAGATATTTATTTCTATATTATTTAAGCACAATCTGTCCACATGAAGTTGCCCCTTCTGACCCAGCAAGATCAGATGATCTCTGATATCAGATACCTGCACTGCTTAATCACTGGCTAGTGTAAACTGGATCTGGAAAAACCTTATTTTGAATGAATTACAGCACATAACTCACTGTTGATATATGATTTGACAGAAGATTGTCACTTTCTATCCCGAGGGCTAGCATGTGTTCTCTGGTGGTAGTGTTCTGAACTGAATTTGAATTGACCCATATATACTCATGATGCTAAATCTATCAATACCAGTTTAGTTGCAATTGTGAGCTGACAACTGGACTTAGGCTCTGGAAGCTCTGCTATATTTTTTGCTTTAATGCCAGACACTGCTGTCAGGAAAAGCTCAAATAAGATGACATATCTCTAAGGTTTGGCAGATTGTATGGCAGATTATACCTTAAATCTCAGAGGTTGGGGAAGACATCAGAATGAAAAAGCTGTTTTTCATACAGATCAGTGTCTATAGTATACCACAGTGAGGAATTCAGATTTCTGGAAGGCTTAAAAATGCCAACATTATTTGGAATCTGATAGCCAAATAAATGTATTATCCTGTTTCTTATTAATTCAGCATTTCAGTACGACTCAGGAAGCAATATGTGCCATTCAGAAGGCATTTTCCTCATGCTAACTGCAGATTCTGGAACCACAGAATCTTTATTGACACATTTCCTTATCCATGTCACAGTAATCAATACGATGCATACAAAAAATTTTTGTTCTTTTCTTTTGCCACTCCTTTTCCTATAAATACAACTGTAAAATCATTTCTCCATTGCGTTTTAGACTTAGTCACTGTATGAATGCTTTACTGTTCCCTGTGTGAATGCTTTACCACTGTCTCTGTACATTGCACAGTCACTAGGTACCACACCAAGGTAGAGTGCTTTTCCTTCATGACCCTCATCACTGTTGTAGCTATGTTTGCTGAAGGATGAAATTTTTGTGGTTATGCACTATACCTTAAACACTGATTTATTGACTTTGTTTTCAATAGTATCCCAGAATGAACTGCAGAGGAATGACCCAGGGCTTTGTATACTGAGCACAGAAAGAGAAACATGATTTGGAGGGGTGAGAAGAAGGGTACATTTTCATTGTACATTTTCATCCTGCTTTGCGTCTTGAAGAAAGAAGGTGTGGATTTGCACATCAAAAGCTTCTAAAACATTGTGAAAACAAATTTCTGACCAAAAAAATTGTCTTTCCATTTAAATAGTGAAATTCGAGCCTAAGAAATATAATGAACTAGGCTTTAGAGTAGAGCACAACATGTAATTTAAATGATTAATCTCAAAGTTACCTACAGTCGAGCCTGAAGTGCAGTGAAAACTTTCACTAAAGTTAAATCTATAGTGAAATATTAGGGAAATATTAGTTTTAATGAAGAGCATGTATTTTAAGGAAAGAAACTGCATGAATTCTTCTGAGGTAACCTGCCCAGGTTTTTTTAAAATTCCACATTACAAAGAGAAAAACTTGTGGATGTGATCTTGAAGTTGATTGTGTAATACTAATGGCAACCACTAGTTTCCCCCTTCTTTTAATCTGTTCTGTTTATGATTAAGGTAGTTGAAGTACAGTGTATAGCATCTGTTTTCTTTTCTTTACAGTTGGAATTACATAATTGAGTCTCCATGGACTTGATGTTTATATAGCCTTATACAATTTTAAAATCTATGGTACAAATACCATGTAAAATATGTGGTTTTAGGCACAGTGTTATAGCAAAGATTATACAAAGACTATGGTGCATGGGAACGAAGATCCTAGGAAAGTGGTAAAGCTATTAGAGATAATTCTAAATGTCAAACAGTAGGATTTAACTAGGTGACAAATAAGATATTAAACAGGCCTCAGTCTTTGCAGAGATCTTGACATTACTTTGTAATGGAAGGAGGACTGCAGACATGAATTGAGTTCAAAGGTTTCTAATGGAGGCAGGGTGGGGGGGATTCCATAGTCAGTAAAAGTCTGTGTGGTTTCTTTTGCCTTCAAAGGCAAAAGAATGAACTAAAAATAGAAGAAATATAGACTACAAAAAAAAAAAAAAAAAAAAAAAAGAGCATACATATATGAAATAGACCATTTGCTTCCTCTTTTTATGATAGCTTATTCACACCCACTTACT
Organism: Phasianus colchicus; assembly: GCF_987193195.1. Lineage (NCBI taxonomy): Eukaryota > Metazoa > Chordata > Aves > Galliformes > Phasianidae > Phasianus > Phasianus colchicus. The sequence continues at coordinate 15,562,322 of NC_143476.1, forward strand.
ACAATTTTTGTCGCATTGTGCATTTTTCCAATGGTGTATTACACTTGATATGAAAAGACATATATCTCCAACTTTAAAGAACAACAATTAGAAGAAGAATTTACATGTCATTTGAGTGAGAACAAAGAAAAGTATGATGTCTGAAACAAAAATAAACCAACTACCTTCAGCAATTGAGTGTGAAGTTCTACTTTATTTAAGCTCATTTCCATAATCAACTTGTAAACCTCAGTATTTTAATTGCTATGAAACCACATCCAGTTGGCCGCAGATTAGATTATTATCAAAAAGACAACAAAATTCACTGTTTTTCATCCAGAAAAGCCAGAAAATGTAAAATCTGATACCTAGTACCAATAGTGTTGGGCATTTAGTATACAGAGAGATCAAGGATGACAAAGAATTATCATTTTCCATCCTCTGTTTCTAGATTGATAAGAATATAGGAACAGTCCTCAGTAACTCAGGGTCAAATATCTCATACAATGACTCACAAATCAGCTAGTTCTGCTACTGAATTCTGCATATGGAGGCACAGCAGTCTCTTTCCTAACTTACTAGGAAGCCATCAGATTACATTTAGCCTCCTATTGAGATAGGAAGTAAATTACGTACAAATACAGAAAGAAGAAACAGAAGGCATTTTAACTTTTCTAAAGAAACAATGATCTTCAAGTAGTTTTCATCTGAAGTTAGAATTTAAAAATCAGAAAAAAGCTGAATCTTAACGAGACTTTTTCTATCTTCATTTACAAGCATCCCAAATGAGTTTCATTAGCAGCTGTAATGTGCATGAGAAAAGAAAGGTATATATGTAAACTAGTTGTCCACTGGATTTTAAAGATTATCATACAGAGGTTATTTCAGAGATTCAACAAGTAGTTGAAGCTGGAAGGCCCTACTGGAGACCAGCTGGTTCAACCTCCCACTGAAAGCAGGGCCAGTCAGACCAGAGTTCTTACAGCCATGTCCACTCAGACTTTGAATATCTCAAATGATAGTGATATTACGAAATATTTAGTAAGATGCATGTTTATGCAACAGTCCCTTGAGGCACATAAGCACTAGGTACATTCTCTTTCTTGTAAGTGAATGGCTGGTTTCCACCTGAACAGAAACCTCACTCTTTGCTGTCCATAATAGCTACATTGACCTTCAATGAACAAATCTCAAGTCTCTATGAATATAAGACAGAGCACTTCTGATTTTGTCTGAAAGCCACTTTTGAACTCCAGACAGTATCCTGAATGCATCACCTAGGGATGGCAAGAATTATGCATACTTCTCAGGGAAGGAAAGTGTTTGCCAGTGACAAAAACAAGGTTCCAAAATAAAGTTATTCCAAAGAAATTCTCCTACAAGCACAATGGGAGTTTATGAGGTCTTGTTTTGCCATGGAGTACAATAAACAAAGCATTATAAACTTTCCATAGGTATTAGCCAAAGCTACACTCAGCCACTTCAAGGATGAATTACTTGAATGAATCATTAAGGCAAGGGAGATCCCAGGGCCTCTTGAGAGGCCTTTGCAGATGCACCTCAGGTGATCCACACCAGCAGCAGCATATTCACCAAACCCTGACTAATATTTCAGAGAACAATTCTCTCATTTGGAATAATACAGATTGCAGCTTGTGGGTGTGAAATGCTTCCTAATAGCATCCACAGTGAGTACACAACCAGAATCCCAAGAGCTTAGATTGTTCTCTTCAACCTGACCGCCTCCTCCAAGTCTGATTTGTGACACATTATTGTCTTGTCTCCTGGGCAGCAAGGGCAAAATGGAAATGTCACGTCCTTTGAAATGAAACACATATCACCCACACAAGAAATTGCTCTTCTGACTCACACGGAGCAGAAAACACAATTATGATCTTTATTCTCATCTGTTTCTCCTGCATCATGCTCTTCTGTGTAGGCTGGTACATTGTTGTCAGTAATTTTCCATTAAGAACTGGAAAGATGATGATTTCTTCTGTCTTCTCCCCTGAGAACTTTCAGGCTGAAACCTAAAATCATACTATTACAATATGGGCAGGATACAAAAAGAAATACAGACATACACAAAAGAAAATGATTTCTCCAACAAAAATAAGAAGTGATAGGAGGTGTTCAATTTGCAATTTCATCTTCTTTTTGAAATTTAGACCTGAATACCTGGTAGTAGTAATTTTTTTTTTTCTCTTGATACTTTAAGAGTAATTATTCAGTGATCATTATTAGCTATTTCTTTTCTTTACATGCTTTTTCTTTTGTTACCAACTCTTATTTATATGATATAGACACTTCTAGTACAAGACAAAAGGAAAGTGGGAAAAAAATAAATGATTTCAAATTAATCAAGATAGACTAAATTTTAGACTCTTAGTATCATACACAGAGCTAGTGGAATTCTCTTTTAAGATGTAGAAGTAGATTTTAAAAATGTGCATTCATTTTTGTGCAAGTATAAAAAGTATATACTTGCAGCACCTCAGCTGCTAATTTTACCCAATTATAGATGGATGTGAAATATTTTTAAGTTGTCTGCTAATCCATGGGGGATGCAGGTGATTCTGAATATATCGCTTGAAATCCATTGCAATACTCGGCCTTAATTATCTGGGTGGTAAAAGTCTCACCAGAAATTCATAGAAGACAATTTTATAGCAATTGTACTGAGGGCCATCTGACCTCCGTGAAAATATTTGTATGTTACAAATGTTGCATATAAAGTTTAGAATAAATTGAGGCTAGTAATCCTTCCTATCTCTCATTCAGAAAGACACTCAACAACGCATTTGTTTTGGAAATAAATCATATATTTGCCATTACAGAATTCTTATCCTCTTTTTTTCCAGAAGTATGAATGTCTTAAGAAGCCATCTACTCATCCTGATGGGATCTAGCTCTTAGCTGGAAGAAAACGTTATTTCCACTGTGAGCTAAAGATACCAAAACAGGAACAAAGTCTCTGCACTCCACAGCAAGATCTGTATCACAGATCTTCAAATCTTGTTATTTTACATGAGATTTCACAGACCCATTTTCTTTCAAACAAAGAAATTATTATGAGATGAGTGAAAGGAAGACATGTTGCATGGGTGACAAGTGGCATCCGGGCTGGAATCAGAAACTGTGTTGCCAGGTGGAACAGAGAGGTGATCATCGCGCTGTACTCAGCTCTGGCAAGTCAGCACTCAACTACTGTGTACAGTTTGGGGCTTCTCACTACAAAAAAACATCAAGGCCCTGGAGCGGGTCAGGAGAAGGGCAGCAAAGTTGATGAGTGTTCTGGAGCACAAGCCTTACGGGGAGCAGCTAAGGGAACTGGGATCAATCAGTCTGCAGAAGAGGAGGCTCAGAGATCTTTTCATTCCCTACAGCTGCTTGGAAAAGGTTGTGGTGAGGTGAGTGTCAGCCTCTTCTCCAATGTAACTAGCAAAAGGACTAGAGGGAATAGCCTCAAGTTGTACCAGGAGATGTTCAGTTTGGGTATTAGGAAAAACTTATTCTGGAACAGGAACAGGCTGCCCAGGGAGGTGGTGAGGTCTCTAGAGGTGCTCAAGAAACATTTAGATAATATACTAAGGGATGTGATTTGGTGGGGAAATATTGGTGGTAGGTGGATAGTTTGACTAGATAATCTTGAAAGTGTTTTCCAGCCTTGGTGAATGTGTTCTAACATTCTATGGTGACAGAGGTGAAGTCATCACAATTAAATAGTCATTCTGAGTTCTTCTAATTTACAAAAATCTAAGGTCAGATTTAAAACAAAGAAATTATGAAAAATTATTATTATTTAAAAGCCTTTAATATTTGCTTAATGAAAAATGTGCATGTTTTAGTATTGATCTTAGTGTAAGAAGTTTATAAAACTGCTTAAAGGATGGGAAGTTTGAAAGGAAAGTCAAGATACCTGACACCAGATGGTGTTTAGATTAACTGTCTTAAACAATTTTTTTGTTGTGATTTGGTTGATATCATGAATTTCAACTGTTACTATCATAATTGATGGATAATTCTTCATTTTTGTCCAACAATACTGCTTCTGAAGTTTCGGGGTGCCTAAAGGCTACAAGAAGCAGACCCTATAAGAATAAAACAGCATATCTTAGAAAGCAAAAAGTATCTACCTACCACATTTTCTGAGACAGAAGTTCATCTTAGCAAAAATTTCTGTAAAGTAGACTTTTTTTACATCAAATTAACATAGTTGTTCTGTCACACAAGGGAGGAAAAGAATCAAAAATACAGTGCAGAGAGAAAAATTTGGATTAATTAGTCCAGAACATTTAAAATATTCAAAGGACAGACAATGATATAATGAAGATGTTTCACGGGTGCAGGTGTAGATGATGATTCCCTTCTACAATTAATCTTTTTCAACATCCCTTCCAACTTCAACTTAGTGTGTCTTAGGCAGTCCATATGTACTCCAGGGTAGGTGTCCATGCACCAACCTTGCCTTAGATAAAAACATCCTTAATGCCTGTCCCTAAAACCGGGCAAAAGTAATTCTGCCACCTCCATCTCAATAGTGTTAATAAGAAGTATGAATTTGTCAAATCTGAAGTTCTGGTGATCCCAGCCACATCTGAAACAAATGCAGCCTGGGGTCAAACTGTCCAACTATGGTAAATCTAAGGGAAAAAAGCTTTGCTCCGATCAGGAAGGTTTCATTAAAACCTGTTGACTAGTAGTGTTTACACTTTTACTTATACCTATGGTTTTCCTTATAACTTTTATGAAACATTCAAGAAATCAAGCATAAACATAAGTTCAGTTATGAGAAATACACAGGAATCTCAAAACCTGCCTATTCTGACTAAAGGATCAGGCCCAGCGGTTTTACAACTGTAGCTAACAAATCCTGACGCAAACATAGCTGTGGTACAAAGCAGAAAGAACTGGGATGGGAGAAAGAGGAAAGAATTAATAAAAATACAAAAGCAAGATAATAAGATACGTTCATACAGACAGATGTTTTCCC